>NC_064554.1:12396886-14796886 GCF_023856365.1 Brienomyrus brachyistius
GCGAAAAGTTGTCAGTGTTGACAGGATGAAAAATGATTAGCGAGCCCTGGGTGCGGGACGCGGGTGAGCAGCTCGCGCGGCTGCAGAGGGCAGGCTCCCCCATCTGCGGCCAGCGCCCGGCGCCCCACCTACCCGGGAACAGCTACAGCGTGTAAACTAACAGCTGGGTTAATGAAAGGTCTCATCTGGGTTCCTGCTTCCACATGGATCCCAAATGAAGCGAGATGTTCTGGGCCCTCTGAGTCCCGCGTCTCCCCGCTTTACTGTCCCTTCCTGCTCCCTGAAAAATCACCCCTTTTTTATTCTTCGCTTAAAAATGACTTTGCCGGCCCTGGCTGTAGCTGCAGTGGGAATGTGGGGATTAATGCTTTTTATTTGCCGTTTTAAAGGAGTTTCGCCTATTACATGCGTGCGGGAATAACTGCAGTTCCGCACTCTTGATTTATCCCTTATTGCTCTTTTGTTTTTTATCGGTTTGGCTTTTTGTTTTGCGTTTCGCAGGCAGATTGCTGAACGCCCCCAAAGGCCCCCAAAGGCCCCCCAAAGGCCCCCGTGCTGATTTACTCCCTGATTAGGAGTCGCTTCCTTCCTCCCCGTCCTGCTCTCTGTCCCCCTCACACCGTCATCATTAATGAAGGTTGGAAATTCTGCATTTTCATATTCGATTTCTGCGCGGCTCTGTATGGCGGGAACATGCCATATGTCACCCCTCTGTTTTCTCCATTGTCTCTCCCCCCCCCATCTCTGACCTTGGGTGCCATTAAAGTGTGGCTCCAGCACTATTACCCTCAGCTTCGGCAAGTCCCGCTGGGAGCCATTGCTCATGTATTTTTTTTATTTTTTTTCCCCTCCATTCTTTCATTTTTTTATTAATTTATTTTTCTCTAGAAATTGGTGTCTTTCGGGGAGGGCGTCCCAGCAGGCAGGATGAAAAGCGCACAGTCAGGCGAGCAATAACAAACAGAACCCCGCCGAAAAATGCCCCTTTAATGAAATACAAAGGGGGGAACCAAGAATACAGCCAGAGCGAGTCTCTTTGGTGGGGGCACCTTCGCGTCTTTGCTTACTCTCCCCGCCCAGCTGGCCCTACTACCCCTCACAGCCTCTCAAAAAGGTGCCATCTGGACCAGGCCTTGCCCCCGGGGCGCCTCAGGCTGCCTAATTGCCTCGCGGCTCTCACCCCGGGGCGCCCAGCTCTCCAAGTCCGCGTGCCGGATAACCTTCCACTGCGGCCGGCCGTTTCAGCGGTCAGATTGATTGAGGAGCCTGGCGACGCTTCTCTACCAAGCTGCCTTTTCCGCCGAAATGATTAATTCACATTGGCGTGCGATTTGCTTATTTTTTATTCATGCTGGTGTTTATATAGCAAATGAGGTCTGCGAAATCGAGGGCGCGTGGACACGCAGCACAGGGGCGCTTAGAGGCGCAGAGCTCGCCACAGCGCAGCAATCTGCGCGCATCTCACACAGAGGCCGAGTTCGAGGGTCCGGAGGGGAACCACGCCCTGCCAGGAGGGACTCCACCGCCGCATAAGTCACGTTGGAGCGCAGAATGCGACCCGGGGCATTTCGTTGGTCGGCTGCAGAGAATATGAGAAGGAAGATCGACAAATTTTAAAGGGTGGGGGGGGGGGGGTTGTGGAATTGGGGAGATTTCCTGAGGAGGACGGAGAGGGGGGGGGGGGCAGGGGGAATGGCAGGAGCAGGTAACCCAGCAGATTATTTTTAATCGGCCCGCTTGGACCCGCTGCCATGGCGACTGCGGTGCGGGTAGCCGTCCCCAAACGTTTAAGACGGCGGAAGCAGGGAAATTTTTTCCTGGAGCCACTAATGATGATGGATCCCCGCCTGTGGAGGAATAGGTTGGGGGGCAAGCGGCGGGGGTGGGGGGGCTCGTCAGGCCGGGCTGTACTTTAAAGGTCAGCTGAACTTCTGTAAGCTCCATGGGAAAAGGGCGGGGGCGTGGGGGGGCATTTATTACGGAGCCTCTCCCGGCAAAGGCCTCTGTGGTGCCGGGTCGCTTACCCGCAGCATCATGGCTCACACTTAAACTCTCTGCTTTTTCTTTTTAACCTTTTCTCCCCACCGAGGGAGGGAGCGATGGAGGAGACCGCTCAGGCGGACTCGGGCGAGACCTGGTCCACAAATTATCTCGCTCCTGCCAGACCTACTGGGAAGGGAAGCCGCTTCGCGTTAAAAAAACAAAAAAAGAAAGAGAGAAAAAAAGAAGCGAAACAGAAGCGGCGTGAAAGAATCGGAATAATCGTTAATTAGCACCATTCAAAACGAGCATGGACGCCGAATCGGGGCGGGGCGCTGTTTGAGGGTTTGGATTCCAAGTGGTATTTGTGCCGTTCTGAAAACCTCACACAGTATTTAATTAATAGGCGTCGTGCCAGGCTTGTCACGGCCCGCCGAAGGCGAGTTATGCCGGAGGCTTGTTTTCATCACCCGCGTGGTGACTAAGGCCGGAGGAGACGGGAATTGGGGCCCAGAGAGGTTAAACCGAGGTCCGTGACCCGCTGTGCCGGCGTGAGAGGCTCTATCTGACGTCGGGAAGCGCTGTTGTTGCTTACCGGCAAATTGAGTAAAAGTGCTCCAAGTTAGCAACCGGGAGAGACGCTCTCTGTGCAGGAAGCTCGTTTGGGATTTCACACACGATTCCGGAGAAGGTCGTCTGCTTCCACCAAGAAAATCCTGGGACGCCGATGCGCGCCGGCTTGGGCGGGGTGCCACTGTGGGGGGGCAGGGGGGGGCAGGTTAAATGCTCATCAGAGCATCATCAGTCGAAATAAACAAAGCCGCCGTGGTCTGGCAGATGAGATTAAATGGCCAGATGTCCTCGTATGTCCCGGGGGGGGGGCCGTACAGGTGAGGTCCCGCCTTGGATGGGCTCCAGCGGCTCTACCGCTAGGGGCGGGTCAGCGGACCTGGGAGGGTGGAGAAGTGCCCCCCCCCCCCCCCCCCACCCTTTCAGACGGGACTCTGGGTTGGTTCCCACTGCATCACGGCGGCTTGTCCTCCTTCCAGAAGGGGCAGCAAAGGGAGTAAAAATAGGACCAGGAGATGTGAGAATGGCAGGCTGGCGGGGGGACGGGGGCTCGATGTTGTACGGCGGAATCGCGCAGGGGAACGGGGAGGGGGGGCAGGCGCGCTCTCACCTGTCACACCAGGGATCTGTCTCACTTCAGGACAGATGGTTACCGTGGAAACAGCAGAGCGGGGCGTGATGGGGGTGGGGTTACACACCCAGGGGGGTGGCCTGGCTCTTTATAAATCCGAGGGGCCTTGTGGGAAAGTGGGATGTTACCTGACGCCTGAATAAACCTTGCCGACTGGCAGACGCGTCCGTACCCCGGCTCTCCCGGACCGCGCCGAACCCCTGGGCCGCATCCTATTTACTCCTGGCGCGGTGCTAAACGATACGGAAGCGCGCGGAACTAACGCTCAGCCGGAACCTTCGGCCAACACCGTGAGCGCCGGAGAATGATATCGTGTCCCGGAGCGCGGCTCGGTTTGCAGGCGCCCATTAGCATATTGGTATTGTGCGCGTCGCCTTTTATGCTTTACTTTATTGCCTTGCCGTGAATAATTCGAATTGCTTCGGGACGGAGCCTCGGGGACCCGTAACGGCTCACTGAAGACAAATAGTTTCTTTGTAAAGTGTATTAGGTGCGTTTATGTCGGTATAAAGCAGGCTCTGGTGGCCCATCGCTGACACATGACCCGCACTTCACTCACGCGTTACATTCTGCAAATTAGACCGCGGCGTAATGTCAAGCGCTGCCAATTAACCAATCGGAACATTCCATGCAGATTTTTTATTTATTTATTTTTATCTGCAAGGCTTCTGAGTAAAATTTTTTTTTTTATTATTTTACTCGCGGGTGTGGTTTCTGTTACTTGGTAGTAATTTGGGTGCAGGCTAATTCAACATGCCTCGTCTCCCAGAATCCCCTGCAACTCGGTGATCGCATCACAGTCGGCTCTCATGTGGGGGATCTCGCCCGTGACTGGAGGACATGGGTCTCACTTGAGAAACAAGGCCGCCTGGACTGTTTATTAGCATAAGCAGATGCAGGACGTGCATCTGCGGGCTCTTTGGCGTGGGTGCCCCCGGGAGGGGGGACACGCCTCTCCCCTCTCTGCATGCCGGCTGACCTCAAGATGGCCTCCAAGTGCGATGGAGGTTTTCATCCTGCACCACTAGCTTAGTGAGATTGTGCCGTGCTTTCCCCAAGTCCGCCCCCGCCCGGCCCGGCCTGCCCGCCAGCCTCCTGATTTCCTGCCTCCTCTCTGGCACGTCGAGCTCCTCCATACACATCAGGTGGGCTAGGGGGCGCCGCTGACCGGTCCTGCCTGCCTGCCGTAATGTCACAGGAAAGTCATTCTCCATGTTCCACAATTTTCCATGCTAAACCAAGCGTTTAAGAAACACAATCTATCCAATAAGTCTCCTCTGGGGTCGAAGCCGTTTTAATTTTTGTTCGGAGGACGTGGGCTGTTTTCCTCTGGTAACTTTGTTTTTGCCAAGGTCAGGACTCCAGCTAGCTTAATAATTTCTAAAAACTCTAACTCTGCTACCCTGCTGACCCATCTGCACTGGCTGTGTCCTGCTATTTGAAGAGCTTCTCTCTCTGCCTGGCCCTGTTCCAGAACAACATTTTTGTCCCATACGTCTTTGCCAGCATTATGATCTTATTATTAATAAATCACACCTGGCCTGATTGATGAGCTGATTGATGAGCAGATGGACCCAGGAAGTAGTTATTCGCCCGCAAGGTACGTCCTCCATGGACAGAGCCTAAAGGGGGGGGGGGGGGATTCCATCCCCCAGAGAGACCCACCGCAGGGCCAAACTGGAATCAAAACCTGAACACGTGTGTGGAAGTCTTTATTCCGCATGATAAACTGTGTTATAAAGAGCGAGCATCTCATCCGTGGAGGATTTGGCCCCAAGCTGCAGGATGCAAAGGGAATTCGGCCGCGGAGATAACAGCAGGGAGATTCACTGCAATCTGTAGTGATGTCATAGCTCTTCACATACCTCAGCTAGCTAAGCCTAGCTGCATTTACCGCAAACTACAATGACCAGTTAAATAACGATGACTGCGTTTACCCTAAGCCAAATTAACCAGCTCGCTAGTACCCTCGAACTCAGCTAACCGGCTAGCTAAGCATAACCATATTTATTTTTAACACACGCTTAGCTGCTAGCTAAATGAACACCAGCGTTGGCAGATACGATTGCCCCTCCGCAGCTCCGGATCCTGGCTTGCTACGCTTTACGTGCAGGTACAGTATGACCACCACACAGCAGCCCTGATGTCTTTCACCTCTGCTTGTTTGATCCAGAAGATACCATGTCTCTGACCACCCCACCCCCCCTCCCAAAAAAGAAATAAAATCCAGCGGGCCTCCCATTACTCGCGTGGCCAACGGGCCCCAGGTGGTACGAGAGCCCGCCGCTGCGAGCCCATCGCGCTGCTGGAATTGTGCTGTCAGTAAGTGGATTGACTCGTCCTCTGCTGTACAGCCGGGCCCGCTAATAACTATTTTCCCCTCCTTCTGATTATATGTCAGCTACAGATAATTGGGTTGGAGCCTCGTCTCCTGACCTTGTTCCCCCCCCCCCCCCCCCCCCCCCCCCAGCTCCGGCAGTCTCCGCTCTTCTTTCCGCTCAGGTGGGGTTAGGCCACGTTGGGGCCGAACCTCAGATGCTCGGCGTTGCGTGTTGGAAGGCGGGGGACGCGCCCCGTGACATTTTAAAGACGGTTGACAGGGAGGGAAGGGCGCGGGTTGTGTAATCGGGGGTAATTAATCTTATTCCACTTCCAGGTGAATCTTATCGCAGTAATTGCTCTACATGCGCTTTCTGCAGGGTCTGTTTAGCGTCAGATCCATTACCCGTGTAAATACGCCACTCTCACCGTCCTCCTGAGGATGTCACTGCCGTCCTGCCCTCAGTGACCCCGGTTCCGGGAGCTAGGGTTTTTGTCAGATTGTGTCAGGGGATGTCACGGGCTTCATTTAAACGCTAATTTCCCAGAATGCCGTTCTGCCTGTTTAAGCAGCCGGACTGAGGACATTCGTGCTTTGGGTGGCGAGCTCCAGCTCCTGAAGAACGTTAACTTGAAGCTGGTTAGTGGTCCTGTCGGGTCTTCCCAGGGGCCAGCCAGTCCGGCACCGGCGTGGCAAATGGAGCATTCGGCGGGGAGCAGCGGGGCGGCTCCGCCTGGCGTTAGCATTCTGCTAATTAACGAAGGGCAGAGAAGGAGCAAGAAGGGACCTTCGGTATGCCATCCAGAAGTTGCCCAATGAAAAGCCGTTGGGATCCCAGGACCATCGTCATCCTCGCAGGAGTGGGTGGGGGTTAGAGTGGCACTGGGTTAACGCTGTGCAGTGGCGGAGCTGCGCATTCTGGCCGGCTCAGGTTGACTGCCGTCTCCATTGTCTGCAGAGATTCCACAGCGGTCGATAAGTATTATGGGCTGGAAAGTTTAACCACGATTAACCTCGTTTGTGGCGCGAGGCACCTGTGCCCAGCTCTGTCTGTGAATGAGCAGTGGAATTACAAAAGAAGAAGGTTTTCATGAAGTAAAAACGGGTCAGATGCAAACAACTTGTATATTTTCTGACCAAACAGGAAAAACAAGCCTAAAAATTCAGCAGGTAACCAGGGAAACAGAGATACTTGTGTTTTTGTGTTATATTATTTTTTTTAATGGCACGAGGCTGATTGCCAGTTAGATGGAATTGCGTGGCCAGCCCTCGCGTTTCCAGTCGCTGTCCACCATTCTCACCTTCTGCAGCCGTTGGCGTCCGCAGTCCTTGCACGCGCCCCATGCCGTTCTTGTATGGAAGTTTCATCTTCTCCAGTGTGCCAGTAACTATGGAAACATGCAATTAAATCCAGGCACAAAGTGGAGGCTGAGCCCGGGTGGACCGCGAGGCTGCTTGTCGGGCTTGCACACCCGGGGGCCAGAATCTGGAATCCTGGCCTGGCGAGGGGCGACGGTCCACGAGTCCTGATCCCGACTGGCTCCTGGAAGCCAGCATTCCGAACGTGCGCATATAGTCGAAGCGAAACCACCTTAAACAAACAAACACGACGTGCTGCATGGTAATGACAGGTAACGCGGTGCGAGCTGGGGGTCCGCCTGGGCAAGCAGCCGCTCTTACCGCCGCGCCCGGAGCCGCCGGGAGAGTTCCGGTGAGCGGCCAGCTAAACAGCCGAGGCTAATGAGCGTGCCTCTGTTAGCTGGCCGAGCCCCATTGACAGTCCTGTTACCGTAGTAAAAAGCTTCTGACCTTTTAAGGAGCTGCCTCTTCTCGCGGCCGGGTCGAGTGTGAAGGGCCGCGCTGTTTACCGAACCGCGCCACTGCGCGGGACACCGACGTGTGCTCCGGCAGCTCGGCGGCAGCGGCAGCGCAAACATTGTAGCGTTGAAACATTTTCCGTTGACAAATGTTTTTTTTTTTCTTCGCTCCCCCGCCAAGGCGAGGATATCATTTTAATGCAGGGGAGGGAGCAGATGAGGACTAAACAAACTGAATATTTCAGCAGGCTTGTTTATCATATGTACGATGGGATTATGAATAATTTAGGGAAACTTATTGGATCCTCCTGCTCTCCCATAGCTAGAGGTGCTCCTTATAAAACCGGCCGGCTTGTTCCTTGATCCCCTGGATGAGTTTTCGAAGCAGAAAGATAATCTTCCTCAGTCTGGACAATAACCCCTTCAAGGGGAGGAAGACAACTTACAGGGTACAGCGATGGGGAGGAACACGCTGTTTGGCACACACCGTACGAGGGAGGCGCCTTGGGGATTAGTGAGGGCCCCCACCCCCGCCATCGGATTGAGGCAAGAGGATGAGCCCGACCCCCCCAGAGAATGATGCACCTCTGCACTGTAACCCGGATGGCTGCTGAGTAACATACAGTGGTGGCCTTTCTCACAACCATAATGTCCAGAAGGAAGTCAACACCCTTTTAGATGTGTATAGATGATCTACAACATTCATCGAGGGGCATGTGGAGAGGCGGGGAGGGGGGTGCGGTTGGGCGATTTGGTGATTGATCACTTGGAAGCCCTGTTAATGATGCTCAGCTTGCCCTGACTGGGCTATCAGGACATTTACACTGCTGGTTAAATGGGGCCAGCTGGGCAGATCTGGGAGGGAGGGGGGGTGTTACATCCCGGTCTAGGGTTGAGGCGTAAACAAGGAGGACAACAGGGAATGGGAAGGGGAGGGAGAGAGAGAAGGGGACAGACAAAGAAATGACTGACAGCATAGTTATAGTTTGGATATATTTCGGATAAATTCTGATATAGTGAGATAACTATGAAACACCAGGCTGAAGTTCAGGGGTGGCAGAGGCCATAATAATAAAGGAAGGAAGTGAACGACCCAGGTGAACCAAAAGAAAGCAAAAGACAATCGCTACCCTCATTCCCTCACTAACCAGACAACAGACAAGCGATTCACACGCAGAAAATCACAGGCAGCCACTCCTACAAGCCTTACACAGAAATATATACACAGATTATTTACGAAGAATACACAGGGCAGCCGAGTCGAAGTCGAAATCCGAAAAGGGGAGTCATTAGCCGAACACTGGGTCTGAAAGACGGGTAAACATCACAGATGCCAAATAACCGAAGCCAAATCGAAATCCGAAAGAGAAATCGCAGACGGCCAAAAACGAGATCACAACAAAAGCAAATATAGGAATCGCAAGGAACAGAAAAGCAAAGGCGGCAAAAGGCATTGAATGGGGTTGCGGGGGCCTCTTTTATGGTGCCGGCGGATGAGAGGCGGGAAGCAAACGAGGCGATAAAAGCAGCTCATCCGATTTTGGCTCTGCATGTGGAGGGAGAGATGGAAAACCTGGAACCGGATGGGCTGGACGGGAATAGAAATGGGATCTAAAGGGAATTGGAGAGACATGCGCAGCCACATATGTGGATGTAACAGGGGCTTGATGTATGGCGAGGGGGGGGCTTCTTCAGAAAATTCCGGTATAAAGCAACATTTCCAGGGTGTGGGAAATGGAGGTCGGTGTCATCCTGTCAGTGCGGCCGAGCTTGATACCCTAATTACTCATCCGGGGTTAACTCTCTCCGAACGCCTGTTCAGGTGTAAGTATGCTCCACCAGGGAAGGTGTGTCAAAGAGTATTTAGACACCCCCCCCCCCCCCCCCCCCGCCACACCCTATATGTAAGGCAAAAGTGGGATTATTGAGGCAGATGATGTTACCGTTTCATCAGTCTGTCTCGTCTCCATAAACTGGGACTGGCGGGAAAACCCAAAGCATGATGGGATTGCGGGTTGAAATGTCCGTGTCGGAATGCGGTGGATGGCGGCATTCCCAGCTCCCGAATCTGCTAAGCATGAAGCTTGCGGCCCTGGGAGGCAATTTGTGTCTCCCACGCGAAAATGTGTCAGACGTAAGTGATACGAAGGTCAGGCACCCCTTAAAAGGTCCCCCACGCCCCCCCCCCCCCCCCCCCCCCACGGATTTGCTCTTTTATTCATTAATTTTCCTAACCTCCTCGGCTGGGCTGCATTCTAATGGAGTTCATTCCCGTAGCCGGATGAGCCGTTCGCCTGCCGCTTTCTGAATTACTGTGTCTGGCATCCTGCAGAAACGCGAGCATGCTGGCATGTTATCGGGGTGCCACGTGGAGGGGGCTGTTATTCAGGACGCGGCCATACGAGACGCCGACAGCTGTCACCGCGCCGAGATATCATGCCGTTTAAAAATGGGATTTGCCGAAATAATATGGTGGTGTGCTTTGATGACTGGCAGGCTGTAATCCAGCCCGCTGGTATCGTGCCAAAGAGCAGGACAGTCGGTATGTGACGTAGCTTTGTCCGGCGTCGAAATGCTTCAGTGACAATGACACGACATGAACTCGGGTGAGTACAATGCTCACGCTGTTCGGAGGGATTTCGGCTTATCTAGGGATTTCTACACCTTATTATTATTTATTTTTTTTACACGACGCCATTTTCAGATATCTGTGTAGCAGGGCTGTCAGATTTTGGCCAGTTGCAGTTTAGCATCCTGTGTGTGATTTCAGATGCAGCCTCAAGGTCAGAGAGCTTGACCTTTCAGTCATAAATTCATTCCTGTCATCCTTTGCATACTCGCTGCGGACTCGCGCATTTGCCGGGATTCTGCCGACGTTTCTGTGAGGACTTTGCCGTACTTTAATTGACGGGTTATTTGTCCTCCTGAATCTCAAACAGCCTCTGCAGTGTCCTGGAGCCGCAGTCTTACATTTTTCACCGGGAAGAAATTCCTCTCATTTAACAGTAAAATCACCAGGCTGTCACATTTGACAGAACTCACTGTTTTCCTCTACCTGATGGGCTACAGTAGCTGTCAGTCCCTCTGCTAAACATGCCGGTCCACCTCTGTCATTCGGACAGCAGGTCTTTTAAAGCCATTTAATTTAAAGGATTGATTTTGTAATGAAATCGCTCTACAATCTGAAGAGCTTGTTTAACTTTATTACCGGGCTATTGACGATCATACGGGCTGTTTAACCCCTATTCAGTATCGCCCAGCCTCTGGGAATAAATACTGCATGCAGCAGTTGGCAATTTGTGAATAAAATAAATGCTATATTCCTAGATGATTTCGGAATATGACAGGTGGACGTGCACTTCACATTCCATCCAGTAGTGGGAGCCAGTGCTGTTACCCCCCCCCCCCCCCCCCCACCCACATGCTTAACCCAAGGTGCGGAGGAAAGCGTTCTGCTTCTAAGGGCAGAAAACGACGAGAGCGCCATCAGTCTGAGGCTCTGGCAGTAAATTAAACGTCCCTGGGTAGAGCGGGGGCCATGTTTAATCAGTGAGAGAGCCTTGGGATATTCTTATCTTTTATATTTTCCGATTGTGTAAACTTAGGGAAATGTGAGGCAGATAAACCATGGAGTGCCGCTCGTACATCAAACCCGCGGCTCGCAGGACACCGTCGCTTAATTTCACATTGACGCTTTTCAGGCTTCCGGCGCCGGTTTCAGCACTGCGGCCCCCACCTGCAGCCCCCACCTGCAGCCCCCACCTGCAGCCCCCACCTGGAGCCCCCACCTGCTCCGAATGCCGTCGACATTTATAACTGTCAGGACGCGGTTTGATTATTAACGTTATTTCGTGTTTCTAGCAGCCCCCAGCTCTCCCCCCCCCCCCCCACCGTGTCCCCTTGTCCTCCGTTCACATCTCACCTTGTCCCCGGCTTACTCACATCTCCCTCCCATGCAGTTGCACGCGCCGGATCCATAGTCGGTCCCCTCGATGGCGCGGGTTAAGGCCTCCGCGTGCCGAAGGAGGGACAGGCCCCTGGTTTATTGTCTTTTTCCCAGTTGTGTTCCCCCCCCCCGCCCCGCTACACGCCAGCCGGCCAGCCCACTCACCCTTCCCCCTTGTGAGCTCCACTCCGGTGCACAGAAGTCACAGTCCGCCGTGCTTGGGACAGAGCATGGAGTGAACGAACCCCCCCCCCCACATTGCCACTCTTAGCCGCAAGCTGGAGTGCAATTATCATCCTCGAAATGCAAGAGCGTATGGATTATCTACAGCTGGTGGGCGACTCTGCAACGTCGGATTGGCAGAGATCCAATTATCCGAGTCCCAGGAGATGGGTTATGGAGCAAGGTGATGGGGTTTGAGGCCCAAGATTGAAAAGGCAGTAGATATAATCTCTCTTAGTGCCATCATGTAAAAGTCGACTGTAAACTTTCTTCTCGTCTTAGATTTCTGTGCCGGCTGAATGGAGAGGGCTGGCCATGTGCTCGCCTTAATTCCCCTGGAAACACTCTGACCGTGAGAGATGGTGTGTCGCAGCTCCGATGGCAGTTCACCCCTGCACCGGGTGGACAGCTCATGGTGACACTCGGTGTGAGTTACTCTGGCTGGGATGTTGAACCAAGTCACGTGGTACGGGATGCGGGAGTGGTATCTGGGAACAGGGAGATCAAAACAAATACAGATGTGTTGGGCTCTGGGCAGGGGTGGAAAATTCCGGGGGTCTGGTCTTGGGGTGCATAAAATACGTTCCTGCTGCTGGGGCAGCTGCAACTGAAGGGGTGGTGACCTGACGAACATGCCCCTCCCTGGGGCAGCTGCACATCCATGCCCCCGGTCCAAAGACACCCACGGCGGGGGGACTGCTGAAGGAGACGGATTCAGGCGCTTAGCCGGCCCTCATTTGCAAAGCGGCAACGCTGTTTCGCACAACTGGCTGCTCTTCCTCTGCCCGGCTCCATCGGGCCTGTCTGCTCCTTCAAACGGCAGCTTTGGCATAACCCAGTGCCTGAAGCTTCCCCGGCGACCGTATTGCGCTGCTCTGATGGAGAGGCAATACCAGGCACTCAGCCATGACACAGCCGCGTGCATCTGTGGATCTGTGCGTCTCTGCTTCCTGCTTTACCGAGGTCACTAAGAAACTGAGAGTTAGCAGTTAGCTCATTAGCTTGTCGCCTCCAAAAGCCCCTTAAAAATGTGCCCCCCACCCTCCCATACCCAGGGAGCGGTGTCCGGCGACTCGGAGAGGCATGCCCTGCGTTACCAGCCGCTCTGCCCTCCCCACCCCAGCCGCTCCGCACCTGAGCATCCCCAAGGTGAGAACATTTATTACAGATCACGCTGACTTTGAGAAAAGCAGCCTTGTAGTGGCTAGCTAGACTAACAGCTACCAGCTTTGACACATGCTGCTCCTTTACTTCAGGGTCTCTTCATTAGGCGAGGGCTGTACCCTTACAGGTGTGCAAAAGGGACGCCCCTATGTTTAACCTGACAGCTAACCTGCAGTGGGAAACGATAAATCGTATCCCATTGTAAAAGTGAGTGTCGCCATTTCTATTTTGGCTGGGATAGGGAGGTCAGGTCCATCAGGCACTCCAATTGGACGGCCACCTGTAATCAGGACCCCGTGGATTAATTTACAGGGGAAGACTGATACCGTCAACAAGTGATGCACTTTTTCGCAGGGACAGATAGCACAAGGCTTAGCGCTCTCACAGGGTCCCGTGGGCCCACCTCCCAGTGTGCTCCATTTTTTTACGTTTCACAAGCAGAGTCCCTTGGAAAGGCTATATCCTGCATGTACCATGTCTGTGTGTGTGGTCTGGAGAGCATTCATAGTTCAGAAAAAATGCCTATAGCAAAGGAAGCATCAGGTTAGCGTTTAGCCACAGATTGGCATTTAGCATCCGGTTAGCGTTTAGCATCAGATTGGCTTTTAAGCTTCAGACTAGCGTTTAGCATCTGGTTAGCATGTAGCCTCAAATTGGTGCTTGGCGTCAGGTTAGCATGTAGCCCCAGATTGGCATGTAGTCTCAGCCGGTATCACACTGGCAGATCACTGAGTCATGAATCATTTGACATTCATCAGTCATGGATGTGGATTGTGATTTGAATTTTGATTTTTAAAACCTTTAATTTCCGAATTGGCAGGGCTTTCTGCATGTGTCTAAAGACACCAACTGGCTGCACTTCACATGGATGCGTGTCCAGCTTACTTAATCCGAATTCAGGGACTTGTGCACCTTGTCTAGAACCTGATCTCGCCTGGCGTGAGAGCATCTGCGCAACAACATGCGTACTAGCAGAGCCGAATGAGACCATGTGGCGATCCACCAGGGGGCAACACTCTCTAGCTGCAGTCATTCAGTTTAATGCTCTGGACCTCACCTCCAGACTCCATTGATGTTCTTCTGCAGGTTCCATCTGGGACTCAAGCCTCCAGCAGTCCCTCTGAGCTCCAAATAGTGTGACGCCAGTTGTAAAACCACTGCTGTAAGTCACGGATCTGTCAAATTGATGGAAATATTGGTTTCCGGGACTACGGTGGCTCTTCCAGCCTGGATATCCGGGATGCAGCAAGGCAGTGTCATGCCGTACAGGGCTGTCCATGAACCCTACTGTGCATAGCAGCTGTCCGTCCGGGTGGCTCACAGATGCTGGCCGGATCCTGCCTGCGGCCGTCATTTATGGTGACGCCGCTCACATAAACAGTGCAGGGCAAGTCGTGTGACGCACGTGATTTCGCCATGTGCCATGTTTCGTTTGTCGTTCATGGTAGCTATTTCCGCTTTCCTAGCATGGCAAAGGATTCCCGGGAGATTTATGCGAATAACCGAATCGGATGCTATGGTCATCTGATGGGGTAAAGATGTGACGGATTGTGGTGGTCACGTGACGGGAAGTCTCCAAGGGAGAGGGTTTGATGAGCAAGGAAGGACTAATTTGTGGGGATGATCACAATGCTTTCAGGGGACTCAACAGTCAAATAACACAGTGGTCAATGAGCACCGAGGCAGATATGCAAGCCGGCGCAGGCCATGGCCCCGAATGCGGCAGCCCCCGCATGGACAGGCTCCCTTGGCGCCATTCAGCTCCCTCCCCCAGCACGCCGTAACCGTGACCTACATTTCCTCCCCCGGCAACCGCATCAGGGAAAGACGCGGCATTTTTCTCACCTACTGTGCGGAAAAAAATAATGGGACTGCTTTTCTCCTCGGGATTCTGGCTCACGCGGGTGCGTCTCAGGATCCAGGGCCCGGTCTTAAAAATGACGGTGACAGCCCCTACCGTAACAGCAACATCATTAATAACAATGAGGGGGGAGAAGGGCAGAGGCACAGGGGAGCAAGAAGAATAGGGGTAACCTTTAACAGATTATACTGCGTAATAAGCTATGGGGTGCGTCGGACCTTATGGCGCTAGATTGGTCCCCCTGAGCGGTACATCAGTCACCGTGGTAACTGACTGAAGTTAAGAGCGATAGCTTCTACCGGCACTCTCAGGGAGCTTCAGCTGAAACCAAAACAGGCTCTGAAGCGAGATGCTGCCGCATATTGCGCGATCAGCCAGCATCTTCTGATATCCGTAGCATGGATAACAATCTGAGTAAGTAAACACCAATCCTTAACAGGTTATATTTTAATCTCATCATTGTCATCCTGTATGAAGGAAGGAGAACGTGCAGTTAGATGTCTGTGCTGAGGATCCGGTGGGTCAGGCCGACGTACGGCAGAATCCCCTGCAGTACGTCCCTGCGGCATGACGGGCGGATATGTTAGCGGCTTATTATTTTCCCGATGGCAGAAGCTTTGACGCTCGGTGTTTACATTGGCGTTTGTTTATCTGGCTGAGCCCGTCAGCCGCTAAGGTTTAGCGCCGCCGTGACGGAATCCGCAGACATGCCGCCGCCACGCTCCCTCCTCGCACCCATCACTGTGGGATTTTTTTTTTTTTTTTTTACTTCAGGGGACGTATGAATAAATTAGCGTGGAAGGGGGCGAGGCTACAGTGGCTCCAGTGTGGAAAGCGACGCAGCGGCTGTGGTTGTGTCAGACACACGGCTGGTTGATCCGGCGTCACACGGCTGATGCAGACGGCTCACAGAGAAGCACGCGTGTTTACAACAGACGGTGCCCCCCCCCCCCCAACCACCACCACTCCGGGGAGAAGTGAGCAAGGGGGGGCCATAGACACACACACAGGCCTAAACTCAGCCAAACCATACAAAAAAAACAACAGACACAAAAATACACAAGCTACTGTTTTCAAAAGCAATATAGTACTTTTAGAATCTTCTTGCTTAGAGGATAAACCATTAGACATGTTTATATAAAAGTATTAGTTTCTGTCCTGTGGTTATAAAAGCCCCTACCCCGATAAATGATTCCACCCTGAGTATCTAAATCAGACGTCGGCATACATGTCGTACATGCGCTTCACAGCGGTAATAATTAGGGTACATCATCCGTTAATAAACAGGGAAAGACTGGGATAGAGTTATCGAATCCTGGGGTGTCCGCGTGGCAGCAGGAATGTCGCGCTGTAATCCCCGCAGCCGCGTGCGCGATTATGGGAACCGCAGCGCGTGCGGTCGGTCCTGTGCGCGTGCCTTCACCTCCCTGAACAGTCGTGTCGTGGCAGGACGGGATGGATATTAAACATCCCGTCTCACGCCGCTTCCGGCCAGCGGGGAGGGATGAAAACAGAGGCGCCGGCGTGTGGCGAGTCCCCTCCTCTGCCCGTGCCCGGCACGTCTCTGTGGGGGCCGCTAGCCCAATTTATGTAAACTGTCACGGGGACTTTACAGTGCCTGTTTCGATCACACTGATGTATAAAAGCTACCTGGGGGTTGAAAGACGCTAGAGGGAGAGGGGAGACGTGTGTGCGTGCGTGGATCATGTTTATATTACATTGTGGGGACCAAATGTCCCCCACATTGTTATAAAAACGTGATATTTTTACGTTGTGGTGATCATTTTTCAGGTCCCTACAGTGATAAATGCAATAAAAAAAAACTAACTAAAAACTCTCGTATTTTGTTTGGTAACATGGTTAAGGTTAGGACTGGGTAGGGCTGGGTTAAGGTCGTCATGTTGTGATTGGAGTTTTCACCATGGAAATGAATGGAGAGTCCCCACAAAGATATAATTACAAATCTGTGCGCGTGCGTGCGTGCGCGTTCGTGCATGCGCGCATGTGTGTGCGGAAAGACCTACGGCAGTTTCCTCAGTGATGGTTGTACATGTCATACTTGCTGTATTATTTTAATTCAGGGTTTCCCTTTCTTTCATTAATAAATAATAGATTCATTAATAAACAACACTGTTTTCAGATTTACTTCACCTTACTGCTCCGCGTAGATGCAGGCAAATAGTCACAAAGCATACCTTCACCGGTACCTTCTCAGACTTTTATTCTCGGTAGGCTAGCCATCGTAGCTTTCGTTATACTTTACAGTCCACCAAAAACATATAAATTAAAATGCATGTTTATTAAAATATTATTGACATTTTGGGGTGAAAGGCATTGATAATATTTGGAAATTATCTGCACAAATCAGCAGCTATTAAAGGCTCCGGAATGAATGGTAGTGCATTGCTACGTAATATTTAACCAATAAGTACAAAGAGCGGGTTAAACGGATAAAGCAAATGGATCTCGATTTCGGCAGGTGAGTATTATGGGCATGTGCGAATGAACCTCTTTGCCAGCGATTTCGGTGCCTCTATAAAGTGATCCTTCAACTGAAGTCCGCAGGCTGATTTGGTTATAAAGGCAGATTATATACTGTAGATGGGTCATATAAGCAGGGTATATAGGCAGGTCATTTATAGGTAGATTACAAAGGCACATCATATAAGCAAGTTTTGTAGGTAGATTGTATAGGCAGATGATCTCCCGAGCGCACCTGCAGCGCGGCATGCAGGAGGGGGCGAGCGAGTGAGTGAGAGAGTTTGCCAGTATCACAATAAACGGACTAAGCAAAGCCGGCGACACATGTCGGCAGGCATTTATATCGGTGGCAACTGTTTACGGGTCCGGCTCCGACTCCCGCGCGCCTCGTCCGCTTGATGCTCGCGCTCCCCCTCGCTCTTAAAGCTCGCTTTCCTCTCCCGAGAAGCAGGATGCACTTTTTCTAGTTTTCTCCTCTTTTTCCCCTCCTCTGTGTTTTTTTTTCCCGACCACGATGAAATCCTGGCAGTTGATCGCGGTGGTGGGAGATGCCCTTCAGGTAAGACGCGCAGGCTGTCCGCCCGGCACCGGCGGACCGGGGAGATGCGCTCGGTGCGTCGTTCCTGACACGGCGTGCTAGCAGATCAGTCTCCCTGCGCGGAGAGGTCGGTGTTCGCCCGGTGAGAGCTGGCGCGGCGCGGTGTCCCTCTTTGTGCGCCGTCGGACGGGGCTTTTCTGACAGGTGCAGCTTATTGCATGACCGCCGAGAGGCTGCGAGCGCCGGTGCCTTTATTAACGTAGCGATACTCGGCGAAATGTGGCGCGTTTTATTTCCTTTGTTTGGTCACTTGAATGTTTTATTCACGGATGCTGTTTAATAGTCGTTTTGTTAGCGGTGGTCTGTACTGGACTTGTGTCGCTAGCATTTCATAAATGAATGATGTGTCAGCGTTTGATGTAACGGATTGTGTGTGGTGTGTATGTGAGAGAATTATATACGTATAATATTGGCACCGATTTATAGGTAACTTTTGTGCTTTATTTTTAATTAGTTCACTATATTAAATATCAGTTCAATATATATTTTAATACATTTGCCTCTTCGTGTAGACTAATATTTAATTTATATTTTGTATCATATTTTTATTAATAGTGTATGATTTCTGTATGATATGTAATAATATAATCTCGCTGGAGTATAAAAGTATGGGACATTTTGATGTTATGATGATTTTTTTTAAACCGTGAGTAAATATTCATCTGGCGAATGTTTTTTATGGAGTACAACTATTCGGGAAATTATTTCCGTTGCATTTTCGAAACAGAATTATATTTCTGTAGTTCTTTTCGGTTATTGAAGGGGACAGCGCGTCCCATGTACTCCCGAAAGACACCAGGGGCCGGGGGATAACAAATGAGGGAGCTCCGCGTGGACCCACAAGGTTGTCTGTGTATATTTATGATATCGGTCGATGAGATATTATTTACATGGTATTTTTAGATTGTGTGGAGTCAGCTTGATTGACTGATCGATTGGAAAAGCTGATTTCTGAGAGGAATGTTTGGGTCATATGCGCTATACTGTGTATTATATAAACGGTGGCGTCTATTTATCGGGGAAAATGCAATGTGTTGTCTATGATTCATTTTTAATAACGTTTTCAGCTGAGCTGCTATACCATGCAGGGTGATCGACGGTGGAGCTAAAGCTCTGTCATTCACCAGCTTTAAAACAGTCTGCATTCACACGTACTCCCCATATTTCAGCCTGCTGGCAATCATCTGTGCGTTTTAATTTTATAAGTGTGTGGGGGGGGGTCGGAGAGGGGATAAAAAATTGGAAAAATATGTTGTTTTCAGCTCTCTTTTTATGTATTTGTTACATATATGCTGCCATCTGATTCTTGAATTTAAATTAGTACAAATAAATTACAAGCTGTATTTTCGTGTTTATTTCTACAGTTGTGTCCCGGGACTTGAGTTTATTCTACACCCGCGGTCATCAGAATTACCCCACGGCGAAGACGTGGTTTTGGACTTAAAACATAACAATGTTGTGAAACATGGACGGAATAGGTACATCATGTGAGAGGCCAGTGGAAGCCTACCCTTCATCGGCTTAGCGTTTGGCACCGTGCGATGCGTACAGATGGTGTTGCAGTCTTTTCACTGTTGTTGTGCCGTAATATTTTCACTTTTTTTTACCGCCAGGGGGCAATGCAAATTGATCCCAACATGATTGGTTAATTCATTAGGCATTTCGCCAAATATTTATTGCAGCTGTAATTGCTTTGGAATATTACCATTTTGATTGCTTATGAGATGATTTACAAATCAACAGCTACATATTAATCTTTAAGGGGCTGGTGTATGTGAAACATGCATGGCACGGAGGATGTAAGGCGTAAAGTTCTTTGCCAAGTTAGCATTTGGCAGCAGGACAATAGCACCAGGTAATATGGTTGCCAGATTTTAAGACCACCTGGCACATTTGGTTTATAAGTATGAACGAGCAGTTAACGTTCATTTCTAAAGTGCTGACGAATCGTTTAAATGGTAGCTGCTGTCTGATTGGATTGTCTCTGGTATTACTGTGTGTATTCTGGTACTTGATTCGCTGTCTTTTATGTTATTTATCCTTCTGTCAGAGCTGTCTCTGGACATTTAGCATGGGGCCACTGTAGTGTGCAGGATTTCAGGCGTGCAGTTCGGTCTGCACCCTTCACGTTGACCTCAGCCTCCCCAAACACGCTGCTTCAGAAATATGCCATCCACTCTACGTGAGGACAATGGCTAAGATCATCCCCTCCGTTATCTGACATCTTCGCCTGAGTTAATCAACCAGGCACAGTTATAGAAATATTTAACAGTGCCAGAGCAACAGCTGATGTCATCGTTTAACAGAAAAGCATCTGGGATAAAAGGTATCAGAGAGCGGCTTTCTTCAAGCGGGTTGGGGTTTACCATGGATTTACTGTTTGTGTGGATGAATGTTTTTGGATAGGTGACTGTAGGGAAATATCCATGTATAAAAAAAAAAATCTAGTTAATAATGGCCAGTTGTTTAGCTGTGGGTCAGGTGGAGTTCATGTTGAAAGTGTCCTGTTAATTGTTCATCTTTAATTAGGCCAAATCTTAACTAGTCGAATCCTGAGTTCATCCGAATCATCTTAAAATAGTCAAACCGTTAATAAGCTGCTCTCAATATCAGAGTAACAAAAATGGCATAATCCTTTACAACCAGTCTAATTTTAGAATCTGTTTCCATCGATTCTCCAAAATTCTGCTCTCAAATGTAATAAAACATAATTAATTTTAGCTAAATCTTCCTTATGCTTAAATATCTCTGCAAAGCAATTATCTTTTTAATGAGTTTGCGTCTTTTATCCAAAATGAAATTTTTATTAACATTCTCTCCGCGCTAAGACGGTGTGATTAGGTGGCTTTCCTTCGTAGATGGGTGACTCTCGTGGTTTGGAAACAGTGAAAGCCTTCAGACTCGTCCTATTTTTACTCGTTCATGCTGAGGTGTTGATTACGCAAATCCTCTATATAGACGCCTATTCGGTGATGCCGTGAAAGAAGAGAGAGCAAGGTGGAGGGTTCTGGAAGGATGTAGCCAATCGCCGCAGAGTCATGGCCGATTTCAGGCTGGGTGTCCCCACGTGGCGGCTCGCGGTCGGACACGAGGGCGCCGCGGCCCCGAGGGGCGGCTTTGTTTGTGAAGGACCGCTCGCTTCGATCGCGGTTTATTTACACGTTTCTGAGTCGGAGGTGATATTCCCCATGTGACTTTGCTTGAAAACCTCACGTCCTTCACGCCGCAGCCTTGCATACTAACAAGCTTCTAGTTTTGTTTTGTTTCCTTTCCTTGCTCTCAAGATTTTTCAGTTTTCAGGTTCCTTGGGAAGATCTGGAGAACATTTTACAGGAGAGGCTTCTGCGGGTCTGATTACGGAGCCCCCTTTCATAGCGAGCAGTAGAGACGTACAGTTAGCCTGGGACTATCTCGCGTGTTTGTCTGCTCGCCCGGCTTTTCCAGTTTTACTGGAGTTCTCCGGATGTTTCGCACATGGGAGACATGTCAGGATCTTCTCTGGGATGAGCAGATTCTGTCTTCAGTGCTGAATTTTCACTACCGCGGTACCGACACTCAGCAGCATGGTGACGGTGATCGTTCCATGCGGTCACAGAACCCGTGGCGTGTGTGTGATCCGCTTGTTTTGTCAAGTGGCCGTTTCGGGAACGATAAATCTGAACCCCACGTGTCTGTATCCATGTCGTCGAATTTTGGACCATGTTGGAATGGCTAGCGGCGTTTGGGAGAATTCTGAATGTGAAATTTCTGGGCAGTTGTTCGTGCGAAAAAGTAGAGAAAAAAAATCCTGCCTGTGAGTCTGCTGTTGTGCCTCCGCTTCCTCTGCCGCTGAGCGAATCCACGCCCCTCCTTAACGAAATCACAGAACGTTGCCTTTTCAGAGTTCCTGCCCCACAGAGTTCCCTTATCTTTGCATGTTTATCGTTTTATCGGCTCGCTTAAGCTGGGCGAAAAAACGCAAAATTAAAATGACACGCTGAGGCGTAATAAATTACGAGATGTGGCGAAAATGCTCTGGAAGCTGCGTCGATATAAAAGATGGATGAATTTTAAATTTAAAAGTAATGTGCTGGTCGGATGAGAGAGAAATCAGTGAACCTTCTCTTCAGGGCTCACATCCCCTGGGAAGATTACGCTGTCATGCCCAAAATAAGGGATGACATCGTCACGGCGACCCTGCATGGCCTTTAATGCATCAGCGATGACTTCCTGCTGCGATCAGCCGCAGAATTGGTCGCCAGCATTCCTCACCCCCCTCTCCGCGAATAGAGCGACGCCTTAGTCTTGTCCCATTTCCACTCAGAGATGTTGTGTCAGGTTAAGGTCAGCGCTCCATGTCGGACACCAGAATGTTCCTTTGCCGAGAGAGATGCTTGCATATTCCATGGACGTCCCGTGATGTGTGGTAGGACCTTGTGTGTCTAGCGGCTAACCATAACCGTAATAACAATGAATCCGGATGGCAAGTGTGGGTGGTCTTCGAGTTTATCCAAAGAGCATTGAAAAATCAATTTAACCTTTGCTGGAATAATTTCACTGGGGGAAGGGGGGGGGGGGGGTTAGAGCTCGACCCTGATCTGCCCTCTTGTTTTCAGGAGTAAACAGGAACCAGAACCTCAGCCTGAAAGGTGGAACTGTGTATCTATCATAGCTCACCAGGTTCTAGGTCATCGGAACCGTCTGATCTAGTCAGTACTATCTGAGGGCAGAAGAGCAGAGTGCTCCTGCAGAGTATTAGAACAGGTGTTCCTGGGGACTGGAACGAGTCCAGGGCGTTGGGGCTGGGTTGAATACGAGCACCCTGTCCTGCTCACTGCGGCTCTTCCGGAAGTGCAGGCCGCCGGTCAGTGTATACGGCTGACGGTTGGTTCTTGCGGTTCCCACTTTGTGTTCTCCTCTCAGGAGTGGTAATAATGCCTGGCAGGTGAGCTTTGTCAGAAGACTTGCATGTGACAGCTGGTGGTCGCGGTGTAACACACGTGCAGCTCACCATGTAGCCCGAAGCCGTCCATTCACCGCTTCTGTCAAAAAGCCACCAGCAGCGCGACATGAACGCGGCAGCATCCGCTGGGAAACGCTCCTTGTGGTGGTCATGTTGGGTGAGCTGACCAGTGGATCATGCCTTGAAAATCAGCTCTCTGTGGATCTCCTTCATATCTGTTTAAATCCCAATCAGCTCTCTGTGGATCCCCTTCATATCTGTTTAAATCCCAATCAGCTATCTGTGGATCTCCTTCATATCTGTTTAAATCCTAATCAGCTCTGTGGATCTCCTTCATATAAATCACACTCAGCTCTCTGTGGATCTTCCTTCATATCTGTTTAAATCCCAATCAGCTCTCTTTGGATCTCCTTCATATCTGTTTAAATCCCAATCAGCTCTCTGTGGATCTCCTTCATATCTGTTTAAATCCCAATCAGCTCTCTTTGGATCTCCTTCATATCTGTTTAAATCCCAATCAGCTCTCTTTGGGTCTCCTTCATATCTGTTTAAATCCCAATCAGCTCTCTGTGGATCTCCTTCATATCTGTTTAAATCCTAATCAGCTCTCTGTGGATCTCCTTCATATCTGTTTAAATCCTAATCAGCTCTCTGTGGATCTCCTCCATATCTGTTTAAATCCCAGTCAGCTCTCTGTGGATCTCCTTCATATCTGTTTAAATCCCAATCAGCTCTCTGTGGATCTTCATATTCTGTTAAAATGAAGATCCTCTATCTGTGGATTTTTTTTACCATGTCTGTTAAAATCTCAATCAGTTGCCCGTGGACCTGATCTGTACACTTGATGGTGTCTCTACTTTACTGCCTTGCCTTCCTTATCACGAAAAGGACTCCTTCATTCATGGTTATCAAAATGCAAATTCTTCTTTGGGGGAGGCGATGACCGGTGTCTGGCACGAAATGTCATGAAGCGCGTCGCATTTAATCTTGCTGAAGTTGCGGCGTCTTCTCAGGAAGCAGAGGTACCCTCGCTACGCCACCCGCCCAGCCCCTCCCCCTGAGCACCCGCCCACACCCCCCTCTTTCTGGCAAAATGCCGCTGAATGGAGACTGATTGAGGGCAAAAGGCAACGAGCGAAGGTTCTGGAACTGGAGGAATGTCATCGTGGGGCCTGGTTTAAACAACAATGGAGCGGCTCGGCAGCGACTGTTAAGGACGGTAATTACGCTCAAGCACTTACCCTGGCTGGGATTATTATGGGTTTGCTAAAAACACAGAGCGAGGGCTGATGATGCCACTGCTTAGAGAGACATCTTCATCCTGTTCAGGAAAGGCTCACCATGTAACCCCAACCTGCCCAGAGCTTGGGCTTTCTCTAAAAATTTCAGTGCTTGTTTTCTAATATATTTTAAATAGTTCTCTTGTATAAAGTATTTAAATAGTTCTCTTGTCTCTCTCTGTATCGCACTGTATGAAAAGGGTTTCCGGTCACAGAGAAGTGTCTTTCTGCAGGAATAGGTGCTTCTAGGTAAGTCCTGACCGCTGCTAAATGTGTGTGCAAGCCGTCGGTCGTGCTCTGCCCTTTGTGCGGGCGTGTTTTCCCAGCGAGCCTTTAAGCGTACAGGATCGTGTCATTACATGGTACCATGTGGACGAAATCCCCAGGCAAACGCAAGGCCCTCGTTTTAAGAGACCCATTCCACTCTAACGTTTTTCCTGTCGTCGATGTTTTACTGGAGGCCGTCCCCAGGGGGCGCTCTGCTCTTATTTCTGCTTTTTTAACTAGAAATACATCGTCACAGCGGTGTGCAAACGCCGAACACAGAGAGCGTCTCAGCTCCGTTCCCCTCTACGAGCTGTTCCGAGGAGCTTAAGAGCTGTTTGCAAAGGGAGGGTTCGTTAGGCAAGACTGATGAAGAAATCAACCCTGGTTGGAATCCTACCCCCTTCAGAGAATTTTCTGGACTCGCATCTAGAGTTTTCCTCATTGCTCTTGTCTTCCTGATACTTCCCCCTTAAAGTCCATATTTTGCCATTTTCCTCCCATAGATTAGCACTGCTGAGAATTCTGGAACCTGATCACATGACCTCCAACTTCTTTGAGACCCCCCCCCCATGAAGGGTGACCTTCTGGCTGGGCCAGAATGCTCACCTTTCTTTTTCTGTAGACATGACGTACGGGGGAAGTGAACTATTTATTTATTTATTTTATTTCGTTCACCCAAACCATCTCTGAGAAACGCCGGCGGACACAGACGACTCTGATAAATAGAAACGCAGGTATTATGTTACATTATCCACGGAAATGTGTCCAGTCAGCACATCATGGGTTCAAGAAAGTCAGCTGATGGTTTTTTTTTTTTTTTTCTATCCTATTTTGGCTGGGGGAATATAATAGATTGGGGGGGGAACTTGAAGATTAAGGTTGAGGACAGAAAGTACATTTAGGAGAATGTCAATGACGGTATTTAGAGCAAAACCCCCCCCCCCCCCCCCCCCCCCCAATGCGTCCGGGACGAGGCGATGCCAGAACACGGGCGAATCGCTGTAAGGCTCGTGGTGGCCGGCAGCAAGTCTGCGGCAGAGTCAGGCCACGCGGCTCCCGGCGTAAAGCTGCTGGGCGATGGTTTCAAGTCGAGTCACCTGTCAGCTTGGGCCTCTCCCAGCGATTAGGGCGCCGGGGTGTTAAGGTCTTCCCAGCAGATCGAGCACGACGGTGCAGTGCCAGGACAGCAAGGGAAGCCGACGATGTTCAGAAAGCGCTAGGGGGGACATCGTGCCAAGGTGCCCGCGCCTTGGACCGCGCCTCGCCTGCCAGCGTGTGTGCATGAGCGCGTGGGCGTCTGCCATATGCATGGACCCCTCTCGCCACGCCAGCGCTGTGCCCGTTTGTCCTACCGCTAGCAAGCACCGGAGCCACGTCCTTTACAAGGACTGAGCCTTGCTGGTCCCCAGGGACCCAGACTCTGGCACAGTGTAGTAGTCTGATCTCTCTCCCCCCCACCCGACTGTTCATGTTCTGTCACACATTAGTGTTCTAATTCGGCTTTTTATCTAGTCTCTCCCCCCCCCATCTTCCGCATTCATGAATGTTCAGGTCACATGGACCCAGGCGGCGGTATCTCCTGCAGGGGTACGGCGTCATGCCGTAGGTCCGATCCTGGCCCCAGCTCTCATGAAGCCCAACTCTGCCCGACCGCCAAGTGCGGGCCGTGTCACTGGAAGATGACATCGCAGAGTGAAATTGCAAAGGGTCAAGTCGCGGGTGGATCCACGTGGGATTAAACATTAAACATACATCGCCCATGTTTACGGTGCTTCTGTGGCCAGAGATTACTCCCCCCCCCCCCCCCCCCCACAGCCGTTACTCGACAAACTGTGTTAAACTCACCGTATTGACGAGTTGCATTGAAAGTCGATCGTGTTGGATGCAAATGAGATAAGTCGTGAAATCGAGAACAGTTTGAATTCCCAATCCAAAGTTCAGATGTGCTGGTCAGAGCTCATTAGCGAGCAGCAGCTAGGAGATTGTGAGCTAAAGGTTGCCGGTTTTCAAGCCGCAGTTTAAAGACAAACACTGGTGCTAATGATAAAGGTCACAGGGTCACTAAAAATAAGTAATGTGTGTATATGGCTCTGCGTTACATAATATGCTGCTGTTTCTTGACAAACTGAAGAATTAACACAGGACATTAAGACAGCAATACTTGGTCCGTACTGCAGGGGGCATCGTCATAAATATTGCACCCTGCTAGGTGCACATGTTCATTAATGTCAGCATGTCCAATGAATGAACAGCATGGAGGGAACGCAGAGCCGGATGGACCCTGAGCGATACAGCTCAGCTCGGGAGGGGCGCACTCATTACAGTGCATGCACTTCATGCATTAAACACCTGGCAGGAGCTGGGCAGGGATGTTCGCTCTGCGGGGCGAAACGCGAGGAGAGCAGGATGTAAATGGAAGCATGCAGGTGCTCGGCGCGCTCCCAGGCGGGGAGGGGTGTCCAAGTCGCTGTGTGATTTTTTTTTTTTCTGGGGGGGCGGATTGGGATGTTTACCCAGCTATATGAGAGAGATGCTCCATTCTCATTTATTGCAGTGAATCACTTGGTTTTTTTGTTCACCGCTCGGGGGGGGGGGGGGGGGGGAGGGGTGGTGTTACAGATTCAGAGGCCATTCACAGCCTCATCGAGCTGATGAAACGGGGGGGTGAAGTCTATTTTCTGCACGTTTCCGCAGATAGCAGACAGAGATTGATGTGTTTCGAGGAGTATGTGTATGTACGTCCCCACCCGGCATGGGGGGGCTGGCTGAGTGTTACTTCATGCTGGCGTTCAAATGCGTGTCAGCGGGGGGTGACCTGTGAGTGCGTGAGCCCCGAGGCACTGCCCCCCCCCCCCATAGGACATGTCCTTATTGAGCAGCTTCTGTCAAAACGGCGATTTAATGCAAGAAGGAATGCATATTTTATTCTAATCGTTTCTAAACGCCTCTTATTTTTGATGTACTGCAGCAAGCTTCTCTGTGAAATTGGACTAATAAGCAAGACGGAATGGCTTGTAGAGACAGCGACACACGGGCATGACTGTAAGGGCCTTTTATTACGGAGCAGCACAGCCAATGAGGCAGGGAGTCCCCTGCCTCTGATATTTCTCCGGGCATAAACGGTTGGGGTGCAGAGGTGAGCGATCAGTGTGCCCGTTTAAGGCAGCGTGCTGCTTGGAGGCTTATTGAGGGGTGTCTCTGTGGCGAGTCGCTCCAAGCTCTCAATAAGTCAAGAGTGACCTTCCCAGCCCCGCCCCAAGTGTGACAGCGAGGACGCGGGTGGATTCTAAAGACCGAAAGGTGTCCGTCTGGCATTAGGATGAGAGAGCGCAACTTTAGGTACTGACTCTCCGAGAGGAAATGCCACGTACCGCGTCCGATATCAAGACAGCGGCTGATTTTGTAGCTCCTCAGAAAATGGCTCGTTTTAGGCGCCGTTTGGCTGACTGCCCGCCCCGGCTCCGCCATGAGGTGGCACCTCTCCCAGATGGCACCGCCTGCCTGTTCCTCTGGAGCTGCCTCCCCACGGTGGGATGATGGCGTCTGCAGTTTCACAGAGATCGTGGGCCCTGGTGGAAACCACGGCACAGGAAACAGCCATCGGAGGAAATACCACAGCCAGGCTGGTCCTAAAACCAGCGCCTCGCCCCGTCTCAAGGCCTGTGTGGCTGTACGTTTGGGTTTGGCTGCCTGTTATCGACCCACTGACCTTTCTGTAGGACTCTCATGAATGCTATTTTTTTTTTGGGGCGGAGCAGTGTACCATGGTATGTGTGTGTGGGGGGGGTGTATGGGGTGGTTTCCATGTATGCATAGTGGGGATTACATTGTGCGATTTTGACGTTGTGGGGGGAATTTTTAGACCCCCACAAGAGGAAATTCAGTCTTATAAAAATTTGTGACTGCAATCGAAAAACTAAAAATGCCAAAAGTATTTTGTTTAGTTAATTGTGGTTGAAGTTAGGGCTGGGTAGGGGTTAAGGTCATCATTGGTGGGATTAGGGTTACGCCCATAGAGATGAATGGAGAGTCCCCATAATACATGAATACAAACGTGTGTGTGAGTGTGTCTATCCTGGTTAATTTTATCACTTTATAGTGTAACATAACCCTCCCGGTGAAGTGCAGTGAAGCGTCGTTTTGCGCCGCAGGGCAGCCGCGGCTCTTCCGGGGTCTCGGTGTAGAGGCCCCCACTCCAGTGCCATTTCATTAGACAGTCGGCTGGCCTTGGAACGCGGGACTGCTTGACAGGCGATGTCAGCTGCTGGCCCCGGGGGCCACGGGGGCCTTTGTTACCTGACAGGCTCGCGGCACGGGATTCCTCTGACAGGCAACTCTCGCTTTCAGATCCATCATGACACCAAGGGTCACGTCGGGGGAGGAAAACTCTGGGGCCGTTTTCGCCGCCTCCTGTAGTCCCTGGCTCTCGGCCACCGCTCTCGTCATCTTCCCCCCGACGATCGGAAGGACGTGACACTGAGCGGGTTTTCCGGCATCATCCCCATGGCTGCTGAGACCTCAACTGGCACCATTTTTCTCTCGGAGTGATAGTTTCGCTAGTTTATTTGCCTTGATATTTTTACCGGCGAAATTCAGGCTAAGTGTTCGGCTCAAGGGCAGTACGGTGGGGTCCCCTGGGGCTGGCGGGGGGTCAACCTTCACGTCAGCGCATGTCCTTAAGCGCCTCGCTGCCCCACCCCCTCTGTCCTACACTCACCTTGAGACTCCTCGCCCACGTGGCCCCCCCATCCTGCGGGCCGGCGGGGGCGATCGCCCGGGCCTCGCTCCAAGGCCCCATTACCACTTTATTACGGGGAACAGGCTCAGCGCTACGCTAAATTCAATTTTGCTTTATTTACATTTTCACACCACCTAATGGCTTGGAGATTAATATAATTACCACCCTCAGATTAGGGTAACACGCTGCCTTCGGAGGGAGCAGCAGGGGGCGACGGTGCTGACGGCATGAACGCCTTAAATCATTTAACAAATCCATGCAATAGCTACCCGCCCAGGTGCTGTAATGTTAAGACGGTGGCATCTTCCTGTAGCCCCAATATCCTGGAAATAAAAACCTGAAAATAAATGTTTGTTTATTCAGTGGAGTGGCCAGCCTGTCGAAGCACTCCAGCCAAGATGAACGTAATCCCCCCCCCCCACACACACACACACCTCAGTGCTGAGTCAGCGGACACTTTCCGGGGGCGACGCACCGGCCCGGTATCCTGACCCTGGAGGAACAGCCACAGGCCACAGGCAGGGACGGCGAGGCGGGCTGCCAGCCCGGCGGTAACGTTTACGGAGCAGTACCTCTCTGGGTCACTGGCTGTCCTTGCCACAGCTTGTCACCTCTCCACTCATTGGTTGGGAACCGTCACATGACTGCTGCAGGATTCAGCGAGTTTCCTTTAATGAAGCTCAACTGGAGAGCTTGTTTCTGCGATTCGCAGGTAGCTCTAACTGCCTGGTTACCCGCTGTGTGCATATTGGGTTAAGTCCCATATCATTCGTGTGTTTCAGGTTTTCCATTCAGGCTGTGGTATAATGCTGTAATTAACTGTGTGTGAGCAAATGAAAGATAAAATGTGTCTGAGCCCTGCCAACCTGCACTGGACAAGAAGTATGGATGTATGTATGTATATGTGCCTCCCTAAGTGTGTGACGCTAACAGTTTAGTTCACTTAAATGCAAAGGACGTTTGACAGTGTGTGGGGGGATGCTACTACATCAGAGTTAAGGTTTAACAGTGGAGTCCAGAGTACTGTCAGTCATGATATAAGGATTACCAGTGGAGTCCAGTGTACTATTGGCCATGAGATTAGTATTACCAGTGGAGTCCAGAGTACTGTTGGTCATGAGATAAGGATTACCAGTGGAGTGCAGAGTACTGTTGGTCATGAGATAAGGATTACCAGCGGAGTCCAGAGTACTGTTGGCCATGAGATAAGGATTACCAGCGGAGTCCAGAGTACTGTTGGCCATGAGATAAGGATTACCAGTGGAGTCCAGAGTACTATTGGTCATGAGATAAGGATTACCAGTGGAGTGCAGAGTACTGTTGGTCATGAGATAAGGATTACCAGTGGAGTGCAGAGTACTGTTGGTCATGAGATAAGGATTACCAGTGGAGTCCAGAGTACTGTTGGCCATGAGATAAGGATTACCAGTGGAGTCCAGAGTACTATTGGTCATGAGATAAGGATTACCAGTGGAGTGCAGAGTACTGTTGGTCATGAGATAAGGATTACCAGTGGAGTGCAGAGTACTGTTGGTCATGAGATAAGGATTACTAGTGGAGTCCAGAGTACTGTTGGCCATGAGATAAGGATTACCAGTGGAGTCCAGAGTACTGTTGGTCATGAGATAAGGATTTCCAGTGGAGTCCAGAGTACTGTTGGCCATGAGATAAGGATTACCAGTGGAGTCCAGAGTACTGTTGGTCATGAGATAAGGATTTCCAGTGGAGTCCAGCGTACTGTTGGCCATGAGATAAGGATTACCAGTGGAGTCCAGAGTACTGTTGGTCATGAGATAAGGATTACTAGTGGAGTCCAGAGTACTGTTGGTCATGAGATGAGGATTACCAGTGCAATACAGTGTATTGTTTTGTGCCACGATAGTAGAATGGTCTGTTTCTGGCTTAAGTTCCCTCGTCTCGGATATCCTTATTCACATTGAGGCGTGCTTCCACTGGTATACACCACACAGCCTTCAGCTGCAGTTTTGGGTAAATCTGGTTAGTGCTGAGGACAGGACAGTCTGGCGAACGGGAAACCGCCGATCTTACCATGAACAACCTCCCTGCTGCCAGGAATGTGGATGGGAGCAGGTTGGGAATGGTGTGCATTTCCACCTCCCTGTGTAATTGGAGTGCGACAGCTTCCGGAAAGGCTTGTGGTGACTCTCAGCAGGTACGGAGCCGTATGATTCGCCCGATCCCTCGGCGCTGGGTCAGTCTCCGCCTCTGGAAATGAAATGGGACAAAATTAGCTCAAAAAAAAGGCAGGAGAAAAATCTTTGCACTTGGGGAAGAAAAGCAGGTAAGGAGCCTTTAATAGCTAAAAGAAGCTCCCCCATGATCTCGTGCAGCGCTATCGAAGGGACAGCTGTGTAAATACATTAAGTTTTTACCATGAAACGCGTCCATCTTACGTACAGTACGGTAATTAGTCTTGCCGTTTCTTATCTAATCTCTGTGTGAGTGGTTACCCTGCTGCCGACTTTTAAATTCTAACCGTGCGAGTTTAATTCCAGCTGCTCTGCTGATGAATGTTTAGGAGATTAGGAGCTACCCTCCTCGGCTTCTCCCGCAAGAAAAAAAAAAAGCCTACAGTTCCATCTGACGAGAGAATAGCATTTAAAATCCCTTTTCGGCCGGCACTGCCGGAGCTGACATCTCATTATTTGGCTCAGCTGGTCCACATTCACCTTCACCCTAATTAAAGAGCTCAATTAATGTATTATTCATAGTTTGATTCTTCCACTTGTGTCAGAAGGAGACACGCAATTGGTCAGGTTAGTGAGGGGAAAAAAAAAATGGTTATTTGACTTCTTTTGGGGTAATTGGAAATATTATGGCCGGGACGCCACATCCGCGCGTGGCCATGGCGACGGGAGACTGTGCATTTTCTTTCAGAGAGAATTCTTGGCAAGCCTAATGGAGGATGCCGGGCAGAAAACGGTGATGTGAAGCCGTGACGTTGGCGGCTTGGGTGGAAGTACTGGCGTACACCACACTCAACCTTGAATATTCTTAATTTCGCACTTTATTTTGTAAGATATTTCATCCAGGTGCAGTGAAGGGTTTGCAGACATCATTCAGAGCCAGTTGTGGGTTTAAGCTTTTTATGAAATTTAAAGGATGGTGATAATTGTAGGCCTCTTCTAGGCTTAAAGGGATGGTGATAATCATAGGCCTGTTCTGGGTTTAAAGGGACGGTGACGATCATAGGCCTCCTCCAGATTTAAAGGGACGGTGATGATCTTATGACTCAACATAAAGTCCTCATGACTTCATAGATGCATGCTTTCTGCCATCGTGCCGAGTGACACTTTCTCCGAGGGTCATCCATCAGCGTCATGGTCTAACGACGCCATCGATCTGCGAGGTCGACTGGGGTCAGATTGGTGGTGGGTTTTACAGAAGCTCGTGTGTGATGTCAGAATTCGGTCACTGTGACTCACCGCTAAACCGTAAATAAACCTGTTTTTCAGACGGATTGGAAACTCGAACCACAGTCTATTTATATGTTTGTTTTGTCTCCGGGGAGTGCTGATTTGTGGAAAAAGGCTCGGTGAGGAATCCAGAACCCCCCCCGCTAAAAGTTATTTATTTATTTGTTCAGCAAAGAGGGATAATGAGGGAGGCATGACATGATGTTTACCTCCAGGGAGGGGGGTAGGCACGGTGGATGAAAGTGGTGGAGGCCGTCATCGAGGCACCACCCTCCGCCCCATTCCCACGGGGCCCGGCGATAGTGCCCCCCCACCCCCTTGCTACATATGCTTAAAGATTCACGGAGATGAGCCGAGCCGCCTTCGTCTCTCCCTCCCCCTCGTCTGCCCCCCCTGGCCATTGAAGGGAGGCTTACGGCTTTATCTGTTTCCTCATGATTTACTGATCAGGGTTTGTTATCGGGGGGGTGGGGGGGGGGCTGTTTTTGTTTTATTTTGTGTGGATGAAGACAGGATTAATATTTACTGATGCCCGATTTGTTAATGTGAAAGCTATGTTATTTCCCCAGGTGCTTGGTGACGGATTATGGGGGGGAGGGGGGGGGCAGTTGGAATGGATGGTTTCATTTTGCCTTTGCCATCATCCCCCAACCGATCCCATGTGTCCTATTGGGGTGACTTTCTGAACACCGATGAAACCCCCCAGCGATTCGGCATCGACTGGCCCGGCGTCAGAGAGCATGTGGGTCCGGGGTGGGGGGAGAGACCACAGGGACAGAGCTCAGCATCCACTCAATACCTGTGCCCCCCCCTAGTCACTTTGTGACCTTCACTGATCATACTGACACTGCACGGTAAATATTTTGCGTGCACGTTTTTGTGTGGTGTCTCCACTGGCTCCTGGGGAGGCGCATGGATTTATGGTCATTAAGTGTGTCTTATTGGGTGGTTTTATCTGTATCGGCTGTGTCACATGGTGAGGGGGCGGCGACTTGGGGGCGGGGCCTCGCAGGCCTCAAAGCTCTGGCCCGGACTCGCATGTTATTGTCATTTATTTTTGTGTCCATGTTGAAAGTTGAGTAGCTTTTCAAGGTTGTTGTGTGTGTGGGGGGGGGTTGGATGGCATCAGTCCCCGGAGGTGGATTTGGGTGACCGTCTCCCTTCCCCTTAATGCGTTTCACGTGTCCCCGATCGCTGTCTGCCCGTTTTGTGTCAGTGGGCTTCTTCTGTCAATGACCTGGGCACAGTTGCCCACGGTCCAGTACCTGAGCCCAGCTCCACCCCGTTCCCACGGAAATGTCCCCCCCCGCGGCTCTGTCCTTTCCCACAGTGTTGCTGTGCTGCTCGTGTAATCACTCCACGGGTTCAGTTTCATCTTATAACAGGAACAAAAAGTGCCCGTTTTGTGTGTGTTCGTCATGCATTCGGGCTGATTGGTGCTCTTTAGGGGACGGTGTGCATTATTATAATGGAAGGTTGCGCCATACCGCCCCCACCAGGCCAGGAGGCCACCATACATTTACGTTAAATACCACTGATTCATAAAAAGACCCACAAGCCTAGATGGATGATGTGAATTTGCCGTTGATGCTGCATAACTTCTTAGTTCGTCGAGAATGTCTGCCGTCGTTCAGCACAGTCAGAGAAGCTTTTTCCTGTTAAATAAAATACTCATCCATGACCTGAAGTTTGCCGTCGTCCTTCCATTCAGCACCCAGGTATCGCTCAGCCCCCCCCCCCCCCCCCCCCCCCATCACACGAAGCTCCAGCTTCAGTCACACGCAGGCTCTGGGGTGTTCAGGCACGCACTGGATGCAAGGGTGTTGCCATGGTAACGCCAACGAAGGCCAGAAGTCAGGAGAGCAGTTAATGAGAGCACAGCGCACAGGAGCGTACCTTTACCAAGCATTACCGCGCTTAAATAAGAACCGTAAGGCTCGGGTCGTGGCCGCCGGATCATGAGGCTGGCGCGGCGGGCGCTCACTGCGTCGTTCGAACCCGCAACTGCGTGGCCACGCATGACGTTTTAAGGATAAATGCTTTGTTTTGATTATCCGCTGAATGGAGCTGTTACAGTAATTAGATCCATTTCAGGTGCAGCTGTCTCTCCAGCGGAAGCGCATTCCTCATGTACCCCACCAAACGCATGCACACACACACACACGCACACGCACACACACACACACACACGCACACGCACACACGCACACGCACACACACAGCGAGTCGGCCCTCTGCCCCGCGCAGCTGTATATTAACTTCATATTCTGACAGCAGCCGTTACTTTTTAATATTTCTTTAATCCTCCCAGGTTTTCTGTCCTGTCCAGATCCCCGAGATTGGTCTGCTTGAATGACACTGTGATGAATCTTTTCTTTGGGATCCCAGAAAGCGAATGTAAATCTGTTTTTGTTTTCCGGGCTGGGTGTAATAACGGCTTCTCCCCTCCGCGGCGGCCGTCCGGGCTCCCGGCTCGGAGGCTAGGGCGGTGCGACGACGGCAAACCGGCACTCTCTGTGACGAATTCTCGGCAAAATGCCCGTACCACTACGGTGATGTGTGCCAACGGATCAAAGTGGATTTTTTTAAAATCGAGCCCGGAGTGCAGCTCTTCACCGCTCACTCTCTGAGATATTGTTTTACTTTATGATTTCATTTTTTACATTTCGGAATGAGAGAACATGGAGTCCGCTTAAGGGCATAGCACTTCAAGAGGACGCGTTTCACACGTATTGTGAAAAAGATCAGAGTGACAGACGTATAACTGCCATCTCTGTTCTCGATTCATGAGTTAAAATCAAGAATTTTATTGGCAGATATGTAAATAAGTAACTGTGGATGCAGAATGAAGCGTATTTAAACCTTGAAGTATTTTTTGATCTGGATTGTGTCGGACCCAGTGAGGAGGAAGGCCTGTCACTGAAGCCTCAGACCAAATCCTGGGGGTCCTCTGCCAGCTGACCAGGCAGCCAGGCCTCTCTAATCAAAAACATGCAATTTATGTACTTAAGAGCTGAGCAGGCCTCTGTAGACATGGCCGTTTGCAGAGATGCACCGTTTTGGAAAGACGCCCATGATCCAGCAGTTCAGGCAGGAGGAGAGATGAGGCCTGTGCTGTGACCTCATAACCTCTGCAGTCCACGTTCCACTGCTTTATCTAGTTAAGATGTGCCTAACGTGAAAATCGGGTAGCTGGAGGAGGTAGGGGGGTGGGGGTTCACTTCAAGGTCTTCTCACTTCCAACAGTCTGACAGGTTGGGGGTGCGCGGGGGGGGGCACTCATTTGGCTGTTCCAGTGACTGGAAGAGACCGGCTGTCCGTCCTCTTCAGTGTGTGGCTACGAGGTGGGAACCTGAACCGTGTCCAGGTACTGCTAAGGGGGGGGGGTGGCACAGCCGCGACAAAGACCCGGAAAGCCCGGCTGCAGGACCACGGGACGGCGCGGCAGCCATTTCATATAAACGCTGCCGTCAGCAGGCTTTTCCCCGTTGCTGCCGCCGATCTCAGCACCACGTATAAAACTACCGCTGGATAAAACGGCACGTTTTGCGGCGTGGGTGTGCGCGAGCGCGCGTCGTGGCTCCTTAGTGATCTTTGGTGATGTCAGTTTTATGAACTGTTTTTAAATCATAACCTTGTATGCCAAGATTTAAATTATAAGACTATATTGCCGTTCGTGTGTATGTGTGTGCGAGGCTGTTTGGATCAAAAAGTCAGCAAACAGCCAGGAGATTAATTACACCGTGCGTTATTTATTTATTTCCTCTGCAGACAAGCATTACAAGAGCGACTTACAGTAGAATCATTTGCATTTCTGCATGCTAAAATCCTCACACAGCGCCTCGAGATTGTTTTTTAATTAGCCTCAGGTCTGCTATTTTCGGTACTCTGAAACCATTGGGCTGAATACCTATATAGGACATTAGCTGCACAGTTTACGTTCATTATGAAGGCGTATAAGATGCGGTCTATATCAACAGAAACCCCGAACCGCAGCACACCGCCGTTTTTTGCCGTGTAGTCAAACGTGCAGCTGTGAACACCGGCCTTCTCGCATCCAGCCATCGCAGCAGCTCCGTGTACAAGCTGGTATTCGGGAGTAATGAGCATGTTTAACACCGTGTGCTTCACAACAGGCGGCGTGATTTGGGTAATAAAAAAGACTCAAGTCGGCTATAATTCCGTTTCGAAAAATACACAAATCAAGCCGACGCTGCCTGTGGAATAACGGAGAAGTCGCAAACAGTAATTTAGCAAAAGCCGAGAGGCGCTGGGTTGTCACTAGACGCCTTTTTCTGTGTTATCACTGCCATCTAGTGGCGCGGTTACGGTATTAACACATGCGGTCCGGCCCCCTATCCTCTATTTGCGGGGATGCACTGCGATCCGGGCACACTGTCACTAACTCTTTCCCAAAGATATATTTATGGAAAGCAGTGCGACTGATGAAAGATTGGTACTCTCTATATAAATTGTCTGCTCTTTATATATCATTTTCAGGTTCAAAGATAAGCAAAGCCTTGAATTTTGTTTGCAGTAAATATGCAGGTGCAAAGGAAGTGAAATTAGGTTGGGGGATATTTACTTGGTGTGCGTGCGTGCGTACGCGTGCACGCTCCGAACATTTGAGCTTGGTGGTGTGGTGTGTAGCTCAGTGGATTAGGATGCTATGCTTTTGATCGGAGGGTCATTGGTTCAAATCCCATGATTGGTGGTGTCACCATTGAGCCACCAGGTAAGGATTAGCTGGAGCTCTCCTCACCACAATATGGCTGATCTCTCTCTGTCATGGCTTTCTTCCATTTAAATGTTGCTTCTTTTCTGTCCGTGAAGGAGTTCTGTAACGCAGACTGACCGCCTTGGCTGAGTGTGATTTGACTTTGCAGGTGAAAGACTGTTTTTTTTCCCCCAGCAATCCGACATAAAAAAAGCATCATTTCAGAGAGGTGAATTTTGGACTTCTATGATGCTTAATGAGAAACAGGGCACAGTATGTGAAACAAGGCATTCTAATAAAGCCTGTTTCCCCTATGGGGAAAAATAAAACCTAATTAGCAAATTATAATGATTTTATTCAGGAGCACACAGTACAGTGATTTCAGGCCTTGAGAAATGCACCTAAGATTGTATTACCTCAAGATGGTTATTTTTAGATTCATACAATTATCTGGGTGTCCGTGGAAGCCTTTGAAGATGATTTCCCAAACCGCCGTAACTCACCTACTTCTCTGCTCGGATGCTGAAGCTGGCTGTCACTGCAAGCACAGGGTGGATCTCATACCTTTCACGTCTCCAACGGGTTTTTGTGTATCGAGCTCGTCACGGCAGATTAGGAACCGGAACGGCACGTCACGTCTTCCGGAACGTTCCGTGCCGTGTGCATTTCTGTGCGGACCCTCCTCAGGGCAGCCCGGTGGATTAGGCCGCCGTGCCTGTGATCGGAAGGTTACTAGTTCGGTTCCCGCAGATGGATGGCTGATCAGTGCTCAGACCCCAGGCCTCACTGTCATCTCCAAATGTGTGTATGTCTTAGAAAAATGGGAGAGCAAGATGGCATGTGTGGGGAAAAACATTCCATTGTACTTGCAGAAATGGCACATAAAGCTTATTTTTCATTTTGAACTCTGAAAAATGTTCTTCCTTCCTGTAAGGCGTCTCAGTAGGTGAGGTTTTTCACGGACCTGGACTTGGGTGTGGGGAGCTTCTCCCAACTCAGGTGAATCGGTGACCTGCTTTGTGGAACTGGCTGGCGCCCCCTCCAGGCTGAACCTGTACCTTACACCCCTTGCTTCCCTGGTCAGACTCTTTATCACTATCACACTATGGGATAAGCGGTTATTGAAAATTCTCCATCCGGTATGTTTTTGTTTAGAATTATAACATTAATTTTTAGTTTGTGCCCAAATGTTATGATCAATATTAGATCTACATTTTATAAAATATCCTGCAAATGTATTAAGTTTGTCTATAAATGTTTATGCTGGCTTATATATTTGTGACACCAGATGGCGCTGTTAGACAGGTGATCCCTTTGTATTCCCGAAGTACACACGGCTCAGCGATCTGAGATAGTGTCATTATTGCTAGTGTTGGTACATCTAACACGTTAGAATATATGCTGTGGACAGCTTTATTTCAAACTAATAAATATTCTATATAGCCACAAAACTACGCGCATGGTTTATATATTTCCATATTTTTCTTACCTTGTGTTAATATGCATTTAATCAGGCCTGCATTCAGTGTGTCATTATACTGGAGCGGGTAAATCACGCAGCCGCACTGATACCAGGGGGGAGGGGTTCTGTATAGGGAATATAAATGGGGTCGCGGCGTGGAATTTAGGTCATTTCTGAGGTATTATTGGGGTGTAATGCATAAAGAGTAATCCATTAATAAATATGCAGTGGATGTATCTTTGAGTGGCATTTATTTTACTCGGTGAGCCCATCGGAATACCTGCAGGCGAGGAAGAGCAAATGTGTATTTTAGGACCGGTAAATAGACATGAAGATATGGAAAATCATTTACGTTATATAAGATTCACAGGGTCTCACCGCATAACTTACGTTTAAAGAGTTTCGAGGACTTCTTGTTTGGTGGAGAAACTTCTGTTTACACGAGAGTAAATTAAATGAAAGGCAGCGGTGATCAGCTGAATTTCAAACACTTTTATCCGGGATCAAAAGCGATGTCAAGGTTTGCCTGCTTTTCCCCGCAACTTGAAATGTGAAAGACAGAGAGAGCAACTTTACATTTTAATCCACCGAGGTTTAATTTGTCTTAAACTGACAACGAACGAGATCGAAGTTGAAAGCAAGGTTTATTCTGAGAGCTCTACACCCCTCCTCTTGATTGGAAATCAAAAGCTTCCCGTGGCTTTAATATGCGCGGCTTATTGACAGGCGAGGGGGGATAGGGGAGCATTGTCCTGGAACGCATGACTCCAGCGATAGCGGCAGCCGGGGTTTCAAAGCGCCGGGTCCCTTTCATGTGCTCTCCTGTGGTGCGCACCGAGGCGCGGTGCGGAAAGTGCTGTGTCTCCCGAGTTCCCATCACCATCACACAGATTGCGCCCATAGCTCCTCCCGTGCCACCCAAGGCATTTTAAGGTAGCGGAACTCTACTAGGTACGTCGGCCACGCACCTACCATTCACTGACCACTAGGGGTGCTGTTAAGAGACTGCGGGTTCAATCTCATGCCACTGTTGCGTCTGGACGTGACTAAAATAAGGGATGCGCATCAACCAGTGGGAGCAAAATATTAATGTGTGTGTCCGCACAAATAGAAAAAGGATGCATGCTGTTGACGGTTGGCAAGCGTCGCTACTGCCGAAGGGTGTTCAAAGCCGTAAGCGCCTCCCTCCACAAAGGCTCAGGGCTCGGTGTCAGGAGTGACGGAAGGGGAGTCGTTTGTTAAAAGGCAGCTCCGTGCTCAGCCCTGCCCCCTCCCCATCCGCCCACGAGAATGTCTGACTCAGGCCCGGCGGCCGCTCGCCGGTGTCGGAGGAATTAGGGCACCGTGTAATTACGCAGCAAACAATGGAAATGTCAGCGCGGCGATGGAGGAGGGAGAACCCTGCTAATGCACTGCCTTTAGTGCCGGGATGGGGAAGTGCCTCCGCTGTGAAAAGCTTACATCACTGTTTATGGTTGAAACACGCCGCGTGTGATGGAAACGGAGGGAAGCGCCTGAGAGCGTCCCGATGACATTACATCACAGGGCCGTTTCCTCTAGCCTAATGCTGTAGTCTAGTCTATTGTACAGAATATTGGGTTTATTTAAAGCCAGAATCGTTTTATATCGGTTTATTGTACCACATGGATGTTTTAGATAACGTGGAAAATATATAATTTGGATTTTTTTTTTTTTTTTGCTTGAAATGTGTTAAATGTTGGAAAACTGCAGGGGGATTAAGACAAACGCGTTTACATACTGTCAGCTGTTAATTTCACGCGATTAGCCCTTAGTTAAGCGCCCTGCTTTTGGCTGTGCAGGTCCTAGTAATGACAGCTTATGCATTTGCTCTGTGGAGATCCCGCTTGGTTTATTTTTGCGTTTCTCGGATTTTACAGGGAAATTTTAACGAAAATTAGCCGAACTTCTCACGGATCTAGGCAACACGTGGCTGCACCCGTCCCCCCCAGCAGGCGGCCGGGTGACGGATGGAGGCTGGTGGCGAGGGAGCCCACCGGGGAGAGCAGCAGAGGGCGGCGCGGACGCGGTCTGGTCTTGGCCGTTTCCGTACCTCAGCGATCAATAGCATTTGCCGGCGAAGCGTTATGGAGTTAATGCGGCCCTGGGGGACCCAAAGGACTTTTCTATTCCGCTGACACACAAACATGCCCGAAGAGGTGAAAAAAAAAACCGCGAGAATGATGACGCTATTCAAAGTTTTATCTGCCCGTGGCACCGGCTTAAGCCGTACGATCCGCTTCCCGGCACCATTGTTCCCCCAGTGTCCCGGTGAAAAGGCAAGGGGTGACAGTCGCCGGGGCGGAGGTGTGATTGAGGGTCCCATCCCTCCTCGGGCTGTCACGCCTGTCATTCACGCAGCGTGGCGGCCCCGTGCTATCCTGACAGGCTGAAATTCAGCGAGGTTCATTCTTCTCCTTCACGGGGCATAACGGTGAGAAAAGGCAGCACCAAAACATACTCTCCAGGGTCAGGAGAAGGTGCCTGTTCATGGACGTTCACAAACATACCTTCCTTATATCCGTACACGTGTTCATCCTAATCCGCTTTCTGCTGCGCTTCTCTCTTCTTCGTGCTAAGGGTTTCTAAGCCTAAGTACTCCCCCCCCCCCCCCCCCCCATTTTATTACCACTGCATTTTCACAATGGGTAATATTAGTGAAAATAATTATAGCTGCGATTGGAGCTACAATCTGGCTCATCTATGTATGTTTCCACTGCAGCGATTATAAGCACCTTCATCGAAGGTACAACAATGATACAGAATCTGTAATTAACAGCGGAATTCAGGACTGTAAAGCCATCTGGCGAAATCTAACAATAACAACACTAATAAGCCTAATAATAATACTATTATTTACCTTTTGTGGAAGTACAGCTACATAGGAATTGATTGGTTCTCTCATATCCCATCTTGCTCCCCTATAAGTCGCACAGATACGGGTGAGAGCAGCCTCAGTCATTTCCCTAGTGCCCCTGGAACCCTTTCTGGGGTTTAGGGCCCTGCGCAAGGGCCAAAAACATGATATGATTACTTTGCTGGCCATGGGATCTAAATGTTTGTATTCTTTAGAGTACTATGGTAAAAAAAAAAAAATTACCATGTAAATAAAACCTTTTTTTTTGGATCTCGCGCTTCTCTTCCTCCATCAGCACATGCTTTTCACAGTCCGCAACATGCAGTGCTTAGCTGCCGGATGGGGTCCCATTTTATTTGCTAATCCTGCCCCAATTGCCAGGAATCTCAAGCAGCCGGTTAATCCCCTCGCAGATCCCGCTCCTGACGCATGACGCCCGGCCGAGGAGGATTCTGCACACCGCCCCTTAGACACCCCGCGGACGGCAGACGTTGCTATGGAGTGATGAGAGGGTCTCATTCATCTGTGTGTGTAACAAAGCCACGTCTGTGAGCTTTGTGAGGGGAATCTGGCCGTCTATGAGGAGCTCTGGGAGAGGATTCTGCGCTGAATTGGGAGCACTGGGAGACAACCTTATTTGTATTGCAATCTCTGGGAAGGGAACCTCGCTGTATATTGGGAGCTCTGGGAGGGGAACCTGGCCTGTATTGGGAGCACTGGGAGACAACCTGACTTGTATTGCAATCTCTGGGAAGGGAACCTCGCTGTATATTGGGAGCTCTGGGAGGGGAACCTGGCCTGTATTGGGAGCACTGGGAGACAACCTGACTTGTATTGCAATCTCTGGGAAGGGAACCTCGCTGTATATTGGGAGCTCCGGGAGGGGAACCTGGCCTGTATTGGGAACACTGGGAGACAACCTGACTTGTATTGCAATCTCTGGGAAGGGAACCTCGCTGTATATTGGGAGCTCTGGGAGGGGAAGCTGGCCTGTATTGGGAGCTCTGGGACGGGAAGCTGGCCTGTATTGGGAGCTCTGGGATGGGAAGCTGGCCTGTATTGGGAGTTCTGGGACGGGAACCTGGACTGTATTGGGAGCTCTGGGAGGGGAACCTGGACTGTATTGGGAGCTCTGGGAGGGGAACCATGGCCTGTAATGGGAGCTTTGGGAGGGGAACCTGGCCTGTATTGGGAGCTTTGGGAGGGGAACCTGGCCTGTATTGGGAGCTTTGGGAGGGGAACCTAGCCTGTATTGGGAGCTTTGGGAGGGGAACCTGGCCTGTATTGGGAGCTTTGGGAGGGGAACCTGGCTGGGAACACATTACAGTTTGGACTTAAGTTTAAAGTGGCATCACAGAAATGAAGTTGAGGGGCACACCTTTCTTAGATTCCCACACGCTTACACCTCTTATATAAGTGTGTGTGTAAGTGGGAGTGTGTTATTTTTACGCATTTACATATCTGTTTGCATATGGCCTGAAAGTGTGTCGTACCTGAGGCCATTGAGTCCAGACGCCGCAGCAGTGCGTCACAATGCGTCCTGCTTCCCACCTGCCTCTGCCTTCCCCGCTCTTGCTCAAGGCCAGAGACGCTCCTGCTCTGCTTCACGCTGACCTTGTTACCACATATAGAAGTTATACCGCATGCCGTCATTTTGAGAAAAAATAAAAAACGGCTAGCTGCCACCACACTTCGTTCATCTCCGGCAGGGTGGCGCGGCCACCATTAGATGGCGCCAGAGCGCAGACGTAAGCGGAGAAGCCCGTGGCAGTCGGATTCGACGGGATGTTTGAGACACCTTCGTGGCCGGGGTCTCAGTGCTGACACAGCCGTTCCGTTCCTATGCCAGCGAGCAAGTCAGCTGCTTCCTGTGCTTGTGCAGCAGTCACTGTGTAATGGCCTGATGCCATTACAAAACAAGGGCTGGTCCTGGGCCAGGGAGGCGGCCCTGTTTATAACAAATGGTGTCTTTCCCGGAACCTAACAGCACAATCTGGAAGCTTTGATTGTAACATTATTTTATATTTCACATGTAAAAAATATAGGGAAGCTGGTGTCTATCTGTACATTGGTGCCTCATGGGAAAACAGCTTAGTAGCGTCTTTCTCTGCTGGCTTGGCCGAGCTTATTAAACCCAGGGCTGGTTTTACCTGGGCTTCTCCGGTTATGACTGGCATGAAGAAATCCTCCGAGGTCTGTTTCTTGTCCTGCGGGGGGCGCCATTGTGCACGTCTGCCTGTGCCCACTTGCAGGAATCTGCAGGCATAATGAAATGTTTTCCGCTGGCTCTCCCTGCCTCCCTCGCCGCCTGGAGAGAGTAGCGGGGGCCCGGCTGTCAGCCCGCTCCCTGTCAGGTCAGCTTTTTTTCCCCCTTATGTGGGATACGACAGAAATGTTAATAGGCCTCAGCAGCGGTACTGTAAGTTGCGTAATCCGGGGGGTTACATAATTACCTGACAGCAGCAAATACGGGCTCTGGGTGTCGAAAATGTCCACTCCTGTCAAAGCACCCCTGACATGTGAAAATAATAACTCTATTAATAAAATATTTACTTTAACAGGCACTTCTGATAGTTATTACAAAGCCTCCTTTATATTTGACATCCTAAGAACTGTCTGTTGCATTTTTGTATTGATATAATGTACCAGCTGTATATTCGACATTATTTATGGCCTTGATGGATATTGTGAGGAGTTGTGATGTCTAACTCCAGACAGGTGCTTTAGAAATGCTGCCGGATCTGTCCGGTTGCGGGCGGCTGTAGAGGAACGCCGTGGACAATAGCACTTGCAGTCGAGACTTTGAAGGTGAAGGACCTGATGGCAGGCATTTGGCGAATTGTAAGAATAACGGATAAAGGATGTTTTATCGTCACTCCAGAACAGTTTATTGAGCTGAACAGGAGCAGGGAAACGGATGAGACCAACGAGGAGTCAAAACAGGAAGGCGAATATGAGGAAGGACACGGGCGGATAGGAGGAGCAATATCAATGATTGGACTGGGCTGACAAGCCAAACAGGTACTTAAATTCGAGGAACTATGGAGGAGTAACGAGCAACAGGCGTGGCTCAGCAGGACCCCCCCCCCCCCCTCCAATGTGTGCTCTCCGGGTATGGAGTACAGACAAGAAAGGGGACCATGAGAACTGAATGCTAGGGTGTTCACACAGGGCTGGAGACAGGGGACACCAGATGGCACAGGGCATGACAGGACAGACAGGGTAAATGGGACAGAAACCACACAAGACCAGAGGGGCCGAGCCAACAGTACCGGATACCACAGTACAGGGTACAACAACGGACTTGGAACAGGCAGGGGCCAGACTAGAGACCCAAAGGATAACAGGACACGTCAACAGTGGGGCCACACAGATGAACTGGACCAAAAACAGGACGAAACCAGGGACGATGGACTAGGGACCAAAGGGAAAAACACGAAACATCAACCAGAACCAGGGAGCAGAAGAGACACAAACTGAGAGAGACTGAATACATCACACCATGGAACACCTGAGGGACAAAATCCAGGACACGGGGCAAGACACATGTTTTGACTAAAGGCGCGGAACGAACTAAGACAAAACCCAGGACAGCAGAGAGGACACCCAAAATGACACACACCAGGACAGGACAGACAGGTAGAGGAACCACAGGGACAGGGATGGAATCACAGGGGAGGGCCCCATGGGACACAGGCTGAGACAAAACAAAGGCAGGACAGGGACCAAGGTACGACTGAAGGAAAAGGGGAATATCTGAAAAGTCTCCTGGACCCAGGAGAGCTGGGCTGCAACCCTGGGACGTAGTTCACCAGCTGTTTACTGGTAAGGCAAGGGCCTCAGACGGGGATAGCCGGGCACGAGCAGGAGAGTTGCCCGGGTGGACAACTTCTACAAAATGAGTCGAGATGACTGGCAAGGATAGTGTGCCCCCATCTCCCCCTCCAGGAGATGGAGCTTTGTCCAATCCATCTTTGGGTCCTAGCTGACACCACTGACCGTACCAGGCCCATGAAGCAGGACTCAGGGCAAGACCCAGAGGCTCCCATTCTACGTCCTCCAGCAGACCATCTTTCAGGTCGACCCAACTTGCCAATGACTGGGGAGTCAGGCATCAGCCTGCTGGTGGCTGGGGAGTTGGGCGTGGATCTGGAACAGGCAGGGGGAGTTGGGTGTCAGCCTGGCGGTGACCTGCAGGGAACGAGGAGGCCACCAAGGTGACAACGGGACAGCAGGAGGTGACGAGACTGGATCTGACAGGACAGCAGGAAGCAGCACGGCTGGAGCCAAAGGAATGGCACATGCTGATGGGACGGCAGGAGATGACAAGGCAGGTGCAGTCAGGACATCTGGAGGCCAGCAGGGCAAAGCCAGGACACCTGGTGCAACCACTGGGGTTCTCTGCAGAACGACCCAGCTGCTGTGGGACTGGGTGCAGGCGATGTGGCCCCTCTTGGGCCAGAAGCCGGGGACTTGGCCGGAGTGGCCTTCTTTGGACTGGGTGCCTGGAACATGGGCAGAACTGCTCTCTCTGGGCTGGGAGCCTGGAGCGTGGACGGAGGAGCGCTCTCGGTACCAGATGCAGCAGAGGTGAGGATGAGCTCTGGAGGCACAGCAGAATTGAGGACAGGATGAAGAGGGTACTAGGGGCTGGGCTTTGAAGGATCGCGACGAGCAGCGGCCCCTCCTGGGCCAGGCTCTGTAAGGCACAGCGGCAGCCATCCCTGGGCAGGGCTCTGGCTACACGAGGTCAGGCTGACTGAAGTCGCTCAGCGCAGCGGCTCTCCGCAGCTCACCACAGCTTCTGGCTCTGGCCAAAGGAAGAGCAATGTAGGGAAGATCAATGACCGGAATGGCGCCTGACAAGAAAAACAAGCAAGCAACAAGGCAAGCAACAAGCAACAGGCATGGCTCATCAGGGCCACGTTGGGAAGGACACAGGAGGGTCAGGCGGACATGTCTGAAGTTTGCTTTGGATGAGCATGGGAGTTTTACTTGCATAAAAATGTTCTGAGATCAGAATGAAAAATTATTGGGTCAGAGAGATAACCAATCAGATTGTACGGGAGGTGGGTCCAAGCAACTAGAGGAGATGGGACTAGCCAATCAGATGTGACCATATTAAAGGCGAAAATATTCCTGATAATGCAGCTGGATGGAGAGACTCGTAGAGGTTTAATTTGTTTATATAAACTGGCTCATCTTTGATAATGTCAATGGGTGATAACTTTGAAACCAAAGCCTTTGAGTTGCAACAGTGACGGCCTTATTTTATCATCCATTCTTGGTGCTGTGAGTAGTGAGAATGAGCGATCCTCCCTTAGCACAGGTCTGGTCACCTCTACCGGCATCCAGTCACATGCCAGGTAGAAACTTGGACTGCAGCATCTCAATCTCCAGATAAGACAATTAAATAGTCAGTCACAATACACAGTACATTGATGGATCAGCAGTATAATGTCTGTGCTACCCTTAAAAAAAAAAGTGTTCATTAATGACGTAGCTGTGGTCACATTCTCCAGATTGGCCTTAACAGAAGGTAAATGCATGCGAGCACTAGTCGCATTCTCCAGATTTATGATGCATGAAGTCTTTTCTCACCTCTCGGAATTCAGGTGCGAATATTTTTCTTATTATAGATAAACACATGGCAAAACGTTGTGCAGCTATTTTTAACTTGCCTTATAGCCACTGACCATTAATCAGTGGCCCGAATATGAAACGATGATGACACACAGCCGTAGTTCATCAAGCTCTTTATTTAAAGTAAACCCGCAGATTAAATTAGCACAGAATATTCTGGGGTCTCGACGGTGACAGCGTTCTTCGTTATGCCGACACCCGTTATGCTGAGGCTGCAGTGGATTTCTGTATTTCTGCTCCGGGAATCTGGGTCGTGGCGGGTGAATAAAAGGCCCCGAATCGTTCGCACGCCCCCGCCCCCCCCCCCCTCCCCTTATGTGATGTCCCAGCTGACGCCTTTCATCCTCAGCTGACTGTAACAGATAGGCCAGATGTGCGGAAGCCGTGAGCGGGTCTCCCGCGTGGACACTCCGGGAATACGCCCCCGCTTTGCTCTCTCTATTTATATTCTGGCCCTAAAACTGAGGAGCGACTTGTAAAATGTCAAAAACTTAATCAAGCTCTCTGATGGAAGTTGTAGCACACGCACCCCCAGGCCAGCATTAGCGAGGTCAGCGTCCATATTTCATGAGTGCGTTCCGGCTCCCTGAGCCGCAGCACACTCCTGGGTTGGCGCGAGGCAGCCATTTGCCTTTCTAGAACCTTCCACGCAACGGTTTCCACTAAGCCTCGACCGGAGGATCAGCTCTTCCTGCAGTGGCCGGTGGGGTGATGTCATTGTTAGAGATGGATCATTTTAAACACTGAGCGAAACGGGCCTGCAAGAACGATACAGAGTCTGCCGGTACCTCTGGAGCCCCCCGGGTCAACGGGCTGGTTTCGGATTGTCGCTGTGTGAGTTACGGGTCTGTTTATGACCGTAGAAAAGCTGAAGGGAGGGCTGCGGTTTTAAGTCTGGCAGTAATGACATTTTTCCTGAGGGTTTTAATTATTTTTTTGTCCATGTGTGCACCGTATAAGATTCCTGTTGTCATACCAGGCTTCTGACAGCTTACGGAAAGCCGCTCACATTGAAACGTCTCGGAGCGGTTTTACTGTGGTCCTTTTGGGATATCGGCGGCTGTCCCTGCGCTGAGGTTTGAGCAGAAGTTTGGGGGAGATGTAAAAGAGGGCCTCGCCCACTGTGAGAAGAACGGGGGAGGGAGCATGAATAAAATGTACCACTAGACCTTGAAAGCTGTCCCCCTCTCAGCCCATTAAATGCAGCATTTTCAGGCACAGGAATGGAGTGAGCGGTAACGGAAGGCTCCCGCTTCGCGATCAGACCACTATGCGGCCTCCAGGATGCCACCGAACTTGAAAGGACTGTCACCCGATGTCACCCATAAATTGGTCGAAAGGGGTTAGTGATTTACTCGTGAAAAGGTGACACGAGATTTCAGAATGAAATCCAGGCCTGGCTTTCACTGACCTCGCGAAAACCATCAAATAAAAAAAAAACGCTTAAGTAATATCTGTGACAATGGCAATTCAGTCATTCTTTAACAATGAAGTATATTGAAAAATGTAGGAAGCTTTATTATTGTGATTAATATAATGACAGGAAGGGCAGAGATGATGATGTCACTCGCTTTGTGAGAATCTGTGTACTAAATGGAGTTTATGCTGAGTCTGATCAGTAGTGAGTGGATGGATCACTGTAATGTTAAAAACGTGAAGACCTGGCTTCATGACTAGTGTAGCTGAGATACCATGAGACCAACAGCAGCTATAAATACACAGTATATACAACTGCAGGAAGCCTTTTTAGTCGAGGACCTAAACGAGAGATAAGGGCGTGTTAGAGATGGTCGGGGAGTAACGGTGGCACTCCGATGACCTGGGTACATGCTTGTGTGTGCGTGTGCATGTACACAAGTGTGTGTGCGTGTGTGTGTGAGAGAGAGAGAGTGTGAGGTCGAGTTTAAGGTGAATCCACATGGGTGTAGCGTTACAGTTGCATTCCGATGACTCATCTCCGCTGCATAATGCGGCCTCATGACATGATACACGATATATTTGGTTGCTTAGCAACTTTCCCCCCACCCATACATTGGGAATGAGAGATGATGTCGTTTAATCTTCCACCTGTCTGTAGGGCTGCATGCTTTAAGGGTACAACAGCAGCGGCCCTGTCAGGCCGCTCTCATGGCGTGGCCCCATTTGAGAGCTCGCGCTTGTGCTCTGCTTATATAACCTGAACTATGTATCCAGCCCATTTATTTATTTACTTAGGTAATCTAAGCACGGCCCTTAATTGAAAGACATCGATTTTTGTCGGTCAGATATTCTGGTGCTTCAACATGAATACAACATGAGGAATAAGGACAGAGCAGCTCGCTGTTTCGGGGAAGCTCATCTTCTCATCTCCTCGTTCACTGAGAATGCGGTGTTTGGTATGTTTTTAAATCCTATATTTACTCAGTTTAAATGTCTTCAGGCGACACATGTTCATGGAAGACAATAATAATAATGCTAATTAAATGTGACCCAATCCCAGTGCAGTATGAGTATATTAAATATTGAGCTTGTCAAAAGCTGCCCGGTTTCTTTATTTGGAATATTGTTGTTGTGTTTCTATAAGGTAAACATGGAGGTTTTCCTGTCTGAATGACTTTGCTCGGAGGCGAGTGTTTTATCGCTTCGATTTGATGAAGGCCGACCTCCATGCAAGACGACGCATTTCGAAATGGTTTATGTGGAAGTTTCCGAGGGCTTTGAAACTCATTAAGAAAAAGGTGCTGTGTCTCGTTGAGGACACCCGAACATTGTGTAATGAGCGTGTCAGCGTTTGCGGTGCGCTCGGCGTGAGAATCTGTCATTTCGGTAATTAGCGAGTCTGCCTCGGCCTCTTCCCCATCGGAAATCCGAGCCTGAGCCCCGGAACACTACAGCGTCTGCTCTTAATCCCAGGAACGCCGCTCGGACGACAGGGAGACGAAGCAATGCTGCCTCGGTTTCCCTTTAATGGTCGCTTGTATGCCCGCGCAGTATTTTCCACTCCGGACGTTGAAATGCAGGTGTTCTCAGCACCTTCTGGAACATTCCGGCCCTGCATCACTGAGAGGAATAGTAAAAGCGACTTGTTGTGCTTGTTCTCTCTTCTTTAGCCCCTCCGTGCAAGTGATGCACAGACTGGCACTGCAGCGCTCGGTGTCCCAGGGCGGTAAAACGCAGAGGCCAACAGGACCAGGGCCTGTGTGGTCTTCAGCCCCGCCTGAGAGTGCGATGGCCACAAGACCCGCCGGAGAGCTCCGTTCATTTGCCGGCTTTGGCCGGAGCCAGGCGTTATGTTGCCGCAGTGGTGGACGCCTGCGCCATTGGCAGCGGGGCATGCGTCTGACGCCCAAGAAAGAGAATTATGGGTTCACGTCGGCTTGTTTTGCTGTGGGAGTTTAAGGCTCGAGTGGGAGGCTTCCCGAGATCCCGCCGGCAGCATCGGAAATCAGAAAGAGCCACATTCACGTTTTATTACCGGATTGGAGTTTAGCAATGACTCCAAAAGGGGTTGCCTAGGAGATGGGGAGCGCGATGCAGCGCAAATTGGGGTTAGAGAGATGTAAAGAGTGACACATTAGCTGGCAGCAGGGGCTGAGGCGGCCAGCACCGGCGACTTTGGGCTGTCTAGGTGAATCCCAAATGCCCCGGCGGGCAGATTCCTGACATCATTCTGCCTAATTAATGTCGAACTTTGGTGTGGATCCCCCCACCAAGTACCCCCCCAATTTTTATTGGGTTATTCAGTAAATTAGTCCTTAGATTAGTCGTCTAATAGAAAAAATAATTACCAGATTAACCGATACAAATCGTTAGGTGCAGTCCTAATGGTTGGCATCAGATTGTTGATGAGTGTGCATGTGGGGAAAAAAATGAATATATGTATAAAATGTCCTGCACTTAACCGTACCACTATATGCCCGTGTGACTTATGGATTAATACAGACACCCAGGGAAGACGCGTTTCCTGCTCTTCCTCTTCCTCCCTCCTTCTTTGCACGTTCAGCTTCCCTTAATCAGACTGCAGGGGGCAGTAGGTAATTGTGTAAAACGTGATCGGCAAAATGAGATGAAGTCAATTAGCCACACGTCTGCTTTCTGCGCGTGGAGCGCTCATTTGGGATTGCCACTCTTTCATTTTTTTTTCACCCCCATCGCCGTATCGCTGATATCAGCAATAATGCCGCAGTAATGTAATGCTTTTCGTCTGATTTTTGCATATTTTAATAAGATTATTTACCCTTTTCTATGGTTTTCAGTTAAAAGGGAGATAATTTAGGGGTATCTCGATACCAGGTCAACATTTTCCGAGTGAAGTTATTTACATGTTAAAACGCGGAGATTTGCTCACGCATGCGTTTGCTCCGATGCTATGAAATGTGCTGGGGTGTCCCAGCTATCAGGATCTGACCTGGATTGGTAGCTGCTGTACTGAAAAACAAATTAAAATCCTGTTTATATTATTTTCTCCTGAAGTAAATGTATGATTTCATCCATTTCAAACTCACAAACAGCACTTGGCATCGTTGAGAGAAATTATACTAAGTGAAAAATGATTTAACTTCAGTCTTGTAGCAAAATGCAGTTTTATGTCGGAGCTGAAATGAAGGTTTTTTTTTTGTTTTGTTTGTTTTATGGTTATTATCACGTTAAAGATTGATGATCTGAAGGATGGTGTTATTCTGCCATTTCCTCTGCTAAACACGGCAGAGTTACAATAACATTTTGCGGGACGCATTGTTCATAAAATCGTCCCGCATCTGCACAGCGGACCTGGCTTCAGCCTGACAGCCCTCAGCGATCATTCATGCTGCCTGTTTTTTATTAGTTATCCTACGGAGCTTCATTAAGACAGGGAGAATAAATATAAACTCAGAAGTTAAAGATTTATAGCGACGGAAATGCCTCCGAATTGTTTTGCCGCGCACTCCGAAAAGACTTTCCTTCTCGCTCTTTGCATGATGTGAATCCGTCTCCGTGTTTTATGACACTGCGTTTCCCGTAAGTGGCTACAGCCGCAGAATCCATCACAGGGGGGTAAAAATGTGTGTGAAAAATGCCGGATCAGCGCGGCGTACTGCTTGAATATTAATCGCAGAGGAAACGCAAGGAGTCTGAGTTTGCCATCACCCGGGAAGCGCATCCTGGCGCATTTGGGTGGGGATGGAGACGGAGACGAGAGACTGAGGTCATCTGATAATCCCAAACAACACCCTGCACCACACAATCGGAGGAGAAACATCTGGCTTTCCAAAGCACAATAGACTGTTTTCAATGCAACATTGGTTTTCCAATTCATGATCGTTCTTTCCAACGTAGGACATGGTTACCCACACATGAAAGCCTTAGGTCCAGGCCGCAAGCAGTGACCCGCCACCAGTCCGCTATTGCGACCGGCAGCTGATATCCAGGCCGCAGCGCGTTTGCCGGCAGGATTAATGAGTCGGGCGTGCGTCTGTCAGAGTGAGAGTCCCCTCAGGTCAGGGCGCACTGGCGCCTCGGCTCGCAGCCTCTGTAACACCATCTGGCAGCGCGGCCCTGGTTGTTTTTAGAAATGCTGCTGATCTTGCGTTTCTGCTACTTCTCCCCCGCCCCCCCCCCCTCCAGAGAATACGTGTCCCATTAAACTGTTAGGTACAACTTTCTACATCTGCATATCTCCCGGCCGCCGCATTCGAGACGACCGCAGAGCATCGCGATGGGGGAAATATTAAAAATATTGATTTTATCATTTATTACTCCGCTGGCTGTATTGATTGCCATGCTGGACAGCGTCCAGGCGATATGTCTTACGGGGGCGGCGGGAGCGGGAATGAGATCATGCAGGAATCGCTAATGAAGCGCAGGACCCGTCGGCAGCCCGATTCTCGGGGTGAAGTCCCATTAAATGTTTTTCGATGGCACTGTGGACCCAGGATAATGGGGTTTATCGTGCTCCTGCCCCCGTGGCGCGTGACGCCATAATCTATCCTCACAGGAGCACATCCCAGGGACAGCCGGTTCCTCTGCTGTGTATTTCGGAAGGCCAGGCTGCCAGTGGCGCCCTCTAATGGCTCCCGGGTTTTGGCGTTATGTTAATTTGTTGGTGGGACTCGTCACCTTCAGTGGCTGAACTTTCAATGTCTCCCGTTATGCTGCGACACGCCATTGAATCTGAGCAGTGATGACATCGCAGGTGATAACGAATGATCCTCGATTAAACAGCAATTAAGAATCACAGCCTGTATTGCATGTCCCTCCTGAGCCTGGCCTGCAAGAAATTTCGATCACAAGACTGTGCCCTGAGCAACTATGCCACCTGCTGGTCAACCCCATTTTACCTAGAACCTGATTGGTGCTGGGATTATCAGAGATGCATGTGCCATCACTGCTCACATGTTGCATGACCAGGTTACCCAGGACAACACAATCGTGAATATTATTTTTTTATTTAGTAGAGACTTTTATTCAAAGCAACATACATGTGTTTTGAGAAAGCAGTCCCTGCAGCAACTGGGAATTAATCAACCCAACGGAGAAATCACTCTGCAAGCCCTTGGATTTGAACCAGCAACCTTCAAATTAGAGGCGCAGTGCCCTAACCCACTGAGTCACCCACCTCCCCATTAACCCTCTCGTTGTATGTACTGCATGTGTTTTACTCGCAAGTCGCGGAGCTTGTGCTTTGGGAAGGTGTTTGATAAATACAGCACTGCCACATTAAAAAGCAGAAGGTGGGGGAGCGTGGGAGGGACAGCCAGATAAGAGCAGCAGCAGCCCGTCCCATATGTGTCCGTCTGAGGCGCTTAAAGGTGCTGAAAAGAAAGGGATGCAGAGACGGGACATTACTGGGTCAGGCTGCTGGGCCCCCAGTGAAACGGGCTTCTCAGTGGATAGCGGGTTGTTTCAGTTGGTAACATTCTGTAACTCAGATAGTTGGTGGCATTTGTTAAGCATGATTCTTGTTAAGTACAGAGACACGTAAAACATTGTGCCACCTGTCATCTTTTTTCCTCCAAGTATGTGTTGCAAACATACTGCTAGGTTTGGTGGCCCCAGGTGCGTGATGGATTCTTGTGGGCTGCAGCATGGGGGCGCCCTAGAGCAGGACCAGCACGCCGCATTTTGTCTCTGCCCCCTAGATCAGGAGCGCTAATGTTTATCCGCTGCACTTCGACCCGGGAAACCTCGGTTAGCTCTTTTCACGGCGGGCTGCAAAAGCTGCTCTCCGCTGCCTTTAAATTGCACCCTATTAATTAAACAACGGGCCAAGCAATTGGGCCCCTCTTTCAGGGGGAATCGGGGTGGGGAGGGATTCGAAAGACCTAAAAAAAACTACTGAGGCTGCCGTGTATGACTGTATTTTAATGATACCATCTTCAGCTTTGAAATCTGTTGTAATAAAATTTCTACTCTGCTAATTTAGGATAATCCAGAAAGTCTGAGGATTAAGTCCTGCTCATCCATTTAAATTGGGTTTCCAACACATTTTCCATTTAGACCATCACTCTGAAGGTTAATTTGGACTAACAAAACCGGAAATGTATACAGTAATGCATTTAACCCTGAAAGTCTTTAGAATTCTACCTGGATTGTGATGCTAATTAAATTATAAATTCTTCACTAATTATGGGACAAGATCTTTCCTCTAATTGTGAGCCCCCAGTTGTAAATACCGGAGTTCATGCTGTAAACCTCACAAATGACACCTGATGATCGACCTTTTACAGTGCATTTGTTTGTTTGGCCTGGATTTCAACTCTAGTTTTATTATCTGAATCCACGGTCTGCCCTGAAATGTCCGTCTGTGCCCTGCTGCCTGAAGCCTGGGCAGGTCTCTCCTGAGTTCTCCAGATAAATGACACTGATTCCGCTGCATTCCGTAATCGCTAATTGATTATTCCTGGCGTACCTCAAGGCTCTATCCTAGGCCCGCTCTGCTTTTCCATCCTCAGCCGCCAGAGTCGTCTGTCACCTCCCCCGACCTGTCGTTCCCTCCCTCCACTGTTCCTTCAGTTACTCTCCATCGTCAGCTTGTAGAGAACATGCTGAGTGGGCTGATCTCCTCCTTCTCCATGACGTCTCTTTCCTCCTCATTTTTCTGCCCGCTTTCCAGCAGCCCTTCCATTCCAGCTAATGATCTGAGGGCAAATTAAGCCCCCTGCTCTTGTCTCTAAATATTACCAGTTCCTCTAATCTGATATTCATAACATTTGGTTATTCCTAATAAAGTATTCCACACAACGAGGTCTATGTAAATTCTTCGCCCAGATTGCTCCAATTATCTTGTCATTTGGCTTTTGTCTCACACACAGCGAGTTCCTGCTGCTTTATATGTAGATGTATGATCAATAAAACAGGGGCTTGTGACCTGGTCATGTTTTTAATTAACCCTGTACACCTGTCTCTGCGTGAGTCCTCGTTAAGTGGCTGCGTTACACCACAGCTTCAGATTTAAATGGCGCCGTGCAGCCGACACTGACCGAAAGTGTAACCTTGAATAATAATATTTCATAACAGATAAAAAAGTAAGTATATATAGATCGTGAACAGAGCGAAGGGTAATAACAGTAGAGGAATGCAGAATGGTGAGGATGGTTCCCTGCTCCTGTTTATAGACACACACATACAGGCTCACACGCATGCGCGTGTGGTACGAAACATGTCCAAGGGGCCACGGCGTTTTCTGTGCGATGACTTGGTGGATTCCTTGGGCGATCTGTTCAATTCGGGGCTGGCGCATCCGAGAATAGGGGGAGCAGCGTACTGCGGCGGTGAACAGAAACGTGTGTATTGTGTCATCTGACTTGATTTTGGAAAATGGGATGTTTTTAACTGTCGATATAAATGACAAAAGTAACAGTGTATATCAATCAGAGTACCGTTTGATGTTCTTCGTTCAACTGCATTTGGGTAAGTTCTTCAAGAGTACAGCAGAAAATCCCTTTTCAGGCCTGTCCTGACCCGAATCTTGAGATGTGTCCCTCATGGTTGTCACCCCTGCCCCCCACGTCCTTGTGATCAAACTGACACAACCCCGCACTATGCAAGCCCCTGAAAAACTGCTGTAGTTCTTCTTGAAGAGTTACTCACGCGGGTCTTTTTTTTTTACGTTCCGGAAGTGTGGGGTCTCCCTCGGCAGAGAGCGGTTTTGCCCGTAAGCTCTCCGATTGAGTCATTTGCGTCAGGAAGCAGCTCCTTTTCTGGGACTGCAAGAAGCTGGTGGAGGTTAGCTTGTAGCTCACCACCAGCCTTGATGTTTTTTTGATGCGTGTGACCATCAGTTATCCCCCGGCCCTCCCTCTTCCCCTAATCCACCTCCCCCCAAGTGTCACCGAGAGAGACGGACTCCCATTACCTCACTGACAGTGAAAATTGCAGATGCCCGTTTTGTTTTCACCAGCGCCTGATGGGATGGGGACATTCGTCTGACAGCGGTGAGCCATCAACGCTTGAAGCGCACTCCTCTTATCCGCTGTCGTTGTTGAGTGTTGCCACGGCGACAAACTTTGACCCGTGAAAGTCGTTCTCTGTCAGAATCGCACCGTCCGTCACGGTCGTTAACGTGGGGCGTCTTGCGTCCACGACATGGCGTCTGCCCCACACTGAATAAACAAAAAAAAAGTCCTTGCGTTAGATAGTATATTGTCCAATCAAATGCGCAGGGAAGCCAGTAATCCTTGAAAGGAGTCCCCTCCCAAACATCCAGCAAACGGAGGGATTGTGCCATTTATACAGCCCATTAAAATCCTCTTAACTACCCAGAATGCCTTGCTGCTCCCACAGTTTCCACACGTTCTCGCATGTGCAAGGTGCTGCCCCCCCAAGGTGATTTTAAACACACACACTATAAAATACTCAGTTACACCCAGTCTACTTTAAAAATATACGCAGTGTTTTAAAGGGGCAGATTCAACATTATCCAGATGAGTGAATATTAGTGCAAATTAACTCCTGGTTACAGCCTTCTAAAAAGCAATGGGTACTAATTACCAATTACCTGGATGCTGTTATGCCTGAAGACCAGGTTAAAAGCAAAGTTTTGAGGTGAAAATAAATGTAAATGGAAAAAAAGCATTTCAAAAAGTTAAAGATGAAAAATTTCTACTGTAATCAGACTGTGTAGTGATGTCCAGCAGAATTGAGTAGTATAAAACATTTAATTCTGGATACAGATATGGGCATCCCCGTAAAGAAGCTAAGGAATAAAAAAACAAATTGCAATTCTGTACCTGTGTCACATGGTCACAAGAACGGATTCTGATTAGTGGGTGCGGAAGTCATGTAATTTGCAGATGGTTGCTTTTAGAGACCTGTTAATGTATAGATTACCATGGAAACATACCTAGCAGTAATGCGTTAGTAACGTATAAGGACGGAAAAACCTTGATCTTAAGCTCTTGTATTTCTGAATAGATGTACAGTGCTATGCAGCCTTTCAGGTAACTACTTCGGGGTCTTGAATTAGAAGCTCTAAAATAGCTGAAGTATCCCCTTCCACGGTGATTGTGGCACCACTTTGGGCAGCTGTTGACAGGACAGGAACCTTTTCCATTACAGACCCACTAGGTGCTTTGTAGGGGCCGCCTGTCCGGTGTCCCGAGGCCTTGTGCGAGGAAGGCGCTCACTTCCACGGTGAGATTGCCGACACACTGCGGTCCATAGATGGGAATTGATTGGTGTTGGCCGTACCTGGATGCAGATCCTATCAGGCATGAAATGAAGAAATCCAGTCATCCCTGAATTAAACGTGCCTTTTGACTTTTTTTTCCTCTCTCTTCTCACACAAAGGAATAAAGCACATCGCCCTTAAACTTCAGGGGGCTCCGCGTTCAGAGACAAAAGAAATAAGTGATAGAAAAAACAAAAGCGGAAAGAACTTGTGTGGGCTGATCTCTATCCTGTTATCCATATCATTTAGCGCTTTTCAGAATGCCCCCCGTAGTTGATGTCTGTCAAGAGAGAGAAACACCAATACTGATACTGACCCCACCTGGGGTGTGACTCCTGGCTCAGAAAAAACAATGTTACAAATGAAAGCTGTGTTAGCATGCTAGCAAGGATGCCAGTGAAGACAATGGGCTGGAGAACACTATTTGGTCTACCCCCCCTTGTCAGTAAATCATACCGTAATGCCCCCACCTGTGCTCCGAGGCCCAGGCATGCCCGGTCCAGAGCGTGGGAGCCCTCTCCTGGTCAGACATGCCCATCACGCCTCACACTCCACACACACTGAGAGGAGTGTGGAAGCGGCTGAACAGGACCCAACGCTGCCTTAGTGCGTCTTTAAACGGGATTTTCCTCCAGTTCTGCCTAACCTGCTTAGGTTTGTTCCAGGGGGCACGATAAAAGGGAGTGGGGGGGGGTGCTTGAAAAAATTTGTAAGATAATGAGATCGGTCTGGGTTGGGGGCCCAATATGATATGCTTTCATGGGGCCCAAAATCTCTAGCAGCACATGGGATCGGGGCCACTTTGGCAGTAATAACAGCAGGAGGCAGTGGCTCGGTACAGCGGACAGGGAACTCCCGGTAACCCCCAGAGGATGTGCGGCAAGAATAAAGATGCACTTTTTCTTTTTAATAATTAATTTTGAGCAGAACTGTGGATTAATTGAATAAAATGCATTTTAATTATTATGGAAAAACATTTCCTGATGCTCTTCCCAGGCCGCTGTATCTGTAATTGCCATTCACAAACAGTTTTACTCCCCCCATCCGCCCCCCCGCGCGCCCCCCCCCCCCCCCCCCCCCCCCCCCGGCCTTCGCCTCCTGTTCGGCCTTTTTGAAGCTGCTCCCTGAGTGTGATTTTCACAGGCCGCTTTAATGAGGGAGACCTACGGCAATATCGACCGTTCAGTCGCCCCGGGCTAAAGTTCCCCTCTTCCTCACCGTCCTTCATCGATCTTGGTGTGGGAAAGACTGACGCCGTCAGAGCACGAGAATCAAGCCCTGGAATGTTCTGGAAGCCACCCCACCCTGGAACCGTCTGCGTCTTCCATGTGTCTGGATGTCTCTCTGCCGTTTGTAACGTCCAAATAGCATGTGATGCGTTGGCACCATGCGGAGTCCGCATGCTGGGACGAGGTGCGGGTCTCAAGGCGTGGCAGTTGGGAGTCGTTACTCATCAGTACACATCCTGTGTATCAGTGAGGCCCAGTTGCATGGTGAAAGATTAACACCCCAAGGCCGTCTGTGGCTCAGGAAGGGTGTGTGAGTTACACACTGACAGCGACGCAGTCGGTACACAACATTTCCCATGTTAAACCGCCGGGACGTCTGGCACTGACGCCCTCAAGAGAAACATTATGTATAATTAAACGGTGATGGACATACAGCAGAACACGGCGTGTGCTGATTCGCAGAGGGAGATCACCTGATGTTCAGCGTGATGCTTTCATTGGAGCCGACTCATCATGCCGAAGTGGGGTGGGAAGAGGGGGAGCATAGGGAGAGCATAGGGGCTCCTGCCAACACAAAAACTTTTTGAGATTGAGATGAGCCGAGTTTCCAAGGGCAGGAACTCGAGCGTTCGGGTGGCCAAGTGCTCCATTAGGCTCCGGTCCGCCATCAGCGTTTCACAGACATGCAGACCGGGCAGAATTTCTGTAGCTTGGCAATATTTTCGATGTACATGGCCATGTGAAAAGCGGGCCTGTTTATGAACCTCTAATTATCTTATTGTGAACCCCCCCCCCCCAATGTTATTGCTACTGTGTTGAGGTGACTTGTGCCATCTTCTGGCATATAATAACCCCCTAGGGCCCACATCAGTTGCCTTGCCAACTGGACTTTGACTGGCGCTGATGAGTGATAGCCCCATGGACCACAGACTGTAACCACTGACCGGGACTGCAGGCTGGAATTGCGGACTGCAACGTCCCTGGACCGAGACCATGGACCAGGACTACAGGCTGAGACTATGGACTGGGACTGCAGAGTCAGCCTGCGACTGTCGAGAACGTGGCAGGGATTGGACTTCAAATGTTCCAGATCCATGTGCCCAGGGCTGGCAAACTCTGTGTGCTGTGTTCCCTGAAAGGCTTGTTTTGAGTTGAGTTCTCCCTGCGGAATATAGTGCACCCCCCCCCACCTGGATGCCATTGCCTGGTTCAAAACAAACAGAAGCTCAGATGCATGCGGGCGGGCAGGATGACTGTGCATAACGCCACTGCATGATAATACGTCTGAATTTCACAGCCGGAATGCTAACGGCGCTAATGTCTTATCTGTTCTTAAATAAGAAGGGCATCTTAGGACTCAGAGGGTACATATCCATTCTTTGGGTTTTCACTCGGCTAACATGGAAAAAAAACCGTGGAGATCACCTTGATCCATACCGAGATGGATGATCGATGGCTGGATTTTGTTCACGGTGCTGAGAGAGCGGCAGCATCTCAGGACGTGACACCCGTGAAGCTAAGCAGGGGGGGTGGGAGAAGGGTGCATCTCCATGACATCACTTTCACTGGATCAGAACCCTCCCACCGCTGAAGTTAACCACCCCATCACCCCAGCCAATCCCCGGCACAGAAAGCCTGTCCTCTGGATTAATGTCTGAAAGCAGAAGCCAGGAGTCCTGTCAGGGAGCAGCCAGGGAATTTACACAGCAGCTCACGTGGTGTTTAAATCAGGCCACTTACGTTCGGGGTTTTTTACGCTCAAAAGAAGTTTGAAAACAAACCTGTTTATGAAGGACGTCCACATACTAATGTGAGTTCAGGGGTAGTGTGTTTCTCCTTCTTAGACATGACATATTCCTTTGTATGGGAGGGTTAATATCTAACAGCGATGTTCCACAATGAACATGTTTCTCATTTTATAGTGATATTTTCTGTTTCTCCGTCCTATAAGGCACAGACCCCCTTTAACAAAGCAGCTTCTAAGGATTAAGGTCTGAAAGTGCGTATGGAGGGGGGGACTGTGCTGGAGGCCTTGTGCTGCCATAAAATACTGTGATCCAAACAGGCGCCGCTGAAGTCGCGGGTCGGTGGCGGGCCGTCGCGATCTTTCACGGTCGAAACCTCACTGCTTTTTAATAGCGGCAGCCTTGAACATCATGTAGCAACAATGGTGCCCAAGGTCTAAGGAGGGAAAAAGCAATTTGTGCTGAAATTTAATAAAAGATGAAATATAGCGGAAAAAAATGAATATTTCTGACATTTATAAATTGACACCCAGCCATTTTAGATGAGACTGAAATATATAGTGCAGGTTTAAAAAAATAGTTAAGGGAATGAAATACAAGTTTTTATCTTTGAACGTTAAGAAGTTTCGCTTCATTAAAGGTATCTGTTGGGTCTGACAAGACGAAAATTGAAAACGAGCCCGAGATGAACCAGGAGACGGGAGCAGGGGGCGGGGGCGGGGGCGGGGGGGGCTGACTCGGACCCCCTCCCCCCATCGCTGTCTCCAGGCCAGTCTGACAAAGTTAATTCAAAGCTGCCTTGATCAATTTACAGTATGGCGGATGGAGCGCTGCTAACGTTTTAATATATATTTGTCTCTCACGTAGCCGACAACTCGCCGGCATCTGCCGCATTGCTGTGCGGGATGCTTGTATAATTTCTCAATTTGCCGGCGAATTTAGGGAAAGCTGCTAAATGCCGACGAAAAATAAAAAGGGGGGGGGGGTGGATGGAAGCGTGGAGCGCATTAGCGGGCGTATGAATAATGCAGGATTTAATTAACACAGGTAATGTGTATTAGCTCTCCGTTTACCCGTGTCTCGTCTTCAGTGATTAATCCGCGCTGCTTTGCTAAATGGCTTTTAAATGCATTGCGGGAGCCGCTCCTTTTGTTTGGGGGCCGAGGAGCGCGTCCGCGGCAGGAGCCCGCGGGATCTGGTGATGGGCGCCTCTGAAAGCGCGCCTTCACCCGCCGAGCCGGAGGTCAGCTTATGACAGGCTCCAGCAACGCCTGTTGAGCCGCCTTCAACGGACTTGCTTTTTTGTTTTTCCCTAAATGAGTTCGGTGTTGTGTTTGCGGTACTGAGATGTCAGACCAACCGTTCTGAGCTTGATCAATGCTGAGCCTCTCGGCTTCGCTGCAGATCAGATTTAAAACAAAAAATCTGGGGGGGGGGTTCCCATACGCTTGGAGCTGAAGTCTCAGTGTCCGCGTTCGCATTTAACTTGAGATAACAGGCAGAGGAATGCGCAGCGGATTCTAAACTCGCATAATATATGGAAGTTTTTTTTCTGGCTGTGCATTTTTCAATGTTCCTGTAAGAACTTAATTTACCATTTTCCCCTTAACCTGAGTGTTTTTTGCTTTGTTTCACCCGCGTTCGCCCGCCACTCCTCTTCATTCTGCCTGCTGATGATGTTCTGTCCTCTCTTCCAGTTCCCAACATCGTGCCGTTTGCCCTCTCATCTTCTGGCCACATTTCTGTGAAGTTTCCCACCTGTCCTGCGTTTCAGCAGCTAGCCTGCGTTTCTGTCTTATTCACTCTACTGTGTCTGTTTGCCTGACATACAGCAGGCTACAACGTTCAATTCCTGGACAATCTAACTGTGAGTAATTTAGGTTTAGCTAGAACCAGCAAGGGTTAGCTATGTTTAGCTAGGTTCAACTAGGGTTAGCTAGGTGTCTCTAGGGTTAGCAAAGGTTGGCTGAGGTCAGCTAGTTTGTGGTGGGTGTATGGAGGAGTGAATAGTGTTACTGGAAGTTGTATCTTGATTTTGGGCTATGGGGTGGGGGAAGGCCAGTTTCCACGTGGTGTGGTGTTTATTACACTTCAGTGCACAGTAAAATAAGAAGATTAAAATATCAGTAGAGGAAACGAGTTGTTTCTCTAGACGCTCTCAATCTTCCCTGGAAGGACATCTTTCTGAGGCAGAAAGGGGGTGGACTCAGGGCCCAGCAAGAAACCGGGGCATTCTGTGTGTGTGTGTGTGTGTGTGTGTATGTGTGTGATGGAACCAAACTGGGTCCCTACTGCAGGCCACGCTTACTGGGAGGCTCGTAAAGCGACAGAGGGGGGCAGATTCGTCATTAATCATCAACAGCACCCTGCAGAAGCTCTGACTGAATTAGCCTCTGGATGCGTCATTTAACCGTACATTTTCAGATGAGCAAACATCAGTTTCTCTTATTAGTACACTCGCCATTACTATATTTTTAAAGATTGCATTCTAATTTTGGCGTCAATCAGTAAGACACAGCCAGTGTGGCTGAAGCAGTAACGTGCAGAATCGGAGCCGCCCTGATAGTGTTTGGTTCTGAGTTTGTTACCCCCCCCATCCCGCATGAAGTGCGGCGATACGGAGGCGATTACGCGCACAATGTGCCGCGCTCTTCAATAATGCATGAAGCTCACTCGCCAAGACGAAATGCATTTCCTACCATGTAAATTTAAAAATGTAATTCGGGAAAATACTGTTCTGTTAGATTAGTATCTGCCTTCATATTTCCTACATTTATTTGACAAAATCAGATTGCTATCTGAAAACTGCAGAGGCTTCAGAAAGAGTCAAATTCATTTAGGAGCTCCCGATTCAATGTAAAAATAAAAACAATACGCAGCGCAAATGGCTTTTTCTACTCCTACCATATTATATTTTCTCTCCTCAATCCGACTGTTAAGCAACAAATGAACAACAATAAAAACATTAAGTTAAGAGTTTAGGCTGAATCTCGAATGCGCGTCTGTATGAAAATGGGACGGATTAATTCGTGTTGATTGGGTTGCAGTCATTTATCAGAAGATGGTGGTGACAATATTGCCGTAATTAAAAATGATTCCGTATTCCCTCTCAAGGCATGTTATTCACGTAAACAAAATTTTAATAAACTTAATGAACAGTTTGCCACGTATTCAGGAAAATAATAAAACAACTTAATTGGTATTATTTATGTAATATACCGTGTTGTTATGTTATACCAGTCGCTCTGGCAGCAATCGAAATATCAAAAAAACTAAGCGAAGAAAACACTCGCTGAATTATTTGTTTTCAATTATTCGAATCGGTGTGACTTTTTTCCCAACGAAATATATCCGTATGTATTGTAACGGCGGTAGGTGCGAAGATTTTTGCAACTCGGGCGAACTGCAATTTTTTAAAAGGTTCTGTTTGGGGAAACAGTCAGCTGTGAATGCTAGATTCATTCCTGCGCCCGGTCCCGGCGCCTTGATGTATGGGCAGCGCCCGACCCAACCTATGGTATCTTTGAGTGTTTCTTTTAAACGCCCCTCGAGTTGCCGCTGCCTTTCCACCCCTGTTAAGGCGTCTCTGCATCCGCTGGGCCCCACGGCGTGACCCCGTCACCAGGCCTGCTCTAATTTTTCTCTGTCTCCGTGATTCATCTCCTTCTGTCTCGGCTCCGCACGTATCTGCTCGCCCCTTGGGCTTTGCGTCCTCGGGATGCACAGAACAAACATAATATCCCCCTGAAAGCCATTAGTTTACCTTTTGTCTGCACCTTTATTTAGATTTATAATAATTAACGGAGAAGCTGGCAGCAAGAAGGAGTAACCTGCTTTCCTAACACAATTTCTGAAGTTGCCTTCTTTTAACCGTCTCCGACAGGAAACAGAGGAGGATGCTAAACGTACATAATAACGACTAATGCGCGTGTTTTAATTGCCCCGCAGAAATGCACAGTAGCTTAGCGTTAAGCGTAATGTCTAAGCAGCAGGGACCTTCCATCTAATTATCCGCACCGGCATGTATTTCAAAGGCCAGGTAGCCCCCCCCATTTTTTAATTAACTGCGGGAAGACAGAAAAATACATCTTATTCCCAGAAATACCTGGGAAAAGGGCCGAAGAAGCTGCACAGTCCGTTTCGTAAGGGGCTGCCGTGGATGATGAATTTGAGAATTAGCCGCGAATGCTGTGTGAAACCTTAATGTTCGCACAAAATTGGATCCCTGCGCCCAAACTTACTTAAAGGAGTGTCTCGTGATGGAGTATTCAGAACGCTGGTTAATGGCTTTCATTGCAGGTGTGTTTCTAATCGGCCTGTAGGAGCGAACCGCTGGTTTGGGCGATAATCACCTGACCTCTCTGAGAAGGGGCTGTAATGTGCCCCTCGGCGAGGCTGTAGAACCAGCCCAAATGTCCAAGGTTAGTGTGTAGGTCTGTCGAAGGGGCAGAGGCACATCGCCCACCAGGCCAGCATTCCAGAAAATTTAGTGGGGAGAAACCTCTTTCTCTAAAAGATTTCTTACATTTTTGTTTATTATTTATTAACACCTAGAATGTACAAAATGATCAATTTCACACTGATAGGAAGGAAAAGTTTATATTTGTGAATTGCATAAGTTGCATAGAGACGAAAGTAGCAATGTATGATTCGGGGCGTGTTCCGGAATGTTTATGAATATAATATCATCCGACAGCCTGCGCTTGGCTCCATGGCGGTTTTTTTCCGCCTGAATTGTACGTGCAGCTCTGCGTCTGCAGTGGTTTGTGTCTCCCCACCACTGTGGCCTGCCTTTACTCACTCCGGCCTCCTTAAATGCTGTTTGCACCCCGTCCTGCTTCCCGTTCAGCCTCCTCGATGTGGAGCATGACTGAAACCGGCTCCTTCACTGCCCCCACACTGTGCCTCCTTCATCTGCTTCACCACCCATTCCAGGAACCTCCTGCTCGCTCCTCTTGGCCCACCCACCCCTCAAACTGCGCTCACAGGTCAGGAAGAATGACACTAGTATTCGTCACCATGCCGCAAGGTCCGCCGTGTCACCACACATGTCACAATCTGTGATGGTTTGTCGTTCTCAGTATGAATACAAGCTTGCTGATTGGATGCTGGATTCCTGTTCCGGAGTGGGGATGTTGGGAGTTTCAGTATTTCATCACAGCCAATCTGTGACACATGAATGCGTGTAGGTGTCGAGACAGCTTGGTATTCTCACATAATGGCGATCTGCATCATGCTACTCCACTCTGGTTGTGTCCATCCTAATTGCATAATCGCACAGATAATTGATGCCCATTAACTGTGACCCCTGGACCCCATGAAAATGTAGGGATCCTTGGTGATACTTTTCCACAAATGTGTGTGACTGCTTTAGGGATGGGAGGGGCCTTGGGGCCGAGAACCATGTAGTGGCAAAACTAAACGTCTTCAAGCGGTTCTTTTTGAGGATAGGAAACAAGAATGATCAAAGTGTCCGTCAGTAAAAAGCCATCTGCATTTCCTGCATTCCAAGAGAGGTCATGCATGAACATTGATTTATCTGCTGACTCGTGAGCAGCACATGCTGTTCTGCAGGGGTCGCTTAGAAGTGCGACCCCCCGAACGCCTCACACTCACTTCGACATGCCCTCCTACGGGGACCACGCGTCTGGCTGTCCCATGATTCTCGGCAGACGATAGTCAGGTGCCTGCTGTGTGGTGTACGCTGTACATCAAGAGCCTGTACTGAGCCATCCACACTATCATTTGTGTATGTGAAGGAACATCCCTCTTGTTTTCCAGGTCTGATCAATACATTTGGTGCCTCAACTAGCAAGACTAGCATTCAGCAGGAAAGTCCCTAATTAATGTACTAACTAATATAGCTGTACAGTGATTCGACTGGTTCTTTCTGGATGTAACTAAACAAAGGCATTTTTTTCCCAGACGTTGCCTCTCGGGTGCGCTCTGCTCTCTTGTCGAGGCTGAATAATGAAATAACTTTACAAAGCTACGTTCAATTTAAATTCATTGGATTTCCACATTTAACTTGGCATGGTTGCCATGGATACGCTCCTGCCGCAGCTTTTATCTAATACATTTGAGGGCTCCGGGGGTCTTTGAAGTCCTGTCATCTGAATTTACAGATATTTTTCATGTATGTTTTATGAAGCTTTAATTACCCTGTTTTCATTCCTCGGGACGCAGGTAAAACAGGGAAGTTGAATTGATGACTTGGCTAAAGTTCCCGAGTTATTGCCGTGCTCACGGCTTACGGGAGTTTTGATTCGATCACTGTTCTTATCAATCTCCCGTCTTGAGAGGCGGAGCCTGTCACAGCAGGAAGGCTCTGAATTAATTAATGCGGCGCTTAACGACTTCGGGAGCACGAGTCGGGGGCGAATGGCTTCTAATTGCTGACAGTCGCACCAAAGATGGCCGACCGAACGCGATTCCAAAGCCGAGTAAACGGTCATGATGGCCAAGGTCTCGTTTCCACTCACGTGCCAGTTAAAACGATCAAATTTTTCGATTGCTAGCTACGGTGCAGACATACTGCTTTTTTCTGTGGTGAAAAAAAGGTATCCTGTTGTGATGTGATTTTGACGAATTCACAGCAGATGCGGTATTTTGCCGCGCTCCAGTTCATGCATCCTACGTGGGAGGAACTGACCATCCTTTATAACCTCGCTCCATTTTCTGCCCGTTTTCTCACAGATTTGCTTTGATTCCGTGGTCGGGGTACCTCCCACAAAACCCACACAGCTGACGGTCTGAGTGAAACCCAGCACGGAGCGTACTGAAGCATTATCACTTTCTTAGAAAAAAAAAATTAAAAATGGGGTTTTACTCCATGACGCAGTGCCTTGAACACCCCAGCCTGCGTGCCAGTCGCAGTTTAACCTTCTCAGTAGTATTTCCATTGTCGCCTTAGAAAACAGCCCTACTCAGCAGCGAGCTGCGCACACGCACGCACACACGCTCTCCATTCCCTTGATTTGAGTGGGAATAATCAATAGAGGATCGCTAAGGGGAATTTCAGGCCTGCTCAGAGGATAATTGGCGGTATAGAACACTGGTGTGTTACAAGCGGCCGCTGACCGCTTTCTGTTCAGCCATGTTTAAATTGGCGAGGTCATGGTGACCGCTGTTGGAGTTAGACTCCGCCGAGTCCATTGATGAGGAAAGAGATGACGTCCCGTTTCTGCGAGGACCAGAGCGTTTTGTTTATGGCGACCGGAAACGCTGCTGGCGCTTTGACTTAAACTCTGCAGGTGAACAAAAACATGCCACTTAAGTGACAATATCACTTATATCTCTTAAGTGTTTTTACGGTTACGCTGAAGACTCTCAGATGGGCATTTACGTGACAAAGTGCATTCGTGTATATCTGATAAAACTCAAATCCCGATTACAGTTGGTCTTTGACATCACCAAAGGTATATCAAAAAACATTTAGCGATTCGGTGGTAAATGAGGCTGCGGCATGCAGCCTCACGCCCTCCTGCCTGGACACAAGAGAGGGTTGCCCTTCCATTCGGGGGGGCATGGGAGGCGAGCCTCCCTTCCTTTTGATGCCCGAGGTGCTACTGCTCCGGAGTCGACTTGAAATGCTAAAGACACAGCGGTACAGGGTAGGAGGTTAAGAACATCAACTCATAGCCAGAATGTTGTTGGTTTGAGTCCTTGAAGGGGAATTTATTTATTCTGGTAAATCATCCAGATATGTAGCTTTATGGTGTTTTGGAAACAAGGATCAGCTGAGCAATGAAATACATTTAAACATGGTGGCTTCTAAGCAGGGAGAGGAAATGCAGACTGAGTGAAGGGTGACATGGAATTCAGAGTTTGGAGGAAACGCTGAAAATCATCAGAAAATCACATGTCATAGTTCCCATATTGTGTTGTGTATACTTTCCAAATTCCATATTCCAGTACTAGACCAGACCTGGTTTTGGGCTCCTGGTTCTGTACCATAGTCTATAGCTTCGTAACAAACCGGGATAGGAGCTCTCTATGTGATGCAATGCGGGAACCAGTTCCACTTGAGTGTTAGCTCGTTAGCGGCAGGATAACTTGGACTATTAATCAGTCCTCTTCCAAGTCCACGTGGCCTTCTCAAGGAGCCTACAGAGATGCGCCTAGACGAGCTGCAGAACCATCGCCGCATCTGCCGCGGTCCAATGAGAGCCAGTGGCACGGCTGTGGCCTAATTGCCAAGTGTCAGGTTTGGCTGAGACCCAACACAGCGCAGAAATACAGCCAGTCAGCAGCATGCCTACAGCGCGGCAGCGAGAGCGGCTCCGGTGGGGGTGGGGGGGCGTCACCGATGGGAAGCTGCGAAGGCAGCAGGCGGGGGGGGGGGGGGGCTTCAGCAAGCCTAGGGCTCCAAACACACAGCTTTTTCCTCTTCGTACTTTTGCAGGCATTCACTGTAACTTATCACCACCTGTGAAGTTGTGGATTTCAACGTTTAGGCTTTGAAAGAAGCACAATGTTTAAAAAAGGTGTGGGGGGGGGTAATTATTCTGTAGTTTCACAAATTGACAAGCCGCGAGGTGGTGGGGGGTCTTTGAGGATGTGGTCTCATTGTGTCTCTTTGGCGAGGGGTTCTTAAGCATTGTGTAGGATGGGGGGGGGGGTTGTGCTGTTAATTGAGTGCTTGCTGCGGTCTGGGGACCCGCGGAGACCGGAAATGCAGGTGGGGAGCCATACGACGGCTGATGTGTGGAGATGTAGCGAGGGCAGGGTGTGAGACCGTGAGTTCGGGGCATGTGCATAGTGCTCCTGAAATGCGCCTTAATAACGTTACCGGCGCGTCGACACCGGGAGAATACGGCTGCTTTATTGCCAAGTAGGAAATAAATAAATAAGCACTCGCATAAATAAAATAAAGCGGCGAGCCGCGGTCTGCCTGTCACGCCCGTAAACACTGACTGTTCCCAACCCGACATGCTGTGCAGCTCACCTACCGCACCTCCACCTCTCTTTAAAAAATTTAATTCATTATTTATCGGCATTTATTTAATTATTTTCTTATTTTCACCGCGCATGTGTTCGGGTATTCCGTTTTATCTGTGGGCCTAGGAGCCGCCGCTGATGTAGTTGAACCTCGCTGAGTGTTGCTGACGTCTCCCAGACCGTGAGTCCGGCCTCCAGTCTTCCCATTTGCATCAGCTCACATCATTTGTTTCGTATTTTAATTTTTATTACACTCTTTCTTTCCTATTAAAAACTTGATGGCATAATATCCATCTGTCTTTCTGGGGCCTACGTTCGCAGCACACGGCTGCGGCTCACCCTGCACGGGATTCCACTCCAGCGCAGCGATGAATATCCACTCCCAATATGAACCAGTTAGAACCAGGTCCTGTTAATCAGCTCTTGGGTGTTTGTATCACAAAGCATCTGACAGCAGCACCTCAGACAAGGGGGAGGAGTCATGTGAACCATCTCTGGTTATAGGTGTGACTATGTGGCTCTCAGTTTACATTGCAATTTACATTAATTACAATTACATGTTTAGCAGAAGCTCCGTCCCTAGTGACGTACAAGTGAGGCAAACGGCACATTGCAAAAAATTCATGGCGTCAGCTAGATATAAGTAGGACTAGACTGAGCTACCGATGAATGCCCAGGTAACTGTAAGCAGGAGCCTCACAACAGCCACACAATTATACATGTACCTATTAACAAACTAAGAACCCAATAAGACTATTCAAGGGTCAATAAGTGCAACATAAGATCATTCAAAGAACACAGTCTTCTTTTTCAGCCTTGCTCATTCGTAGCAGCTTTCGTGGTTTTGATGTGTGGTCGGTCTGGCGGTTAGATTGAACACACGAGCTCGGGCTGGACTGGCGGGAAGTGCCGTGATTACATTTCAGGATAGAATATTCCGGCAGCCATAAATAACATGTTGGTCTTGACATGTGTAGAATTGGTATTTCTCCATGACACTGAAAAGCGGTGTAAGACCACAAGTTGAGAATAATACGTTTCCATTCCAGCTTTTTTTTTTATATCTTGTTTGTTTTTGTTTTTCATTTTCAGCCTGTCCGACGTGCGGTAGCCCCCCCCCCCCCCCCCCAGGTGTTTCATACAAACGTGCGATAAACCTCCGGAATGCACTCTGCGTCTCCATCCAAACTTGCCTGCACACCCTGCGCCTTGCAGATATTTGTAGGGTTTGCCGAGCGGCTGTGGTGCACGGCGACTCCACAGCGCGCAATTTATAACCCTGGCTAAAAAGCGCGAGATGCACTTAAAGGGTTCATGCGGGCATAATGAATAAATGAGAGCTATGAAAACGGCATTAGTGGAGCGCCGGGCTGCTGTCTGTTTGCCTGCACGCGTCCCTCCCTCTCCGCGTGGCCCCCGCACTTTCCGTCTAATCAGATATCCAGGGCTCATTTCTGCCGATAATTCTGTACACTTTATTACACCTGCCAGAGCCCGGTTTGGGCAAATCGCATTCTGCTGTAATTGTGTCTAATTGGAAATGGAGGGATCGGCCGGCGCAGAATCGCAGTTGGGAAAACACACAATTGTAGCCGATGGAAGCTTTGTGTTAGATGTAAATGACTGAGGCTCCTCACTATCCGTATAAATCAGAAAACAGCACCTGTCTTTGTTCAAGCCTAAGTGTAATTAAAGACATTTTTTATTTAATGGCTAATTTGAGGTGGTGCTATACAAAACGAAAACTAAAATTAACCTGCCATAAACAAAGGAACGAGTGGCAACAGTATTATTTTTAAGTGCAGCAAGTTTGTTTCCAGTTATTTCTGGAGTTTGTGCCAGGCTGTGTTTGTACACCTTAAGATTAATACCCTGTAACTGGAAAGAACAGGAATTTCCTCCTCGAGTGGTGAGAATCTCTGAGGGCTTAGTTCCTTGAAGGCCCAGCCCAGGCTGAATGACATCAAAGACTCCATGTCTGGGTTTTTTAAGGTGTACATCTCACTTAGTGCCCATAGCTGTTCATAAACCTTTCTCATGTTGACCTTCTACATTCTACATTTATTTTTTTTTGCCGATTCTTTTATCCAAAGCGACTTATAATTGAGAAACCAGGGTCAGTCAGTGCCTAGAGTAATTGGGGATAAAAGGCCTTCCTCAAGGGCCTAATGATGACATCACTCTGCCAACTATGGAATTTGAACTCATGACCTTCTGCTCGCAGGCACAGCCGTCCAGTAGCGGCGATTGTACCCCATGGGGGTCAACGGACCAATTCCATCTGATGGAACACCAGTTATTCTCTTTAGAAGCTGTAAGATCAGTCATTACGTCCATTGTCATGTTACTGGACATTGGGCATGTTGTTACTGAAAAACACTTCTGTCACTCAACTCCCGTTCTGTACAGGGGACAGCTGATGCGGCAGCCTCCTTCATATCTTCTTGGAGCGATGCCCCATTCTGTGCTGCATGTATTTTCCAGTGAAGATGGCCAGGCCATGCTCAACCTCTTAAACTGGCTTTGTTTCCAGTGTGTTTGTTTGTGATCGTAAATTATACTTCTATTTCTGGAAGTGCGGAGCACCCTGCATTCCTCCAGGGTGTACCGTAACTCATAAGCGTAGCGCGCACGGCCACTTGACAGGGCTAGTACCCCTTTAAAAACAGGAAAGGTACAGGTCTAGTAGAGGGCAGCTCAGTAGTTCAGGCTGTAAAATGTCTGATTGGTCACTCTGGACATAAAAATATATTGACTGTGTCTCCAGCCCATCAGAGGATTGATCAGCGGGGGCCACTTGCATTAATTGTTGGGGGGAGGAGGGATCAATCACTGATGAAAAATACATTTTAGGCATAATGATGCCGCAGCTATATACCAGAGTAACTGGGAGAGTGATGAGGGGGGAACTCCAGTATTCCAGCTCTGTCATAATGAGATACACACTGCTGTTACGTGATGGGGGGGGGGGAGGGGGGGGTGCTTACTGGAAGGGCATCCTAATCAGACTCGATCACATTAATATTTACTGATTAGACTATAAATTAAATAGCACTTTATGATGCACTTCTTGATTTTGAAGATCAGATGTTAGTTCTGAACTGGGGAGTTGCTGTACGTTCTTTCAGATGGGGGGTGTGGGGGGGGTGGGCTGGTTAAACGATGAGATTCCTAACAAAGTTGGACCGCTTGCAGCCTCAGGATAGGCCACGAGCCTCCGCTGAGTTGGAGTATGGATCACGTGAGACCGTAACAGAAGAAGACTGGGAATCAGACAGACAACTATCAGGAGATGCGATTCAAGTAAGATCGGACCTTTAAGATGTAACCACGGTGTGCAGTGCAGGAAGCAGCGAATTACATTCATTATGAAACACTGGCTCCTTACTGCATGTTGTTGATTTGGGAGACTGCATTTTTGAGTTGAATCTTGTCTCCGGCATACCTGGGCATGTAGCATCAGAAGGACATCCGACAATCAGTATGGTTTCTCTCAGAGCAAAGCAGATGAAAGGGTCACGGACCAGGAACCACAGCTGATTAGTACTGATGGATTAATATCGTTCCGTTTGGCTAGTTTTTTTTCTCTCTTCTGAGCCATCCTCTTGTATTGACCTCACCATTCTTCTTTTAAGCAGGACGATCGATATTCCAAAAGCAGATATTCTCATAACAAGAAGAAGAATGTTACTCCAAGAAGTAAACAGTGTGGGGGAGCATTACTATTCTCCATGGCTCGATGTGCATGTGTGAGACCGAAATAACCAAAATATGCCTATTAAAAAATACCAATATTCAAGCAGCGTGATCCAATAAGTCATTAAAACCATGCCTTACTGCTGGTTTCTTTTAAAATTATTCTTTTTAATGTATAACTTAACAGAAATGGCCACTGATTGCCATGCTTTCATGGTTATAGTGAGCCCAATGAGTTTCTCCAGCTTGTTTGTTTAATTCAACGCGGAGAGTATAGCAAACGCTGGCTATGTCCAAAGGCGGAGGGAAAGATGGATGGATGGATGGATGGATCGAGGGGAGCATCAGCATGGTGGTAATTTGGGTGGCATCCCATTGTAGTATTAAGCTACCACAACATGGAAGCTAACATATTCAGCTGCATGTCAAAAGCTGGCTCAGCAGCCACCATCTGCATGGGCAACCGTACGGCATAATCTGACGAGAGATCGGATTCATTTTCCCTGCTCAGCATTCCCGACTTGTAAATGAAACGTGCGGAGACGGCCTAAAAGTGCTGCACGTCACACAAATATGAAAAGTTAAAACGTTAACCTCAGTGGCACCCCCATACCGCTACTATAGGAACTGAATATTTCATGCGGCCTGGTTTATTTTTGAATGGCCGCTGCTTTTGGTTGTGCTAATTCGATATTCTTTTCCTTCCTTTTTTTTTTTTCCCGGGGAAGACCCGGGAAGGCAGTGTCAGTCATGGCCGCTAGGCTATTTCAGTTAGCATGCCAGTTGGCTCCAGAAATACGAACACAAACTGGGGGCCAAGTGACAGTAAACGGGGGGGGCAGGGCATCCAAACGGAGCGCACGCCTCAGTTGTTCCGCCATGACCCGCAGCTGCCTATGCTAATGAGGTGCCTGAGCTGCGGCCACTCCGGACTCGCCCCCAGTAGCCGTGGGCTCCTGTCAACGTGTCGGGGCGGGGGAGGGGGGTGGGGGGTCACTCCCTGAGGCATCTTTTAGAACAGGCTTGCTACTTCGCTCCTGTCTATTTTATTGTATGTTTGCCTCGATAAGCTCGCTCCGCCGTTTATTTTCAGCTAAGCTGCCTTCGGTTTTGTTCCGTGATGCACTCGGCATGGGTGAGCGTGTGCCGCTGACAGCCGGTGGTCTCCGTTAGCGCCTTTCGCCAGAGAACGCCGAGTGGGACGGGCCAGCCAGGCCCCCTGCTGTTTCCCATTCAGAGCCGGTCCATGGGTGTGATTCCAGCACGCAGCAACACTGACAGGGCGGGAGAGGGCCTCCATCTTGTTTCCAGCGGCACGAGAGAGAGCGGTTCATGGGGAGGTTCTCTTAGGCGGTTTTTCATTTTTCTCCAATGGCGAAGCAGAGGCTGGGAAAGTCTGGACGTGCATTGCCCCGCATGTAACGTTTCTTTCCTGTTTTTGCCCTTAAGGGAGGAATGGTCTTGTTTGCGATCACTTCTAAAGGTTGCAGTAACTCCCAGAGCTCAGAGAACACAAAAAAAAAAAAAAAAGTTTTCAGTCACGCCTTGTACCATCAAAACAGAACAAGAGCCTTGTTTTAGGTTCATGGTGCAGCATCACGACCGTGAACAAAGACAGTGTAGCTGACAGTACCTGCTGTAAGCATCATGTCGTCGGATACTGTTCCTTTTCAGTGACAGCAAATCAAAATCACCAACGGCAAAGAAAGGTCTCCGACTTTAAGTATCAAGGTTAAGCCGCAAAATATTTTGAGGGACCTCAAAAGCATGTGGTATTGTGCAGAGTTGTATTATTAAAAACTGATACGCTGATGATGAATTTGAGCTCTTTTTTATAGGTATTACCATTTGCTGTGCTTAAAAAATAAAAAGATCCTGTGTGTCTCTTTTTGAGAAGAATGGCTATTTCAGATACGCAGCATTTGATGAATAGATGAAGTGTTTGATAGATTTTCTGGATTTCCTTTATCATCCTTTGTTTTTGTCAGAATTATGGTTTGATAGTGGCTGCTGGGTTTTGATCCAAATGGTCTTTACCCTGATCTGAGCAGCTGAAGACTGTATTTAGTATTCCAGTTGCACAGCCGTTAATGGTGAAGATCTGTGGATAAATTCCTTCTGCAGCAGTGAAGTTCTCTGAGGTACTTAACCTGCTTTTCATCTGGTAAATAGCTGTATACACAAGTAAAACTGTAAGATATTATTATTATTATTATTCTTCAAAGTGTTAACTTTGAGTATTAACTAACTAAACCCTGGCCCCGGTCCAGGAGAAACAGCTGGAGGATGGATGGATGGAATAAACTAATTCTCAGAAACTAGTGACCTCTGACTGAAAATCAAGAGGCTAATATATGTTGCATAACAAACAACATGGCAGCTTCCACAAGGGCAAACACTTTGAATGGTAAATAAACAAGTTCAGGCCATCTAAAGGAATTTTCCCTGCCTTACACTGAAATAAAAACAAAACCAATTGCGTGTGTAGACTGATGTCAGAAAATGAACTAAAATATTGCCAGCTATTTAAGTATATGGATATCTGTAGCAGTATACAGCTAATTTTAGCATTTCTTACAGGATATGCTTATTTGCTCATTGTCAACTGTGAAAACATCTGAATGTGTGATTTTCAATCAACTTTTCAGAGTTATTATTAGTGTTATTATATTATACAATAACAATTTAATAATATAGTATATTGTGACGGTCAGTCATGTTTACATCTGACGTCATGGCTCGCGCAACGCTTCTATCTCGACTCGGCGGGAACGCACCACCTCGGCTATGGCGCGCGCTCTTCCCGCCCTCTTGCTGGAGACGTTCCACACCTTGTCGCCGTCTTGGAGCGGCTGCCTTCCTAACCTTCCTCTGCTGTTTCCTTTTTCTTTATGTTTTTACACCCACCCCACTAACGGAGTGATAAGATACACAGAAAATCACGGCATTATCTTATCACCTGACAAGTGTTACAGACACGTTAGCTTCCTGCTGCACTTTTCCACAGGAACCACACAAACTCCCAGCGTCATTCTGTCCATTTTCTCCCCTTCTGCAGAAGCGCGCTCGGCGTTTGTCTTTAATTAAGACATTATATCGACTGTCATTCTGCGTTACAGTCGCTTTTCCCGTTCTCGCCGAAAAGCCACGCAGTATTTAATGTTCTGTTTCCAATAGCCGGGCTGCCTTTTTGACCGGGGCCTCGGGTGGCGGAGACGCTGGAGATCTTAGATTAAATGTTTTAAGGATGTTTCCGATGTGCCGCGGTTGCTCAGTGCGCAGCTCCGCCCCGCCGTTTCGAGTGTCCGCCTTGTCCGGAAAAGTGTGCTTTATTTGCTGATCCGAGCCGCGCGCTCTCACATCATCTTCGGGCATGTTACGCGTTTTACCTTGTCTTTCATGTTAAATGTTATGTTATCGAATGCAGCAGTTTCGTTAACAGCGGGTTTGCAACCGGGTTTACATTTATGGCGTGTAACGCGTCGCTGGGTCCTGAATGCGGTGGAATTTACACCAAATGTACCCAGAAGGGTGAACAGACCAGGATGCCTTATAACGTGACCCTCCACCCTCCCTTTAAAATCATGAAAGCACAATATCCATGTATGTATTTCGGCTAATTGCCAGCAGTTAATTAATGGGTTTTCTGGCTGAATGAGATAGGAGATTAACGGCTTGGCTCCCTGTCACCGATGAAACGCAGTTTGAAACCCGCCCGGCCCCTGGTGCTCACCTCCCCCACTCTACACTCTTCCTCCACACTCTCTTCATCTCTCCCCTTTTGGCCAGTCAGCACCTCGCTCATTACCCACCTCTCTCTCTTTTTAACAGCTCCCTCCAGTCCCCCGGTTGCCGCCCACTCCTTCAGTGAGCCCCCCCCCTCCCCCCATACACCAGCAGGGCCAGGTCCCTCCTGTACTGCCATTCTCTGTGGACAGCCTGCCTTGTTGCTTTTCCGCCCTCCCCCATTTTAAAGGTGGTGAGATGGCACGGGAGTGTTGCAAGCAGGTGGCGCAGGAGTAGGCACCGCTCCGTGTAGGTATGTCAGGGCAGTAAATAAAACTGCGCAGTATGCAATGAGACCGGCCTCCCACCTGGACTGTCCTGCGTCTTTCACTACAACATGGTCTCTGCCCTGACTGCGGGCAGATTTGCGTTTGCGTGAGGGGTGTACACCACTGCTATGTGTATTTATTTAGTGTCCTGCACATGCAGTTATTTTGACAAAGGTGGTTTGCTTTTTGTACACAGAGTTCTGCTATGTGTGGTCACTAGTTTAAAAAAGAATGGTTAATGCATCAGTTTGTCCTTAATTTTTATTTATTTATTTATTTTGTGCATGCAATAAAGCATGTTTGTCCCATCCCTTCATCCCGTGTCTTCGGGTCAGGTAATCCTCTGCTGGTTCTGTTAAGGAGTCCTGTCTGCTTCCTGAACAGTGAAAATGTTATTCTGTTTCACTCTGGGCAAATCCTAATGGTCCAGTCTGGAAATCCAAGTGAAACCGTTAATGATATTAGAGTTGAAAGCTGCGTCTTAAGTTGAGATCCTATCTCTTAAATGAACAGCTTTCTAGTGCATTACTGATGGGCGGTATCGACGGCAGTCCAAGGGGGGGGCAGCACCCAGGCGGGAATGGCTGAGTGTCAGGCTTCTCCCCAAGCGTAACTCAATCCCCTCCTGCCGACGCGCCTATGGTTATGGTGCCAGGGATACAATGCCCATTTGCGTTATCGATTGGCATTCTTAGCAGATCTATGCCATCCTCAGGCTGCTCAGAGAAAGTGGCCTTGCTCACGGCATCTCGATTCAACTGAACTTGCATTGTACATAATATTATAATTCATAAAAAAAAAAAACAATAATTGCTTGTGCAGTTGTAGTAGCTCTCTGTCACTATCGATGCATTACTTGCTGAATGACACCAAGACATCTGATTAATTACTTGTTAACCCAGAAGACGTTTGAGTAATCAAATTGAAATTAATTGAGCCATAAATTGGTTCAGGTAGCTGGGTCGCTTATCTGTTCATTAACGAATTTCTTTCCCATTAAGAAGAAACGTGTGTGTGTGAAGGTTTAACGCATCAAAAGGAGTACAAGCTTGCTGCAGGTCTTTGATCCACCAGCTGTGTCTCCAATGCTCCGCTGCCTGCACCTTACTGCCGGCTCCCTCTGTCTTATCATTAGCATTATTGTTATTGTTATTAGCTTTGAGCACCCAGGGTATTCTGATGCACCACGTTCTGATTTTACGCTTGTGTTGAGTTGTTAATTAAATACACCTGGTCGTTTTTAATTAACGGACATTGCTGATTTGTCAATACGCTTCCGGTCTTGTGTGTGTCACAACATGACATAATCGGCGTGTTAATAATGCAAAACGGCACCTTGCATTAATAACCATGCAATTAAATAACAAGTACTTAAATAAGCCAGGTAAATAAACATTAAGATGATGCTGTCTAGATGTTGGCTTCTACTGTACACTCATGCTGTGACAGTGTGAGATTTGATGCTTGCCTGTAATGTAGTTATCCTGGTCTCAACAAGGTGGGTGGGTGTGTGGATGGATGGATTTTGCACTCGATATTAATGTATTTTGTCACAAATCAAGCAACATTGTTTTGAGTTACTCTGACATTCAGGATGCAGCAAAAGTTATAAGGATGGGCTGCTTGTGTTCGCTGTTTACTTTCTGTTCCTGAAGCATCACCCACTAGGACGTCACACTCAGTCCACACTCAGCTGTGCTCTGTTTCCTCTGACAGATCCCAGGCAAGCAAATGAGCTGTGACAGAGACCAGATAAGGGTAAGTCCCCTGTCCTTTGTTTGAGCACCTGGAGGGGGTTTGGGGGGGTGGGGACAGACTTTGGGGTCAGGGTAAATTCACCCAAGCATTCTGAAGTACCAGGTCTTGCTGGCTGGACAGGGATGGTAATGTTGACCGTAGTGGCTGCAGGAGAGGAGGCTGGGGAGGTCCCAGAAAAACAGTGGTCACATGGTGGCCATAAATGACCTTATCTCAGCTGTTGAGTTTGCAGGTCTCTCGTCTCTGACACCCCCCCCCCCCCCCCCCCGATCCTCTGGCAGCATTGGCTTAGCAAAACGAAAAGTGGCACACACGAGTGTATTTTTAGCCTTCCGTTTAGCTTGGGCCGTGCTCACCTGAAGGCTCGCCGGATGTTCCCTCCAATCGGGTGACCCGTACCTGAGAGCGCTGTTGGTGCCTGGAGCGTGCCTAACTCCCATTTTTATAAATGTCTCATTTCAGCCCAGAACGTATGGATGTGAGTCGTAGAACAGGAAGCGTGTAGTGTTTTCGCAGGCTGATGCAGGACGGCCCTGACAGACCCGCTCGTGTGTACTTCTCAAAAGCAGAAATGGGAAAGTCACATCACCTTAACTTCAGGCTTCTCTTCAGAGGTGTAATATTTAGGCGAACGGTTTGATTTTCTTATCCGTTAACGATGTACAGGAGCTGCCGCTACATAGCCAGAAGCTCCCCGAAACTCCAATATGTCCTCCGTATCAATAACTGTCGGTTTAATGAGCATCCGGACTAACCGGACCGGAAGAAATGTTTTCTTTCCCTGAAATAATTTCCCCGATGGGATGTAAAGCTGTTTTGTTTTGGGTTTAATTTACAGCTCGTGCCTGCAGCCGCACATGGGGACGCACGCTCAGGCGGCCCCCGCGCTTAATTGGAAAGCCGTTAGGGGCATTGCGGGAGCCGTCCTCATTAATAGGCCGCTCAGTCAGGCCTGCGCGTGGCACGCCCTGGGGCTGGTGCGATGGGGCAGCCAGCCAAGCGCTCATCGTCCTGCCTTTGCGGCACAGCGGCCCCCTGTGTGCCGCAAGGTTTTACACCTGCCGGAGTGTCTCTGGTTGGAGTGTGAATGGGACACAGTGTGACTGGGATCCACTTTGGAGGGCTGGGTTTACTGCCGGTCTGGGATTTCATAGTGTGGGGCCTGGGGGGCATTTCTTAATGGGGAAAAGGACTGGGGAACCCATCTTAATGGTGGTGGTCTGGGGACCCCATGTTAATGTGGGAGGGACAGCTGGGAACTTGATGTTATTTGGGGAAAGGGTTCTGGGGACACGATCTTAATGGGGGGGAGGTCTGGGGACATCTTAATTGGGGGGGGCGATCTTGCTGGGGGCTCTTCCTCTCCATAATAATAATAATACTTGAAGGTGCCCTACTGTATAGGTAAAGTTCTTTGGTCTACAAGTTGAAAGGGGCTGTTTAGATTAAATGGACTTCTTCATCGGCATTGACTGATATTTGAGGCTTTCTTACTTAAGCTGAGTACTGGATGACTAATCCCCATGTGCACTTTAGCCGAATTAATCACATGAAAATCCCAGACAGATCCAGCTCATTTTCACTAAACGAAAGAGGATCCATTTTAACCTGGTCTCTCTGTGTGCTAAGCGTTCCACCGCTGTTCACATGCTAGCAGAAAGGGTGTAATGCTGTGGAAATGTTCTCAGGCCTGAACTGGCTTTGTTATTCACTCATGAATGAGATTTTTGTTGTGTCTTTGTATTGTAACGGCAGGTTTTGATTATAAATGCAGAATCGCATGACTGATATGATTTTTAAAAGGCTGATCTCCACTATCAGTGTGTAAGCAGCTTCATTAGTATATTTTTATATACAAAGCAATTATTGGTTTGTTACCATCATATCATTTTGTTTTCTCATAGTTAACCAATAACAGGTAGAAAAGTCTAATAATCTCTTTCTTCTTAAGAATTAGAATTTAGTGATCAGTGGTCATTGTTGGCACACCGCAGCACACAGTGCACAACAACGAAATGTGTTCTCTGCATTTAACCCATATGTGACGTCGTGACATGGCAGGGGGCAGCTAATTCAGCGTCCGGGGAGCAGTGCTTGGGGGCGGTACCTTGCTCAGGGTACCTCAGTGGTGCCTTGCTGGTTGGGGATTCGAACCAGCATTCTTTCAATTAGAAGTGGGCTTCCCTAACCATTAAGACACCACTGCACGCAATGTATATAATGTGCCCATTATAAAATCTGAAAATGGAGAGGTAGTATTTTGCTATGATGCACCTTAATCCTGGAACCTATTCCAAAATCAGTAAAAACATCAGTCATTTTTTACACTTTTTGATTTTAAAGGCTGTGTTGGCAATCTTAACCACTGTGAATGTTATTATAGAAAGTTTTTGTGTTACACGCCTGATTATTTTTTCTTTTCTGCTTTTGTATCTGTGTTTTATGTTGTAGGTTGGGGTTAGTGTTCAGGTTAGGGCTCAGTAAGTGCTTGGGGTGGGGTTAGTATGGAGGTGTGTGTTTCGGTTGAGAGAGTGGTAGGGTGGGGGTTACTGTGGAGTCCGTACCGCTGCAGGCAGCTGTGCTGCACCCCTCCCCCCTGGCTCCCGGCGCTGCGGCTTTGGGCGCGTGTCTGTCTGTCTGTCTCGACGCCGATCTAGAAACGTGCTTTAATTAGGGAGGCCTCCAGGCTGTAATTCGCTCCAAACCACTGCTACATTGCACAGGGATTTGATTCCCTGATAAACAGAGAAGGTGCTGTTATACGGCACGCACAAAATATTAATGTTCGACCCCAATACGTGAGGTGAATATGGACGGACGAGGAGGCTCCTTGTTTATAAACTAAACAATTACCCTGTTGATCTGTTTTTCTGGCTGTTACCTCTCGCACGCCCTCTTGTCGCACGCCCTCTTGTCGCATGCCCTCTTGTCGCACGCCCTCTTGTTCAGGCGTTCACTGGCGGATGCCGTTTGCAGGCAATGCTCCCGCATGCTGCCGGGTCAGCGACTCTTCTGCACTTACCTTGTCGCATCCTGATGCCCCAAAACAAATGTTTTCCCATGTTTCCCTCCATTCTGTTTCCATGTGGTTGGCATTGTCCTGCCAGTGTCACCTTTTACTATGGGAAAAACAAATGGACAAGTGAGAGTGAATGAAGAGAGAGATTTTTTTCCCCCCCTTTGTAGGGAGGGAGAAGTTTTCTGAGGCCTGTGAGTCAGGGGGGGCATGGGGGCTGCAGTAACTCTACAAAGTCAGCAGGGGGTTTAGAGCGGTGGTGCATCAGAATGGCCTCACAGTGGGGTCTTGACCTGGAGCTTGCTACTGTCACCCAGGGATTACTTCTACATTCTGCTCCATCACTTCTTCTGTACCACTTACTAACCCTAATGGGTTCCGGTGGTGCATCTTCTCCCTTTGCTTCCCATCGCTGCTTCCACCCAGAGGATGTTGTCTGTTCACTCGAAACCTTATCAGTGTCTTATTTGGGTTGCCATCTCTTCCTTTTCGTTTTTCTTCCTAATAAAACTCTGTGTCATCTCCGGACGAGAATCCCGCCTCCTCGTCCCCAAGGATTTGCCCTCCACCGCCGCCCCTGCCGACACATGTCATAACCGTACACATGTTCACTTGAGCATATCTGTGTGTGCGTGTGCCCCTCCCTTCCACCGCCCACGCCATCCGACGCCCCCCCCCCCCCCCCCCCAACACACACAGCCCTCCATCCCTCGTCCACTCCCCCCTCCCCGACTTTTCTCCTGCGCAGTTCTCGTTGACTGCCTTGGCACGCGGATCTGCTCGTTAAACACACACGTCAAGAATTGTTACCTAAGCAAAGGATTGTCAGCACGAGGGGAGGAAGGGAGAGTGGGAGAAGGGAGGAACAGAGGGAAGGAGCGGCAGCCTGGAGCATTTTTCCCACGACGCCGCGGAAGTGTCAGCTTAATAATTATTTTTTTACCCTCGCGAAAAGAGGAGAACTGTGAGCGGCGCAGAGCGAAAGAGGAGTCTGTGAGTTATTCCAGTGTCTGAGTGGAAGACCTGGGTGAAGTCAGGAGACTCCGGTCCGCATCTGAAGCACTCAGCCCCTCGCTCAAGATGATGATGTATTTGTGGGTAGGTAACATTTATATCTGTTACTTGTCGTTCGTGCGAGTGAGCGTGTGCAGGAGAAGAGCTTAACCGTGTCGGTCCCTTTGCGCTATCCGCCTCGTTGCGGGTTAATGTGAACCAACCGTCAGCTCCCCATCTCCGTCCCACAAGCGAGGGATGCTGAAGTAAGGCGAAGAGTACTTCGTTCGTTCAGCGGTTCTTCCATGTGGAAACACTGAGGATGGCGGGCATCGCCTGGGCCGTTTGCATGACGCAGTCGCATGACTTCTCCGCTCCGTTCACTGGTCAGAAATCTCCCGGGTCTCTTCCCATTCCAGGCCGGGCCGTGCAGTGAAACGTCTGGGTACGAGGAGGTGTGCGGGAGACCTGGCTTCATAAGGTGGAGCCCTTGAGTTATACAGGTTGCGTGGGTTCCGCAGTGGGATGTACGGTTTTGATGTAGAGATCCAGAGGAGGAAGAAGAACTGAACGCAACGTTAAGGGGAATGAAATATCAAACAGAACAGAGAGAGATGTCTATTTGTTACTCCAGAAATTTAGCAGCTCTTCACACAACTTCAGGAAAACTTTCCGGGGCTCATAACTGACACTTCCTGGCTTGTGCCCCCCCCCCCCCCCCCCCCCCCCCCCAGTGATGCCAGGTCAAAGAGCATCCAGTAAACTTTGTAAAAACTCCCAGACTTTCTTAGCGGTCCCATTATCTGCTGATCTGCAGCTCACGCTACTGGAACGTCAGGGTGGGACGAGGGCTGCTGGAAGGGGTTTGCCTCTATGGATTAATTGCTGACCTAGAGGACTCCCTTTCAGAGGACTCCCACAGAAGATGACTCACTTGACTGGGTGCTGTGACATAATGCGATGACCCCACCTGCACGTCGACAGCACTGGGTCTCAGCTTCACTGAGCACCGCCTACCACTGGTTAAGGGTTTACTAAACGTGTATTTATTTTCTCCTTTTATTAGGTGCTTTGTTGAACATCAGAGAGTACATTGTGTCTCCTCTGAGCACTGTGGTCCCCTCTGTCTGTGTTTATACATTCTTATAAGACTCTTGTGGGACGTGTTTCATAAAATCACTCACAGGAGCCTGGTGATTGAATTTAATGATGCACTGTAACGTTTAACACTCCTAAAATTTATGTTTTAATGAACTTTTTAGAAGCTGCTTATCTAGTGGAGTACAATGCGACTGCTGCAGCGTCACATGTAAGACGCTGATTCTGTCCTTCCCCGGTCTTATGGCATTAGTGCATCGTCTGCAGTTGTTATAATAATTATTGTCCTTGTTGTTGTTGATGCATTTTCTGGAGCATAATAAGTGATGCAGAATTCAGCGTCTCAGCACTTCACTGTCCTTTGGGTACAGACTTCCCATGCCTTTCTCTCTTTCTTAGTACAGGCCGTCTCTGCCTGTTTTTGAGAACACACTTCCGCTGTTTCAGTACAGACCATCCATTATTTACATTCTTGCTGGGTGCAGACCTCCCTGCTTATTTTTGGGCACACATCCCCTCCTTCAGTCTGATTACAGACCACCCCCTGCTCCGGTATGTGTACAGACCTCCCCTTTATTGTGGGTTGTTCACTTTCCCCGCGGTTTCGGGGGTTGCAATCTGACAGCAGGATGACAACACCAAGTAAGGCTTATGCTGCATTATTAAACAGTGCAGTTCAGCACGGTTGCTTAAACTGATTAAGAATCAATCATTTTTTTTAATTGACCTGATTTGTAAGTATGATTTAGTGAAGTTTGAGATGTGCACTTCTTACTGGGCAATACTGGAATTCCTTGAATAGGACTGAAGCCTGTAGGGGGCACCATAGTAATTGAGGGCGTGTTTTTTTAAAGGCAGATATACTCCTGTTTAACGGCCCCGTTATGCCTGACCCTAAAGCTGAACTGCAGCGTGCACACTCTTAGTGTTGTGTAGATTAGCGCATTTCTCCCCATGCAGCTACCCGTCTCCTTACTCCCTTGACAACATTTTACGGCACGTTGCAGAGTTGCAGTAAGCAGGCTGGGTGGCCCCTCCACCCACAGAATGCCCAGAGTGTGGGGTTCCATGTTCACGGAAGCACAGATGGTATCTCTGCCCTCGTCACAGCTCCCCTGAATGAAGTTGCAATACAGGGTGTTGCACTGGTCACCTGCTTTTCTTTACTCTTTGGGTTGTAAATGCACGTTTTTTCCTGCTCCAGAATTGTCGCATGGTAGAGCCTGTAGGTCTCTCAGTGACTGCTTGGTGCTGTTAGTGTGAATCTTAACGGCTCTGTTGCTATACGTCCATCAACTACCCAGTAGCTCCCTCAAAGCCTTATCTTACCGTGACCCTAGAATTGTTAGTGGATAAACTAAGAAAAATGAAACTATGAAATATGAAAATGAAAGTCCAGCTCATTGGCGTGGCAGACAGTGCGAGGGCAGATCACAGCAACTCCACCCTTAATTAATGCGACACGAAAATTTGCAAGGAAATGGCCAGTGGGGTATAATTGCTTTCCGAGATGCAACTTCAGCAGCCATGGAAATCCATCGGATGTGCCCTGCGGAAATGTTCCCAGTGATGTCAGAGGTCCGCACGGCGCTGCATACCCCGCAGCGACGTTCTGTTGCCTGACAATGGGTGGCCGCTCAGTGGAATGTGCCGTAAATGTTGCGCCGGATGTTGCGCTCTGACTGCTCAGCCCTCCAAACGTGGCAGGATAATGCACACCCACTTGACAGCCACGCGCAGCCATCACAGGTTACACTTCGACAATAAAATGGAAAACTGTTTCTATATAAGTGAACTGTGTGCTATGTTGTGCTACATGAATTGTATTTTTTCATGTGTGTATATTATACACCATTCTGCCCACAAATTAAATAAAAATTCATTATTGCGGTTGCTGCCAGCATGGTCAGGCTGTGCTCAGACAGCCTCCATCCGTAATATAGATTGTAAAAAACCATCCCCAAAATTATCCCTTAGTAAACTTCCTCCGTGACACCTGAATCATTCGCCACTGGGTCGGCATGTCAGTGGGTCTCGGGGGCCCTGGTGATGGGCCCGTTTGGCACATAGGTTCCAGAAAGGACGCCTGATTAGGCCCTGGTGCATTCCTGCATCACCAGTGTGCTGCGTGTGCGGGAGGCATTTGCTCCGAGCGGTCGCTCCGAGCCGCCTCTCTGAAATCCCTGCGGATTCCCTCGTTTTACCACGTGGGCGTGAAGCTCATTACTGGGGCCCCATGTGACTACGCTGTCCCTGTGCCTGTCTTCCTTATCGACGCCACTCGCGGAGTGATTTATTTACGCGTCCCCCATGTTTAGCTGGCGTTTCCGTGGCGATCAGATGATAGCACCTGGCTGCTGCTACTGCAGTGGATGCTTACGGAGGATGCAGGGTTGCCTGTTCCCCTCGCATTAACCGCATTTGTCTGTGCAGTGATCGCATTCTTTATTGTCTTTGGCAGAGCACTTAGCGATTGAGGTGGGGGGGGGGAGCACGGCCCGCGGATCGATTTGTTCGCGATTATAGCGTCCGCGGTGCAGCTTCTCGCCGTGCACCCTTATTGTGCCAGTGGCTGCCGCCGGCAAAGGGAGTGCATTTGAGAGCGGGGGGGGGGGGGCGTTTATTCAGTCACATGTCAGGCGGCCCTCACGGCAAGCGACGGTGCACGGATTCCCAGGATGCGTGGGGATAAACACTCAGATGCACTTGCAGGTCACTTTGGCAGATCGGTGTAGCGGCGCGGTTATTACCCTGCGCGCTCCCTGCTCTCTCCCCTGGCAGAGCACAGCGGCGGCGCGGCCGAATGAGCTCGGGAAATGGGAATGCATTAAGGGAAGTGAACACAAGTATCAGTGGTAATACCACGGGTGTGAAAGGAGCTTCAGCAGGGATGAGAGGCTTCTCATTTCTCCGGCTGGCGAGACGGGCCTCGCCGTCTTGGCCCACATGTCCTGGGGCCGGGATTAAGCTGCCTTCTCGCTCCGGTCTGTCCACGTCTGGGGTAATTGCTGGGCGCCGGCCCTGACTCCTGGTTCGATGGACGGAATGGAGACGCCGCCTTCTCTGAATATGTGAAGCCACCGTTTTCTTTCCTCAGGGAAATGACCGCAGCTCCTACAGTGACCCGTGGGATCAGTCGGATGTCTGCCATCCTACATGTTTTCTGACGGCCTGATCCTTCTTTCAGACCGAAACAGAAAGTTATAAAGATGCCGTGATACGCCACTGACTGGACCGTTTATTGGTATTAATGCGGATCATTAAAGGCTCTTAAGGACAGCATGATTTATGTGTAATGCAGCTAATTTGAAATAATCGCTGTGTTTTGAATGACTGATGGAGTACTCTCTTGGAGTACTCACGGTGTGAACATGCGATCTCTCACACACTTTCTTTCACGTAATGTTTGAGCAGCCCAAGTAAAAGACTGACTCTGTACGTTGTACCACATCTGTGAAACAAAAATGATCACGTTTATATTATTAATAATTTATTGCTGCTATGTTCTGGAACATTTTAGGCTAATTTTGCTAGGTTTGTGGTAAGGCAAACGGGCTACAATTTTCACCATCAACCAGACACAAAGTTCTTTAACTAGTTGTAAATGATGGGGTTAATGTTCTTAATCGGTAGGTAAAGTGAAATATTTATGAAATCATCTGATTAATGGACCTCTTATGTTGATAATTTAATCAAACATTCAACTTGGTCTCCTGTGGGTTGTCCCTCATCAAGTGACCTTTAACCTACAAATGAGTTGTCTGGGTGTGGCTTTAAAAGTGGGGGCAGATCTGACAGGGATCACGGTTAAGGGCCGGTTGGCACAGGTGAAATGGACCTCCATGTGTGTCTGTCACGGTTAGTCGTGTCCCTGGGCCATCTCTCAGCCTTCTTCCCTAATAAGGAGCCGCACCACCGCAGCCGCTGAACTCCACGCGTACGCCGGACGGTCAGTACGCTTGTGTTACCATGGAAACCTCTGGTGTTGCTGAAGTCTTAATGCACGATTAGGAAACTGAAGCCCTTTTAAAACACATCACCTACTTTAAGTAGCCCGTCTCCGGGGATTGTGTGATATTTCTGCATTTCCTAATTAAGTTATTGAGCTTTCCGCACCAGGGAAAGTCCCACGCAAAGGCGGTAATTGTAGTGCTCTTAGCGAGGTGAGCGCCAATGAGGGGTATTGATGGTGTCATATTGTAAACACATTGATTTCGAAATGACTCCTCTGCTAGGGGTGTGAGCTATATGACAGATCAATGGGCAGCGTTTTCATAACAAATGGATTTGGCATTTGCAGCGTTCACCCACCCAACGGCTGAGCTGCTGACCCATGACACTTTGTGTGTGTGTGTGTGTGTGTGTGTGTGTGTGTGTGTGTGTGTTTGTGTGTGTGCCCCCATCCCCCTGCATCCATGCGTGTACGTGCATGTGTGTGTGCATGTGTGTGTGTCAGTACTGGGAAGCTGGGGGTCGTGCCAACAGACTGTTGTTTAAGAATAGAACATGCAGGCAGTTTGTGCGTCTCTAGTGATGCTCCTGGGCTTGATGTTAGTGTGGAGAAGCGGCCATTTTGTTTCCTCCCCCGTGGCATCATTTTAATGCTGAGATTACGGGGTGGTATGGTGTGAGAGTCACCAGGGGAAGTCAGAAGTTATTGATGACCGCAAAGAAACTCCTCCTGCTGTGGAGTGAGCTGGGCGTGCTGCTGGGAGTGGGAGTGGGGTAGGGAGTGGGTGTGAAAATAAGGGTGTGGAAGAGGTGGGGATGGGAGTGAAAATGGGGGTGGGGTGGGGGTGTGGAAGACGTGGGGGCGGGGATGGGAGTGGGTGTGGGGTTGGGGTGGGAGTGGACATGCTTCTGGGAGTGGGAGTAGATGTGTGGGTGGGAGAAGTGAGGTAAGTGGGAATGATAGCGGGGGGGATGTGCAGTTGGGACTGGAGGTTGATGTGGGAGTGGGGGTGGACATGCGGCTGGGCGTGGAAGTGGGGGTGGGGTATCCAACAGCCCTGAGGAGGCGACGACCTGCCGATCTTCTTCCCGCCTCTCTTTTATCGTGAGTGTACATATGTGCGCGTACAAATAAATGGGCAGCCATGAGAAGTGCAGGGTTTAAGGTATGACACCCACCACACCCAGGCCCCAGCGGTTCACCCGAGTAACATGTCTGCAGATCATGGGACACTGAGAAGCTGAAGGTGACTCCATGTCATGCTGCTTCAGGTCAGATGTGTCAGTCATCAGTAAAATGTCTCTGTTGCAGCCTCCCACCTTGATGGCTCCTCTTAGCCCCAAGTACTTTTCCCTTAACAGAACCGGTAGCCCTGTGAGCAAGTGGCAGGTCAGAGCGCTTGGGTTGGCTGTTGGAAGGGGAATTGAAAGTGTGTGGATGTGAAGCCCCAGTGGTGGGTTATGGAGGTACAGCCTCAAGCATGCACCACTGCAAACCAGTGTCCTGTGGAAATGTGGCAGCCTTGTCCCATCCAGAATCCACATGTAGCATGAACTGCTGCCATGTCAGAACCTCTGTAGCTTGAGACTAATCAACCATGATGTTGACATTAATCATGCTAATGATATCTATGTTGTATTAGTTCTTGAAATTTCCTCATGGAGGTCTTCAGAGAGGTACAGACCAGTTGGAAATAGGACATGGATTCAGGGTGTGGAGATGCAGGAATGGAAGGTGGTTGGGGAGTAACTTGATTGCAAGTGATATTTCTCCGAAGATGAAAATATTATGCTTGTGCTGCCAGCTTGCTCCAGGTGGGGGCGTAGCAAAGCAGGCCGGGGCGGGGTGCCAGGACACAGTCAACAGTCGCAGGTATGGGGAGATGTGGATTCATCCTCTGTGAGATTGCCAGCTTGAGCATGTGAGGCGAATTTTTATGGTGAATGCAAGTGTTTAAAAAGTAAAGAGGCAAACAACAAAGAAATTAAATGGTGAGTGAATCGACAGAGAGAGAGCGAGCCACTGAGCTTTAAGTGTTATGCTTTAAGGGGAAAAGTGAGTGCGAACAGTTGGTTGCTGGATGCTAAATTTATTTCACGTTTTTGTTGTTTGCAAATTTTTTTTTTAAAACTATATTTCCGTCTGTGTGTTTACACAGATAGAGAGAGCGTTGAAGATAGGATTTTGAAAATAACCAAATGCTTAAACTGTTTAGAAGTATTTGGAGGGTGAAGTGCACATTGTACAATTTTCTAGTCAGAAGTGCAGCCATTTGTGGACGTCTTTCCGTACCTTTGATGGGGTGATTTCAGTGCGTCCTTCACACTATGAGCCCCTGGGGTGTTGCTATAATTAAGAGACCTACTACATGTTGGTAGAATGTCACATTTAGACCAGACACTTGCCATATCCAGCAATCAGTCACTGTTAGAAAACACCATGGACAAGCAGGGCTAGCTGAACATGCAGAAAGACAGAGGGCTCTGTAGTCTTTCTGGGAAAAGCTCGACACCCTTCCAGGGTCCTGCGTTCTCCCCTTTCCTCATAGGCCACCCGGCTGCTAACACCCTTAGAGTCCTTTCTCATCTTTTCTTTGTCCCCTGTGGTTTATTATTTACGTGAATCTTCACCCTCTGCATCCCGCAGTTGAGCTGTTTGCTAGCCAAAGGCATAGTTCACATGGGTTCCTGACACTCAAAGCCAAGCATGCCTCCGGCTCGGCAGTCCCTCTCAGTGATATCGGGGTGTCATGCGTGAACGTTGTGCCGCGCACCAGAACCGCCTGGGGGTGCGGTGGCGGACTTTAGGTAATGACAGAGAAGCGATGGCAGAAATAAGGATGTAATTAAGGTAACGACTTGCGAAATATGAAAGTGCCTTTTCTCTCCCGAAACTGACAGTACAAACTTGGTAGTTGTTAATTTAATTGCTGATATTCGCGAAATCCCTGAAGAATATTACGGATTAATCATCTAGTTCATCCCAGTGACAGATAAGGCTCTAAATGGATTGCCGTTAGACCACTGTAACCCTGCATGCCCCTGAATATGGGAAGATTAGCATTTTCAATTAGCAGTATATAATTGCACTCAGAGCACAGTGGTCACAAATTAAAGCGGAAAATAATTATTTAACAAAAATTAGTCGGTTGGATTGTGAAATTTCTGTAAATATTCTTCCCTCTGTGTTTGAACACGTGTGTCAATCTCATCTGACGAGTTCTAATCCTGGAAAAAAAGAGGAAAATTTATTCATTTATATCATTATAGCATACATATTTGTGAGTTGTCATATATATTTTTCCTGGTTTTATTCTTTATTTCACGCTTTTTGTTGTTTGCAAATGTTTTAATAACTTGCTAATTGTTAATAATTTGCTAAGTGTTTAATAACATTTGTAGTACATACAGGAAGTCCCTCAACCCATAACAATCTAGAGTGCATCTATCTGTCCCAGCACCTGTCCCCTCCGTTGTGACGTATCCGCTTTGGCTGCTGTACAGTCCCTATCTCATCTACAGTATCTGTCCTGTCTGTTAAGCAACACCTGACCTGTGTTACAGTGTCTGTTCTATTTCCCATGACATATGGGCAGGCTTCCCCTTCTGAAGTGCTGGCATTTTCCAAGCCTTCAGCCTTTCGCTCAGACCCAGGGCTACGTTTCACAATTCAGCCCGGAAACCTCCTTTTAATTTGCTCCTTTTCTCAGTTTTATTGGGATAAATCCTCTTTTTCACAGAATAAGGGGAATTTGATCTTTTTCCCAGTTTTATCGGTATAAATCCTCTTTTGCACAGAATAAGGGCGAATCTCTTTATGCAATTTCTTCTTTGCAATTTCCGTCTCCTTAGGATGTTTCCCAGTTCAGGCAAAGGCGCATCAGTTCCTTGCCCTGCAGTGGTTTCCAGTCAGCCGTGTTCATTATGCATTTCAGACAAGCATATTCGCTTGCCTACGTGACCCTCATTGAATCAGTGCCTTCTGCCTGGCAGTAAAGCCATAAGACACTACTGGGAGTAAATTAGCCCCCGACCCACAATGCACTTCAGCGAAGCTCACACGCTTCACAACATAATGGGATACAATTAACAGTGCCGGAATTAGACAGCGAACCACCCGGTGTTACCTGTACTCTCTTAAACTGTTTACTGGGAATTAAAAGTGCCAAACGTGTGTTGCCACGTTCCCATAGTGAATTGTTTTATTCTTAAAACGTCTGCAAGCAGTACAGAGTGTGTAGCCAGATGTTGTTCAGGAAAAAGCTGAATGGGGGGTACCGCCCTCTCAGTATGCTGGAGAAGCCCTCTCTCTCTCTCTCTCTCCCCCCAGGAACGAGAAAATATCCTTAACTAACCTTCCCAGTCCACTGGGTTTTTCCTGCTGTCCTGCAGCGATTGGTTCTCTTGTTACTGGTTTTAAACGTGTTTGTTTGTTTGTTTGTCTGTCTAGTTCAGTGAGAGCTAATGGGGGAACATGGAAAGCTCAGCACAGTGTTGATCAGCAGGCTGCTGTGTCGTCATGGATACACGGAGGGAAACGCTGATTCTCAGGTGACTGCGATCTGGAGCAGGTGTTCCTTCTCAATGATCTTCTCAGATGATGGTAGCTTCACTTCATTTTCACTGTAGCCCCTTTCATTTTGCCTGTAATTTATTTTTTGTTTTTGTTTTGACATACGTTTTTGAGAAAGTAGGGTCAGACTGTCCCCTGGGCCTTGCCACATCTCACTGTGGTCGACTCCAACGTCCTGGATGGTCCTGTGCATGTGGCAGGCCCTACTTGCGTGGTGAATGAGGGGGAGGGTGTCTGAGACGGGGTCTGCGCTCCCTAGAGTTTGATGGCAGTGCATACATGTCCAACAGGTGCTGTCCCATCATTTCTGCCTGGGATGCTCATTTCTAACCCAGAATTCTCTGCTGGATATTCACGGACAGCTTCTGACCGATGTGACCTGAGTATATGTTGGGAGTATATGAGGCACAAAACATTGACAGGTTGACATTTCGGAGCTGGAAACGTTGCCAGGGTAATGAAAATTTTAAATATTTATAAACTGTCATCTGACTCGTGTTTGATTCGTAGGGAAAAACAAAGTATGGGTTATGATGGCAAAGACTTAATCAAGCAGTTTAATTCCACATCCCTGGACGGTGGTGTTTTGAGTAGCAGCTCAAACAATTATATTAAAGTGAAATTGCGGGAGCCGTGCTCATCATCATGTGGCCAGTCCTTTCAAGGCATCGCTTTTCCAGAAAATTCTACCTGGAATATCGTATCGGCATGTCAGTTATGGGTGGGCTCCTCTGGACCCCATTTCCCCAGCCGTTGTGCCCTAGTATACTTTTCCTGGTTTTTATTGCTACCGTCTCAAGTAATAACATGCGATTAATGATTCCTATATTAATGACTCATAACGACTTTTAAAAAAAGGCGGGGGGGGGGGGGGGGGGGGGCAAAAATGACTCCCAGCTACTCAAGTAATTAATGCGTTGGCAGCCACAGCGGAAATCTTCACAAAATAAACACTTCACAGAGTGTAGCAACGTGAGTTTCCACAGTGGACTGAGTTATTAGTTATTACGATGAAATTCAGGGAATGTTTTTTGGGGCCCCAGAACGTTTATCATCTTTAGCATAACCAAGCAATTTTGTGTACATCTATGAACAAAGCGTGAACTGCATTAGTCTAAAAACTTTTACATTCTGCACTTAAACAAGTACTGTACTTGTCCACATACAGGCCACAGTTCAGCGTGTCGTGTTCTAATTGCTTTTAAACAAACCTGAAACTGTCTGTGAAATGTAAGAGACAGAGTGGTGGGAGGCAGAGCAGAGTCACACAGTCCACAGATAGTTTTTAGTTGTGTGCTTGACCAGCTAAAATAGTCTGGCCATCTTCGTGAGATACCGCCTACACTCGGTCCAAACGCCGAACCTGGCTTTAAGTGCACGCTTGATGTAGATTTTTTGTAAATGCTGTTCTGACCACTTTTTCTCTTGCCTGGGGTCAGCTGGTAGCAGAGGCTGGGCTGTTTCAGCCCCTCACAGGCTTATTAGCAGGTTGATAGTCGGGGGAAGGTTTGTTTCAAAAACTATATAGCTGAAGATCGTATAGCTAGTGAGCAGAGTAAGAAAACTGTAGGTGGCTGGTTAGCAAAACATGCTGCTTTATCATCTCCTACATAAGCAACACGACTATTCAGTAGTTAGTGAATTAACCATTTGTGGCCACACCTTGGGGGCCCCACACAACTGTTTTGGTCTGAGTGCTGATGAGCCAGAATCGCTGACCTACAGCAGGGACACAATATCTGCTGGTTTTTGTCGCTGTCGTTTTGGCGGCCGAGCTTAATCGCTCATGATGTTTCATTGTCACTGGGTTCCATGCGAATGGACTGAGAGGATGGGCCAGTGGAAATCGAGGGCCTGCCAGATTTATCCGGTTTGGGGGCGCCGGGGGGCACTGCTCGTCCTAACCCTTCACATCGTTATTGGGATTGTAACTTTTTAAAAACAAGATCATGATCAGAATGAGTTAAAACACCCAATCACACGCAGGCACTCTCTGTACTGACTTAAGGCTTGAACCTCTGTCTTGTCTGATTCCAGTGGTTCACCTGTGGTGAGCCATGCTGGTTTAGACCACATCACTGCAGCAGACAATAACACTGTAAATGGCCAATAATAAAAAAATAAGGGTCTCTCATATTTTTTGCAAAGTTTACAAAAGGATCCAGCTCTGAAATGAAACTGCCTCCATTTCCATGTGGCGTTTGTTTCCGTTCTGTGTTGTTTTTTTTTTTGATCAGTAAGTTTGTACTGGGATTAATGTGGCTGTTGACTTCTGCTTTTGAATTTGGTCAGGCACGAGTGAACCTGAATTCTACAGTAAGAGTGTGCTCTCAAGTGGCATCTAATTGGGGGCTAATTTGTCAGAGAAAGCGTATGGTTTCCAGTTATTTTCACTGACAGGTTTCAGCTGCACAGTAAATCAGCATTAGAACAAATGGAAATTGACTGTTGTGGTATAGTGATGCCAGCCGTTAGTATCTGACTGTTTTACCCTGACCTTGGATGGGAAGTGCACAGATTTCTTTAAAAAGCCATAACTTTCAGCCAGATTACCTGTGTTTCGCCCAGGTCTACCCAAAATGCATTTGTCTATTGGAAATTAATTTGTTCACAAGGAAAGTCAAAATGTCTTGCATCTGGTTATTAAAAAGTGCTAATATAAATACCAAGGATGAGAAACTTTACTTTGCTCATGACAGACAATGGCGAGAAAATTACCCAGGGCCGGTATGAGAAAGGGCGACTTGGCCATTGGTGTTGGACTAAGCCAGTCAGCATGTTTAATTTAATTTGTGTGGCCAGCTGTTTTGTAAAAACTTCGTCCTCATTTTGTTAATTAATCTTGTGGAGGTGCTGTGCTCCTTGGCACTGTCTTTATGAATCATTAATTGTTCGCATAAAGTAAAATGCAGCGTGTAAATAAAAGTATTTAACTGAATGTTCAATGCGGAGACTGTAACTTAAAGAACGGGGACCAAAGACTGTCATTAAAATTATGAAAGACAGTAAAGACCACATCACACCCTGTGCTGCAAGTAACTAGGTTATTGGGGAAATTACCACACCTTTGTCACTAAATACTGGCCCCCCATTAAACACGATCCAGATTGTATAGAAGCAAATCCCATATGGAGTTTGATACCTTTGTCTGCATTTAAAAATACATTACAGTTTGTTTCCACTGTGGGCTGGTGCTCTGTTGTAGAAATACACCGGAGTATGATTCTGGGTGATTTTTGCTTGTTTCTGCTCAGCATAGTCATATTATCAGAGCAGGTCGCCCTGCTGAGTGGCAGATCTGCGCTGCGTGTGCGTATTTGTGTGTGAGAGAGAAAGGGAGAGGGGGCCTTTGTGTGAGTGTGTGTGTGTGTGTGTGAGTGTGTGTACATCCTTCTAGCCCATTCCGCGACACGCAGCCAGCTTTGAGTGAAGTGTGTGTCTTCTGGAGGAGAGCTCCCCGAACATCAGCAGAAAGCACTCTCACACTGAAGGTCACCAAACTGTGCCGGTTATAATTTCAATTTGGCGACGATGAACAGCTCAGCGGAAATGCGATTTGGCGGAACGCGCGGACACCCCCCCTGCGGCCACGGGGAACAGATACCCCCCCCCCCCCCCCCCCCCCCGCTTGGCCCCGCGTGCGACAGAGGTGTCGATAGATGGGTGTGCTGATGGGGGGGGGGGAGGGGGTGATTATTCAGCTTCCTCTGTGATTTAGGGAGCCGTGAGCTGCTCCTCATGCACCTCTGCTTGTCCTCCTCCCAGGCGGGTTTTTATTGCATCCTCTGTGGCGGTAATCCGAGGTCTGTCGCATCCGTGGGGCGGATTCCTGATTCCCTCATGCATAAATGGATGTGATTCGACAGAATTACCCGTCCTGGAGAAGCGCGCGCAGTCGCTCGCCCCATTTAGTTCTGCTGACTGAATGGACTTCTCGCCTTCGTCGGGCCCAGTTTAATGGCCCGGATGACATTGTGGAAGACCGCGGTGCACGCTGTGGGTGCCGCTTTGGTTTTTCGGTGGCGTTGTATGTCGTGCTGGGCTTTTACCGCACGTCCGAGAGGCAGAATCGCTTCCCCCTTAGTAGTCTTCTGCCGTTATTTCTGTGTGGAATTTAAGCAGGAAGAAACGACTCGATAGAGGTTTGCTAGCGAATAATGTGTTTCACGACAGCGCACGCGTCCACAGCATGTATTCCCAGCAAGCAACTGCACTGTGAAACTTTCTCTGCCAGCAGCGTGAATTTAGGCCGACTCCTTTCCGCTTTGTCACAGGTTGACGCAGCCGCTCAGCCCACAGCTCCAGGGTTTGCGGAGCCTTAACACTGGTGATCTCTGTCACACCACGTGTCCTGCTGAACTGCAGCTTTAGGGCATCAGTGAAGCACCAGGAGGAGGCTGTTGGCCAGCCACTTCTTCCCAGTCTCCCTCCTATGGACTAGGGCTTTGGGCCCCATAATGGCACGACTTGTGACGCGCCGCATTCTCTCTCTCCCACGAAAACTGCACAACCAGATCTTTTGACGGGGCTAGTCTGCTGGGCAGCCTCCGGATAAACATTGTGCTCCTGAGGCTGGGCGGCTGTCATCTTCTGCCGGGCCCCGCAGGCTCGTTAACGTGCTGCGGAGATAACGGACACTTCACCGGCATTGGCATAATTAATGAAGAAACCCGCATGCTCTGCCAATTAACACCACAGGGAAAAGTAAAATTGGTCTTTTTTTTTTCCTTTTTTTGTATGTTCTGGCATGGTTCTGAGGACCACAGTGCGCAGCAAATAAATGGAGAGGCTTTTAACGAGCCGTGGGAGAAAGCAGCATAACCCAGAAACAGAGCTATTTAAAATGCTGAAGGCAATAGGCCTCACCGAGAAAACAACAAAACAGGACATTACAGAGGCATGAGGAACACAGCTTTAAGACACACTCCTCCTGAGAGTCAAGTGGTAAGGGATGATGCTGGCCGAAATTATTGGTTTACTTCGGCCATTCTGGAATCTGAGGCGCATCGCATCGTTATAGTGCAAAGGTACGTTTAGATGTCTCAGATTTGAGGGGAATCCTCTCGTCGGCGAGTCCGGTTAAACCTTTCGAGGTTTCACCTTGGCATTAAAACCAGCTTCCCTATATTATTCCAGAGAAAAGGGTGGCGAAAGGCAAGTCATAGCGGATTTGTGGATACTCCGGTTTCCACCTGCTGCGGCAGGCTCAGGTTGGTGAGGGTGGCGTGCTTAAGTACGACAGATAATGATTATTGGGTGGGTGTCAGGGAGGGGGTATGCTGGCTAATGAATTGCCCCTTACCTCATGCTGTTTCCAAATGAAGGTTGTTCACCATTAGGGAATCCCGCTCTGTTGTACGGTGTCCGATTGGCGGAAATGGGAGCTCCTGCATAATGATATGCTAATGAGTTCCTCTGCGCCCCTTTGCCCAGCGGTTTCATTTCAGCCAAGGTGGACTTATTCAGCAGTAAGTCCCCCATCACCCTGTTACTGAATGCAGGCCCCCATTAGTGAGGAACGTGAAAATTAATGAGGCCACTTTGATGCCCGGCCCACGTGGCTCCCCGAGTGGAGGCCGTGTTTGTCTTGGGAAGTTCAGTGTACGGCTTTGCAGTGACATCAGCACGCCTTGTTATTGTGCGATCACTAAATAATGTAGCCATCTCCATAGTTCACTGCATATCTTTATTAATTCAGTTCGTAATGGAGTATCCCAGGTACCTGAAGAGGGTCTCTGTACCACCGTGAAGAACGTCCCAGTGGCGTGAAAGTAAACCCTCACAGCACCACCTTCTTGCCTGGCTCTCTCTGGCCTTTTCTGTGGACTCCTCCTTGTGTTTGTCTGCTTTTTTTCACGCCGTTTCTCTGCATGGGCGTTTCTGCAAGGTTTCTTGTTGGGATTTCCTCATGGGGGGTGGGGGCTGACAGGCTGGGGAGGTTTTCTTTCTGGAATTTTGTGCCATTAGCTAAAATGTTTATTCTGTTTCATATTTATGTTGTTTCCCTGGGGTAATTTTCATGTCTTTTTTTGGGGAACTGTCACCATATTTTTAAACTTGGATATCAAATTTATACAGTGACATTCAAATGAATTAATAAAGGGTAACAGAGAATTAAACTGAACATATTCTCACTGCAGCAGAACCGCGTTTCCTGTTTTCCATTTAGGAAGCTAATCTTAGATGCCGCCTGGCACTTCGCAGTGAGTGTTTGTTTGTGATGAGTGCAGTGTGGTATGGAGTTAAACCCGGCACCGGTCAGTGGCGTTCGGGCCAGCTTCCCCTCAGCACAGACGCAGTGTTCTGCTGAATATCGAGGCATCTGGACCTCTCAGCTGGACGACCCGGCTCGGCTTGGCCCAGTCCGTAGACTGGCACCTGTCAGCAGGGAAATCACTGCGGAGTGGAACTGACAGCTCAACTGCGGCTGGAACGCTCACTGGATTCTCTCCTGGCGTCACTGCCTAACCTAAGATCCTTTACTCATCTGCATGCTCATTGCCCCCCCCCCCCCCCCAATGAAATATCCCCACAACAGCGGTCTCTCACCCATAGAGGATGTGGGTAAAACATGTGATATACATGTCCATGTAGCACAAAATTGCTTAGGCCTCCTCGTATCTTGCGGGAAGAGCAGCCCGCCACCCTGTCAGTCGACGCCGCGTCCATACGACGGCACACTGCGTGAGGCTGATTTATCAACAGTGTTCAGCAGTCTGCTATATTGTGCTCTGCAGTGGTACTCATCTAAACATACATCATGGAACTGCTATCAGATTTATTTTAAAAAATTATAATTAATTTCATGCTGCTTAAAACAGCCCTTTGAATTCCTTTCCCTTTGGAAATTGGAATTTTGGGGTGTTAAGATTGTAAGTCCTCTGTTCTTTCTGTTTTTTTGTGAACTGGGTTTTGGTAAATGAGCTTCCAAGCAGAACCCCCTGATAGGCATACCGAACCAACCCCCCCCCCCCCTCCATAAAAGTGCAGTAGGTGGCTGATGCTCCGGACCCTTCCAGGGGAGCCATCGGAGGACACGGCCGCGGTATCCTGCTCAGCCTCAGGCGACTCCCTGGTGAAGGATGCTGGGAGCCTGGGAGCAGGGCAGCCGCCTGGGGCCACACGCCTCCACCCATCCAATCATTTCCAAGCAAACCCCCACATTGGTGTGGACGGCGTCACTCTCCGAGACTTCCCTACGCCAGCCGCAACTGCAGCTGTTCCCGCTCTCCCGGTTCCTCTCCGCGTTTCCCTGGACTCCCCCGACACTCTGGTCCCTTTGTCTACACCCCTCCACACTCTGACTGCCATCCCCTCTGGGAGTCTCGTTACTGTCATGCGAGCGCACGCTCCTGTGTGTGTGTGTGTGTGTGTGTGTTTTTGTGGGGGAGTGTGTGTCTGCACAAAAAAAATTCAGCCACTGGCTCTATGCACTTCGGCTAAACCTTTATGTAATTCAGCTAAAATTAGCTCATCTGCACTGTATAAATGTATACAGAAATGCATTTGACTTCCCGGATGTAATAAATCTAAAATATTACGCTTAAATATGTGTGCATTTTAAATATTTAACAAAGAAATGAATATATCAGTGAAATGTATTCTAAATTAATATTTCATCACAAAATATAAATGCCAAATATGGTTCTTAATTATACAAAACTTAAATGTCTTATCACATTTCATATTTATACATATATAAATATATATATAACATAAAAGTAAATAATGTAGCCGTATGCACTGTACAGTATATACATTTTAATTTTTACTTCAATTTAATTGTTTTTTTCGGGAGCATAAAGCTGACGAAGCCGCCCCCTTATTGTTAATGCATTTGGTGGAGGTGGGGAGGTGCCACTGCGCATCCCGTCGCTCTCGCGCAGCGTGCTCCGTTTCGTCGTGCACGTGCTCCGTGTTTCATTGCGGCGCCTTCCTGGTGGTTAGAGCCGCGTACGTGTGGCAGCTTGTGCTTTCCACAACGCTTCTGCAGAGAGGCTTTGCTTAAAGCGCAGAAAAATGGACCTTCATTTTTCACTTGCAGTTACACGGATACGCTCAGGCTGCGATGGCTGCTGGTAGCACAGTACCAGCCGGAGAGGAATGCTGCTGAATCCTCATATTTAACGTGTTAGCTGTAGCAAGCACATGCTCTCCGTTTAATTCCGAACTGCCGCGTTAATTTAACTGTTTTCGCAATGATACGCTGCAGACGCACTGCAGACGCACTGCAGGGGTAGCACAGTGGATGAGGAGGCCTATCCATTGCGCATTTCAGCAAGACCACTAATAGGCTCCAGTGAGGTCTGCAACTGGGTGAACGGATTAAAACAATTTTGGTCAATTTTGAAGATGTTAGCTAAGCAACTACTACGCAACAAGAACAACAATGACAATAATAATAATGGACGGAGCACGACTGCTGGTTAGCGTGAGATTCCGGGACTCTTGCTGTTTGTTTAAAGGTCTTTGCTATGTGACCCCACTGCAGACGGGGAATTGCCGTCCATCAAAGTCGACGTAAACAAAATCAAACGTAGTCTTTTCCGGTGAAGGGATTTAATTGGATTTGAAAAGGCGTTATAACTTGTCTTTATAAAAATATGAGGTCTCTCTTATCTCCTTAACACAAAACATCCCTGTCACTACTCCTTCCTTCCAGAAAATATAATTTTTAAAGTACAACCCCCTTGTATTGCACTCGGAATATTAATTACTCTATATAATTATTAAACATTAAACAGTAATGGCACTTTGACGATGCTGACAAAGGCGTCTGGAATGAAAAGCGGTTTCAGTGAGAAGCTTCTTATATCCACATCCCTTCCTTACTTGTTTTCCCCTCTCTTGCCTTCTGTTCAAGGCTTGTAGGGCATCCGCGGTGCAGTAAAAGTCATAAATAATTGAAATGGTAAAAGGAGAGTCAGCCATATTTCGCTGTGGGTGCAGCTATCTCTGCGCTTTGCGTGGCGGCTTTTGGGGAGCTGTTTATTTGTATGCCTGTCAGTCCTCGCAGCTCTGCTGTACAACCAGGGCGGAATCTCTCCTTATCACTGCCAAAAAGAATGAAATAAAATTAATGAGCTGTTGAGTAAATTCACTAAATCAATTTATGAACTTATCAATTTAGACACGGCAGGGCAGCTCCAGGAACCGCGCTGGTCACTAAATTGGTTTTGACACAGTCCGGTCGGCATTGCAGCATGCTAAGCGACTCCTTGCGCGAGAGACGGGGAGCCAGTTAAAGCGTTCCGAGGGGAGGCGTTCGTGGCCAGCGCTGAAGGTCGACCTGGAGCTGCTGTGGATGTAGGAGCAATTTACGCACACATGGCAACAAAGGAAGAGCACAAAGCCAAACAAAACGCGCACGTGGGCAGGAACAGATGTGGCCCACACAGACAGGCGGACAGGCATAAACTCACAGATAGATAGAGACAGATGTGCCCCCACACACATACACACAGGCATAAATATGCACAAAATAGATGCCGATGATAGATTATCCCCGACCCCGCATACACACACGGTCGCGCGCACGTAGTTCGGGAAAGTTGTGTTTAATTACTGAAAAGTGAAATTCCTGCGTTAAGCGTGAAAATAAGTGGATTAAATGAATACCGTGATTATACCCTGATTGTAAAGGCCTAATACCTTTACATATATTATTAGATTTTCTCAAAACACCGGGCTGCTTTTTACATTTATTTTTTGAAATCTGAGAATATGCTTGGCGTGGTGGCGAAGGCGTGCAACACTGGAAAATAATAAAAAAGAAATATGTATGACAGAAAAAATAAATAAAACCATCTTGCCCTTCGGGCAAACGCAGAAAGGAACAGTGTGAGTAGAAGTGAACAAAGCACAGGCGCTGTCTTCGTTATTAATGGCGTCCCTTTTTAAAGAACCCTTTTCTAAATTAAGTACCCTTGTGAAACATACAAAAAAAAACATCGATTTTTTACTACTGGACTTTATTATTGTAACAAGGTCCCGCTTCCTGGTTTCAGTCGATGTTGATTTGCAAATCATCCAGGCCAGTGAGACTATCAAAACATTAAACGAAGACAAAATATGTATATGTATTTTTAAAGAGAAGCCCTTTGATAATTTAAGTTTGTTGCGGTCGGCCAGACCTTCCATGAGGCTGAATTAAATATTGATTGCTTAACTAGAGAAAAATATAATTTGTTTGATCATTTAACTGTGTCTGTAAGATATTGCTCAGCGGTTTGGGTGGTTTTTACTGTATTTCGCCTTTACAGCAGTGAATACAGCCCTTTGTATCGGGGTTTAATGAATTATTCACCGCTGCATTTTTCCTAGTCTAGGTAAATGGTCTTTTTGGAAGCTGCAGTCAGCTGGCACGGTGTTTGACTTTCTCTCCGGACAGTATTTTCTTACTGAGTTGACATTTTGCGGCTGAACTGAACAATGAATTGAGGAAGACATCGATACAGAAAGCTTTTTTTCCTTAAACCCTGTGCCTGGATTTGAGTGTCCATTTTCAAAAATACATTTATATAAAAATGTTTTCATTCCAAGCAGCTGTCGAGGCTTCTGTATACAGTAAACGATAACAAGTGGATGTTTACTGTTTTACTGCCTTTAATACTTATTATTACACCTATTAATTTACAGTGTAAATTTCACACGCGGACCACGCGTACCGTGCATCCCTACCACACAGCGCGCACGGGTGCGTTTGTGTGGGTGTGTGTGTGTGTGTGTATAAAATTATGGAGGCTATATATAAACATTCTTTTCAGATAAGCTGAAAATAATACTTTAATTTTTTCTTTTTATATTAACAGCCGTGTTGAAGTATAATTTACTAAGATAAGGACCCGGTTTGGGGGGGCGGGGGTATTTTTCACCCAGACCCTCCCTGGACGTGTACAGGTGTTAAGGGATATAGAAGGATATAGAATGAACTGTCCCCTCTGATATAACTAATTTAACTTGACAGCAACATTAGTTTACAAAAGGGGGGAAAAGGAAACGGTCTGGCTATTTATGATTCGAGGCACTTACTGCCCTTCCCACCCTCCCCTGGGGTCTGAAGAATACGCAGCGAAATGGGCTCCGTCTCCGTACGCCATCTGACAAATAAGGAGCGGCGTAGCAGCGGAGCGGAGCCCTGCGAGGAGCCGTCGTCCCTCCGCCGCTCTCACTAACCGTGTCGGCTCTGCCTGCCGGAGCCCTGAACTGTCAGGGAAGCTGCATCCATCTAGCGGCCGTCTGCAGAGCTCCGCTCTCAGCCAGCTGATCCATCCGATCGGGGGGGTGGGGTGGGGTGGGGGGTAGGGCTGGGGGTGGGAATCTCTCCATCCGAGCCGGAAAAGTGAGATTCCGTGCCGTTTGCTCGGAGGCGCATAAGCCGGGTACACGGGCACACGCATTCACATGCGCTCGTGCACGCGCGTCTCCCCCGCGCAGTCCCAGCAGCACTCCGTCGCCGCTCCCGCAGCGCATCCGGTGCCGGTCCTACAGAGCAACCCCGACGGCGTGCGGGAACCGGCTGGACAAGACCGGGAGCACCGTGCGTGCGTGCGAGCTTCTCCGCTTGCCCTGCGCATACCCAACGGAGGCGAGATGCAGCATCCCGTTTCGGGGGGGACTTGCGTGGCTCTGCCCAACGTGGACATGTGTCCGCAGCTGTCCTGTGCCTTGACGTTCATGTACCTGCAGCAGGTAAGTTCACCTGTTCGCTGATCAAATCGCTGGGGGTGTAAGGGGACGGCATGTTCCGCTCCTCCGCTCTCCTCCGGTCTTCTCCGCGTTACTCCGGGTTCCGGTGCCGCCGCGATATGCTGCCTCTTTCAGGCTGGCATGCGAGTCTGTTAAACGCCCTGCGAATAAAACTTAAAACATGCGTGTTCGCCCTCAGTGCGCATTTTTACCGTAAGTGACGCATCATATTTAATGTAGTAGGAGGTCAGACTTATCACGTTACCACATAGTATCGCGAATGGGGATACATATGCGTAGTGTAGAATATTATCAGGTTTTGTTTTCTGAACTATGTTATGACTAGGTGTAGAATTACGTCTAATATTTCCATTTGTATTGTATTTTTCTTCAGTTGTGTGGATTACTAATATTTATATACACTGATAATTATTTAATGGTATGTGAATTTATATTTGATTTTCCAATATATTTTCAAATTGAATTATATATTATTGAGCGGATCAAGTTACAGTTGATCGCAAAAAGCCTTAATATTTAGAGCATCAGGTGCGTGTGTTTGTATTGGTGCAGATCACGCACACCAAATCACATTTATATGTAAACTATAAATATTTTAATAGCACTTTGTTTATCTCCCAAAATAGTGTGACCTGTCTCTGTGTTGTACCTCACACCGTTGGGTGGGTGTTATAACGAGGGCTGTGCTGATTTGCGCGCCGCCCTGGGCCGCTGGCCTGCCCGGTTTCACATGCTTCTCTGTGACACTGTTCATGACCCCTAATGTTGTGCTATTCTGCCGTAAATCACATTACACAGTAACTCTATCAGCACCCGTCATGCAGATTTCTACTTTGCTGTGTGATCCGTCTCTTCCTTTCTGTTTCTCTGATCTGGGGGAAAGTTTTGTATGTATGCGTGGGACGTCGGCGCCCCCTTGTATGACGGAGGCGCCTGCGCGCCTTTGTGAGGCTCCCTCTTTATAATCGAAGGATTAAGGCTCTGCTGAGGTCCTACTCGACATCCCTCCTTTAAATACTCCACCCTTGTCTCCATCCCATTTATGTTTTTCTCTCCCCGTGCCCGCGGTGCGCGCATCGCCTGTTTGGGGGGGGCTCGCGAGAACGCTCAGCGCTCTCTCAGATGCAGTGCCGCAGGAATCTGGGTCTGCGCTGCTATATATAGTCGGGATCCGGCACATTTACGGCGGGCCCGGCCACCATCGGGGGCATCTGCACAGACGGCGGGCCAGGGACGCTGCTCCGCGTTCATGCCCTGGCCTTTCTGGGTGGAAAACGTACACGCTGCACCCGGGGCCTCCGCCAGCCGCCGAGCAGTGGACAAATGCGAGCCGTCTTGCAGGAAAATAGAGCGTGGGAGGGGGCGGGCCGCTCACTGGGGGTAATAGATAGAGAGACTCGTATCAATGGCGCCTAATGGGCTTTCAGGCCAACATGTCAATCAGCTGCCCTTAGAAGACACAGCCAGTGGAATTTCTTATTGATTTCTCTTAACGTGCGTGTGTGTGTGTGTGTGTGTGTGTGTGGAGGGGGGGGGGGGGGTATGGGGGAGCTTAAGTAGGTTGCTGTTGCATGGCCCTCAGAGTGATTTTAGCCCTTTTAGTGCCGGCCCCCCTACGCCTCGTCCCGATGGCCGCAGTGACATGCCAAGCGAGGCCGGATTTCTCCACGATGGCTTTCACACACCCGTGCTGTAGGATATACTGCGTGACGCCGGCCAGCCGGCAGGCGTACTTCTCAGCAGTGCCTCGCACGTACCGGGGGTGGAGGAGAGCAGGAGGGAGGAAGCCGAATGATTCAATCAAGCCCCCGGCTTTCCCTAATGTCTGTTTCATCCGGAGAGGTTCGCCCTGTTCGCAGAGTGAACAGGAGGAGCACAGCTTCCTGGTGCTGTGGAAGTCCACCCGACTGCCTGATTAGTGCAGCAGTTAGCTGCCTCAATGTGCTGCTCACGGTCGCCCAACACTGTGCCTGTACCATAACTTCAGCATGTTTTGTGTGTGTGTGTGTGTGTGTGTGGTCCAGGTATGATTTACATCATGGGGACACTCAATGTGATAAAACCCTGTTGTTTTGACATTGTGGGGACCATTTTTTTTTGGTCTCCATGGTGGGAAATTCAATTTTATAGAAACATATGACTGCAAATAATATGACTGAAAATAACAAACTATTTTGTTTGATTACTTATGTTTAAGATTAAGGCTGTGTAGGGGTTAAGGTCGTCATGTAGGGACTACAGTTTTCCCCATTGAAATGAAGGAGAGTCCCCACAAAGACATAAGTACAGTCCTGTGTGTGTGTGTCGTATTTACTGGCCTCCTTCCTTAATCTCCACTGGATCTGGAATGTCGTCGTGCTGCTGGTCGTTTGATGCTGTTGGGTAAATCACACCGCGTAGGTGTTACACATGGGCTTCTTTTATACGTGTCACTCAGGGCCCTGCCCCCACATGGTCGCGGGTGGTGCTGCGCCTGTTTTGTTTAAGCAAGGCGTGCAGTTTGAAGCGCAGGAGGTTTTTCAGACTCAATGCCTCTCAGTGATTTGCATTAAAAATACTTTTCGTTTTAAGTTACATTATGTAATTTAGCGCACTTTCCAAATGTGGTGCTTAAATTCAAATGTAGGCAGTTTATCAAATGCGCTACACATTTTCTGTGTGTGTGTGTGTGTGTGTGTGTGTGAGAGAGAGTATACAGACGCTCCTCTACTTACGAACTTTCAGACATACGAACGAAGAGGACTGCAAGTCCAAATTGTGTTCATTGGGCTCCAGTTTCCTGTCCGCAACATCAATTATTTTTTTCTGCGTGCCAATTCCGCATACCATGACTTCTGACCGCTACTCCCGCCGCGCAGCAGCGTAGCGTGCGTACTCCCAACATACTAGATCTTTGTGCTTTCATACCCTTAAAATGATGTAGGATGACAATTTACGAACATTTCAAGTTATGATCGGCTGTTCGGAACCTATCTCGTTCGTAAGTAGAGGAGCGTCTGTACTACACACACACACACACACACACACATATATATATATATAACGTGTGTGTGTGTGTGTGTGTGTGTGTGTATAAAGTATTTAAAATAAGCTGCCTGTCCAATCCTGAGTCGTTCTGGCGGTGCCCGTTTTGATGGGTGACATCATCTGCTCTGCCAGCCACTCCGGGAGCCTGTCCTTGCTGTGTTGGGATATCCTCCCTGATTCCCGTCTGGCCGGTGTCTCGGCATGCTGACGGGAGCGTCTGTGTTCCATGACTATGAGTGAGACTTCCTGTCCGGCCTGGTGCCCGGTAAACGCTTCCTGGAAAACCGCGGTCATCCGCTGTCTCTCTGTCCGAACCGCTCCGGTTTATTAACCGACACCTGGCGGAGGCAGTGTTCGGACTGTGCTCACCATGGGCTTTGACCCACCGTGCTGGTAAGTGGTTCAGGTGCAGAGTTCTGAGCTCCAGTTGGTGAGACGAGGCTGATGCTAGGAGACTCGGCACTTTGGAAGGCGGGCAGGTGACCGAAATGGTTTGGGGGGGTTCGAGTCCCGTGTGGAGCCCGGTGTAACCCAGGCGGGGGGAGAGGATGTTGCGTGAATTGTGTGGATAAGGCATGGATGGGGGGGGGGGGGGGGGCAGCCTGAGAAATCACATAGTGTGTAAGCCCCCCCCTGCCCCCCCCGGGTAAGAGCATTTGCATGGTAAATAAGCAGTGTTTTCCCTGGCATTAAGAGCTGCTCAGTTTAAGGCTTTGTTTTGCTAGATTTTATCAGGCTTGTAAAGAGGGTATAAACATTTATGTTTTGTTTGCACAAGTATGTACTTTGCCTGGATGCCTCTTTGTTCTCCTAACGGGCGTCCCTACGCCGGCCTGGCTGTTTCATCTCCGCTGTTTGTGTTCGCCTGGATGCTAATTCATGGCTGGGGCAAAGGAGTTCTGCGCGGGCGGTGATGGATGTATGGAAAGAGGGGGGCGGGGCAGAGACAGGCCCGCGGTATTGCACCATCTGCACGCCTTGCCAACACGTGCCCGGCGATTCTCTCGCCCTATGTCTTGCCGCCTTCCCGGCCCTGTGATCGGGCCTTTCCGCAATTCGCTCATTATTTATTTACTCATCTGTTTGTTTTCATCTCTCCGTTTCCACGACGTCATTTCCTGTGTCTGCAGAACAAGCACAGTCATGTGGTACGGTCTTGCCTGACATTTCCTCAGGGGGGGTGCAGTCTGTAGGCCTTTTTTTTTTGCCCCTGACTCCATCTTCCCAAAAGGTGAAGGCGATGAGGTGTTGGCCCCCGCTTGGCACATGTCCCTTGTGGCTCAGCCCCTCATGGCCACTGCTCTGTGACAGATTTCCCTGTGAACTCGGGTGATCGTTGCTTTCCCCGAAGACTGGAGAACTTCAAAGTCAGCTGGACAGCTAATTAATGTCCATATCCTTCTCAGAGCTGCCTTTCGGTAATTTCACAGCTGCTGCTTTTGATCTTCTGCATTTGCCAAACCACATATAGGGTCATCAGTTCCCTCCGATGGGGCGAGTAAGGTAAACGGCCGGTTTGCTGAGCCTCGGCAGTGAGACTGTGCCTTGACCATACTGCCGCCGCTTTCGGGATACGCACACGTCGCTCCTGCATCTGAGTTAGTGCTCTAACATCAAACACAGAGGACCTCAGACCAGGACCACAGCCGGCCTGCTGGAGTGGGTCTGAAACTTCTCAGATTAAGTCCCCAAAGGAGTCTGCTGGATATCTCTTGTAAAACCTACAACAAAATATTCACAGTTTCTCTTAATAGTGTCAGCTAAGCAACAAAATTGTACTAAAACTATTGCTACCCTGGTATCGTTTCATTATATTACATTATATCATCCAAACACATACTAATCATTCTCATTTATTATTGTTATGATTATGATTTGACCTCCATCTTGACCTCTTCCTGACTTGATCGGTTGTTCATCCCCACAATAAGCAGGCCACCCCCCCCGCCCCCCCCGCCCTCACAGACACACGGACAGCGGCGCGCCTCTTTCCAATTAGCTCTATGTATCGTTTATCTGTGGTCAGGATTCCTGGAGCAATTAGCCGTGTGTCTGCAGCTGCATATTGCTGTTCTTGCAGATTCCAGTGGCTCCACCGGACTCTCTTTCTCCCTCCCTCCTTCTCTCCCTCCCTCTCTCTCTCCCTCTCTCTCCCTCTCTGCATTTATTATTCCAAGTTTCACAAGGGATTCGAGGTTGGGGGGATTGAACCTGACCGTAGTTGCATATCCGTGGCATGTTCGGCATACCATACGTCACCATGCCAACGCAACTTTGGTATGTCAGCGGGCTTCTGTGATGAAATGTCGGCTTTATTCCCTCGATCCCTTTAACTGACCACACCCCTTTTGGTGGCCCTCACCCATTTGTGTGTTTCTGTGGAAAATGGCTTGTTTTGACAGTGCCAGCCCGGTCTGTGGAGATCTTCCCTCTCGCACATTTTTCCTGTTCATGTCGTTAGGCCACCAACCACAGCAGGTTTCAGGAATTTTACACATGCCCCTGAGCAAGCGGAGTGAGCCCCCTCATCACAGCCGGATGAATATTTCATCGTAGATGGAAGGTGGTCTTTGATGTGGACCTGGACGTCAGGAGTCCACACAGGAGTCCTTGTGCTTTCGATAAGGGAAGATGGACGTGATTACAGACGACAGCATCCCTCAAACGCCATGAGGGCTGGGGGGGGCACACATTGCTGCACAGTAGAGCAGACCAGTCAGTCACGGCGAGCCCTTGGACGGTGAAATGGAATGGGATGGGTGGCGTCGGAGGCGGCTGTACGTCACTGGCCCTTTCATCTCTCCCCATTTGCATTTTTATCTGGGAGGTTTTAACATGGCTGCCTGCCTCAATTAACAGCACATGCTGGGGGGGCTGGGGCCGGTAATCCCTGCCGGAGCAGTAATACAGACAGAGCACTCTGTACGAATTCAGCCCGAGCCTCTGCCCACTCATGCTATTCCATTGGCTGATCGGCATTTTCTTTCTGATATGTGTCTGTCGCCCTATTTGCCGATGCATGTCTTGCTTCAGCGCTATTGGTGGAAGTCTACGTGTCTACATGTTATTTCCCAAAGCTATGTCTTTGCAGTGTTTTCATGGCTTTTCCCGATTTGTCAGAACTGAATCCAAACGCAGTGGCTCCTTTGAAGTTAAATAATGGAATTGGCAGTTTTTGAGACAAATCAGTGCTGGGCTGTTTTTTTTTTTTTTTTTTAATTATACATTTCATGGCAAACTACAGTCACGACTTTCTGTGCGGCGTGGAGTGCTGTCCCCCTCAGTTGGCTCACTGGATGTGGAGAACATGACACATGACCCAGCCGAGTACTGGGGCGATCATGTCAGCGACAAGCATGTACAGTCTAGTGATGTGGCGAAATGCATATCCTTCCTTCAGGGAAAACGAAGGCATCGCACAACACGATGGCATCGCAGCCACAGTGCACAGGTTCAGATGGTCAACCCCATCCCCCCCCCTCCCTCCCCCCTGTGCTGCTGTGACATGCTGTGGCCCCCATCTCACCTCACCACCCGTCGACCCATGTGCCTGGAGATCAACATAGCCCATGCTGCCGAGAGGGGCATCAGAAGTGTGGCATGTGGAGCATGATGGAGTGCTCCCTGCATGGAGCCAGTTCCGGCAACACAGTCCCCACGGCGCAGCCTTTCCAGCGAACGCTGCACATTCACCAGTATTAATGACTCACACCGCCGCTGCCGCTCAGGGGCCCGGCCCTGTTACGGAGAGCATCCGGCGATGGGGCCCGCCACTGCTTGGCGCTGCTCGCCGGCGCGTCATCAGTCACACCAAGAGGGAGTGTTAGCTGCTTAAAAATAATTACGGATATGGATTCCCGGCGGCACATCCTGCCCGAGTCCCGCTAATCCTGGGAGGCTTTGACGGCCCGGAACGTGAGCGGCAGCGGCCGGGAGCCCCGGGTTTCCCCGTCGCCATCGCACTGCACGGCTGGAGTGCCAGAGCGCTGCAGCTTGATAAACGTGAGGGCCGTAACGCACCCAGCTGAAGAGCCACTTAGTGGCTCTCCGCAAATCAAACACCTGCTTTCTAGGACGGCGTTAATTCAGCCGGCTCTCAGAACGGTGCCGTGACGTTTTAAAGTGATTAAACCCCCTCCCCCCGCATCTTCCCTGACCTGAGAACACTCTGTCTTAAATTTATGCTCCGATTCCGGCGGATATTCCCCACCTCCAGCCCGGTTTGCATTGCTGGTGCGGGCGGAGGAGGAGGAGGAGGACCGGCCTAAATTTAAAGCACTCCGTGTTGCAGGCGAGCACTCCTGTGTCCATGGCAACTAATTTGTGAATCCGTTCAATGGGTAAAGGTGGGATCGGGGATTTGGACCGGCTTCTCCATCCTGAGCCCACCTACATGCCCCGGGGTGCAGCATCGTCACGGGGTCCAGTGCTGGAGCACTCTGTTTATTCCGGGGTCCGGATAAAAAAAAAAAAAAAAACAGGTCGGAAGTGTGTGGCAGGCAGTGAGGTGATTCTCGGGAGACAGGACCAGATAGCTGACAGCTTGTCTGTGGGGAGAAGGCATGAGAGCCACAGTGGGGAGGGGAGGTCAGGGATGGGGGGGGTGATCTCTGTGTTGCCTAAAGATGAGGTTGTTTACCTAAAAATATGCTTAAGGTGCACTGATGTACACATCATATATACAGAACAATTCCGGTTTGATGAAGCAATACAGCATCAGACTGATTCCCTGGGTGGTTGTGGTAGCTTTGGGATGATTCCAAACACATTTGTGGGTCAATTCATGCACCAAGTCATTTGCTGAAACAAAAAAATAAAAATAAGTGTGAGTGAAGGGTGCACTTTTTTTGTGCCCCCGCTTGGGGACATTTGCGCTTTAGCAAGACGATAAGAGCAACATCCGGCTATGACGTGCTCTGTGGTTTCATCGATTTCACTGGAGTGGGAGTGATTTCTGGTTCGGAGAGGGGTCTGATCATTCCTGCAGCGCTCAAAATCAGGGATTAGTGCGGCTGCTTGAGAGACACGCCGCTCATTTCACATACATCAAGCTGATCTGCCGACACCCTTGGCCTTTTTGCCTTTTAATTTAAACTTCTGTTTCAGAGAATTGGGCTGTTAATGGTGTGAAGGGCGGTTTCTGAGGGAGGGGCACCGTGCTCGGGGTCTCGCTTGGAAAACCCACCGCGGCCCGGCTGTTCGTAGCACGCCAGCAAATTAATTCCACCAAGACGGAAACAGAAGCAAGCCCTTTGCTCATCCTGTTAAGGAGAGGAAATAGAATTGGATTTCTCCAGACCACTCTGGGTGAGATTTCTCTCCATGACTCTCTCCCCAATGTCGGTGGCCTCAGCGGTCCAGCCTCGCACCCGCAGCCCCTCTCGCTTTGCTCCCAGCCTCATTAAGGCAAAAACACACACAAAGAAAAGCCTTTTAAGCAGCTACGCGTGGTCGCGGAGCATTTAACATGTCGAGCGGCGCCGCCGCAGCCCGCTTACAGCGCGGTGCTTGTTATGCATCCCCCCTCGCGGTGAGTGGAAGCCGCTCGCCCCCAGAATTCTCAGGGGGGACTCAGTTCTTCATTTGCAGGGTCTTGAAAGCAAGAGGTACAAATGAATCAGGCTGCTGAGGTAGATTCAGCTGTAAAGCTCGGGGTGGCCAGTCATTGCTTGGGGCAGTTTTGCTCCCGATTATAATGATTTTATTTTCAGTTTTGTAAAACTCATGGGCGGCAATTTGTCGGTTGATATTTCCAGTCAGGCCACTGTTGTTGAAATCTGGATTATGGGCAGGTGTGGAAGATGCCGGAAGGGTCTCAGAGTGGCTGCCATGCTTCCCCAGCACGCGGATCAGTGTAGACAGGAACAAGATTTTCAGTCTGTGGTCCACATGATGTGAGATGGGGCAGAATTCTGCTTTTATAGGGAGGGGAGAGGTTTCACACTCAGGAGATTGCATCCGAATCACGGGACGTCACCAGGCAGAGAATTATTCCGCCAGGGGAGTTGTTACTCGCCCCCCCCAACCCCCACCTCGTTAATCTGACGTCGTGTCCTGGCTGGCAGAGTTTATAGCATCGCCGTACAGCTCAGGAATCAGGTTTGGGACCGTAGCTGGGGTGTGGCCTCGAGTCAGACCCTGATTGCATGAAGGCCGTATCCTGAAGGGGACAGAGTGCAATGACATCCACGTTGTGAGCAGAGTGAAGGGCAATGGGATGGGCTAGTGGGGGCCATCGGACAGGAGGTGGCCATGTGACACTGTGACACCTTGCACCCTGGGGGGGGGGGGGGGGTGCTCAGGGACTGGTGTCCTGGGAAAACGGCAGGTAAGCAGGGCACACAGCGTCAACACCACATTCTGCGAGCCACTAAATCCGCAGGGTTCCCGCCCCCCACCCCCCCCACGGTGACCTGTCTCATTTGCCCAACATGCTGCTTGCGTCTGTCTGAAGGTGGGGCTATATCTTACCCCCACCTTGAAGGTCGCCTCTATTTGTTTGGTTGGTTGCTGTCAATCTGTTTGAATACTCCCCCCTTGATGTGGGCTGTGGAGGGGAGGGTCATTTGGGCTGCGGTGACATGGGTGTCCGGGAAGGCGTGTGCTCACCTCAGAGGCCATGTCATTCACACGCAGCAGGACGTGCTTAATGGTGTCGCTGCGGACAGGGCTCACCGTGACCTTGGCAGGGGCCACCACCAGCTCGGGGGGCTTGGGAGAGCAGAGTCTCCCCCTACTTGCAGAGTCCCCCCTACTTGCAGAGTCTCCCCTACCGACCCATCTGGCATCGCGATTCCCAAAAAGCCTTCAGAATGGCCTCGGTGAGGAAAACCCAAATGTGTTCCTGAGCAAGCCTAAGGAGGGGGCCCTGCGATCCTGAAGCTGCAGTTAGAGGTGGGGGGGCCCTGTGATCCTGAAGCTGCAGTTAGAGGTGGGGGGGGGGGCCCTGTGATCCTGAAGCTGTAGTTAGAGGTGGGGGGGCCCTGCGATCCTGAAGCTGCAGTTATAGGTGAGGAGCCCTGCGATCCTGAAGCCGCAGTTAGAGGTGGGGGGGCCCTGCGATCCTGAAGCTGTAGTTAGAGGTGGGAGGTTTCCTGTGATCCTGAAGCTGCAGTTATAGGTGAGGAGCCCTGCAATCCTGAAGCTGCAGTTATAGGTGAGGAGCCCTGCGATCCTGAAGCCGCAGTTAGAGGTGGGGGGGCCCTGCGATCCTGAAGCTGCAGTTAGAGGTGGGGGGGCCCTGTGATCCTGAAGCTGCAGTTAGAGGTGGGAGGTTTCCTGTGATCCTGAAGCTGCAGTTATAGGTGGGAGGTGCCCTGCAATCCTGAAGCCGCAGTTATAGGTGGGAGGTTTCCTGTAATCCTGAAGCTGCAGTTATAGGTGGGAGGTGCCCTGCAATCCTGAAGCCGCAGTTATAGGTGGGAGGTTTCCTGTAATCCTGAAGCTGCAGTTATAGGTGGGAGGTGCCCTGCAATCCTGAAGCCGCAGTTATAGGTGGGAGGTTTCCTGTAATCCTGAAGCCGCAGTTATAGGTGGGAGGTTTCCTGTAATCCTGAAGCTGCAGTTATAGGTGGGGGGGGCCCTGTGATCCTGAAGCTGCAGTTATAGGTGGGGGGCCTTGTGATCCTGAAGCTGCAGTTAGAGGTGGGGGGCCTTGTGATCCTGAAGCCGCAGTTATAGGTGGGGGGCCTTGTGATCCTGAAGCCGCAGTTATAGGTGGGGGGCCTTGTGATCCTGAAGCTGCAGTTAGAGGTGGGGGGGCCCTGTGATCCTGAAGCTGCAGTTAGAGGTGGCAGGTTTCCTGTGATCCTGAAGCTGCAGTTATAGGTGAGGAGCCCTGCAATCCTGAAGCCGCAGTTAGAGGTGGGAGGTTTCCTGTAATCCTGAAGCTGCAGTTATAGGTGGGGGGGGGCCCTGTGATCCTGAAGCTGCAGTTATAGGTGGGGGGCCTTGTGATCCTGAAGCTGCAGTTAGAGGTGGGGGGCCTTGTGATCCTGAAGCCGCAGTTATAGGTGGGGGGCCTTGTGATCCTGAAGCCGCAGTTATAGGTGGGGGGCCTTGTGATCCTGAAGCTGCAGTTAGAGGTGGGGGGGCCCTGTGATCCTGAAGCTGCAGTTAGAGGTGGCAGGTTTCCTGTGATCCTGAAGCTGCAGTTATAGGTGAGGAGCCCTGCAATCCTGAAGCTGCAGTTATAGGTGAGGAGCCCTGCAATCCTGAAGCCGCAGTTATAGGTGGGAGGTTTCTTGTAATCCTGAAGCTGCAGTTATAGGTGGGGGGGGGCCCTGTGATCCTGAAGCTGCAGTTATAGGTGGGGGGCCTTGTGATCCTGAAGCTGCAGTTAGAGGTGGGGGGCCTTGTGATCCTGAAGCCGCAGTTATAGGTGGGGGGCCTTGTGATCCTGAAGCCGCAGTTATAGGTGGGGGGCCTTGTGATCCTGAAGCTTTAGTTATAGGTGGGGGGCCCTGTGATCCTGAAGCTGCAGTTATAGGTGGGGGGGGCCTGCAATCCTGAAGCTGCAGTTAGAGGTGGGGGGCCTTGTGATCCTGAAGCTGCAGTTAGAGGTGGGGGGCCTTGTAATCCTGAAGCTGCAGTTATAGGTGGGGGGGCCCTGTGATCCTGAAGCTGTAGTTAGAGGTGGGGGGGGCCCTGTGATCTTGAGGCTGCAGTTATAGGTGGGGGGCCTTGTGATCCTGAAGCTGCAGTTATAGGTGGGGGGGCCCTGTGATCCTGAAGCTGTAGTTAGAGGTGGGGGGGCCCTGTGATCTTGAGGCTGCAGTTATAGGTGGGGGGCCTTGTGATCCTGAAGCTGCAGTTATAGGTGGGGGGGCCTTGTGATCCTGAAGCCGCAGTTATAGGTGGGGGGCCTTGTGATCTTGAGGCTGCAGTTATAGGTGGGGGGCCTTGTGATCTTGAGGTTGCAGTTAGAGGTGGGGGGCCTTGTGATCTTGAGGCTGCAGTTAGAGGTGTGCATCCCAACCCACACACTGACACCCTCCCCGCCCCCCCATTACATTCTTGGATGAACGGCCCATCTGGGATCGCATTTCACAGCCTTTGCACTGTGACCACACGCTAAGAGCCTGATCGTCTGTCCTGGAAGTCACCGTCCCAGTGGGCAGGGATACCATTCCGGCTTGGCACAGAGGCTCAGGGAGCTGCAGCCAGTCTGCGGGATGGAAACTCGATTGCGCTGCTAGACCTCGCCTGCACGACGACACATGAAGCTGGAGGCCCAAAGGCGTCTCCTTATCACAGCGCCTCCTGCCCCTGCTGGCTTCTTATTTATTTTTTGTGTGGGGGGGGTGTACAGGAGGCACCGTTGCATTTAATCTCACTCCGGCTTCCCTTATCATCCCTGATTTTCTTCCCGGAAGCACACCCTCTTCTCCAGAACACGCCTGCTATTGTTCCTCCTGTTTCATAGCTTTTCTCGTGCCATGTTGCTCCCGGAGGCGTAATTCCCGGTCTCCATCATGCCTGTGGTTCGTTCCCTTTTAAGTCACAGATTTGGATGAACATGCTTTGGTGTTTAATGCAGAGTGTGACACGGGGATGGCGGGGGGAGTGTGAGCGATGGAGGGGAGGGGGGGGATTCAGTACGGCAACGTGACAAACCCACAGCACCATGGCCGGCCGTAACCTCGAGACAGGAAAAGGCAGCCAGGTGGGTCGCGTGTAAATGAAGCGTGTCCCCTCGATTCCCCCACCTGGGCTGTCCCCATCCCACTCTCCCCTGTCCCCCGGGGCAACCTTCACGCACAGACATGGCAGGCTGGGTGGGCCAGCGGAACCGGGCTGTTTATGGAAGCTATCATTCCGAGACCCGTGCGTGCTTTCCCTGGCGCCGCAGGGATCCTTTCTTTCCGGCGAGTCCGACCCACTGATTGCTGCCGGTCCCTTCTGGGGAGATGTCACAGGCCACAGTGGTACATTGTTGTCATTTAAAAAGGAGAAGAAACCTTGTAAATGTCAGTTTGGCAGGTATCACTTAGAGGATCACTTAGTGGCACCATGGTGGTTTTTAGCCGATCGGCCAGAAGGCAGTGAAGCTGGTGGCCTTGCCGTCATGGTCCCACCCCCCCCCCCCCCCCCCCCGCAGCTACCACCGCCTGAAAGCAGCTGCTGGGCCCCATCTTTCAATGCAGAATTAAAAGTTCTTTACAGGATGCGAAGGTCAGAACTAAAATCCCAGGCACACTTATTGTCACATTTCAAAAAAGTAATTAGAGTGTGTTTTTGGAATTATTTTTTTTGTGACACGAAAGATCCGTCTGGTTTGATGTTAAATTTTTTTTTTTACATTTGTCTTGATACCTTCTGCAGCACTGTGGTTGCGTCAGGCCTCACCAACACTGTCTACGAGCAAGGGGGCGCTGCTGAGTCCGCCGTTTCCCCCCCCCCTTTGCATCCGGGCCCTGTAATGGATCGTTTGCCACTGTCATCGACTCCCCCCGTCCCTAAAACAAGAGAGGGCAGGAGATTGGCTCAGCCTCTCACCCAATGCATTTACGATGGTGAGAGGGCCCCTCCAGTGGGCCACTGCGATTCGCTGTCCTCCCCCCTAGCGTTATTGATGTGTGTGTGGGGGGGGGGGGGGGGGGGGGATCGTATCATCTAACAAGCAACTCAGCACTATTGTACTTAGGGAAATAATTGGAATTTTTATGGTTGAGAAAGCAAACACTTTTAATACAGGCAAAAGGCCTCATGTAGTCAGAGAGGAGACAGTGGGAAATCAGAAAGATGGATCACCCTAATCTGTATATTGACATCTCTCATGGCTGAACAAATGGTCTAGTTGAGCTATATTCGCCCGTATTGATCGGCCGGCTGCTTAGCATTCATGCTTGGCTTGCGGAGGTTGACCACGGGGCGCGGGGATTTGATCTCCCCTGGCGTCGTTCTGTGGGACTCAGCAGTTCCCCCGCTCCGGCGCTGACCCGGCGGGGTGGGGCTTGGGTTCGAGCTGCGGGTCATGTTCCATCACCTGGGCACAGGGGGCCCATGTGACTGGAATTCGACCCCTCCTCCCCCACTACATAGCCCCTGCATGTCAGCCACCGTCGTCATCCACCGTGATCATTTCGCTGTATTAGGTCATGGAAGGGCCGCTGTTTGCAAATTCCCAGGGAGCAATCCATATGTGGGGTCTCAGGTCGTCCATGGTTAAAAAACAAAGTTCAAAGCTAACGTTACACTTACTGTCTGCTTAGTGTTCTGTTTTGTACTGTTTCTTTGTATCTACTGACATTTTGAGCCCTGATTAATAATCTCTCATACCATGATATTCTAGAGCTTTCTATTATTTGGGAAAAAATACGACAGACTGGCCTCTAACAACATTACGGTTCCTGTTCATTCAGTAATCGCGGTGCTTTATTTGTCTTGCAATAGGTGGGCATCATTGTTAGCATGCTAATCTAGTTCCCCGAATACATTAACAGTTATGAATAAAAGATGCATGGAACGCTTTGTCAAAGTCTGACAGCTTCCCATTACGATTATATAACCCTTTGAGTTATATATGTTGCTTCTTTAAGGTTGTAGCTGCAGTCCGTCGGGGTCAGACAGGGCAGTGAGTCAGTCAGTCTTCAGTCTCTGTCTAATGAATGAGCAGATGTGTACGCTGCCTTGGCCCCTCTTGGAGCAGATGTTGAAGTTGCTCTGGAAAGTTCCTATGTCTCTTGTAGATGAAGTGCCTTCACCGGAGGAGTGGCTGCAGTCGGCTGAATTGGCTGAATGCAATCAGGTTTAATGGACTCCAGCTCGTGGGGAATTAAATAACCATTGATTTGCTGGAATGTTCCCGTCATTACCGAATGCCGCTATTCCCACATCACTATGGCGGGCGGAATTGATGCGCAGGGGGGGGGGGGGTTGGGGGGGGGGGGTCAGGTCATCTTCTCTTTATTTGGCTCGTATGGCTTTCTCCTGTTCGGCTTCTACGCTGTTTCTGATATCCTAGCTTTAATTTGACAATTGAGGAGATTAGTGATGGGCTGGCTCTCTAACCACTTGTGAATGGAAAGGGAGAAATATATATATATAATATGTGTGCAGAGATATATGTGTGTAAAGTATGATAATGTTGAAACAGAGCTGACTTTGGTACCAACATATTATCGAGTGTTTTTCGGCAGAAAGGGGGCGGGCTCTCATCCTAAGAAGGTCATCAGAAGCTGTTGAATGAAACCAATTTTACTGAAACCTTCCACAGAAATTAGCATCAAATGGTACATGTGAAAGGGAATGCAGGCTTGGGGAATGTCAATGAGCCGGAGAGGGGAGAGGGCGCGGGGGGTGGGGGGAGACGAGTCGGATGAGGGAGGGCAGGAGATGGACGGGAGGGGAGACAGGCACGATTTGGGGGGAAGGAAGCAGGTGGGATGGGGATGGTTAAGGAGACAGGCAGGAGGGGGGCAGAGAAGGAGATGGGCTGGAGCGTGGTAGGATCAGTGAGGAGTGGCTCTTTAGAGGACGGGTGCAGTATGTACCGGTGCCACAGGGCCCAGAAAAGATCTGGACCTGGACCCGGCGGGCCACCTTTGGAAAGGCCCAGAAAGCGACGGCACGCATAGGGTAGCGTACTGCTTCTTGGCAAACCATCACTAGCGCAGCTGGCATCGGCTCGCTGCTACACGGAGGTACCGCAGCCATCAAATGGCCGGCGGGCGATGGGTGATGTATGGTGCGGTTTGATCATACATATTCATCGTTACTAAACTGTATCTATGTATTTCATTAGCATTTCAAATCTCAGCCATGCGGCGTCTCCAGTGCCCCCCTCCCCGACTTACCACTACTGCATATAGAATATGAATGTGGTATGAGTACGGTATAGCTGGCTCTGTCCTGCTTCCTGGAGCCGCTCCTGCATCCTACTCACATGTGCTACGAACCCAAAACCGCTTCACCCCACCGACCATTTGAACGCGGGGACCCATGTCGTCACGTGTGTATCGCCCTGGCTTTGAGAATATCGTAAAATTCCGTCACCTCACTGTGTGCCAATGCTGCTTCTCTCCACCGCTAATCCAGCCCGTTTCGTGGACCAAGGCTATTTCCCAGATCCATTTGAACCGTCCTCAGTGGTGCCACGTCGCTGTGTCTAATTTGGTCATTAGCATACTGAGAGCCCTGGCGTGCGGCTCGGTGTCACGGCACTCCCCTGGAGCTCGGCGTGCCGGCGGCAGGACGCCGTCTCCAGCCAGGGAAACCTCGTACGTCCCGTGAAACGCCGCCCCTCCCCCCAGCCCACAGGTAAACACCCTATGGCCTCCGCGCCACATACGCTAACATCCGCTACCGTTAAGAATCACGCCGCGCGGCTGGCATTGGGCAGTGAATTCGGATGTGAGCTCTCTCGATCTCCCTCAATGAATCCAGCAGTTTTTTTTTTAAACACAGGATGGGATATTTATGATATCCCTAAGGGTGATTATGCTAATGATGCCTGAATAAAAAAAACATGCAACCCTCTGCGCCCCCCCCCTCCACCCCCCCACCCCGGGTGCTGTGAGAACAGCTGGTGCTGCTGTACAGTGACGTTAACCTGCAAGACCGAGGTTCTGCTGCCGCCATGTCGACGCCCTCACTGCAACGGCTGCCCTTCCCCCCCCCCCCTGCATCTCATGCCCTCTGACCCCCGGAGCTAAGGTCTCGGGGCGAGCAGCATATAAAGTGAGACAGATGGTATCCCCCTCCCCCCGTCAGACTGCGCCGGGACGGATGCGTCTGCGACGCCGCCCGGGATGAATATTGATGCCCGCGTTTAATAACACCCCCACGCCCAGCTTTCCACTGACTCTTTACATGGTTCGGCTGATTAAAACGAATCATTTTACATAATTAACATATGGTTCCAGCTCTGCCTGTAACATGCTGATTGCTTTACTTTTGTCTCAAGTCAATTGGATTCTGACCATACTGCCTGTTTGAAGTGAGAGCGGTTTATTCCTGCGGGCCCCCCCGAGTACTAGCCCAGGGGCCCAGCGGGGCCTTTAATGAGGGGCCGAGAGGAGTCTCCTTCTGTCGTCCTTCTCCGTGCTGCTGGCGTGGTGGGGCCTTGGCCTGGGGGAGGGGGGGGGTGAGGGTGGATAAAGCGTAAGATACATCCCAAATTCAGAATTCATCAGCGGTGGAAATCGTTGGCGAAAAAGTGACCCGTCAGTCCTGCGGTTTGCGGGTCGGTGGCGCTTTCTGATCCGCGGCATGTTCCGTTAGACATGACTAATCCACTGCAGCCGCCGCATTTCCCTCGCGGTGACACCGCGGTCCAGGCGAAAATCGGCAAGCGGTCACCGAGGCCTCAGCGTGATGAATATAAATACGGCCCAACTCTAAATAATTACGATGGTATTTCCGCATCACCGGTAAAGGATTTGTAAGGGTCTTTTCATTGAATACTAAGCAAGTTTTTATATTTAAAACCACAGGTCCCGGGTATTTACAAATTATAGCATGGAGTTCTTTTCAAATTGCATTTGAATTTCATAAGATGCTGATGTGAGTTTGTGATCTGGCACCTCATTAAAATAAAAAGCATATTTCGTCTTTGTTGTCAGCCAGAGCAGCCTGGGGATACACGTGCTTTTTTCCAGAAGAAAAGAAGGGTCTCTCTTTTTTCTGGGGTGCTAAATATGCCACCAGCTGCATGGGAAGTGTGCAGTTCTTACAGTGTACTTTGCTAATTCATATCATACATCGCCAGCAGGGAGCATCTTTCATGGTATGACAATCTTTACATGAAGACAGCGTAGGTCACAGCAATCTGACTCCGCCGTGTCAATTTTTATTTGGCTCGCCCCTTTCCACATTTGACTCCGCCCCCTCTCTGTGTTTATCCTGTCTGGGATATAGGGGCCTGAACAGGAGAAGCTCAGGAAGAGCCCACTGTGTGGGTACTGGAAAGCCTGCTTTGGCAATGGGCTAGCCGGCTCTTTTCAGTTGTTTAGCGTACGGTTGCACACTCCACATTTCGTGTTTGAGTGGAACAGGGATAGGGCACAGCTGGCAGGAGATGCTGTTATTGGTCCTCTACATCACAGTCGGCAAGTTAGGCGCTGGCCACGCAGGTCACCCCAGACAGGGCACCATGACCCCAGCAGTGCCCATTGTGAGGCGGTGTTCATTGTCTGTGGGTTGAGCATCACACTGTTTCTGACGTGCATGATCCACCGTTAGTGCTAATGATGTCTCCTTAAACACCTGCCCACACAGGGGGTAGATGAGCGGGGTATTATCGTGGGGCCAATAAAAGCCACGATACAAACGGGGGGCTGTCAGGAGAGGGGGAGTTTAAGCACATGTTAATCTTTAATAAGGAGCTCTGCTGGCCTGAGCTGTCAGTGGGGAGAGAGTGAGGTCCCACCCATCAGTGCGCCCTGCTGCTCCTCACCACATCCACCTGCGAATCCTTTTTTGAATTCAGTTTTATTTTCTAAACTGTGACCAGGAAGCCGATGTTGAGATTAGGGATGTGTGTCACCATGGTGGGGATGGCAGCTTCTGGACTCTGTGCTTTTATATAAATCGTGTTAACAGCTTACATTTTGGAGGACAGATTTGTCCGTCGTGATCCGACCCTCCGCTCCTCCGCTGTCACCCGTCGCCGTGCTCGTCTCGCGGTGACCTACCTTTGGCCCGCCACAGAATGACACACACACCAGGTCTCTGGGAGTCAGAGCGTGGGGGGGTGCCATCTCGTATCTGTGGGGGGGAGGGATTACAGATGTGCAGGTGAGCATGTGATTCACATGTGACGCCGAGCTTCATGGTGATAAGCGGGGCTGCTCAATTCGCCCGGACCGCTCTCCTCACCAGTGGGAATGCCTGAGTTCCAAGTTCCTTCTATTGGCCTTGTGAAACTTTTAAACCACTATCGGAATTTTACGTTTTTATGCACGAGATTTGAAGCGCAGAGTAAAGTGGAAATATTCAAATGAGGATTAAGGTAAATCTTCCTGGAAAACAATCTGGGGAACACAGCATTTTCTGGGAGAGGCGTCACTGTTGACAGCGGCAAGGTTCCGATCCATGAGGCGCTCCCCAGGGCCCGGCGTGAGCGCCACGTTGGCAGGTGGTGCGTTAAGAAGCACTGTGTTAAGAGCAGTGCGTTAAGAGGTTTAAAAGTGTGTCTTTAAAAATAACTCTGATAAATTCGGCCTGCGGCTGAATCGAGGACACGGGAAGCACCTGAAGGTGATTACGGCATCGTGGAAGATAGCACACCTCAGGAGGGGGGGAGAGAGGAGCACGCGCTGACTACTGAACCGGCTGAGCAGAGCTGGGCTCAAACGGGCCCCGTGGACCTTCTTATCATACAGGATGTTCTACAGAGTCACCTTCACTTGTGCTCAAGTTTGCATCGAGTTCCATGACAGAACAAAATCTAGTACAGTGTCAGTCACACATTGTTGATAAATATCTCATTCCTGTGGAGTCTTTCTGATTAAGATTGTATTACATGTTAATTAAAACGTCATATTCGTGAAATGTGTGTCTGTGTTCTCTGGAAAGCTGAACTTGACGTGCCCCCCCCCCCCACGGCAGCCGGCGTCGTGTACTGCCCCCCTGTGGACTCTGGAACCTTCGCACGGTTCCCGTCATCTCATTAAGGGAAGTGCAGACTGAACCCTGCTCCTCTTACAGCCATGAGCTGCGTTTTCTTTCTTGAAAGCCTTGCGGGTGGCAGCAGATACATATGCTGTGTTTCAGCTGCAAGCCCCCCGCCCCCCCCCCCCCCCCCCCCCCACTGACCTGCTTTGAATATTGAATGCTCGTTACACCCCCCCAGAATTGGCCAGCTCGGCAGGTTTTGTCCAATTCCCTGTTTCTTTAAGTCTCACCGGCTCGGAGTAATGTAAGGGCTGAACTGCTGAGGCGAGCGGAAGGCGGGATGCCTCGCTTATCAGGCATAATGTGCCCCCCCCCCCAGGCTTACCATTCTGCATTCAGTCACATAGCCATGAGCAGTGGTGGGGGGGGGGTTGTCAGAGCACGTTTTTACTACTGAGTGCTTCACATCTCATCTCTGCGCTCACCCCCGTCCCCTCCGACATGCCCCTGAATGAAATACGCTCCCATCGTGTGCTGTACTAGAACTCTGGCCCCAACCTGGGGGGGCGAGTAAGCATGGCCACAGCGATGGCTCTCTCGTTCCGCCCCCACCTGGCACCCGTGTTCACCTGCCTGTGAGAAGGCCCCCACCAAGTCGTAGTTCTCCTTCCCGGGAGGTGTGTGATGAGGCCGCACCATGGTGATGCGGTGAGAACACGGTATTACAGCAGCTGGCCGTTAATAAAGTGCCCGCAGGCCAGAGAGAACGCTGTGCCTGGCCAGTCACTCTCAGGCTCTGTCTTAACGAAGAGTCACTAGCATTAGCATCGGCTTAATTGGACGTGATGTATAGCATGTCTGGCTGTGGGTGTAGACCGGGTTATGGACCATCTCTGCATGGACAAGGCAGGGATTCCAGCAGGTGTGGATGGTAAACAGAGCAGGACTCTGATCCAGTCCGGAGGCCAGCAAGCTCTGCGAAAGACTCCGGCTTGTTCTCTCTCTCTCTCACACGCTGGATCACGGAGCTGTCCATGGTGCTGATCAGCACCCCGGCTCTCTGTCCGTCAGCTGCAGGCAGGATGTGAGTTTCTGCGGCGGCTGCAGATGTGTTTACTGATCGCCACGTCTCTCTCTCCCTATGCCATGGTGGGCCTGCCTGCAGCACATCACGTGACGTAAATGTTCCACCAGAAGCCTTCCGTTTTCTGCCTTCACAGGGTATTTTCCCCACCTGCCGACCCCTTTCTTCCCATAGCGGCGCCCCGAACGTTTCCATGCGCTCCCTCTGGTGGCGGCCCCGACAGATGCCGTGTCATGTGATGGAGGAAGGAGGGGGTCTCCTTACGAACCGCTGCATCCCCCCTCCGCCTGCCTATGTATTCCCACCCCGCTTGTTTCATTCTTTTTCTTTTCTTTTCTGTTTTTAACTCCACCCCTTCTGTGTTCAGTATCATGCCGGCACAGGTGTCCGGTGGATTGTGGATGAGTGAGGAGATTCAGAGTCAGCGATGCGGTAAGCGAGCAGGTTAAGGGGAGCAGCTCGGAGTGCAGTTCAGCGGAATACTGATCATTCCTCTTTTCAGTAGCCGACAGCTGAAATTGGGGAGGGGTCCTGTTTCCACATTCTCCCCTGTCCCACAGTGTTCTGTTCCTGTCGCGCTGTGCTGATCGCCACTACTGTCTCGAGGAGGCCCTGCCTCTGATGGCTTTGCACTGAAGGTCTTGCTGCATTTTCTTCTTTAGATTCTCAGAACACAATGAGGTGAATGAAACTCGGAGTGAAGGACACTAATCGGAAAATACAGTGATTTAGTTTAGCGCTATTCGTCTGCAGCCACAAAAATGTGTGTGTATGTGTGTGTTAGTGGATTCAGTCCTGGTAGATGACGGAAAACATGCGCTGTTCTTCAGTGCAGTTGGTGAAACCGGGATTTTTAATTAGCATAAGTACAAATACATGTCCTACGTGTACAGAGTCACCCTTCCACATTAAAAACAGCCAGACAGGCGGGGGGTGTTGGGTTGGGGGGGATTAATACTCCTGAAAGTGAACAACCGCAGAAGCAATAGCAGCTCTTAAGCTTGGGGGGTGGGGGGGGGCGGGGCCTTTGTTAAGATTGATGAGCGGCGCCTTACGAAGCCAGCAGGCCCAGCCGAGCGGCCAATGTGCTGATGGCAGCAGTTTGCTGCAGACAAAGCCTGCCGTGTCACACACTCCACGGCTACCCCCAACCCCACCCCCCCCCCCCGCCACACACACACACACACACCTGAGAACGGGTGCCTGTTCCCCACTCACTGATGTCCTTAAACAAGAAAATGAAAATTAGCGTCCATGTGGATGTCTGTGTGTGCCTGTGAGCCTGTGGCCATACGTGTCCATACCTGCCTGGCCGTGCTCCCATACGTGTGCATACCTGCCTGGCCATGCTCCCATACGTGTGCATACCTGCCTGCCCGTGCTCCCATACGTGTGCATACCTGCCTGGCCGTGCTCCCATACGTGTGCATACCTGCCTGCCCGTGCTCCCATACGTGTGCATACCTGCCCTGGCCGTGCTCCCATACGTGTGCATACCTGCCTGGCCGTGCTCCCATACGTGTGCATACCTGCCTGGCCGTGCTCCCATACGTGTGCATACCTGCCTGGCCGTGCTCCCATACGTGTGCATACCCTGCCTGGCCGTGCTCCCATACATGTGCATACCTGTTTGGCTATGCACCCATATATGTGCCCTGCACACAAACTCTGCATCAGCGCCTCCTGTCAGTACCCCATGTCAGTGTCCCGCTCTGGTTTGTAACAGACCGCCGCATGTCCCCACCCCACATGCTGATAAACCGTGCCATTAACCTGCCTGTGTGTCTGACACTGAGTCATATGTCGGCAGAAGGTTTTGGGTTTAACGTTCCTTGTGTGATATATGAATGTTATGTATTATTACATAATTTCATGTGACAGTTGACTGATTTGATTTCTTCTGACAGTGTGGGCTCAAGTATGATGTATTGGCTGATCTGTGTGTCTGTCCTCTTTGCTGGCATATGTGCACGTATGTTTGTGTCTGCGTGCATCTGTGTTTGTTGGTTTAACTCTCACTTGAAGCCTGTATATAGAAATCATTGCATGATAGGAAACAATATGTGTGTAATAATAGTAGTAGTATTAATATTGTATCCACATTTTCCCACGGCATGTGTTTAATTTTAATATCCTACATGCCTGGAAGCTCGGCCTGGAGCCTTTTCTCACTGGGAGAGCTCACCACCCGCATGATCTGGTTTATGGGGTAAGGAGTGTTTATGGGGTGACGACCTACTGCCCCCGGTGGGTGCTCTTCACCTGCCTCGTACAAGTCAAACCAAGTAGTTATTTTTTTTTGTTTTATGAGGGATTGAGTGATTGTAATATCAGATGGAGTCCAACGGGGTATTTGGAGGAGCCACGTTTGGCCGTGAGAGGAAAGTCATGCCGTCTCCACAGCTCCTATGCCTTTCAGTGCATGGGGTGGTTGGGGGGGGGGGGGCGGCTGCATTTTGGACCAGAAAAATACCAGAGGTTGCTTTTATCATTCAAGTGTGAACTTAACAAAATCCAAATGACGTCCATCGGGAGAGCGGGCAAGGCGGAGAAGCAGAGAAACACAGGTTATCTTCCAAATAGCAGCAGATGTTATAAATACTCTTTGAAACCAGAATTACTGCGGGAAATGGCCCACACCCCATGCTGACTGTCGCTGTTTCAGGCCGTTGGGAGACTTCCTCCCCAGGCGTGACACTCTGGGGTTAATGTCCATAAGCTGTACGCGGGAGTGATAGAGCGTCACGGACGTGAGCACTTAAATACTTCTTTAAGGTAGAGGGAAAGGGGCGGGGGGTTAAGAGCTGGGGGGGGGATTAGTTTCAAGGCTGCGGCGGACCAGTCACATTCCTGAAACAATATAGTCAATTAAAAATTGATTTCTGCAGCGGTGATGTAGGGAGACGACACATGCATCACCAGCAGGGCGCGCCGCCGCCCTCCATCACCGCGGGGAAGGGGGCCGGCCGCCGCCTCTGCCGCTCCGGGAGCTAAATTGAAGTGTCAGGCACTAGAATTGGATTTTATTCCTGATACGCCGAGTTGGCTGCCGCGGGAACCACCCTCAGCCCGAGCCAATCCGGAGAGAGCGTCCTGACAATGGCGTGAGTGGTGGGAGGGGGAGGCCTCTCATGGACAGATTCATGGCATCGCCGGCCGAGGTTAAAACACTAATGGGAAAAATTAAGGGCAGGGGCACCGGGGGGGGGGGGGGGGGGGGTATTTTTAAGGAGTCAGTGTGGAATGTGACACTGGGTCCACAGCTGTGGGGAGTTCAGTGATCTGGTGGCTATTTAATCAATACGGCTTTATTCATAATTACAGGCTTTCCTGTCATGGTCTTTCTGCGCCGGCTGAATTAACGTGGCCTGTAGGCAGCCCCCTCGGGGTTCGCCGGCGTGTTGTACCGGCGCGGTCAGCTAAGCACACAAAGTGTTCCAAACAGGCTTTCAGACACGTGACGGACACCTATTTAACCTGCCTGGTCAGGGTCTTGTCAGCTGTGTCTCTTTGTTTATTATTGGAGCAATAAGGTGTGGCCACACCACCTTAGAAGGACTCTAGAGGGCGCCCTCACTATCGTACACTCACCAAGCTATGGACGCATGACGGGACTGGATTCACTTGTGATAAGATGGGCGGTCAGATGCGGAGTGGAGGAGAGCTCACCTCTCTCTTCAAGGGCCCTGTCGTTTGCAGACAGCCGCAAGGCTGGCCCTTCCTCCCTTTCTCTAATGGAGGGCGTGACAGCTGCCTGCTGTTCCCCCCCCCCCATGGATGCCACAGCATAATGACAGGCAGGCGGCCATGCTTCTCGACACATGACATCATCTGCACACTTCCTGCTCTGGATGGGGCACGTAGGCTAGAAGTGCGGCTGGCATCTGGGGGCACTGCCACGCTTCCGGAAATGCTAGTGAAGTGTGCTCCAGTCACCTGACTGCGCTATTTTAGAAATGACTAAATTACCCAGAATGCAGTCTGTTCTTTGCTTTTCTTTCTCCACTGGGGTGACATGGAGCTTCAGGATTCATAATGAATGCAAATTACTGTTTCAAGGTATTAAATTAATGAAGTCGTGCGGCCATATCTTTCATGTATAAAATGCCGGATAAGCTACAGGTGTGACTTTAAAAGTCAGTTACAGTGCAGAATTGTCTGTGACACTATACCTGCCCACTATTAGTGTGTCATTGTTCCTTGCGTTCTTCCCTTATGTTCCGCCACATGTTCCCCATGTATTCTTCCTTGTTCTGCTGCATATGCTCCCCCATATTCTTCCCGATTTTCTCCCACCACGTTCTCCCCATATTCTGATCCCTACCCCCCCCATATTCTTTGTCATGTTCCTCTCTATGTTCTCTCAAACTCCCTATCTTCTCACTCACATTCTCCCCATATTCTCCCCCCATTGTCCTCCCTCCTGTTCCACCTGTCTCTCTCATTGTCTCCGCAATGTTCTCCAATACATACTTCCTCCATGTTCTTCTCCTTGGCTTTCACCTGGCTTCACCTGGAGACCCGGGAGGTTGGTGGCAGGTGGAGGTGCTCGGCTGCCACCCAAATCCTCCATGTCCCAAGGAGAAAGCCCTGCCGTGATCTGAAGACCCCACCCAACACCCAGCCCCCTGGCTGTATAAAGGTGTTCTTGCAAACTGATACCAGCAGTCAACCTGTTACTTTGATCTGATGTCCAAATCCATTCAAATCCACAAGAATATTGTCAGGCTATAAAGATCGGTGGGATAAAATGATAAAAAAATGTATTTTTAAGATTTAAAAAAAATAATCTGTGTTTTAAGACGGAGCTCAGAACCTCAGAAGATTTTGTGAATAGCAAAATGAGGCTCTCCAGCTTTCTGAAGAGATCGGAATATTTTTCAGCGTCGGAGCCCCTGTGAAAATGAGATTTGCTTCTTCATGTGAAATGAAACTCTGGGATCAGCTGGCGAAAGTGGGTTAGAGAAGGCCTTCGGTCAAATGAGGCGCGGATTAAAACAAAAAGAGGAGAAAGAAAGGGGGGGGGGGTCACAGTTTGTGGAGCCTGCTCTCTCCCCCATCCCGCCACTTCCCGGGAATTCAGCTGGCTCGTGTGGGGCTTGGCATACCGCCGGGGGGGCCATTTTATTGGGATGCAGCAGTGTGAAATTTCCTCCTTCATCCCAGGCCGTCTAGACACCACTTTCCTGGCAATCGGAAAAATTAGAAGTGTGGAAAAGGCTGCTGTTATTTTTAGTTGGGATGGGGTGGCGGGGGGGGGGGGGGGGGGGCGGGGGGTTTGTCTTTTTGTCGTTTAAATGGGACGCCAAGCCTGACCCTGTTGTGCTGCATTTTGATCTTTTTCTTTCTGCCCCGGTTGGGGGGGGCTGTTCTTCCCCTCTGAGTGCCTCTTCAAAGGCGGCGTCAGAAGCGTAAGACAGTGGATCAGCCCCAGGAGCCGCAGAACTGGGCCGGGATGAAGGTCTGCTTTTGTCTTTTGACATTTTCTGCATGCAGACTTGTGGCTTCAGGTCCGAGTTTCGTATTTAAATCAGCGCCAAATCGGATTTGATATTTACTTCTGTGTCATATCGCTGCCTTATGCAATTACTGTATTACTCCACAAAAGGGGAATCAAAAAATGGCTGCATTTAATGAGTAAAGGGTCACAGTGGCATAGGATTAATGTAATGTGATTTTGTTGGTTCTGGGGTGTGGTGGTGTGAACTGGAAGCCCCCCCCTGAGGAGTGGGGGTATTTATGTCCCACAGTGTCCCTCTTCATGGTTTTGAATTTGATCCACTTTTTTGTCAGGGACAGCCTGCGCGTCTTGATTTCAAAACAAACCTTAAGCTTGTCATTGCACAGGTGAATACTGCGTCAGGGCCAAGACCTGCAGCCCCGGGGAGGGGGGTGGGTGGGGGTGGACAGGGCAGAGTGCGGCTCACCACCACGCAGGAGCATGTTAAACTGCGTCTGTGATGTGTATCCTGGGAAACGAATTTCCTGGGCATTTGTTCACCCCCATTCCTACTCCCCCCCCCCCCCCCCCCCCCCCCCCGATGGCATGTGACCAGAATGGGAAGTGACAGACCCACTAACGGGTAATCTGGGTGAAATCGCCACGCAGCCTGGCCAGCCTGCCGCTCTCACCCATCTCCGTCACGCTGATATGATCAGAATGAAGGTTCCGCAGGGTTCCGCAGGGTTCCGCAGGGTTCCGCAGGGTTCCCCAGCTCCCAATGGGAGAACAGGCCGTTCAGTCCTCGTGCTACATTGTTTTTGGAAACATATTGATAGGGTCAGATTGGGACGTTTCGTTACACCCCCACGCCGTATCCTCAGGGATGCTGAGATCAGAAGGTGGCACTGTGGTCTCAAACCCAGATCCGTTGCTTTGACACTCCCCAGTGCATGATATCAGGGTGTTGCTGTTGGACCCTTGAGCCATGCTTTTGTGGATGCTCATGAACGGGCTTGTGAAGCGTTTACTGTAAAATGTGGCCATTTCACCACTTCAAAATAGGCTTGGCGGTAAAGTGTAATATCCAGACACATCCGCGAATGTGGGGAGATTAAGCAGACGTGGTCTCACCTTCATCATTTCTGATGTTTATTGGGATTTCCTCAAGTCCCCCCCCCCCCCCCCCCGCCCACCCCACACACAGGTTTGATGTTTCCTGTCAGGCCTGCAAAGTGTGGCATCTTGGGGTCTGCTGACTGCGAGTGAAGTTAAACCCGGAATCCGCTCGGGATTTTCAGGAACTTCCCGCAAGCTGCCATCAGTACGGCGCTGGCTTGGGCCAAGCCTCCCCATCTGGGATGCTGTCGCTGCGGACGGCCGCAGGAGCCCCCGATGTCGCGGATTAGCAGGACTGCGGGAGTTATTTTATATCTCCGGAGGGCCAAAATTGTCTGTTCACTCTGTTTTAAATGCATTTTCCGGAGAGAGGGCAGTATTTACTCTGTTTATTGCATTTCATGATGTTTTTGTCATATATATTAATGTCTTGACACAGACCTTGCTAAGCAGCTTCTGAGAATCACATCATAAAGTCGCATAAACCCACTGACCACAGAATCGGCCATCATTCCTTCCCATCCTCGAAATGGAAAAATTGTGAGTGATACATCTTACTGACAACATAATTGATTTTATATCGATGCACTCCCCAGCCGATGTTATCCTAATTCTATTATTGAATTTAATGCCAGATAATGCCAGTATATTATTATTCTCCACCCCCCCCCCCCCACCTTATCCATTTGTCCCATTCTCACCCTCAGAGTCACCGACTCTGTTTCAAAATGAGAGTCTCCGGGGAGCAACACACAGTTGTGTCGGTCTGTGCCGTACAATATTGCTGTAGATACTGGAGAAAATTCCAGGATGTGAGCCCCCTCACAGAGCCTCATCTTAAAACCTTCTTTCTGTAACGGCTCTGCGTCTGACGCATATGACAGTACAAGGACCCCACGTAGTCACTGAGCCCCCCCACCCCACCTCATGTGGTCAGGTGACAACTGCCTCGTCCTCTGGGTTTCCTGCCGAAATGAAAAAAGCACTGAAATTTGAAGGGGTGGTGCAGGTTACAGTGAATCGGTCTGTCTGGTCGGGGGGGGGGTGGGTTTGGGCTGGCTCCTGCCTAACGTGCTGCAGACACTACCTGGATTCTACCAGGGGTAGTATGTTGTCCCACTCTGCTGATCTGTCCCACCCCCTGTGCACCGCTGTCACCTGATCCATCAGAGATACCCCCCCCAGCCTGCTTTATTTCTGTATTTCAGTATTCTTATTACTGCACCCACTGTCTCTGTGTTTACTGGCCTGCCTGAAGTGGCTGATTAGCTGATTACAGCACGTGCTGATCTCCACTCGCCCTCCCGCTGGCGATGCCTTGGGCACGGGCTCATCCAACGCCGTAGGTGACAGTGAGAACATCCCGATTCCCAGTGTCACCGGCCAGCTATGACTTTTTGTGTGACATTTAATCCCAAATTGTATCCGCAACCACAGAAGTGTGTTTCACTGTCCGACGCATATCATATGTGTTTCAAACTAGCAGTCAGAGGGACGCGCGTGAATTTTTTGGGGGGCAGCAAATGTTTGCAAATTGACAGGTGAATAAATAATCCTGCCGAGGAGGATCGAGGTTTATGTACAGAAGACTCAGGCGGCGAAGGGAGACGATGGGATCCACACCTCATGTATGGAGTCTGTCCTCCTGTCTGAGATAGAAAAGGAGGGGTTTGAATAGAGAAGGATGAGAAGCAGGCAGAGGATGGCGATATTGTTTTAGACCCCCCCCTCGGAGCGCGTAGGTGTCTGTGCACCGCCACCGCCCACGCCGCCAACCACTGGCCTGTGAAATTTATTCATTGTCAGACTACATGGAAGACGGGGGCGCGCACTCGCCAGTAATAATGTTTGACAGCCAGGCGGGCGGCCCCCCCATCACCTGTGCTGTCCCACCTTCCCCCCTCTTTTCATTATGGGTTTGGGAAATCGGCTGAAATTTGATTACACCGCGAATCGGGGGGGGGGGGGGGGGCGGGGGGGGTTCACCATCCAGTGACCCCACTTTTGAGGGATGAGCGGAGTAACCAGCTCAGATGAAGTTTATAGTGTATAAAAATGTGGCCCCTGCACTGTGTCCCCCCCCCCGCCCCCCCCCCCCCCCCCAAATCTCCTCTGCAGCTCCAGTGTGCACTTGAGCTGTGAGCACATTACGCCCCCCCCCCCCAAAAAAAAAAACAGTATAATTGGGCAGATGAATAAATAATATAAGGAAATAAACAGTAGTGGCTGATTGGTTGTTCTCTATAGGAATGAGCCCGGCTGGCCAATCAGGAGCAGCACAGACCCCTCCCACCAGCACAGTCCGGCAGCCTGCGATAGAGCAGCATGATGCATTGCACTGAGGGAGACACGCTTGTTGGATTATCTATTTCCCATCCCTCTTCTGCTCTGCTCTGCTCTGCTCTCCCTCCCCTGGGGTTCTCCTTGCATGCGCACCCCCAGAAGCGTAGCCTCTGCGTCCCCCCCCCCCGCCCCCCGCGTGTAGTGCGAGTGCGTTACATGGAGCTCCCCGCCGACCAATGCTGATCTGCGCCTGGCTCGTCCTCCCGGTGGAAGCAGCTTTCAGCCTGGGGTGAGTTTGGTGTCCGCCCGCGTCGCAGTGCCGAGTCGGGAGTGGGAATGAAAGGGGGAGCCATCAGTCCACTGCTAGTGCCAGGAAGTGAGGGGGCGGAGGGGGGGGATGGGGCGGGTTTCTGAGGTACCCTGGGAGGGAGCAGAGTGCCCGCGCATGCATGCGAGCGAGAGAGCGATCGCTGGCGGCCGTGCGTCAAACAGCGAAGGCACTTTTATGAAGATTAATTGAAAGTGATGTTTGAAACCCTGGACATGTAGATCGCAGGGAGATGGTCTTTTTGCAGTGAAGGTGCAGTACATCACTCACTCACACACTTATTAAAATTCTGCGCCATCGCTCTGGTGTCATAGTATTTAACCCTGGTATTATCTGAACATCTTGCAGTAAATGTGTCGGGGGTGACTCTTTATCGTGAATCTTGCAACATACATTCGTATTTCCCAACGTGACCAGCTCCCTTCGTACCTCCAGATGTCAGCGCACATGCAGGTGCTGCCCGTGCTTTTCCTCTTCCTCCTCCCGGTCCCTCCTCCCCAGTTCATCCGCTTCCCATTGGCTACCAGGGGTCACATGTCTATCTGCGCCTGGCACGTGCCAGCCTTGATTGGATCAGTGTCAATTGGCGGCGTGACAGGCGCCCCTGCGCCAGCGGCCACCGTTTTCATTAAACTTTGTGTCTGTTATCATGCTGAAAATCCGTCTCTGCCGTGATGCATTCTACGGATTGTTCCGCGATTTTTATGACAGACAAGTTAACCGTGGCTGTGTATCAGTTTCACAGGGAGGAAGAAACTCGCTCAAGTGCAACAGATATAGAGAAGGGCAGATGGAGAGACCATGCCATGTTTTAAATATGGGAAGACCACCCCCTAGGGCACGACGGTTTCGAGGCGACCTCCCCTAGCCTTGATGTATCCCACAGGGTGCAATCTACATTTACTACAAGAGACGCACCCCGTATCTGCAGTGTCTAAAAACGCATCTGCGGTGTCTGAAAACACCAGGGGGTGGGGGAGGGAAGACAGGGAAGCTCAGTACGGACGAGGATCAAGAGGGACAGGGGCTATGGATAAAGAGCAGTTATTTTAGGGAATGAAGGAGTCCAGCTTGAATACAGTACTGAGAGTGGAAATTCTGGAACATTAAAGTGTGACACCTAGGATGGAGCTTTCTGGCAGTTTAAGATGGGAGAGCAGGGGGCATTATAATCCTCCAAGGGAGGGGTGGCAGGGTCCCTCTGGGTGATCAGGGCAGATCAGCACCTCGCAGGATCATGTTCAGAAAGATCGTCGACGGCGTTTTGGAGCCTAAGCAGCCTGATCAGGTCGCCAGAAGCGGACCTGCTGGGGAGTTTGGCGAGCAGCGTCGAGTGTCCGTGAGGGAGCTGAAGCTGTGACGTATGAGTGAGGGAGCTGAAGCTGTGACGTACGAGTGAGGGAGCTGAAGCTGTGACGTACGAGTGAGGGAGCTGAAGCTGTGACGTACGAGTGAGGGAGCTGAAGCTGTGACGTACGAGTGAGGGAGCTGAAGCTGTGACGTACGAGTGAGGGAGCTGAAGCTGTGACGTACGAGTGAGGGAGCTGAAGCTGTGACGTACGAGTGAGGGAGCTGAAGCTGTGACGTACGAGTGAGGGAGCTGAAGCTGTGACGTACGAGTGAGGGAGCTGAAGCTGTGACGTACGAGTGAGGGAGCTGAAGCTGTGACGTACGAGTGAGGGAGCTGAAGCTGTGACGTACACGTACGCGAAAAATATAGTCAGTGTTGGTCATTCAAGAATCCGGTGTGGAGTATATTTTCCCAGCTCTGAGTCTGATCCCATTTCCCAGCACGACTTTGCTCCTACTCCTGTAATTCTCTCTCCTTGCTTGGTGTTTAGGGGTTCCATTTGAAAAGAATCCTCTGTCTAATATGTGACCGATTCTCCACTAATAGATGCATTCAGAGACATTGCTCACTCCGGTAATGTACTGTCTAGTGACTTTTAACTTAAGGTGTGTATCTATGGGGGGGGTGTTTGCTGGTTTCTCTCCATCTCTGTACCCCCCCCCCCCCCCCCAGCCTCCCATCTCTCTCCCACCTCCTCTGTCGCACTTCATTGTGCTGACCGGCAGCATCTTTAAACTCCACCGTGCTTCAGGCCTTGATTGTTTATCTTAAAGGGAGTCGCGTGAGAGCTACGGCCTTTGCCACCAGGATGTGTCAGGGTGTCAGGGTCTTTCCAGGAAGATCACTGAACTGGTGTGAACGTGTCTGAATGGGTCCGAACGGGTCCGAGCTGATGGAGCGCGGCTTTCTTTAGAACCCGGCCTTTTTGTGTGCCGTTTAATTTACAAAGGAGAGGAGCCCTTAACGGGCTTTCAGGTTGTTTCCCTGAACAAGGAGACTTGTCAATAAAGTAAAATAACCACGCTTGACAACAGGGGGGTGTTTTCAGGGGCAAGTCACCTCCAAATCCAAGTCTGTCTGTTTGCTGTCCTGCTGAAGAATGCATTCATGGCGTATGATTTAGTCCTATTTAGGTGAGAAACCCTGATTGGGTGACATGTTCCTGACACATGGGAAGGCAGAGCATTGATAATGCTGCTAAAAAGTCCTGTTTTTTACAGTTTTACAGAGGAACTCCACCCATATATGGTGGCATACCATGTTAATTGCATTCATCACCATGTCATGCCTAGCATGTACCTTTGTTTTCCAAAAGTAAAAAAAAATAATAATAAAAAATGACCCTGTGATGTCACCAGGAGGCGTTACTGTTCTGATCTGAATTTGAGAAATAAATATTGTGTTTTTCTGACCACAATGTCAGCTGCATGTAGTTGTCATCTTTCACTTACAAAATGTTGCGATAGTCAGGCTAGAGAACTGTGCCTCCCCACTCCCAGCATTTTCTGTACATCCTCCCAGAGAGATTATTGCCTAATTGTTGCTAAAACGAAAGGCGTTTGTGACTGCCAGATATGGCCATCGTGCCGCACACCAAAGGGCCAAACGCAGAGGCACGTTTCATTACACACAAAAGCAGCAAGACGGAAGGGGAGCGTCGAATCCGCCGAAGTGGGCGAACGCCAGGCGAAGACGTATGGAAAGCGGTCGGGTCTTTGCCCTTGAACGGCGCCCAGCAGCCTCCATTAGCATGGTAGCGTGAGCTTCTCGAGGCGGCTCACCTCTAAGCCGTGCTGGATGCCAGCAGGGTTAGCGCGGTCGCTTTGCGCTACAGCAAGATCCCGTCAACATTTCAGCCGCCTTGGCCTTGGTGGCTGGAAGCCCAGATCAGCGGCTGTGCCGACGCGGGCGGCTCGTCCGCGGCCTGCGCCCCAACACGGTCGCATGACTCCCTCCGCCGTGCTGCAAATTAGCTGACTCACCCTTTACAGGCTGCGCTAAGTGCCGACTCCCTCAGGCACACCAACACAGGCGCTTCATCACTGTCTGCTGGTGACCACGTCCATGTACCACTGCCGCTCTTAATAAGTTGTGTTTAGGAAGCACCTCCCTTTCTGTGTCCTTTATGAACCATGCGTGGACATTTAACCTATTGCAGAATTAACATATTATGTTCCTGTGTGCGGGAACACTTACCATACTGTAGCGGTTAGCAGACTGTGATACTGTGCGCGGTAGATTTCGGTGGGAACATTTAGCATAATGTAGCATTAGCAGACTGTGATACTGTACGCGGTAGATTTCGGTGGGAACATTTAGCATAATGTAGCATTAGCAGACTGTGATACTGTGCGCGGTAGATTTTGGTGGGAACATTTAGCATAATGTAGCATTAGCAGACTGTGATACTGTACGCGGTAGATTTCGGTGGGAACATTTAGCATAATGTAGCATTAGCAGACTGTGATACTGTGCGCGTAGATTTTGGTGGGAACATTTAGCATAATGTAGCATTAGCGGACTGTGATACTGTGCGCGGTAGATTTCGGTGGGAACATTTAGCATACTGTAGCATTAGCGGACTGTGATATTGTGCGCGGTAGATTTCGGTGGGAACATTTAGCATAATAGTAGCATTAGCAGAGTGTGCTCCTTTATGAGGCAGATGACAATATAGCAAAATGTGCAGTGGCTTTGGAAAAAAATAAATATGCCGAGAGCTGAAAATTGTGATGAGGAGAAATTTGTAGTGGGATCTCCGTAATCGACCCTGAGGGGGCGCTGTATGGCTAAAAGGGCAATATGTGGGACACACTCTTGTGAGTAGGCAGGTGGTTACATAACAGTTGCACAATGTTTGAACAGATTTGGAAGAGCAGCACTAAACTTTTGTTATTATATGTGACACCATAGTATATTTTTATTCCAGTGACTCTCACTAACTAAATGTTCCGAGGTGGGAAGGTTTCCTACTTAATCTTCTGGCATCACTTTGGATACAGTCAAAATTTTTTAAATATTCTCTTCAGGTCTAATTGGCTACAAGCACATACTCCCCGTTTTAATTAAAGATAGGCTTACAAATATATCATATGTACTAAAATAGAATATTTAGTTCATTTAGTGTCGAATGTAGGTCAGTTGGTTCTCCTTTGCTGCGGAGTTAAGTAGCTTGTGAAGTATGTATGTTCAAATCCACCCGATTCCCGTGTCCGTTCTGCTTGCTAAAGAGCGTGATAACTTTCAGGCACCTCTCCGTGTTCAAGCTTGGCGTTCAGGCACCGGTTGGCATTCATGTTCAGCATTCAGACTCGACTTTAAGGGACGGCTCAGTGTTCGGGCTTGGCGTTCAGGTTGGCGTACAGGAACAGCTCCGCATTCAGGGCTGATGATCCAGCTTGTGTGCAGGTATGGCTCAGTGTTCTAGATCAGCGTTGAGGCTCGGCATTCACGCGCCATTTAGCATGTAGACTTGGCATTCAGTTGCCACTTGATGTTCAGGCGTGGCATTTAGGCGCAGTTTGCAGTGCGGGATTGGTGTTCGGGTACGGCTTGACGTTCTGGCTCAGTGTTCACTGTGACACAGCCACCACGTTTGCTGAAGGGTGCCGTCGTGAATGTATTTCCCGAGCCCTGCTTTCCCCCGCGCGCCGAGTCATACTTCAAAGCTCTGTCAGAGAGCCCGGGGGTGTCCGCGAGTAACCAAACCACCTTCCAGGTTAAATATTGGATCTCACAGCCCATTGGGTTCGGCGGGGCGGCAGAGTGCCTCTGACCTCATGTCCGGTCTGTGAAATAGGGCGGCAGTGGCAGCTGAATTAACACCCCGGCCGTCTGTTCCGGATAAAACCGTCCCCGCACCATTAATTTAGCTTTGGCCCGTACGGTATAATGGCGCCACACGCTGGGGCCTACGTGAGACCTTCAGGGAGACGCTAGCCTAGATTCCACAGCGCTCAGCGCATTAACCGTTACCCTTCCTGAGCAGCAGGGAGCTGTTTTTTTATTTTTTTAACAGAAGCAGAGGTGAAATTAACAATGTTATTTATCCCCGTGAGGTGAATGGCATTTAATTTTATTATGATGACACGGGCAAGTCTACCACAATTTCTGTTTATTATAATGAGGTGAGGTTGAAATTATTATAACTTTTTACAGCACGGTGATCTTAACACCGTTATAATTCCCAGTGAACAAAGAAATGCACAACACTTGTTTTTAAAGTACCTGACCTTTGAACCCATTATCGCATATGAAAGCACATGAGTCACTCGGCTCCTGATATCTGTGCTCATCTTCTGTGAGTGGGTGTCTCATTTTCCCATCTGAACTGTTCACTGGCGTGGATCAAGCCTGTTCCCCTCAATGGCTACATGTTCAGCTGCGCTTTTACTTAACGAAGCTACGGGAAATTAATTCTGTAAATTAAGGAAGCGATCACAGCCTTAACGGTGGAATGGTAATCTGCGTTTATGTCTCGGTGTGCTAAAGGTCACTCAGCCTGGGGGTGAGGCGAACATCCTGAAACGCGCATCATGCCGCGGTGCCCAGAAACAAACATGTCGGGTCGAGCCGCCCCAGTAAACCTCCCAGGCAGACAGACGAATAAAGCATGAAGGAGCCTCTCTGTCTAGGGGTGTCCGATAAGAGTGGAAGATCGGAACGACGGCGCTGACCAGAGTCGCACTGCAGCCGCACTGAGGAGAGCGGGTGTGTAATATGGGGAGCGATGGAGAGCGAGAAAGCAAGGGAGGGAGAGCGGAGGAGAGTGGAGGAGAGGGCCCGGCATTGCTGGAGGGGGGCTTTTAATGAGGGGGGCTTCGACAAGTTCCTCCAGCAGCCTCCCCGAGGCTTCGGCTGATAAGGGGAAAATTCTGATGCTTTTTTTATGGAATTTGTACTCGGGTGTGTTAGAATTCCAGCACCCCGGATTAAAAACGGGGATGGGGGGGGGGGGGAGGAGCTCGAGGGGAGATTAAAAAGAGGAGGAAATGGTGTAAAACGTATGGGTTGGGCAGACATTTCGGGAGACGTTGGCGGGGGGGGGGGGGGGGGGGCGGCGGAAGGAATGATGAAAAAGGATGTTGGGAAAGAACAAGACGACTGCAGATGATGAAAGGAGCCGCTGGGCAGCTGTCCGCCACGTCTGTGGGGGTAGGCTGGGAGGTCAGCGGTGGTAATGGGAGCCCAGCCTGCATAGGGTCGCGCCCCCAGGCTGTACTTGTCATAGTGTGTGGACTCCCCCCCCCAGGCACTACGGTTCCGGCTGTGGGAAGCCATAAAGGAATGGTGTCATTCTGCTTTGCCGGGCCGTTCATTAGGAATGGGAGCAAAGCTCACGGCTCGTGCATGACCCCACCCCCTGCCGTCATTCCCGCCGGCTGCCTTTACCTTGCATGCATCCTTAACAAAGCACTCGGCCTTGCTGTCCGGCAGCTGGCAGATCCTGTCCGTTGCTCTGGGACACCACAGACATAACTGTTGGTGGTACCTTCGCTGCTGCCCTCCTGGGCTGCAGTGGTGAGGTCAGGAATTATTTCCTGTTTGATAAAGGTCGAGGGGACATAAAAAATAAGAGTAATAGCCATAACAGCAACCATAATTATGCTACCGGCAATAATACATCAAATCAGCTGACGAATGACTGAGCACGCTCAGTATGCGATGTAAGAAACAGTAGAGTAGGTGTACCGTCACACATGTGTCTGCTGAGTGGCAGGAAGCTTGACCGCTCTATACAAAGCTTTTAACTCATGAGTGTGTTTTTGTAGAGGACTGCAAATATGCGGATGGCCAGTAGGAGGTGCAGCGGTTAAAGAGCCACACGCATGAACTAGCCAAGCATGGCTTTCCTGCTCTACCAGACATAAAGCTACGCAACTGGGTATGGATAATGGCGGAGGCGTTGGGGCATGGGGGGGGTGCAGGGCTTCCTGGTACCGGCAGGGCTGCTCTTTTCATCTGTCACGGTTCTCCCTGGAATTGTCCTCTCTTTGGTTTTGTCGATTTTTCAATCGATTTGCATATACTATATATTACAGTGCATAAAATGTGTGCACTGTGTGTGAAATTACATCTACAGGTAATACCTGCAGCTTGCACAGCTCTGCTGACTGTTCACAGCCATGCAGTATATTGCGTTATACGTTATTTTTACATTTCAGATGATCCCAGATCACTTGTATTGTAGTTATTATTAAAAAAAAATGAAAACCTGAAATTGTTGATGTTATCCAGAAATCCGGTTCGACAGATAAATTCATATCGTTTCGCTGCCGACTACCAGTTTCTGGGTTATACAGTAGTGATCGTTCACCGTGATGTGCCTCTTTAAATGGGACTTGTGAACATTTCAGAACATTTTCTTGTGATGGCCAGGTAGCACCAGGAACCCAGAGCATTAATCTTCCACTGCTGATCCCAGCCCAAAGCCTGGGGAGCACAGAAGCTCTTGCATGATGTTTGTCAGCCAAGGTGCTAATGTCAGAGTGTCACACCTGAACCGTAATGAGGGAATATTAAATTATATTAAATAATTCGCTGCGAGATTGATGGGCAGTTTGGAAATTGTTGTTGAAAACATGATAAAGATTTTGAGTGCTGGGGGGAATCGTCCACCTGACAGTTCAATTACCTGCCTTAAGCCTTCTGCTGTGACTTTGCGACATGCTGCCCGCGCCCCCCCCCTCCCCACCCCCGGCCTACTGGAGTGGGCTCATTTCCTGTAAGTGTGATTGCTACATGCTATCGACTGTCGTGAGAGGGGGAGCCTCCCCAGTACAAGGGGGCAGGACTTATTGGAAGAGCAGCGCGGTCTCCGGGGTCAGGCCAGACCAGGCTTTGCGGTGACGTGGCATATCGAACCCGGTGTGCCTGATTGATGTAAGTGAAGCGGGAAGTGGAGGGGGGGGGGGGAGGGGGGGGGTCCTTCAGGTACTTCAGCTCCGGAAAGCAAGCCGAAGCTGTGTAAAGTTGGAGTCAGAATGTTGTCAAATTTAATTACATCCAACCTTGCTAGCTGGCCATATGCTAGAGTTGCCTTGGAAACGTGGGGAAGACATTTGTAACGTGTTCCTGGGGGGGGGGGGGTTAAAGCGCTGGCGCCTAAGTTGATGGGGGGGGGGTACCACTAAATAAGCAGCGTGAGCCTGGCTGCTGCTGGCACACGACACCAGGGAAGCATCAGGTCTGTCCCTAATTCTGAAGGGAGAAGTTGTGACCTCGTCACGCTTTATCATCTCCACAATCAATAGTAGGAAGCCCCCCCAGTCCCCTCAGCAGATGTAGCCTGTTCCTGGGGGGGTTCTCTGCCCTTCACTGCTATGAATCGTAAATGTTTGCTCAGCCGGTACATGATCTCCAGTCCGGGGCCATGTACTCAGTCGCAGGGTCAGACACCCCCTTTAAAAGCAGGGGTTTAAGCTGGAAATAGACATGGAAGTGTGCTGGTCAGCACAGAACCCAGACCCTAACCACATTGGCTCCTTCCATTTGTAGGCCCCTTTTTGTAGTTTTTTTTTAATGTATGGTTAACTGTACTACAGTTCCCAGCAGGCCAACCACCTTGCCCCTCCCCATATATAAGGCACCCCTGTATTAATCACGAGGAGAATCCAGGACAGCAGTCGGACCTCGGTGGTGACCTTTCCCAGAATGGGGTGGGCTGTGTGAGCGCCCAGGATTCCCTGAGTCATGCGCTGTGCTTCTGCCGCCTCCTTGCCTCGCCTTCCCGGCACCTCCTGGCTGGATGACGCTTCCTGGGGAATAAACGCAGCTGCCCGCGACCAGGCCGTGGGCAGGGCGGCAGCTCTGCTGCCCAAACGCTGCGCTGTTGCATAACGGGAGCCAGTGCATCATGTTATTATGACTGTTTCTTTTTGAAAGCTGAATTTTCCTGGCATTCAATGGTAACAAAACTCCATTTTAAAGCCATGGATATGTTTAGTAGCCAAGGCTATGCATATGTCCAGTTGTATCCACATCTGGGTTTAACTGCCATATGCTGTGTCACATATCACATGCTTCATCACATGGCGTGTCACATGGCGTGTCACATGGTGCTCCCTTCATAGCCATCTTAGTTTTTAGCCTTTACGTTGCATCAGGACTGGTTTTCATTAAGGGGCTGGTTAGTCCCAAGTGACCTGCTTATTTTCCTGTTGCCATTGGTAACCAACATATAGAAAATAGCTTAAACAAGTTGAATTCTGTTTATTAGCTTGTATCTAATGGCACCGAGTCTGTCTAAAGGAGTTTGAAAGGGGCTGTGACCCAGAGGAGTCTCATGTGAGATGTTTACTATAGCAGCTCATCAGTGCAGGGGCACGAACGTGCACGCTTCACTGGCTGAGGGCAATGCGGAGACGCCGATTCGGGCGTTTTTATGGACTGTGGGAGGACAGCGACACACAAACAGCAGAAGAGCGTGTGAGATCCTCACTGAGAAAAGGCAGCATGCAGCCGCCTGCGCTACTCAGCCACCATATTCACAGTGTTTATAACAGCATTTGTTTAAATAATTTAACAAGGGTGTAGTTTGTACTCTGCTTTTAAAGAACCCGTTTTGAAATGCGTTTTAACATTATGAGAGGTCATTTCAAAGAGGTTCAGAAATCCAAATTCATACAGGAAGCAATGTTTTTATTTATGATTTTGCTTGGGGCAGAATCTTATTTTAGCATATAAATTATACCAAGTATTCACTGAATTGTACGGATAAATGATTAGTGTGCGATGTTCTGAGGTGCCCCGCTGATGCAACCCATGGGAGCAGACTGGCGCCCTGGATCAGGTCATTGTGGGTCGTGCTGAAAGCGCAGCTGTCAGGCCTCACAGCGAGCGCCGGTCCCTGGGCGCTCGCTCCCTGCTGCCCCCTCCCTGCTGCCCCCAATGAGCCTGTGTTGCGTGGCCCCGTCCAGGCTCGGCATGGGCAGAAGAAACTCTCCAGGGTCGGGCTCCTCACTCTGCCGTGATGTCACTACCCTCCCCCTTCCCCCCCCATTCCAAAAACAGCTCCGTGCTATTTGTAGTAACTGCCAAACACTCGAACCTGAAGTACACTTAAAAGTGATAATAATGCACAATGCAAGCTTCTGGCTACCGGGAAAGGGGCTGCTTATTTACCTTATGTCGTATTGCGCTGTGTTCTGCCGTGTTGTTTTATGGTATGTTAGTGTAGAGGTGCGACTCCACCGTAGCCAATCCACATGTTCTAAGTGGTCGGTCTGTGCTTTACCTCGTCCTGCAGATATTAGCTCAGATGAAGCAAAGGAGCCTACGGCCTCCGTCAGTGGCTGCACCCAGCCTGCTCTCCTGTCTGTGTGGTCAGCGCTCGGCCTCGGTGGACGTTGGGATGCACACATTGTTACGTGTCCTCATGCAGCCCCGTGGGGTGGAGAGGTGAACATCTGAACGTAACCCTGGCTTCTTAGACTTGGTGCTGTTCACGATATATTTTTTGCATTCCTGTCTTCATCTGAATGGCGTCACAACCAGATTTATCTCTGAAAATAGAAACAGGCAAGATCGGGGTCCATTGAAATCTGTGTAAGAAATGCTGATGCTGACGGTGTCTGCAGTGAATTTATTTATGTTAGAAATGCTGTGAGTGTTTTTACAGAGTGACTCACGTGCCGCTCCGACCCTCAGCTGCACATCCAATGTCTCTTCAGGCTAAAGAGCACAGCCATGGGTCCAGCTGCAGGTTTCTTTCAGATCGATCCGCGTTCTCCTGGTCAGAAGTTTAGCTCCTTAACCACTGTGCCCCCAGCTGGCTATATTTAGGGCTTCCATCAATTTTTGGGATCTTTCTTGAAACCGACCAGCTTATTGTGTAAGTTCTCTGGTATTGTGTTACGTGAGGGCAGCCGGGCGAGGGACATGGCCAGTTACAGCCACAGTGGCTCGGAGGGGGAAGTGATAGGAAACTCGTCCAGAACATGGGATTCGCCATGAAGGAGCTCTCCGCTACTTGGAATGCAGGATCGAATTCACGATTGGGAGGCCTCTGTGCCTGTGAGTGTCCAGATGGACCAGCCAAGATGGCTTCCCGTCAGAGGCTGTGTCGCCAGAATCTGAGTGCGTCTTGGGGTCCCAGCAGGGCCTCCTCTAGGTGGATCTTCTCCTCAACCCCTTCTCTGTCTGAGCCTCAGTGCGTCTCGGTGCCAGCGTAGTTGATAAATCTCTGCGGTGTACAACCGATGGACGCCTAAGCTGGTCGTTCTCGGTATGAAAGTCCATCCTTCTGGGTGTCAGGCTGGACGCCCTTGGTGTAGCTGTCGATGGCGAATCCTCTCGTATAAAAGCACTGGAGCTCAGAATCCTGTGATTTCAGACACACGCGGTCATGGTGACTTCCTGTTGCCAGTATAGTGACTTCCTGTTGCCAGTATAGTGACTTCCTGTCCCCAGCATAGTAGCTTCCTGTGCTGTGTGTAGTGAATTCCTGTCCTGTTTAAAATCGTAACGAAATGAAAGATTAATTAAGATGAAAGTACATATAAAAATGACAAATTTGGCTCTCTTTGTCTGCCCGTCGCTGCCTAAGAGGAATGTGCACATCCTGGTGTCAGACTGGTGGTGATACGCGACCCCTGAGCACAGATCTCACCATGTCAGTATGACGTCAGCCCCCCCACTGGCCAGATTTAAAGCGACTCACAGCTGTTATTTTTATCCATTTGCGTAAACAGGTATAATAAACACATCTTTTGTTGGTGGGGGGCCGGGGGGGGGAGGGGCAGGGCTTTAAACAGAGGGTACACATAAAGTACATGGCGTCATGTTCTTGTTGAGAGCTAATGTACTGCGGGGAGGGACAGCAGCAATGGGGAGGCGGCAGGCCATGTGGCGTACAGAGTAGAACATTTAGTACCCAGCCCTCCCTACCCCCCACCCAGTGTAACTTTTGCTCTGGGTGTGTTTATAGGCTGCTAGGAGCCGGCCGTGCTCTGAATGTACCCCGAGCCTCGTCTGAAGTGCGTTCGCACAACCACCTCACTGCCGCACTGCAGTGCCGCCCACCCACTGGCTCTGCCGGGTGCTGCACCGGCCAGTGGAGAACCTCCTCTTGCCTGCCACTGGCACAGGCTCGGCAGGGTCATCCTGTGATACGGCGCGCAGTGTAGCCCGGCTCCGCCGTTAATGGTAATTAAAATGCTCAGGGACAACCCGAGCTACGCCAGGATCCGGACCAGCCTGGCCCGTGTACCACGCACTTGCAAATCCCTTGACCCACAGATACAATCTGCCTTTAAATCTGATAGGATACAATGGGACTACGGGAAAGTGAGAGAGAGTGAGAGGGAAGGGTGGAGGGGGAGAAATAAAGAGAGAGAGGAGACAATTTAATGTATTACGCCAGCAGCTCCTACCCCCCCCCTTAGGGTGCCAGTGTTGCTCATACCAGTGCCGCCGCCCCTTTAAGAGCTCCCCTTTAAGGTGGAGCAGCCCCGGGTGCAGGGACAGCGCTCTCCGCGTGACAAATGGCCACCGGGCCGCGCTTCAGCACCGATGGCGGCATCTCGAGTGCTTTCAGATGTTTAATTAAAGAGGCAGTGTGACGGGGGGGAGCGCCTGCAGGGGCCGGGGGGGGTAATCTTCTCCCTGCACGTGCCCCCCCACGCGGCTGGACTGATTGATGAACCCATCCCTCTTCACATCTTCATTTGCGCAGTGGTATAATGCCGGTCATGGTATAAAGCCCCCCCCCCACCATCGCCACACTAATACGGGCTAATGCGCTAATGGAAGGAACGATTCCGGCATCCGATGGACCAGACCGGCCCGTTAATCCTGGCTCGTTTGCCCCCCCCCGCCCCCGATTTGGGTCCGTGGAAGTGGTGGACACCTGGCACATTCCCACGTTTGCTGACCCCTGCTGGCTGCGGGTGTGTAAGGCCGCTCTCTCTGCGGGGCCTTCAGACAGCCTCGCATCGTAACTCATCTCTGTTACGCCGTAGACATGTCGGTGACGGGGTCCCGGAGCGGGTCACCATGCGGCCTGCTGTGTGTGTGGGGCGTCACATGTGCTGGGGGTCTTGTGTTGGTTCTGTTCCACCTGGAGGAGAGCTTTGACTAAGCAGGTGGAGCGGCAGCGGTAGCTTCGGGGAGAAATATGTGTTGTTCGAACTTTGAGCTTACGTAACAGTGGAGGTGTAGTGTGTGGAGCCACCGAACATCTGGGGGAAGTGGCGTCCCGCGGCTAATGAGGTGCAGCGGAGGGAGGGACAGGGATGCTAGAGGCAGGGCCTTGTGAAAAATGAGCCGCTGACAGGCTGGATGTGTGGGCATGGCCCTGGATATGACATCACCTTTCTGCCCCCTTCCACACGCCTTCTTGTCCAGTTCTTATTGGCTGTCTGTTTGTGAAGGGGAAGTCTGCCATCCCCAAATCAGCTTAGATGCGCAGTGATGTGAACGCATGCCATTAAGGTCCAGCGCTGACTCATCGGGCCAATCAGGATTAAAACGAATTTTGTCTGGAAGCTTCCTTCCGGGAAGAGCCCCTCACACGATGCTGTCTCGGACACATTGGCCCTTTATTTCCCCCCTGTCTGTCTCCCGCCTCCATTTGCTGCGCTCATTTCTGAGGGTCTCGCCAGGGTTGCTCTGGAGAGTCCAAGGCCATCGTGACTCGCCCCCACAACACCTCAGTCACCCGCCAATCACACTCGCTTCTAATCCGACCCTTATCTGTCTTAACACACAGACGAAACAGAGCAAGCTGCTGTAATTATTTCCAAATGTTAATGAACATGACTTAGGAAAACATTACGTATAATTAGTCGGCGTGAATCAGGGTGACTGGAAAATATTAACATGTATGTGAGCCCTCTGTTAGCCAGCACATGTTATGTAAGCATTCCGGGTCCTTGACTTTAAATAAAAAGATTCCCACAATGCCTTGCGAGCACCCAGCACGAGCCCTGCTGCTGTCAGGGGATGTGAGCGGCCTTGCGGGGGAGCAGCGGTCTGCTCACCATCCGCACCGTCCTCTCCAAACGATGGCTGGACTAGCAGTGATGCTGGCTAAGTCAGGAGCAGCCGGCGGTGAGCTGTGTCACACTGGGTGTGTCACCAGGATGCAATCAGGCTCGGCACGGGACGGGAGGTGGAGAGATGCCCTGTTTGTCGTCATTAGTCTGTTTGTTTGTTTGATGTTGTTTTTGTTTGCTTATGAATATGTGGAGGGAAAACATGGAAGGCAAGGAGCCGGGCGGCCTGACCCACTTCGGAGTGACAGTTTGCTCCACAGCCGGAGGGGAGGGTGGAGGTGTTCAGGGCCGATTTATACTTTTAATCGCGCCGAACGCGACCGGTCCCATGAGTGAGGCACTCCACAAAATTAAAAACGTTCATCAACCTGCAACGTGTGCCGAGAGAAGCCGGGGGGGGGGGTGCTGCGCAGGGCTCTGGCTGGCCCACACGCTCGCCACGTGTGTGCCTGCGCATGTTAGCGCAACCGGGGGTGGGAGGGGGAGAGGGGGCGGGCTGAACCAGCTGCAGCGGCCTCCCCCCAGCGCACGCTGCCGACGATGTCCGGGAAGCGCACTCCCCCCTCGGTAATTACTGCTGGCTGGCTCCGGGCGCATGCTGCAGGGCCCGCCGCTCCGGCAGCCGCTCGCTTCATGGAGGAGAAAGGGGCCAAGATGGTGCAGCAGGTATCGCTCTTCTGTCCCCACGCCACGCCGCCGTGCCTCTCTGCCTCTGTCTCTGTCTGTGCCTGCGCTGTACGGACCACGGCAGCCCCCTTCTCCACGCTGCCGCCTCTTGCTTTCGGAACCCCCCTCCATTTCATCCTCCTTTTCCATCCCGCCGCCAGCTCAGGATCGCGGCGTTTCAGTGGCCGGTAAGACGAGAGCCGCAGCTAGCGGTGTGTGTGCGGCTCGTGATGCTGTTCCGCTTTCAGGGCGTGCAGAGCGTGAGCTCGAGCGCACCGGCTGGCTGCTCCCCACCCCGGCTCCTTCCCGGGACGTGCCAGTGTGTCTCCGTTATGTGGAAGGGGGGGGGGGGGGGGCTCGGCAGGTCGGCTGCCTTCCCGCTGATCAAAACCAGAGAAAGTTTCGGCGTCAAATTCACTTTGAAACTCGTCTAACGTGGAGGATGGCAGATTTCTTTTTAAGCCTGCCGGGCCATGGTGCTTTTTTGGGAAATGGGAATGAAAGGTGAGTTTAAATCCGCTTCGGAAGCGTGCCGTTGGCGGGGAGGCATGGGGGAAACGCGGGGATCTTTGTCTGGGGCTGCAGGAGAGCACGGCTCCTGCTTCTCCTCTCTTACTGCCACGTAAAGCGTCTCCGGCTCCAAATGTGGTTTTCATTAGAATACAGGCCAAAGCGTTTAGCTCAGCCTGACCGCCTGCCAGCCGTTGCACTGGCCCCATTTGCCAGAAAGGGTTTTACTACTGAGGGAACTCCAAACCCCAGAGTTGGGGGGGGTGTGTTTGCATTTTCCTTTTCCCTTTTTTTTTTTTTTTTTTGCAGCACGCGCGTCGCGGCCCCTTCCCCTCCTCCGCGCCTGCCTCATGCTTCGGAGCGGGACAGTTTAGCGCTCTTAATTAAGCCTCAGCACTGGGCTAATTATCGCAGGCACGGCACGGCACACCGACGGTGTGCTAATGAAAAACAACGGCTCCTGCACAGCATTCAGGAGGAGCACCACAGCGGGGGCCTTTTTATGCAGTCCTGCACTGGCCCACCCCCCTCGTACCGTCTCACGTGAAGGATTTCTCTTCCCCTTTGTTTTCTTACCGTTAATAAGCGAGTAGCTGTACGGTGCCGTGTGACGGGGGAGACCAGGCAGAAACTCGCACATGCCTGGGGGGGGGGGGCAGCTCCACACAATTTCCACATAGCTGTTTCCCTCAGAGAAAGTCAGAGAGGGACTTTGAGTGCTGACGGGGGCCATGTGATTTGCAACCCCCCCCCCCCCCCCCGCCCCCCATTAGGAGAGTCAATTTGCTAAAGTGTTACTTTGAGAACAGCAAACAAGGCGTTTTAAGAAGGGCTGGGCTCTTCAGCTGCTCATTTGCATATTGGAATATATTACATTGCAGCCACTGGCAGATGTTTTTATATTGCACGCTTCTGAATAAGTGCAGTCGCCCCTCCACATTCACGGTTTCGGTTACCCACGGATACGCCATGAAGAAATGAAACGGGAATATTTTTGGGGCTGGCCGGTAGAAAAGCAGAAACTTGCTGATGACGCATGAGCCAAAAATAGCTACGTAAACAATACTGAAAATAATTTGAATCGATCCAAATCCGATCATATAATACATAAATATTAGTGTTTTTCAGTTTTTGTTGGTGTAAGTGCATACTGTATTTTTAATATTAACAGTTATTTCTGGCAAAAAAAAACAAATATAGGATTTACACACCTTGCTCTGGGGACGTCTTTGTCTCGGCAACCAAACTTTTCACTGTCATTAATTTTGCATTGTTAATAAGGCAAATATAATGCTCCCACTACATAAAGTAGGAACTTAGCACATATGGGCCATGACAAGGAAATTGCAAAGTTGACTTTTGACTTTTTATATTATCGTTTAGACTGTCAGGGGTCCTGCTTAGGGGTGCACATTGTTCCCAAATTTTCATGTTCGTGCTGATCTTCCACCCCCAACCCTGACAAATATGAAGAGGTTACGACATTTCCACTTTGGCATGTTAGTGTGCAGGCATGCGGTGCGCAGGCATGCGGTGTGCAGCCATGCGGTGTGCAGGCATGCGGCGATAACATCGACACTCTGTGTTATTAAAGAGGCCGGCTTCTCCTGCCATTCCTCTGCTTATCCCGGCTGTGAGGGTGACTCATATCACTCTCTGTGGCATCATGCCTTCTGTCCGTCCGTCCGTCCTCACACTTCGATGTCCTGACCTGACATTACCGCGGTTTGCCGTCGGCCTCATTCATGCCCCACGCTCAGTGACAGCTTGCACAACGTTCTTGCGCACGCAACACCCCTCTGCCCAAAAAACATGCTGGTAAATAATAAACGCTAAGGGCCATGCATGACGTCACAACAATGATGGCGGATTCGTTCGTTTTTAATTAACCAACGTGTGTCGGCAGTAACTCAGCTCTGAGGAAGACCTCGCATTATTATCTGCAGCAGGTTCTATACCGGGGCCATTTTGAAACAGAATTACTGTGTGTCTCATGTCCTTTGCTCCTGTGGTTTATTTGGCAAAAATTATGCCCTTTTCTTGTGTTTTATACCACATTTCTCGGATTTCCAAGGTTGCAGCCTTTTTTTTTGTAGAATGAACCATTTCTCAAGGAGCCTCTCAGCGCACTGGAACGCGCATCATGATGGGGAAGGTTAATAGGGGCTTTATCGCGATGCTTCGCTGCAGAAGGGCTGCCGGCGCGGGCCGTCTTATCCGTGAACGAAGACGCCGCATCCTCTGTGCTGAGAATCTTTTTTGCATGCCGACGCCTTATCAGAGGAGCGTGCTGAACAGCTTTATTTAGTGTTTCACGCCGCCCTGGTGAAAATGTGGCCGTCCTCTGGTGTTGCTTCACACACGTGTTTGTGACACACGTGGACTGATGTCCCCCCCCCCCCCTTGTGCCCTCAGGGTAATCAGGACGCCACGGCACCTCCTGAAACGATGGCTCAGCCCTACGCCTCAGCCCAGTTTGCAGCCCCCCAGAACGGCATCCCTGCAGAGTACACGGCGCCCCACCCGCACCCCGCCCCGGAGTACACAGGCCAGACCACGGTGCCCGAACACACGATAAATATGTACCCACCGGCGCAGACGCATGCCGAGCAGAGCGGGCCCGACTCGGGCGTACAGACGGTCTCCGGCACAGCCACAGTAAGTACCGCCACCTCAGGCACATTAATAGGTGTGCTCAGTCACATGACCGCAAGTCACATGACCGCAAGTCACATGACCGCAAGAGTAAAGTGGCTATCTGAGGTGACGTTTAACACCTGTGTTCAGTGTCATGATGCGTACAGACACAGACACAATGTCACTGGCAGTATCACCTGAGTTTGTCATCTGTTACTATCATTATTGTCATTAGAATGTGCTTCTGGGGTCATTGACAGTATGTGCGTTTTGAAGCCTTCAGGAGTCTGTCCTCTCTCTCTTCTGACTGCATCGAGCCTGCAGCTGTAATGCGGCGCTCTGTCTTTAAACGCCGGCCTGCTGAAGTGCATTTAAACGGAGGCAGGAGACGAGGTTCCCTTTGTTAAATATTGTGTTTGGAAGCCGACCATGTTTTTCCATGGTTTGCTTGTCAGGCTGAGCCAAACCGCAACGCTTTTTTTAAGTTTTTGCAGGGATTATTCCGGGTTCTTTGTCTCCGAACGAAACGCTCCATTTCCACAGCCCCGACTCGGCAAGGCATGCTAGGAGAGGGGTCTCGAACCCGTGCTTGGGGACTGCCATGAAGACAGATGAGCTGCCAGTGTTAGCCTGCAGTGGGTATTTTAACTCAGAAGGCCAATGGCGGCCTTTTCCTGGGCGTGACTCCACTGCGTGGCGATCAGCACACTTTGCCACATGCCAGATGTAAAGAATGGGGGAGGAAACACACAGCTGGAAAAGCCATTGGGGCTGGGGGAGGGGGCCAGGAGAGTGACCTCATCACACAGCAGCTCTCAGTGAGGATGAGGGCCTGTCGGGGACAAGGCCGTGTGGGGGGGAGGGATTCTATCCCTCTGCAGGCCTGAGAGCCATGTGGACCTGCGGCGCTGACCAGACTGGGCAGCGTGTCCCTGAAATTTCCCAGGGAGTAGGGAGGGGGGAGTGCATAGCCATGGGACAGTCTGAGTGGGACTGATCTGCCGCACGGATTCTGACAAGGTAAAACATCATTGTGGGGGGGAGGAGGGGGTCTCTGCACAACTACTGGTGTGATTCTTCATGAGGTGCATCCTGGGAGGTTCCCTGGTTTTTCCCAAATGCTTCTGTTTTCTGTACTGGGTAGTGCTCTCCTAACCAGTTAAGGAGCGTCAGTTTGTGGCCCCAAAGCGTGTGACTCCATCTCTTTGTGTGGGAGGTACAGTGTACCTCCAGTTCTCCCCCCCTGTAGCTAATGGCAATGGGGGGGATCTGTCCTCCTTCACGTCACCCTATTTATTTATTATTTTAGCCATTCTGCAGATGCTGGAGCAGCAAGGCTTTACTCTGCCTGTTTATGCAACATATTTACTATAGTACTTTGGGTCAAGTGCAAATCTACTGAAGTGCTTTAGGTTAAGTACCTCATTCGAAACATGGCCCCCACTTCCCCCGCTCCTCTCACCTTCCGCTGCCCTGGGTTTGTAGTTTTTAGTTTCGTGGTCTAGTTCCTTAACTGTAGTGCCACCTGTTGGTGGGTGGTGATTAAGCGACACAGGGTCCCCGGTATACAGATGCATAGAGATCTGATGGGATCCCCCTACTTCACCATCACCGAGTAATTTGCTTCATGCCGAGATTCTCGCATAATCCCCCGACCCCACAGCCTGGCCAATGATCTGCTATCCTCCCCCTCCCCCCTTTTCCTGAGAGTGCCCCCAAAGGCCCCAGGTCTTAAAGATCCCCCCCAACTTAGCCGCTCTCAGACATAAACACCAGTCGGGTGAAAATGCCATACCTCAGCAGCCGTCGGGGCAGACAGAAAAACATTGTGATGCGTGACTCATCTTTTTTGCCATTTTAATAACTTGGGATTCTGGGAAATACAGAAAGCTGCTCCAGTCTCCCTGACTGGGGTGAGCAGTTGACCACATGACCTTCCTCTGAAAATGTCAAATTGTAAACTGCTTAAGAGGCACTTGCATGGTGACATGGGCATCAAACTCGGACCCCATCTCTGATGAGTTGCATCTTGCAGTGAAACACACACTGCACTCCAGCTGTCTGTCCCCATGATACAGATGCAGACTGCCAGCTAGCGGTTAGAGGGCCCCAGTCGTACCCTCATTCATGGTGACCTGCGTGTGCAAAGTTCTTGGGATTAGTACTGTGTGATATTCGTATTTGGAGTGTATGATTTGAGGATTTTGTTCTTTCCCTGGGATACGACACAGTACCGCAAGGTATTTGGGTCCTGACTCATGCCATGAGAGATTTTTTTCATGTTTGGAAGCGCAGCTTGTTGAGTTCTGGTGATGGAGAAGCAGCGTGTCTGAGGTGTGGCAGCCATAGCCACTCACGGTCGGCGCCTGGGTCGGGTAAACGGCCCTGCACAGTATACCTGGTGATTAATGCGGCCTGGAAGCTTCTCGCCATGAGATGGGCTCTGCACTCGTTCGCACCATCGGGTCGTAATTACCCCTCAGTATGGGGTCCCCTGTTTGCTAACTGCCTATTTCCTCCTTTGCCACTGGTGCTGCTGGCAAGTGTTACAGCTGAGGGGCATGGGGGGGGGGCTCTCTGGTTAGCACCATGCAGCTCTGGGGGAGGGGTGTTTGGGGGTTAAATTGGGGACAGGATCTGTGGGGTTTTTTTGGGGAGGTTGATTGAGGTTTAAAACCTGGGGGGTTGTTTGCAGGGACTGAATTAAGTTAAGGGTCTGGAGGTAGGAGCTGGAGACCATCTTCAGCTTGGCACACATTCCCCTGCCCCGTGAGCAGCTAATGGAGGAATGTTAACCTGATGTAATGAATGTGCCTAACGCCCCGTCACCCAGGACCTTTGTGACACTCTGAGACCCCAGGCAGGTCTCCCAAACGAAGAGCCGCCCGGCCCTGACCATCACCGACCATCGGCAAACAGCTGAACGGGCTTTTAACATTGTTTTTCTAACGATGATAACGAAATGCCGTTGAGGCTTTTGGTTGCCATGCGACCAACTCTGCTAAATGAATCACAGCTAAAAACATATTATAAGAAAATTAATCTGCCGTCGGATGGCCCGGGATCAAAGAGCGGGATAAAAATAGCAGGGAGAATGAAGCGATCCTTACAGCTAAGGTTAGGAATGCAGACACCGTGCTTCCTGTTGCCCTGTACGGTGCCTGTGTTTCCAAGCAGGCCTCTCTTTCTAGGGGAAAACTAAAGCTTTTCTCTTGTTTAAGATCAAATCCATACCGCGGTGATGCTGGTTAAGGACAATACCTCTGTGCCGACTCCACATCGTGCAAGATCTCTCCGTGTTTCCTAAGCTGCTGCCCCGCTGTATAAATGCCAGCCTCCCCTCTGCCTCCCTGCCTATTACAGATAAGTGAGGCAGATTGTGCGTTTAATGGAAATAGAGGACGCTGGGAGCCTTGCGGAGTGTTTATATTCCTAAAGATTTCAGGTCAAGCGGACGGACGCGGCCCGCAGTAGCTACGCGTTTATCTTGATTTAAAAAATATGCGGTTTGTCCATTAGAGCGCGGATAAAGCGACAGAAAACCGGGCGGCTTTTTCATTTGCTCACCGCGCACACAGCCGGGGAAATTGTCAGATTATAATAATACAAGCGAGATACTTTCTCTGCGCAAGCAGAGAGAATTATTCTCTGTTTTGTTCCGTGGAGGAGCGCCTGCAGTGTGAAGATTTATTTCAGAGTGATTTCTGCGGGGGATTGTGTGGCGCGAGCGAAGGCGGCCGGGTGGGGCCCCTAGGGCGAGGGCGGGGCCTCAGTGGGCCCCGCAGAGCCAGCGTAACACCTCTGCGTTTTTCTTAGCTTCTGTGCGCCACCTCGTTGCATTTCAGGCGGGGCCGCTGGCCCACACTGCCAGATACGACGCTGCGTTCTTGGCCGGCTGCGCTTCGCTGCAACTCCCACGCATTGCAGCAGTGCAGCTCCGGCGGGGAGGAGGGGGCGTGTTTTATTCGTCATGCCGTAAATCACATCCTGACAAGTGAATGGTTGCGTGGTGCAAGAAAACCGCAGTGAGTAGTCGAGCACCTGAATGCTCACCTTAACAGCGTGAACCTTTTTTTTGGGGGGGGAAGGGATGCCCCCCCCCCCCAGCGTTGATTAGCTTCCAGTAAAGCCAGTTTGATGCTGCTTATATACCTTTCATCCAGTAAGAATGGAGTAAAACAGCATGTGACAAAATAGGAGTCTCCTTCATTGCAGCAGATGGCTAATATGGTCTTTGGGGATACCCCCATGTGATTTCCCTAGACTCCTACACTTAATGTGAGCTGCATTTCCCAGAATGCTCAGGGCCTGGCCCCCGTTCACCCATTTTCTTCCTTGTCTAGTAAACACTAGCAAGAGCATTTTAATCCCAGCTGCCTGTTGTGATAAACGCCATGTTCAGGCATGGAGGGAAAACATCACTCAGCGTGGAGCAGGGGCAGACTTCACACCTCTTCTCTGGAGGAGTTGAAGATAGCAGTGCATTGTGGGAAGAGAGGAAACGGATATGTAACACACTGGTGAAATTAGGCAAGGGAGTCGCCGGGGCTGCGCAGCTCAGGGTCTGCCATGTAAAAAATCAATGAATGCAGTCAGAAAACTACAAATGCCAAAGGTTTTATGGTTAAGGTTAGGGCTGAGTAGGGTTAGGGTTAGGGCTGAGTAGGGTTAGGGCTGAGTAGGCATTCAGGTTTTCATAGTTGGGATTATGGTTATGCCCCTGGAAATGAATAGAGTCCCCACAAAGATATAGATACCTAATCTGTGTGTGTGTGTGTGTGTGTGTGTGCATGTGTGCTTGTGTGTATGTGTGTGTGTGTTTGTTAAAATTACCCTGTGCGGACCCAATTTCCCCACAATGTGATAAGAACCTGTAACTGTTTATCATGCGGGACATTTTTTCGGTCCCCACAAGGATAAACTCACTTCTATAAAAATCTGTGACTGCAATCAAAAAACTAAAAATACCAAAAGTCTTGTTTTATATTTTAGTTATTTCTGGTTATAGTTAGGACCGGGTAGGAGTTAAGGTCATCATTGGTGGGATAAGGGATATGCCCAAAATAAAGACATGAATATATGGACTTTTATATATGTGTGCATGCGTGCGTGCATGTGTGTGTGCATGCATGCATGCATGCGTGTGTGTATGCATGCGTGTGTGCATGCGTTTGTGCATGCACACAGAAACCATTTTAAAACCTTGATGACATCATCATTAATTCACCTTGATGGTGCATCCTTCCCTGTTACGACACATTACAGTCTTGCAGGAATGCGATGCATTGAGATGGATAATTGGTGTGAATCCTAAACAGCTCCTCCGTCGTGCCGGTCAGTGCAGCTGCCGAGTTTGTAGTGCGTGTTTGTGGTGGCGGGACATGCGCATGGCCCTCGCATTACCTCTGTGTGCTGCGAGTTTCGAAGCTCTCTGCCTATTTTTAAAGACACCTAAGGCACTTTCTCCCCATCAGGCCTTTTCTGGCCCATTACTGGCAGAATATGAGCATACATAGACATATATATATAGAGCCCAGAAAGATCCTCTCCCTCTGCGTGAGTCCGACAGCCCAAATCAGTCTTCGAATCTCAACAACGGCAGTGGCCATTTGTGGCCGAGAGCTCCGAGGGGCAGAATAAATTGGCCCGGTCCTGCTGTGGGAGGGAGCGGAATCGGCTAGAACTCATCCACCAACAGACGCCAACGGGACACGGAAGAAAACCGCCATCGAGCCTGTCAGGTGCCTGCGAGTTACTGCCCACCACTGGTGGGGGCTGATCCGCTACTATTGCTTAACCCCCCCCAGGAAAAAGAAAAAATCCAGAAAGTTCTGAAGTGAAATGAGGAACTATAAATGACAAAATGAGCGGAGGAGCCTGGCAGTGAGGCGTGTTTTCCGTCATGGTAATGCGAGTGGAGATAATCCCACACTTTTAATGCCTTGACTTAAACGAAGGGCTCGGTGCAGCAGGAGCAGCTGACATACGACTGGCAGCCCTCCCTGCGCCTTCTTTCATTCCCCCCCATTAGCCACCGCCAGCCGCGCTCTCCCAGCATGCCTCCTGTCCGTCGCAGCCCTGGCGCAGCGGTGGCCTGTGTCTACAGCACTCCTGTGGAGACGCACAGTGCTCAGGCGCTCAGCCGGCCCTGCCGTGCACCGCTAAGGGTCCTCGAGCTGAGGGGCGTTTGTGAGCGGGGACCTTCGTCTCATGAAACAGTGCCACACCTTGGCAGTGGCCAGCACTGGTATGACACTCTTCGGCTCGCAGGTATAGGGTGTTAAGTGTGTGACAGCAGCTGCTGTAAGGCCTGTAAACCCTGCAGAGCTGATATATTAGCAGCATTAATAAAGGGAAACCTGGCTTCCCCAAAGGGGAAAGCAGGGTGTGTCTCACAGGAGCCCCGGGGGTCGCTGATTAACAGGGGTAATTTCCCGTTCCAGACTGACATTAACGCAAGTTAAAGTAATATTAATATACTGTATTAGAGCACCTCACAACCCTGCTCAGGATGCGAAGCTGGAAGATGGATGTATTGAAGCAAATAGACTAACTGTATATCATTAATGCATTTCCATATGCGTACATTAAAAGTAAAACTACAGCACAGCATCATACCTTTAGGGTTGTGGGTTCCATACTTGGCTGCAGCTACGCATGTCCTGCATGTGCGTGCTTTTGCATACTGGCATGGGCTCCCAGCTCCCCGCGACCCTGTAAATAAGCCATCGTGGAAAATGTATTAGTTTACGTGAAGTTTTTGCTAAAACTTCTACTGGGTAAGGGATTTAAAATCAGAATTTAATCATAGCTCATATCCAAAATAAATAACACTTCTCTTTTGGATTTTTCATTATGAACATGTTTAACCTTTATTGGTCATAAGTTATTCACATGGAAAATATAATATGCATGTTCTCTGAGCCTATTAGCATGCTTTATTAATCAGCGTGCTTTATTAATCAGCGTGCCGTGCCCCGCATCCGGGGACCTAACCATGGGCTCACACCTGCCCTCTTTGCTGGTGGGCATCGCCGAGAGCAGTTGATTAGGAACTGGGCAGACGTCCCCGCGGGGCTGAGAAACTTCAGACGCTTCTAATGTCTGAAACCTTAGTGTGTTTGGAGCGGTTTTCACTGCCCTCTCTCTTCATCGTCTCCCCTCCAGTTGTGATGGTTTAAATGGACAGACCCGATTTGCAGTGGTTAGCAGGCCGGGCCCCGCGTCTGCCTTCCCTCTCCCAGCAACAGCGAGACCCCCAGCCCCCCTAGGTAGTCTCCTCAGGCCGTTTATACAGCAAAGCTCTGTTAGACTGACTCCTCTGCGCTGGTAGAATTGAGAGATGCTCTGAACCGTGAATCTCCCAGATACATATCATACACGAGGACCCTGTGTTTTCATTGGTCTGATGCCCAGGGTCTTTTCAGCCTGAAATGGAAGTGGCTTTCTCACTGCTACGGTAACTGGGCCGCAGTTCTGACTGAACTTTCGGATTCGGGCCTGGCCACCCCAGCGTCCCGCGCCGCTTGGCAGGCGCTCGCCTCGGCCGTTTGTTTTTGCAGCCGGGAGGAGCAGAGTATCGCCAAGCTCAGGCCGAGTTTCCAGTCGAGCTGCCCAGCCCAGCTGCTAATTAAACGACTGTGCCTGACAGTTCGCAGAAAAGCGAACTACAATAGGCTGGGACGTGTGTCTACGTGCCCTGAGGGTGACTTTGGAATCAACTCTAACGAAGAAACGGCGTATCAGTCCGTAGGTGGTTGAGGAGGTTCTCAGACGTGGTTCTCCTAGGTCCCTGTGTCTCAGACGTAGTTCTCCCAGGGCCCTGTGTCTCAGACGTGGTTCTCCCAGGGCCCTGTGTCTCAGACGTGGTTCTCCCAGGGCCCTGTGTCTCAGACGTGGTTCTCCCAGGGCCCTGTGTCTCAGACGTGGTTCTCCCAGGGCCCTGTGTCTCAGACGTGGTTCTCCCAGGGCCCTTGTGTCTCAGACGTGGTTCTCCCAGGGCCCTTGTGTCTCAGACGTGGTTCTCCCAGGGCCCTGTGTCTCAGACGTGGTTCTCCCAGGGCCCTGTGTCTCAGACGTGGTTCTCCCAGGGCCCTGTGAACCACATGGACAGCAGCATCACTGCTGTGTCCATTCATGGAAGTTGGATACTTTATTAACCCCAGACTATGTTACAGGTTTATAGGACCACAACATACAAATTTAGAAGTAAAAAGGGCATTTAGATTTCAATAGACGGCAACAATTAATAACAGACAACAACAGTATCAGTGCAAAGAATGTCAGGGAAAGTATTTGATGGTGTTCTGCAGTAAGGCGCAGTAACAAAGTGTTAGTATTAATAGCATTACAAAGGGAGTTTGTAATAAATGTTATATGAATGTGCATAGGCAGTTCCGGTCCATTCAGACAGGTGGTTCAGAACTGCTTAGATGGTGATGAGCTGTCCTGACTTCACTGACCATAAGCAGTGTGGAGTGGCATGACGATGGCTCCTTCAAGCCCTTTTCCTTTCTTGGATTGAACCCAAACCTCTAGGATTATTGTATGTTACTGTAAACTTTGTTTTTGTATTTTTTGTTTTTGATTACTGCCAAGGTCTTCAGTGGAAACGTACCTGGGGCCGCAGTTTCGTGGGGGGGGGGGGGGGGGGCGCAGCTGAGGCGAGGTCACGGGCGGCCGGTCCTCAGAGGAGGGTCTTCCTTTTCTCTGAAACACTGTAAAATGCGCTGACGTTTAACCGAGGCGAGCCACAGACCTTGGATAGGTGAATGTGAGAAAAAGTGCGGCTGGATTGCCACCCTGATCATGTGACTGCACACGAGTGCTGAGGTGGATCTCCTGTAATGACAGAAATGCTTCATTTTCGGTGTTATCCCGCTAGCTAGGGAATGCTCACGTGCACACACAGTGCTTCACCTTCTGCTCCCTTGCTTCCCATTAAGCTGATTTTAAAAGCACAAATCAGTCTAGACTCATAACTCTGAAACGACATCTATCTATACGTTGCACCATTCCGCTTCCATATCAAACGTACGTGGCAAATGTTTCCGCACCGATCAGGTGGTTAACTATTTATTTTGTCTGTGTCTAAATGTTCAAGTCTTTAAATGTAATATTTATATGATGTTTATTTGTCTCAGTATTCATATTCTATTTATTACATTTCATTTGTACTGTAACCAGTGTGAACGATATTTCACGTCAGTGTATGACACCAAGCGTAGCTATGTGATTTCAGGTCATTACTTTGTTATAGACTTTCGTGTTGTTATTTTGTACGGAATTACAGAACAAAAACGAGATAGTATCTTTGGTTTGGAATTAATACCAGATGATACCAAACTTATTAGGCGTGCGAAGGCGAGATAGCTGTGGTTTCTGCTTTAAGTGAAACAACACTTGTGATTATCAGTCATCATCATGATGCTCTTCCTCTCCAGCAGACAGACGACGCAGCACAGACCGATGGGCAGCAACAGACGCAGTCATCCGACAACACGGAGAGCAAAACGCAGCCCAAGCGGCTGCACGTCTCCAACATCCCGTTCCGCTTCCGGGACCCGGACCTCAGGCAGATGTTCGGCGTAAGCGCCTCCGTTTAAGGGTGTCTGGACGGTGGGAGGGGAGAAGTATTTAGACAAACACGGAGGTCCGTAATAAAAAAATACCCTCTGCATTTTTCTATACATTTATTTGTATTCATATTTATGGCATGTCATTATATCGAAATCTCAATATATTTACACACTCTGAAGAACATTTCGTCTTTTTCCCAGACCCACACCCCATATTGCCAATGAATCTTCTGTTGACTGATGTGTAACAACACCATTCATAATTGATGAAACGTTAAAAGGCAGGCTATTAAAAGCTTATTAAAAGGCACAGTTATTAATCCTCGGTTTCCCGTGAATTCCTGGCGCTGTGAACGGCTAAATATTACGGTAAATGACAGTAAAATTCCCGCTGGGAAATGTATGAATCCATCACGCGCTGGCTGTGATTGACGCAACGGGAAGTAGAACCGAGGGAAAATGCTCAATATGTATTTGGCGTTCATTCCCGTAGCGTTTCTTTAAAATCGTATGCTCGCCCAGCCATGGATGCATGGCTGTACAGAAAGCGGAACTTGTGTGAACCGTTGACTGAATCTGTGCGGGTCCCTCTACTGAGGTGACATTTTTCATTAAAAAGTAACATGTCAGCCAAACCGAGTCTGGGAAACATACACACATCTGAAGTTTAATCGAACAACATGAGTGTCTACGGTGTTTTTCTGTTTCGCGTTCAGTGAGAACTTCTCTTTTCCCTGTTTCTTTTCAGCAATTCGGCAAAATCTTAGATGTTGAAATAATTTTTAATGAGCGAGGATCCAAGGTACGTGATCCATCCGCATCTTCCGCATGCTCTGTCACCTCGATGTCAGTGAGGCAGTAAAAGTGCTTTTTAAATGGGACAAATCTGGTAGAAAGATCAGTATCAGGAACTGATGATGACAGATCAGAATTGTTTTACTTAGAAATGACCGTGTAAACACATTCCTAGCATATATGTGTCTGATTTTAATTAGGGTATAGGATAATCTTTAGCTGATTCTTTAATGATCCTCGTATTTAGAGGAAATAAACACTGAATTATAACGTGAACCGTTAATGTGTTTTATTTGCCTGTCAACTGTAAATATTTACATAGTTTAACACTGATTGTCTGTGTTTTATATCCTTTATGGCTACAAGAATATGGCTAGATCTGGTTTTTATTCATTTTCAACCCTAAGTTCTCTTTCAATGATTTGGTTTGTTTTTGTATATGAATATTTTACGGTTGTGTTAAGTTGTATTGTTAAAATATTTATGCATGTAGAATGACTGTTTTAATTTCCGTTGGCTTGTCTACTGCAGTCTTACAAGTTTGTGTTCAAACACAGTGTTTATATCGATTCCATTTGTTTCTTTCAGTAGAGTTTATTTTCTTCTGTTATGACATGTTACAGGTATTTTTTTGCTTTTAACAACTTTTTGGGAGATGTTACTTGCTTTTAGTACCTGGTTTTCTCAGGGGTTCCGATTTAATGAGGCACTCACATGTGTGGCTTTTTGTAATCTGCATGTACAGTGCAAGGAGAGCGGCAGAAATGTGAAGTAGCGATGTCTGAGGAGCGCTCGGGCATTTTTGGTCGGCGATTGAATTAATAATGTGCATGTTGTTCTCCCTCCCCCTCCCCCTTCTCCCGCCTGCATGCAGGGATTTGGTTTCGTAACTTTCGAAAATAGTGCCGATGCGGACAGGGCCAGGGAGAAATTACACGGCACGGTGGTTGAAGGCCGTAAAATAGAGGTGCATGTTACCGATGTTTCCCTTCTCATCGTTTTTAATAAATGTCTGCTCTCACTGTCATTTTGTTTTGGACGCATTGTCTGTCTCTTCACGTGCAAATCCCTCCCTCCCTCATGGTTTCTTTCTTTAACTTTATTTTATGTTTTATATGCAAAAGGTGACTCTTAGGTCTATATATTAATTCTCGATTCATTTTCTTTATTTACTTTAGCGAGTCGATCTAGGCTTTTTCCTACTACTGACTTTAAGCTCTTTAAGTTGGTTATGATTTGTGTACAACCTTGAGAAAGATAAATGAAATTATGATTTTTTTTCCTATGTTAAAAGTAATGTGGGTGCAGTAACTTCCAAAGCGAACAAAAAAAACAGCGATTGTATAATTATGATTAGTTAGCGCATTACAGGGTTGATGAGGGATATGCGGTGGCGTGTAACTAGGGCATAAAATCCTCGTAACGTGTGTTAATTGGGATCGCAAGGAATACTTTCAGGAGACGATTATAAGTCGAACAAGAACTGCATCCAAATTTTAGAAGTAAGCCTGGGCTGCCGATTTTCCCTCAAAATTGACTCACGCTTCTCTGCATTTTTTTTAAAAGCACGCAAAGCGCTGACCAAAAAGTCATTAGAGATTGTATCGAGATTATTGTCACCCCTGTTTCCCATTCAACACTGTCTTCAGCTGGTTTATTTTTTTTAGCCTCTAGAGTGATTCCAATATTAAGTGGTGTAGTCTTTGAGTAAGATGTTGCATATTTTGCCTTCTCATTTTCCCCCTTTCCAACGATAGCACATAGGGCCCTCACTCAGTAACCATGGTAACTGTACACATACACACGCGGGCGATGGTGCCGAATGGTAAGTGGAGAAGTCCATCTGCCGTTTCACGTATTAAGCTCTGATACCACGTGAATTTTTTTGACTTGTTCAGTTTCTTGATGCTGTTTTACATTGGTACGCCTGTACTTGAGTGTACGTTTAGCTGTCTCAGAGGCACTGATCGGACTGACCTGAGTCGTGCACATCTTACTCAGATTGTAAACTCCATATTGTGTTAAACAATGCACCCCCTTTTATCCTTTGTTAGCTGTGGTTTCAGCTGGAATGAGTTTTTATTTTTATTTTTAATTATTATTGCGATGAAATAAAGGCTCTTGTTCCAAGTGTTTGAATGCTAAATGTTGCTTTTTCCAATGACACTTCTATTCTGAATAGTTTATGTTGCACAATGCTAAACCTGTTTGTCCTTTTTGACATTTTGTTTTTATTTCTTTCTTTTATGTTTGTACCTTGTCTCCCTTCCCCCTTTCCACTGCATGTCCCTTCATATATAGGCTATTGTTTGTTTTCACTTCTTCTGATTTCTCTTTGACTATCATGAACAGATGACGCATGCTTGGAAATCTCTTAAAATGCAAATACGCAATTTTTAATTTGCTCTGTGTGTCTTTCTAAGTATTGATATATGATACTGCTTTTTAAGTGAAATGGAATTTACTTGTTTTGTTGTTTCTTATTATATAAGTACGTTGATTAGTTTGATGCATGCCGTTACACATTTAAAACGTAATTGGGTCAGGCTATCGCAGTGAACGTGGTGTTCGCTAATTTTCCTTTTTTTATGTTTAGGTTAATAACGCAACAGCGCGGGTCATGACAAATAAAAAGACAGTCAACCCTTATGCAAACGGTAAGTTCCAGAATCTACTTTTTATACAGCTCGGCCGTCAAGCCGCTTATGAGCGTCTTGTCTGTGGGCGGAGTTTCCTTTGACGTGCATGTTAAAGACGGGCACCGATGGGACGTGACAAGTCTGCGATTAAGTTGCTTGGTTACCGTAAGCGTCGTTAAAGTCGCATCTACATCCAGGTTCTTCACACTCACGGCTTTCTGCCGCAGTGCCTCTAGTGGCCGCTAAGCAGTCGATCGCGATCAGATAGGTCCGATTTTTCAGACATTCGTAGATGATCGCAATCGGTCATCAACTCTTACCATTGCTACCCAGTAGCTCCCCAGATTATTATTATTTATATTAATATTATTATTATAAATATTGCCTATCTGGACCCATACGTGAAACAAATTGTTAAATTTGATAAAGTAGAAGTTATTTTCCACAATTTTTTGTAACAATATTGCAGTTTGATAGAGAAATAAACCAAGTGCCGTCTCACGTCATCAATACACAAGTGAAAAGGGAGACTTAAGAACCAAACAACAGTACAGAAAAGACCGTGGGCTTATTTGTCGTCATTTAAAAATGAAGTCGGGGCAGTAAAAGTTACTGCATGCTAACATTTTCCAAACTGTGCAGACTTTTCTGCCAAAATATTAATGAGTGCAATAATTCTGGATTTTCCCAAGTAAAACAGGTCATGTTTCTTTTTGCTATTCAGCTCAGGAGGGTTCAGATATTTCCCAAGGACTGAGTCAAGGAACAGATCGATCACACATACTCGTGTGAAAATAAGTATGTTCATCGTTATTCTGACCATGGGTGTATATTAGGGGTGGGGGGTGGTAACCCCCCCCCCCAATAATTAAAACCACCAAGTACAACTCCCTGGTCCCCTCTAAATGGGTGGAGATCTCAAGCCGCCCTCAATACTCAACCCAAAGTTACACCCTTGTTGCTGACTAATATATTTTTTCCACTAAAACAAAATCAATGTTTCGGTATTGGGACATTTTAATTAGCTACACGAATGCACCAGTGCACTAAACACATTAAACCAATTACATTTGTGAAATGAGCACTTTTTTTTTTCCTTCTGGAAACAGGCATGTCAGTCATCTTTGTAAGAGAAAAAAAAGAAATTAGGAGTGTGAATGAATGAGTCCAGAGCCTAGAGAGAGCTTCAGAGCTCTAATGTGCTGTAATCAGTAGGGTATGAATTTACATGTTTTATGCATTTTAATCGTATAGCACTACAGCCAAACAATACGAGTCTTTTGTTGTATCCTGAAAGACGGCAAATGAGCTAATTAATTAATATTCCTCATCCATCAGTGCTCACGGGCAATTAAACACCTTCAGATGGGAACCTTTCTTTTGAGTATCTTCAGTATATTGAATTATGGATTTATGGCGGGAAAAGTTTACCTTCGTTTGGAGTCTTGTAGGAGAGGCTGGTCTGCACTTCGGCTCTCCAATATCCTGGGAAAGCGCAGAGAATTAAAAGCGTAAATCAGACGCGTGGCCCTGGAGGACTCTGGGACAGAGAAGGTGTGGATTCGCCAAGTGTTTAAGCTAAACCCCTCAAGCGACAGCTGAGATTTTTCTTAGCAAATACACACAAACGCATGTGTATTCTGTTGGCTTTTGCGGTATTATCCTAATGCGAATGTGTGTGTGTTCCATGGATTTAATCCTGACAAATGATATCATGAGATATTTGAATGTTAAAATGGCATAATGCTTAGGACAGCATTGTAGCTTCACACTTCCAAGGTGGGGCTTCTACATGTTCTCCGCATGTACTGCAGATCTCCTCATGCAGGTCGAAGACATATTGCTGGGCAAAGCGGCATGTCAAAATCTGATTGCGCGTGTATGTGCACTGCGATGAAATGGTATCTCATTCTGGATGTACCCCTGCCTTGTGCAGCCTGCTGCCCCCCCCGATGGATGGATGGATTGATGGATGAATGGATGGGTGGAAGGATGGATGAATGGATGGCTTTTTTTTTTTTTTTTTTACTGTTTAACCTAGTTCTGTGACCTGGACGTTTGTGGATATTTGAAAATGCCCGAGAATTTTAATGTGTTATGGAAATAACATATTAATATTAAGAAAAGATTAATATATAAATGTACCATTATTTCATATACTAAGGCAGCTTCGAATTTCTCTCCTTACATAAACTTGTAACTATCTTTTTACAGACTAATAAGAGGTATAATAAATGTTTAAATTTAATTCATAAGTCATTCCAAGAGCAGTATTGTAAAGTAAAAGTGTGCTCAGCTCCTGACTGCTCTCGGGTCGGCTGTGTGTAACAAACACTACTGCCAAAAAAAGCCCCCCAAGAAAGGCTTTTAAATAACACTTGCCCCCCCACCTTCATGAAAAGGATCTTCACGGCACCCCTGCTCCCCAACCGCCCTCCTTGTGGAAATTTGTCCACCTCCCCAAATGAAAGCCATCTTTAGTAACACCGCCCCCCCCCATAAACCAAGATGAAGCAGCTCAGAGCCTCAGGTCACTGAGCCGGAGAGGGCAGGTAGGCAGCTGCTGGTGGCAGTGGTGACCTTAGCGCTTAAATGCTCTCTGGGAGGTCGGCTGTAACCCAGATGTAGATGGATGGATGGACGGATGGATGATCACATGAGGAACCTTCCCAGCTGGCATGGTTGATCAATAGGCTCTTGGGAGATGCGGTGATTTCCACCTGTCACTGTCGCAGGGTCTCACCCTAAGCCTGCTCAGATGGTAGGGATGGTGTCTCCCTCCCCACGCCCCCCCCCCCCCCCCCCCAAGGCCCGACCCTGTGTCCCATGGACCTGGCAAAGTGAGGTTTAATCGTTAATACTTCCATGATGGATGGACGTCTTGTCTTCGATGGCCCGTGGAACGTTGTGGGGGGCAAAGAGGGAGAGTGAGAGTGTCGATGAAAAATGAGAACACCATCTGATATCCTGTGGGATTTTTCCCTGGGCTGATTTCTGAACCCATTAGAGGAACTTAAAGTTTGAGCGAGATCCATCACACGTCTCCTCAACCTTCTTCCTTGCATCTGATGGATGGATTCCCCCTGACTGCCCAGTGTCTCTATATGACCTGAATATGCTGACGGCGTGAGCCGATTCCCTGGCACACAGGAGAGTTCTGCTGTGTTTGATGGCTGTCGTTTTCCTTCCGTTAAAAATGAGCAGAATTTCAGGAACGTGGTGGTTAAGGTGATGTTTCTCTGTCTCCAGGCTGGAAGTTGAATCCCGTGGTGGGTGCAGTTTACAGCCCAGAATTCTATGCAGGTAAGTCACAGACAATCCCGGGGAATCCTCCTTGTTATGTGTAGCATGCGTTATTTAAGCATCGAACACCTCAGGTAGCAGAAAACTTTAGCTCTAGACGTGCGATCGCCATTGGTCTGACCACAGGTAACATCAGGGGTGTCTCTCAATACCAAGAACGAGAGGATCGTACTTGTGGTCTTGGCAAGACTGGTGTTACTAACCTGCCTTCCAAGAATGAACTTGGGGCGCAATGAATCATGGGATTGGTCTCGTTTGGCGTGAATGCAACTGATGTATCCTTGATATTTGGGGCGGGGCAGGAACGACATCTGAGGATTTTTACCATCGTCTTGCACTTCTGTTCTTGTGCATGTGAACTGGTCTTCGGTAGTAGAATATGATGTAAAGCGGGTATACGAGAACACAAGTATGGTCAAGAACGCATACTGAGGAACACTGCAGTTGTTTTTGTGCAAGTGAAGTCACTGCATTCGTACGGTGATGCCTCATGCAAATTCTCTGTCTCACCCCCCTTTCCGGCCCTGGAATGTGGCAGGGCTTTGCATCAGCTTCTAGTCCAGCGTAAACGAAGAAGTGACAATGCACATGACACCCTTTAAGAGTTTTAGCGAGCGATAAGAAAACCATCTGGATCGACGTGCCCCCCGGGGGCCACGGGGCAGGGGTATGGCAGGCCGGCACGCTCACTTGATGCTTTAATTACTTCCATAACGGCGGGTCGAGGAGGTGGGACTGGCAGTGTGCTTATCCAGACGCGTGTAAATGATGGGTCTTGAGGATTAGCACAGGCCAGATAAGGTGTTAAAAATGCCTTGCCCTGTTTGTGACCCCACGGTGATGGTGGTGTGGCAGTGAGGGCGGATAGTAGATCAGGGCATGTACCTGCAGTTCTGCGTTCCTCCTCAGAGGGGCGCTGCCCCTGGCCCTGAAGTTTACCTACCCAGCTGTTGTGCTGTGTGGAAAGGGCAGGACACCTGTAACGATTGGATGACTGCGTACAAACACCTTAACCCCACACACACACGCGCACTCACAGACTTTATAAACCTGAATGTGCAGCGGATGGATGGATGGGGGGGGGGGGGTACGTTAGCTTTTATCAGTGAGCTCATTACTCACCCTAGCCACCCTAATCCGTCCCCCCCACCCCCCGCCATAATCATGCCCTGCCATTACGGTGAAAAATATCCAGATTTTATGATTCTGGGAACAATGCAGAAAAATGAGAAGAAAAATCTAATTGTCACCTTGTACAAGGGCACCAAGGGGGCTTTGAATATATTTTGTAAATTAAAATCAATATTTTCCATTTCTTTAGACAATCGTTTTCCTAATTCAGTGCACAATCTGTTAATTGTGAAATGGCACGGTATCGATTGGCCCCCGTCTCTGCTGTGCCCCCCTGCTTCCCTCTCGCCCGGAAATGCCCCCACCGCCTGGTTCGTTTTGGCCTCGGCTCGGATGTTAGTCCCTCAGTAGCGCCTGATATCATTCGTTTTCTTAGCATCTGAGCCTTTTAAAGCAGATCCTTCTGACTGGATTGTCAGAAAATTGTGTCATAACATTTTAAAAATATTGAACCTGTATTGTTTACGGTGGAAGACAAACTTATCTGTAAGTCTGTCTGGAGGGTGACCGTCGAAACCTGTGAGCGTGTGACTGTATGACAGATCTTGCGATCGCCCCCAAAGCCAGAGCTTCACTGCGGGGCGCAAACGCATCATACATCACGTCCAGCGGCTCGGCTCTGTTCAAATAACGTGTCGGCAGAAGCTATAAACGGCTAAAATTGAACAATATTCGTATTATACGGCACTCAAATTTACATAAGTCACTTCATCCACTGAGCACTTGTGGAGGGAGAGTTGGAGGAGGAGAGGGAGAGTGAACATTGGGCAGGTGAGGCGCAGCAAATGGGCGACATGGAAACATGCCATGCAGGAGGATTCTGGGATGCCCAGAAAACACCTCAGTGAAGGAACTTAATCGACTGAAAATTCTCCAGCAAAAAGGGAAATGTAGCAACTCAGATAGAGAGGTCTGTCATCCTTTATTATAAAAACAGTGTTTTCAGTCATTAGCTAAAGAGAATTAACCTGTATATAGAGCAGCATGCAGCTGGGGGCCTGAAACCTGGGAGAAATCGGGATTATCAACTTTCAACGTTCAATCCATCAACTTAGTGGCCTGAACCTGATCCGAGGGAGCAATTCTCATATCCTAGGAGGAGAAAAACCAAACATGGCCGCGCTTCTAAATCCCGCTTGGACATCTGCCTCCGCTGCCCACAGAGCACCCGCAGGATAAAGCCACACGGCTCGTGGTTGGGTCGGCTTCCGGCGCCCGGGGTCGGCCAGGGTGCAGACACGCGCCAGGTGAGGCGTGTTTCGGATCTAAAAGACAGTGGCTCTAAGGCAGCCATCCGAAATGCGGGGGAGTGAAGGCGTCGGGCCCATGGCGAGCTCTCGGGACGCACTGGAGACACGTTAGCAGGCATCTCTGCACACAAACGATCGTTTGAGTGTCAATGTCCATGTGCAGAGAGGGAATCATGGTCCCGTTTAACGCTTTTGGTGCCAGAGTCCAGCCCTGGATTTTTTTTATTCCATACCTCTGGACAGCTATGAAGTGGAAAAAATATCTTTAAAAAAAAAAAAAAAAATTTAAGATCCTTTTTTTATTCGCACCTGGAAAATTCCGTAGGATTTCAGCCCGGAATGGCAGCCAAGGATGACTTAACTTCCTTTGTACCACGGAGGCACGGAGGGTTAGGCAGTTGGTGGTTTGCCAGCGGGGATGGGGGGGGGGGGGGTGCCTGTGTGCTCTGAATGCGGAGCTCGGGCGTGGTTGTGTGAAATTCACCTCCTGAAGAATCCCCGGGTCGATCGCATGATATTCAGAGATGCAGAGACGGGGGCGGGAGAGCAGTTCAGATGTCATAACTGCCCCCTCCATGCAAAGCAGGAGGCGTGTGGAGCTACAGGGCGCCCTGTTCCCCAGCCCCTCAGCCTGCTGCTACTGCAGAACGACTGAATGCTTATAGGGCAGAAGATCTTCTAACGCCCTAAAACACGACCAGCCACCAAGCCGAAATGATTTTAATAATACCTTAATTTCATGCCGGTTTAATAGGCGGCTCAGGGGGGGTAGCACTGCTGTCTCACACCTCTGCATTCAGAGGTTCAAATCCCACCCCTCATGTCGGAATGAGTGATATCTGTAAATGTAGGATGTGTGCCCTGTGATGGATTCATACCCCAACGTGGGTGAACCTGGTGCTTGGGGTGGCTTCCAGAGTTTCTCTGGATAAGCTCTTAAAAGAATTAATAACAGAATTTCCATGCACTTGGAGATATCCATCCACTACCTAGCATTTAAAAAGTGTCGTTTGGCCGGCGTATTGGCTATCGTCACGCTTTTTTTGTCAATATAGACTAAATTTATTTGCCACATATCGTGATATTTCTGACGTGTAGGGGTACGCACCTCTGGCTCTGGTTCTCCGAATAACGCCGTTTTTTTGCATATTACAAACAGCCATAACTCACAGGGTTGTATGTGTCTCTGATTTACACTCGGGTCCCTAGTGACAGTGTCGCTCCGCAGCCAATGCAATCGGCCCAGGAGTCTCCCACAGATCAGCGGTGGGGAGCAGCAGCCAGTGGCTAATGCATGATTAAACTGTCTGATATGCTTATTAATCACCTTCATTTTTTAACTTCAATGCTTAATTTTCTGATTAGATGTGCGTTAAGTTCTATAATTAAACTAATAGTTTAAATGAGAGTAGAGTTGGGTAGTTATTCATTCTAGGGACTTCACGGCAGCCTAAGTGTTATTAATTAAACCAGGGAAAAAGGAGTGGAATGTGTTTAAATGACGTTAAATCGGTACCTGAGAGCGATTTCAACATCTGTGATGTGAAGACTCTTACGGATTAAAAAAGGACAGTAAGCGTTCGGCTTCAGCAGGATCGGATCCCTTTGCATATTACGCGGTTTTCAAAGCCGTTTATTTACTTCCTGGGAAGATGGAATAGGCATCATCCATCAGCGAGCATGCTGTCTGCAATCCTCCGAAATTAGCCAAATGGTGCCTTTGCCCACGCCAGTTCCTGGCGTATAAGTGTATATTATTTTATTTATCATTCTATTTAAATAGGGGCCGTATCTAACCAGAACAGAAATATCCCACAGTATCTGTAAGAGCATATGGAGGAGTCAGGTGGCTTATAGGGGAAACGGTGTAACATAGGGTGCATAATAGTGCAGGAAGACATCAGGACCACAGTCAGCGCTCGTCCATCATCTCGACTTTCTAATAAAAAATAAATAAATAAATGATAACGGCATCTGGAACCAAACAATCTGGGGCGGCAAAGGAGGCAGTGGGCCGATCCTCGTACTTTATTGGGCGTTTGGTGTTATAATAGGAAGAGGGATTAAACAGCTGTAGCCGCATTAAAAGAAACAAATGAGGGAAGATTCATTGGGTCTTTCATTCCCATAATATGGCCACAGCTGGAGATTCCATAGCAGCAGCGAACAATGGCAGGAGGCCACCCCACCCCCCCACCCCCCCCCCTCGGGTAATTGGCAGTCTATTTCTAACGTGAATGCGGGTCCCAGCTAGGGATGAAGGACGCCGGACCCGAGGAAGGGAAGCAAGAGCCAAGTCAGGGATGAATCTCATTAAAATAAAGTTTGGGGCTGCTGTCAGATATGAGGGGATTATACACACACACACGCTCTCTCACACACACAGACAGAGAGACACACACATGCTCTCTCACACACACAGTCAGACACACACACACGCTCTCTCACACACACAGACAGAGAGACACACACATGCTCTCTCACACACACAGTCAGACACACACACACGCTCTCTCACACACACAGACAGAGAGACACACACACGCTCTCTCACACACACAGACAGAGAGACACACACACGCTCTCTCACACACACAGACAGAGAGACACACACACGCTCTCTCACACACAGACAGAGAGACACACACATGCTCTCTCACACACACAGTCAGACACACACACACGCTCTCTCACACACACAGACAGAGAGACACACACACGCTCTCTCACACACACAGACAGAGAGACACACACACGCTCTCTCACACACACAGACAGAGAGACACACACACGCTCTCTCACACACAGACAGAGAGACACACACATGCTCTCTCACACACACAGACAGACACACACACACGCTCTCTCACACACACAGACAGAGAGACACACACACGCTCTCTCACACACACAGACAGAGAGACACACACACGCTCTCTCACACACACAGACAGACACACACACACGCTCTCTCACACACACAGACAGAGAGACACACACACGCTCTCTCTCACACACACAGAGACAGACACACACACACGCCCTCACACACACACACACACACACACAGGGACACACACACAAGCCCACACAACTCTCTCACACAGACACACACACAGACATACACTCAGACACACACACGCTCTCTCTCACACACACACAAACACACATATGCATATGTGCTGTTTTTTTTCAGCGTGGCCAGAACTGAAGTCGGCTCTCCCTAAATTATGCTCTTAGCAAAGCGGTTATTTTGCAGAATTACGCAAAGTGGAAAAGCTGCCAGCGCCCCCCTCCCCCCGCACAACACGGAGCCCGTTTTCCATGTGCTCATGGACTTTGCTGACTTTTCCATGTGTCCCAAATCCATTTTCCCCCAGCAAGACCCGGACTGACCTCGGGATCGCGGCTATGAGTCGAGGTAGAAGTTGTGCTGTTGCACCCTCGAGCTGAGGTACTTTAGCAAAATTGCTTCGGCGCAGATAAATTTCACTGGATTCGCCGTGGGGGCAAAAGGCATCGCTAAGCATGCGAGTTAGCCGCGGCGATAATTTAGCAGCGATCTAACGAGACCCACGTTCAAGTGTAATAAGTGTGAGTAAATGCAATAAAGCTGGGGGCTGCTTCTGTCAAATGGGGGTGTCTGCAGTGGAACGGAGTTTCCGTGCGAGGGGGTCCCACATCCCCCGCGAGGGGAGACATATGGAGCCGCTCCCCGAGAACCGTCCACACAAAACAAATGAGAAAAATAATGACTCCATAAAAGGGGCTGTGTACGCTTTACAGTTGGGGTGGGTGGCGAGCCCACCTCCTGTGGTGGCCGACATCTGCTCCCTTTAATCTCTTCCGCTCCCCCGTTAATGCCCCCCTCGCTGGTCTCTCCCGGCGAAACGCGTTGCCATCCTGCGCTCCGGCGTCCGTGTGAAATGAAAGCGCATCATCCAAGCTGTTTACCTTGTAAATATTAATGCTCAATATAGCCGCGCTGTTTACTTTCTGTGGACCCGCGCTGCATATCGCAGACTAGATTTGAAACGTGTACTAGATGCCCTGCAGCTATCTGCAAGTATCAGTCACTGTTTTTTTAATTAGGCTTTTATTTATTTTCCGGCAGTGTTTTGCTTTACTTTCGCCCTCTTAGTGACAGTTGTTATGTTTTGAAGCGTTATCCCACCCTTGGAAATTGTGCCTTTGCCTCTTCAGTCTTTGAGAAATAGCTGGACACTATATACAGCCCCTCTAGTTGCACTTGCAAATGTAGACCTACATAGCAGCCAAGAGAAATTTCTGCGGGGCCAGGTTAATAGTTAACAGTAGACAGTACATAAGGTGAGCCATCGTCTCAAATTTATGTCCTGCAAGCTAGTTGGACGTTTAAGCTGAAAGTTAGTATATTAATTCAGTGATAAGCTCTGGCATAGTGTTCTTACTCTGTTTCCCTGCAGTAAGTGGCTAGACAGCTCCCTGCTGGAGGTGTGAGGTTGAATCCCCATCTGAATGCCCCCCCCCCCCCCCCCCATGTCCCCTGTAGTGCCAGGCTTCCCGTATCCAGCGGCGACGGCAGCAGCTGCTTACCGGGGGGGCCACCTACGAGGCCGAGGGCGCACCGTCTATAACACGTTTCGGGCCGCAGCGCCTCCACCGCCGATTCCCGCCTATGGAGGGTGAGTATTGCGCCCCGCCCCTACCACCCCCACCCTCCCCCCCCTCCCCCCAGTGACCTCTCCCCTGCCACCACCCCTCACGAGAGCTTTGCCGGGCGCGTTGTGGCGCAGTGCATGCTGGTCTTGCCTCACCACGGAAAGCCACGCAGCATGTGACGAATCTGAATGCCTGAAGATGTGCACCTTGCAGTAAGTAATGAAAAATGACTGTAATTTGTACTGTCACGGTCGGTGGCTGTAAGCATTCTTAATGTCACATGTTGTTATGTAAATTTTCTCTGAGAATGGATGCAGCGGGAAACACGCAGCTGCAAATGGTGGAGGACTGATTTCATTTTTTTTCCCCATGTTTATGGGTGCAAGCATCCGGTGCTTAAGGAGGCTAGATGGAGTTAATTCATTTTAAAAACATCTAAATGATCTTAGCTAAATCTACCTTCTTATCCTTTATCCTCCTGCGATATGGATAACATAATTTTGCAATAAAATTATTTAAAAGCATTTTTTTATTCTAAATTCCTGTGAATTACCCATTAATATTGCAACGAACCAGTGAAAATTTTTAATAATTTACAGTTCAGAATATTTCCATAACTTTAGTAAAATTGTGAAAACCTGATTATGTTAACGCATGCCTGCGATCAAGCCAGAGAATTAGCATTTTACTAATTTGGATGTTATTTTAACTTTAAATTCCAGATTAAAGCAACGTAAGCTTCATTTCTTAAAAAGTGAATAGTTCTGTAATAACAAAGTTCGTACGGAATTCAACTTTCAAGTTTGACAGCATTTTTTAACTTGATTGCTCGCCAGAAGCATTACTCATTAGGTAATTGAAGAAACTGGTGAAGTAATTAGGTTATAGATAATTTTGAAGAAATACTCATACTGTGAGCGATCACTAATCATAGTTAGGGCCACATACTCCGCAGTCATAAATCACATTTGCCAGATTGTGACGTGGCATTTAAAACTGTTATGGAGGGGAGCACAAGCAAACATGTCCATCTCCTGCGAGTCCTGTAGCCTTATGAGGGGTGTTGTGTTATTCATACAGTTAAAAAAAATGGATGTAAACTGAATCCCACGCATGAGTCGGTGTCACGCTCCTCGGTGCCGTGTATGGGCACACGTAGGTGTGAGCCAGTGTGCACTGTGAGAGCACGGCAGCTTACTCAGCCGTCCATGGGCCTGTGATCTCCATTTCTGCGCTGTACCGGCCGTCGAAACATCTGGGCTGCGACCCAGGCTTTTCACCGCATCAGTGTGGATTTATCGGGGAGGGGGCGCAGGCCTTTCCCTTAGGTTCAGAGAGTGCTGACACGCATGAGTGTGTTCGGGGGCGCAGGATGGAAGTCCTGCAGTATTCCCCCATAAAATCCCCCCAGAAATCTGTAGGCATTACTAAAACGGAAATGGGGTTGCACTCGAGCTGGAGGATGAGCCGTTTAGCAGATTAAAGCAGGGACCCACTAGCCTCCTTATCCTCGCCAAACGAGGCTTGCTTGCCAAGTCCTTCCTGTGTTTGGTTTCTGCTGTTCTGTGTGTTGAACTAACCTCGGCGATGCAGGGGTTGGTGACGCTTGCATGTGGACATGCACTAATATGGATGTTTTTGTTTTGTTTTTGCGTGTGTGTGTGTGCGTGCGTGTGTGTGCGTGTGCGTGTGTTTGCATCTCTGCAGTGTTGTATACCAGGATGGATTTTATGGTGCAGATATTTATGTAAGTATGACTTGATGTGCATGCTGTTTACCCCCCCCCCCCACACACCACGCCTACCCCTGCACCTCACCCTCCTTCCCACACCTACCTCCCAACCCTTTAAAATTTGCAAACTGGTATCTACAGTTTCTGTGTCCTTAAATTTACTGTAAGTGTTAAATCTCCATTTATTTTAGCACAGAAACGCCACCCTCTGGATTTTATTATTGCACAAAGTACCTTAACTCACGGCATCTTTCTAGTCAAATATTAATAAGTTATCCGCTACACCCGTGCTGCTGTTAATCATGAACTGGAGCCAGGTCCCTGGGTCGTAGTTAGAGCAGACACCTTTCCTTGGGGTCAGGCTCATGGTCACTCTGAGCATGAATGTTCCTTTTGGAGTCTCTGGGTTTAGTCTGCTAGTGGTTTCCCGGCATCCCGCCACTGCCGTTCTGTTTGCTAATGCCTTGTTTCCTGATTTGCGGGTTTCCGTACCAGAGGTCTTGTCAAGAGTGTTAAGGTCTTGGTTAGCTGGCGTCTTGTTTCCAGGTTTGTCTTCTGGGTTAGCCGGATTCGCACCGCCATGTGCCGTGAGACTGCCACTTCGTTTTTGGATTGCGGCTGCTTCGTTTCTGTATTTTGGCCTCGCTTTCCGGTTCCCGTCCGGGAGCTGCGCTTTCAGTCAGCAGCCTTGAGCCCAGCCACTTGCCTTTCTCTTACCGGGTACCATTTGGCAGGATGTCCGACTTTGGACTTTGCCTGTTGTGGTCCTCGATAAATGCATTTTAACTGGTCATAACATCACCAGTCATACATATGTTAAAGATAGGTTAAGAAATAGTGACTGCCGGCTCAAATATGCAAGAATGAGAGGCAGGTGCTTTTTGGAACATTTGTTCTGTAGCAGAAAGCTCTGCTACTGGTCGGGCAGCTTTGCAGCGGCAATGACAGAGCTACACCTGTGACCTGAGACATGCCTTGGTGATCTTGACGCTCAGATAGTCGTAAGACCCTGGAGCAGCACGTGCTCTCCTGGCCACCCTATGATGGTAAGGGTCACGTAGCGTCTTGGGCTCCTTGAAAGTTGAACTTCACTGCGCTGATCATCAGTTTGATTTTGGAGCGTAACCTGTAGTGAGTGTTTATACTGGAGCCCAGCAGAAGGAGAGGATTTGAAGTACAGTGGGAGCAGGCCCCCAGGCCCCCAGGCCCCCAGGCCCCCAGGCCCCCAGGCCCCCAGACCCCCAGGCCCCCAGGCCCCCAGACCCCCAGGCCCCCAGACCCCCAGGCCCCAGTCTGTGTGACAGACTCAGGGTTTAAAGCGCGGTGATGATCCCACAGTGCCAGAGCGTTGAAGATGAAGGCTTTGGCTGTTCTCGCGGTGCCCCCCGCAGACTCACCGGCCGCAAAGGGGACATCTGTGGGACGCTCCCGGAATTGGACGGGCTCTTGGAAACATTTTGAAGTCCGGCGACTTCAAAATGCCACATAACCCGTGGGTGCCTGGCGCGTGATTGGACGAGCCAGAGAGTGACCGGACTCACGTGGTGCTAGGTGACGGATCTGCGGGAGACGCGCCCCATCCTGCCATTAGCGCCGGGTTGCCCACTGTGCACGGCAAGACCGATCGCCGACACAGACGGTGCATATTCACTGGTAGCATCCAGAGAGCCGCATTTACGTTTTTGAGCGGGGCCCCATCAAAGTAAACGTGGTAAATTTTTGATGAGGTTGGGGAAATTGAGTTATGGCAGATACACATTCAGGCACTTGCGGTTCTGGAGCCTGGGGACAGATGGGGGGGGATCTACAGCATGACGCTGATGGTGTTTTCTATATGGGGGGAGCTTCCATGGCACCAGACAAAACTCTCTGTTGCTGGAAATGGAGGATGTGTCTGTTCCCAGCCTCAGCTTCCGTACAGAGGATGGTATTGATATATATCATTTATGAATATGTATAGATATTAACGTGCTGAAATCTCAGCACTGTCGATCTGAGAGGAGCCGTCCCAGGTCCGTTGCCTTCTTGGTGGGGTGCCGGACTCAGTTCTTCTGGGACTGGATCGCCAGCCGGCAGCTTGCGGCCGTCTTGGCTCGACATCACGCGTAGAGAGTGGCTTTTCACCTCTTCCAGTTGCCTCGTTTCCAGAAGAGGAGGAGACCGCGAAAGGCATGTCTATGAGACGCACGTTGGCGTTTTAAACCTTGATCAGGATTCGCAAATAGGTCTCACCTCGTCCTGATGAAACACTAGCATTCGGAGGCCAGGCTGCTCGAGGTGAAGATAATTTCGCCATTGGACCACAAGGCTAAACTGATTCGCTTTGATAATTAAAAAAAACAGCGAAACATTGTAATTAAATCGCGCCAGGTCCAGACATATGGCTTTCACGGTCTGCCGCCTGCTGTCGACGGACAGCATAGATCCCCCCGTAGAGTTTATTGCGGTCACGCAGGCGCGTAGGTGCAGACGTGTGAGGAGTCGTGTGGCAGGTGGCACTGCCGCCTCCCACTGTGCCCCACCGAGTCTTCAGGTGAATCATTCTCAGGGTTTAAATGATCTTGAACAGGACAGGGGTGCGTTCCTGAGGGCTTCGGGAGCCTCGACCGCAGGCCAAACCATCCCATAGCGAGAGCGGCCTGTTTGTTGATCTGATGTGCCGAGACTCCGCCTCCCCTGGTCTGCGGGACCACAGCCTACCCCCATCTGATAGGCTAGGCACAGCGGCCCCTACCCCCGCTCGCCGGCCGGCCTCGTTTGTCCCGTCTGCTTAATTGAGCAGCTGACGTGACTGTTGCGCATGATAAAATTAGCCAACTGTTTCCCCCGTAATGAGATTTGCATAATTAATTCAGAATTTCCTTAACACCTTTAACAAATGTGCCAGTGTGATTACAGTGTTGTGGGGCGGTGGCGTAACAAGCAGCCCAGGCTCTCAGCACCTCCCAGGCCGGCATATGCTGCCGCTGGCAGCTGGATGTAATTGCCGCAGTGTAGCACTGCCGCCGATGTACACCTTCCCCAACAGGAGGGGGCGCCACCACATCCACTTTCTGTTATTGTGAATGATGTTTGGGCATTTAGAAACAAGGGCTTGTTATGTAGGGGGTGATCCCTCCCCCCCCCGCCCCTCCCAGGAGTACTGAAAGCCACAGGGGGATTGTTACGCTGCTGGGTGGGGTTGGGGGTGGGGAGGAGGCTGGTCATCACAGGGCAGAGCAAACATGCGTGTGTGTGTGTGTGTGTGTGTGCGTGGTTTCAGGGTGGTTACACTGCGTACAGATATGCCCAGCCTGCTGCTGCCACTGCTGCTGCCTACAGCGACAGGTAAGAAATGCCCCCCTCCCTCCCCGTCGCACCCGCCTCACCCCCGCCACAGTGCCCCCACCCGGCCCGCTTCCCGTCTCCGCGCCCCTATGGCCAAGCTGCTTTATCGGCAGGACGCCATCTCTCGATCTAGACAGAGACCGTCATGAGAGCAGGGCAATAATTGGCGGATTAAATCAGCCAAGATGTCACCCTGGTTGTAATTGGCAGACGGGAAGCCGCCGGAACAAAGGGGCAGTTGCAGCTGGAAAATGTAGTGGAACGGACTCCACACTCCTGTAGATAAAGTAATAAGACGTTTAGGCTCCAGCGGGGGAGGGGGGTGGTGGGGTCGGGGGGTCCATTTTGCAGCCAGAGCTGCATATACCCGACACGCTCCCACATGTTTGTACCAATGAGTCAAATCCACACCCAGGGAGGAAATGCCCTCCCCATAGCTGTAAGCCTAAGGGGCGGGCCTTACCTCATCCATGTCATCTCTTTCTACTGCCCAGCTCACACCCAGGGAGAATTTCCAGCCAATGGAATTCTAGGGTTTAAAAGAGTGTAGCCAATTGGAGGACGTCATTGACATTCCACTTCTCTTAGCCAGTGAGGGCCCATATGCAATGGCTGCAGTGTCCTGACCAATCTCTGACACCGATGCTGTACAAATTCACAGGCATGGAAATTCTTTCCCTTTGACGGCATTACTTTTTGTAAATGTAATTATTATTTTTCAGATATAGTCTTACTAATTCATTCTAGAAAATAAGATATATTATGGTTAAAAAAATACATATATTGCCCTAATAAAAAAAGAATAACTCAGTAATGAGTTTGGTTAAATATGTAGAAGAAGAAGTAAAAGTTAATTTTAAATTTAGATTCACACATTGCATATTTAATTGTGATACATTATGACTCTTTAAACATTTAAAGTGCTCAGTAATGTATTATATTCTGTTAATATGGTTTCTAAACCACCAGTCCTATGTTCTCTGTACTTGCTGCAAGGCAAATTGGCAAATTGTACTCCTCTATTCACATTCAGCTTAATTAGCAGGGATCCACTGAAATTATTCACTTTATTTCATGCTTTTCTTTTCGTAAGTCTGCTTCTTTTCCATTTTTGTCATATTCTCAAAACATTCATTAACTTTAGACGATAGTCAATAATGTTCAGCAACTTGTTTACATGTTTATTGCAGTCCAGTGCTCAATTAAGGACCATTTTTTTTTTAATTGTCCAAAATGTCTGCCCTTTATTCATCTTTATTTGGTGGAAACAAACCCTTTTGTTGAGTTATAACTGAGTCTCCATGAGGGACACCAGCCTCTCCAGTGAAAGGTGCGGCGACACCCCGACGAGTGTCCTACCCGAACCCCAGATTGTCCCCTGCGAGGGGTTGGCTGGACGATTTGTAGGCAGTGCGCTGGGTGCCGTGTGATGCAGGCAGCCACTCGCTCGGTCACAGGGACACAAAGCCGGGTTCAGGTTGCACGACCGGCCCAATGAGCTGCCACACCATGCCTTGCCTGGGCTGTTGCTGGGCTTGTTTGCAAGCGCTAAGACTTAGGAACGGGTCACGCCTGCTCTCAGTTTCCGTCTCCCCCCCGGTTACTGCGCTCCACCCCCACCCCCTGTGCATGCGAGGTCACTTGTGGGTCGTTGGGTTTCCCTGGCTGTTAGCATGCATGCCACCTCGATATCCTGCATGGAGACTGTTAAGGACTCGTCCAAATGTCGGCTGACGGGCGCTATGGCAGCAGGTTCTGTTTTCGGGAAGTCGGGCCGTCCCCCGATGACTGGACGGCGAAGGTACACGGTTAGTCTGTCCTTTGAAGTAGGGGGCACATTGTCAGATGAATTTCGGAAGTGCTGTTTTTGTGGCCAGATTGTGGGTCAGAGGCTTGTTTGTACGTCGGCTTCAGGATGACGCCGTTTGTTAGTGCTTTACAGTCCGGCATTCACACTGTTTTTTTTCCCCCTCAGCTTTTGTCGACTTTTGTTTTATTTTTCTCGCCAGTTTTAGACCGATGCACATTTGGCCTCGATATCTATACGTTTTTTCCAGCATGCTGGTTTTTTTTCAGTTTCTTGCTGTTTATCAGTGCTTTTTATCCCGCGAATAAAACATACCATCACTGAATATTTTTAAATGTATTCAAAGTCTTCGAAAGATACATATCTAAACTATAACATTCCGTAATGTTAATATTATTTTAGGTATTCAGATTTTTGCTAACTTCGCCAGCTATTATCACCCAGGTTTTTCTCTAGCTTACCGTTCAGTATCTGAATTTGGCTGCCTAATGTCTCGCCAGCCAGCAGGAAAACTTTGCCGCTGTTTCACGTGTCTGCTCACTCCACCCTCTTTTTGAGCTGCCAATCAGATTACACTATGTGAGCGGGCTAAGAACCAGGATGAGGAGTAAGGCAAGTAGCTCACAGGCACATGACAGAACCTGTGAAACTGGAGTCAGATCCCTGCTGATTCCCCTGCCACCCTCAGCTGGACCTGGCTGACGTGCTCTGCCACTCAGAGCTATCAGTCAATATCAGCCAATGTGCTTTTCCCCAGATTTCCGAGTTATTTATGCCATTCTAAGGATCTCCTCTGGGCTTCTCTCCTGTCCCTCCGTGGTGCCCGTGGGGATGAAGCAGAATCTTCATTATGTTAAGCAGCGTTCTTAGACGCTGTGAATGAGCAGGTCTGGCACACACTGGGCGTCTCATCAGTGATGTCAGCTGAAAAATATTTATATAAGTCAAGGAGAGCCTATTGATTTTTTTTTTTCTGCTTGTGGTATTAAATTTCACCCAAACTTAAAATTCCTCACACACCTGTGAAAGAAGCAATTTGTTTTAATAATCAATACAGTAATTTTCCATTTCCGACATCGTATTAATTAGACTTCTGCTCAACACCACACATTCAGTGCTGTGACCTTGTGTTAGTCCTTTTTTTATTGTATTATGTACTTCTTGGGGTTTTGGACCAGAATATAGCCTCCTTCAGTTCTCATGTGATACCAGCTGGGCTGAGCTGGGTTTGGTTGGGCCAGATTCGCTCATGACTTTTGCTTCCCCTTTTAGCCAGGGTTCGAACACAGTGTTTCCTAACATGATGCCTGTACTAATATAATCGCGTCTCATTCTGTTTCGGCCATCGTCACCCTCCCAGGATTTATTTATGAACGTCCATTATTTGTCACGCCCCAGGAAGATCAGCTAGCTGACCTCTTCCCTGTCCTTGTCCCCTGATCAGCCATCGCCACACAACGCTGGATGGGCACAGTAACGGGGTTCCTGTGTGTAGTAGCCTTAATGGAAGCTGTAGGCTGTGGGTGCGAGAGCAAGTGTCTCCCCCTAGCAGGCGGAGCAGAGAATGCAGGGGCTGCCAGTCAGCTGACAGTGCCGTAAAGCATCGTCTTGGGCTCCTGCTACTGGCGGTCTGTGTTGCCGAGCTGATATCCATGTCCAAATCATCATGGCAGCAGGCTGGTCGCTTTGCTGTAGCTGTTAGAAAACCTGTTTAAATTCACGTCTATAAGTCTCTCGACAGGAGAAAAACCTTTACATTTTAATGACATTTAATTTATAGAGAAGAGAAAGCCTTACTTTACCCTGACCTCTCTTATGACAGGCAAGCCTTGCAGGCAGATCGAAATGACAAAATTTACCGTTAATCTGTATTTTCTGGCCTGCTAACCGCTAAGGGGCGGATCTCGCCCGTGTCACATGACCGTATGACAGGCGCAGAGTACCCAAGCAGCACACCTTTCAGTTAAGGGCAAGGGCAAGACAGACACCATCAGTTTTAAGTTGCAACACAAATGAACAAACTAAATAATCATGCATAGTGATGTCATTGTTGCAATCACTGGTTTGTAAGAACAATAACCTGCACTCCCCAATGTTTACATTGCTTATCCTCCATTAAAAGTACTACATGGAACATTAACTTCAGTATTTAAAAACTTTCTCACAGGAACATAGAAATCTGAACACAGAGCTTATGTGTAGCTTTTAAGTTATATTTATCGCGCACACAAACATACACTGCATAGTGAAATGCCTTTCTGCCTGTTTCCAAGATCGTGCACAAAAGGAGGTAATGCAAAGAAAAGCAGAATATTATAAAAAGATAATATGACTAAAATAAAACAGCAATCAAAATAAGGCCGTAAAATAGCACAATAGAAATGGAGAGCAGGGGCATCGATATATGTACAAAGAAAGTGAGGCTGACGCGCTTATTCATTTCAGTGTTGTCCCACCACATGCATGCCCCCCCCCTTCCCGTAAGGAGGCACTCGCTCGGCCCGTGGCCCCCGTCCGCTGGCTCTTCCGAAGGTCCCTGGAGGGTCTTTCTGTCTGTTGCCAGTTCCCCTTCCATGAAGCCGTGACAGTGAGCATGCTCTCTGCGGTGCATGGGTTCGTCTGTGCATTGACGCCATAGTCTGTGCTCTAGGAAGTGCATGTTGGTATCACACGGTATTGTGTTTCCGTGGTGACGATGTGTCTTCGTGCGGCGGGGTACCCGTCACGCTACGGGCGGTGATCGGCATAGCGCCACCAAGGGGGCCGATTCAGTATGAAAGCTTCACCGGGGTCGACGCTCTGCACCAAACTGAACGGCTAAATCACCGTCTAATTGGGATTGGAGCGATCAATTGTGTGCCTGGAATTCAATGTTAGACCCCCACCCCCACTCTGACCCTGTAGAAACGTAAAAATTCAGAAAAAACGCCCACCTGCAGGCTTCCTGACTTCAGAGTCGTCGATAGATTCACATTCACACGCATGACCACGCAGCTGTGCGGCTGTGCTAGTCGATTATGTCTCCTACACCCTGTCAAAGTATAAACTAATAGGAAGCTTGTCCATCGTTTACTGCTCTGCAAACTTTATCAATGATGAGAGAAAGAAGCAGAGATTGAGTCAGCTCTGCGGGGGCAAGCAGTAAAATCACAGGCTCCCCTTGTCAAGATGTGCAGACACCTTCCTGCACATGTTCTGCAGGCCTGAACGGACCTCTGGACTTGGGACTGCTGGTGAGAGAAGCTCTTTTAGCTGGTGAATCGGCCCCTGTCTCCCAGGGAGGAACCCGGCCCCGGTCATGTGTTCTGTGCAAAGCTGTTTGTTTTATTGCTTATTGTCGTTTTTTTTTTTTTCTTCCTTTCTTTTCCGTTCTTCGTTTCCCTCCATATGAGTATTCCAGTGCCGCATGTCGTTGCTCCATATCTAAGCGTGGACGGCCCTTCGTGTGTGTGGGGGCTGCTTATGATTTGAAGTCTATTGACCGTCGACCACGCCCCTCTATCAATCCTCAGACAGCTAGCGGTATTGTGAATTTTATCTTCTCTTGCAGAAATCATTTCGTCTTCGTTGCAGCAGATGAAATGTCTTGTAACACCTCTTCAGGTAAAATAAACAAACGAAATGAACAAATCACCCCCCCCCCTTCCCACTCTCCTGCTGCATCCACTCGGGATTCTGCATTTGTTTATTATGATTTATCAGTTTTTTTTTTCGTTTAGTTTGTTTTGGTGATGCACCCAACGCGAGAGCTTCTCCTAACAGTCTGTGAGCAGCTTTCTTATTATTCTTACCCCTCAAAAAGCCAGTATTACTTTCCGTTTTGTCTCTGAACGCTGTTTTTCTAGTGCATCCATCCACAGTCTGTCCATTATCCATTCATCCCACTTCGTGGACAGGCCACCTGTCCTTAAATGAGGAAATAAACACACAGGCACAGCAAGTTGGGGGGGGGACTTGTATTAATCCTGCCTCTGTTTATTTCTGCTTTTATTTTGTTACGGTTAATGATGAAGGTGGCTGGTTGTGTGGCCACGCCCCCCATTTTCTGACTGAGCCTCACCACCAGTGCCAGTGCTGCTCCTGTTGCCGTTCCTCGTGATTTTGCTGACTCAGCCTGATCCACGCTGCTTTAAAGCCGATGTCTCACAAGCTCGCTTTTGGTGACGTTCTGATGTTTAATCAGAGGTTTGACCCAAGGTCTCGGGGAACCTGAGAGATAATTGCACATTTTAAGATTAATTGGTACACTTGCCCACCTCCCATCTCCCATGATGCCCTGGGCAGGCCACTACTAGGTGCTGGATATGCTTGACGATTGTTTTGAGATAAATCGGCCCGATATCTGCAGTGTGGGTTTCCATGTTGCCTCCTTGTCAAGAGTCTGTTCTCACTCACTTCTCATAAGATGACCATGCATTTTTGAAATGTTTTACATATTAAATACAGTGGAAACTGCTTTTACTGATCATAGTTATAGTGATCACCCATTTATATGGTTCAAAAAGCTTTAGACAGAATCATTCCGGTACAAATACTGTTCAAATAATTCGCTTGTAGTAATCAAGCACTCCGCTTACAGTGTTCATTTAAGGTCTTTTTAAACATGGCGACATTTGGGAAAAAAAATTAAACTGCGATAATTCTTTTTTTTTATTTTATACTTTAATTGCCCTACTTTGCCTTGCATTAACCCATCCGCTTCTGGATAGCTACCTGAGGCTAATGCTGCGTGCGCCGAAATCATGACGGGGAAAAAGAAAGTAATTTTCTCTCAATTACAAATATAGTCTCATGAAAGCTTATGATAAACCGCCAAAAAACGACCGAGACACAGCAACAAAACTACAATTAGTGCTTTGAGACAATGTAACATTTTGAAAATGCTCTGTATAAATAAAATTTAATTGAATATTACGTACAGTACTGTACTATATTATAGTGTATTTGAAATATACTCAGTTCAGTATTTTTAATTAATTTGTACAGTACTGTAATTTGAAAAGCGTTTCAAACAGCTGTACTGTATTTTAAAATCGTCAATAAAATTAAGCAAATAGCAACAATGTCCATTTTATTACCTTATATTCATGTAATAATTATACCAATGTCAGTTAGACGGTAATCTGCCTGAGGCATAAAGCAGAAGAAAATAATCGGTTATAATGATCATCTGCTTATAATGATTAATTTCACCCCGACGGACGTGATCACTATAAGCAGTTTCCGCTGTATAAATTAATCTAACTAATCAAAAACTTACACTAAAGCTCGAATGATATATATCCATATATTCTAAGAAATGCCTTTATTTGAACTGTAACTGAATTTTTTACTAAATGAGCCAGTATAAAGTTTCGGATTTGCAGTAATGCGTTTTAAACACATCTCATTTCTTTTTTGAAAATGAAGATGACTTATTATTACACAATTTTAAAAACTTCTATAATGCATGTTGTAATTGAGTTGCACTCCGTTTTTGTAAAATAAACAAACAAATAAATGAATAGCTTTAAAGGATGTGAAGTTCGGTGTTTGTGGACACTTTGCGATTCTATGACTCACTGACTAATTCAGCCTGTAGTATTTTTTTCTGGGTTTGGGGACATAGGGGGATTTGGAAATAAACACTTTCTTTCCCTTAAAGATACCATACCCACTGCTTTTACCTTAATCTTAGGCCCTGAAGGCCCTGCTCCGTTTACTGTGTAAATGTTAGCGTTTGTCGCTAAGACAAACGTCTGGAGCGCTGCAGGTTCATGGGTCTGTGTTGACCTTGCGACGAACCTTCTTCCTCTCAGCGGATCGTAAGGTCGAACGAAAAGCCTTTCAAACACTCAGTAAACATCACTGCTGTGCAGGTTAGCTTATTTTGTCAGAGACAGCTGTGTTAATAGTGGGCAGAAGGGCCCGCCTTGCCTGGGTGGGGGCTAACCTTGGGAGCCTTTCTAGACCTCTCTAACAGTAGGGTTTACCAGCTCGCCGTCTGATCTCCAGGCGCCCTTAACACTCATTAAAGTAGCCGTGCAAACAGAGATAGTACAAATCAAACAGCGTATACCCAGGTACTGGCTGTACAGTGCATAACAATGACCAAACTAATCTACTGTGGATTAACTTCTTAATCAAGAGCCAGTAAATATGTAAAGTAGGTCATTTATAAGCAATGCCCTGTGCTCTGATTGGCTCTTATCTGGTCCAAAACCCAGGGAAGGCCCAAAAGAAGCGATAAACCATTTATCACATGAACTTCTGGGATCACTAAGCCGTCTGTCAGTCAGTCGCCAGGAGACCACACCGGAAAATCCAGCTTCCCCTAACAGCGGTACCGTGCAGCGAAGGGCAGGCCCATCCAATTTGTTTACGTTGGAGAAGCTTAAAAGTGTTTGCCTTTATTACTGTTTATTTTGGTAGCTTGGGTTGTTTTTATTTAGGTATTAGGTATGACCTCATGACCCTGACCAAGATAAATAGTATTAAGATGGACGGATGGAGAGGTGGATGGATGAATGGAGGATGAAAGTATTAAAAATGAAATAGTATGTGGATGGTAGTTAACATTTAATTGTTACAGACTTGTAAAGCTGTTAGTGACTCCTGTTTGGGAGTCGTTGTGCAGCGTTGGGCCGGACATGGTGTGATAGGTCACTCCTTAGCACTGCTGGTTCTGGAAGCACAAACTCCAGAGGGAGCTGTTGCTGCAAACTGAGCTGAAGCCCCATGCACCAGACTCAGACCCCCTGCAGCGACAGTGAAGGCATGTGATAGGAGAGGGTCAGCCTACGTTGGGGGTATGTCACAGGCATACGATGGGGGGGGGGGGTCACCCTATGATTGGGGTAGGTCGCAGGCATACGATGGGGGGGAGGTCAGCCTACGTTGGGGGTATGTCACAGGCATACGATGGGGGGGGGTCAACCTACATTGGGGGTATGTCACAGGCATACGATGGGGGGGGGGTCAACCTACATTGGGGGTATGTCACAGGCATACGATGGGGGGGAGGATCACTCTACAATAGGTATAGGTTACAGACATATACTGGTGGTGGGGGGGGGGGGGGTCACCGTATGATGAGGGTAGGTTACAGGCGTATGCTGGGGGGGCTCGCAGTAATGCGATGGGGGGGACCCTGTGATGGGGGGAATAACCTTCTGATAAAACGATGTGTGTTGCTGGAAAACCCACATATGTTGTGTGCAGTTTCAGGACCTGCAGACTTTGCATCATGTGATGCAGGCAGGACGTACCGTTTCATCTTTAGATTGGAAAACACTTTGCTTTCATGAAAAAGGGCAGCTGCCGCTTGCGAATGTCAGGACATTCTTTAAGTGTCGTATAAACTAGCTTCCTGTGTATGTATTACGATATGAATTAATATCGCAAGATCACAAAGCTTTAATCTGAAGGGAATTTCATTATTTGTGATGTGTCAATTTGTACTTTTCCCTAGTGAGGTATAGATTAAGTGACATTCTCTCTTGTAATTTATGTTTATTTGATACTTTGATTCGTAGCAACTGAAAGTAGAGGGAATGGTTATAGTTTATGTGTGCACTACCTGGGATTCAAACCCGTGACCTTCATGTTGTTAGTACAATGCTCTTCATGTTGAGCTACAGGCACCTTCCGGTTGCCGCCACACCCTCTGATGACACCGATGCAGCTGTGGCAGTGGGCTGATTTCTGTACTGATGTCATTCTCTAGGAGAATGGATATGGATACAAGCCAGCTTGCTTCCCTCACACCTTTACAGAGGAGAAACACTATATCAAAACGTAACTTAATCTAAGGCACTAAAATACAATGTAGTCTGGAATCAGCCAGCTAATAAAATCTGAGTTGGCAAATGATCTGAACATGGTCTTCTGGAAAGTTTTTGCAAGATATCTTTCCTGCTGTCCTCTGAATTTGAGCCCTGAATGGTGTTTTTCAAAGCTTGGGTGAAATCTGACTTTGTGAAAGGCAGATGCTGATGTTTGTTTTGTGGTTTGTTTGTAACCAGCGCAGGAGTGCTACTTTTTGTAGTTTGTTTGTAACCAGCGCAGGAGTGCTACTTTTTGTAGTTTGTTTGTAACCAGCGCAGGAGTGCTACTTTTTGTAGTTTGTTTGTAACCAGCGCAGGAGTGCTACTTTTTGTAGTTTGTTTGTATCCAGCGCAGGAGTGCTACTTTTTGTAGTTTGTAGTTTGTTTGTGACCAGCGCAGGAGTGCTACTTTTTGTAGTTTGTTTGTATCCAGCGCAGGAGTGCTACTTTTTGTAGTTTGTTTGTAACCAGCGCAGGAGTGCTACTTTTTGTAGTTTGTTTGTAACCAGCGCAGGAGTGCTACTTTTTGTAGTTTGTTTGTATCCAGCACTGGAGTGCTACTTTTTTTAGTTTGTAGTTTGTTTGTAACCAGCGCAGGAGTGCTACTTTTTAACCAAGGAAACAGTAAACTAGTATCATAACATTATTCATTCCCTATTTGTAAGAGCGAGGACCTGCTTATATCGACGCAGAAATGCAGACCTCAAGCATGTTAAGGTTCTTTATTGCCGCAGAGAATCACTCGGCCATCCGTGATCATCGTCATGAGCCCCTCGGGTGCCGTCAGGGTTAAAGTAGAGCCGCAGCTGTGACGTTAGAGAGGGTTAAGCGCTGATGTCTTCCAGCCAGCCCCGACCTGTTACACATGACAAAGGATTAATATTCTTTTCTATGAAACACTTCACTGTATTAAACCCCCCCTCCTTGCCACCTTAGAATCGCTGTCTTCTGGGTCAGCGCGTATTCTGGTTATTTTGTCAGTGTTTGGGCAGCTCAGACTCATCCATTTTTTCCTGAACAATGACCGATATTTCCCTCTTTTTTGTTTCTCCTTGTTTCTGTATATTCTGGCCAGAACACCCATCGACCGCATTGCTTGCTCTGTGTGTGTCTGTCTGTCTCTCGCTCTCTCTCTCTCTCTCTCTCTGTGTCACACACACACTCATACACATAAAGTTGAGCTGAGTTAAATTTCACTTAGGCTGGACGGAAGTCCTGAAAAAGCACCACATAGACAAATAAAAATGGTGACAAAGAACAAAAAGAGCTAAAGGAGAGCAGCGAATCGGTAGGACACACTTCCTGTCCCTGCTGCGTTCTCTCTCCCCGCAGTTAGTTCTGTATGTGGTTGACCTCTTGTCTGTGTTACAGTCTCTCTCTGATTGTGGAAGGAAAATTCCAATTGAGCTGCTAATGCATACCTCCCTCTCTCCCTTTCTCTCCACCCCCCTCTCCCTCTCTCTCCATCCCCCTTTCCCTTCTCCATCTGTCTCTGTCTCCATCTCCCCCCCACCCCCCAGTTACGGACGAGTTTATGCTACCGATCCCTACCACCACACACTTGCTCCAGCAGCCACCTACAGCGTTGGTGCCATGGTGAGTTGCTGACACGCCCCCCTCCCCTCTCGTTGCCCTGTTCTCTCACTCCTCTTCCTTTTTGCACGCTCTCCTCTCCCACTCCTCCCCCTCCCTGCTGCATGGATTTTATCACAGCTGACGTCTCCTCACTTTAACTTAATTGAATTTGTCTCCTTCGCTAACGGCAGCTGAAGTGCTGCATTAATCCTCCCAGTAAATGTGATAAATGCCTTAATTTCTTGGCAAAGTAGTGCATGTTAGTTATTATATTTCTAATTTTGTGAGTATCACCTAGCTGATCGCTCCCTTTAATGGAATAATTAGTCATTTTGATAATTAAATCTATCACCTAAGTGGTGCAGTGGCAACAGAAACGAGACAGAGAGCGCAGTGAAAAAAAATTACAAGAATAAGTCCCAGTAAGACCTGTCAAAGACCCAAGACTTGTGACTCTCAATGACCCAAGACAAACTCTCAGTGACCCAAAACTGCGACTCTCAATGAGCTAAGACAAACTCTCAGTGACCCAAAACTAGGACGCTCAATGACTCAAGACAGGGACTCTCAGTGACCTAAAACATGGACCCTCAATGACCTAAGACAAACGCTCAATGACCCAAGACAGGGACTCTCAGTGACCCAAAACTGGGACTTTCAATGACCCAAGAGAGGGACTCTCAATGACCCAAAACTGGGACTTTCAATGACCCAAGAGAGGGACTCTCAGTGACCCAAAACTGGGACTCTCAATGACCCAAGAGAGGGACTCTCAGAAACATAAGACCGGGAATACCTAATGACCCAAGACTGGGACTGTCAAAAACCTAAGACTAGGACTATCAATGACCCAAGACAGGGCCTCTCAAAGACACAAGGCCAGGAATGCATAATGACCCAAGACTGGGATTTCTCCACTGTATATTGATTAAGCTGAGCTTTCCATGCATGACATTCTACAGCATTGCATATAAGGCAGCCAGACCGCCTCAGCTGCATGTATCAGGCGTTGTTTATTTTTCCATAAAATGTTGAAGCATGGGCCTGGATCTTAGTGTTCACAGGTCTCTTCAAGTGAGAGCACAACCGCATTTTATGTTTCCTCTTTCTGGCCTTCCCAGTGCTGTCAATTCTATACCATGTGGCTCACTAAGATCCAGAGTCAGACTCACTAAGATCTAGAGTCAGACTCACTAAGATCCAGAGTCAGACTCACTAAGATCCAGAGTCAGACTCACTACGATCCAGAGTCAGACTCACTAAGATTCAGAGTCAGACTCACTAAGATCCAGAGTCAGACTCACTAAGATCCAGAGTCAGACTCACTAAGATCCAGAGTCAGACTCACTACGATCCAGAGTCAGAGTCACTACGATCCAGACTTCCGTGGAGTCTCATCGTTGTGTTGATCCATCAGTTTGTCCGTTAACTCTTTTCTTATACCCTTCTAAGTAGTAAAACAGTCTCCAGGCATGCAATGTCTTGGTGTGCTTGCTGCATGACGCATCCCGGGTTGATCGCCAGGGGTATGTACGGTGTGCGCATTGCAGGGCGGAACAGTGGGGGGGGAGGGGGAGGGGCGGCTGCCCGTCTGCCCACTGAACACACGCCACTGCGTCACTCTGTTTCAGAATGCATTTGCACCTCTGACTGACGCCAAGACTAGGAGCCATGTTGATGACGTGGGCCTCGTTTTGTCTTCATTACAGGCTAGTATATACAGAGGGGGATACAGCCGTTTTGCGCCATACTAAGCGGGAACATAAGAGAAAAAAAAACACAAAAAATACTAAAACCTTTGGGTGGGGACACAAAGACAAGCTTTCCGAGGCCTGGGTATTGCAATACATGCAGTTGTGCATCATTTTAGCATCTCTAAAGAGAGAGGAAAACCAGATATTTTTCATCTTATACCTCAGATATTTTGTTCTGTGTATTTTAATATTGTGCATCTTAATTTTTAAAAGGTTACATAGATTGTTGGCTGTAGAGGTTTCTGTGGTGATCTAGAAAGCTGCTAGATATTAAAAAAGAAAAATCTAAATCCAATTGTTAGGGCCACAATCAAGTGTGCGTTATCATGTAAATTAATTATGTATAATAAATATTAAGTCGTTCGGAATTATCACATTTTGTATAAGTGTAAGTGACTACAATGGTCATGTTTTATTTTTATTATTGTTTTATTTTATTTTTTTTACATTATCTCTGTTTCTGAGTTGATAATGTACTGTGTGTTTACGGATGATCAGAGGGATAAGAAGTGGTATGGGGGATGGATGTCAAAGCCTAAAAATCTGATTGGCTGGTGGGCAAGGACGGTAGCTCTGAGTGGCGGCTCGTAGGTCCAATGGGAGTGCAGCTGCGAGAGGACACCACTGTATCAGTCTTATTAGTTGTATTGTTTGATTCATCACTCAAAGCCAAAGGTTACGTTCCTGGGGTGTTACACTTGTACATTCAGATTTTTGCATAGAAACTGTCTAAGGAAACCCCTAAAGATATTCAGCAAGACAGTATTTTACTGTTCAACCTAGTTCTTTAGTCAAATCCTCACTAGTTTAGGCCGTTTAAAGAGTATTCTTTTTATATTGCTTCCAGTATATAAATTGATATTATTGCTGACTTTTATATTATGGGAAAGAAAAAAAAGACGACAAAACCACTGTTTCTATTTTTTCTTTTTGTTTTTCAGAAGGAAAGTAAAAAAAAAAAAAACTAGAATTATTTGTACCAGGTTTAAAAAAAAAAATAAGAAAACAATACAACTATGTATACTATTTGAAGTGTGCAGTGGATATGTTCTGTTATATAAAATTACACGACAGTATGATGTTTTAGAATTAGTCTAGTAGAGCAGTTGTTAGAGTAAGGTGTATCATTTTTTATGGAATTAAATGATAATCATATTCAGATTTCTATAAACATTTTACAGGTATTCCAATCATGTATGTAGAGATAATCATGGTATTTTTGTCAGCTTGGTATTTTTAGACCTTACTGTGTTGCACAAACACACGAACTGCAGTTATTTTTGTTTGTTTTTTTTGTGGAATATTACATTGAATTTTTTTTTTTACTGTGCTTTTCCTAATTTTCTTTAGATATTATTTCAGTGCCATATTTCTTTTTTGTATTTTTTAAAGCCTTTACATTTTGAAACAGTCTGATTATCAAGAAATGTATAACTGATGACACAGAAAAAAATGTGCATATAAATATTAAGAATGGTCATTCGGTAAAATACGCTACACACACAAGCTGGTGGTGGGGGAGGGGGGGGGGGGGGGGGGGATCTTTGTAAATGTCCTTAAAAAACAGCAGCTTGTCTGAGTATCTGCTAAAAAAAAAAAAAAGATTCTGTTCATGTTGTCCTGTTTACAAGTAAACTTAAGTTGAGGTGTTTGTCACAGCTCTCGTTTTTGTATTTATAAAATTAAGCTGAAGAAAGGGGGCTAAAGGCCGAGCTGGCAGCAGCGCCAGCTGGCCCGTCACACATGCCCTCGTGCGCCCCCACAACAGGAACAATATCCTACCCACTGCTGTGACTTTACTATACGATTTCTGCTTTAAAACAGCGTGTTGTGACCAGGCATTTCTCCTTGTCATTGTATGTGCATGCAGTTATGATCCACTGAACAGTAACCATCAATAAACTTTCACAAGATAAGGGGAAATGGTGGTGGCCTGCTTTTTATTGCGTGGACGTGCCGCGCGACGCCCAAGTTGTTAATGTCTGTGTCCGGCCCGCGTGTCACTGTCCAGCACCCGTTTGGAAAATATTTGCTTTATATAAGCTTGTAATACAACGTGAAGAATTCACTGCCAGAATAAACATTTTTAACGACACTGCCTGAGGACTATCTTGATGACCAACAGATGTAGCCCCCCCCCCCCACACACACAAAAGTCGAAACACAAACACGTTTAAATATATATTTATCAAATCATAGATTACACCCTGGCGTGTAAGTTTTGATCCAAACATTTATGTTGTCGCAAACAGAATGAGTGTTTATGTTCGGGCTTAGCTGGTAAAGGTTCTTCACTGTGACACGAATCACCCAGATATTAAACAAACAATAGTGAGCTACTTTATCTGGATGGATGGATTAAATTTAGTTTAAATACAATGGTTCATAATAACAAACACGCCGCTTTGTGACGCTCATGAAAACATTGTGCAGCTACAAGTTTGTCGGCTTGAGGTACCGTACCATATTTAGTTTATTATTCATTGTTATTAATGTATAATAATTGTTATGTACTGAATCATTATTATTATTCAGTCTTACCTACAAATTTGACTGAAAAACATCGATCTAGCTAACCTGGGAACTGTCTGGGTAACACTGATGTTATTTCTGTTTTGTCTCTCAGCTCTCAGTGGCTGTTTATTCTCTCAGCAGCACCCCCCCCGCCTTTACTATTTTGTTAAGCTCGTCTCCACTGCAGTACTAAAATGAAACCCCCATTCCTGTATCACAGGGGTCTGGTTGGCACCCTCACCCAGTACGCGATATGGAAATGCATCAGCTATGGCCGCCCCCCCACCCCCGTGTGAACACCCGTGGTCTGGGCATTTCACCATTTTGGAGCGACCCACAGTCTTGTCTACAGTCACCAAAAAGTGGTTGTTTCAGTAGAGTGTCTGTTGAATGTAGCACCATGACCCACTTGATCTCCAGCAAGGAAATGAAGGAACTGCCTTCCAGTGATCCAGTGATCAGGCAGCCTCGGAGGTCAACATAGGCCATCCCAGGGAGCTCCTGATGCTCCATGAAGAATGGTCTTCCCTGCCTTAGAATACTATCATTCTCAACTTCCTCCTCCACTTCTTATGCTGTTCGTCTTCTCCACGTTCAAAGAATCTGTTTTACAGTCAAAAACTTTTTTCATAACATTAAAGTTAACACTTACCTGAATGCCACCCCCCCAGTAAGATAGAGGATTTCACAGAATTAAGTTCCCCTCTTCGGCAGGCTAACAGCGGCGGGTTTTGTACCCATAAAGCTCGTATCTTTGACATTCACCGGAGAAATTGATTCTGCCTCATTGAAGGGAATTTCAATGCGGCCGCAGACCGCCGCCTGCTTGGCTCGCCTCCCTTTCCTAGCCTCTGCAAGTTCTGGCACAGAGGAACAATGGGAAGGTGTTAACAATGAACTTGATACTGATCTCGGATCAGTCGTGCCCCCTGAGATTTGCTGTCTGCATTACTGGAGCATCTGGGCGAATGCCTCCGAGAATGCTTGCACCTCTCGGGATGAGTTTGGAAGTGTAACATCTGATAGAACAGGAAAAAATCCACAAGTTTATTTTATTTCTATATAGACATTAATGCCTTACAGAAGGGTGCTTGTAATTTTTTATAGGTAAGCGTTTCGAATATCCGTTGACAATTAGAGCGGATTGTACAGAGAGTTAAATGATCCACTTGTATTTTTTTGTGGCTGGTAATTAACGCTGATATGTTCAAAATTTCAGTATAATTTTATCTGAAGGATCGTTATGCCAAATGCTACTGACAAATTGTACTTGTAAAAAGAGCTTTTTTTTCCATTAAGCATTTTGATTCTATTCAGGAATTGGCAATTTTCCACGTAAGTCTAATTCTTGACAGCTGTATATTTTGAGTCTTTGTGGTAACTCTGAAATGAAGTGTTACATCTCTCAGAGGGACTGAAGTGCGAGACGCGCTCGTCTGATGGAGACACGAATCGCTGCAGGTGAAACGCACGCTGAACTGATACATTTTAAAAGAGAAAAATGACCTCTGTTTCCGTCAGATTCTTGTAATTAAAAACATAGCTTATCAGGCTACTGGGAAAGGGAAGCAATTTAAATGTTTAAATGTGAAGAATGAGTCACATTATGCTGTATAATTACAAGCCGTCCTTACAGAAATGGGTGATCAATAATGAATGAACTTTTGGGGTCACATGACGGAGTAATTATTTAAAATTTGTCATTAATTTCTCTACCCGTTCCTCTGCTTGACCTGGAGGGACAGAGGAGGAGGTGGGAAAAGGGTCACGACCCTACAGCTAAAACGGGCAGCTCCCTGACTCCCAAAGCCAGACGCCAGCACCTTCGTCTCCTCTCCTCACATTTCCATCTAAAACCCTGCCAATATTTTAGGTCACTCAGCTGAGGATTTTTACCTAAAGTAAGTTTTCAACCTGTTTATACAGCTGAATATTTTACCTCAAACATTTGAGGTCGGGGTTGGCATGATAGCCTCATACTTTTGGGGCTAGGGATTCGATTCCCAGCCCAGATGTGTGAGTGTGCATGTTCTCTCCTTTCTACTGGCTCACCCATATCGCTGTGCCTCCCAGAATAGACTGTAACCTAGTAGTGGATGGACACTTAAGGAAAATGCATATAAGGAATTCAGGGTTAGTTTGTTACACCAGAGTACTACAGTTGGGGACTTGAACCAATAACCTTCAGGTTCCGATTCATTGTCCTGCAGTAATTTCCCACATAATATGGGCTCTTCCATTGACATATAGGAGATGGATGCCTGCAGCGTATCTCTGAATGTGCAGATGTAAAGTTTCTGTGTGTCCACGTTGAAGCTGCCGGTGGCTGAATATGTCAAGCAGGTTACGCACCACAGCCTTTTTCTCACCCGCAGCTCACGGAGACTGCAGGCCTTCCCTTCCTGGCGCTAGAAAGTACTGCGTAACAGGCAGGGACTGCCGCGTTCTGCCTGAAAACATCACGATCAGCACCTGGCATAAGCGAACAGCCGCCATAAATTTCCCAGAGTGAGGCTATGGAACGCTGCCGTTTATTTACCAGCCGCCTGGTGTCACATGACACGCTGCCGGCGTCCTTCGCCCGATCAGGCGGGGGGTGCTCAGAGCCGTTCTCACGCAGAGCTCGAGAATCAGAACCAGAACGCTCACTGGGTCCTCCCCTGCGGCACTGATGCTTAGGCTCTGCCCCTTTCCAGAAGCCCGGTGGGTTTTTAAGAACAAACTTTATATAGGATTCAGCACCTGAAACGGCTGCTGAGCTACCCTTCAAAATACTGCACTAAAGCAATTAATCAAATCAATTAAAAGTCAAGTAAAGATCAGCAGAACTGACAGCACCTGCGGACATCCAGACCCAGTCCTTGGGCCCCTTTGCTGCGGAGTCCCCCCAGCCCCCACCCCAGGGCGGTCAGCCGTAACAAACCAGTCTGATCAGATATCCGGCAGCGGCCCAAGAGGTGCTGCTTCTGGGACGTGCCCCCCCCCCCCCCCCCCCCCTCGGCCCCCACCTATAGGACCGTCAGTCTTCTCCAGTGCCTAGTGCTGCTGGCACTTACCACCTCAACACAGCGGGGCGTCGTGGCTCAGGGTAACGCGCTCACAGAGCGTTAATCGAACGCTCCGTCTGAAGGATTATGGAGACACTTTCCCCGGATGCTTCTCGCGCTTTGAGAGAAGAGAACGCAGACGCGCACAATGAGAGGCGCACATTCGGCCCAACTGCCTTTGCGAACCAGCAGCGGAGCCACGGAAAGCGTAAAGGCCACTGTGAAGCTCTGTGATGTCAATTGGAGCCAGTTATCACTATGAATTATAATGAAAAAAACCTTATCACTGCGCTCTATGTGTATAAATGCTGCCCCCCCACTACCAGCCCAAGAGCTTCATAACGGTGATAAACCGTCTCTCCCTTCATCCGCACCCTCTCCCTCTCGTGCACTCCCCCCTCCCCCATATGCTCCCCTTTAATATTTAATCAGCCCCGCCCGCTCGGCTCAGCTCGGCTCGCCGGCCGCCTGCCTTCATTAGATAATTAATGGCTGCCTGCTCCTTATTCGCCGCATTGATACATCTGCGGGCTGTAATTAGCGTGGGGGTTACTTAGCGGTTCTGGCTTTGTTTACTCGCGGCCGCCGCAGCCCCTGATTGATGCTGACGCCAGCCCGCGGGCCCTTTTCATGCCGCCGCTTTGTTTCCGCGCTCAGCGCCTGTTTCACTACGCCGCACATCCTGGCACTCTCCGCGCAGGGTGCTCTGGGGTGGGGAGGGTGAACAGTTGGGGCTGCAGATTTAACTTTTTTTTTTTTTTTATACATCATTTAGTAAATTATCGGGTTATTCAAAGCAATAATGCCTTCACGGGGGGAGAGCAGGGGCTGGGAGGTGCCGGCAGTTGTGGCAAGCGGTCCAAAGTCAGCATCATACTCACTGCCCGGTCTGTGGGAGCCTGGGTTGCCGTGGCAACTCATTAACAGGCCTCGTACTGCCATGACAGGGTGTGCTCCTGACTTTCCCCTGGGTCTCAGTCTGCTGTATTGTTTTTTTTTTTTTTTTGGGGGGGGTGGGTCATTGGGTTTTTATTTATGTTTATTTTTTGCAGATCTCATGTGCCCAGTTTTGCTTTAATTTCCTCCACGCACTGATTTAAACATCCAGGTAATCGGTGAACAGACCCGTTTGTTGCGCAGCTGCAGTCTATTTAAAACAAGATGATCTTCTCTATAGACCCTGGCATTCCCAGAACAAAGGAAGTCGTACCACATACGGAAAAAAACCTCCTCGCTCTTGCAGTAGTCCAGGGTCAGACAGATGCTTGGATGTGACAACCAACAGCATTTGTGCACAGTAGCGATTAAAAACTTTCTGATCCACATGTCGGCCAGGTGGACTGAAGAACCTTCAGAGAAGAATATGGTGAGACATTTCGTCCAGGTCGGAGTCAGTTGTGGCCATCAGGAACTGGGAGACTTCCCTTCATGTTTTACCAATTTCCATTAAAATAAGTCTCTTGCCTTTTTTTTATGAATAAATGAAAGTTACATTTATATAGCGCTTTTTCAAACAGCCAAAGCGCTTTACAGAAGCAGTGGGGAGCCACTTCAGCCACCACCACTGAGTAGCACCTACCTGCGTGGTGCGACGGCAGCCATCCTGCGGCAGTACGCTCATCTCACAGTAGCTAAGGGGCAGGAGAGAATTCACCAGTTAGATATAGGGGATGATTAGGATAGGGTTTGATAGAGCCATATTGGGGAATCTTAGCCAAGACACCAGCGTACCACCCCTACTCTTTTAAAAGATGCCCAGGGATTTTTTATGATCTAAGAGAGTCAAGACCTTGGTTGTATGTCTCATCCAGAAGACGGCACCGTTTTTACGGCACAGTGTCCCCATCATTGTACTGGGGCATTGGGATCCGCACACCGCGGGATGGGCTCCCCCTGCTGGCCACACCAGCGCCACGTCAGGCAGCAATCCAGCTTTCCTAGTTGGTCTCCCATCCAAGTATCCAAGCCAGGCCCAAACCTGCTTAGCTTCAGATAGATTACCTAGCCTGAACTGCAGGTGGTATGGCTATTAAAAGAGTTGCATAAAAGCTCCCAAGAAATACATTTTCCCACGCAGGTGGGTGTGCATTTTGGGGTTATTTTCGCCATCTCACTGATTTTCAAGTTGTGGGGGAGAATAATTTGTTGGTTCAAAATTGTCAGCACCTTGAGGGACGGCTTGGGGGTATCACTGCTGATGTTATTGACCAAGACGACGACACCAGAGAGATGGACGGTGCGTCTCGCATGATGAGACACCCCTGAACGCCCCAGACGGGCCGCGTTTTTTGCTCTGTCCCAGCTCCGCTCCCTCCCTACTCTACCTTATGGGGAGCCGGGAGGAAGCAAAATGTGGACCGTCTGAGGATGCCTGAGGACCGGGATGGTAAACATGTGGTCTGTATGGCACATGGGGACGCTGCCTTTTAACGCCGAGTGACTCCCCACGTTCTCCCCACGTTCTCCCCACGTTCTCCCCACGTTCTCCCCGTGTCCTGAATCACGTCTGGATGTGTGTGGTCTCAGCTGCCCACTGTCCCTCTCTAGCCCCATTGGGATGCTGTCTCTGGGACATTCCGCCCGTGGCCGAATGGAGCGGGGCTATCCAATGTGCCGGATTCGGGCACGTTCTTACTTAGCGCGGCCATTCAAAGAGACGTTTCTGCCCCAGTGTCGCCCCGAAATACCCCTGACTCTTTTTGAAAATCCAGCATGGGAAGAAAACAGCATTGACCTTACCTAACAAATTACCGTTTCATTCGGCACCGCTTTAAATAATTAACGAAAGCAACCTTGCTCCACCTCGCAATTAAATTAATTTGTTCTCCACCAGCATCCGTAAGATCAGTTCAAATTTAATCCGCGAATACTGAGCCCATTTTGGAGCTGGCACTGTGAGGCAATGCTCTCTGGCTTCAGACTAGAGGCTGCCGACTGTTTGTGTTGCCTTTTTTTTTTTACGTTATATTTGTAAATGCCAGATGGATTGGTTTGGATCAGGTGAGGAGGAAGGAATCAGGCAGAAGATGTAAAGGTTACATGCGGGCAAGAATCAGCTTCACCTGTCAGCTGCAATAAGCTGCTTTCTGCTTGTGTGCAGCGTCTTACTTCCTGTCTGCAGATCACATGACCTTGCTTCCCGCCACCTCACCTCACCTCCTGCCATTTCGAGGAGTCCCCAGTTTGGGGTGTCCCCGGGACAGGGTGGGCCCATTTGGAGGAGTCCCCAGTTTGGGTTGTCCCCGGGACAGGGTGGGCCCATTTGGAGGAGTCCCCAGTTTGGGTTGTCCCCGGGACAGGGTGGGCCCATTCGGAGGTGTCCTGACTTTGGGGTGTCCCCGGGACAGGGTGGGCCCATTTGGAGGTGTCCTGACTTTGGGGTGTCCCCGGGACAGGGTGGGCCCATTTGGAGGTGTCCTGACTTTGGGGTGTCCCCGGGACAGGGTGGGCCCATTTGGAGGTGTCCTGACTTTGGGGTGTCCCCGGGACAGGGTGGGCCCATTTGGAGGTGTCCTGACTTTGGGGTGTCCCCGGGACAGGGTGGGCCCATTTGGAGGTGTCCTGACTTTGGGGTGTCCCCGGGACAGGGTGGGCCCATTTGGAGGTGTCCTGACTTTGAGGTGTCCCCGGGACAGGGTGAGCTCATTTGGAGGTGTCCTGACTTTGGGGTGTCCCCGGGACAGGGTGGGCCCATTTGGAGGTGTCCTGACTTTTGGGTGTCCCCAAGACAGGGTGAGCACATTTGGAGGTGTCCTGACTTTGGGGTGTCCCCGGGACAGGGTGTTCTCTTGTCAGAGACGCCGTACCATGCTCAGTCAATGCCTGCCAATGATGATCTGTTTTTTGTTTTACTTCGGTCCTGATGGCATAACACTGTTCCCTTTAAGAAAACCCCCCTTTAAATCTACCTATTTGCTATCACCCAGGCCAATAATTAATCAAGCCTCTCCTTTGTCTTGTGGCCTAATTAACTAATGTTAATGACTGCTGATGTGAACTGTCCCACTAGCTATGAAATTAAATTGTTCAAGCAGACATTCAATATTTTCAGCATGTGTGCATTTCTTTCATTAACAACTTAAACTCAAAATTTGTCATTTGATCAGCATAAAAGAACATGAAACTGTTCCAACCATGGCAACAAGTTAATAACAAGGCTTGTTCAATTAATTAAAATAACTATTGATTTCAAACACATTAGCATTTTATCCAAATCACCTGAGTGAGAAAACCTCGTTTAAGCATGAACGTTTTTCAACCCAAAAGTTTTTCGAAGTTTATGTTTAGGGAACTCTTTCTTTATCACCAGTTGCAGCGTCACACTTTGTATTTTTTCCCGAGTTTGGTGACATACAGCAGTATATGGTGGATTGATCTGTATGATTTTAATGTTTCTCTATTTCATTACTTTCTGAGTCACATCCATCACACTGGAGTTCATTTAAAGCCACCTAAATCACCACCTTTTACCTAAACCCTGCAAACAGAAGTGTTCAGAATATCAATTCCTGGCTTAATGTGAGAAGATTTTAATATAAAAAAAGTACACAAGGTGTCGGAAACTCCACATAAGGTTTGCCCAGAAGATTATTTCCCTCCATTTTTAGAAGTCGAGTTTAATCATCGTTTAACGTTGCTATATGAGAGCGGAATTTATTCGCAGAACCTGATGGCTCATTTTCAACATCTTGCCAGTTCACTAATAGTTAAGTATTAAAAGTTTTAAATTTCGCGGAAAATAATAACTTCAGAACAAACTTTTTCTCCCTAAACAAACTGCCTTCTAGCTGATTATAGGCAGCACTGGATTTCGCAATTCGTTGTGCGTCAGTCTGAATGAATATATCCACAGCTAGTGATTCAAGAAGCCGCAGATTAATCTGGACATAGACATGGCCAAAAATAAGCCCGACAAAAGAATCGTATGATATTGATTTGTGGGGCTCATGCAGGTTTAATGGACTTTAACAACGGGATTCGCTGTTCGCTTCAGATTCGAGTAGATTTTTGGGGCGGTCTTTTGGCTTAAGGGTATTTGAATGTTTGAAAACGGATGAAAACAGGTAAACCTTGTTTCTTCCATTATGAGATATGGCTGCTGTGCCTGGGGACGCAGTCCCCTCTGCTTCAGCACAGCGAAAATGTGTGGTTCAGTTCATTTTTAATAAGAACAGTGCTGGAAATACAGGGCTGGCGCCGTGGAAACTGCATTGAGGAAGATGGGCAGCTAACAGATGGTGATTTTTCTGCACCTCTGAGTCCCTGAGTAATCTATTCCAATAACGGCATAGAAAAAAAGACCAACAGTTTAATCCTCATTTAATGGAGACGACAACATTTCTGCTGAGCTGAAACGTTCTCCTGTTTAGAAAATTAATGAAAAACCATAATGAGACCGAGGACGTTCGCCTGTAAACAAGACAAAACGCTGCCGATATATTTCCGTTCATTTGCGGGCAGTACAGTTTGTTGCATTTGGCATGAGGCCGTTTGCGAAAATCTGACAGAAAAATTATTATAAATCAGGTCGCTGTCGTTAAGATCACCAGCCAATACTTTTCTTGCGAAATGTGGCTTCTAATATATTTTTTTTCCACCGAACCGTACACTTTATGGACAAAAGTATTGAGACACACCTCTTCATCATTGAATTCTTGTGTTTCATTCAGGCCCATTGCCACAGGTGTAGAAAATCAGGTACCTATCCATGCAGTCCTAGAAAGGCTTCTGAAAAGCTCAGTGAATTCAAGCGTGATACTGCCATAGGATGCCGCCTTCGCAACATGAAATTTCTTCCCTGCTAGATATTCCATGGTCAACTGTAAGTGGCATTATTGCAAATCGGAAGCATTTAGGAACAACAGAAGTTCAGCCACAAAGTGGCAGACCATGTAAAGTACCAGAGCTGGGTTGCCAAGTGCTGAGGCGCAACGTGCGTAAAAGTTGCCAAAGCTCTGTTGACTGCAGAGTTCCAGACTTCCTCTGGCATTAACCCCGGCACAAAATTTGTGTGCCAGGCGGTTTATGGAATGGGCTTCCATGGCCAAGCAGCTACATGCAAGCCTCACATCACCAAGCGCAATGCCAAGCATGGGATGGAGCGGTGTAAAGCACGCCGCCACTGGACTCTGCAGCAGTGGAACCGTGTTCTGTGGAGTAAAGAATCACGCTCCCGCGTCTGGCAGTGTGATGGACGAGTCTGGGTTTGGCAGATGCCAGAAGAACATTACCTTCCTCACTGCACTGTGCCAACTGTAAAGTTTGGTGGATGAGAGATAATGGCATGGGGTTGTTTTTCAGGGATTTGGTTAGACCCCTTAGTGTCAGTCAAAAGAACTTTTAATGCTTCAGCATACCAAGAGATTTTGGAGAATTCTACGCTTCCAACTTTGCAGGGACAGTTTGGGGAAGGCCCTTTCCTGTTCCAGCATGACTGTGCCCCAGTGTCCCACGCAAGGTCTGTAAAGACATGGTGGGGTGAATTTGGAGTGGAAGAACTTGACTGGCCTATGCAGAGCACTGACCTCAAACCCATCTAATACCTCTGGGATGAACTAGAAGAGAGGTTGCGAGCCAGGCCTTCACATTCAACATTAGTGCCTGACCTCACAAATGCTCTTCTGATAAATGGGCAAAAATTCCAACAGACACACTCCAAAATCTTGTGGAAAACCTTCCACAGTGGCAGCTGTTATAGCTTCAAAGGGGGGGGCCGACTCCATACCGATGCTTATGTATTTGGAATGGGATGTCATGAAAGTTCCTGTAGGGGTAATGGGCAGGCGTCCCCGTCCTTTTGTCCATGCAGTGTACGTCATACTTCGATCCGAGACATAATGAGCCGTGACGTAATGTGACCTTGAACAGGAAAAACGGTTAGAAAGGAAGGATGAACTGGCACGGTTCAGTCGGAGACCAGCGAGGTCCTCATGTAAGGAGATGATACGTGATACAAAACAAAGACTGAGATGTCGACTCAGAGTTTTGATGAGCAGGCCCCAAAAAAAAAGCACTTCCTCAAGCACTAGGGCAAAATGTAATACGTGAAGCGTGGAGACACTGGATCGGCTGACCACACAATAAACCAAATCGATGCACAGTAAATTATATGGGTATATAAAAAGCAGTTGACTAGTCATTTTCAAGATGGTCTTGGTTTTTTTATGGTACGGAGGATTTAATTTATAGAGAGAATAAAAATAGATTTTTATGTTGCCTGCATTTGATTTAATCACCAAATCAGCTGTAAGTCATACGCTGCTGAAAATTCAATTTAACTCCACCGCCGGTCCCCCTTGCCACACACAGACTGCGGGTACCAGCGATTAAGGGTACATGGTTACTGGTATTAAAGCTCCCTGTGTCTCAGACCTCTCTGCCTCTGAGTGGAAACTTGCTGGTTTGAATCCCATGCCTAGTCACATCTCTATTGGACATTTGAGCACGGGCACCCAAAACCGTTCCTGTGGTGCTTGATGGACGGTTGACTGTGTGTGTAAAAGTCTCATGAAAGCATAACGGGAACACACAGTAATGTACCTACACAAATGGCAGATAAACCTTTTATTTCAACGGAACACACCTGCTATTTCACCCCTAGGCGACCGATCAGCCTCGCATCTTGGAAAAAAACAGCGATTCCCTAAAGCCGATGAATCGGGTCCTCTTGTAGTGCGAACACGCCATTCAGTTGTTAGTTTATTCTTTTTTAATTGATTATGAATAAAATTAGGCACCTGGTTTTGCCTTAATAATGCCTATTAAAGAAATTCCGTTTCACTAATGAACAGTGCCCATCCATTAAGGCACATAATTAGCTGGGTAGTAAAAGGGAACGTTTTCCTACCTCTGCAAACCGAACAGCTTCAATCGCTGCGGAGAACAGGGCAAGCTAGCCCAAGCTTTACTTTGGTATAGGGCCTGATGTTTGTCGACATGTACGAGCTGATAAAGTTACATTGACTTCATTCAAATGTGCCAGCAAATCAATTCAAGAAACACAAGGATATAAGCAATTCAAAGTAGGAATTCATAATGAGATCTTTTTATCTGCTGTCTTCATAATTGAATAGATAACAGTGTTCGCGAGTGCTGTGGGCTGAAACAGAGAAGACTGTAATACTTGTGATAATTCATATCGTTCGGGAATTACGAAGCTGTGCGCGGGGAAAAATAGTCTTAACAATGAAAAAAATGATTGAAACAGGAATGAAAACGCAGATCGACATACGAATAAGCTATGCGCTATCGTGTAACGATCCGCATCGTGGGTCTTAGCAAACAGCCCGGAAGCGTGGAGAGAGCAGGAGGGTGAGCGGGTCGGAGAGCGAGCCGAGCCTCGTTCGGAGTCGTCCGCCCCGGGGAATCACGAGCGACTGTGATAGAACGTGCTTCTTCCCCACCCCATGTGAAAGAGGCTTTGCAGCGGCTTCTGAGGCTTCTCACCCCCCGTCTGTCGAGCCGCGGTGCTGGTGACGCTCCTGGCTCCTTAACGTCATCTTTTGCTTCGGGAAGCTTCTATTTACTCAGTCTGAATTTTGGACGAACAGCATCAGCCTGCAGGGATTTTAAAAGATAGATATTACATCATATTTATACAGCATTGTTTCCTAATCTGGTCTTTGGGGACCATGTTTTTGCTCCCTCCCAGCTTCCTAGCATAAATGTGTACTGTCTGTTAGGGAGCTTGGAGGGAGCAAAAACATGGACCGACTTTGGGTCCCTGAGGACCGGATTTTGAAACACTGTTATACAGTATTTAAAAAACACATAAACACGAAGAAGAATCACCATATTTTCCAGTGATTTTTTCCCATTCACAGCCTGTGACTTGGTAAAGCGCCTGGCACATTACACATCATGTTTGTCCTCATTCTGCATCTCATTACTGGGGGTCTGTTGCTATGATCGGGGGGAGGGGGGGGGCAAGATCGGATCCCCGAGAGGGTGACCTCAGCTCTAGCGCCCTCCGACACAGGCGATTGGTCACGTCCCCATGGGTCTTTTACAGGCAGCCTTGGTTTACGGTTCCCTGCCCCCCCCCCCCAATCACCCACTCAGGCTGGTGCACCATATATTACTCATCCCCACCTTGTCAGGGGGGGCCTCCAGGCCACATCCATCAAGTCAATCACTGAGGGCTTAATGCAGCCCCCACATTATTCATTACCCTATCATTTATTAATGCCGCCCTCCCCCCCTCTGGACAGTACATTTATCCTGATAAAGCCTTTGCCCCTGGACACCCTGTGACACCTTGTTGTGCGGTGCTGTCGGAGCGCGACGCCCTTTTTTACAAAGTGCGTTTAGAGTGGATCACCATTTAATCTGCCCTGTGCACACCCCCCCATATCCCGCCATCACGAGTCCCTCCTATATTGCTCGTATTACAGGAGCAGAGTAGGGCGTTATGGGAATGGCTGCCTCTTGGTTTTGGTTTTGATTAAAACAGTCTGTCAGGCTGAGGAGCACAAGCAGGCCACCAGATTCTGACCTGTGGTACCGGAATGTTCCAGGCTGGTCTGCGGTCACGGTGGACTCTGGTCACGGTGCTGTCAGACAGCATCATGATCCCACCACTTAGCTCCCCCTCAAAGTCGGGGCCGAAAGCCTCTCGCACCCTGACCCTCCCTGCCAAGGGGTGGGGAATCCTGGCGTCCATCCTGCCTCTGCTGCTCTTAGTGAGATGGATCCACAGGAGGCCCCCAGCTATAACAACCCCCACGGCGGCCATGAACGATGGGGCTTTATTAGCCTAACGCTGCATCTGTGCCGCCACCGCCTGCAGTGGCGCGTGGCTGATGGCCCGGCGCAATCGCAGCCGCGCTCTAAGCATCGCAATCAAAGCAGATATTTCAAAGCACGGACGTGTCTGTAATGTGTGCCAGGGAGCATCTTCTGTGCATTGCCAGATGCCTCTGTAACGATGTCAGGAGATGATTTGTAATTGTTGTTTTTCCAAGGTTCTGCTGTTATTTTTCTTTTCCTCTTTAATAAAACACATCCTCCGCTTTTTCCCAAACATTTAACAGCTGATCCCAATGGAAGATGGCTTCCGAGTTTTAGACACTGAGGGGTAAAAGTGTAATATTACTAACTTCCTTTGAAGTGTCCCTAGTCTCCGACACCCAGGCCCCCTATGTGTACGTCACTCAAACCATGCGTTTGCATGGGCCTCCTGTTGGCCACAAACTGCCACTACACTGAATATGAAATAATTGCATTCCTTATTTAGGAGAAGCTGAAACAGCGTGTTCTGCTACCCAGTCAGCTATGTACCATCTTCTGATCTTCTATCCTAGCTAGTACTCGTTTAGTTTTTAAAACGTTTTTTTAGGCTGGGCAGCACACACCGTTGAACATAGGGAATTCTGTGCGTGTTCACATGCCAGCACCTCCCTTGATTCCCCTCCCCCTAGTCTCCGGCCTTGGTGGCTTTTCACGCCTGATTTCTGGAGCAGATCCAGGTCCTGCATCACAGAAAACAGCTCGCCAAACACATCTATCTTCACGCTACACGCGCTCCCTGCCAGTCCTGATTTAATTTAATTGCCCGCTCGCCGTCCCCAGCACCCCCGCCCGCAGGGAATATAGGAGGTCGCGGTTTTAGCGCCGTGTGACGTAAACGCCACCGGTATTGATAGGGTCACCGCTGCCGTTTGTCACCAATACGTTTCTCATTTTTGTCACTGAGCAGGGCAAAAATGTGTCACTGCCACTCCCGATGCAGCTTTGTTGCTACAACTTAAAACTCCTTTGTCATTTCCAGCAGCAGGGCATAAATCGGGGTTGCAGGGTGGGGGGTGGGTGGTGGGGGGGGGGGGCGTTAGATGAAATTTAACAAGCCTATAAGTCAGCAGGTCTGAGAGGGAGCAGCCTGGGCGAGTAAAGTTTCATCATCTCACACCGCAGAGTGATTTAGGCTGTGAGTGGGCAAGAGTCCCCACTGATGGAATCCCAGCACGCTGCCATACATCACGGGCACCAAAAGGGATTTGAGAGCCGGCCACAATGAAATTTCGCCGCCGAATAGGGACACCCAGCACCCAAAATGGGTACAAGATTACAGCGAGATGGAATTTCAAGAACACTGATTCAGTTTTAGGCTCAGTCTGCCCGGCTCCCTTCCGAAGACCTCCCCCGCCTTCTCTGCGTTCCGCTATCCCTGTCGTGGAAGCGCTCCTTTTGACACAAACATGACATTTGTGAAATACGAGACGCTGACATCAGTCATTTTAGGAAGTCGCGATATCGAAAGGACCTTTCAACCATTGATCCTTTTTTAATGTTTACAATTATTGAACGGGACATTTATGTATATGAATTCAAAGTTGCGCAATTGATTAATATGGTATGGCTTCTGGAGTTTATGACCTCACTTCTATTTTGTGTTTGTATTTCAAGAATGTTGTAAAAACAGTTCTGATCATTCCAATACATTTGGAATGAATGAATCTATAAATTCTTGTGCAGACTTTTTTATGGTTTCACCTTCTGTGCACGTCTGTAACCTCCTCCCCCCCCCCCCCCCCCACGTACTGTTTTCTCCTGTTTCACCAGCAATATGTCAGCGTTAACCAACCTGCTTTGAAAAGGTCACAGGCTGGAGGCTGCTGGAGAGTCCGTCATGGAGCTGGGCTCCCTCATTAGCCCGCACCCCCCACGCCCAGCTGTGAGGGGGAGCCCGCGCAGAGCCGCTTGAGACACCGCTAATTAGCGCCCATTAACGGGTACGTCTCGAGGTGAAGGTAGCAATACGGGAATCCCTCCCGGGTCTGGCTACTTGTAGAGTCTGAAATGTCACCTGCTGAACATAACTAACAAATAAGGGGTTTGAATAATTGGGTTCCAATGAATTGACTGAATCAAATGAAGGGAAAATTCTTGACTTTTTAAACGGCGGCTTCAGTGACACCGCGGGAGTCTATTTAATGGGTCGCCTCTATAACTCCAGCGCACTGGATGAATTTGTAGCTGACGACATTAAGGCGCCCCTTCAAATGAAGGCTACTGCGATTTGGGGGACCGAGAAGTTTAGTTTATTACACACTGAACTGGAGGTCATTACAAAGTCACGGATGTGCTATTTCCGACCATCTATCCCTCTCCCTTTCTATTGATTTGACCGTCCAGCCTCTTTGAAACAGTCTGTTAAAATGCCATAAAAGAAGGTCAAACTCTCCATAGAGAACCCGTTATTTCTATTTCTTCCCCCCCGGGTCCCACCTTTGTCAGATGGGGCAGCATTTTAAATGTCAACATACGTTAAATCAGCTTTCGGAGCATCTGCGACGAAAAGACGCGCATTTCGCCGGCGTTTTGCGGCGCAAACTGTGCGCTTCTCCTAAACCCCGATTACAGCGGGACGACCAATTAATTCATTAAGAAGCGAGTTACAACTACCACGCTTTGCGGGAACGCCAGAAAAATCACACTTCTCTGTTTTTTATTTTGCGGCATCCCTAACTTATGAGCGATTGTTCCTTAGTTTGTCATTAGTCCAAGCCGGGTACAACAGATGTGCGGCTTGACACAGCGTTTCTCTCCGCTCTGTCCAATTTACTGCTTTTCATTAACAGCCTAGTCTGGGTGGCATATGCAAGTTTGATTTTTATTTATATATTTTTTTGCAGCGTAATGGGAATAAACGACCTCCTGCAAGCTGCGATCCGCTGTAAGCAGTGGTCTACCTATCCAGACATGAAAACGGGATTATTGTGCAGTGCGGTAATGACAAAAAGGGAGCAGGAAAAAGGAAGATGTTGTTACCTCAAAACAAAGTCACTATATCCCGGGCCCATACGGTGATATATAGGTCATTTAACCGGTGCTAACTGGAATTAAATCCAGGCAATCAGAAACCCACCGAGCGTCGTTTTGTGTGAGGTTCACGGACGGGCGCAGATGCTTTTTCCTGCCTGACACGGAGCTTGCGTACCCGGCAGCTGGTTGGCAGGCGGCAGCTTCCTCTGGCCGTTTTTTAAACGGCCCCCCTTTTGTCGTTTTTATGCATCCATAGCGAACGCGGTGGGTTTTGACTTTATTGCCTATTTTACAGCCTAACCCTCATCCGAGAACAATGTAACGGAAAGGCTCTAAACATTAACTGCTTGAAACTTAGTTACGCTATTTACGTAATTTCTCCAATGCAAAAGCGAAAAGCTTGATGCCCTTTATGTTATTTTGGGTCGTACAAATTGCAGATCTCACTGACAGTAAAATTCCATTTTTACAAGAATACAAAGCAACAAGAATGTTTACCCGCTTCATTAAATAAAAAATATAAACTTTCACAGTGACGATGGACCCCAGTCTCTCTTGCAGACTTCGTTTAATGTGTCTTTAATCGTTTGCACCTGAGCGCCGTTTGCCTAATGATCTCGCTTAGCGGTGCGGCACTTTGGGTGAAGGCTTTGCTGCAGTCCGTCCCTGTCTGACTGCACAAAACAACAACATTTACAAATCTGTGTATTCATAACAAAGACCGGCCAAATATGATCACTAACGTGAAGTCGCAGCAAGTCAGGTAGGTGCCCTATTAACAGCAAGTGGTCTGCGGTTATTTTACAGGGTTTACAACTCTCGTGCGTCTGGCGTGACGCTCACGCGAGAAATCTTTCGGCAAATCTATATTATTCCAATATAAACCTAACATTAAATACATGAAAAGCCTTAGGCTGTTTTGCAAACCCTACGGACTATTTACACGGTAATAAAATTGTTACATACATGTAAATGCATGTGTATGTGAGTGCAAACTTGAAAATCTCACTACAGCCAGCTGACCAAAGTTGACAAGCCCGTATTTATGGGTCTGCGCATTATTTTAAAACTTGAATGGGATCCCGATGAATTTCGTCCAGTGGTGGGTGCGGTAACGCGCTGTACCTGAGCATCCTCCCCAACCAGATCTGACCTGTGCAATGCAAGCACATCTTGTTTCAGCCTTTTGAGGCTGTGTGAGCCACTGTGCGGGTTTTTTTTTTTTTTATCTCTAGGTTTTTATGATCGCCGTATAATCGGTCATGCATGCTTTAATTGCACCGTATAGCGTACTGTTGCACTTGTGCTGAGCCTATTCAATCGGCATTTGATGGATGAATAATAATCATGTAAGATTTCCCAGTCTAAGAAGTATGTTAATATGAGCTTGCACTCCTTTTGTAGACTCCGAATGTGCTTCTTTTTGCTGTGAAATTGAGTAATTAAGTTTGCTTCAGTTGACCTTAACAGATTGTTAAACACACTTGAGGTACACTCCCTGTCTATGCTGCGCGGACGGGATGTTAATATTCCAGGTCCGTTTACTTGTATGTTTTGCTGACGAGAAGAAAAGAACAGTTTTATTTTATAATGGTTGTGTGGGTTACATCAAGTGTAGTGTGAATTTAAAACGGATTCTCTGGAAAAAAATATCCTACATCTTATGGGCTAAGTCTACTGCAGTCTTTTTAATAATAGGGCTACTTTGTTTATGAACTCGGCATTTTCGGTACTTATTCAATACAAGTTGGTCGAAAGAAGTCATTTTTGGATCAGTGGACAGCAGTAACTGAAATGACAAACTGTTGTATTTGTGTACGCCCGCTCGTCCATTTCAAGCACAAACCCCATTTATTAAAGTGTTGTGTCTTTTTTTTGTCCTTCTTGCGGTTAAATCGACGTTTTAAGGCACTACATCACCCAAACAACAGTAGTAAAACGCGTTAAAGCCGATTTGGCCGGGTCGGCCCGTACTTCCTCATGGTTATCCCCTCCGATGATGTATGCTTGTCTTTTCACTCTTATTAAATCCGAGGCTCCCATTTTTCATGAGACCACATTACTGAATTAAATTGCCTTTGTCGCAGTTATATCATGCCGTTTAGCCCAAGGCCCTTCTCTCCCCGCTATTAGATTACTTAAAGGTGCTCGTGTCTCAGCGGTTTTAGCTTTAATATCAGCATCATATAAGGAGTCCCCGTCCCCTGCTTTTTTGTACTTCTCTGTATTTTTATATTGTTTATAGTCTTCATTGAAATGTCGAGGCTCCAGGGAGCCCCCTAAGGGGTACCTGAAAAGCGGAGGTTAATATGTATCGGGGCTTGCCTCCGTGAAACCCAGCAAGGCTGTTTTAGACAATTTTGAAGTGTGTGTGTCTGTGTGTGTGTGTGTGTGTGTGTGTGTGTGTGTGTGATTACAAAAGATAATATCGCTTTTATTTTGTCCGCGGCGTCCCCCCTGAAAGTACCCTGCTGATCGGAGCGGTCATTAGGCGGCTGCGCCGCATTCCCGGCGGGGTGTTTCAATTCGGTACCGCACGTCCCAAACCATCCCCGCTAAAAGCGCCGCGCATCGTTTGTAAGTCATCTGTTGTCTGGTAGCTCGCCGGATTCCTGTACTCGTGCCCCTGTCCCCCTCCCGCTGGGAACATCTTCATCAAAGTCCCCCCCTTCTGTTCCTCCGTAAAGCTTTGCTCTTTCCCCCCTCCTCCCATAAGTTAAAATGGTCACTGGATCACAGGAAAGTGACTGAGGTGTTACGTCCTTAAGAAACACATCTTAGAACGTCAAAAAGAAGAAAGGGCTAAATATGTAAAGTAGGTAATTTCTAACTAAAGGTCTGGACTCCATGTACGTTTGTGTTTATCAGCTACAGCTTCTGATCACGGTTTGCAGAGCTGAGTCGGTCAGAGGTGATGCTGAACTTTTTCGGGGAGGGAGGGGGACAGTCGGCACTACTCGGGCAAGCTGCGAGCGTAGGCCCTCAGCTGCGACCAAATGGATTCTGGGGGGGGGGGGGGCTTTTCAGGTGTGTCACTGTTTCAGGGACAATAATGTATAAATGAAATCAACTAATTTGAATGCCTCGTTATGTACCGTGCTTTGAGAAATTAACATTTAGAATTATATATAACCGGAAAAAAAAAATAAAAAAAAATTTTTGGGGGGGGGGGGGTGGGGGCAGTTACTCTGAGAACTTAAAAATATTTAACCAAACATTGCAAAAATTTAAAGAGGGAAAAAAAACAACACAGTTTCGCAGACACTTTGTCTGGCTGCTTGGAGACTCCCGGTGCTGCGTGTTCATCAGATACGACACGCTCTTCATTTACTGCGGCATCAGCATTTGCAGAAATTGGGGAGTGTGACATATAGTGTGTGTGTGTGTGTTGGAGGGGGGGGCAGAGAGAGGGGTCTGAGGACTGAGTGTTTGAAATGTAAATATTCTTTCATTTATCTGGGGTGTTATGTGAAATACCCACATTCTCAGAGATCTTATTCCCTTGGAGAATACCCCCCCTCCCCAACCACCACCCACCAACCCTGTTAGAGGGTGGACTGGCTTGCTAAAGACAAACATCATGACATCATCTCCCCCCGCCCATGTGAGGTATCAGGTCCCATGTGAGTGTCCTGCCTCTCCCCTAAAGATGACATAATCACTTTTCCTGTCCATGTAGCTGCTTTCACGTGAATTCTCTGGTCCATTTGTCTGTTTCTATTGTCCTTTTCCCCACACTGGGCTCATTCGCTGCACCTTTCCCGAGGACCCAGCAGATGCACCTGTGTTTTCTAGCAGCTCTGAATATGTGAATAATTTAGTCATAATAAAGAATTGAGCTCATTTCCATTTGAGCTGTAATTACTTCTGCTTCATCCATGGAGTGTTTTAAATTGGCTCCTTTAATGGGAAGGTGTTTTATCACAGAGATGTACGCCTTCTTTACACTATTAACCTGTCAAGTGTAGTAGGTACTTCAGACCCGGGGAGTGATTCTTCGGCCCGCGATGAAACTTGTCGCTGTGCCCCCCCCATCCCTCATTATGAGATGACGCTCTGGGTAAGATTGAGGCTGATGTGCTGCGTTACAATGCACGTCAGAAATACACAGCGCCCCCTGCCTACGGGGTTAGTCATTCTTCACACTACAGGCTCCGCACCCTTGTGGGAGAATCAGCTGGGTGTTTGGATCAGGGTGGCGTTCGGAGGGGCACTGCAAGCAAAATCCAGAGAATTGTGACGGGGTGGGGGGGGGGGCGGAGGGCACTGTCTCACACACACTTTATTGCAGAATAATCCATCCATCCATCCATTTTCCAAACCGCTTATCCTACTGGGTCGCGGGGGGTCCGGAGCCTATCCCAGAAGCAATGGGCACGAGGCAGGGAACAACCCAGGATGGGGGGCCAGCCCATCGCAGGGCACACTCACACACCATTCACTCACGCATGCACTCCTATGGGCAATTTAGCAACTCCAGTTAGCCTCAGCATGTCTTTGGACTGTGGGGGGAAACCGGAGTACCCGGAGGAAACCCCACAACGACATGGGGAGAACATGCAAACTCCACACACATGTGACCCAGGCAGAGACTTGAACCCAGGTCCCAGTGGTGTGAGGCAACAGTGCTAACCACTGCACCACCATGCCACCCCCTTGCAGAATAATATCAGAATAAATATTAATCTGTGTGAAGCTTTCAAGATATTATGTTCTGTATATAAATGCAGTTATTCTGAGATTCAGATTAATATTAAGCTGACTTATTATCTACATAAATGCTCTATACATCCATGATGACTGTGAATAATGAAAACTTAAGGGAAAGTCAACTTGAGCACATACTGCTCATTTAGAGAAGATCTGCCTGTTGCAAACACATGTGCTGTTTCTTGGTCGCACCAAATGTTTTACACGTGGTATATTTCACCTTGAACCTCCATGGATTTACAGCTGAAAGGGGCCATTTGAGCGGTGGTCTGAGTGGACGTTCACTTCGTTGTGTTCTGTGAAAGTGAAATGTAATCTTTTTCTGAGGACTAACTTATTCTATATTGACCCTCGAAGTTTGGAAATAATCAGCTGAAAACTGCACCTAAAATTCACCTCCGTCAAGGAGTGAAACCGCCTGAGCAGAGTTCATGTTCTGTTTGAGGGTCCTGATCATGTGTGGTATTTTTCATTATAATCTCAGTGTTCTACTGTACCTTAATAATGAGCTGAATCATGAAAAGTTTACAGGTTGCACATATTTAAGTACCGTGTAAATGTGAAATGTTGTTAGAACTAGTTTCTGATTTCGAGGCTTTCATCACCAGTCTCAAATAATACTTTGATGTACTGTGTAGTCTGAGAATCTCAGTCATTAGTACACTTGTGAATTATAATTTTTGTTATGTGAGCAGTTGGTGACACTTTTCCCTGTTTTGACACGATATAATTCTTTTATATGTGAGTTTTTTGTTTTTTTTTTCTTGCTGTTGACTGCAGTCGGGCATAAAACACCGCTGAGAGTTTCACTGAAAGGTTTAGAAGTGAAACTGAAGTAAACAAAGGACAGCTAATTAACCTGTTCCTGCAGACGTCTCGGTACCTTGTTGCTGGATCATTCCAAAGTTATTGCGGGGGTGTCTTTTTACCTTTGGTATTTTTTCCCTCTTTGTGTGGGATTTTGTCAGTCTTCACCTCCAGTTTCGTTTGGCATCACCCACCATTTTGGGGACGGATGGACTGTAAATTTACCTGCGGCTGTGTTTCACTTATTATGACATTGGAGATGGCTTGGATGGCTAACATTAATTGGCTAATTAGCTAATCCTGTCTGGGGCCAATTACCCAATGCTATTTGAGAGCTTATTATTCACAGATCAAATAAGAAACATCTAGCCTTTTAATGAGCGCCGTAAAACGGTATGCAGGATCATAGCGATATGTCGGCGTGACGACCACTCAAAATGCATCCTGACAACGTATGACTCCAACCACAGTGCAGAGGTGACCGTGATGCAGGGTCTGATAGCTGTTTTTCCTCAGCATGTTTTAAGGTGCAGTAACTTTCCCCGTGTCCTGATGGATGAGGCACTGTTACATCATGCCAGCTTTGTTCAGCAGTCTCCGGATATGAAAAGTCCCGCATGTGAGTTTGTGTTTGGAGAGGGGGGGGGAGGGTGCTGACAGATACAATATAACATCTGTGTGAAGAGGAGCAGAGACTGGACAAGCACCTCCCTCTTAAAGGAGCCAGAGAGAGCCGCGTCTTCTTTAAGCGACCGGGCTCTCCGCTGGGCCCTCGTCACCCCGCTGGGGTGTCCTCTCCAGCCAAGCAGGTAGCAGATCGCCCCCCTGATTAAAAACGTCTGATGATGCACCCCCCCCCCCCCCCCCCCAATTTATTATTCCAGAAGTGGATATGAGGTGCTGTTCTGGTTTACACTGACCCTGGGCTTGTGAAATAATTAGTACAATAGTGCAAATCAGCCCTTTTGAAAAGAGTAATTTACTGTGTGCGCAGAGCCTTCGCAGAACCCCTCATAAATCACGGCCGCCTGTGTACATCAAAGTGCTCCTTCCCCGCCGCGGCTGCATCCATCACGGCGCTATTAAATGTGCCGTTGCATTGCTTGATAAATTGAACGCCTTTGATACGCTACTAACTCTGTACAGGCCATGTAGGTGGGGTGGTGGCCTGGGACACCCAAGCCTGCAGAAACAGTCCCAGGTTGTGAACTTCTGTCTTGCTGGCTGCCTGGGGCTCAATCCTATGACCAGCTGGCACCTCGACACCTATCAATAGATGCACTGCATGAGTGTCAGTAACAGCATGCCAGATTAATGGATGCCCAACCATTATTTTGGTTAGGATTCTTGTTAGCATTTTGTGTCTGTGATCAGATGGTCACTGATTCAAATCCCTTGCTCACCCAAGTGATTTCACCGTTGGGCCCCTGAGCCTGGCCCTTAACCCCTGATTGCTCCAGGGACTGACTTTATGGTTTACAATACCCTGAATTCATCCTCTTCAAGACTGAGCCCCCAAAATCCCTTAGCAAGTGATCAAAAAGGTTTGCAGTTCAAGACCTGGCAAGAAGGTGAATCACTCCTGGGGACAGCGCAGTATGTGGTGGCCTGACAGGGCTGCGTTCTGTCAGCTTCTGGTGAGTCATCAGCCTGACTGAAATAAATGCACCATGTAGCAGAGTTGAGACAGCCCCCCCCCCAATCCACCACTCCTTTCTGCACGCCTGTGTTTTGAAAAACGACTCGTGAAGCGGGGGCCCCCTGAAGGCGGTTGACGGCAGTCGGCCCGCTGCCCGAGGACGGGCCCTTCGGAATCCCAAACAACCCCCCACGCCCCCCCCCCACCCCCCATCACTGGCAGCAATACTTGAATGCGAGTTGGACCAGGCATTTGGACATGACGCATGTGTTGGAACGGCTCACCCAATCCATCAGGAGAGTGTTTACTCCTCAGAGGGGTAGGATGGCGGGGCGGGGGGGGGGGGGGGGGGTGTCAGCTAGGGCAGGCGCTGTCACTGGGGGGAGGGGCGCTGCCCCAATTGTCTGAAGTACGCTGGGATATAATTAATTAATGCTGTCAGACTGGAGTAGGAAAGTGTCTCCTCAGCTTCTGGTCTCACATGGGGGGGGGCAGGTGCCAATGCCAAATGTCTGTGTTTTACGTGCATGAATTATGTATAAATATTTACATTTTTAACTTTTTTGTACATGCTGTAGTTCATTTCAAAATATGCATTCTTTCATTACTATGTAATATTTTGAGAAATATTACTTTCAAAAGTATACACCTATAAATGCCCTAATCTCTTCTTAGTAAAAGATTTTTTTTTCTGTACTAATGCCACAAAAGTACTATTACAATCTATTTTTAAAGCCTTTTTGTGTAATCATTTTAGGTGTCTCCCGTTGTGCTATTAGGGATATGAATAATGGTCTTTATTATGAAGACTAACAACCAACGTTGTGCGATGTTGTTTAAACCGATTTAGAAAAACGTTTGTCATGGTAATACATGCTTTTTGGATAGAGGGGAAACTATTTTTGGTCGTGTGTGTGTGCGCGCGCTTTGCTATAGACAGTGATGTCACCCAGCGTTCAGTGTGCTTAGTCATAGCTGTAAACCTTTCTGCTTTTTGGCACAGTAAATGTGATGTAGCGATTGTAGATCTGGATCTCTAAGTTCAACACCGGGGTTGTATCCCCGCGTCAAATTGGGATCAAAGTCGCAGACACCGGCGTACGTGTCATCAGAAATCGCCCTCAGCTGTTTTATCGGGGCAAGACTGTTTGTGCGAGATTTTAGCACGTCAGTCACCCTGAACAAGCGCCAGCTAAAAATATCCAAAGTCAGAAAACGCGAAGCGGTTCTCATGGTTAGCCGGAGGATGTCAGGCTGGCGATGCCTTTGTTCTTTTCCAACATGCACATGACGGGGGGGGGCATGTTTCTACCCTAATTTTTGTGAAGCGAGTTGAAATGAGGTAACTGCAGGGATCAAAAAGAGACGTCAAGCGGCATTTCCGAAGTGAGACGCTCGGGGCTGCCGGTGCGGGAGTCATTCCTGGGAATCTTGTAAAACGACTCCTATTATACCTTACCTTAAAGATGTCGTATCTTGACTTCAGACATTTCTTGAACTTCTGCAGTCCTTCCCTCATGAATTTTAGAAGAATCCGACTCTTACTTTTAAGTCTCTTTTGAGTTGAAACTCTTATCTCTGAACTTTTTTTTTTCGTTCAAATGTTCTGAATGTGCAAATGTTGTCTCGGAAATCCTTTGCCTTCTTTCCATTTCTGGAATCTCTTATCGAATCTCCTGAAGTCTGTAAAACCTAAATATATGAAACATCAATATTGCAAGACATCATCGGGGACGATTCTGCCATTTAATTAACATTTTAGTTGTTTATATAGCCGAGTCAGTAACCTGCTGTGTAATGCCGTCTGTGATTTCCCTCAAAACTTGCACGTTAAAGGATTTTATTAATATTGGATAAAATATGAGAATCTCTTAAGTGATGCCTTATTTCGTATATAGTAAAACGGCCCCACGTTGGATGCATACGAGAGAAGGGAGCGGCTTGTTTTGTTTCCATCGTGCATCAAAGTAAACACCCGAGAGTCCGCCTCTGGCTGCGGGAGCTCGATAGGGAGGGCCCTGCTTTATTACCTGGTTATTTTGTGCCCCCCTCCTCCAAAAGCATAAGAAAGGGAAAGACTTTAGGGGTGAGATACCGGTGTACTCACGCTGCCAGGTGCTGCTCGGTAATGAGACTGCTGGCGTCTGTTCGCTGCCCCATCTATCACTCCTCCAATTTCCATATCTTACTTTCAGCGTTTTTCTGCGCTCTGAATTATGCAGCAAAACATGACTGCAATTAAACTTCTTTAATTAGGGCTGGTGCGTTATTAGGGTGACTGTTGCAACAACCTCACAACGTGAACCACTAGAACAGTTCAAGTCATTAAGAAGTAGTTAATCATTTTTTTGTCAGGTGTTATCCAGTTTTTTTTTCATCTTTGCTTGTACATGACGTGTTTTGTGTAGCTTAGTTTGGTGAAAAGTTACGTGCACTACAAGCAGATTAATACAACTTCATTACAATGTAGAAAGTATCTTTGAGTAGGACTTGAAACCATTGAATATCCTAATTAGTCCAGGCTCATATTTCCAAATAGAGCTGTTGCGCTTTTGATGGGAAAAACTTTTCACTTTTTAATATTTCTTCGTGTCTTTACGATGACATCAGTGGAAAAGTAGATTAGCTAGCTATGGGTAAGCCTGCGCCAAATGCACGATAAGGCGCCATAATTGTATTTAATTTGTTATGTTTGTGCATTTTGGGTTTTTGGACCCCGTAGTCTTCTAATAACGATGGCTAACAGACAAACAAATTCCCATTCAAGCATTTGGAGAAACAGAACTGACTCTAATTGTATGTTAATGACTAGGCTTCCCGTTTGATAATCTGTATTCTTCTGCGTCCTTCTGTGTTGGAGGGATGGCCCTCAAACTGAGGAGGGAGATGGGGGGGGGGACCAAGACTCAAGCATTATCCAGACGTAATTACATCTCAGAAATGTATTTTGTCCTCATTAACCATGCTTAATGATATGATTCTTCAAAGGATCATTGAAAAATATGTAAACAACAGTGTTTCGGTAGTGCTGGGTACAAACCGTACTAACTTCAGGGAAGATCCTTGCCATTCCAGTGTTAATTTAGTATAAATTAGTATAATTTTGAGACTGTGAGCACATATTAAATCTTCGTGACCGAAGATATCAACAACTTTTCCTCTTTGCGAACAACATCGGAAGTTTCCCCGTAATGAGCTGGCTGTCAGATAATGCGCTGCGGTTGGAAGGGTGGGGAAGATGGATGCGGCCGGCAGGTGGAGCCGTGCGGAGGTGCGGGGAGGGGGGGGGGGCGGCGATGTCTGCGGATAGCAGATGTCTCACGAGCCAATACTGCAGCTGCACGTCATTTGGGGCGCGGGCCAGTTATGACTTAATCCTGGCACTTTGCGATACTCTGTGCCAGCAGCACTATAAAATGTGAGGCCGTATCGTTAGCAGAGGTCAGCGGGGGACGGATCAAACGGTTCGGCTTCGACGTCGACGCAGTTAAGTGTACCCTGGTTTAACGTGTTCAGAACGTCCCGTTCTAAAATGGTGCTGAGTACAGGCATTAGCCTGCTAAAAACGGGCCACAGATAAGACCTGATCCACAGCCCAGACAATCACAATCTTGGGAGGAAATTCTGCATTATATTACATGTCCACTCTCAGAAAGAAAGAGTACCGATTTGTACTTATACTTGTCACTGGGGCTGTACGCTGAAGGGTAAATGCACCTTTTAACATACAGAAATGGACTTTTGTACCATTGGTGGTACATTAATCCTGTTTGTACCTTGGGGATGTTCCACAAAGTCCATTTCTGTACCTTAAAATACACTGAAAAGTACAGGTACGTAAAGCTAAGGGTACAGTTGGCAGACCCTTGAGGGTACAGTCCCAGTGACAAGCAGAGTTACAAGCTGCTGCTGTTTTCCTGACACTGTGTTGCTCAGCTGCCTAAGCCTCTATGCCTGATGCTTTGGAGGTCGCTGGTTCGAGCGTGAAGCAGGATAGTCACATGTCCATGAGCCCTTAAGCTCCAGCTCCATGCTGCATGCTTCACTCCCCCCATGATGGGGTAAAGCAAAGAGAAAATATCGCTCTTCTGTTCAAACTGGCATCCAGTTTGTCCAGGTCAGTGGTTGCAGGGTGGCCTGGCGCCTATCTGAGTACATCCTAAAAGGGATGCCAGTCCATCGCAGGGTACCTGCACTCCAGGCAATTCGGAGACACCAGTGAGGATGACCGCATCTCTTTGGATGGCAGGGGGGAACCGGAGTACCAGCAGGAACCCTGCGAGGTCCTGCTCAGTGGTCCTGCATGTCTCTGGCTTAAATGGAGACCTTTCCCCCTCCCCCGTATAAGCCCTCCGCGATCAGGAATAAAATGTCACCACGCAGCGTCTCATCGTTCCTGACAGAGACTGATAGCTGCCCGCGACCCGGAGACCGACGGCAATGACATCGGAGCGGCGACGGAGCTCCATAGGCGGGATCCTCCTCCTCAGATTGATGACTCTGTCTGTTGGCAGTCAGGGGAAACTCCAGTGAGGTCTGGCTGTCGTTAGGACCACACGACGACAGGGGCCCGTCACTGCGCTGTGGTTAAGGACCCACGAGGAGGGCTTCCAGCGACTGGAACACCAGGGCTGTTCCAGAAGCTACTGCTAACGGGCAGCAAACGCATCAGATCCTGGTGAGAATCATTTGCACGGACGGGCTGAGGTCTGAACACTCGAGGGGACTGTTGTGGACGAAAGTGCCTTGAGGACTATTTTGAAACTTTTTTTCCCGCCTTGTAAGTTTAAAAGAATGAATGAATAAATGTTACATTTACATAGCACCCAAACAGCATTATAGAAGCAATGGGGAGCCGCTTCAACCACCACTGTGTAGCTCCCCCCGCCTGGATGATACGACAGCAGCCATTCACTCACCACACAGTAGCTAAGGGGCAGGAGAGAATTCGCTGGTTATATAGGGGATGATTAGGGGGGCAGATTTGAAAGGGCCGCAGTGGGCAATTTTAGCCAGGACATCATGGTACCACCCCCACCCATTCGAAAGATGCCCAGGGATCTGTCAGGACCTCCGGTTTTTACACCTCAGCCGAAGGACAGCACAGTGTCCCCATCATTCCACTAGACTTGGGACCCACAGAGACACACAGGATGGGCTCCCCCTGCTGGCCACACCATCTAAGTACTGGCCAGGACAGGACAGGAAGACCAGCACATGGCTGATTTGGTTATCAGAAACTTGTGTGGCAACACAAGAAAGTCAAGTTTAGCTGTATGTATGCAAGCACTGCTGTGGGGGGCATGCGGGTGAGGAGCAGAGCACCGCCAATCTGTGTACGTGTGGGAAGAGGCACCGGCTGCTGCCCCTGGGCCCATGTGCCCTGTAAACCTGCCAGTCCGGACAGCACTACACTCTCTGGACAGGTAGGGAGACAGAGAACAGCTGTTTTCTCTGATACTCAGAAGCAGGAGGTGATGGTTGAGGTGAAATGGACCGCTGGCCGCAAAGAAAAATGGAGGGGAGGGATTGTATGCCCCGCAGTGTGGAGGGTAACTCCGCGCGACGCTCTGAGCTCGAACAAAGCAGCTGTGTGGCTATGGAAGCCGGCGGACAGCAGCCTGGGCAGGCGGCCAGTTAGCTGGCGGGCCAGCTCATGTTGCTGCATGGGGGGGGGGGGTGGGGGTGGAGGCTGTGGTTATGCAAAGCAGCTGGCGGGTTTGAATAGATGTTCCCAACTTGATGCCTGATTGGTGCATATTTTAACGTTTCGCCCTCACCAGTGACAAATTGCCCTGTCTTCTGTAGGGTTTTTTTTTTTTTTTTTTGCTTTTTTTTTTGTTTTTAATGGAACTTTGCCTTTAAAATCCCAGCCCTGCGAAGCTCGAAAGGGGAAACTGACAAACTGACATTCTCTGACTTTGTATTCTGAATATTTTGTCCTAAAAAGTTTGCAAATTCCGAATGCAATCTTACACACACACACAGACACACACACACACAGTGAGTTGTAAACAGTTACAGTGTCAGGTCCAGGTGTATAAAACTTGTCTGCTCGTCTTTGCGAAACAGCTGCTGAATGACTTTGTTTTCCAAAGAGAACTAAATGTTAGTTTTGCATACTTAAATTAGTACCGTGTGCCTTGTTTTCTATAGTTTTAGTTAATGAACCGCAAATATAGAATTACCCACACGAGCCATCGGTGGAAAATGACGGTTGCTGTACGAGATTAATTTATAACGCGGGGTTGCCGGTTGTCACGTATCAGGCGTGACACTCACGCTTTCAGACTCTCACGCAAGAAATCTATATTATTGCATTATAAACCTAAAATTAGCTGCATCAAAGGCGTTGGGGGTAGTTTACAAACCCTATAGACTATTTATAAGGTAATAAAACTGTTACATACATGTAAATGTGTGTGCAGACTTGTCTCGAATTAAAAATCACGCCAGCCAGCTGACCAAAGTTTGCAACTCTGATAACGGGAGCTCGGCTGTTGGTTTAAAGCGTTTGGACGAAATTTGCATTGTGTGGAGGACAGAAGCAGCCGGCTTTATAGAGGAAACGCAGGCGGGATGAACAGCGTAGGGGGTTTCGTGCCCGGGATCCTGCATTTAGGATAGAGTCTGCGGAAACCGACAGCCTCCGCATATCCGCTGTGGATGCGGTACCGTTCACTGTTCCAACAGCATGCAATCAATATGATAAAGTGAAATGAGGCACATTACAACGGTGTCAGCTCACGGTACCAGGGCAACTTGTTATAGGTCTTAGATTTGGTGGTATTATTACAATTATTTGAGGAGCATTTTTTATCGTACGGTTCCCGGTGTGACTCCTAAGTGACCGACGGACCCTAACTTTTTATTTGGACAGACATCGTGTTGATAGAATATGGCCGCCGCTTTATTGTCGCCTGTTTGATCTGTCTATGAGCTCGTAATCATATTAACATCGATTTTTTTCAGCAGTTTAATGTCTATATATAGAGTTGTACGGAAACTCACGTGAGAGCTGTAGACAGATGTCTTAAGGATGGAGGGGGATGTATCGAAACACCCCGAAACTTACTTGGAGCCATTTTTATCCTAGGTGATAAAAACTCTTAATCTGGGGGCATCCTTCATATGGTTCGGTGAAGATTGGATACGCGCTTACGCCAGCAACTATGCAAACTATCAAACAGAATTACTGGAAATTAACGCAATTAACATCTGCCTGTACACCTGTGGCTGTTTTGCCAGCTGCACTGAGCTTTGTGTCCGCAGGTTTTCTGCTCGTTTGGTGTCACCTCTGAAGCTGCCTCGTGAGAGCTTCACGAGCCTCAATTCAGGGCGGACCTCTGCAGTTGCAGCACGGTGGAAATAGGTGGCGCTGTGTTCACTGGGTCCGTTCCAGCATTCATTACTCAGGAGATGTTGGGCAAGTGGGATGAACACTTTGAAAGCATTCACCCTAAATGGCTTCAGTAAAATCCAGATGTGGAAATTGCTGAAGCAAGACAGCATGGAAGACGAGTCACTTTCCATTAAAGGGTCTCTGAACGGGCTGTGCAATAGGTCTACTCTTGGGATTTCTTGTAAATTTAGTGTGCTGTTTTTCTGCCGGCACACATACAGAAAGGAAAATGCATATATTTGGGGATTTAAATCCATTTCAGGTGCCAAAAGCAGTCAAACGATGTTTGGGGAGAAACTTTCGGGTTCTTCATATGAAATAAGGCGCTACGTGGAGTCGGTCGCCAGGTTTCTGAGAATGCCGAGACTGAAACAGGATCTTTGTATTCGATGCAGTAAATGATAAGTGATGCATTTACAGAGCCCCTTTGAAATGTCTCCAAATGGATTCTGCTGTACCAGTGGATAGTCCAGTTGGGATTCCTGAAACTCTTGCTTACAATCAATTGGGTCCCAGAAAACCAGACAGTCGTACCCCCACCACCTCTCAAGGTCATCCGGGCTCCCCGATGCTTGCATCTGGAACCATCGAGAGGATTTTTTTATACAGTGCATTAATTATTTCTTAGTCTGCACAGGAAACTACAGACTCGCTGTGCCATATCATCCACTGATTTGGCCTGTGCGACTAAAACAGATCAATAAGCAGCAAAGTCCTCTTCTCTTTCGTGAATTAGTGGTTGCTGCAAGTGCATGTCGGGTGTGATGCAGGGGGGGGGGGGGGCACCGGTCTGGCGCCCGGAGAGATGAGCTTCAGCAGCATCTTCCCTTTCATCACCGGATGCAGATGAGATGCTTGGGTTTATCACGACTTACGCTCATTATGAAAGACTGAGTGTTCCGCACAGCTGAACGAACTGTGTGTGATTCCAATGAAATATGGCACTGGTAGGTTATTCCACAACTGCAAATATTTAATTCTTGTTCGCCTTTTATACTCAAACAACGAATGAACCACAGTGGTTTTTACTGCATTCACCGGTGTTTTCTGCAATGGTCTGATGATACACCTCCAGATGTTATCAGTAACTGGAGCAAATCGCGATCACTTCTGGCGGCCTGGTGAGCCGATAGCAAACTGCACGAGCCGAAAGTCTCGCTTCCTTCTGCTGCCTAATCTGGGATTAGTCTCGCTGAACAAAAAAAACAGGAATTCTGCGTGAAAGTATAGGTCTGTTTCCTCAACATTTGCCACAGTGAATTTGAAAACGAATTAAAAATCAACACTTAATATTTAAAAGGTCACATCCCACATTATAAAACATACATTTGCTTGACAGTTTGTTTCATAGCAATGTAAAAAAATATCCAAAGAATTCATATGATAATTTCCTATAAGACGGACAAAACTGAATCGCTGATCAGGTCCTTCAAAAATAAGCGTTACAGATATAGGTAGAAGACAGTGCATGGCTCATAAATCACGTTAAGCCTTCGGTGGAATATGGAATATGTAAAGAGGATTTCCGCGTCGTTTTGTCATTTTAATGTTGTGTATTGCTATTACCCCGAGCGTTTTGCGAGCGATGAAGCGCCCAGTAAGAAAACAGCGCCGTGGGTTGTGCTCGCACAATTCCATGCGATCTCTCTTTGCATGCCGTCTTTTCAGTCCTGCATTTGTAATGTGTAATGTCAAGATCTCGGGTGCTCTTCAAATTACCGTCAATTGGAGGTTTGTTTAGTTGAGGAGCCGCTATATAATTTGAATGCTGTTAAAGCTTCTGCGGGGTGATCTGGAGTCTCCAGATCAAATAGAGCAATCGCTCATCTCGGTGCAGCGCGACAATGGCTGCTTTTCAAAGCAATTACTCGATGGCTATTACTTTAATTCATTTACAAATTAATGGGGTTCGTTCACGTTCTCTTTTGTCTAATTCATGAATGGGATTAAAACGAACTCATGTTGCGTTGATGGCCAGTCACATTCTTTCTTGTGATGTTATTGCTGTTGATGGAGAGATCACTGTTATTTTAACTGGTAAAATATGGTAAAATACTTACGGAAATGTAATCACTGCATACCTAATTGCGTTATAATGCTCTATGATGCCAGATTCTATACAGTTTCAACTTGTTTATATATCACTTAACAACAATATATTGAAATTAAAGTCCAGGCGAACTGCGCCATGGTTGCCTGTCAAGAGATGCCAGCGTTTAATTTCCACAACACGGCGCCAGGCGCCAAGCCGCCTGCTTCGTAAGCAGGTTGGGGCGGCCTGAACTTCTGACGGATCCCCGTGTCTCCTGACATAACCGGGCGGAATCTGGGTGGGTTAAAGCGCAGCTGTCCCGCCGATTTCAGCAGATTGTTTTATTATCAGTCCATTTGGCAAACAAACTGCAAGCAGAAGGAACAGAAGCTTCGGCGGTCCGGGAGGGACGTGGCGGTTAGATGCATGCCAAGAACCCGCTTTCAAAACCCTCCAACGCCATACGGGCATTCACCTCCACCTGTATTTTTACGAGGTTAAATAGGGATGTGACGCGGTTCCCATGAACGGATCAGGGAGATTTTTAGCAACACACACAGTCAAAACGGTGAAATACACTCATTCTCACTTGTATGCGCTACACTCATACTTTCCTAGCAATTTGTGCCGTGATATATGATTTTTAAACTAAAACGACTCTCCTTCAGTATCCTATGGTTGGTATTGATATATGTAGGGAGTGGAAGCACCGGTCTATTTTGTGGTTTTGCATTGTCTGGAGAGATTACCTGAGATGCCTCCTTATATGTGTGAATCGGTATGGCGTGGAGCTAGCTTATAGTATGTCCCCCTTCCCAAGCTGGTCCTCATAGGCGACCATACTTCGATTTAAGTGGCATAAATGGCCAGAAGAGGGCGCATGGAGAGCAGTGTGCCAGCTACAGGCTAAGCACAGATTTCATTAGCAATATATTCCCGAAACGAAGAACTGGCAGCTTTCTGTAAACTGCAATAAGCAACTGATCTGACGCTGTTCAAATTAGAAAAGAATTTTGAAATTGAAAATAGTCGCTTTAATTATTAAATGCCTGTTTGGCTGTCTGCGGATCTGTTTAAAAGATGATGATCTCACTAAAATTATGTTGCTTTAAGACGTGACTGAAGTATTAAATTCTGTCAACGTTTATTTCTAAAACCTATCAATAATTTAATGTGACCCCCCCTCCCTCCACACACACACACACCCACACACACACACACACACACACACACACACACACACATTTTCCTGAAGTTGCAGAGCTGTTCAGTCTGTCAGCTTTAAGCGTGACACGTGACGTCGGCAATACCTGTAGACTGGTATGTTTCAGGGGCGTTTTAGATGAAGGATGATGTTTAAATAAGCATCACCATGCATAATTGATCACTTTGAGTGGGGAATTAATTCAATACCTACTTCTAGGTACAATACGTCATTCTGTCTTGAAGCCTTTTAGCCTCCCAAAGTGAATTTTGGGATAGCTGCCAGTAACTCCTGCATCGTATTAAGGAATTTTCAAACGAATTTTTTTCTGCTATCGATTTAAGCGTGTGGATCATACTAAATCATTATTAATACACTAATCCTGATATATACGGTCTGTTTAGTATTAGATAGTCACTTGTAAACTGTTATAATATATTATTATTCATACAAATCTCGTCGGAATGTAATCAGTGGTCAGTGCAGTCACGGACTCATCTTTGCACTTAGCCACATTAAACAGGTGTGATATCTAACGCGCACTCTCGTACAACCTGTCAATTTTTTTTATTGTTTTCATGTTTCCGTTTTCCCCAAATTGAATAATTTGCTAATTTCCAGTGTTATATCGTCTGAGATTCGTGGTTCTTTTGGAATCGGGGAATTTCAAAGAACTTCGCTGCTTTGAAGGAAAAGCGTGACAGCGTTATGCATTTGATTAAATTTTTTTTTGTCTCATGATCTTTTTCAAAAAAGCTCGGCAGTGAGACACACAAGACAGAAACTCGATGCGAGCGTATAAATAAACACGTGATCCGTCTGGATCCAGAAACATACAAGGTTTTTTTCCTGTTAACGTGAGGAGTCACGTGATTAGTTTCCCACCCAACGCTGCCCGGTTCCGCTCAGAGCCGCAGTCATAACACACGTTAAAAAATCCATTAAGAGGAACGGGGGTGCTAGATGATGAATTAAGGGGGGCGCCGTTAATTTTTCATTTTGACAGATTATGCCCTGTCAGGTGATGGTGAGGACTCCTCGTGTGTTTAGGATTTGGCTCTTGGTGAGAGAGCTCTCTTCTCTTCACGCCTCCCTCTCTTTCCCTCTTCTGCTCTCCTGAAGTAGGTAACTGCTCCGTACGATGAAAAATTAATGCCAATCTATAATTTATGTAGCCGGAGATAAATAATGTAGTAAAACCAGCCTTCAAAATGTTTCTTTTGTATTAATCTTTGAATTCCTCAAGGACTGATCCATTATGAAAATTTAACAAATAATCTTAGCATAATTAAGGTTTAATAAAAGTTAAAAAGCCATATTTCATATTCCCGCTTTGTTTAATTTTAATATTTTTTAAATCATGTAAAATACATCCAAATCGGTTCATAGCAAACTGTCTGTAGACATCATTCCCTGTGTGTGATTCTCCGTTAGCCTTCCTGTACAGACTGGCTGGAGTGTCACCTCTCCGTGACCACATTATAGGAGGGAAGAGCGCGATGCCTTTAACTCCGTAGTCTGAATGTCAGCCAAGTGAAATCAGGGTCCACTTCCTAAAGCGAATATACAAATGCAAATGATGCAATCATGTATGACGTCACATCCCACCCTGACCTCTTCAGTGACAAACTGGATTTCTTACTAACAGTCAACGTGGGGTTAATCTTCTACCTCAGATAATTCTAATGCAATAATATGGCATGGCTCTCTGTGACACATAAGGAAGGCTGAATTATTTATGCTGACACAGGTCGGTTCCCCGTGGCCTCCCTAAATACGTATGCTAATTGGGTCTGAAATAAATATATTATCACTTTTATTATTATTATTTACATTTATATATGTGGGCTACAATTTTGTGCACTGGGAACAGGCGAAACAGAAACGTAAGCACGTTTTCTTGCAGACTCTTATCGCGGGTGCGTCGGGTGGTCGAATCGCTTCAGCTGGTGAAGGCGAAGTTAACGACAGAATAAATAATAATAAATAATCACGCTTGTGGAAGGAAGACAGCTTCAACAAGAAATCGGTGTGACATATTTGTAAAAACGAAAATGTTACTACAAAGGATTGCATGAATAACTTATCGGTTTTCAAAATTTTGTCTCTTAATGCTGGCATTCTAGTGTAGTAATACTTGGAGGGCATTAAGGTCAAATGCATCTGCCCCCCTTAACAGTCTAACTGGCTCCGCTGTGCCCCCCCCCCCCCCCCACAAGTTGAAAAGGTCTAGAACAGTGGTTCTCGAACTCGGTCCATGGGCCGCGCTGCCCTGCTTGTTTTCCTGCTATCCCTGCCCCACACACAAGTCCCAGCAGTCTTTCAGCTTCTGATTGACTGAACAACACCTGATCCAGGTGATCAGCAGCGTGTGGGGCAGAGATAGCTGGAAAACAAGCAGGGCAGTGGGGCCCGAGGACCCAGTTTGAGAACCACTGGTCTAGAACCTCCACTGTGCTGAAAACTTTATGACTGGTGGAAACCCAAGGTCAGGTCACGTTTGAGTAGGTCAGTGCGCTGGTTCGCACCTGGGGCCCTTGAAAGTTCCCTTTTTCCCGATGACTGACGGTGGTCGCTGGGCTCCACCTCGGAGCAGACCGACACGATGGCTAAATATCAACCTCCATGTCAACATTTTTGTGACGTGTACGTTTTTCCCTCTTTTTTTTCACCTCGTGTTGCGGCGGCAACCTTGTGCAGCGGTGCTTAATTATCTAATTTAAATAATAAAAAAAGATTTATGACAGATGATTAGCCGGTATCTTTCTGCCCCTGAGAAAAGTATCAACAACTGCCACAAATGTGCATATTCATTAGATTTAAATTATTGATGCGGCGTTATGCCGCACAGGAGACATAAATCAGGAAAGACATTAGCGCATTTCTGCGGGCAGCCCGACTCTCCCAGCTAGGCAGCAGTCGGCGGGGAGAGCGGACCCCAGCGACGCACCAGTCACTGGGCTGCATAGGCTTATAATTTACGCCGCTCACCCTGTGCGTATACCGTAACAGCATGCAGGAAAGTGAAGTATAAATTGGTGTTTTACTAGCTGGAAACACAGTGGTGCTGGGCGTAATACAGGACTCCGAGGACTTTAAGTATCGTAAACAGCGGCGGGTTTGTAAGTTCTGGGGCCCCAAATAGGCACCTAGTGTAGTGACTATTTTTGGCCAACAGGGGGCCCCACGAATACGTGGTTTAAGTGCTGGCAGACACTGCCACTGATCTTAACGAGAGAATTTAGTCTGTGAATCTTAAGGTTTAAGCGTTACTGAAATTAATGTCAATTATACTTATCATTTATTAGCTGTATACTGGTGACTTCCTTCCCAGGATTGGCTGAATGAGTAAGTATTCCAATATAGTTGTTACATGTGGCCAATAAACCATCTCAGATCTTGAAATTAATGAGAGTGGCCTAACAGTACAGAACTTTGATGAGCTAATTAAATAGATTATAGTTACTGGAATATAAAGGCTTTTAAAAACTTTTTTTATAGCATATGCTGTTTACTATCCATAGTAGTGTGATACAATCACTATAAGAGTTCATCATAAAGGAATTACCCCATCAGGACTGCCTGATTATGTAAGGAAAGTTTTTATTAACTGGAATACCCATGAGTCACTGACCAGTTAGTTGGGGGGTGCGGGGTGGGTGGCCGACTCTGTTCGGACTTCTCTGTGTAGAGTGGTATGCTCAGAACTGGGGTCCGCGAGGCTGACAAAGACTGTAAGCCAGGGGTACAAAGAAGGACCGCCTTCATCCTGCTAACTCACTGACTTGGGTCCCTCGGTGTGCTATGGAGGGCACTGTGCAGCGGCGCCGGTTAAAATTCTGTGTCTGTGATTGAATGGCTGCCGGTCCACATTCCAGGGCCAGTACTCTGATGCTCTTGTTGGCCCTCTGAGCAAGATCTATAACCCCCAGCTCCATGGGTGCTGCTCCCCAGCTGACCCTGCGTTGTGACCCCCAAACTTGCTCTCACCTGTATATGGGTCTCTGGGTCTCATGGAGAGCAATATAAGAGAAAACGATGAATAAAGAATCATTATTCTGTTCTAGAACTTCAGAGAACTGGAGAGCCTGAGAAGCTTCGTGATCTGCAGGCCCAGTGATAGATTTGGGTATCTGCCTACCAGGAACAGGCGCGTTCTGCAGCTCTGTGGCCTGCTTATAGGATTATCTTCATGCATCGAGGAAGTTCTTGAGGGCTCTGCTATCTCCATGAGGACTTCTCGCAACGCTGAAGGGCTACAGCCAGCTGAGGTCTTCTCGGGATGCCGGTGGAAGTGCCCGAAGGAGGAGAACTCCTGGGTCCGTCACGTGTCTCTCTGGCTCTTTCACATTTTCTCAGCAGCTGTTTCTTTATTTGTGTGTGTGTGTGTGTGTGTGTTTTTTGTCCCTCCATGCACTGGAGTGAAAGTGAAGCGTGAGTCAATATACAAAGCGTGTCTCATTAAACTGCGATTTTTCAAAGTAAATACGGCTTCGAGCATCGAGCGAACTGCTTCTTCTTGCTGCTCGGCGGCGCTGCTGAACTTCCAGAACCCTCTTGGGACGGGATTGTATCCGGATTGGATTTCTCCAGTTGGAAGGCGAAGCGCGTCTCTCATCTGTATTAGCCTAATTACCAAAGGATCTTGTCCTCGGAGACAGTGGCATTAGCCCACGAATGGGGGCTTAAGCTAATTTCTTTCCTTCAATGAACACTCGACCTGTTTGGTTCTGGCTGGTGTGGGCACTCCGCAAGTGTCAGGATCCACCATGTGTTTGTTGACATGATGCATTATTGGAGGTCTCAATGTAAGTGGAGTACAGGCATGGATGAAATGACCCACTACCCCCAATTTGTTTATTTGTGTTTCAACCCCTTTAAATAGTTCACCTCTGGCAGTAAGCTGCAGTAGCCTGTTGGGCCTGTAAGGGGCAGCATTGTGTGCCAGGGTTTAACCCTATATAATACGGCATCATTAAGAGCTCCTTTGCTAGCTGAGCCGCTTAAAATGAGTCCATAACAATCTAAACAGTCAAACAAGTGTGTTGTAATATCAGCAACTTCCAGTCCTTAGCCACTTAGTGCTGCTGCAATTTTTCTGTGTAATACAGATGGATTTTCTCAGCTTCAGGGATGCTGAATAACTACCCACTCCATAGCTCCAGTGTGTTTGTTGGCTCAACATAATTGATCAGGCGAGGCTATTAAATGATCCCAGGCAGGGCAGTAAACATCGGGGTGCCGGGCAGTCGTCTGGCCTCATTTCTGTCGGTTACTGATGATGCTTCTCTTTTAATAATGGCTGCCGTTTTCTGATATGTGGCTTCCGGTTGTGTCTCTCAGTCACCGGAGACCATAAACAGAGTCATTAAAATGGATCTGTTGCCTCACGGCTGCCTTAAACGGCTAGTGGTTTGTTGACAACCTTTCCTGCTGTTTGAAAATACACGTCGCATTGTGGTTTAATTATTATCCCTTCGAAGTGCCTTTCGAGCACAGTGGTATTAAGGCTAAATATATTACAGTGCTTTGCTAAATGCCGCACTCTGCGAGTTTTGAGTTTTTACCTACAATCAATTCTTCTCGTGTTTTGGGAAACGCGGATCATGCTGGAACTGGAGTCCCAAGACGGTGCAGCTGTATAATGTGAGAGATGGCTGTGTGACATCGAAGCGTAAACATGGACGCGCTCCAGTCCTCCCAAAACGTCTTTAGTGACATGGATGGTCACTGTGGCACTGCTGTTACCCTCAGCCTAACAAGCCCATTATAAACCCAGGAAAGCTTTTGTTATTCACCTCTGAGCAGCAGCTTGCAGTCTACAGGTCTGACCACGCCCCTCCAAACAGGCCCCGCCCATTTGGGGGAGGGGTTTACTCAGCTGTCTGCTTCCTAACTTGCCTTGTGAAAGTATGGTCCAAAGGATGTATTTCGTGTTTATCGATGGGACCTCCTGAATTCCCCCCGCACCCGTCCCTCTGGGCCAGTCTCTTCCGGACCGGAAGCTTTCCCCCCCGCCATACTTTTACCATCGTAAATAATGAATTACAGGAAGGAGCGTGCTCGTTGAATAATTGATTGTCTTTGTGGTCAGGATCTCAGCTGTCATGCCCAGCCTTGTGCTTCTGGCTGGAGCTGTTACCATGGTATGATGAGATGGCCTGCCAGGCCACGCCCCTAACCCCGCCCACTGTCAGGTGTGCCCATTTGTAACAAGCTGTCTGGGTAGGACAGGAGAAGGTGTGAGACTGATCCGTTTACAAGTCTGAAGACTTGTGTCTGTGTTTGACGTGGTTAATTTCACTACTCGACCATCATGTATCTGCCTGTATTTGGTGACCCTACTACATGATGATTGTTTACGACTATATAAAACCTCATTCCAGTGGCCGGCGTCCATCTTTTCCCCTCAACTTCATCAGCTTCCTTGCTTTGTTTGTTCTTTTTTTCCACCATTCCATTGGCTTTAGCTCCGTCTTCATCTCGCAGTGTGTTCCGGAATCATCTCTATTTGTAAACGTGCCATTAGGCCTAAACTCCATGCCGCCGTTGGGCTTCGCATGAGTCTCACCCGGGGTGTTACGGGGAGACGATCAGGGCTTGAGCTTCCAGTTCCACGGCCACAGAGTGAACACACCGTAATTAATGTTTCAGATACATTTGTCTGTGGAGCCTTTGACTGATTTAAACTAATGCCTGCAGAGTCTAATATGCAAACTCCAGCTGAGCCGATGGCCATTCGGGTGCTTGGTGATCTCTGCTAGAGGATCACCGCGCCTTTTTCATCTATCTGTTACCTTTTCCCTTCCGTTGTGCTGTGTTTCGGGGGTGATGCTGGAGGCAGTGACCTCTGACCTCTCACCCAGTTAGCCTCTATTCTCTGGGCACAGTGTCTCTGTTTGCAGTAGTGCATGCCTCACAGACAGCAAAACGCGATGTCAATGATGACGTTTTATCGGCACTTGCTTATAGACGGACACACTGCGCACTCTGCTCGGGGTGAACTGGAGCTCTGCAGTGACTGCGATACAGTGCAACATCATACAGTGAGAACAATGCAAACACAGGGAAATGGAAAGACAAAGGAAAAAAAGAACACCAGATTAATAAAAAAACATCCTGAATTTGCCCCCACTCCCCCCGCTCCCGCCTGTTGAACAGTTAGTAAAAGGCAGCTCTTAATGACAGGTCTGGTCCAGGTCCTCACACCTTATGAAGGCCTGCAGTGATATATTAATTTACAATAATGAGGCAGGGCCAGCCGTAAGTGGTGATAATGTGCGTGTAATAAGCCCTTTACCTGACGCGCTAATGCAGTTACCCAGGATGAAATAAGCACAAATTTACTTACCTGTGACCGTAATCTGCGAGGTGTCGCTGCTGATTGGAGGTGGGAGAGGGGTGAAATGAAGATGCAAAGATGATAAACTTTTATCTTTTATCCCTCCATAGCAACCCTGACTCATCAAACAGTTCAACTGAGTGAATTATTCTTGCCAGTAATAAAGTGAGAGGTTTCTTTGAACTAAGCGGCAGGATATATCAGGGAACGATTTGCCTGTTTTAAAACGTGTTACTGAGGAAAATGTCAAACTGGAACGCGTTTCTACGTTTTGAGAACTTCCTGTCAAGCGCCGGGTTCGACGCTAGTATGCTGTTTAATGCGTTTTCAGGGTGTAATTGGAATGGCGGCGGATAGAAAGGCGACTGGACAGCGTGGGAATGATATCCATAAATCCAAAGCGGGGTGCTACTTTGCGGGGTGTTGCTCACCATCAATCAGCCCGAGGTCCTGCATTAGCCCGTTTGACTCCCAGGGACGGTTTTAATCAGCATCCATCGTAGGAAACGTGACAGAAATGACCCGGAAGGGGGATTTTACAAGGGGGCCACTCTTCAAACCTACCCTGAGCTCTGATACCAGGAAGTAACAGTAACTTGTGAAGAAGGGGGCAGCCCCCAGGCCTGTGCCCAGTGTCTGCTTTACACAAGTGCCTGTGATCCTTAACCTTGTAGGGACTCAGAATCCGAAAGATCCCTACTGGCCAGGTACATTGAACATCCGAGGGATTTATCTTGGTGAGCTTGTCGCAGTATTAAAACACAACATGCAAGACATTTTGCAAGTATTTACACATGAGATTTTAAACACACATTCTACACTAGGCTGTTTCCCTACAGACAGAAGCAGCACAGGATGGAATAAGCGTTATGACACTGGTGGAAAAAAAAAATAATGATGCACAGAGCAGCTCACAACCAACAGAAGGCTTTAGTAAATAAAGAGAACATAAAGGGGGAATGACAAACTAGGAGACAGTAAAACTGGGAACTAGATCACAGTTACTAACACGGAGTAACAGTAACACACTCCAGAACTACAGGTTATAGATGCAATGACTGACAAAGAAACAGAGTGACATGTAAATCAGCATAGATAACAAGAGCTGCAAAGGAGCAGGTGCGCACCATAACAAAACCAACCAATCAGCACAGGCATGGAACAAAAAAGAAACAGGTGGAATTTGTCACAGTTAATGTAGCTGTCGCCAGGAAATTATTTGCTTATGTATTTGTTTAATGTTTATTTGTATTTTGTCCAGCGACTGTATTTTGTTTATTTTTGTTGCAAACATGTTATTGTTTGAAATATTATTTGTAAAAGGTTTAATTTAGAGTTTTCTGGTAACAGTGCCTCCTACTGTTCAGCGGAAAGAGCTACGTTTACGTGATCATGTGACCTAACGTAATGAGCAATAAAAAAGACAAGGCTAGCAAGTAGAACGAAAAGGAGCTAAGAAAAGAAACTCAAAAAAGACTGAAAGGAAGAGGTTATAATGTAGTAACGTCTCCTAATTCTGATCAGAAGGAGCACACGGTATGTTACTGTTTTGCCTTTTCTTGTTTTTGTTATATGTATGTTCGTGATTTGCGCTGTCTTGTAAACGCAGTAGACCGTTTGCTTAATGGCGAAAAGAGTTTTGTAAAAATTGAGTTAGTAATAGTAATTTTCTTTATTTCAGTTTTTCACGGTGTTTCACGGTATTTGAATTACCACGTCGATGGAAGAAAAAATTAAAATTATCGTGCTGAACATCAGTTGATTCGTGATCTGATTTCTGACAGAAGAAAACATTAGGAGTAATTACAGTGAAAAACGTCTCTAATCTACGGCACGACGGGAGTAAAAACGTGCCACTCGAGGGAGCAGATTCACGGACTGAAGAGTGGGCCGACTTCGCCAGCGTTTCTTCAAGGCGCCACAACTTTAACTAGCAAGAAAGCTAGCAAGTGCTTATCCGAGGAAATATCGCGAACATCAGACTAGCGCACAGACGGACAGTGCTGTAGTCGTAACGGACTCTAATCATCGCTCTCAGGTCAGACTGTATTTACAGTTTTGTATTTAATTTCTTTACTAACTGGAAAAAAAAAAAAAAAAAAAAACTTTAAGTTTTCTATTGAATATTGTACATATTAATAGTGATTCTGTAGTTTCTCAAATTTAAAGTTAATTGTTAAAATTGTTTGGTTAAATTTTCAACTGTGATGTCATAGTAGTTTAAAAATGGATCAAGGTGCCTCAGACCTCTGTGTGCTAGAGTCAGTAGTTCAGGCTCTAGAAGATGAAAGGGCAGAGTTAGAAGAAAAATTAGAGACTGAATTTGAAACTTCCGAAAGACAAAAAATTGAGGAACGCATAGGTGAGATTCATGCCGATATCGAAATACAAAGGGTTGGGATTCTAAAGTCATCTTCTCAAAATGAACAAGAGGTTAGACGTTCTGAAAGAGAAAAACGCCCAACAGAAAAAATGCTTGAACTCAGAAAGGCTGATATTATAAAAAGGGAAAGAAGGTTTATGTTTATATATGTAAACTTCAAGGCAGAGGCTCAGTTAATTAGAACTAAGCTTAAGCAAGAATGCTCTAAAGTTGAATTAAGCGACATGATAGTACCTATAGAAAACTATGAGTCAAGGTTAAAACAAGAATATGAGAGGTTACGTGCGTTGACCACCCCTTCTCAAGATATAAGAAGGAGAATGGATAGCTGCACTTCTGCTACTACCGAACTAATAGCACTCTTGAAAGGTCGTCATGCAGAAGTCGGCACAAAGGAGTTTGATGCAGAGGCTGCTAAAGCAGCACTCTTTCATTTACTCCAAAGAGAAGATGCGAGGTCTATTTATGGATCAACAGTTTCAAGAGCTGGAGTCAGTAGTCAGCAAGGAAGTCAGGTGTCAGTAAAGAAAGCAGAAGCAGCTGCACGTTTGGCATCAAAACGGGCTGAAATCAACAGAGAAAAGGAAATCTCTGCTCAAAGAATGGAAATATTAGCCCAGCAAGAGAGGCTAAAGAGGCTTGAGGATCAAAGGGACCTTGAAGTCATGGAGGCTGAATATAAGGTATACGCCGAAGAGGAATTAAGACTGAATTCTGACCTAGGAGATACAGGAATAATAAGCACCTTGCCTTCAAAACAGCCTTCAACACAGCACAATAGCTCACCATGTTCCCAGGATCTACAAGACATCTCAGTACCTCCTTGCAAGGAAGATAAGCAAGAGATGGGAGCAAATGACATCTCAATGGTTCAAGCCCTAAAGGAATCCTTAGCAACATCTAGACTCCCAAACCCTGAACCATTCACGTTCACAGGAGACCCACTTAAGTTTATTGAATGGCGCACCTGCTTTAAGGCATTAATTGAAACGTCCTGCACAAACTCAGCTCATAGGCTTTTCTATTTGAAAAAATACATAAGTGGGGAAGCGCTCCGTGTGTTAGAAGGAACATTTTACAGAAGTGATGAAGAAGCATATACACAGGCTTGGGTTTCCCTGAACAAACGCTATGGTCATCCTTTCATAGTCCAAAGAGCATTCCGTATGAAACTGAGCACCTGGCAAAGGATTGGACCTAGAGAATCAGTGAAATTAAGAGAGTTCAGTGATTTCCTTATAGCCTGCAAGAACGCAATGCCCCATGTGCAGGGACTTCAGGTCTTAGATGACTGTGAAGAAAATCAAAAATTGTTGCAGAAACTTCCTGATTGGGTAACAACCCGTTGGAATCGGTTTGTCACTAAAGTACTGGATGAAGGGAAGCCATACCCAGGTTTTACAGAATTTTCAGATTTTGTAGCAGAAGAGGCGCGTATTGCATGCAATCCAATTTCCTCTCTCCATGCTTTAAAGGGTACGGATCAAAAACCTGCAAAAGAACAGAAGCGTTTCCAGTCCAACACTTTGATGACAGCATTGAACAAGTCTCAAAAGGCACAACCTAACCCTCATAACTTAAATGCATTAGGAAATAGTGCCCAGGACAACCCTTCTGGCATTCAGAACAAGGGGCAAATAAAGTGTGTCTGTTGTCAGAAAAATCACTTTATTTACAAATGTGACAAATTTGCAACAATGCCTCGAGATGAAAAGAAAAGGTTTGTCATTGACAACAAAATGTGCTTTGCTTGCCTCAGAGTTGGTCATGTCTCAAAAAACTGTAAGAAGAAGGCCACTTGCAATATTTGCCGGCAGTGCCATCCTACTCCACTTCACGAAGAACGTCCTCAAGGAAGAAAGCCAGAGGCATCAGAACAAGAGCAAGAAAATTCTGTTGCCTTGTGCAATGTAAAAGGCGATGCCTGTGATCGTACTTCAATGACTGTTCCTGTTTGGATCTCGTGTGTTGGAAAAAACTGTACAGAAACATTGGTGTATGCATTACTGGACACGCAAAGCAGTAATACCTTTATTGATCAAGAGGTTTGTCACAACATCCAAGCAGACACAGAGCCCATCGTATTGAAATTGTCGACAATGACTAACAGAGGTTCCAGAGTGAATTGTCAACGAGCAACTGGACTTAGAGTAAGAGGATACTATTCACAAGAATACATTGAATTGCCGCCTGCATATACCCGAGAGTACATCCCATTGGAACAAAACAGTATTCCCACCTGTGAAACAGCAAAAAGGTGGAATCACTTACTCTGCATATCATCAGAGATACCAGATCTATTGAATTGTCCGGTAGGTCTTCTAATAGGCTATGACTGCAGCAGGGCTCTGAAACCAAGGCAGGTGATATCAGGGGAAGAGTTTGAACCATATGCAGTCAAGACTGATTTGGGCTGGAGTATAGTGGGATCCAAAACATCTCACAATAGCTCAAGGGATGTGACAGGGTTGTGCCACCGCATTTCTGTAAAGGAACTTCCATCTATTGCTCCTACCTCCATCATTAAGGCCTTAGAAATGGATTTTTTAGACACAACTTCCAGAGAAAAGACAGTATCTCAAGAAGACATGCAGTTTTTACACCTGCTGAGTGAGAAAATTCAACATAATAAAGAGGGACATCTGGAAATGCCTTTACCCTTTCGAGTGCGTCCACAGCTTCCAAATAATAGGCAGCTTGCTATGGTAAGACTAAAACATCTAAAAAGAAAGATGATGAAAAGTTCAAAGTACAAGGAGGATTACTTAAAATTTATGAATAGTATGTTTCATGATGGTGATGCTGAAGAGGTAGGTGATGCCCCAGAGGAGGCCATCACGTGGTACATTCCTCACCATGGAGTGTATCATCCTAGGAAGCCTGAAAAAATTAGAGTAGTATTTGATTGCTCTGCTAAATTTGAGGGCACCTCTTTAAATGAGCATCTACTCACAGGGCCAGATTTAAACAATGCTTTGACTGGAGTACTTTGTAGGTTTCGTGAGCACCAAATCGCAATTGTTTGCGATATTGAAAAAATGTTTCACCGCTTTCATGTCAGCCCACAAGACAGAGATTTCTTGAGGTTCCTGTGGTGGGAGAATGGGAACATTGAAGGAGAGCTTAAAGAGTACCGGATGCGAGTGCATATTTTCGGGGCAGCATCATCGCCAGGATGTGCTAATTTTGCTATGAAACATCTAGCCACTAAATATGAGAAAGAATACCCACTGGCAGCAAGTTTCATTCTGCAAAATTTCTATGTGGATGACGGTTTAATCAGCATTGATACAGCTGAGCAAGCCATCCAATTGGTCCATGATGTACAAAAGGTCTTTGTCAAAGGAAAATTACATCTACACAAATTTGTGTCCAATAGCAGAGAAGTCTTGGATTCTATTCCTGAGAGTGAACGTGCTAGCATAGTAAGGGATGTTGATTTGAATTACAATGAGCTTCCAATGCAGAGTGTATTGGGGGTAAAGTGGAACGTAGAAACGGACACATTCTCGTTCAATGTCGTTCTCAGTGGAAGGTCAGCCACTCGACGAGGAATCTTATCTGCAGTTGCAAGTATATTTGACCCATTGGGATTTTTATCTCCTTTTATATTGACTGGAAAGAGAATCCTTCAAGAAATGTGCAAACGTGGAGTGGGATGGGATGAACCTCTTCCACCTGAACTGAAGCCCAAATGGGAGAATTGGCTTCAAGACTTGGAAAATCTGCAGCAAATTCAAATACCAAGATGTGTCATTCCTAAGAACATTGGCATAATCCAAAAAATTGAACTGCATCATTTTTCAGATGCCAGTACTGAAGGCTATGGGCAATGCTCGTATATTAGAATTGTCACTGATGAGCAGGTTCATTGTGCACTGATCATGGGAAAGGCTAGGGTAGTACCCTCTAAGGTTGTCAGCATACCACGGCTTGAGCTCACTGCAGCTACAGTCTCTGCCGCAGTAAGTAGCATCCTCAGAGAAGAGCTAACTCTGAAAATAGATCAGGAATTCTTCTGGACAGATTCTAAAGTGGTGCTTGGATATATCAAGAATGAAGCCAAGCGCTTTCATGTATTTGTTGCCAATCGTGTCCAAAGAATAAGAGATTCTACAGACCCAGGTCAATGGTTCTATGTGGACACAAGTCAAAATCCTGCAGATCATGCATCTAGGGGTCTCACGGTGGCAGGTCTGCTAAACTCAATTTGGCTAACAGGACCTACATTCTTATGGGAACGAGAGCTAGCAATACGTGAGGCTTCCCCAGAGCTTCTTGTAGGAGACCCAGAGGTAAAGGTCCTGAAAACTGATGCCTTTATGAAGGACAGCTTCTTTGGAAGGCTTTCGAGAATTTCAGACTGGAACACAGCACTCAACGTCATAGCCCGCATCCAAAGATGGCCTAAGAAAGATAGGACAGGTCCTATCACTGTAGAGGAAAGAGAGAAGGCTGCTCATGCACTTATCAGAGCAACACAAAGGGAAAATTTTGAAGAAGTGTTCAAATTGTTTAGTCAAAGGTCTGCAAATTTGCCAAAGACTCACAAGCTATACCAACTAGATCCTATCATAGAAAATGGGTTGCTCAGGGTTGGAGGACGACTGAGAAAGTCTTCTGCATCGTTTGATTCTAAACACCCAATAATCCTTCCTAAGGAAGGCTTTGTCACCCAACTTATACTTGACAACTGTCATAAGAACACTCAGCATCAAGGCCGAGGTCAAACACTGAATCAACTCAGGGCCTGTGGATACTGGACAATAAGTGCGAGCAAAGTGGTTGCCAAGCACATCAAACATTGTGTCACATGCAGAAAGGCACGTGGTCAAACTGAAGAACAACGTATGGCAGACTTACCTGTGGACCGTGTTGAGCCATCACCCCCATTTACTTATACAGGAATGGACTGCTTTGGTCCATTCTATACAAAACAAGGCCGGAAAGAATTTAAGAGGTATGGGTTGCTGTTCACGTGTCTGAGTTTAAGAGCCATTCACTTAGAGATGTTAGAGGATCTCACAACTGATGCATTTCTGAATGCTCTAAGATGTTTCATTGCAATACGAGGAACAGTAAGACAGATTAGATCCGACCAAGGTACAAATTTTGTGGGGGCAAAAAATGAATTGGAAAGGGGTTTGATGGAATTGGACAAAGAAAGGATCTCTATATATCTTGCAAGAAAACAATGTGATTTCCTAATGAATGTTCCCGAGGCCAGTCATACAGGAGGTGTTTGGGAACGCCAGATAAGAACAGTCAGGAGTGTGATGATTACTGTTCTTGCGCAAGCTAAAGGAAGACTTGATGACACTTCATTGAGAACTTTCTTCTATGAGGCCATGGCTATTGTCAACAGCCGTCCACTCACAACGAACACACTCAACGATCCAAGAAGTATGGAACCACTGACACCAAACCATTTACTCACGATGAAGTCCTCTGTGCCCCTTCCCCCTCCAGGCACGTTTGTTAGAGAAGATTTGTATGCCAGGAAAAGGTGGCGAAGGGTGCAATACTTATCAGAACAGTTTTGGAGCAGATGGCGTAAGGAGTATCTGGCTAATATAAGCCTCCGACAACAATGGCATGTGCCCAGAAGGAATGTGCAAGTTGGAGATGTCGTGATTGTTAAGGAGGACAACATTCCCAGAAATGAGTGGAAGATAGCCAGAGTTGTTGAAGCAAGTGCAGATGATGATGGTTTAGTTCGAAAGGTTAAAGTTCAAATAGGACAAAGTAATTTAGGAAAGAAAGGTGAACGCTTGATACAACCGTCATTTCTTTCACGTCCAGTTCAAAAAATAGTGGTACTTGTAGAGAATAATTCTTAAATCCGCTTGGAAATCCTCCCAGAACCTGGTTAGCTTGTTATGTAACATAGTATGTATATGGGAGTTGAAAATTGTGAAAATTACAAGATTTATTTCATTTGTGTTGCTAATATAAATCTTTGTAATTTGGTGGCAGTGTAGCTGTCGCCAGGAAATTATTTGCTTATGTATTTGTTTAATGTTTATTTGTATTTTGTCCAGCGACTGTATTTTGTTTATTTTTGTTGCAAACATGTTATTGTTTGAAATATTATTTGTAAAAGGTTTAATTTAGAGTTTTCTGGTAACAGTGCCTCCTACTGTTCAGCGGAAAGAGCTACGTTTACGTGATCATGTGACCTAACGTAATGAGCAATAAAAAAGACAAGGCTAGCAAGTAGAACGAAAAGGAGCTAAGAAAAGAAACTCAAAAAAGACTGAAAGGAAGAGGTTATAATGTAGTAACGTCTCCTAATTCTGATCAGAAGGAGCACACGGTATGTTACTGTTTTGCCTTTTCTTGTTTTTGTTATATGTATGTTCGTGATTTGCGCTGTCTTGTAAACGCAGTAGACCGTTTGCTTAATGGCGAAAAGAGTTTTGTAAAAATTGAGTTAGTAATAGTAATTTTCTTTATTTCAGTTTTTCACGGTGTTTCACGGTATTTGAATTACCACGTCGATGGAAGAAAAAATTAAAATTATCGTGCTGAACATCAGTTGATTCGTGATCTGATTTCTGACAGAAGAAAACATTAGGAGTAATTACAGTTAACAAACACAGGAACTAGAACATATCACCGAACACAGAGGCTAGCAACATTAGGAAAAGACTGCAAAAATAAGTACAGACATCCATCCATCCTTTTTCCAAACCGTTTATCCTTCTGGGTCGCAGGGGGTCTGGAGCCTAACCCGGAAGCTACGAGCACAAGGCAGGGAACAACCCAGGACGGGAGGCCCAGCCCATCGCCGATAAGTACAGACAGAACAAAGTAAAACAAGGCGCAAGCAGGGTTAAGTTAAACAGGAACACAAAGACAAACCAGAATAGACACTAAGAAATAAACATTATAATTACACAACAGGTGAACTCAGAGGCTGTACCCCAGCCGCCATGAGCCACATTCTCTACCCACTGGAAGCAGAGAAACACACTAGGGGCTGAAGGCTACAAGACAGAGAGGGGGGAAGCAGAATGACCAGTGATGTCTGCGGGCCACAAGACACATAGGACTGGGTCAAACGGAAAACAGCCCTGACAAGAAAAAGGGTAAAATAGATGCATAAATACTGTATATAAGTACTCAGGAGTGATGACATGAAGAATTATAGGGTCACAGCTGAGTGAAGTGCAGCGTGTCTGTTGTTAGCAGACCAGTTACTGTTGTTGTGGACTTGTTTTATTTCCTTGTATTTTTCTACGAATGCTGCTGTGCCAGTTTACAGCACTGATCTGTCTGACTGCTCGTGAAGCACGTTGGGAACAGCGGACACTGAGAAACAGGTCCTAAGTGCTATGGCTGTTGTATATTTTATGAGTTATTTTTTGAGGCCGAGTCGGGTACCAGTCTGCAGTTGCATGAAGGCCCCACCGTGATCAACACACAGCTTAGACGACACGTATGTGTCTCACACAGCACGGTTACCACAAGAAGGTCGGCCATCAGGTTTCCCCCGACTCTCTCGCCTGTCAGTCCAGCACCCTCCGTCTCATGTCAACAGCCTCGGGGTCTCACAGACCCCACATTTCACGACCACATACATGGAGCCAAATGCTGAAAGTAGGCTCTTTTGCACCCTGCCCACGTCTGCCGTGGCAGGTTGTCGGTCGACACGCCCCGCCGGCTCTGTTGAGGGAGGGAAATAAATAAACCCCCCCCCCAATCGAGACGAATGTGAGGCTGCACCGCTTGACAAGTTATTTTGAATCTCCTGCATCGTCTCATGCATCTTCGGGTAGATCTGCAGCAATGTGTCGTGTTTTTTTTCCTCTCTTTCTCCTAGATAACCTAAGGGGTGATACTGCGCAGATTAACGGAATGTGAAGAATCGACTCAGATCTGTCAGATCCCTCTGAGTGAGAGTGTTAAGTGACCCCCCTCAGGCAGGACACGTCTATGTGTCACACATTTCGGAGGGAAAACACGTTGGCTCAAATGCGATCGCAATAACTTACAGCTCATTGTCGGCAGACGTGTAGCGTTTTATGCCCTCTTCGGACAGATAACGTAGCTAATACTCCTATTCCGGTAGCTTCCGGCTCCCAAATGTGCTAGATATTAAGAGTGATTGCATGTGTGCGTGAAGTAAATGAAGCCTGTCTTACCCCCGCTGCAGTATACGAGGACACCCCCATCCATGGCTTTCTTACCTTTTGATCTCGTTCCTTCAAGATGCTGCAGAAATTAAACAGTCCTTATATTCTGAAAATGCAAGCACAGGAATACTAAACTGATGCTAGTACTTTCATAGCCATGTGACGCTGCACACAAACACCCCTACAGAGACTTTTATATTAAATCATGTTCGTATCGAGCTGTATTATTTTTCCTTGCGCCTCCTTCAGCTGTTTTTATTGATGGCGGCAGTTACCGGCGGCGTAACCCGGCAGCGTTTTCCGCATTTCCTGACTGTACGAGGAGCGGCTGCATCTTCCTCATGATGAGCCTCGTGCAGAGCGTGAAAGCCGCCGCGGACAGCTTCGCGCGCGGATCCGTTACCTCATTCCATCTCGTTTTCACGAGTGTATCCAGACGCCGAGTTAATAAACATATTGATGGATTGTCTGGATTGAATGGGTTGATATTTCTAACATACAGGCTAGAGAAAAACATTGGCAAGCCAAATGCACAGCTTTAACGTGCACTATTTGAGAGCCGAGTAGGTGGTTGTTCTTTCGCAGACTTTTCGCTAATTGCAGGGTGAACAGCCAAGATCCACCAAAATCGAAAATTAAACCTGAAAAACATGAAAGCAAAACTTTGCTAGAAATGCCCCCCCCTTCCCTGTGTACTTAAGAGAAACCTATAGAAATATCTAGAATTTTTGTTTCATTTGGAATTTTATTTAAGGTTTCTGTTAAACACGGGGTGTTACCCCTAGAGTGGAAATCTGAACCGACATCAGGCATGCACCCATTCGGCCCAAACAACTCGTCAAATAATTTCAGACTCCGGGAAGTCAAGCCGTCCTGCAGTCATCGGAGTGACGTGTTTTAATTATTGCCCAATTAACACTCTAGACACTGTGGGATGGTCGAATAATTACCCAATAATTACTCTGTAAAGGGAGAGTTGCTCCCCCAGGCTGGTCCTCGGCAGGACGTGATTATCATGAAGGGGGCTCGGGTGGATTTTGAGGAGAAATGTGGCGCGTGGTAGGTGCTGCTCTCACAAACCTGAGCAGAGCCCTCACAGCTGGTGAAGTATCCATCACCCTTTCCTATTGTCTCGGATATTGTCCGTTAAACCGCTAGCTACCTTTAATTGAATTTACCCGTAGGATAACAGTAATGAAAGGGGAAGCACAGGATGGCCATAAAATATAAAATATTACTACCTCCTTATAATTGGCCATACATTATTGAGCAGCTCAATTACACTTCCTTCAAAGTTCGTAGGGAAGCGATAATTTTGTGATTTAGTGACTGAGGTGTTGACCACCTCATCGACGGTCCCGGTGCCTTGGCTCAGATGAACCTGGGGCTGTTTTTTTGGCCCAATTGAGGGAGGAGTGAGGTGTAATATCGACAGGCCCATTTTAACTCCCAGAATGCCTTGCATGTCTACGGTTCAGGTTGTGATTGCTAAGCTGCCACGCGTGAGGAAGATCTGCATCGATATCGTCACCTCTGTAGCTTTAAGAAGTGTCCTCCCCTTTAATGGAAAAGCTGTGGCTAATCTGATGTATGTTTTCTGCGTCAGCAGAATCTGAGAGTCTCCAGCTGAAGGAAAGCTGCAGCCTTTCACTGTGTCCTGCGCATGCTGGTCATCTTTGCGCCTGTAATCAAAGCTCAAATCAGCATTTAAAGGGACATAGTCACAAATGCATGCCACTAATCAGTTAAGCATTAAAAAATATTTAATCACTGGTAGACAAGTACCCCTCCCCTACGGCCAGTCAGTACAGTGTAATTGACATATATCTGTTCTTACAACTAGAGAAAAAAAAATCCAATTGTTGTCAGTCAGAGGCAGTCTGTAGTACTGGGACAGTAACACTATGGGGCGCCAGGTTGACATTCTGTCAGAAAGAACCCCAAGGAGCTTCTCTAAGGGAAATTTAGGTGACATCAGCAGTTGTTCCTGACACTAACATTCTGTGGTAACTTTTTATGAGCTCTGCCACAAAAGCGAGCCACTTGATGTGCAGCTATCCCATAATGCCCTGGGAGTTAACACTTGGGTGAAACTGACAATGCCAGAGCTAAAAATTCCTGCAGCTCACTTTACCTCTGGACCTGAGCTGCCATTCTCAATTTAACAGAGTCTGGGGGTGGGGGAAGGGGGGGGGGACGAGAGTGGAATAAGAAATAGCACAACACTTAATTATTTTTCCTCCAAGAAGGAACAGCCGGATAATTAAGTTAGCATGTTCTGCTAACCCACTTGCCTCCAGCCCACTTATAGAAAGTAAGACTAGCTGGTTGTTCCCAAGCTTGTGTATTAATGTATTTCCATTTGCAACATGGCCTACATTCTTTTTCCCTTTTTCAAACAAATTGTTTTGGTGTCATGCTTCCGGTTCCTCGGTACGAACACCGTCGTCCACAAACGCCATGGCTTTACGTGCGCCTGCATGGTGCGGGGAGAGCAGGATGACGGAATGCAGAGGATGGTGATGATTTAAGAGGCTCACAGAATGCACCGGAAGCTGATTCTGCCCTCTGTGGAAAGTGTCAGGTGGTATTTATAGCACTAGCATCAGTTTAGCAAAAGTGCTGCATTATTTTGTGAAACAGGGAAGAGATGGAGTGCAATTCCTGGACCTAAACCCTATAGAGCTGGTTTGGGATGAGTTGGGTTGAAGACTAAGAGAAAAGTAGCCAACTTGTGCCCAGACGTTGTTTTGAGAGTATAATATTTGAGAAAGAATGGTGTATGAGTGTGCCCAGCGATGGGTTGGCCCCCCATCGTGGGTTGTTCCCTGCCTCGTGCCCATTGCTTCCGGGATAGGCTCCGGACCCCCCGTGACCCAGTAGGATAAGCGGTTTGGAAAATGGATGGATGGATGGATATTTGAGAAAGTTTTGAGATGCTGAACACTGTTCTTGGTCATTGCAATATTTAATATGTGTTATTTCATTGCCTAAAGGCCTTTTTCTATAAGGTGAATAACGGAGACAAACGTATTAAAAGCGGGTGTCTCCAGGTTTTGATTGGCACCGTACGTTACTCTTCCACTGCGTTCATGGTTACCTTTTATTTATCTCTTATTCGTTTCCTCCTCCCCCCATTTTGAAATGCCCCGTGTTCCTTGGCTGTCCGATGAGAGGCTGATGAACGACGCCGGAGTCAGCGGGACGTGGAGTGCTGTGGGATCGGCCGTTAATCACACGGGCTGGTCCTGACGGGCTCAGGCAGAATGGGAGGGGGGCGTATGTGCGCAATGGGGAGAGCAGACAGTGACAGAGATAAATACAGGGTTCGCAGCCTGTGTCATTGTATCGATAACAAAGCTGGGGTGTGTCTACGTACATGGATATCCGCATTCACTGCGTGTGAGGCTCACATGGTTTTGGCCAGAAGGAGTCATAGTGGTAAAAAAAAATCATGACTCTAAGGACTTTTGAGTAAAAGATCTGACCAATCAAATTGAAGCAAATGTATTTAAAGGAAAATTATTAGGAAATGTTTGAGTTTGGGGAGTTTTGCGTGTAGATGCCATCCATCCATCCATCCATCCATCCATCCATTTTCTGAAACTGCTTAATCCCAACTGGGGTCGCGGGGGAAACCGGAGGTTATACTGGGAACAGTGGGCACAGGCGGGAACCAACCCTGGTCAGTCGCCAACACACCGCAAGGCGCACAAACTCACACGCACATGCACACTCACACAACTACAGGGTCAATTTAGACTCGCCAGTCAACCTATCCTGGACGCTTTTGGACCGTGGGAGGAAACCGGAGCCCCTGGCAAAAACCCATGTGAACACGGGGAGAGAGTGCGAAGCGTGTAGATGCATACCAGATAATCATGAGATATAGCTTACGCAAGCCAGAATGGATATGCATTTATGGAGTGGCATAAATTTACTTGTTGTTGATTAGTATAGTGTGCAGAGAACAGAGGTACGTACACGTCACGTGAGCCGTTTGGAGAAACATATATCTTTTAGAGATGATCTCAGCACAAAAAGCCCACTTCCGAAGGAGAGGAAAATAGAAAAGGCTGGACGTGGGTGAAATCAGAGATGTTGTCACGCAGGAAAACTGCTCCGCTCACCAGGAGCTCTCATGTTTCGGGATGCATGCGATGTAAGTAATGTGCTGTTTGAGGGCCTGAGAGGACAAGGGGCTCACAGAGGTTGATCGAATCAGGGAAACTGGCCACCTTGTTATGGAAGATGTGCACGGGTCACCAGAAGGTCATTGGTTCAAATCTCAGAGTGGTTTCATGGTTGGGCCCTTGAGCTAGGCCTTCAACCCAAACTGCTCCAGGGATTGTCCGACCCTGCTTTCAGTTGTGCGTCGCTTTGGATAAAAGCTCCTATTAATAAATAATTGGAATAAAGCTATATTTTGTCCCCTCCTGTGTTAATCTGAAAGGAGACTAAATTTCTCCGTCTGTCAGGCTGTGTTTCCGGCCCACGCTGACCCCCGGCAGGCAAAACAGGTGGGAGTTTGCCATCACAGGATGGCTGGTACCTGCACCTCCTGCCATTCACTCCCAAACCAGCGACATTCAAAAGTCATGCACTCCCCGGGAAGAGCATCCGGTGTGGGTAGGTGCTACCGGGGGGGGGGGGGGGGGGGGGACTGTGACAGTACTGCCTTCTATGTTAGCCCTCATGGTTCATGTTATGACCGCAGCTGACACTGTATCTAATCACTGGCCTGCAGAGGAGGTGTCTACCGCCACTCAAACTATGCATTTGCATGGGGCTGTTGAGGTTTGGGGGGTCAAAAGTTACTTTTTGAGTGGGGATCCAGTAACAAAAGCCAGGCCTACGGGCCTGCGCACTGCAGTGTGGCAAAGAGTGTCGGTTAATAACCCACGTTATCGAAACACACCTTCACTGGGTTCTTCTGTACATTAACCCTCAGGCATCATTTGGTGGACGTTCATAAGCAGAAGACCTCTCTGTTATGGACATACTAAATTCACAACAGGTGCCAGCCTGCCCCCTTTCTCCCCCATCCCCATGGTACATCTTGTCATCACATGAAATGCGTGAATGCTGTTTTCTCGGAGGCTCCGCGTCCGCAAATACAAACCGTTTGGTGGAATTTTATGCAAATAGTGTAAATTCATATCTTGCGTATACATGCTTGATCTAGTAATGAAATTTGTATGGTGATGACCAGCGGTTTTTATTTTGCTGCAATTTAATAAGGTGTGATGCAGAGCGCTGGCCTGCACCCCCCCCTCGATTCAGACAAACGAGGGGCTTCTCCACTCGTCGGTGGCAGACAAATCACGCGGAAATCTGAACAAGCTAAACTAAGTTATATTCTGTGTGCATATTTGTTCAATTTATTCTCACGAAAGTTTCTTGGTTAAGTTTATGAGTGCATTGAGGGGGTGCTGAATCCCGCTCAGATGAAACGTGATTTGCAGCGCGGCATTTGTCAGATTTGAACGTTTCCGGTGACAGTGCGCTCGCACCGGCACGGAGCGCGGATGAATATTTAAACGGTGTTATTAAGGAGAAGAGTTATTCTGAATTAACCAGCATTCACTGGAAAAGCCGAGGGCGCTGTCACCGCCCTGTAGAAATACAGCGTTCTACTTTCACAGTCCCGGAAAAATCCAGCTGGCCAGGTGAGCGGGACCCGATGGTGCACTAGGTTCTGGATCTCATACCTCCAGGGCCAAGTCCACCAACTCGATCACGGCAAGGTTTACTTCCTGGTTCCATTTATCCACGATCCTACCACCTTATATGTAGAGTGCAGTGACCTGTAGGCATCACTAGGTGTCGATATTTGCATGAATCCAGGTAACTCGACAGGAAAGTTCTACAGATTTGCCAAGAATTTGTACAATAATATTTAAAATATATAAATTAGGAAAAAGGAGCATTCAATATGGCTCCAACACGCAGTAAAACTAAATAGTTACAATGTTAATATGGCCATATTAAGGGTTAATTTAAGATCATGGCAAAATTTTTATCTCTGACAAATGAGCATCATTCATAACAGCTGCCCTGACTAACCACTCACTGTTTAGAATATGAACTGCTGTGCATCACACAAATGACTGTAATTATTAGAGCTATAAAAATGCCCTTTATTACCCACCACTGCTAGTGCTTTGAAAAAAGTTATCATCTCATGCGAACGTCATGCAGTGTTTTGTATGCTGTTTATACAGTCGCATTTTGTGTGCAAACAAAAATCCCATTGCAACCCACTAGCACCCTCCAGTGGTGAGTTATGTGTAAAGATTTTTTTTTCTGATAACCGTATTGACTTTTGCGCTTCTTACTGAGAATATTGTTGTACTTTACAGAGTCATTTTCCCCAGCTCTGACTGCTCCAATTCTTTTGTGCAAACTCACTGTACTATATACTGCACTTATTAGTTGAACTGCATATAAATCCTCGGAATACCATGGCCGCTGATGCTTATCTGTAAAGAAACATATTTCTTCTCGGTTGTCCTGGCTTCTCAGCAGGTTAAGAGGTGAGCAGTACTGCTACGAAATACCCAGCCTTCTGCAACAATGTCATTACAGACAACAGTACAGACAACAGAAAGAAGTCGATGTCTTGGGACTGGTTATTTTAATGGCATCCAATAAAAAAAAAATCATTGTGAAAATCATTCCTATGCCTGTGTATTTCCTATTTTAGTTTCTGAATGGACATCATGTAAAGCTGGGGTGGGGAACCCTGTTCCATGGAGGGCCAGTGTGGGTGCGGGTTTTGAGGATGGCCTCTCAGTCTACCAATAATAAAGCGGTGGTTCTCAACTCCAGTCCTGGGGACCCACTGTTATTGGCTGATTGAGAGGCCATCCCAAAAACCCGCATCCACACCGGCCCTCCATGGAACAGGTTCCCCACCCCTGACGTCAAGGATACACCGCTATACTGAGCGTACCCGCTGATTCCGAAAGTACAGCAGTTGTGTGCAATGGCCCCTGTTCGCCACGAGATGGTAGCACCTCAACGTCGACCTTTATGTCTAACGATCATCAAGTACATGCAATGAAGATATCAGTTGCATTTTGGATGTAACCGCCATAGTGCCATAGTGAAAATGTAATAATACACTCAATTGATAGCAGAATGAGATTTGTGTAACTTTCAGGATACGTGAATGATTGATTGAGCGCAAAAGCATGTAGGTAAAGTGCGTCCATCTTTAAAAAGTGGGGACGAGTTGACGAGGAGAGTTACCAGGTGAACATGTCTGCCTTTCTCCTACACGAGCTCCTAAGAGCAGACTGCCTTGTTAATGCATCGTTTGAAATGTGCCCTCGTTACATTAATAATCATTATTTGATGCAAACTGTTTTAATTGGGTGTATTATAAAAGGATTATTATAGGAAATATACAGTTCACATTTTGAGTACAGATTTTTCAGAGAAATGTACGTTTCTGTAAAGTGAGTTGAGATTAATCGCTTTAATAGAGAGACTGGTGCGCTCTTATTCTTGCCTTGGTAAACTTATGAAGAACACACACTTTAGAGAAAACTAATCCAAATGGGAAAGGATACGAAACTGTACTAGGGGCAGTACAGTATATTTCTAAAGTGCAGCTTATCTCAGTTTGAGGGACTGTGTTTTTTGCCCATTTCCCCTAGACTATAGCAGTGACATGCAAATTTGATATTACCACTGACATATAGTGGATGGGGGCGATTTTTTTTTAAGTTATCAGATGCTTTTACCAAAAGCAGCATACATATTTTTCCAGGCCCTGAAGTGATTTACAGGTTTTAAGATGCTGCTCAAAGCTCCAGTGATGAGTTCAGCCTCCTGACCCCGGGATTTGAAAATGCAACCTTCTGATCACTGGCACGGTGTCCTAACCCACTGAACTACACACTACCACATTTAAATGAATTTAAATGTAAAGCACCCATGAATGTCTGGTATGCGTGAACATTTAGAATAGATATTACACACACCGCATCGTCACAGACACAGATTAGAGTAATGATGAATGGGAGATACAGAGTTCAAATCATATGTAGCCCTTTGAAAGAAACTTTTTAAATCTAGTGGTCTGTGTGTTAATCAACCTGTAGTGTTTGCAAGAGCGCGATAGATCAAACGGGTAGTGACCAGGATGTAAAGAGTCTTTAATGATGCTGGAGGCTGCAGTGTGAGCTAAAAATGTCCTCCAGTGAGGGGAGTGGACAGCTGATAATGTTCTGTGCAGCGCTGATAACTCTCTGAAGAGCTTTCCTCTCTGCTGCTGCTGTCTTTCACAGCTCAGCTCCACTGCCGATATCTAGGGAATCTCCGTCATCTAAACTTGATGTGTTCCATGGCTACCAGGAGAGGACCTAAGACAGGCACACACTTCCAGCTGGATGGTAATGCCTATCACAAATCCCCAAAGCACTACAACACTCTGTGTTCCCTTCAAGAGTTGAGGCAGAGGGTGCAGCAAGATCAGCGGGGTGCCCGTAGCTATCTAGGGTGCCAGCCTTCTGCATTTACAGAAGTAGCAAGAAGTACCTAGTACCTATACTAACTTTCCCACTCTATACACAATAAAGAGCCAATCACAACTCTAAACCTCAATTTTAGTAACCCTGGTAACCCATAAAAAAAACATAGGAAAGAGCAAGACCTTTATGGAATCTGTACTATTGGTGACTTAAAAATCAAAGACCTCACATCAGCCCCACGGAAGCACCTAAAGGTCACTTTGTCTACATCAAACACAAACCACTACAAGACCCTGCACTGCTCACTGGCCCCTGGGGTGTTTAGCTGCTACACTACATTAAATACATTACTTTAGCTAAATAGCATTTAAAAATGGCAACAGAATGTCTTTACAGGAAAGCATTTACAGGAAATGTTTTCATTAACAATAATAACCCTGCCTTGCATACTGCAAGTAATTAGTGCACTGTTCGTTTTAGTAAAATTCTTGTTTTTTACAACATCCATACCACACTTTATAAATGTGGCTAATAAGAGTGGCTTTGCTCTTTAGTGCTACCCCAGGTCTGACCTCAAAGTACATGGTTGCCTGGGGCATCGGTGATAGAAGTATGAACATGCTGGATTGCGGACAGTCCCGTGTTCTGACGAAAAACGCTGCCTTGTCGAGTTTTGCTACCGCAATGCAATTTGATAGATAGGGGAGCATAAGTTGATAAGCACTATCGAGAAATGCTACATTATGGGTTTTCTGAAATCACCTGGGATAGCACATTTTGATCAGAGTCAAATGTGAGTTAAAATTACACTGTTTCTGACTCAGTGTTCCTCTAAAAGTGTGGGGAACAAGTTTTGATAATGCATTATGACATATTTATTTAGATTTAATCATTACATGTATTTTGGTACACACTGACTTTACATTTGGCCAATTCTGACTGCATATGCACTCTAAGAGTGTAGGGAGCACGTTTTGATAGTGTATTATGATATATTTATTTAGGTTTTCCTGTTGCATCCAGGGCAGCATATTTCAAGCTATCCCTTAACAAATAATTCTCCCAGAGCAAAATGACTTTAAATTATGATTACCTAACTCCATAAGCTGGCTCTGGAGACAGCAGAAAGGAAAGATATATGAAAACAGCCTTTAATGAACAACAGCAACTTAATTTTTTTTGTACAAGAATACTTTGAAGAATTTTCTTTGTTATAAAATGCCCTTAAAAATGCCCACCTGCCTCACAAATCCCAGTACACCAGAAATCACTAAAAAGCATTAAAAGCACAAGTCCACACAGTGAGGTAAAATATTAGACACCATTTCTTGGAATGGACATTTTCATATGTACTATGCACTTTGGGTCAAGCCATGAGGTGACTGGGTCACTAATAGGGCAAGCTTGCCTATCAGTGACCCAGACACCTCATGGTATAACTGCCTGAGGTTGAGAGAGACAGAGGTGATAAAATAAGGGCACAAGTTGAATAGAAAATGATTGTTGCAAAAGAAGGAAGTCGTGTTATTATGTATTGCAATATGAGACTGTGGCAATGCAGGAGATTTTGTATGCATAAGGGACATATAAGCTGAAAATAACATTAATAACAGGAGTATGAAGCATGGGTGTATAGATTTAATAGGGGATGGGGATGGACAAACCTTGAGGGAGCAGATGAAGGTGGTCCGCAGTGTTGATGGTGCTGTGATAAGAAAAGTACAGCCATGACCATAAGTTTTGAGAATTACACAAATATAAATTTTCATAAGGTCTGCTGCCTCACTAATTATGATGGCAATTTGCCATCAACTCCAGAATGTCATGAAGAGTGATCTGATGAATTGCAATTAATTGCAAAGTCCCTCTTTGCCATGAAAATGAACGTAATCCCAAAAAAACCCATTTCCACTGCATTTCAGCCCTGCCACAAAAGGACCTGCTGACATAATTTCAGTGATTCTCTCATTAACGCAGGTTAATGTTGACGAGAAGAAGGCTGGAGGTCACTCTGTCATGCTGATTGAGTTAGAATAGCAGACTGGATGCTTTAAAAGGAGGGTGGTGCTTGAAGTCATTGTTTTTCATCTGTTAACCATGGTTACCTGCAAGGAAAGACCTGCAGTCATCATTGCTTTGCACAAAAAGGGCTTCACAGGCAAGGATATTGCTGCTAATAAGACTGCACCTAAATCAACCATGCAGTTGATTAGTTATAATGCAATTAATGATGAAAATTGTTTTATAACAAAATACTTTTTATGTGTATACTGCAAACGAGTCATCCAGCCTTGTTGTAATAGTATGATAACATTATGGGAACATCAGGAAAATTGGAGACTTGAAATGTTTCCACACATTAATCGGAACGTTCCGTAAATGAACGGATATTAAAGATTTGTTAGTGGAGCTTGCTTTGCAAACGCCGGACTGTCCCTCTGAAGTCAATTGCCTCCTCGTCATAAGTAAAAAGAATAACTACTTTAATGTCGGAATATGTTCACATAACAGCGCCCACAATCCCGCTATTGACGGATTACTTCTACGCTTTTGTATGCCAGGTGTTTTCCGCAGTCCTGCTGTTACACATAATTACATTTTTAACAGGCATAAATGGTTGGGTACAAGCCGAGTTGCCTGTTTGATGCCGTGCTGGGGCTGTTTTTTTCTCGTCCAGGGCCACTTCTTGGGGAAACACTAGGAACCAACTCCGGTTAAGGAAAAGTCGGGCACTGGCTCCAGCACTGCCTTGGTGGAAACGAGTTAACAGATTTCGTCACATCCTCCCTCGCACGTTATAATGCGTTGTGTTTGTAATCGATGATCGTCACTATGCCACATTGCATCTGCTCTATCTGTGTGTTTCTCTAGATGTTTTAAATAGAGCGCACAGCGCATCACCTTTTGCGCTCATCCTGCAGTCGGTCTTCTCCGCAGTTTTTTTCAAGACTTATTAATGGTCACGTTTCTGAAAATACAGATATTTATTATTAATGACTGCCTCATCGCATATTCTATTAGCTGGCTGACAGAAATAAACAAAAAATAACACCCACTTTCACACCAGTGACAAATGTATCCAAGAAATGTGCTTGGTCGCCGAAGTATACGTCGATGAACATAGTCACACTAGCATATTAGGGTACTCAGTACTCAGTTTTAAAGTATGACGATTCTCGGAATGTTTTACACTATAGGGTTATGTTCTGCTATCTGCTTTTAAATCGAAACAGAGCCAAACCGGGTCTCTGTTAATGCAGTTACTTGCAATATTAAATAAAACCGAAAACGCCAGCTTTGCGCCAGCCGGGAATCGAACCCGGGTCGCAAGAATGGGAATCTTGCATGATACCACTACACCACTGGCGCACCTGGATACAAATTCCACCCACCTATTGAAGGTCGGTGCTTTCAATACGAAACTGTAGTATCTGTAAGGTATTTTCTGTGACTCACTATATTCAATATATTCTGCCGCATAAACATATATACTCAAAAGGTGATTTGAAAACAAGCGACAGCTAAATGCCTATAGTTCATTAAAAAGCGTCGGTCCCCAAATCCCCTTTCACCACATTTCCCGTTCACACGCAAACTTCGCGGAGGGCCACACGATGGCGCCAGTGCTACACTCTTCTACAAATTAGACGAAAGAAATAACGGTTGCCTAGTTTTATTTTCCCATGGTTACCATGACTTTCCTCCCTGTCATTATTGCGCTCGTTGTTTGTTTTTCCTCACTATTTTTAACAACTCCACTGTTCATTCACACGTCATTTCAACACAGCCCAGCATGAACAGAATCCAGTACTCTTTCATAAACACGTGGAGTGTTCGACTAATTTTCTGGCGTTCCTGTAAACAGCTGTTACTCATGAAGACATGAATAGTCTGGTTAACTGTATGTGTAACATTTACTGTCTCACCCTAAGGCCAGGAGTGGTGACTTTGATCATCCAGGGTGTGACCAGTACACATCTGAATTTAGTTCCAGGGCTTCAAAACAGCATTGACTTGCAATGGTCCACAGGTTCTGCTCATAACAGCTGATCCATTGCAAAATTCACCACAACGGGCACAGTGCAAAATTCGTACTCTGAACCCAGCAAAAAGGATTTAACTTGTCCAAAAATGGAAACCAGAAGGTTATTAGTTTTCACCCCATAAGACAAAATGCTGTTTTATTCTTGAGCAACTACAGGTATGTGATCCAACATGATTACATCAGCCAGGGGAATGTTCAGTACAAGCAAGTGAAACTGCTGCATTAGGTGCATCAACAGAACCAAGGGGCCATTGGAGGCCATAAAACTTAGCATATACCAAGGGAAAGAGGTTAATTCTGCTTCCCACCAACACACCCATCAGAGGTCAACAATGTCCCCACAACAATGCACTCCCAGTTTAATCCTCACTTCATCCACTGCCGATGATGTGCCTTCCATTGCAGTCTCTTTAAACAGTCTTTGGTCTCTGTTGTTTACCTCCATTCAGATTCTGTTTGCCTGATTTAGAAAGCTCTCCAATGATAACATTGTCTATTTGTTATGCTGGTGGCCATTTCCTCGCAGCTAAGTGCCTTGAAATATCCTCCATTAGCCTGTGTGCCTCACACTGAGTCCCTGTAGTGCTCCAGTTTCCCTGCTCCCTATGCACCCCACGCCCCTCAGTCCCACCAGGCACTAAATTGGGTCTCTGAATTGGCCACCTCAGACACATTACAAGTGAAGTCTCGACACAGAGCTAACCTCTATTTTTTCACAACCTCCGCGCTCATGAAGTTACAAACACGTCTCTCATATGATATGTGCCTGACGTAGGCGGAACAAAATTCCGTTTTCTGCCAAAAGCTTAAAAAAACTGTTACATGTTGCTATGGAAACTACGCCGATGAGGACATAGAGGTTTTTTCAGCGAGGTACACACCCAATCTGCCACACCCCCAGTAAACGCGTCGGGTGTAACTCATGGCACCTACACCCACAGACACGTGACAACTTCCATACGATGCAAAACACCTGAAACCCTTAAGACATCTCTGGTAAAAGAGTTCGGGACCTCTCCGCGCCATATTGGAAACAACTGGTTGTAGATCACAGAAGCTATACAAGTAATGCGGTAGCCCATACCTGTAGTGTTACTATCATGACCTTGTTTTGACGATACCGTTATAAAAACTATCCTCCTTCAAAAGTCTTTCACACCTCCTTCACATAACTCCTGTGGGTGGCACAGTCAAAAATCAGGTTTTACGTCTATTAGCGCTGCTTAGGTGTTATGTATTTTCGTCTGGTCAAGGTGTCTCATGCACATTATTATTATTATTATTATTATTATTATTATTATTATTATTATTATTATACGCAAAAGGATGTCCAGACTCTGTAAATACGGTCCTTTCTGAACGCTGCGCTGATATTAGGCCATGTAAAAATGCACAGCAACCTGCTTTTCCACCGTCACAACATCTGGGGCCGCAGGTAGAGTCAGACTGCAGCGTCCCTCAGTCTGTTTCCCTGCAGTGCCCGCGAGCTGCAGCTCGTCCAACGCTCGCTCGAGCCGCTCACCTCGCGCCGCCACCGAGCGCGCTACATCCCCCCTACGCGGGCCGGTGCTCCGGAGCCCGCTGAGGGGAGGAGGAGGAGGAAGCCAAAGAAAGGGGGGTAAGGCTCAGCGTCGCGGATCCGCCTTCTGGATGCAGCAGAGCCATTTAACACTGCGGTCTCCGCCAGCCTCCTACGGCGTGGGGCGGGCAGGGGGGAGGGGGGGTGTTCACGGTATGGAGCTCCGCTCCCCGGCGCTGACAGCGGACCGCTGCCTGGACCGAGCAATACCAGTGATGGCGACACAGGCTCGGAGAGCGCCCTGACAGCCTTGAAGCCGTCGCTCGTCGTAACGACTATTGGACATTTTGGGACATTCATTTTGTTTGTTTTTTTATTTATCCTTTCGTTTTTGAGCGTAGAGCGTCGCTCGGCTCACACATCGACCTGCTCAGCTCTTCTCGGCGCTCACCTTTCTGTTTGTGCTGGATGTAAGCTCCCTGACGCTGTCCATCTTTAAGATTAAAGCAGCCGCTCTCTTTCCGACATGCATCATGGCACATAGGACAGTCTGGGAGCTCGTAGCCGTACAGTACGTCGCTTATGCGCCGCCGGGGATCCGCAGTGCAATCGGGCCGTGAATCGTTTCGCTTTTCCTCCACCCCGGGAGTAACCTTTTATTTCATTTCCTCCGTGCCGAGTGACACCACTCCCACCGAACCGGAGCATCTTTTATTCTTTATTTTATTTATTTATTTTTTACCCAAGACCTCACGGCTTTCACTTGTGCGCTTTGCAGCCCAGGCGCTGTAGGGGTGGATCAGAAAGCTTTCTGGGCTAGGCAAAAATACAGACACAAATCCTACACAAGGAGGATGCATCGGCTGTGAAATAAATTAAAGAAAACAGGGTCAAGATGGGGAAAGATCAGGAATTGCTGCAAGCAGTCAAGACCGAAGATCTGATTACGGTGCAGAAGCTCTTACAGAGACCCAAACCAGGCAAAGCAAGTAGGTGACACTTAGTTAATTTCCTTTGCCCCATTTATTTTTGCTTGGGGGGAATCCTTCAATTTACTGCTATTTATTTATTTGCCTTTTCTATATAGGGTAGACCCAATGCAGTGCGACATGGATGCGTGATGCGATGTATACTTCTTAGTAAAAAAAAATACTAGGTTGTTACTGTAAATCCGGGTTGCAATAGAGAGTGACATTTCTGCTCGTTTGGGGCATCATTCAAAGCCTGTCCTATCGTGCTTATGCTGCCCCATATCGTACTTTGGGGAAATGGTGTTAGGGTGCGATTGGACGTGCAAACGCTGCACGCTCATGTTGAGCCAATCGTAGGTGGAATACCATCCCGGTGCCAGCCCACTCTTACGGGATGCGCTAATGTGTGTTACACAACCGCGGCTGGCGTGTCCTTCCTTACGCACCGATCGCTCAGCACTGGGTGAACTCAAAATAACGACCCTGGTAATTTGGAAATGATCGTTCTAACATCTCATTTCATATGCTGTGGCCGGGGTGCGGGAGTGGGGCAATCACACGCCCATAGGATAGTCTATGAAAATCACTGACACGAGGTTGCGACGAGGCTCGTAAAACCATTTCATTACCGTACTCTGGAGCTGGCAAAGAGGGCAAGGTGGGCGTGAAAGGCATCGTGTGAGACAGCTCAGCATGTGGGGATGGTCACTGTGTATGGCAGACTGTAAGACCAGTCAACTTGTGAGACTGGTCATTGTGTATGACAGCGTGTTAGACAGTTCAGTGTGTTTGACAGTGTGTAAGAAAGGTTTGGGTGTGGGAATGGTTACTGTGTATGACAACGTGTTAGACAGATCAGTGTGATTTTATGTATGGGTGTGGGAATGATCACTATGTGTTAGACAGTCTGTGTGTGAAAGTGTGTAAGACAGGACCGCATGGGTGAATGGTGACTGTGTATGACAGCGTGTTAGACAGTTCAGTGTGTTTTTATAGTGTAAGAGGTCTGAATGTGGGAATGGTCACTGTGTATGGTAGCATGTTAGACAGTTCAGTGTGTTTTTATAGTGTAAGAGGTCTGAATGTGGGAATGGTCACTGTGTATGGTAGCATGTTAGACAGTTCAGTGTGTATGACAGTGTGTAAGACAGGTCAGCTTGTGAGACTGGTCACTGTGTATGACAGTGTGTAAGATAGGTCAGCTTGTGAGACTGGTCACTGTGTATGACAGTGTATAAGACAGATCTGAGTGGGAATAGTCACTGTGATGATAGCGTGTTAGACAACTCAGTGTGTATGACAGTATGTAAGAGGTCTGAATGTGGAAATCGTCACTGTGATGACAGCATGTTAGACAGTTCAGTGTGCATGATAGTGTGTAAGACAGGTCTGCTTGTGAGAATGGACACTGTAATGACAGCGTATTAGACAGTTCAGTGTGTATGATAGTTTGCAAATTAGGTCTGCTTGTGGGAATGGTCACTGTGTATGAAAGAGTGTTAGACAGTTCAGTGTGTATGACAGTGTGTAATATAGGTCTTCTTGTGGGAATGGTGTGTATGACACCATGCAGAGAAATAGGAACTAGAAGGGGGTGGGGGGGAACCCCAATATTTAATTTGACTTAATTCGTCCCCCCCAATAAATAGGCCTTTGCATTTAAAATATTAAGTTGTGACCCCCCCCCCCTCATATCCTGTGCCCTTGACAGCATGAAATACAGGTCAGTGTATGAGACTGGTCATTTTGTATGACAGTGTATAAGAGAGGTCAGTGTGTAAAGCAGATCACTATAGAAGATGATGTGTGAGACCATTTACTGTGTTTTACAGTGTGTAAAACACATCAGTCTGCCAGACAGGTTTACTTTGTACCACAGTGTGTAAGACAGGTCAGTGTGTGAGAGAACATGTATGACCAGTGTGTAAAACAAGACTTTATAAAGCATATAAGGCAGGTCAGCGTTTAAGTGTGCAAGACAGGCCAATGCTCCCTTTTCTACAGCACACATGACTGTCTAATCAAATCCTTAACCTAAGGCTTATGAGATCATAACAATTCATCTGTGCTAAATGGGTTACCCTTTGGAGGTATTACCCTTCACTTTGCCATTTATAATACTTCATAAAAACAACATTAACATCGCTAACTATATATAATATTTTTTTCTATTAAAAGAAGCCTGTTGCAGGTCCCAGACAGAACCACTGACAATTGCTATATTCTGCGGGGACAGACGTCAGCTGATACGAACAGGGACCTGTAAGATAATTGGTTCTCAATTAGGCCAAGGTCTGCTGCGAGCCTTTCTGCCGCCTTCATATAGCATCTTGGTGGAAGATAACAGCCGTGGAATTTAGGACAATATGAATAGACCAGTCTACCTCACGCGTTCAGCTCTCCTCACCCTGTGATGCCTCCAAGAGCCACCATTGCCAATCCCTGGGCAGCTGAGACTTCCCAGAATCCCCCTTACCTTTAGTTGCGGGTCTCCGCATCAGTATAAAAACGTGTCTTGGCTCTGCTCTGAAAATGACTGCGTTGTCACAGTGGTTAAGGGTACCTTAATTTGTGTTTTTGGACAGCTGTAAATGGAGTATACCTGCTAGACCATCATGGAGAGTGCCGTAATATTTATGCAGTGGTGGGGACTGCGGGGGGTGAGATTTTTGCAGCACTGTACTCCTACTCTAGGATGCGGTGGCTAGACGCTGTCGATGATGTTGACATCCAGCAGCCATATAGCCATTCTCGCCCCTCCTACAACGGCCAGCAGATGAATACTGCTTCCACGTGAGTGCATTTCCTGGTTGTCACGTGTGCTTTATTAAGCAGACCCAGGAGGACACTGCTGCACCCCCAGAGAAAAGGCAGGTTATGACATCCTCCTTGTGTGATTGTTGCTCTGATGCGCTGTCGGGCGAAACCAGATCCTCCCGAGCCATCGTCTCTCGCTGTCCCGGCCTGGAAACTAAGTATCGATCTGGTGTCCAAGCTCAGGGTACTTTCTGGCTGCTTCAGCCGTAGCATCATTGACTGTTGCTGTCAAGCAACGGTGTGCCAGGGGTCACCATGTCACCCAGAGGCGCTGTTTAAAATTCACGTTTACACTCTACCGACCGCAGAAGGGTGACAGTGACCTGGCCTGAACTTAAAAAGCACTCCGTTACACATACAAGTCAGCGTAATGGTTTGCTAAGGCAGTGCATAGCTAATGCGCTTCCTGTGAGCGAATGATCGCTTCCTGTGACAAAGTCTCTTGATTTGTCGGGGCTGCTGCTGTGGATAGTGGCAGCATGGGGACCGCATGTGCCTGTTTACGGGCCTGTCTTGTGCTCGCCGGGGGCCAGCCCCTTGCTCATTAATGCAGCTGACAGATGCTGCACACTGGCTGAATTACAGCTGCTTCCTGAATCCCTGGCGTGAGGCCTTTTTGTCTGCCTCAAATCCCATCTGGTCCAAGGAGGAGCATCTTTCATAGATGAGATCGGGAAGGTGCGGTCTTCTTCCAGGGTGGTGTGTGGTTGCCTTGACCGTGTGTCCCTACAGGTGCTTACGAATGCAGTGGGGGTCAAATCAAAGTCAGCAATCTCCAAAACCTACAATCGATCATGACCACGTCTCCCCTCAGTCCCAATGCTGGCAAGCCCCAGAGAAAAATACCAAGTGACAGCACAGAGACGATTTACATATGGATTTAATGGCAAGACGGACGGCTTTGTCACTGTGCCTCCTCCCCACATACATCCAGTGTTTTTATCTCAGTGGGGGCCTGTGCAGTGACTACACTCACACAGCAATGCAGCAGATCTAACAGTGGCTAAACTCATGCTTTTACCTTCACATACTGGCGAGGGGGAGCTACTCTTTCAGATAGAATTTTGCATAAACACAAGCAACTTAATGCCTTTAGTATGTAACTGCTCCTCCTGGGTGGGGTTACCTGGAGCTCATTCCAGGCAGCACAGGTCGAAAGGCTGGGCTACACCCTGTACGGCATGCTACTCTACCACAGGGCACACAGTCATACTCTACAGGCAATTTAAAAATGCCAGGTAGTTTAACTGCACATTGGGCAGGAAGCCCAGTTAGCCAGCAGAACACAGTATCACAGAGAAAACATGCAAACTCCACACACCCACATAGTGCAGGATTCAAACCCCTAACCTGCCAGTGTGAGGCAGCCCAGTGAGTCACCACCAATAGTTAATAGCAAATATTTTGCTTTATTCCAAATGTGTGATTGGGTCCGTTATTATTTACTCTACATCTGCGTGCCGTCAATGAAAATAAAAGGACTTAACTTGGGGAGAGGGAGCAAATGGGACATTTGGCAGTGAAAACAATCATTATTCTGTCATCGATACCATCCTGTCCCCAAGTGGCCTTCCTGTCCTCATGTGGGTACAGCCCGTTAAACTACTGACCCTCGAGCATTGCTTCCGTCTGGCACAGAGTGGCCCAGCCGCTGCAGGTCCGCAGGTGGCATCTTTCATTACAGGCAACAGGTGGCGTAACGTTTAAGGGCACAAATTGAATTACCCCGGTGACACAAGCCTGAATTAACTCAATGACGTATGGGTATTTTTAGCATGAAGGGTACTAACGCAGTTCCTGAAGGAGCCAGTCACTCACCTCTGGTTCTGGAAGAGTTTTGCCACTAACAGGTAGAGGTAGAAACTTCGTATGAGCCCGGAAGAGCTCTCCCACTCGTTATTTACTTCTTTAGTATTTTGTGTTCTGTGCTCTGGCTTTCTATTGGCCGCGATCCCATGTGCTGGATCCAAGTAGATTGTCCTGCCATTGGCTGGCCCATTCCTGATGCTCCTGAGTGGACAGATGGGTTGGAAAGGTAGAGAGGAGAGAGGCAGGTCCATTGGTTCCAGGGTATCCTTCCTCACACTGACCATGACAGTGCACCGCCATGAATTAACAGCAAAACTCGCCCATAATTGATGTACACTGCGCATGCATTCACATCAACAAACTTCGCTGCCTCACTCTGGAGCATGGTGTTCGTCCTGGGGGGGCTCTGACCTGGATAAAGATGAAGTCAGCTGACACCTGCACACAAGGCAGCATTTACCCTTCCAAAGCCCCCGGCCCTCAGCCACGTAAACAGAACCGGCCCAAAATAAACACCTGACTCCTGGATCCGGCTGCAGTGGTTGAGAGCAGGGGGAGCCATGGAGGAGGTGGGATGAAGGGGGCCATCATTCGTGTCTCCACTGAACCTGATATGTGCTCCATGGACCATGTTCCAGCTGGGGGGGAGTGTATGATATTCTGGGCAGGATAAAACAGAGATATATATAATGATCTGTCTACAGACTCGGCCTCCCAGAGGTCCCAGGAGTGACAGTAGTTAAGCAGCAGCCAGCACTAGGGTCAGGGAGGCGGCCACTTAAACGCTGAGCAGGCCAATACTGTTGCAGACAGGGTGCATGGTTTGATAAAGCAGACAGCTATATGAATGAGAGAAACGGTTGTTCTGGATAAAATCAGCCCAGAATGGAAATAATACCAATTAATGGCAGGCTGCACTATTAACCAGTCGTGCAGTCATGCTGTAACATGTCGTCATGGGGGGACGGTGTGTGAGGACTAAAACCGCCATGTCATGTGATGAGAGCATGCATGGAGTCCTCGGACATTTAGAGGAAGCAGCTGTTAGGTCGGATTAGGCCTGGAGGGAAGAACTGAGATGGAAAGAGTAAAGTAGAGCTTGTTGAGGGTCAGCTGAGAATGCCAGTGCTGTAAAGCATTGTGGGTAAGGTGTGGCGTTCAGGCCAGGAGTGAGGCTGCCGCTCACCTGCCGTGGGGGCAGATGCCTGACGATTTTTCCAGGCTTCTCCTCTTAACTCCTCTGTTCCCCCCAGCCTCACCCACGCTTCACCTCCAGGGGAGGTGTTAAATGTAACACATACAGAACAGTGCACAGACCCCACTCCCCAAAAATGCGCGTTAACAGTGTGCCGAGGGCACTGGCTACCCACTTTCTGTGCAGGCAGCCATCCAGGTGATGTCTGGCAGCTTGCAGTGAATCGATGACTACAATCCTGATTTTCCATCCCGTCTTCGTCATCTTGGCTAGCATGTGTATGGCCGCTTTCAGGGCCCAGGCTGATGTGAAATTTAATAGATGCGGGATGAGAAGAATAGCTTGTTTTTTCTTTTAGAGGAGAACTGAAAGGAATACATACAGTTTTTCTGTTCTTCAGTATGTCTTTTTTTAGGAAAACCACAGAAACCATGCAAGGTGCACACCAGCTGTAGCTGGAGACTGTAGATGTAGGGTGGCTGGGGTTACTGTGAGCTGTCAATCACTGCCTGGCCTAACCCAATGGGAACCGACAAAGCGACCAATGGGAAATGGGTTAAGCCTGTTAGTGAGGACCCATGCACCATTTTCCCACGTACCCCAGCTTCTTCCACTGCTGTTGCCCACAGTGACAGGTTTGGGTCTTTAAATAGTGTGCCACCTCCTGCTCAGTGCACTGAACTCTCATAACTGTTAATTGAAACATTCCCACAGATGCAGGAGACTGGTTAGCTAAAGGCTAACGTTAATCCTAGACCACCAGTTCCTGAATGACCTCTGGCTGCTGCTTTTCAGTAACCTTCAGTGACCTTGGTACCACGAGTTGTGGCAGGCACATCCGAGTCACACGGAAGTCTGCGGCTGTACCTCACCAGTGACACCGCGGGCAAAAATAACCAGGTAGTAGAAACTATGGAAACGGGCGCAGCGGAGGACAAACTCTGTGTTGTGACAGCAATCCCACGAGTCAACAGCTCCGGCGCGGCGCGGAGGAGCGGAATTTAACTGGTTGACCCGACAGGAAGTCTGGGAGGGGTCGTGGTAGAAAATGGAAAACTTTAGTTGAGGGAACAGTTGTGTAACTCGGCAAAACTGTCCAGGCTACCGTTACAAACATCTCCCTTGGATCGGCATGAATCTGTGTGGTTTATTGATATTAGACATCCCCCTCCAGCTTTGTCCCCACAGCCCCCTCCCTCCCCTCCCACGCCCTCTGCTGGCCCGTGGTAGGTCTGTGAGATTGCAGTAAGTGGATTGGCCAGCAGGTGTCACGTTTTTTTTTTTTCTTTCTGGAAGAGCCACGTGAAACCCTTCGCCTGAGGGGGATATTACTTTCTCCCTAATAACTATGCCCCTGTCAGTAAAGCAGGTCCAAGCCGCCTCAGCGCTGCCAAGCTGGAATCAGCCGTGTCCACTCCCACGTATGGCCTTACGTGACCAGCCGTAAACCCCCATCACGGCCAGGCCTGCCAGAACGGCTCAAGCTAGGAGCGAATCCGTTGATTCCTTGCTTTCAGCTCTAGGTCCCGTTCTCAGCAGGGATCTGAAATAGCACTGAGGTATTACAAAAGGGGAGAAAAAAATCAATAGGGAAATATCTCAGGATCCAAGGGGGCCGTCCAGCGTTCATCAGACCTGGTTTTCTCTGCGTCTCCTCAAGGAGGAAAATAGATATCCGTCATGTGGGCCGAGCCAGCATTTTTGTCTGCGTACGTCTGAAACAAACCAGGCTCTTTGGCAGGAGGGTGCGACGGACAGCAGTCGCACATAAACTGTTTACTACCCTTGCTACGGGGGGGGTCTAACACAGGTACAAGCAGCATCGCGCCTGCTGTTCACCTACTGGTAATATGCTGAGAGGCTCCTGGAGACGGAAATGGTCACCGATGATGTATTACACAAGGGAGCCCCTTCCGGGACCCTCAAACACTTCCCCGTCACCCTGAGCCCCTAGAAACTGCTAAAAAAATGAGTAGAGTATAGATTTTAGCATCAAGGTTCTGTTTGTATGGCTTTGGTTCCCACAACAGGTTTATTAAGATCCCAACACAGCAGCCGCCTGATTGATCCTTGTATCCATTTCCATCCGATCCCCGGCATCATTCCCCTTGGAAAATAGAGCCTGTTGCAAATCAATTCTTTCTGCTCTATTTCTTTCCCAGACTTTCTCATTAGCTACAGGGGGAAAAAAACAGACAGCAGGAAAAAAAAAAGTGATCTGAGAAGTGTGGGCTTTGATGGCCGCCCCGCCCCCCCCTATGTCCGTGGCCAGCAGTGGGGGAGTTCACAAGAGGTTTAGCAGCACCCAATGCCACGAAAACCAGGAAGTAAAGTTTATCTCGGGCCGATGCATTTATTTAACAAGTTCACGCATGTTAATGTCAATCAGCTACACACTGGTCCAACGCTGGACTTAATGTCAAAGCTAGTTTGCTTGCAAAGCTAGTTTGCTTGCTTGACTGGTCACCTTCAGTGCATCTCTGGAGCTTCCAGATGGGTGCCACTGCGTCGGTGTGGGTGTATAAGGTGGTAATGGGCTTGGAGATGCCATTCCTTGTTGGGAGGGTTGTAGACATGAAAATGTGAGCAGAATCAGGACGAGTTCATCCAGTCAGCTGTTCATGATTAACGGTGATATGAAACAGACCTTTGTTCGGGCTCTGAGCTCCAGGTCCAGAACTCGCTACCTAGTGCCAGGTGTGGCCCGTCTCACCCAACACCTGCTCTGATTGACATTCTTCTCCTCTCCACCTGCTGCTCCTGATCTCCAATCACACATAGGTGCCAGTGCGCTCGGCCTGTTCCATCTCCTGATTTCAGATGCCGTCCCTGTTGTCCCTATTGTCTCCGCCGGCAAGGCACGTGTGGGGCACCTGGGGCAGAGAGGCTCTGACGCACTTCCTTTGATGGACGGGGTATTTTTAGTGCCTCAGGGTGGTGTGCGTCCCAGAGCCACGCCCCCTTCACTTTCACTCTGCTTCTCCCTCGCACGCTCTGTGTTCAGCCAAAACTATGGGGGGCGCCATTCATCTGAGGGAGCAAAAGAGCAGGAGGCAGTGAGTGGGGGCATGCCAATCGAATCGCGGGGTCCGTTATTAAAATGAAAGACCCTCCCCCTGGCTGTGCTGTCCCCCAGGAGGTCCATGCTTTGAAATCCCAAAAGGGTACCTGCTGTTGCACTAAGCAACTGAAAGCCTGGCCTGCTGGGTCCCCCCAGGTCATTTATGCCCCCATGCTGGGCCTTAAGGTCCCTATTAATTCCTCAATAGCATTTTGTTTTTTCGTTTTTAAAGAATCCCTCTGTTTGTACACTTGGCCCTAGAATCTTGCCAAAGTGTCATTGTTTCCACACTCAGCAGCCGTGGAAACTGTGAAATGGACAGCCACTCACACAGGCCCAGGGCCCCTGGCGCCCCCCACCTCCCAGAGCAGGTGTCCGTTTGTAGGTCTGCATCTCATCCTACCCCCGGTCCAACGCTTAATCGGGCGCAGCCATGGCCACGCGCCTGCGAGGGCTTGACACGGCACATTACCGCCAACCCGTCATGTCTGTGCATCTCTGGGGCCCATGGCCCACCTGGGGCCCTGGAGACCCAGTTTGGGAAACCAATGCTGTGCTTCCAGGAGACTAAGCTGCTGGTTTGAGTCCCAGGAGAGCAAACATAGCTGTCCAGGGAGTAGGTCTGTCCAACTCTGTCTGTTCAGGCATTGAAAATGAAGGCGTCTGTGAGCCAGCTGGCATTCAAGCCCCCCCCCCCCCCCCCCCCCCCGCCAGATCTGAAGCCCCTCTTTACTTTGCGTGAGGGGGTGGGAAAGTCTTCCAAAGCATGAAGTGGGGTCAGAAACTACCTACCAAACCCAATGACCCAGCCGGAGGGTTGCTCTCATCTAAAAGTCAAAGAGTGTGAAGCTGAGGTCTTTAGATGGGGTTCGAATCCCAGGGGGAAGCTGCATATTAACCTGAACAGCTTCAGCATACGCTGTGGAAGCCAGGAGTCCATAAAAGCATAAAAGCATAAAAAAAAACAATGTAACTATGGCAACGTGCATCTTCCTTCATGCGAGTCTGCATCTTTTCGGCAGCAGGGAGGCGGGGCAAACATTGCCACAGCAACCCCTCATCACAACGCTAGATGCCCCCCACCCCCAGTCGGATTACTGTTTACGGGGCTGCTCGGTGGTGTGTTTTCCCCCTTGGGGGGCTTCGCTTATTGCTCAGTGCTTGTACAAGAGACCCTGTGCCCTTTATATGAGAAACATGGGGAAACACTCCCTACATCTGCCCCTGTTCCTCTTCAACAACCCCCCCTCGCACAGCAAAAATCGGCCTTCAGATGTCACAACAAGAGCCATGGCTGCCCTCCCACTCTCACTGCTGGCTTTGATGGCCTGAAAAACTAATTAGTTAAATTAATTTCTTTGTGAGAGCCGCTGTTCGCTTTTTTAGATGCTGAAAGTAGGCCGTGAGGGCCCGGCCTAGCTAGGGCCCGCCGCTCCATTCCGCTGTGACGGATTAGCGTTCACTCCTGTCTGACTGGAGTCGTCCCATTCGTATGGTAATCAGATGGCCGGCGATTACGCCGCACTGGAAGTGTAATCACACGCTAATTACACATAAGCACGCCAGCCGGCCCGAGCCACCAGAGCAAGCCCAGCACATGAGCGGCGCTGCTTGGCCGAGGTGGTGCGGCTGGTCATGTTGCGCGGGGTAGGCGGATGAAAAGGCCAGCTGGGCGGCTCCCTGGCAGGAGCGGGGGGATGACAGCAAACAGCTCGGATGGGGCGTTAATCCGTAAACAGGCCACGCGTGTCAGGTGACCCGAACCAGAGGCACTGCATGCTGCTCGCCTGTGGGGCGACTGCAGTCAGCTGACTGCTTTCTCACTCAGATATACACATATACACACAGTCCACATATTCGTATTTTTATGGGGTCTCTCCATTCATTTCTATGGCCATAACCCTAACCTCTAACCAGTCCTAACCTTAACCATAAGAAGCCGAACAAAATATAAGACTTTTAGCATTTTTAGTTTTTTGATCATAGTCACAGATTTTTATAAAATTGAGGTTATCCTTGTGGGGAAAATGTCCCCACAAGGAAAAAGTTACCGGTTTTTATCATATTCTGGGGAAATATGGTTCACACAATGTAATAATTACAAAAACACACACATACAAGTTCTTGTTAGAGCATAGCAGGTACCTAAAGCATAGTAGGTACTTGCAGCCAAGTTGAAAGCATTTCAGCACTTCGCATACTGCTGCAATAAGCTGATTCCGCTTGCAGGCGTGAGAAGCTGCTCATCATTGGGGCTGGTTTGAAGCAGCAAAGTGGCAGTGAGTCACATCCTAACATACACAACCCCCCCCCCCCCCCCCCCACATCATCCATCAGTCAGCCTCATCAGTCATGGTGCCCGTTCAAATTATGACTGCCTCTCTGTAAAGACCAAAATAACTGCTCAATGAATCTCCTCTTCAAGTTGTTTCTGAGAGGACATAGAGTGGCATCACTGAAAAAATAAAAATGGTATAGCACTTAGTGTGAAGTGTGTGTGTGTGCTTCACTAGGTGGGAGGGGCCGGAGTCTCCATCGGCCAGGCCACAGATGCCAAAGGGAGAGAAAGGCCAACTGACCTGCTTCAGCTGCTGCCGGCTCCAGGATCTGCTGCTTTTCTCCAGCCCCATCCCCCCACCCATCGATCCAATTAGCTGTGCTATTCATAGTCATGTGATTTCTGGAAAAAAAAACACATCTGAGAACAGTGCTTCCTGTAAACACAAGTGCACTTTTTATAGCAAAACTGTATCGATGACGCAGTTGAGACATTAAGGCAGGTGGACACAGCAAAATGCAACGGTTTGCCAGAATTACGAGTTTGTGACTCGTGCAGTGAGCCTTGCCATGTTTACAGGGGGAGTGTGGGGGAAGGGTATATGGATTTTCAATGTACTGTCCCCTCTTGAACTAATTAGACAGGCAAACAGATCATAAACACATCTGGGGACCATCAGTATTATTTGTGTAGTTGATGGACTGTGCTGCGGATAGGATGGAGCATTCTCAGTAATCAGACAAACATATGGATACTTCATGACATCACAATGGCCCAGCGGTAGGGATATCGCTATGGCAGCTTAAGAATGACATATGACATCACCATGGCAGTATCACCGTGTCTGTATGCAGACCAACTATGACATCAGAGCTTGCGCTCAGCATTTTGGGGAGGCTTTACAAAATTTAGGCCTAGTACAATAAGTGTACTTGCTGTGGCTTGTGGTGGCCACTTTGGGCCCTCAAGAGGCCCCCCTCTCAAATCCCTCAGCATGTTCATCTATGTACACGACACCCTTCTTTGACTAATAATTCTAAATTTTCCCATCCTGTTTTACGAAAATTCATTTGCACCCCCCCAGAAGTCTGTGGGTGGCACAGACTCTTCTTTATCCTCGAGGATCTATGCATGTTTGATCTCCCCCTACGTGACACCAGAGCTTTGATGGGCTTTCGCACCTTGACACCAGGGCGGAGTTGGATCAGGTCCCCATCAGCAGTTCAGTTTATCTAGGCAAACGCCAGGAGGACAGATTCTCACACGTGATTAGCATGCAAGCCACCCAGACAGACTGTAAGGAGACGGTAGCTGCTTTTTCCTCTGAGGATGACAGGGAAACTTTAAACAGGTCTGCGTAGGCGGTAGGTGAGGCGGCGGCTGACCAGAGCTGCTTGCCGGGTGCCAGATGGCTCCCTGCTGTACTTTATCTGTAAGGTACATTTGAATTGGATGGCTTCCCATAGAAATATATATATAACCGACTGTGCACACTGTCAAGTACAAATGTGTAATCAAGCTAGATTACTTTGGATAAAGGCAGCTAAGAAGCAATCATATGAGTAATACTGATAGCAAGGAGATATGCTGGGGGGGGGGGCAGCTGCTTTAGTCCCTTATGCGATAATCCATTTTCATAATAAGTCTGTCCTCAATGCAGAAATGGCATGAGCCAACCAAAGGGAAAGACCTGAAATCCTGCGCTCTTATGACACAACAGCCATTCGTGTTCTGTATTCATTATTCTGTGTTCCATGTTCAGTGTTTCCTGTGTAACAAGGATAACATGCAGATGTTACATATGTAGGCTCTCAGTGGGGTTACCCCCTAGATTCCCCAAGGGACGACCTGTGACCCAGGAACCTAGAATGTATATGGGGGTCCTGAAATGAAATACAGGGCCTCTTCTTCTCCCCCACCCCGCCCAAGCAATTTGCAAACCCTCTGGGGCAGCTGCGACCATGAGCAGATATTTTGCTGATCACAGTAGGGTTTGACATCCTGGTAATCGCCCAGTAATTCCATGTGTCCTTGCTATCGGAGGCTCACTGGATACAGTCGGGGTGCCTGTCAGTTTCACTGTGGCCGTTGCCGTGGTAATGCTGTGGAGGGGGCTGGAACTAAGGGCCAGTTTTGTGTCGTGGGGAACACAATGTGACACAACGAACCTTGTGGGTCGTTCCAACAAGATGAGTGGCATTTTTTTAAAGCATCACCTGTTTTTGTCCCTTTCTGAGTTTTGTTCGTTTGGGGTCATTAGTTAACAGAAAAATCCAAGGATGAGGGAAGTCTTTACAAATACAAAATTGTGTAATGTCTGTGTGTGTGTGTGTGTGTGTGTGTGTGTGTGTGTGTGTGTGTGTGTGTGTGTGTGTGTGTGTGCCTAATGTATGTCCAACAGCAAACAGCATGCAGTCTGAGGGTCAGGCTTACACTATCAGCACAAACAATGGTACAACGTGACAAAAATACCACATAGGACACAGGTGTGCTACGTCAATGCAGGTGCTGCCTCCCCCAGGCGGCATAGTATAGTTTGACTCTTCACTTATTGAAAATGTCAAGGTCGTTAGCTGCTGGAAACTCAATTAGGGACCTTCATCATGAGGAGCGAATGGGGGGCAGAGAGGAGACCGGCAGCGAGGAAACAGGCCATCGATTTCTCACTTGACCCAGCTCGCCCAGGCCCCGCCGATACGGTGGAAATCCCCACTGATTGCACCGTGGTCTGTCTTGTTTTTTTTTCGTGAGATCGCTCGCATTATTGCCTCAGATGATTTCATCTGACCATAATGTTGTGATTGTTTACCCTGGAACTACCTTGGCTCGGCTTGAAGTTGGCCTTCCCACTTGGGCCAAGGGCCACAAAGTCCAACCTTGTTACTCCATACTATTTGCCCCCCCATCCTCAGGAGAGCCTTGAGTGCATTGGGTTGTTCTTTAGCACTCCATGGTTGTTTTTATCTCTCAAGCTGATTTTCCAAGGACAGTGGGGCACTGGATAAAAAGGAGTATTTAGAGAAATGAGGCTTTGAAACCAGCTGCCTAGACGTAACCTAACAGGAGCCAACTGACAAACCAATGGAAAGTGGGTTAATCCAGTGTGTGATTCACAAGGGACAATAATCACACCCACTCTGGTCTTCCAGCTCTCAAGGCCTTACCAAAGAGTGTAAAACACTCGGCTGTGGGTACGTTTCCCAAAAGCTCCCATTTGTTTCCATTCCATTCCATTCAGTTGCATGGTTCTAGCTATGTAAATTGCTAATGTTGTTAACTAGGCTGACCAGATAATGCATGTCAGGGACGACACTTCAAGCTACTGCAGGTTTTGCAAACTACTTTAAAACTGAGTGAGGCACCTGTGCTTGGCTAATTAGCTCACTTCTTCTTGTGTTTTGACTGGTTTGATTGAAAAACTCATCCAGCTGTTACACATTAACATTAGTGGCATATGCATGATTATAGGAGACTGACCAATCAGCACTCAGCAAAAACTCACGCTTAACTGAGATCCAGGTTCTGTCAATTAAAATGGTATTTTAAAAATCCTGTCCTAGTTCATTGTGTCCTCCCTGACATGGATTATCTGGTCACCCTATTGTTTACAAATATGCTTTTGGGAAACTTACCCTATACTGTGAATCTCACTGGTTACACACCCCATGCTAAATGTTTTGACATTTTTAAAGGAGCACTCTGTCTTTCAGCTACGATTCACTATAGCTACGATTCAGATGCAAAGCTAATAGGTCACAGTCTAGTAATTTGGGGTTTCAGGGCTCCGTTGGCTTGGAAATGGGGCTTCGAACATTTAGATGTTGTGATTGTGGTTGTCAGCATTTCACTGAATTTTTATCTCGGCTATAGATCAAAAGAACACAACTGTAACCATGGATACTCCTTCCCATAGCAACCCTGAGTGCTGTGCCGTTTGTTGGCTGTGAGCGTCTGTGTGATGACCACCTGGGAAGCTGTGCAGTAACACGGCCCCAGCAACGACACATTTGTGCGCTCCCCGTTTCACGGACGCTCACAGGATGACGCACTCGACCCATTTCCCTGCTCCCAGGTGACACACGCTCTGTACTGTGACCCTAGAAATGCGCTCCCGGCTGAGGTTGACCCAATAGGGGAGTTCTATCACAGTTTCACCAGTTAGCCAGATGAGGAGGTGGGGCCAGGGTCATGCCATCATGCAAATGTCATGCACACATCCTCTAGCCACAAAGCATCATATATCATGGCAGTTATGCCCCGCCCTCCTTTTAGATGGTGTTCCAGCTGCAACAGGGTCAGTGCATCCCATCAAGCCTCTGTGTGATCAGCCTAGAGCCTTCTAGTAGATGAGCTCTGACATCCCACCCTGTCATGTGACAGTGGCAGCAGTGTGACGTTTTCCTGTTTCCTTTGGCCAGGGGCCCATCCTGTCTGCATCCAGTAGCCTTCCACCGAGCCACGTCAGGTGATGAAAAGTGATTCATGGTGACAGGGGTCACATTTGCCAGGAATACTTCAGCCGTAATCAGATTTGCCATATTTGCTTTAGCACGTGATGATGGAGTGTATTTGCTGTAGCACGTGATGATGGAGTGTATTTGCTGTAGCACGTGATGATGGAGTGTATTTGCTGTAGCACGTGATGATGGAGTGTATTTGCTGTAGCACGTGATGATGGAGTGTATTTGCTGTAGCACGTGATGATGGAGTGTATTTGCTGTAGCACGTGATGATGGAGTGCCTTGCCGGGTTAAGCGAACAAGCTTTGGATATTTCGCTGACCCTTTTAAAAACATCCAGAGCCTATTTAATTATGAGTCAGCCTCTCGCCGCGATTCCTCAGGCATGCCATTTGCCCCTATCCAAAGACATGCTGACTCATGGCGACGTGGGACACGAGCGTGGCATTAAAAGAGGGACCAGAGAGTACCCCTGGGTGATGTGGAGCCTGCCTTGTTTTTGAGGAAGATTTAGGCCATGGGGGTACTATGTAGATTCACCTGCCCGTCGTTTCCTGAATAAGGCACTAATTGTCTTGTCCCACTTTGTGTTCTTGTCAAACAGACCATGCCGTGCTCCCCAGACAGCCTCGGCTGAATTTGAATTTCTCTCATTCTCCACAGCTGCCCCCTTATTTACTTGTAGTGTTGATCACTGCCCTGCCCTGACCCCGTTGTTTTTTAAAAGAAACCCACCCCGTACCACAAACCACGACGAGCCCCCAAGTGCCCTCTGCTCACCTTGCAGTTTGCACGATGAATTACAGGAAGACATGCTCCTGACTTCCAAACACAGGCAACCCACCATAACAACAGAGAACAAGCATCAAATTAATCCAGTTTGGGAGATTTAACACCCTCCCCCCCCACTGTCCCTTGGGTAAAAAAACACCTACACACAGCTCAGACCATGAGTAAGACTCCAAAACAACATACTGCAGAGAAAGAGTCTCCCCTCCCAGCCTAATCAGGTTGTCAAGTGAAGCCCCTCATTTACATATTATATGCCCCACCCCCTGCATTTAACATGCACCCTGGCAGGGCGCCACAAAACTGTCAGCTTGGATCACGTTAAAAGGCAACCTTCTTGTGCCCTCATGCACCTGGTTACCCTGCAATAACGTTTATAAATGCCATATGGCGACGTTTCGACCCTGAGTCGGTCCTCGCTGGAACGCGCCGCCTGACATATGGTCTCAGTAAACGTCTGTGGGGATTTCACTGGGCGGGAGTGTGAATAGCTGGAGTTCTGCTTGGTCTTCACTATCTTGCTTCTTTTCTGGACTTCCTCTCCCAGCCCAACTCCCGCTCTATGCAGCCAAAGTACAGCCCAGAACCAAGTTTCATTTCCTGATTTAATTATCGACGGCCTCTTTCTGGTTCCGGCAGCGCACATCTGGGCCTCTGCTCAGCAACTGGGTCGACCGCAGGAGGCCGCCTGTGCGCCGTCTCGCCCCAGAAATGGACCGGAGAGGGCAGCAGTGCCGATTACATCTAATCTCAACAATGGAGCTTGGTTCCAGGAACGAAATGATTTTTTTTTTACAGTGGTCAGTGGCGGAACTGGGTCTCATACAAGGGGTATCTGAGTGTGTACACATACTAGCCAATCCATACTCTGCCCAAGTATGTATGACTCCGGAAGTCCAGTATGATTGGCTAGTGTGATCACTCTATGCCATGCCCTGGCCTGCTTGAAGAAGTATACCGGAGCATGATTAGTCGGACTTGGGCACAGTACAGATGCAGCGTGATCGTTATCCGTGCCCGGGTACAGAACACAGACATGACGTCAAAGATGGCACACACATGCGCACATGTGCACTATACATGAACCAGGCCTGGAGGTAAAGAACTAGGTAGGCTGTACAGATCCCATATTTTTTGTTGTTGTAAAGAGAGCATTGGGGGCTGGGGAGGGGGGGGGGGCAGTATGGATACGATTTCTTATATGGATTTTGACAGGGCACTGTGCTGGCAAATTTAAAAAAAAAACATGCAAGCACGTAAACGGTTAGACCATTTTTCTTCCGGGATCAAACTCTATAAAAAAAAAAAATAGTGAACAGAAAATATTTTAATATTCTATGTAGCACGATGCGTGCAATTCTGACATAGGGTATAATTCAGTTTAGGCAGTGGTCCCTACATATTGAGCCCACGGTTCTCTTTCAGTGGTTAGTGATATATAGCATTAGCAATGTCTGTAATAGTATAATTAGTACCAGTACTAAAGAAATGCAATGCCAAACAACTTTTCAAAAATGCAGTGCCACGATAACTTTTCAGTGCCAGTATCCCGTGCAACACTAATCTGCCCAAACTCAGAGATATTTGGTAAAATGTGAGACTATCTTCCTACTGGTGCAACACAAATGAATAAAAATCGCTGCTTTGCATACTTGATAAATCTGTGTGCGTCATCATGACCAAAACGACTCCAAAAAAGCCACAAAATGAGGACGTTAATCACGAATTCTGTTCTGCTGTGCATTAGCGCTTTCCTCCCGGTGGCTGCATCCAAATTCTGACACCAACACACTAAATAGTGCGTTAAAATAGTATACAAGAAATAATAGTGTGTCCTAAACCATGGTGCGCATCGCTTAGTGTTTTCTTCAACAAAAAAGTTGCACAGTGATGACGAAAGTGTATGTATGATCGTAAACCAGGGGGGGAATGGGGGGAGGGGTGAAATTGTGCTCAGGCACTGTATAAGGCTACCAGGCCAAGTGTGAGTGTGCCCTGTTAAATAATCCCGTTAAATTAGGGGGGGGGGACAGTGAACATATTAAAGCACATCTGTTTTTATTTAATGCTGTCATTTTTGACCTTTGTGGATTCAGTCATTGCAATGTCTGCAATAGTCGTTGCAATGTCATTGCAGCTTGCCGAATTAGGAGGACATTTTATAGGACATTTCTTTGTGCAACAAGCAGGTGACAAACTGGTTAAGGAGCTAGCGAATCATCCGAAAAAGCTGCAGGTTTCACGTACTTCATCCAGGAAATCAAATGACAGAGAGAGTGTCTTGTGCTACTAAGGTCCTAGTATGAATGTATGGCTACAAGTCTGCATGTGTGCAGGAGAGGGGCCACCCAGATCCAGCACAGCTCTGCTTAGTTCCTCGCCTCCTACCAGTTTCCACTCCCCCCTCTACTCGCATGGCAAGGTGAAGGGTCTTTCTAACAGCCCCCACACAATAGCTAGGCCCGTGGGTGGTGGGGGAGGCCGCGTAGGTGTATTCTTGGCCGGCAGCAGCATGCTGCGCGTCATGATCTACACAAATGTGGGGAATCGGCCAAACTCACTAGTGCCTCTCACAGGGCCACTGTAGAACTGCACCTTAAAATAGCTTTGAAAGGGTGGGCTGTGTGTTTTACAGTTGTAGTGCAGGGGTGGCCAATCTTACCCAGAAAGGGCCGTTGTGTGTGCTGGTTTTAGCTGCAACTACCTACTTATCTTACTTATAGGACTGATTGGCTGAAGAGTCCTCACACCTGGGTTTGAACAGCTGACCTAGAGGGTCTCCCAGAAACCTGCCTTCTTTTTATATATAAAGGGAGAGCAAAATTGACATACTGGTGCTTGCAGTGTTGTGTCACATTATTTTGTAGGAATAAGCTAAGATGCACACAATTACAAATTTGGATGACCCAAACACAGAATCAGATATTGCGCCGATACAAGTTACATATAAATGCAGTGGATTTTGCACAATGTACAGAACAGTCATGTAATTTGTGAGCTTTAGCTGACCGAGGTGTTCTGGAATCTGATTGCGGAAGAAATGAGGGACCAGCGGAAGCGTTCCTTCTTGCATGTTGAATGAAGTTGTCTGGTGCTGAAGGAGCTTCGTAATACCCTTACTGTCTCATGCAGGGGTTGAGAGGGATTCTCCCTAAAGGATGTAAATTTGGCCAACATCCTCTTCTCACCCACCAAGTCCAAAGAGCAACCCAGGACAGAGCCAGCGCTCCTGTCCAACTTGTTCAATCTCTTCCTGTCCCTCTCTGAGCTCCCGCGTCCCCAGCAGACCACCACAAACAATATAGCAGACCTTATCAGTGTTCTGCACACTCTGAAAGACCTCAGTCTTCACAGTAGGTGGAGATGACTCTGGCCCTCCTTGTACCTGTATCTTGTATCTGTATTGTGTGACCAGTCCAGTTTGTTATTGATGTGAACATCCAGGTATTTGTAGACCAACACAACCTCTACCTCCACTCCCTGAATGGTCACCGGTGCAGACGGAGTCACCTTGCGGTGGAAGTCAGTTACCATCTCCTTTGTCTTATTGGCGTTTATCAGGAGATAGTTCCTTCTACACCATTCGACAAAGTTGCCGATGACCTCCCTGTGTTCCACTTGGTTCCCCTTTGATATACATCTGACAGTGGCTGTTCTGATGGTGACAGCTGTCTGTGTTTTGTCTGAAGTCTGATGTGAACAGTGTGAAATGGAAGTCCCCGTGCTGCAGTCTACCACATCAGACATGCAATTGTGAAGTTTCACATACTGTGGTCTGTTAGTGAGGTAGTTGGTGATCCATGCAGCCAGATGGCAATCCACACCTGTTTTTTCCAGCTTCTCCCTCAGCAGTGTATTGTGTTGAAGGCACTGGAAAAGTCAAGGAACGTGGCTCTCACAGTGCCCCCAGTGCTCTCCAGGTGAGAAAGAGATGGAGCAGGAAGATGATCGCATCCTCCACGCTGATACCCGGTCTATACGTGAACTGAAGGGGGTCCAGCTCACCGCTCACCAGATGTCAAAGGTGGTTGAGAACAATCTTTTCCATGTACGATGTCAGAGCTACTGGTCTAAAGTGACTGGGCTCCATGAGATGTGTAGTCTTGGGGACAGGAACCACACAGGAGATCTTTCACAGGGTTGGGACTCTCTCCAGAATTACACTGAGGTTGAAAATGTGCAGAATTGATCAGCACAGTCTCTGAGTAGTTTGTAATTGATGTCATCCAGGCCCATAGCCTTCCGCCCTTTCTTCTTTCACACTTTGGAAGCCAGCAGTCAGTGTCCTCATTGTCAGTCTGTGCCTCACTCTCTCTGTCTGTACCTCACTGCATCTGTCTGTGTTTCACTGTGTCTACCTGTGTCTGATCGTATCCATCTGTGCCTCACTGTCTCTGTCTGTGTGTTTGTATCTGTCTGTGGCTCACTGTCTGTGTATGATTGTATCCGTCTGTGCCTCAGTGTCTCTGCATGTGCATGATTGTATCTTTCTGTGTCTCACTGTCTCTGTCTTTGTGTGATTGTATCCATCTGTTCCTCACTGTCTCTGTCTGTGTATGACTGTATCCGTCTGTGCCTCACTGTCTCTGTCTGTGTATGATTGTACCCGTCTGTGCCTCAGTGTCTCTGTTTGTGTATGATTGTATCTTTCTGTGCCTCACGGTCTCTGTCTTTGTGTGATTGTATCCGTCTGTTCTTCACTGTCTCTGTCTGTGTCTGATTGTACCCGTCTGTACTTCACAGTCTCTGTCTGTGTATGATTGTACCCGTCTGTACTTCACAGTCTCTGTCTGTGTATGATTGTACCCGTCTGTACTTCACAGTCTCTGTCTGTGTATGATTGTACCCGTCTGTACTTCACAGTCTCTGTCTTTGTGTGATTGTATCCGTCTGTGCCTCACTGTCTCTGTCTGTGTATGATTGTATCCGTCTGTTCCTCACTGTCTCTGTCTGTGTATGATTGTATCCGTCTGTGGCTCACTGTCTCTGTCTTTGTATGATTGTATCCGTCTGTTCCTCACTGTCTCTGTATGATTGTACCCGTCTATACCTCACAATCTCTGTCTGTGTATGATTGTATCTGTCAGTGCCTCACTGCCTCTGTATGATTGTATCCGTCTGTGCCCCATAGTCTCTACCTGATTCTGATTGTATCCATCTGTGCCTCACTATCTCTGTCTGTGTGTTTGTATCTGTCTGTGGCTCACTGTCTGTGTATGATTGTATCCGTCTGTGCCTCAATGTCTCTGTCTGTATATGATTGTATCTTTCTGTGCCTCATTGTCTCTGTCTCTGTATGATTGTACCCATCTGTACTTCACAGTCTCTGTCTGTGTATGATTGTATCCGTCTGTGCCTCACTGTCTCTACCTGATTCTGATTGTATCCATCTGTGCCTCACTATCTCTGTCTGTGTGTTTGTATCTGTCTGTGGCTCACTGTCTGTGTATGATTGTATCCGTCTGTGCCTCAATGTCTCTGTCTGTATATGATTGTATCTTTCTGTGCCTCATTGTCTCTGTCTCTGTATGATTGTACCCATCTGTACTTCACAGTCTCTGTCTGTGTATGATTGTATCCGTCTGTTCCTCTCTGTCTGTGTATGATTGTATCCGTCTGTGGCTCACTGTCTCTGTATGATTGTATCCGTCTGTTCCTCACTGTCTCTGTATGATTGTACCCGTCTATACCTCACAATCTCTGTCTGTGTATGATTGTATCTGTCAGTGCCTCACTGCCTCTGTATGATTGTATCCGTCTGTGCCCCATAGTCTCTACCTGATTCTGATTGTATCCATCTGTGCCTCACTATCTCTGTCTGTGTGTTTGTATCTGTCTGTGGCTCACTGTCTGTGTATGATTGTATCCGTCTGTGCCTCAGTGTCTCTGTCTGTATATGATTGTATCTTTCTGTGCCTCATTGTCTCTGTCTCTGTATGATTGTACCCATCTGTACTTCACAGTCTCTATCTGTGTATGATTGTATCCGTCTGTTCCTCACTGTCTCTCTCTGTGTATAATTGTACCCGTCTGTACTTCACAGTCTCTGTCTGTGTATGATTGTATCCATCTGTGCCTCACTGTCTCTACCTGATTCTGATTGTATCTTTCTGTGCCTCATTGTCTCTGTCTCTGTATGATTGTACCCATCTGTGGCTCATTGTCTCTGTCTTTGTATGATTGTATCCGTCTGTTCCTCACTGTCTCTGTCTGTGTATGATTGTATCTGTCAGTGCCTCACTGCCTCCGTCTGTGCCCCATAGTCTCTACCTGATTCTGATTGTATCCATCTGTGCCTCACTATCTCTGTCTGTGTGTTTGTATCTGTCTGTGGCTCACTGTCTGTGTATGATTGTATCCGTCTGTGCCTCAATGTCTCTGTCTGTATATGATTGTATCTTTCTGTGCCTCATTGTCTCTGTCTCTGTATGATTGTACCCATCTGTACTTCACAGTCTCTGTCTGTGTATGATTGTATCCGTCTGTGCCTCACTGTCTCTACCTGATTGTGATTGTATCCATCTGTGCCTCACTATCTCTATCTGTGTGTTTGTATCTGTCTGTGGCTCAGTGTCTGTGTATGATTGTATCTTTCTGTGCCTCATTGTCTCTGTCTCTGTATGATTGTACCCATCTGTACTTCACAGTCTCTGTCTGTGTATGATTGTATCCATCTGTGCCTCAATGTCTCTGTCTGTATATGATTGTATCTTTCTGTGCCTCATTGTCTCTGTCTCTGTATGATTGTACCCATCTGTACTTCACAGTCTCTGTCTGTGTATGATTGTATCCATCTGTGCCTCACTGTCTCTGTCTGTATATGATTGTATCTTTCTGTGGCTCACTGTCTCTGTCTTTGTGTGATTGTACCCGTCTGTTCCTCACTGTCTCTGTCTGTGTATGATTGTATCCGTCTGTGCCTCACTGTCTCTACCTGATTCTGATTGTATCCATCTGTGCCTCACTATCTCTGTCTGTGTGTTTGTATCTGTCTGTGGCTCACTGTCTACCTGTACTTCACTCTGCCTCTGATGGACACTCTACTGGGTGCTAGAAATCATGGGGTGGTGCCGGGGCCCCTCCTGCCTTCAGACACATTCTACACACATTGCTGTCTCTCTACTCCACAGTTCATGTGGTGGCAGTTTCGGGGGGGCAGTGTTGTACATATATAGGCCATCCCCACACCATGTTAGCAGCTGGAAATGCATCATGGTACACACTCAATCACCGCGGCAGTCATGGAAAATTACACGTTATCTTCAACTACTACTTTAGACAGAAGAAATCCGGTAACCACACACTGACTAACCTGCTTCCTGGTTGCCACGTTCGTATCTGTGCAGTAGGAGGTGTGGGGAGAGGTATGGCCATGTGTGGTTACGAGGGGGTGGGGGGTGGCATCCCAAGGACATGGTCGCTGAGACCTTCATTGTGTTTGTGTGCATGTGTGAGCGCACGCCTGTGTGATTGGCTTCTTTTTCTACACAAAGCTGTTGCCTCACATGTGATCAAGCACCGTGGCAACGCTTGTGCCGGAATGGTTGAGGGTGTGTTAGTGGCCAAGAATCTCTACTAAAGTGTGTGTGTGTGTGTGTGTGTGTGCGTGAGTCCCTGCTGAAGAGGGAATCTGCGATCAGCGGTGTTCACAGTTGTGTAGGAAGAGCAAGAGGATGCTCGTTGCCTAGCAACCACCCCTCATCTCTTCTCCTCCAGCCCTCATCTGTGGAATCTAAAGATAAGCAGAGTGACAGGCTGAAATATTCATGCAGAAAGCCAGAGTCTCCTTTACACATCCTCCATGGCTCCTCCGTATCCTGAGCAGTTCGCTTCGGCCAACAGCATCATCCTGTAATCATGAGCACAGAGCTCTGTCAAACTGATCCGGGGTCAGTGGCGGAGAGGGGGGAAGCGCAGAGGAGAGCATCATGGAGAGAGTAGATGGCTTTCTTCCTGGAAAGAAGGCACAGACAGGAAGACGGATGAAACGTGGGTCTCCTAGCTGCGGTCCTCTCTCTGACAGCCGGGCAGTGCAGCACGTCAGCGATGTTCACGTCGGCTTAATTTGGCCACCTGCGCGCCACTCGTTCCAGCTCCCGCTGCTAAACGAAGAGTCTGCATGTCTGCATTAAGAGTCATACTTTGTCACTGTCAGCCAACACGCAGAGCCACCTTGATGTTACCGAGATGTTCATTTGCTGGAGAGGGTCACATGAACCCCCGAAAGCCCAGCAGTCGCAGAAAGGGCCATGCTGCCCCACACACTCCTATCACTCCATCATGCATGCGCCGCTTACCAGCTTCAGACAGCTCCCGGCGCTTTCCAACGCAGTGATATTTCCATGTCTCTCGCAGGGAACGCTGGTGGCCGCACCTGGATGAGGCCACAGATGCTGGTACCAGCTTCCGTGGCGTAAGAAAGGCGTGACTCAGTGAATAATGCGAGCGCAGGTGTGCCCTGTTATGTAAGCTCCACCGTTACTACGCTGGATCAGCCCTTACTAATCATGCCAAGCGGCTCGTTCCTGCTCCCTTTATACTGACGGTGCAGTGATGGGTATGTGGGGGGTTGGGACAGGGGGGCTCCGGGGTGGCAGGCAAACCAAGCCAGCAGGGCCGGGTTACAGCCAGCTGGGACAGAATCAGAGGACACTGGCCGAGCTGAACTGGTAGTGCACTAATTGTTTTCCATGTAGGGCTCCAGATGGAGGGAGAGAAGGTGGTGGAATTCGGGGAGGAGGGGTGGGGGAGGGGGGATTTCCTGTCTCTCACCTGCCATTAGCCCTCAACAGGGACCAGACATGGACTCCACTGCCCAGCACTGTGGGAACTGTAGAAGCGTCCAGTCTCATGGCATTAGTGGCTGGCACGGGTTAGGCATTTCTACTGGACCCCTGGCCAAGCCTAGGATGGTCACTAGTGGGTCAGCCCAGGGATGTCAGGGACATTAGCTGGCAGGTTAACCGGGGGGGGGGCATCAGCCTATATGTTAGTAGGAGGGTCAAGTCCAGGATGCTGCACAGCATCCCCAGCAAAGGGAAGCGCCAACATTAATAATTCAGTGAATTGTAAGGCCGTCAAAAGACTGGGATTCCCAGACTATTCACTGGATGCACTTTCTGAATGGCGCACTCCTTTTGAGGCTCATGGGAAATGTAATTCACGGCAGGGTGCATGCTTCCCCATGTGCGGTGACCATTTGGAAGAGCCCGGAGTTAAAGAACAGCGAGGATATGATCAGGGGGATCTTTAAAAATGCTCGACGTGTGTCTGCACCGCAAGTACCTGATGGTCACGGGTCACGGGTCCCCGTTCCCGGAGAGCCCGGCTTCAGTACAGGAAGCCCTCGGAAAGCTGAGCTCAGCCACCGTAAGACGCATCAGCCCGGCTGCACCGCCGCAGCCTCCCGGCTCATCCCGGCTCTGACTCCAGCTTGTTTGCATAATCCTAATTAACAAGCGGCGCCCCCTCGCTTTGTTTTACGACTCGCATTAATTGCTAAGGCGGGGAGCAATTTCTCAGTGCGCAGTGGAAGCTGGGCTTTGGTGCCGCAGTAGGTCTCTGTGGCCTTGTTCCTCATCTCCAGGATACCCCTCTCCTATCTTCACACTATTACTCTTCATCGCCATTATACTGTCATTATTATTATTACTAAGTAGCCTGACTTCTGTGTATATTTAACACATTAGCAGGTAAAACGATACACGTCTTTGCATCGCCTGCTCCTGTGTGGGGGATTCTCCATGGGGGGTCTCAGGAGGGTAACTAAGAGAGAAGGCAGGGTTATGATGCCCACTCCCCAATCCCTAAGGGTATATAGAGAAGCTCAGAGGCACTGAGGGCTGCCCCCCCCCCCCCCCCCGACCTGTCTCCATCTCCCCATCTTCACTCCTACTTTTTTTTTTTATTTTTTTTTTTTAAGAAATTTGTTTTCTATGGTTGACTTGACAACAGAGGCATAGACAGAGACGGGGCCAAGGGAATGCTGGATCCAGCTGAAAGCTGATTGGCCCCTGGAGTGCCCCCCCTCCCCTGTCACTCACAAAATTCAAAACATATCATTGGCTAATGATAAAATTGGCCCGTCTTTATGAATTATGGGCCCTTCTTATGCCCCTCAACTTAAAAAATCCTACAATGGGCCCTGCTTCACAAGAAGTTACTGTCTGTTACTGATGTTCTGCTCCCACACTTGAAGTCCTCGTTGTATGGCCAGAAGGAGCCAGAAGCGGTGATGCACCGGGAAGAGGGCTGATGTCTAAAGCCAAGGTTTGGGCCCCGGACGGCACTAAAAATCTCAGCATGAGAGCCAGACTCAGCGAGCGCCTTTTCCGCCACATTTGAGGGGAGTTCTGATGGGATTAAATCTCAGTCCCTGCCGAGTGGCCTCTCAAAGAGGCCTGCCCCAGAACAGCAGTGGGGTGACCCCAATTTATGTTCACTCTGTCTGCACGCACTCCTCCTACGGTGAACCCAACGTGCCGTGAAAACGTAGAAGTTTGGTGGCCTGTCTCACACCCCTCACCCCCCCAGCACAGTCTGGCATTTCCTGGAAACACGCTGCGTTCAGTCATGGGATCCAGGTCGTCCGGGTGGGAGCAGACTCAGCCATCTTGGCTATGAGAATCATGCTCTATCATCCGGCCCCCCCTTCACTGGCATCCTGCCCTATCAGTACCCCCCCCTCACCCCCCCGCCCCACAACCCATGGAGCAGCTGGACCAATCTGGAGAGAAGTGGGGGGCAACCGCCTATTGCAGGGAGCTACCAAGATTAAAATAATATGAGTGGCCTCAGCTCCTGTATCTTGCAGAGTCTGTCATATCGATTTCATAAGAACTGGAGATCCTGTGCTTTTAAAACAGCACCCTCTGACCGTCAGCTTTCAGTTTCAGTAAATTATAGGAAAAATATGTTCACCTATAAGTTACAAGTACTTTTTCTAATCTCATCCTCAGCATAAGCCTCCTGCCACCGCTCTTTCTGACCTACTTTCCTCATACAGTGGATTGGGCACGTCTTTTTAATATCATTTTTATGTTAAAAGAAGGGCTCCCCCTTGACCAGTTACTAACAGTCAGTTTCCCATGAATCTTAGCTGTTACACAAAGGTAAAGACCGGTCCAGTCCAACTGCGGGAAAAACATTCACTGGGAAATATACTGAAGCACCAGCCAGCAGCAGCAGAGACCCACAAGGCAGGATACAAAGCACAGAAATGCACATTTCACTGCTTAAGAGAATAAACTTTGGTATTTGGTAAAAAATTTCTACTTTGGTAAACCTGTGAAGCATATTGCCACCCTTCAACGAAAAACATGTATTTCCAAAAATCCATTTTCTCATTTTCTAACAAAACCACATAATTCCTTCACACCCAAACAGAAATATGTCTTTACACAGCTGTCAGTGAACAGATTTAAATTAACTTGCAGTGCTCACAGAAAGTTTTGGGCTGCTTACCTAATACTGTAAAAAATTACTGGTGTCATACAAGTATTGACAAGCAATGTTTAGCATATGTGAACATATGTTCTACACAGGCATTTGCTTTTCATTGTCATAATTTTTTTGGCTGACTCATTAAGTTCTGTTCTTCCCATTCTGCTGTTAATAGCAATAGTAGTCCTTGACTCCCAAAGGGATAGTAAACATTAATGTTTGGTCTTTTATGTTGTGGCAAAGGCTTTACTGATTAAATAGCACCCAATGAGACTGTATCTCAGTGATGTTTTCAAGCTAAGAATAGCTCCTTTACAACTATAATTTGGGTTTCAGTTTATTACTACTTGAAATGAATGTTTCACTTAAAACTACTGGTCGTTTCTAATGTGATATATATACTATACAAATGTTACCTAGTACAAACATAAATACTAATTAAATAGATGACTTAATAAAACGTGTTTCCCTATCAGACACTATCAGCAGACAGAGGAGAATTGGCATATCCCATCTATAGCAAGTCGCAATCGTCAAAAGAGTGGACACGCGCGGTTTTCATCGGACAGCGACAATATGACATTGTAATGTTTAGCTGAAATTTCCTGTTAAAAGATGATAATTATATTAACCATCGGGAGGTTTACAATATTGCAAGAGGTACAAATTAAAACATGAACAAGAGAGGCTGTTCTAGATGAAACTGTGTCCTCAGTGAATGAAGTTAATAACGAAGTTACTACCGACATTTATACACCGACACCTCGCAGCCCCACTGGACAGTCTGAGCTATACTTATGTCAATCCTTTATCTTCTCTTCCAGAGCTCCTGGGGTCAGCTAAGAAGGTGAACGTCAACTTCCAGGACATAGATGGGTGAGTGAAAAGAGGGAGAGACATGTATGCGTGCGTGTGCACGTTTGTTGGTGGGGAGTGTTCCCATGGTAGCAAACAGCTACATTGTCCTTCACACGTTTCCACGCTCCTGGTTCTCCCTGCCTCATGACTCCATGATTTGACTGATGCCGACCAGCAGGGGGCAATCCTGAGCTCCAAATTTAAACACTTGATGTCACTAGATATTATCCAATCAGAGCACACCCCGCACTTACAGTGGGTCGACAGCAGCTGTTAACCCGAGGGCGCCGGCAGGGCAGACGAGATGTGCAGGCTGACGTGTGCACAAACAACAGCTGTTAGCCGCCAAGTGCGAAGGACAGAAGGTGAGAGAACAGGGGCGCGTGGAACTAAGCATCCTGGGACAGCGGAACAGCATCAGACACGGCCTGTCGCTGGCACGCCGCTGTAACTATGATGATGGTCTCCGTGTGAGCACTTCAGTGCATGAGTCAGAACTGCCGCGTTACACGGTGCAGGTTCTTTAATGGTTTAGTGGCGACCCTAACTGTGTCGGTTACTGCGGATACAAGCATTAGCTATCAGGGACATGCACAAAGTGATGAGATGATGAAGCAGGCAGGAGATTGGAAAGGCCTGAATGAGTGCGCTTTAAGGTGAATCCCACTCCCTCCTCCAGGACATACCTTGTTTTGCTGGATCTCAGGGGGAGGGGAGGGTGGTTGATGTCACCTACAGAAGGGGACTAGAAGCTGTGTTCTCCCTCACTGTGCAGAACTGCAACCAGTACAGCAGGTGTGTAGCGGGGGTGGGGGAGTACTGGCAGGGAGGCAGGCAGCTTATCAGAAACGGGGACCTCTGCAGGCTCACTGTTCGCACTGCAAACCTCTCGGTCTCTTAGATTCTACAGGGAATGCGGCTATGGTGATTTTCAGATGAAAATCTCTGAAGCGTACTCAGACTGTGTGAATGAACACAGGGGTGTGCAGCCCACAATGTTCTACAAGGGTCCAGCTCATGGCAAGCCTACTTGGTTTCGCAGTTACCCAGGTGGATGGATGGATAGACTGAGAAGTGGGTCAAGTAGTGGGTAGACTTCTGAGGGCAGAACGAAAAATGATTGGTTCAGAGAGATATCTAATCAGGCTGCAATCAGATGTCTTGGTCCCGCCTCCTCTAGTAGCTTTGACCCACCTCTTCTACAATCCGATTGGTTATCTATCTGAACCTATCATTTTTCATTCTGCCCTCAAAACATATTTCTGTAAGCGGAACTCCCATAAGCCTACTCTTTCCCCCTGATATGACCACCATCCCACCCTGCGTGATTCCTACATGTCGGAAACAAAAATTCACCTCAGTTCCCTGAACCTGCAACCTTTCAGTACACATCTCGTTGTCATGGCAACAGCCCCCTTCAGTCAGTTTGCTTCTTTAGCGACCAATCAGAGAACAGCCGAGCCAAGGTAACTGCAGGTAACCGGGATGATTTGACCAATGGAATAAATGGGGCTCTTTTTAGCAAATTATAAAGATGTTACTTTGCTTGCAAAAAACATAGCTGTTATCCTGAATAAAGATCCAGCTTAAGGTGCGAGGAATGATTCCCCATCCATCCGACCCCCATCCCCGTCCATTAAAGTCCCACAGAACAATCCTCAGGTAACTTTATTACAGATCCCCAACAAATATTTAATCAACGTCAGATTTAAAAGCATCATCACTATGGAGATGCCAGACTGAGCTCTGGCCATTAGGCAAACATCACAATGGCGGTAAAGGAAAAAATTGAGGCGTGAATAGAGGAGGGCAGGGTGACACTCAGGATCAGAGGTCATGGAGAGGGGGATGCCCTAAAGGGGGGGGGGGGGGGGGGGCAGGGGATCCCTCCACAGAATAAGTAGGTCATGGTCCGAAACATGGCCCCACTGTTGGCCCAGCGGGCGCAGAGGGGGAGCAAGGGAATGCCTTATGCTGGTGCTACCATGGCAACAGTGAGAGGGGATGGAGGAGAGCGGGGGCGGAGAGCGTGGGGGGCGGGGGCCGCAGGCATGGGAACGAGCTACATATGAATGTTGCATAAGTTGTGATTTTACTATGGCTCTTCGAAGCAATTCTCCATTCCCACACACTGGGGAGACATTGTTATTAATGATCATATTTTATTGCTTAACACAGCCCTGTTATTGCAGAACCAATATAGTGAAACAGCCCAGATCTTGCTCACATGTGCCTCCCGTCCGATTCTTGTCCAAAGCCAGGGCTTCCACATCGGGAAGACCTCGGACAGGGGCCTTGAACCTGCAACCTCCCGTGACACATCAAATTAAATTTACTGCATATATTCACACACACTCAAAATGGCAGGTGAAGTATCTTGATTATTCCAATGGAGGCGTGATCTGTCTGTTCACATTATGCTTCCTCTCAGAAAACCCTCCCCCCTGCTCTGGACACTTTCCCAGCGCTTTGAGCGAAACCTCTCTCTCTGAGGGTCTGAAGGTAACTTAGCAATTTGGGAGTGACTGTCTTAGTCAGGTGATCCAATCCGAGGCGAAAGTTGCACTATACAAACAAATACTGGTCAGTGTTATATATGCCAGAAGGCGGGCTTACCTCGTTTGGGGCTGGCTGCAGACCCCGCCTTTCTGGACAAGACAGTGAGGCTCCAGTCCTCACTGCTTTCTCATCTTCACCCTAACACCCTCCTCTTCCCTGTTTCCTGTATCTGTCCTCTCTCTCTGGTTCAGTGGACGGGTGTGTGTGTGTGTGGGGGGGTTGATAGCCAAAAATTGCAAATTACTGTTTTCCCACTAGCCAGCTATTTATTTATGTTTTGGGGAATCTATCCTGCCTGCACCTACAGGCTTGTACACTCTCACACTGCACTCTAACCACCATTTTCACCACGACGCACCATCACAGTGACAGCTAGCAGGACTGTGTAACTTCCCGCACTGGTCTATGTCACCATCACTTTATGGCAGCGGTTCCCAAACTTTTTGGACCATGTACCACTTTGGATCAAGCTAAAGCAGTCGAGTACCACAGTAGTAACAGTAAGCTGAATACCCATGTATACATGTACGCAGACACACATACCGACGCAGACACACACACACGTGCGCGCGTGCACACTCACACACATACATATGTGCGCTTGCATACACACACTCCCAGGCATACACACAGGTGCGCACACACACACACACACACACACACACACACACACACACTCACAAAAAATACAGCTATTTCACTTACTTGCCACTTACTATTTCAGTGAGAGGGGTCAGCCTGCTTTTGTGCTTGACCTGAAAACAATTAAGGAAATGTATTTTTTAGCGCAAGTAATTTTACACCGATTTAAATTTTCAGTTCCTTTTGTCTTCAGTGCACACCACAAATTACCACGATCTTCCCACATACTAGCTAGGGGCTCCAAGTCCCACTGGTCTGTGGTCTCGATAGCCTCGATCTGCTTTGCCAGATCCATTCTGCTCTCTAAGCCCCCTGGCTCTTCCAGAGTATTGGGACCCCACCTTCCACTCTCCACACTGCTTCAGGTGTCGGAAGGGGCCCCAGGGTTCACTTACCCCGGACAGTCAGGTTTATCCAGCCCCGTGTGAGCCGATGACTTTAAGTTGACCTCACTGCATAGCTGTGTGTCTGTACTGCCTGCGGTACACACCTTGCCCTGAAATGTGAGACTGAAAATGGAGGGAAGCTGTTGTTCTTGGCCTGCTGTACTTTGTGTAAGCTAATCCTGTGAATGTGTCGCACTGGCCCCCTGCCGCGGACACCGACAGGCCCACCTGTTCATCACCTGAGCCTTGATCCCCCCCCCCCCCCCCCCCTTTCCCAACAGGTTCGCCCCACTGCACCATGCCGCCCTCAACGGGAACCTGGAGCTCATCGCCCTGCTGCTGGAGTCCCAGGCTGCGGTGGACGTCCGAGACCAGAAAGGTGACTTCTTTGTCCCTTACACATTTCGCACACACGCATACACAAGGTCTCAAAGACACACACAAGCTGTCTGACACAATCCTTTGTACGCCCTGCAGGCATGCGACCGCTGCATTATGCTGCCTGGCAGGGTAAGTCAGAGCCTATCAGGATGCTGCTGAAGTCGGGCTCCTCAGTGAACGGACAGTCAGATGAGGGCCAGATCCCCCTGCACCTGGCGGCACAGCATGGGCACTATGACGTGGTACGGGGCCTCCAAATACTGTACTGCACTGTAAAAAGCTCACTGCATGTAGCACTATCCACACTGCATATACCTCTATCCTCTCTGTAAAAATCATCACAGAATATACCATTATCCACACTGCAAAAAGCTCCATCATCACTGCACATACCACTATCCACATTGTGAAAAGCTCTATCTTCACTGCATATACGACTGTCCACACTGTAAGAAGCTCTGTCTTCACTGTATATACCATTAGCCACTTTGTAAGAAGGCCTAGGCTCACTACATGCAGACAGACAGACTGTAAGCAGCACTGGACTAACCACACGTCCCAATGGCTACACTGGAAGCAGCTACAGCCTTACTGTAAGCACGATCAGCTACTCTGCCAGCAACTCCAGGCTCAGCGGATGTACTGAGGGAGGGAGATGGATCACTGAAAAGCAGGGAGAGCTTGCAGGGACTTGGGCCCGCAGGGACACAGGTGACATGTTTCACAGCTCAACTCAAGATGCAACTGCTTTTGTTAGAAAAAGAATATCAGAAAAATGCTGACTGCAGTCGCAATGAGGAGAAAGTGCTGCTGCATCTCTTTCCCTTCTGCATCTGTGGCAAAATGGCAGGGAATGCGGGCGTCCGGTCGATGGCTGGGATGGCCCACCTCCCCCACACGGCCTGAAGGGGGCACACAGCTGGTTAAGGGATACCCCTCTTACACAGCCCTGATGGGAGCCTACAGCTCAGAGGGCACCTGACAGGCCCCTTGTGGGCAGGGAGGGGCATTACAGGTTTGCACTAACATCTGAGTTCTCTCCCCACAACCCCACCTCCCCAGTCGGAGATGCTGCTCCAGTACCAGTCTAACCCCTGCATTGTGGACAATGCCGGGAAGACCCCGTTGGACTTGGCCTGTGAATTTGGCAGGGTTGGGGTGAGCAAGTCTCACGTCTCCACGTCCAACAGTCTTGCGAAAGTCTCATTGGCCTGCTGGGACACAAAATCTTCCTACATGCGCCCCCTACAGGTCGTCCAGCTACTCCTCAACAGCAACATGTGCGCTGCCCTGCTGGAGCCCAAACCCGGCAACCCCACCGACCCCAATGGCACCAGCCCACTGCACCTCGCCGCCAAGAACGGCCACATCGACATCATAAGGTCAGGGGTCACTCCAGGAGAATGGAGGCTTGGAGCACTTCAGCAGCATCAGTGTCAGAGTTTTTAAGCATTAGAGGACAGGGATCGTTTTGGACTGACTTCTCTTGTCCTCCCATTATGCTGCAGTTCCTACCAGTACCAACAGGGGGCTACATCGGATGTTCTACAGCACATGATAGCAAATCAGGTCATGCTTTGCAGAACCACAAAGTAATACGTTAGAGTAAGAGAAAAAAAAAGAGCTTATCTTTGGCCTCCGGGGCCTGGAGTGTTTAGTGGGAACATTCCAGTGCTATTTGAAAGATTGAGGCACCACAGATGGCAGAAGGGGAGGATACAACTTATCACACAGGCACAATGAAGGGCAGCTCTACACACTCCCCATTCATGATAAGGACCCAGAGCAGCGGGCAGCTCACACCTCGCAAAACACTGGGAATGCTTCACGGTATGCAGGTGTACATTATAACAGTGCCTCCCAGTGTCTCCCTGTGCAATGACGTCACATCCTGTTCCATGACTGCTACTGGTAACTGTTGCTCGAGTTGTAAGCTTTGGACTGCTGTGTTAATACACATGTGTGTGGGTGTGCATTCATGCTTTGGGCACTGGCTACACCACACCTATTAACAAGCAGGTGTGAAATAAAAGGACATGTGGGATGGAGTTTAGTACATCGCCCCCTGCAAGAGCATGAAGGAAGTGTCTACCAGTCACAAGACATTCCGTAGTTGGGGTATGGAGTGCATGTGTGTAGGAGATTTTAAGGATGTGCAAGTGTCATTAAGAGATATCTTAGGTCTCCTGCACTATTGCTCTGTACTTGAAATTGCCGTATGACAGCTTGTTGTAGACACCATTACATTTTATTAATTTAGCAAAGGTTTTATCCAAAGCTGAGTAAGTTAATCCATGAAGTAATCTAGGGTTAAGTGTCTTGTTCAAGAACAGTGAAACCATGGTGCCGATCGTGGGATTCAAACTAACAACCTTCAAATCACAGGCACAGTGGCATACACCGCCCCCTATTAGACATGACACCACAGAGTGACCAGATGGAGGGAGACTCAAAGGACAGTAGGAGTACTTAACCTTAACTAACTTAGGATGGTCTGTATGGGTTAAAGCTCTGTTATGCCTACACATACAGGCTGCTGATCCAGGCGGGCATCGACATCAACTGGCAGACCAAGTCAGGCACAGCACTCCACGAGGCTGCCCTCTGTGGAAAAACGGAGGCGGTGCGCCTGCTGCTGGACGTGAGTGCTGTGGAAACATTGTGGATGTTAAACGCACTAGAAAAAAACTTTTAAAAAGTCATAAATGTCGGCCGAGGCTCTGTGTGTCCTGAACTGTCTTCCCTGTGTCCGCCCACCAGAGCGGCATCAACGCGGCAGTGAGGAACACCTACAGCCAGACAGCGCTGGATATTGTGCATCAGTTCACTGCCTCACAGGCCAGCAAGGAGATTAAGCAGATGCTAAGAGGTTAGACTAGAAGATCTGTGCTGTTCCCAGCTGTGTTTCTCTGTGTTGGCCTATCCTGCTTTATCTCTGTGCCCAGTTTTGTTTCCCTGTGTTGGCCTGCCCTGGTTTACCCCTGTGCCCAGCTCTATTTCCATGTGTTGGTGTATCATGGTTTATCTCTGTGCCCAGCTTTGTTTTACTCTATTGGCCTATCCTGGTTTGTCTCTGTGCCCAGCTGTGTTTCCCTGTGTTGGCCTGCCCTGGTTTACCCCTGTGCCCAGCTCTATTTCCCTGTGTTGGTGTATCATGGTTTATCTCTGTGCCCAGCTTTGTTTTACTCTATTGGCCTATCCTGGTTTGTCTCTATGCCCAGCTGTGTTTCCCTGTGTTGGCCTGCCCTGGTTTACCCCTGTGCCCAGCTCTATTTCCCTGTGTTGGTGTATCATGGTTTATCTCTGTGCCCAGCTTTGTTTTACTCTATTGGCCTATCCTGGTTTGTCTCTGTGCCCAGCTGTGTTTCCCTGTGTTGGCCTGCCCTGGTTTATCCGTGTGCCCAGCTCTATTTCCTCGTGTTGGTGTATCATGGTTTATCTCTGTGCCCAGATTTGTTTTACTCTATTGGCCTATCCTGGTTTGTCTCTGTGCCCAGCTGTGTCAGCCTATCCTGGTTTCTCTCTGTGCCCAGCTGTGTTTCCCTGTGTTTTCCTGTGCAGATGCCTCTGCAGCCCTGCAGGTCAGGGCCCTGAAGGATTACTGCAACAATTATGACTTGACCAGCCTCAACATTAAGGCCGGTGACATCATCTCGGTGAGCGCTGGACAGGCTTCGTATCTGAGGTGGTCTGAGGTGGTCAACTAAATATGACCAGAATCTGTAAAACCAGAAACCAGTTCTTTCTGAACATGTGCATATAATTTTCTGGCTGCAGAGGGTGCTGTTGCCTTTTCATAATTCCACCACACAGCACAGTGAATCGAAATGATACTACCGTTGTAATTAACAAAGCTGCATTATTTTGCCCGAAGGTCCTTGAGCAGCATCCCGATGGCAGGTGGAAGGGCTGTATCCATGACAACCGCACAGGAAATGACAGAGTGGGCTACTTCCCCTCCAGCCTGGTGGAGGTGATCAGCAAGAGGGCAGGTGCGAGCTGGAACACATCGACCGGGCCGGATGCACCCTCTATCTCAGACAGACAAATACAGGGTGCGAGTTTTTCAAATAACACTGGATTCGGTTCATATTTAAGGGTACATGGGTTTTCAGAGGTGTTTTTGTGCTGCTGTAGATTGGTGGTTTCTGGGTAGAGCGACATTCACAAACAGCTTATAGCTCGTTGAGTCCAGAGCTCCTAAGGTAATACTTAAGTACTTGTGCTTTGCCGTCACGTGATTGGTCAACGGGCAGATTAATCAGACCAAAGAGCCAATGAGCAAATAGAGTGTCATGTCATTATACCACTACCAATGAGTGGTGATGATTAGTGTGTGGGTAAGGTCAGGACTGGAGGGGCTGAACTGATCCTGAATCAGGTGGATTGGGACTGTAGGAGGGGCCTTTGGATGCTTTTGATATAGAGGTAAAGTATCTGTCAATATTTGGATGAATACTCCCCCCCCCAGGATGGTGGGGGAGCCAGTGAGGATCTTTACATTATTAAGGGCCTGTGCTTTATTGGTCGCATTATTCCAACTCCTACTTCAAGCCTTGGATGTGATGGCCGTCCGCTGATTGTGCCTATACAGACACAGGCTGTTCCCACATACATGGTCTTTTTCTGTCTGCCTGGAGTGTCCTGATCAGTCAAGCCAGAAGAAGAGGTTCCCCTGGATATCATGTAATTCATGCTGACCTCCTCCATGTACATTCATGGCGATTTCCTGCTGGACATGCTCTTTCTGGGGGAAAAAAAAAGGCAAAGCATTGCTTAGCGCCGAACAGGACTTCCAGGTCTTTCATACTATCAAAAAAGAGAATCTGACAGACCAGGCTCCATATCAACAAGACACGTCTTGTTTTTCGACAAGAAAGAAACTGCAGCCCACCAGCTCTGGAAATCATGTGACCACCTATTTGGAGAAATCTTCTCCTCTCAACCCTTTTTCCCGCCCCCACATCAAGTGAACAAATAGGCTGTAGACCTCAACACCTGAGCTCCTACAGTAAACCAATGAGAATTTGCCAACACCCCCAACCCCTGGTATGAGCCAATTCGGGTCTTGTGTTCTTGAAGCTATGGCCCGCTTCTCACGTTCCTCTGATTCTTGTAGCAGAGCTTGCACTCTCTTATGTCCTATATGAAGCATGCAGCACCCAGAGAGTGAGATAATGGCCACACAAGGCCCCCGGACTTTCTGCCTTGTTTCTCCAAAGCCTGAGGGTATTTCAGCTGGGAGGCGGCAAGGATTTTCTGGCCTCCAGAGGCCGTCCGCCCCTCCCCCGTAGCCCCCGGCACTCCTAAGTCTGTGGCCTGGTTTGCGTGTCCGTCGCTGGTTCGTCTGTCTGTCTGCGCTGTATGGCCTCAGCCTCCGGCACTCCATGTTCATTCCCCGACCCTCTCACTGCTCTGCTCCATCTACATCCCCTGCCATTTACCCTAAATGTCTGTTTTCCCATCCGCACATCAACCGCTCCCTTCCTGTAAGTGTCCCGACCTGAGAAAATCACCAATCCCTATCAAATCACTAATCACTATCATTAAAGTTAAAGGGTCAGCATGATGCCGTTTCTCAGATTTCGAATCGATGAGCAGCCACTTACACCAGCACCTTCAGCATGTAAATTCACGCATGATATTTGCGGTCAGAATCGGTGAATCCTGACCAACTCTGGGCTCCTATAAACATATAAGCAATCAGGCCAACAGAGTCCCTCTCGCATGCACAGACATTTGTTATGGATTTTTTAACACCGACCTTCCTACCTCAATAAAAAGAAAGACTAATGTCAGAGTCCCTCAGCAATATGCATGGTGGCTGTTACTTTGTACAGTATGCAAACCCCTCAGCTCACAACTCCACCTACTGGTGTAACTGTGTATTTCGCTAAAGCAGGACATGACCCGGTAGCCTTACTGTCACCTTGCTGACGATCACACAGTCCCTCGGCCACGCTCGACCGTCCTGCCCGCATCCCCCACACCCCCCCCTTGCAACCTCGTCCGCTAACTATCTGGTATCCCCGCTTTCTGCAGGATGCACAAAAAGGGGTTTCTAACACCGCCCCCCACCCCCTCACCGCCCGGGACACAGACCGATTCCAGGAGAAAAGCCACATTACATCCATTTGCCTCCCAACCCATCTGTGGCATGAGACCCCCCAGACACATTTAGCGGCACCTACACTCCCACATATATAAATGTATACATTTAAATGTGGTCTTTTGCCCCCCCCAGTACTGAAAATACCCCAAATGAGCATCAGGACAAGGCATAAGGAAGACTTAAAGGGCCCCTTTGAGTTCCTTGGCTTTCTTTTTGTTAATCTTTGCCTCCTGTTGATGTGTCGGTCGGGCGGATTTAGTTTCTTTTTTGTTGTTCTGTTTTTTGCTTTCCTCCCTTAAAACTTCTTTCTTTTGTTGTTGTGTCTGTCGTTTCTGTCGTCGTCGTCGCTGTGTTGTCGCACCCCAGGTTCATGGAACACAGTCATTTGTACCCAACAGTATCAAAAGATACAGCTCTGTGGGCCCGTGTGTGGCGCCCCCATGTGCGGCCCGCCCGCCGTGCTCAACGGGGACTCGTATCAGTATCACGCCCTACCGCCGCCTCCACCGCCACCGCCAACACATTCCCATCAGCCCCTTTTCACTTCCTTTGGCTATAGCAGGTCCCAGAGTGCCCCGGGAGAGCCACATTCTACACAAGGTACAGACACGGGCTCGGCTCCTGCCGCCGCTGCTCTTTACTATTATCATCATCCTTAGCATCACTGTTACTATCATTCCTAAAACTCGAAGGAATGTTGTTTTTTACCCCCGAGTATAGGATTGGAGCCAGTCAGCGGACTCCGGCTTTCCCCACCTTCTCGGTTTCGTCCAATTGGAATTTCACACTTTAAACATCTGGAAATATATTCTGCTGGAGATAAGAAACATTCCTTCAAGTTTTTTTTTTTGATGATTAAGCTATCCTCTGCTACATTAAAGTATTATTCCATAAAAAAAAAAAAATCGAAAGAAGCTTAAAGCGTATACCATTTATATATTATAGGCATGATATAGATATACTACAGTTACTGGATACACATTGTTACCTGTATGTTTTCTGTCTGTATAGTGGGGTACATCCTGGCTTAGCCCGTTTGCTCTGACTTGTCAAAAACACCCCGCCCTCCCCAGCCAACATCCCATGCTCTGCTGATTGGAAGCCCCATACACACAAGATTTGGTTTGTCTTTGTGCTGACAGGAGTCTGTTTTTTCGTGACACCCCCTCCCCCCCCGACACCCCTGTTCTGTTGACTAAGGCACAGGTACAAAGCTTTCCTGCTATGTCCCGTTCATCCACACCCCGCGCCCCCCCAGTAGGAGTCCTTTGTCCAAATACTTTCCCTACATGGAGCCCCCATAACCCGTCCAAACAGCACACACTGACAAACGGGTGTATGTGTCCGAATTCAATGCCCTCCTCCTGCTCCTGTCGTTCTGTCCGTCATTCTGTCGCCAGTCCCAGTGTCCCCTGTCCCCGTTATCTCCATCACCAACTTCACCATCATTTCCATCTTCTACATACGTCCAGCCATCAGTCAGCCTGCACTGCTCTACTTCTTGCCTCTAAAGATAAAACTTCCTGTGGGAGCTTATCGGAATCTATTTTGAGGTGCTATTTGGTCTGTGCTGAAGAATAGTGTTTCAACTTCCTGTCAAAGGCATGTCAAAGGTGTGCTTAACAAGCTCGGGGATGCCTGACCGCAGAGAGGACTCACCACTGCTGACGTCAATTCCACAAGGTCGTCTGGTCTCTCACCAGTTTGTAGTCAAGCCGCGTTACACTGAATCCGCCTCTTTGACCTTTAGTTTTGACCAAAAAGCAGTGAAGTTAAGCTGACAGGAAAAGCTTAAGAGCAGAATTTCCCATCCCTCCTTAGACTCCTCGTATCGTTCATGAAGTTTGACTCACCTCAACAAAAAAAAAGATGAATTTTTATAATCAAACGCTATACACGTCACTCAAGGGTACAACAGCAGGGCTGCCCCTCCCGCCAGTGAACACTCAGTGACACATGGTTTAAATGGCTTGCACCAGAGGCACAGAATTGTGTCAGCATTTTGTACAGGCCTGAATTCAGGTCCAAAACCCAGTCACAAAATACAGTGTGGCCCCGAAGGTAAGGCCGTGGGTGCCGGTCGTGTATTCGCACCGTATCCGTTGTGTGTTTCTGTGTCACCATTCCAGGCTGCCTTCAAACCATTCAACTGGGTGACGATGGCTTGGAAAGTCCTGGAAATCCTTAACGTATAAATATGATGTAATGCACTGCAATTCATACCTAAACCTTTACATATATATATGATCACATGTGTATTTATATAATATAATGTATTTATACATTATGGTATATGCACATGGGTCATATATATATAATGATTATCTTTGATATATATGTCTCAGCATATACATGTATATACACAGATGTGCACGATCCGAAATCGATTTAAATGCACCTGCTCGTATATATATGTGTGTATGTGTTCAGGTATATACATATATATATATATATATATATACACATATATATGTGTTGTATGTGGAAGTCACAGACAGTTCCAGTGGTCTGTACGTACCTGCTGCCAGGGTAACAACAATGTAGTAGCCAATCAGAAGCTCTTTCCCTCAGGAGGGAAACACCAATGGCAAATACACAAACCCCCCCCCCCTCCCACTGCCCCCCACCCCTAGTACCAGCCTCAGATAGAGTTGTGGGAGATGGGCCCTGGCCATCAACCCCCCCCTCCCCCCCCCAGCTGGTGCTGTTAATGCTGGTTTCTGTGTTGAAGGTTCCCGAGGCTCAGAGTCCAGCCCCCATGGCTCCCCCTCCCCCACCACCGGCCCTCAGGGCGGCATCGGCGAGGAGATCTGGGTGCTGCGCAAGCCCACCGCAGGTAACGGGCACCCTCCCCTTTGGGGGCCAGGCGCTGCCATTGTGAACAGCCATCTCCATGCCTGGGCCCAGCGAGGATTGCACGCCCCCCCCAGACAACCCCCCCCCCCCCATTGCCCTGAGCCATTTCCAAGCCCCAGTGACCATAGGAACAGTACTCTGGCACCCTGGGAGTCTGCGACTGTGTGCTGTGTGCCCTCCCACATCTCATCACCCGTCCTCAGTACCCGTCACGTCCTCCTGGCGTTTAGTGTATCTTCCAGTGCATTACAGCCGCATGTCTCGCATGCCTGCCGTGCCCCGGGGGGCCCAGGTGCACTCCGGAGGCCCAGCTGCACTCCGGAGGTCCATCCACACTCCAGTTGCCCTGACACACCATCCTGCTGTTGTCTTTCAGCCGGGACAGGGGACCGCAGCAGTATGGGGAGCTCAGGCAGCGTGGCCAGTGGCCGGTCCTCGGGCAGCGGGCAGAGCGCAGGCAGCGGGAGCCACGCCCTGCATGCCCAGGCCGAGGGCGTCAAGGTCAGGAATGGGCTTCATGACCTCCTGTGTGAAAGAAAGGAAAGATGTGATTTACACAAAACACAAGCAGCACAGTAATGTGGAGGTAGCATATACAACCGGAAAGCTAGTCATAGTTAATGACCACAGCTACCAAAACAACATTAATCCTCAGAAGGAACCTTGAGTCATTAATGACCTAAAGAAAATTAATGATAATCCTTAAACTGCTAAAAGGATGCTAGCTAGAGATATCACAATGGTGCCTAGCAGAATCTGAAGACTGCTAATGCTAAAATGATTCACTTTGGAGAAGAGTGCTGGCAAGAAAATCCAAAGTGGCCCTTAGTAAACTAGAAAAATGGCAATAGAATGCTAATTGTAAATAAATGTATGATCCTGATACTAGAATAATAGCCGTTTAACTCACAACAGGGCTTCAGACTCATAAACGAATGCTACTGCTAAAAATAAGGATGGTAATGCTAAGAGGACTAATGCTGTTCACTGGTGCTGCTAATCAGTGAAGCCCTAAGGTACTGAGCCGATTGCAGAACTGGCTGAAGAATGCTAATGCTAAACAAACTCTAGTGGATAATATGCTGGTGTTTGTGCCACAGCTCTTGGCTACCGTGTTGTCTCAGTCCACCAAAGCTAAGGAGCACCTTCTGGAGCAGTCCAAATCATTGGAGCAGTCCACAGGTAGAGTGGCTCATACCTCCACACGATGTGCCTCCCTGCCTCTCCCCTCGACCTTCCCCTCTCCATCGCGGCCCCTACGTGGGCAGGCTTACCCTCCAAACAGACGGTGATTTTTTTTGATCCTGTGAATGAAGATCCCTGTGGGGACGAACCCTTTTTGTCTTCGGGAGGATATAGCGCACGGGTGCTATGGAGGAGGATTTCCACCGGGGGGAACCCTTGGACGTTTATTTACATGTGACTCCTATTTTTGCGCTCCTCACTCGCAGCTCCGTCGTCACGCTCCCAGAGCTCGCCAAGCTGTCCGTACCACGAGCCGGCATACGGGGAGGCGGCACCGCCGGCCCAGAGGAAGGGGGAGGTGCCATCCGAGGAGAAGGTAAGCTTGCCGCGGCGAGAACGCTCTGAGTCCCACAGCGGCCTGCCGACACTGTACGTCGTACGCCATGCTCCCCCGGTGCTTACCCTCCCAGCTGGCTGCATCCGTTCTGCGGATGTTTGGGTGCGAGCGCAAGACGGTGAGTGACGTTTGGGTCATGTGACCTTGGCGTGCTGCATGTGTGTATGGCTGGGGGGGGCTGGGGGGGGGGGGACGCTCCAGTGCTTCGTCGGAGCAAATGGAGATAAAACTGAAGATGAATGAGGTATTCCGATCAGCATTTCAGAACATCGCGGGTTCAAAACATCCCAGACCATGCATCCAATCTGCTTTTTGGGGGCCATGGGTGGAGGTGGGGGGGGGGGGGGGGGGGGGGGGTGATGTAACGCAGGTCGCGGGTCACAACACAAGGCTGCATCTGCTTGCTCATTCTCAGCTCTGCCATCCGCCATTTTTGTTTACAACCGGCTGCGCGTCGGCATTGCTGCTTGTTGTCCACTTTGTGAGGGGAAACGGCGGCGTGGTGGTGCTGGGTTCCCGTTCTGCCCAGGAGAGAGTTGGGGCAGCCAGCTCGGCCCGCTGAAGGGCTGTAGCCGTTTTAGCAGGAAGCTTGACGCGGCCGTTCCGCCTCGCGGTCTGGAGAGCCGACTCCAAGCGCGTCCAAGACCAGCAGGATGTTGAATCAGACACGCCAGGTCGCTAAGAGGAGGGCAGATTCTGCAGGCCTGGGTACATCTTGTACGGTTCTGCTTCCTGTTCAGAGGAGGGGCTTGTCTTAGTCAGTTCAATGTCCAGATTCTCATACTCTGCGAAACGCCGGTGGGATGCTAGGTCTTCGGCAGCCATTGGTGCAGCCTTCTGCTCTTGTACCAGGGTGTTGGTCTTCATGCAGTTTCTAGCGTGAGCAAAGACCTGAAAACAAAGCGTGCGCTGGTGTTTAGGACAGGACTTGCTCACGTCAGACCTCTTCCTCCCACCTTCTCACATCTCAGTCCTGCTTTGGACTTTGCTGGCAGGTCTCTGAGTACAGGTGGTGCCTAGATCTGTGTGCAGCCATATGCTGTAGATGAGGATTTATGATATCTTCAATAGCATATGGTTTGTTTTGAGCATGCATTATAAATTCTCGGCAGTAGGTCGGTAATCACCTCCCTGACTCATAATATCCTTCAGGAGCTCCATGCTTTGGCTGGTGCTCTACACAGACGGAACAGAGCACCACCCTTGAGGTTTAAACAGGGCAGAAAAGCAAGATTTTAAAACTGTGTGCTGCCCCCTAGTGTCTGGGCATACTCATGTTTGGTTGATGAGAGGATTAGCATGCAGAGGCAGACTATCGGAGACCTGAGATGGGCCGCATGGTGATGCGGTGGCGGTCACAGCAAGCCCATGGGGGGGCGCTCTTCCTGAGGCCTAACCATGACAGCCGGCTGCATGTCATGTCTTCTTTCCTAGAGCTCAGAGGCCGTTATCGAATGGCTGAGCACGTTTCAGCTTCAAGCCTACGGTCCAAACTTCATCAGCGAGGGCTATGACATGTCCACCATTAGCCGAATGACCCCCGAGGTAAGACCAGCCCAGGCCCCCAAACCCAACACGCACTCACTTCCTGCACCCCAACCATGGGCTTCTCACACCCCAAGCTCTGGGGTTAACCTCACCTCTCGCATACTGCGGGCCCCACTGAACAAACTCCTTGCGGTTCTGCTCTCTATCGCTGAGGAGAAATTCCTGGAAACTCACCCGCATGGCATGCACCCTCCTACCTCCACCCTTCGCCGTCATGTGACCCAAGCTCCCTCCACGCAGTGAGCTCTTTCCTGGCCAATTGCCATACCCAGCACCCACCTTCCTGAAACAGGTGGGTGTTCGTCAGAGTCTGGGTCAAAGGTTATAGGTCATGCAGAGGTCACACAGGCCAGCATACTACTCAGGTCAGGGACACGCATCCTCAAAATACAGCGTGCGGGAGGGTCAGCATGATGCCAGCAAACGATCGTACCGATGAGCTGAAAGACGTCAGCCGGGTCACACTGACCGCGGAGCAGAGCCTGACTGTCTGGCTTCTCGTGGCGCCTTGTAAACGCTTTTTTTGTTGCTTACGGCTTATCCTGCTTCTTCCTTCCAATTTAATTTAGCCGCCCATTCATCTCTCTCTTCAAACGCTCACCCGCTTCACTAACCAAAAGGCACACTTCTCACCGGACGCGAGGGGGAAGGTGGCACGCGGCCAGCGGGGCACAGCGGCGCCCCCTGTGTGTGCATGTGTGCCGGGAGAATGCCGTCTCTGAGGAAGTGGGGGTGTGATGTGTGCGCCCTGCAGGACCTGGCCGCCATCGGTGTGAACAAACCAGGCCACCGCAAGAAGATGACGTCGGAGATCAGCAAACTTAGTGCCACCGAGTGGCACCTGGACCAGAAGCCTGTGAGCGGCCGGCGAGCACACCTACATGGGCACATGCATGCTCACGGTTAGCTTGGCCTGCAGGGACTCCGCTTCAGTTTACCAAGCAATTAGAACCACCAGAGAACAGTCACAAAGCAAAAGGGGTAAAAAGGTACACCTGACCAGCATTCAGTGAGTAGATGCCTTTAGGTCAGAGGTCACATCTGTCACATGGGCGGTAGGCCAGAGAATCACATGACACAGACAGATTCATACTCAAATCATCAATATGAGGGTCATCACAGGCCGAGACTCCCAGCATGCCACAGGTCAGCACCGCTACGCAGGTCAGGAACAATGGTCTCAGTGGTCCGGTTCTGTCCGTTTGGACTGCAGGCTGACCTGGCCGAGTGGCTTTCTATGATTGGCTTGGGCCAGTACTACCAGATCCTGGTAAACAACGGCTACGAGAGCATCGACTTCATCACCGACATCACCTGGGAGGACCTGCAGGAGATCGGTATCACCAAGCTAGGTATGGCAGGGACCCCCGAGCAAGGCCACGTACCTCGGCTTAAGAAGCAGGTCCCCTGTCTCACCATGATCCGGAGCTGTGTGCCAGCTCTTTATGTTTGTCGCCCTGTCACCAGGCCACCAGAAGAAGCTGATGCTGGCTGTGAGGAAGCTGGCTGAGATCCAGAAGACCTCAGAAGGCCGCAAGAGGAAGGGGCCACAGTCCGTGGAGGTGGTGTCCATCCAGAGTCCCCCCCACGACGGTGTCGTGGTCACGTCACCCAAACTGAGCACTTTCCAGGACAGCGAGCTGAGTGGCGAGCTCCAGGCGGCATTGTCCCGTACTGGCGAACGGCAGCAGGGTACTGAGGCCAAGCCGCGAACTCGCCCTGCCCCCAACAGCGGGCCGGCCAAGAGCAGGGAGCCGGAGGAGGGGGGCGGCGCCCCTCCCAGGAAAGAAGCGCGAGCTGCACGCCAGAGCAGCCAGGGGGCGCACAGGGGCAACGTGCCACCAGCCCTATCAAAATCAAGGCAGTCTTACCCATCGGGGGGTGGGTCCACATACACGCCCCCACAGACCCCAACAAAGACCAAGCCCTCCCCCCAGCAGACTACTGGCCCTGCACAGGCCAAGGTGAAGGGGGCCACATCCAGCGGGGGTGCTGCTGAGCAGACAACCACCACCCCCAGCCTGCCCCAGTCGCCTAAGCAGAAGACCCACGTCCACAAAGAGCCCCGAGACGGGGTGGCCGCTCCACCTCCCAGCCCGACCCCTGGGCCCCTGCCTGTCGCTGTGCCCACGCTGTGCCTCCCCCCGGGGGAGGAGCCGGAGGTGGCGGAGGGGAAGTCGCAGAAGCGAGCACACAGCCAAAGCCGGCACGTTGCCACAGATGGTGAGGAGCCGGGGGCCACAACTGTGGCCTCTACTCCCCGGGGCAGCGCCACCCTGGGCCCCGCGGACAAGAACACTAACCGTGGCCACTCATTCGCCCGGCCCCGGAAGAAGGGGCCACCGCCACCCCCGCCCAAGCGCTCCAGCTCAGCCATCTCCAGCCCCATCCAGCCTGATGACGCCAAGGAGCCCCCCAGCACAGGACTGCTGGATGTGGGCTACCGGCCACAGCGGCGGGCCAGTGACCTCGGTGCCGCTGTGGACACAGGCAGCGCTGGCAGCGTCAGGAGCATCGCTGCCATGTTGGAGATGTCCTCCATCGGGGGTGGGCCCAAGGCCCTGCAGAAGTCACCAGGGGGGCAGCATCACCTGCAGGTACAGCTCACTATGTCCCCAAAGAAACATACCTGCATGCAGCCGTAAGACATAGAGCTCCGATGCCCTCTACTGGTCAGGTATGGCAGAGCACTGATTTTGACTCCCCCTTCCATAGGTAAATGCAGAGCATGGGCAAATGACGGGGACCCCGGTTGGCGGGAAGCCACGTGATGCCATTGGTCTGGACGGCGAGGTGGTGAACCGGCGCCGGACCATCAGCGGGCCCGTCACGGAGCTCGTAGCCGCAGCACGACGAGAGCGGGGTCCCCGGGAGCCACAACCAAAAGCCGGGGCACATCCAGAACTGCCAGGCCGACTGGAGGAACATTCGCTCCAGGGTCCAGCGGGCAACATGCATGTCACCGCGGATGGGACCCTCATGGTGAAACAGCACCCCCGCCAGGTCAAAGGCGAGGATGACGGTCTTCCTGCCGGTTCGTGCACCGTGCCACCGGAGGAGGCTTCCCAGGCGGAGGCCACAGGCACCCTGAAGAGGAGGTCCCGGGCCAAGCTGCAAGCCGACGGGGTCCGCTTCCACCTGACCGAGTCCAGCACCGTCAAGCGACGGCCCAAGAGTCGGGACAAAGACTCAGAGGAGGAGGTGCCGGAAAGCCTGGTGCCGGCCCCCTGCCAGAACGGGACGCAGTGGGTCCAGGAGCACAGTGAGGGCATCCCCCGCAGGGACAGCAGGGACAACCTCCTCCCTCCAGGACCCGAGGGCCCTAAGCCTCCCAAGCCGCCGGTGTCCCCTAAGCCCATCCTGGCCCAGCACATGAAAAAGACGGGACCTTCAGGACCCACCCCAAAGAGGGTGCCCCTCCCTGGACCCGGGAGCCCAGGAAGCCCAGGTGCCAGTCCTGTGTGGCGGAGATTCAATCAGGCAATGTGATGGTGTTTGTGATGATGTTTACAGTGTTCTGATTGTGTTTTACTGTCCCTCCCCCCAACAGAGGTAAAGCGAGTGCCACCACCCGTGTCGCCAAAGCCCGCTCCCCCCCCCACAGCGCCCAAGCCCACTAAGGTGCAGATCATCCCACATCCCATCAGTGTGAGCCCTGCCCCCGCCCTCGCCTCCACACAACCTCCTGCACTCACTCCTACACTCACGCAGGGCAGGATCGCTGGCACGCCCCCATCCGCGGGTCCCCTCACCCCACAGAGCCCACAGACAGCACAGGCCCTGGTCCTCTCCCCTGCCCCAACTCCCACGCCACCTCCCCCAGTGAAGCCCCCACGCTCCTCCATCGGTGGGGCGTCCATTGACAGCGGAGGCGGAGTGGAGGCGGCGCAGCAGCGGCTGGAAGAGACCAGCGCCTCCCTGGCTGCTGCCCTGCAGGCCGTGGAGGAGAAGATCAGGAAGGAGGAGAAGATCAGGCTAGAGGATGGAAGCAGGGAGTGAGTGATGATCGGACACAGACACGCATAGACACACGCACACAGACTCTCCAAAGCGACCTCATTGTTAACAAAGAATGTACAATTAGCTAAATTACGGGTATAATCAGATTAATGGTGCACTTAGCTGCTCATATGGAAATGACACCAGGACATGACTGACTCACAGGTTTGCACAATGTCAGCGCTAATCCCAACACTAACATCAGTGCTAAAACACGTACTAACATTGGTGCTAACCCAGTACTTAACAGCAATGCTAATCTCAATACTGCTCCGTACTCGAGTCGTACTGCAAAGAGACGTTTTCCATTGTAAATTATGCAAGCCATACCTGACTCATACCTGCGCTGATGTGGCCCTGCTTACTAGCAGGGATGAAAGCATGATTAAACTGAACTGATTGCGTCGCCACCATTTGATTGGTCGAAATGCATGGTGATACCAGTGATCTGTGCAGAGATGGTAAAAAGGGCATATTTTATATATGATTCATTATTAGTAGTATTGCACATCGTGATGTACTGGTGCATTTCTGATCATTTTCAGCGTCCTACTTAAAATTCACTAGAGAACACCTAAATGGAGTGGATTTATAATTCAAATTTACACAAGCTAACGCTAATTCGCTAGCGTTTGCTGCTAACATAAGCAGGGTTGCCACTCTCATGCATCTGACATGACACACTTTCAGACCCTCCACTCATGCAAGAAATCTTACAGCAAATCTATATTATTACATTATAAACCTAAACATAGCTACATCGTTGGGGTAGTGTGCATACCCTATTTACAAGGTAATAAAGCTGTTACATACATGTAAATGTGCGTGCACGTGTACGCAGACTTGTCGCGAAGTGAGAATCTCACTCAAGCCAGCTGACTGAAGTTGGCAACCCCACATAAGGTGACTCTCACAGATTTGCAAATGGACATTAGCGGGTAGTAAATAAGCGTCTCTTTAGCCTTTCCTGAGCTGACCCTTCTGCAGTGGAAAATTAAAGTGAGCTGGAACTGCACTGTAACTAGTGTCTCTTTGCTGGGTCCTGTATTCCTGTGGAAAAGCGCCGTAACACGAATGCTACTGCCCGTACTAACACTGATGCTACTGCCCGTACTAACACTGATGCTACTGCCCGTGCTATCACTGATGCTAATGCCCGTACTAACACTGATGCTAATGCCCGTGCTATCACTGATGCTAATGCCCGTACTAACACTGATGCTAATGCCCGTACTAACACTGATGCTACTGCCCGTACTAACACTGATGCTAATGCCCGTGCTAACACTGATGCTACTGCCCGTGCTATCACTGATGCTAATGCCCGTGCTAACACTGATGCTAATGCCCGTGCTAACACTGATGCTAATGCCCGTGCTAACACTGATGCTACTGCCCGTGCTATCACTGATGCTAATGCCCGTGCTAACACTGATGCTAATGCCCGTGCTAACACTGATGCTAATGCCCGTGCTAACACTGATGCTAATGCCCGTACTAACACTGATGCTAATGCCCGTACTAACACTGATGCTAATGCCCGTACTAACACTGATGCTAATGCCCGTACTAACACTGATGCTAATGCCCGTGCTAACACTGATGCTAATGCCCGTACTAACACTGATGCTAATGCCCGTACTAACACTGATGTTAATGTCAATACTTACACTGATGTTAATGCCCGTACTAACACTGATGCTAATGCCCGTACTAACACTGATGTTAATGTCAATACTTACACTGATGCTAATTCCCGTACTAACACTGATGCTAATTCCCGTACTAACACTGATACTACTAAACACCCATTGTTTGCCTCAAATGGCCACAGTGATAATGACCACGCGGCGGTAAATCAACAGTAAACTGACGGTAACCTGGCTACCCTGTTTCCCGGCAGCACGGTGGCTGAGGAAAAGAGCACGGTGAGCATCTTGGACGACATCGGCAGCATGTTCGATGAGCTGGCCGACCAGCTGGACGCCATGCTGGAGTGAAGGCTGTCACCGGGGGCGGCCCCGGCACCACCCTCAGGGCTCCCGTGAGGCACAGGAGAACCCCCCCCATCACTCCCGCCCTACCACCCCCCCACAGGTCTCCTCTGCCATCTGCCCTCCAAACGCCCCCTTTACCTTTCACCTTCCAGTCCATCTCCAAACTTCCCCCATGTTCTCCTCTTCTCCTGTCGCCTGCCTCACCCTATCCAACCCCCCCCCCCAATTTATCACTCACTGCTTTCCCAGGAGTCAACAAATCTGGCCTCTTTCTTCCTGTCAATTTGCACAAACAATCCAGTCAATTCATTTACATAACCTGCTCGTCCCCCCCCCGCCTCCACCACCACCCCCAAAGGAATTACCTCAGGATAGGGTCTGAGGCCTAGAAGGCAGCACAGTGGAGGGGAAGCAGAGAGGGAAATTTCCAGAACAAATCGTAACTCTTTCTTCGTCTTTCTGCCTCTGTTGGAATATTCTGGCAAATGTATAAACAGATAATGCTACAGTACAAAAAAGATAAAAAATAATGCTATGTGTGCATTGTAAGCATGAAGAGAGGAGTTTATATCTTAAGATAAAAAAGTCATGCATTAGTTGGTACAGTAATAGATATATAAATATATACAAATACTATTTTTATTTGACTGTTTTTTGCCTAAATGGTACAAGTGTGCAGAAATGTGGATTTTTATATATAACCAAACTGGGCTGCAAGAGCAGTTTCTGTGATGTTATGGACTTTGCAAAGATACATCAGCCATTTTGATTTCAGTAGTCATATATATATATGGAAATATATATATATATTTCTTTTTTGAATGATGTGGGCTTCCATGCACTTGCATGTTCAGCTTCCATGACAGGATGTAAGAGTCTACCAGCCCACCCCGTGTGCAATTCTGTATATCAAGGATGGGGGAAAGGGGGTGAAATGTAAGCACAGTCTCCCAAACGCACTGATGGCCCTCATAACCAGTCAGGAAACTCCAAGCTGGCCCCTTTAACCATCCGGGAAACACACAGCCTCCCCTTTAACCATCCGGGAAACACCCAGCCGCCCCTTTAAAAACGTAGGAGATGCCCAGCTAGTTCTCTTGGCCATCGACCAAACAGCCACCCGGCCCTGACCACCATGCACACAGCTGGCCCACTCAGGCATCCTCCAGACATCCGGCTGGCCCTGTCAGCTGACCTGTACTCCGCTGGCTCTGCTCTATCTCAGGTGGCCTCACCTGTCAAGTCGAGCCCGCAGTCATTTCCCGCAGCAAAGGCGTCATTTTGCGGAGGAAGTTATCCATAGGGAGGCAGTGCGCAATGCATACCACTCATCACACTGCCCACCCAGATTGCAATCGCATGGCCTCCCGGACAAGCACAAGCACCTCTCCACCATTCCACCATCAACTGGCAAGGAGGGACTCTGGGAGATGGCGGTCTTAGCACAAGATTCACTGGATCCCAATCCAGCAGCTGTTCCTACAGGGCTGATAAAGGGCATGTCTGGGCCCATGGAAATCACCTCAGTGTGTCATGGAGTCGGCGTACGCATGTGTGCGCGCGTGTGTGTGCATGTCTGTGAACGTGTGTGTGCGTGTGTGTGCACTGTGTATAGTTACAGCACTTCATGATTTAACATTGTCAGTTTTCTATATCTGAAGTATGATACGAATTAGCCCGATGCGCTCCTGGCGTTTCACGCAAGCCATTTGCGTTCGACCTGCTCCTGAGATGCCCGGCACCCCCCCCTCTCCTTGCCTCGGCCCAAACCACCCACTCCGGCTCGGACAGCGCAGGCTGTGGGCCTCAGCTCACCGACACGCAGGCCTTGTCGAGCGTCTCCTCTGCCGACGGTCCGCCAACCGCCGCCACGATCAGCGATTCTGCAATAACCGTCTCTCCGACGTTGCCATGACAATCCTTAACATCATCACCAATAAGGATGTGCCTCTTTTGGGGGGGGGGGGGGGGGGGGGGGGTTGTGTTGAGGTGAGAGTTAAGGCACAGACTGACAGGGAGCCTTGTGAAGCCAGGGCCATCCGGACAGAGCTGGTCAGTGTCCGCGTCGTCTTCTGCTGTGCCCAGTTTGCTGTCCCCATATCACACATAACTCTGTAGATAGCTGGAAAAAGGCATATTAAAAGTGATGTTTAATTTATTAAAAGTAAGTATAAATAAAGTATTTAATGATAACTATCCGGAAAGGTTGTTCAAGTCGACTGCTGTAACACAGAGAAATGAACAGTAATTTATTTCCGATTCATGTTCCTGAAAAGTCAATGTCATTTTGTATGTATTTTTATTTTCCTTTTCTACCGGAAGCTTTTGTGCCGTTGTACGTCTCGCATTGCATGAGTCCTCATGGAGACTTTGTACTTTCTGCAATGTCGTTCTGTTTTTTATATATATCAACGGAGTACATATGTGCCTTGCTTTATTTCTGTTTGTTCCGCTTACGATGGGTGTCGTCGGAGGGCTTCCTCACGCCGAACGTGACGTCTGTTACCGAGAACCGCGTTTCAAAAAAAAAAATAAAATGTTAAGAACAGGCATAGTGCGAGACAGCCGTGCTCACAAGCACCACGGCGCCGCCCCCCTCGCCGACCCGCCCACCACAAAGGCTGAGGTCCTCTCCTCTGCAGCTATGCATTCCGACGCCGTGGTGCAGTGCCACTGCACGTAACTGTGTGTCTCCATGTCGGCGTGAGAACTTCGACTCCTTTTCCAAAATGAGAACAGTTTCCTTAGTTGTCGCTTTTTTGATTATCCTTCATGTCCTAGATGGAAAAATCAAATGATACCAAGTAAATACATTTTAGAGCAAAATACTCCATTTAAAAGCAGAAAAAAGGTTTATTTTTTATCCTGCACATGTGGAGAGGGACGAGGCGGCGGCGCCGGTCCTGGGGAGTTGCAGCGGGTCTGGCCTGCATGTTTTCGCGACCTTCCACCATCACACTGTACGATACCTGCTGCCACGGCAACCTGTATCCTTGCGGTGTGACTGCATCCACAGCCAGCTGCTCTAAATAAATGTAACATACAAACTCGGGGATCTGGCTGGCCTGCGTGGCGTCTTACTGGCACCGGGGACGACGTCCAGAAATGGCTCACGGTGGGAATTTGTGGGCCGGAAGGAGGTTTATAACCCATATCCTTTTGGCTTAAAGTACGGTTGAAATGTCGATGCATTGATGTGGTGGCATGGAGGACACACAGGCCTGATCGAGATTCTGGTAAAGCGACCTCCTTCTACAGCAGTATGTTACACTGAGCCAAACTGCCGCCCCCCACAGGCCAGTGTTGGCACTGTCAGTCAGTGACCCTGTACTCATCGCATCACATGCACAGATGGCCCCGCGGCTGCAGTCCAGCCTGCGTATCTGTCCCCCTGATGGCCCTCGCAGAAGCAGAGTCTCCTGCGATTCAGCCCATCATGCCTGTGCTCCCAGCAGCTTAAACGGCAACACACATGGCTTTTGGGGCTAGAGAAACGTCATGAAGTTCCCCTGGAGCTCTGGGTGTGAAACCAGCTCTTTCAAAGGGCAATTTTAGATGTAGCCGCATACATACATTTACAACTGATTCTTTCAATTATGAAAGAAACTGCAGCTGACCTTTCAGTCAGGGATGAGTTTCACACATTTGCCTCAAAGCCCATGAGCAAAGTGGTAGTGTGTTAAAATGCATAAGTAAAAAAAAAAAATATCAAAATTCAGTCAAGCCTCTACAGGACCGGGAGCAGGCATAGGCACACCTGGGGGTAGAGACCCCTCCACCATCGTCGCTATCCTGAGGGACACCCTGTGAAGGGCAGAGGCAGGATGAGCGACACCGTGTGAGTATAGAGGACAGGATAAGGGACATCCTGTGAGGATAGGGGATAGACTGAGGGACACTCTATGAGGATGGGGGACAGGATGATGGACACTATGCAGGGATGGGGACAGGATGTAGGACACTCTATGAGGATGGGGGACAGGATGAGGGACACTGTGGGGATGAGGGACAGGATGATGGACATACTGTGAGGATGGGAACATAATTAGGGATATCTTGTGATGATAGGGGACAGGAAGGACACCATGTGAGGATGGGGACAATGTCTGCTACGTTTACTATCATCATACTTGTCATAATCAAAAATAAATTTTTTGCAGTAATTTTATCAGATAAATTCCACCAGAGCAGGTGAATCTTATATGGGGCTCAGGACCATGCGGGCATGGCACACGACGCGTGGTGGTAACAGTGCCAGAATAAACATCGCCCCCTGAGGTGTGCAACACATGTACACACTCCAGAAAGCGGATGTTCCGGAACGAAAGGACACACACACACAGACACACACACGCATACTGCTGGATCACATGCTCTTAGACCGAGGGGGAAAAAAACAACAACAAACAGCACAGCTAGAGACCATCGATGACATCACACCACTGGAGGCAGCCAGGACTCCGCCTACAGAGCAGCTGAGGAGACGATAAGGGACTGGGCACAGGAACTGACCAGTCACAGGGACCATGCAGCCAATAGGAGCAAAGCTCTGGCTGCCTGGAGATCTGCCTCTCTGCATCTTCGAATGGCATCTCTTTCTCCCTCTGTAGGGATTTAAATGTTTCCCAGAAGATGAAAGCCTTAAAGTGGTAATGAGATAAAGGAAATGTGTTTTTCCTGGAAAACGAAAACAAAAACAAAAAGAAGGTTTACCATCAAAGGCAAACTGGAGAGAAGCTCTTAAACCAGACGCTGACATATTGTTTTTGCTCAACACAGATGAGCCAGGGGTAGCAGCAGAGCTCGTGACCTCTGACCTTCATGGTCTGCTAGACGCTGCTCTACAGGTGCTTCTATGAGGCAACCAGCCTCAACAACCTTAGCCCACACATGCATGCACACACACACACACACACACACGATTGTAATTATATCTTTGTGGGGACTCCATTCACTTCTATGGGGAAGCCTCTGAACCCTACATGATGACTTTAAGCTCCACCCAGTCCTCACCTTAACCATAAGTAACCAAATGAAACACAAGGCTTTTGACATTCTGTGCTTCTTTATCGCATTCACAGCTTTTTATCAAAAAAAATAAAAAAACGCTCTCTACAAAATAACAGGCTTTTTATCTCATTCTGTGGACATTTGGTCCCCAAAATGTAATATGTACATGGCCATAGTGTACACACACACACACACACACACACACACACACACACACACACACACACACACACACACACACACAAAGAGGGAGATCACCTGAGACAGGAATGATAGCAGTACCCAATTTAAAATAAGCACAAAAGTACATTCACTTCCCTGCATGGGTCACCGGCTCAGAAATGAATCCGACTCTGAAGCCTCTTGATATTGAACAGATGACGTCTAAACAACATTAAAACGTCAAAGCTGAATGAGTCTGCGAAGCCCACCCTCCCGTCTGTGTCCTGTAATTAACGAAATACATCTGTTTTCCTACTTTTATTTAAACATAATTTTATTTTTGTGTTTTCCATCATAACCTAAATTACTTTAAAATGCTTACTGACTGATTTGTGAGTTAGGGTTCATTAGTTTAAAATGATGAAAGATTTATAAATATATATACACACACACACACACACCACATATGTAACACTCAGAGAAACTCGAAAGGCCCAGCACCGCAGATGTGCTCATCCTGCTTTCAGCGGCTTCCTCCCAGTTGCCTGACAGATTTTCAGGTTGAAAGTAACAAGTGGTGACTTCTGTGAATTGTAGTTACACTAGGGACCAGGGGACTGCGGCTCATTTTGACAGGTATGATTCAGCTGGGTATTTCACAGAACCAATTAAGCAGGAGTGAGCCGCTCCAAGGTCTAACATTAGAGCCCCACCCTGGGATTTCACAGTTACGAGTCCAGCTCCCTGCTGATGAGGTACGTCTGATTCTCTACTGCAGCCACCGAGCCCAGTAACACAAACTACCATAAGTCATTAGGTATGTGAATTTGTCAATTCTGCGCACGTTTTCATTATTAAAGATACGACACTGGTCCAATCTGAACTGAGTTTTTTCACCCATTGCTTTCATAAGAAAAATGCCACCTTGAACAAGGTAGACCTACCTGACATTCAAATAATATGTAAATTATTAGGTAAATGACCAGTCGCTTTCAGATTAATAAATTAGCTAAGCAGATAAATATAATAAAATTATTTTACTGACCGTATTTACACCGCTTGTACAAACAATGATTTTATTATTTAAATGTCCTCATTAGATGCCATTGGACTGCCGCTACGTCGTTACCGGAAGCAAACTGGCTCGTCTTGTGTGGGAAAATTAGTTCCTCTAAATTTGGTGACACCCTGTGGTCATATACAAGTACTACAGCTACAGAAAACATACTTCTGCTTTTAATAAATGCAGTACGGCTGTTGACTACAAAGTGACAATACATATTTTGCAGTTTTCCCTAAACGAGAGATTTAAAAATATAAAGATCATCTAGTGGCAAATAAAAATTCCGCACGTTATTAATATAACACTGGAACGCAGATAAAAATGCAGAAAATCCCGGGGCACTTAATTGGAGGTGGCGCGAGTATAATATTCTGTCTCATTCAAAGGCTCCGTTCCTTTGCGCAGCAGGCGCAGGTTTGAATTCAAACAGAAGAGGGCGCCATTAGGCTGCGTTTGTCGTAGCGGGAACTCCTCAGTTGAATGCCGTACAGGTGAGAAGGCTTTTCTAATTTCGCATGCAGATTGATAGTGCAATTCAGAGACAGTTCTCGTTCATCTAGCCAACTCTTCAAAAGCTTGCTTTGATCTTTAAATACATTTATTCCAGCCTGGGTTTCTGGGCAGAATATATTGTGACTGTACGAATCCTACATGAGACCGCAGATATAGAAATTATTAAGGTCGGGTTGAAAGACGTCCGGCCGCCATTGTGGCATCTGAGCTGCTCTTAGGCGGCAGTGGAGACGCTGCATTAGCTGCTCCTGGACCAGAGTGTTGAAGCACTTAAGGGCGTCCTGGGCGCTGGACCAGGATTAAGTGAAGTAAGATATCTGCTGTCAGGGTGCATCGGATGGGCCTTCTGGCAGACAGGGTTTTGACCGTGGGGGGCTGTGGGAGCGGGTGTAATGAGCAACCACCCCCCCCCCCCCCCCCCAATGCATGCACGCACACACACACACACACACTTAAATTCAAACTCGCTTTTATCTTGTGCCCCCTGACTGCACACACATCATTCAGAGTATCCATTAACACTCCCCCCTCCCAGAATACTTTTTACTGGGCTGAGACCCCCCCCCCTTCCCGACCGCAGGGGCACCATTACATCCCAAAGTGGTCAGAGACCTGACCTATACATTGTCACAGAATGCCAAACTGCCGGCTTCCTTGTCTGCGCAGGGCTTTGCAACGAACTGCAAGGCAAACACCAGTCCCTGAGAATGTAAAATAAAATACATTTTCACAGACAGAGAAAAAGCAGGGCGCTGCTGTAGGACAGAACCGTCCCCCAACGGACAGGTACTGTTCACGGCGCACAAAGTGGCTCTAGGCAGGATTTGAAATTCACATTGCAGGCGTGCTCGCCAAGACCTCTGTATATAGATAAAACACCAATCAAATATAATCTTTAATTTAATGGCAGTGTAATCTCTAAATTGTAATAGGAGTCGCTTCCCAATTACACGTATACTTTGTGTTCTTGACTAGGAAGCTGGCCATTACCTGGCCCCTTATATTACATATCATTAATAGCTACATTTAAATGTTCCAGGCGAATTCTTCTAGTATTCCATCCGTCTTCTGCTAAAACAGGTGTCATAAATGTTTATATGATACTCTTTCCCTCTCGTCACACAATTTAGGTTAACCTGGTCAGACAGTTATAAAAGTGAAGTCTTTTTTTTTTTTAAATTAGGCCTAAAAGACCGAAGCAAGTGTCTATAACCGGATTATATCATCTATAGATATACACAAACCACATACCACATAGGTCGTGTTTTGCACAATTGCCTGCGCAGCCTTGCATGTCAAATAAAGGATTGTCCTTTTCTAAAGAGCACCGTTATGAAGTCAAACATTAAGCGTCCAGATTTGGGAAAGTGTCGATCGACGCACTAAATCATTTATAACAATCCGGATGGAAAAGCGGACAGGGCTTTAGAGGAACAGCGCCATTCCCCTCCCCCGCCACCCAAAATGCCGCTCTGACGCTGCGATCATTCCCGAAAGAGAAAGGATCCGAGTTTAAAACGAGTATCCCTCCCGGCTTGCCTGCACACACACACACTCACACACACACACGCACACCATCCACATCGCCGCGCATCCAGTCCCCACGCCGTCTTGTACCGCTCACACCATCAAGCGCTTCGCTCCGTAGCCCGAACCGGACCGAACTTCCCGACTCTCGCCCAGGGGCTGAATCTCGATCCCCGCCTCATTTCAACGGCGACTTAAAGCACCTTTAGGGTAACGCAACACATCTGAACGTCGTATGATTTTTAGAAAGTCACAATAAAAGGAAACGGCAAGTGCATTGAAACCGGTGGGGACAGCAAGGATTGTGTATTGCACCAGATCGTCAGGGAGGTAAGTTCCGTGAACATCTCCCTTTAAAAGCCATAGGGGAGGGGGAATTAATCTGACTGTTGCGTTTTAATTTCCACCGATTTAATATTTTTAATTCAAGGGGAGGGAGAACACTGTCAAGGGGGTCGCAGGATGCATGATGTGGCTTTACGAGTTTGTATGAAACAGTCGCTGCGCCTGCATTGAGACTCATTACATAAACTTCGGCTCTTTGGGGGGGGGGGGGGGAGCGTTTCGCCTTCCGGACCCCACTTCCTAAGCTCATTTCTACACGCTTGGTTGTCAAGAGGCTAAGTTAATTACCTTTACGACCCCCCATCATGCATTGTGCATTTTCGTGCGCTGCTGCTCCCAAGCAGAATATTTTAACAGATGCTGGGACTGTCAAGCCGGCAGTGTTTTTAGTTCATGTGTTATCGCGGGGATACATATAAATATTCATACCAAAAGACATTCTATTTGCAGAAGGATTTTCTACTGGCAGCATGAGGCATTAATATTGTAGCCTACATTCACATTCACCTTCATCTCGTAAAGTTAAGCATTTTCTATTTGGTTTCAGTATTTTGATTTTTAGGAGCGGTTACCGATCACCACTGTACAGGACCTGTAATGGGTTTAATTGAGGTGCGAACACAACTTTTCCCCACATCGGGACGCAGGAAGGAAGACTAGTCTTGTGACCGCTGACCCGGTTTAACCTGCCCATTTTGACGGACTATATTAATGAAGCTAGGCTAGGAGAAAATATGTAGGTAACTTAACCAAAGAGCCTACGACGAAAACACACATAGCATGACCTCGGAGACCTTGAAGAAGAGGAAACTCAATGGCGGTAAATAGTTACAAAAGACTTTAGTGAATGGATATTTAATTGTTATGAAAATGAACCGTATCATGCGCAAATGCACATTTAAAAATACAGTGAAATTAAATAATGACAGAAATTGTCATGGGCTGTAGGCTATTTTAAAGAGCATTACTGTTGTACCGTGTCCCACCAGACGTTTCGAAAATCACCCTCCAACATTTGCATGGCTTGATAAGACCGGAGTTTAATCCCCCTTAGATGAACTTGAATAAATTAAATCGACCATTCGTTTTTTTGCGGAGTTACAAAAAAAAGTTTTTAACTTGGGGAACTTTAGGCGAACTACGGTTCTGCGATGTCAGAGGTCGGAATTTCTGCCCGGTTTACGGTAGAGCTGCATTTAGCCGGGCAGTTCAGGAGGCAGGTGAGTTGGCGGTTGCTCGAAGCTGCCGGGCCGCTTTTCACTTATCAGCCTGTTTATTTTGCTCTTGAGTTTTCCCATCAGCAGCTCAGTCGGCTGAAATCCCAGCAAATGCACCCCCCACCCACCCCCACGGGGAGTTCACATAGAGTAATACGACTAAAAGGTCTGTGGACCCCCTCCCCTCATCACAGGGGCTAACGGCAAAACAGCTTGACCTCAGTATGACCGCATGTGGTGCTGGGTGTCGACAGTACTTTCTTCTCCACCGTTGGCTCCAGCCCCTCCTCAGACAGCCATCCCGTCTAGTCCGCAGTCATGGACGACATGGACCTGCCCCAGATGAAGAAAGAGGTGGAGAGTCTGAAGTATCAGCTGGCCTTCAAGAGGGAGAAGTCCTCCAAGACAGCCACTGAGTAAGTGGTCTTCAAGCACCAGAAGCATCACCACCTCACATGACCATGACATGACATCATCATGACATCACGATCAGCATTGCAGTTCACCTTCCTCTTCCAAGCTCAGGCTGATTTGATCAGGTTGTGTAATGATCTCCAGATGTGCGTGACCTCGACGGCTGCCCCTGGTTCCTGGAGCAGTCGTCTGCAGGAGAACCTTAACTCCTCCCACTTTGGAGAGATGTGAGAGCAGCGGCCAAAGTCAGATCGCCACAGAGAGGCTGGCTTTGCAGTTCCTTAGAGAGAACCACGGAGGAACAACGCAGAAATTTACATTAGAGGAGACGGATAGAGAAGATGCAAGGTTCAGTGGCTCAGGACCTGTAAAGATGGGAGGCTCATAACTGCCAGGAGGGAGATGTGAGAGGCTTTAAAGAGCAGAGTCACCAAAGCTGCTTCAGAAACATGTGCAAAGTGGGGGGGGGGATCTTAGGGTAGGCAGGTCAGCAGGAGGCGTGCGTGCAACACCCCCCACCCCATGGTACAGGTACATAACAGTAAATAAGGTGTCATTAACCTACATCCACCAAGTCCAGGTCGATCACAAGTGAAGCATCCAGGCAGGAGGTGGCAGTGATGTGACGGTACTTTCCTTTCAACCCACCGCCCCCCACCCCCACATACCTGTGCAGCCTGGTGAAATGGATTGAGAATGGGGTGTCGGAGGATCCCTTCCTGAACCCCGAGCTGATGAAGAACAACCCCTGGGTGGAGAAAGGAAAGTGCACCATCCTCTAACGGAGCTCAGCAAGCTGCTGCAGCCTCGCCCCCTCAAACCCAACCCGACCCGAGCAAGTACTGGCTGAGACGCACAGTGCCCCCCTACCCCCAGGAAATATAGGTCATAGAATTGGGGGAGAGGGGGTTATAACCATGAAATACAAAAACATATATCAATGAAATATATTTAAAAAGCCTTTAGTTATAACCATGAAATATATTCTTCACTATAAAAAATTGCAAACGGCACTTATTATACTTTTAGATGTGCATAAACGCGGCCCGTAGGTCTGTAATCGCGCTGCTGTGGTCGTATCATTGCTGCTGCTTGAGCGTTAAAGAGGCAAAAACACTGGAGCAAAACGACAAAACAAAATCGGCGGAACAGCGGCGCCAACATCCGGCGCACGGTCCGCCGTCCAACGTGACGCCCTTTTAAGGCCGGCGTGCACGTGCTCACATCCCCCAGACGCTCACATCCTCCAGACGCTCACATCCCAGAGCGCTTGTATATATACATGCTATTTATTCTGATTATATAATACATGGGTGCTGTCTGCTTTGGACGCTACAGCCCAGCCCTGACACAGGAGATAAGGCAGCCTTTAACACCTCATTCTTAAATGCTGCCTTTTTCTCGAAGATCGTGTGCCTGTTAACAGTGGTTAGCGGGCGACCAGCTAGGGCTAGACATATGCAGAACCCACAATGGGAGCCTCACCCTCAGGTTATGGCCATGCCCCCCCCCCCCCCCCCCCAGGAGGCTCAGGACAGCTAGCAGGAATGTGGACTTTGAGTTATGATACATTTAGCTACAAATTGCAGAGAGCTGTTGTCTTATTTCGGAGTGGGCTTAGAAATTGTATGCATTACAGTCAAGCATTGATTCAATGACAAAGCAATAAATAAATTACCCTTTTTATTGAATGTTTTGCAAAAAAAAAAAAAGTTTGTCATATTGAATAAAAGTAGAGGATTTTTAAGACAATCTAATGCCTGTTGTTTGAGTGAGAGATCATGCGTACTGAAGACAAACACAGAACATCATAACAAGAACGACCCCCTCCCTCCCACCACAGCGAATCCCGTGTACAGGGTTAATATGGACAGCATGGATTACGGGGCAGTGACAGTCACACCCCAGTCCTGCAGGTTCGAGAGAAAATGTGCACATTAACATCTGACTGATGGACAGAATGGGAGCGGAGGGAACTGAGAACACTTGCAGTCTGGTTAATTATGCCAGAGAAATTAAGGGCAGGGTGGCCAGAGGCGGGGGACTGGGAGAGGGGGGGTCAGCCTCACAGCAGGTCTTTGATGTAGACATTGCGCCGTACGGCGTTGGACACACCCTCGTTGAAGCGGAACCAGACGTCACTGTTCCCCACGGCCTTCCCCATCAGCAGCTCCACCGTTGTCTTCTCTCCCCTCGCTGCATGGCGAGAGGGACACACACTCCATTCAGCTGCACTACAAAAGCCAATTCCAGTATCCCCCCCCCCCACAGCAGGCCAATCACAAAGGATTAACCTGGGTGTAGGTTTTAAAGCCTCATTTCTCAAATCATTAGCAAAACCAGCCGGTAGTGAAATGGTTAACGAGCCAAAAGGGCACTTCTGGTCCCAAGAAAACACGTGTGGTTACATGCATTTTAAGCCACAAATTCGACCCAGTGCTCATACTTCCGTCTGCATAAACAGGCCGGACAGCAGAGCCTGCAGGCTGCATGCGCCTGAAAGTGTCCCCTGAATAATACATGACAACGAGTGTGTTGGCTTCTTACAGTAATCAGCACTTAAACAATCTGCCATCTGCCAGGTGTGCGGGAGGGCAGGCTGTGCAGCCACAGGCACGCAGGGGCTCCGCCACCCTCGAGATTAGCAGGGCTAATCCCAGAGAACGAGCCATGCAGCACGGAACGGAGCAATCCGCCCAAACGCGCCCCCACTCCCCCACAGAACAGAAGCTAGAGATGTACGGATCAATCAATTAGCTGTCAATTGGTATCAGCTGATTTTCATAAAAATTGAGTGATCTGCAATCGCCGGTATTCCTTTTGTTGCATTGATACTGCACTCTGATGAAGGCGAGCTTAAAAAAAAAAAATCGTCTAACAAACAAGTTTCAACTTTTGCAGTTTTGTTGAAAAAAAATCTGTGTTGATTAGTCCATCTCTAACAGACACGTCCAGAACCCACTCTGAAGAGCGGCTCTCGGTTCAATGATGCGATGACCTCACGGGTCAAATGCGGCCATGCCGTAGAGCGAAGGCTCGCAAGTCGGTACAAGGCTGCCGGCGCTTCAGGTTACGAGGTGTGCGGGTTCCAGTCTTACGAGGTGTGCGGGTTCCAGTCTTACGAGGTGTGCGGGTTCCAGTCTTACGAGGTGTGCGGGTTCCAGTCTTACGCGGTGTGCGGGTTCCAGTCTTACGCGGTGTGCGGGTTCCAGTCTTACGCGGTGTGCGGGTTCCAGTCTTACGCGGTGTGCGGGTTCCAGTCTTACGCGGTGTGCGGGTTCCAGTCTTACGCGGTGTGCGGGTTCCAGTCTTACGAGGTGTGCGGGTTCCAGTCTTACGAGGTGTGCGGGTTCCAGTCTTACGAGGTGTGCGGGTTCCAGTCTTACGCGGTGTGCGGGTTCCAGTCTTACGCGGTGTGCGGGTTCCAGTCTTACGCGGTGTGCGGGTTCCAGTCTTACGCGGTGTGCGGGTTCCAGTCTTACGCGGTGTGCGGGTTCCAGTCTTACGAGGTGTGCGGGTTCCAGTCTTACGAGGTGTGCGGGTTCCAGTCTTACGAGGTGTGCGGGTTCCAGTCTTACGCGGTGTGCGGGTTCCAGTCTTACGCGGTGTGCGGGTTCCAGTCTTACGCGGTGTGCGGGTTCCAGTCTTACCTGAGGCTGCAGTGGGCTCTGGCTTCACCCTCGGCACGATGGCGCGGCCAAAGAAGTCGACCTCGGGCTGAAGAGAGAAGATCGGGGAGTGAGCACGCCTCGCTGGGGTCGGGGGGGGCTAGCGGCTTTACCACCTCTTTACTGTGTTTTGTTTCCGTTAATTACATCTGTGTGTTTTAGTCATAAATTAATTAACAATTAATACCAAACAGGCAGAAGGTATGAGTCTGCTGGTGACGGCGGCTGGCAGATCTAAGCCTCGCCTCTGCAGCTTAAACCAGCCCCCCCCCCCCCCATTAAGCCAATTTCCCAGCAGCGCTTGGATTAGATTCAGAAATCCAGTAGCGCTGCATTACTGCAACCCAAACCCCCGGCCCACTGTAGGTAGCATCTCCAGCTGCCCTCCGCACACCCCGATTATCTCAGCGGTCCCTAGGGGGGCTGTGGGGGGGTTATGCTTCGTTAGATTAGACCCCTGGACCTTGGCCAGGAGGGACATTAAAATGGTCAGTTCCCCCCCCCCCACAGACTCGCTGTCTCTTGCTCTGCTTCTCTGACACACGCTCCACCCTCCAGGCTGCCCTCTCTGGTCATACTCCGTCTGGGGGCAGGGGGGTGGGCTTTATCGGCACCCATCCTCAATGGGAGGGCTGCCCTACTTCTGACTATTTCACACCACCAGCAAAAGGAGGGGGGGGCTTCATACGAGGAGTTCTTCATACACCTAACACCGCTGCTAGACCTGCGGGGGGTACCACAGCCCTAATCAGCCTCGCCGAGTCCACTCGTCCTAAACCCTGCTGATGAGGATAAGTAAGGGCAGGCAGAGATGGAGGCCGAGGACTGGAAGAGAAGGAGGGAAGGAGAGAATGACAGAGAGCCAGACAATTATACAGATTCTTTCAAATACTCCATCCATCCATCCATCCTCCCTCCCTACCTGCTTAACTAGTACAGGGAGGTGGGGGCTGGAGCCTCTCTCAAGAAGCACGTGGCACACAGGCACAGGGGGTGTGAGGGCTTGGGATTCGAACCCCCAACCATGGGCTGACAGACACAGAGACACAGACACACACACACACACACACACACACACACACAGACACACGGAACCAACCAGAGCACTAGGCTCCCGCTGTTTACCAAGCAGCGTTGGAATTTACCCGACATTCACAAAACAAATTCCAGGCCGATATGGATCTTGGCAAATAAAGAGTAGCGGTGAGTCCCTGTAAACGGATCGAAAGCCGGGGACCAGTCCAGCGCTCCAATCCAGACCGGGCGCTCCTAACCAGCAGAGGGCGTAACCCTCCATCCTTGCCGCTCCTAACCCATCCTTGCCGCTCCTAACCGGCAGAGGGCGTAACCCTCCATCCTTGCCGCTCCTAACCGGCAGAGGGCGTAACCCTCCATCCTTGCCGCTCCTAAACGGCAGAGGGCGTAACCCTCCATCCTTGCCGCTCCTAACCGGCAGAGGGCGTAAGCCTCCATCCTTGCCGCTCCTAACCGGCAGAGGGCGTAAGCCTCCATCCTTGCCGCTCCTAACCGGCAGAGGGCGTAACCCTCCATCCTTGCCGCTCCTAACCGGCAGAGGGCGTAAGCCTCCATCCTTGCCGCTCCTAACCGGCAGAGGGCGTAAGCCTCCATCCTTGCCGCTCCTAACCGGCAGAGGGCGTAAGCCTCCATCCTTGCCGCTCCCACCTTGCTCTCCACCACGCTCTGCTTCACGATGGTCTCCAGCCTCTGCCGGTGGTTCTCCATGGGCAGGCACTTCTCTCTGCTCTTGGGGTCGGCCTTCGACTTAGTCTTGCCTTCTTCCTCCTCCTTGTTCTGAGTGGTAGAGCCCAGGCATAGAGAGCGGTTAAACTTACAGGGGTGGGAGGGGGGCGTGAAGAAGAGTCACACCCCCAGCCCAAAGCGCGTACGACCCCAAAAAGACTAGAATTTGATGGTCTTGTGAGAATGAAGGTGTACTGGTTACAGGGATTTTTACCAGCACTCAAACCATGCACTCAACCCCCCACCCCGGGAGGGAGGCATACTCTTCCTCCTGCCCTCCTGTTCCTTGCCACTCTGTTCAGTGCTTTCCGGAAAGCTCTTACAGGGTGTTAAGGAACAGCACTAACCCCGTTAGACGCAACAAGCACCCTGTCCCTGGCATAACCCTGGCCAAATTTACAGTTAGTGTAGTTTATCATGACATATTCATGTGTCACATGCACATAAAGAAACCTGTGCGAGACCAGATGCATTATGGGATGTGGAATGTCACAGATCCTGATATTTATAGCATGTTAATCATCAGGAACCTCGTCGGCCCACAGAAAGCAGCAAAGTTCACAGTAAAGTCATTTTTACTACTGGTAGTGGTACATGGCACATGTATCACCCCCTTCATATGCCACCCTGCCCGGTAGTAGGTTGGCAGGAAGGCGCATGTGTCATTGCCCCCCTCCATTCCATGTGCACCCCCGCCCCCACAGCACACCAGCAGGGGATTGGTAAGAAAGCACATGTGCTACCATCCCCCCCCCCCCCCATGCCACCCTGCCCCCCAGACGTCACCGGCAGCGGGTTGCGTGCCAGCAGGACAGCTTCAGCCCTCCTCATCTTCTCCAGCTCCAGCTCCCTAGCGATCATCTGCTTAGCTTGGTACGTAAGCTGCCGGCGGGGAGGCAGGCCTGGGAATCGCACGGCATCCTCCACATTCCTGGGGGGGGGGTCACACAACAACCCTCAGTGATGGCACACCCTTCTCAGACTCTCACACACCACACCGGGGATCGGCAGGACCCATCAGCCTCACACGGACAACACGACCCATTCACATCCACTGGGAGCGGCCCGGCGATGGGGGGGCGCCAACCACACCTGTGGAGATTTGGGGTCACGAACCCTGCACCACATCAACCGGCCAATTTTAAATATGTAGCTCTATCATAAGCGTAACATTAACAAGAGCATATAAACAAACAAATAAGAAACAGCTCTGCAGGTTAATTATTAAAATGTGGTACATCTGTCTACCGTAGACAAAATCTGCTGTGTCTAGAGAACTTCAGCATAACCCGCAAAGAAACCACACCGAATCATTTCACTGCTCAGACACACAGGACGGAAACCGATGCAAGGAATAACACTGCTCTTTATTCTGCTGTTATAATGGTATATTTTACAGGCTGACGTACTGAATGAACACACGAAAGAATGAAAGATTAACCCCACTGGTGAGCTACAGGAGCCACAAACTTAGTCTTTATTAACCGGGGTCAGTTATACCCAATTTAACCAAGAAGCTTCAAAATTTACATCCGTTCTAGAAAATACACCCGCAGAAGTTTCTCAAACAGCACTGCAAGTCGGGGATTCTTGGAAAACAGCCCAAACAGCCACTGTGTGTATAAATATGAGGGAGGATGCCTCCGTTTCCAGTCAAATGATGTTTCATTACCTGGGACTTCAGCCTTCCTCTTTACACACAACAAGAAAATCAAAAACAAGACTTTAATCTCTCTAGGCACAACATCACAATGTTGCCAAATTGCATATTTAAATCCGTGAGGACGGAGAGGAACCTGACAGCAAGCAGATCTCACTCCACAACGGAAAGGAAAAATGGAAGTAGGGTTGGATAGTATACCGGTTCATACCGAAAACCGTTTTTTATTATTGTTATGACATGAATTTTTCTTATACCGCAATACCGGTTTAAATAGCCTACACAAAGTTCAGAAAGTGGCGCAGCTGGAAACTGTATAAGGAGTGACCTTTTTAACTGCCGCACCGCTAAAAATGTACCGCGAAAGATCAGAAGCGGAAGATACAGCTGATGTTGGAGTTGCAAATAATGAGACACTGGGGTTGTCAAAAAAAAAAAAGGTTCTGAAATAGTAATTGATATTAAAAATTAGTGTGATTAGATACTCATTTTCACTATTACTGATACCAACAGTGTGGTTTCCGCCTCATTCGCCACACTTCACACAGCACCACTACAGCGCAGGCGCGCGTGCGTGCACTCACACGCACACACTCGCGCAGCCCCTCCCCTCCTCTCAGCCGCTGAACGCATTCACGCTGGTTAACGCACACGTACCGAGCTGGCCGAACGTGGCATATGTTATAGTTGAAGGCAATTCGCAAGCTGCTTTCGTAATAAATAAATAAGTGCTATTTGGAAGTATTTTGCAGACGAGCATGGAAAGGCTAAGGATGTCAATAAGCCTCTATGCAAACAGTGCTACAAAGTTGTGGCGACGAAGTTAAGTAGCACGTCAAACCTGGCGAAGCATCTTAAAGACCGACATCCTGGTCTTTGAGAAATTTCGCGAGGTCAGTAAAGCTCGCGTTCGGGCTGCACTGGACACACTTATCAAAAATGTTAACTTAGCCGGCACACACCTTAACATTAGCCGTTCATCTATAAGCAGTTAGCCAACAAACACGTTAGCCGTATGTTATCATTAAGGTAGCAGATAGGCCCAATGGCTAATAATAAAATAATATAGTTAATGAGGGAACAATGCAAAAGCGTAAAACAAAAATGTGTCCAGTAAAATGTGGTAAATGCTCAGTCATACTTAAAAAAAAAATACCGTTGTATGCCATGAAACCGATATATCTTTCAAAAATACTGTGATATAAATTTTTGGTCATACTGTCCAGCTCTACATGGAGGACACATTAATCGGGAGCAATCAATCCTACATAAAGACCAAGCGTTTTAATCAGGCAAACTCCACTGGAACCCCCCTACCCGGTCAGCCAGCCAGGCAGAGCCCAAACGGAGAGGATGAAACTGCAAACCCATTCTTCCCAGTAATACTACAGTGATGCTGATCATAAAAGCCAGGATATGACATCACACATTTCATATGCATTTAAATCATTTAGCAAATTCATAATTATGCTTTGTTTTTTACATAAAAGCACACAGCCTGGTGTAGCCTCTGAACAGAACTGAGGACATGAAAAATCGGACACCTGCACTGACTAAAAACACTGCACTTTATATACGAAGGTAGTACAGAAATTCAGGAAGGAAGGGTACAAATCACACCTGCCACATTTACACGGCTAATACTTCAGAAACAAAAACAGGCAGGTTCTGCTATGATATCTGTCCATGACGCCTAAGGCAGCCGTTTTGGCTCTGGTCTCATACAGAGTAGCAGAAGCAGGGCGAGGCGGCATCAGCTGATGCTCCTCTCAGAGGAGACGCGCTCTGAAATGAGGGGGACCATGTTTCTGCCCAGCGCCGTCGGTCTGGAAACAAGGAACAGCTCGCAGGCTAGAGACAAACCTAAAACTGGGTCAAAACGCTAATAACACGCCAACGCTTCACGGCACTGACCTGTCTGGCTCTCCCACAACAAACTCATTTAAAGTAAGTAGCGACAAATCAAAGTCGCTACCTTGATCCATTAACGGCATTCCGCAGGGTCTTCACAGGCCCTATGAAGTTCACAGACAAAGCGTCCCTCGTCAAACTACTTTAGGTACTCCTGATCAGTGTGTAGTTACCCTTGCTGCCAGGAACAGCTACATTCCCGGTTTGGTTAGTCGCCACCTGATCCAGGAGGGCGCGCATACCCGGGAGGTACAGGAAGGCATAGACCAATCCCAGCAGTAGAAGGGCGATAGCCAGTGGAAGCCCCCAGTCGGTGGCCATGATTGGCTCCTCACATCACACCTGGAGATCTGAGCCCTGCATGGTGCACCGCAAAGGCCGAAAGGTAGGAGCGACACCGATCCGATCCACAGCCCAGAATTCAAATGAGTCCGCTGTCCACCTTCTGGCTAAGAATCCCAGCATGGATTTCCCAAACAGGGGTGGCAAGCTCTGTATTCCTGACTCTCTCTGGAAGGTGGTGGGGCCTAGCGGAGGGGGAACAATGGTGACTAAATCTGTGATCCACCGGTTACTATCGGGGTCAAATATAGGGACCGCAGCAGGGTTCAAGGGACTGAGCTAAGGCGAGCAGTACGGAGTCAGATGCAGTACTGCTGATTATAGGCATGTCCCCCCCTCCTTTAATCTTCTTCATCACTAATCCTCGTCAGAAAATAAATGATGAAGTCTAAGCTGCACCACAAATGAATTATGCTAACACCGAGGTAAGAGTGATATAGCACCAGAATCTAGAAAAACCCGAAAGGACATTGCTTGGGGTACACAGCTTATCCCAGCCAACATGCAGACGCTTCACGGATTTTCCTATCGTGCTCACTGATGAACGGTTCACGATCGAGCTTATGTGTTCCCCTCGACGTCATTAATTTTGGTCTCCGTTACCTGTCCCATAATTCTACGTATGATTAGTGAGGGTTCCTGTACAAAAGCAGGCCAGTTAGTTTCGTTCAGCCTTGACCCTTAATTACTTTGACGCACTAATTAAGAGGTTGGCGGGTGACCTCACCAGGTGCGTCAGGTGTTACACTTTAATTAAACGCCTTGAATTCTCAGTGATCTGAGGGATCCCAGCCGGCTGGGCGGAAACTGGCAAAAGCTGAAGGGCTCCACCTTCAGCTCCAGGCCGGAAGGGCTAACAGCAGAAGCCTTCCTTTGAGTACTGGGGAACCAAACCGCAGAGGAATAAATGCCAAGATAATGTAAAGGATGACTGAGGGGAAAGACAGACCAGCTCACTGCGACAACAGTGAGGTATTTACAGGAAACCAAAATACACAGACATACACACAGACCTGTCCTCATATCCTCATATCTTTGTGGGGACCGTCCATTCATTTCTATGGGGAAGAACCCTAATCCCAACAATGACAACCTGAGCCAGTAACCAAACAAAAATGTCTTTTGGCACTTTTAGTGACAGAGTTTTATCAAACTGCATTTCCCCTTGTGGGAACTGATGAAATGGTCCCCACAACGTCAAAGTAACAGGTTTTTATCACATGGTGGGCACACACACACACACACACACACACACACACACACACACACACACACACACACACACACACACACACACACAGGTGGCTGTATTGTTCGGTAGACATGGAGTCCCGTGACTGGGTGAGGCAGCAGGGCGGGTACTCACGGCTCCAGCAGGTAGCGGTATTGCCCCTCGGGGGTGCGGTCCTGTCGGTACGTCAGGTTATAGCACAGCATGGTGTCGATGAGCTCCACCAGCTGCTGCTTCTCGCGGCTGCTGTACAGCTGGGGGTTCACCTGGGAGGGCAGGGAACAGCCATGTCAGGTCTCCAGAGGTGGGCTGGCAGGAGTTCGTCCCAGATACCCGTATTCCCAAGGCCGGGCTTATGACATAGTACCACCAGGAAGGGCAACTTTCCACACGAATGAAAAATCGGTAAATAAAACATGAGATGCACTAATTATGGATGCGCCAAATAGCTGGAGGGCGTCAGCTACAGCCCCAGCTCTGGTAAGACTGGCAAGAAAAGCCCCACAGCCCCCCCCCCCCTCCACAGCCCCTACAGCTGCATGGGAACAAGCACCGTCATTGTTTCACCTGCAAGACAGGTGTGGGTATCATTTGGGGGGGCAGGAAAGCAATTGAGCAGGTAATCGCCACAGAGGGGTGTGGGTGGGTGTGTGCATGTATTAGCAGGAAATAATGCATTATCCCCCCCCCCCAGGAGCTGTCAACATGACAGCCTTGATCCCTCTGTGTGTACTCAAGGATAGCCTGCATGTCAGCCACCCACAGACTTGAGGAGGGGGGGGGGTTAGATTACCCACAGTCCTTTAGGGCTCACAGCCTCCGCTCCATGTGTGACAAGCATGCTCTGGAGCCGGCCCACTAGCTTAGGCTCCAGGAGAAAATGAAACACCCCCCACCCCCCACACTCTATACCACACAGCTGCCCACTGTGAAGGCGTGAGCAACTCAGAGCATCACCTAAAATGGAGCGGGGGGGGGGGGGGGGGCAAAACAACTCTGAGGAGGTCAGACCACAGCTCGTAACAAAGTTACTGGGATGTGAGAGTCCGGAAGAAATTCTGTAGGCAGTGCGGGGGTGGGTACAAGCAGGCTGAGACACCTTCGTAATCGGCAGCAGAACCCGGGAGGCTGCAGGACAGACGGCATGTCGGCAAACATGACGAACGAGCCTGAGGAGAGTGACGGGGGAGGATGCTGCCGCTCGAGAGAGCGAGAGTCCAACCCCACCATCCCCCCACCCGCTACGCACCAACTGGCAGCAAGGCCCCAGCTTCTTAAAAAACAGGAGGAGCGCATCGACGAAAAGGTCAGGTGACGTCGCCGGTCTGCGGTGACGGCCTGTTATGCAAGAGGTGCTGCGGGAATCCAGCGGGAAAACGGGCGGCAGAAAATTAACATGTCCTGGGCCCCCGCGGCCCCCGTGCCGCGAGCGCCGCCGCCCAGGGCATCGACAGGATGACGTGGAAGCTGCCTGGCTAGCGTCTCGGTGCACTGCCCCCCCCAGTCGACCCGAATCCCCCCCTCCACGTCCCAGAAACCAGAAAGAGAAGCTGCCCCCCCCCCCCCCCCCCCCCCGTGACTTTTTTTTTTTTTTGGTAGCGGTGTAAAAAAACACATTTAGCCAGCAATAATTAAGACGGAGGCTGCTGTGTAGTTAGAGAAAGAGGCCGATTAGGAAAATGTACATAGACAGACACACACATAGACAGACAGAGAGACAGAGACACACACACATAGATAGAGAGAGAGACACACAGACACACAAAGAGAAACAGACACACACACGCACAGACACGCACACAGACACACAAACACACACACACATAGACAGAGACACACACACACACACACAGAGACAAACATACACACACACACAAAGAGAAACAGACACACGCACGCACAGACACACAAACGCACACACACATAGACAGAGACACACACACACAGACATACACACACACAAGGAGAAACAGACACACGCACGCACAGACACGCACACAGAAACACACACACACACACACACACACACACAAAGAGAAAGACACACGCACGCATACACACACACACAGAAACACACACGCACACACACAGACACACGCGCACACACAGACACACGCGCACACACAGACACACGCGCACACACAGACACACGCGCACACACAGGCCAGGAGCCGGATAAGTGGGTGAGCAGGCAGGCAATCCTGAGGGATGCTGGTGCAGATTCAGGCTTGCCTGGAAGCGATAAGGTAGCTGCCGCCTGCCCCCCCACCCCCGCTCCCTGTTCCTGTGGGTGGCATAAATCTATTCAAAGCAGTATGCCCCCCCCCACTTTGTTCCCAGCTGATTTTTAAGGTGCTTTGCTCATTGATATCATGCAGCAGCTCTGGCCCGAGAACATACAGTAGTGACAGCATACATGCGCAGGCACGCAGACGCAGGCACGCAGACGCAGGCACGCAGACGCAGGCACGCAGACGCAGGCACGCAGACGCAGGCACGCAGACGCAGGCACGCAGACGCAGGCACGCAGGACTCACCGGGCGCAGCTTGGGGCAGACGACCTCCAGCAGGAGACTGAGCACCTCCAGGGACAGGGAGCGAGGCCCCACCCGGCTGCGGATGGACGGGGGCACCTCAGCCAACATGGCCGCCAGGGCATTGCGGGTGTGCTGCATCCGGGTCACCGCCTGTGATTCAAGATGGGGGCAGGACCAGCCTTACACAGACATCCAGCTGTGAACCCTGCCGGCGGATGGCGCCCCCTACCTCATAGTGGCTGTTGGGGTAGTTGATGCGCGGCACGCTGGTGGCGGCGAACAGCAGATGGAAGGCGGCAGGCAGGAAGGGCAGGTAGCGCCAGAGCGAGAAGTTCTGGTTGTGCATGACAGCCTCGCCCAGGAGGTCGGAGAAGGCGAGCCAGTCAAGGGCCATGCAGACGGCCTGCAGGCTAGAGTCCTTCAGCTTCATGCTCAGGAAGTTATCATAGAGTCCCTGGGGGGTAAGTAGAGAGGAAGAAAGACAGGGAGGGAGATATGGAGAGGAAGAGGAATGGAGAGGAAGAGGAACAGAGAGGGAGGGAGAGGGGGAAGGAGAGGGGGAGAGGAAGAGAGAAAGGAAGGAAGAGGAATAGAGGGGGAGAGAGGAAAAGAGGATGGAGGAGAGAGAGGGATGAAGAGAAAGTTGGAGGAAAGAGGGGAACAGGAAGCTGAAATCACTGAGCCCAAGTTGTACAATTACAGAGAAGGAAGGAGCAGGAAGGTGAGGAAGTGGTGTGAGGGTGAGGAAGTGGTGTGAGGCTGAGGGAGATGCCGTACGTTTGTGAGCTTCTCGTGCTCTCCGCAGGACGTGGCCAGGTGCAGGATGTGCTGCAGCCTCTGGGCCCCCGCGCTGCCCAGCCCACCGTCCGGCACCACAGCAAATAGATCTTCACTAACCCGCTTCCTGCAACAGCACGCAGGCGGGGTGACACGCCAGGGGCAGTCACAATGTATGATGGGACGTGTAGTACAACACACTGATTAACAGGTGGACAAATTAGTGTTAAAGTCCCCAGCTCCATACACGTGGATGGCTGGGGTCACTGGTGAGTTTGGATGGTGCTAGAAGCACCCCCCACCCAGACAGGGTACCTTTTGGTCCTGGGCAGCTGGAAGATCTCCTGCCACATGGAGAACAGCCCCTTGTTCTGGTCCTTCAGGCCCACCTGGACGGACTGCACAGTCCGCTGGTCCAGCTGCCGCTGACCTCGGCCGTGAAGGAACTGCTCACAGAGACACTTAGCTCACACATGGGCGACCCCCTCTACTGGCCGCTCCGGGGAGCGCGGCCCAATAACAGTCTGGCCTCAAGACGAAGTAAGAGCAGGAACACTGGGTTTTAATTAACCTCTCCAACTAGAGGGGCACAGCAGGGAAAGCAAGTGCATATAGGAGACAGCTCAGTCCGGAGTGGGAGGAGCCAGAGCATTGTGGGGGCGGGGCAAGGGCAGGGGCAGAGGCAGAGTAGCCCACCTGCAGGGTGTTGATGCAGGAGCGAATGTCATTTTCAGTCTTCTCACACAGGGCCAGCAGTGCCCCCGTGTCCACCCTCATGCCCTGACGCCTGGAGATCTGCACATACGCCAGAGGTCCCAGTTAGCAGTGCGCGACGCATGTGACTCGCAGTGCGTGTGTGTGTGTGTGTCTCATGCTACCTCAACCAGCCTCTGGACCAGCCGCGAGGGCTGCGTCAGGGGGAAGCTCAGGAGGAAGGCTTGCTGCCGAAGCTGCCGGAGAGCGGGAACGTACCTGCGGGAGACCAAGCGGACCGGAGCACTAAAGCATGGCACTGGGAATAAAAGACAGACCCCTATTCAGGAAGGATTCTCTTCAGCCCTATGAAAGCCACAGCGCCACCTACAGGTCATTGCAGATGCAGATAATGGGCCTCATTAGAATAGACTCCTTCTTCTTCTTCTTGAGTGCACTTGAGACGCCACCACCAGCCACTGGTTCCGTGTCCCGGGTCTCCTTTCGGTTCAGGATGGCCAGGAGCACGTTGATAGCAGCCTGGGGGTGGGTATAAAAAGTCTGAAATAAATATTTCTTAAACCCATACCATCCCTTTGAAAATCAGAGCCTGCAATATTGGGTTTTACCAGTGCGCCCTCTGGTGGCTAAACATAACAGGGGCAGGGGGAGAGCTAGGCCGGAGCTGACCCGGGCAGGGACTCACAGAGGGGGCGCCGTCGATCTCGTCGATCACCAGGCAGTTGGGTTTCTCATTGGCCCCCAGCACAGACTTCATCTGTGTGGCCGTGTCGATTCGTTTCTGGAAGAGCTCGGCGCTGCGATCATCGCTAGGAACACATGCACACAGAAACATCTTCCTCTGGGACTTCTTACGTAAGCTAAGTCAGCCACCATGTTTAAGACGCCAAGTGTCTATACAAGATAGCACAGGGGCCATTAGCCGCAAAATAAAATTGATATCCTGCGTGCAAAATAGCCAGTGTCATGGTCAGGAACACACTCGCAAAGTCCAAATAATAAAACGAGTGAGATTAGCTACCTAGCATTCATCTCCACCACGTTGTACCCAGCATGCCTTGCAATAACGTGTGCCAGAGTGGTCTTCCCCAGGCCAGGGGGTCCTGACAGCAGCGCCACCTACAAACAAATAAGGGATTTCACCATCTACCCACACAGACCAACTGCCCACAGACATGACCCCGTATCTGCCGAGAGCACACCTTGTATTTGGGGCGGTGATACTGGTCCAGTTCGGCCTCCAGAATCTCCTCCGTCATCTGCGTCTTAGTCTTGAACCGGGAGGCTTGCTGGTCCTTCTGCAGGCGAACGTATGTCACTCTATTTACTGCAGTTTTACATTTTTATACTAGCGGTTCAGTTTTCCATAGGAGCAGCAAAGCCCCTATAGGCAGAGCTTCTTCCCGGGACCTGGACCCACAACGCTTCCAGTGCAGCAGTTTGAGTCCCCAAGCCGCACTGCACCTGTGTCCGGCTGTCTGTGTGGGTGGGTCTGGGCTTCGGGGTGGACTTCTCCCGGCCAAACACAACCATGTCCCACAGCTTCAGCCACTTCAGCAAGCAGCGGTTGGTGAACTAGGGGCACAAGGTATAGGGGTTCAGACACACGCGTGTGCAAACGTACCCTCCATGCACATGCATATACAGACACAAACTCTACACACACATACATCTGCATGTGCAGACATGTCCTCTTGACACACACACATAAACACACACACTCACGTCGTCGCTCAGCAGCTCAGTGTAGTGCGCAGGTGAGTACTTGTCCACCCAAAGCCGCGACGCTGCATCCTTGCCACCTTCATCTTGTATCCCCTCTCCCTCAGCAGGCTCCTCAGCGTCCATTTCCCCAAACTCCCGATCTACCTGACTGGAGAGCAAAAGAGAAAAACCGAAATCGAGAAGCACATCAGGGTAGGAGAACACACGGGGGGGGAGGGGGGGCAGGTGTTGGGAGTCAGAGAATCACCTGTTCAGCATTTCGGTCAGGCGCTGAGACTCCTGCACCAACTGCTGATGTCGCTGCAGGGAGAGTGTAAACAGACTCATCAGCCAGGGAACTGGAAAGGGAACAAAGAGGTGTGTGTATAGGGGTGTGTGTGTCGGGAACGATTATGGGAGGAGCCCCACCCTTTCTGCTACTTGCTCCTTCAGAACCTCAATGGGCACCGACAGCAGCCCCAGGCTATACTGAGACCTCCGGAATGCCAGGGCATCCGACGCCTGCCCGCCATGGAGAAAGACACACATACAGGTCAGCTGGGGTGTTCAGCAGGCTCTGGGCCCACGGCTAACACCTTACTCACCCTCCCCGCATCCTCGTCCTCCCTCTTCGCCAGGTACACTCGGTCACCGGAGGAGCCCGTGACGGAGATGAAGTCGCCCATTGGGGGCGGCCTGTGGAGGATGTGCTGTGCCGCCATGATTGCCCTCTGGGGGGTGGCCTGCAGGACCTCCAGACCGCTGATGTCCAGAGCGTTGGGCGTCACTGCCGGAGCACTGCTGTCTCCACCGGAATTTTGGCTGTCAGCGACATCCCAGACGAACAGCTCAAACCCAACCAATGAAAGTCCAACATGCCGTCTGACTGTGTCGACTTCCCCTACCTTCTGCTCTCCGATGGATACTCTTCCGGGGATGAGGGAGGGGTGATTTCCTTCCCATCGTCTGCAGAATCAAACTTTAGTTTTTTGACCACGTCCTGCCTCTGCCTTTTAGCCTTAGGAGCTGAAAAAGTGGAGGAAAAACAAAACGGTGAATGCAGACGCAGACAGACTGCTCTTCCCTTCTTCTCAATCTGCCTGCACTCACTCAAAGAGTCCTCGCTGGTCAACAAATTCTCCAGGTAGTCGTTCTCCGACACCTTGGAAAGTAAGCTACTGTCACATTTGTTCAATGTCTCCAGGACATCGGGAGAAGCTTTCTGTGACGTAACAGCATGCTGAGTTCTCGGGACCATGTCCCCAGAGGCGAGGGCTTCCTCAAAGGAGGTTGAGACCCTGGTCCTGCGTTCTGACTTCTTTGGAAGGGGACGAAAGTCAGCTACAGAAATCAGAGACAGGAAATAAGAGATAATAAAATCAGAAAAGGGACTCTGACTGACAGCATATGGAATGAAAGAAACGATCATACAAGATTAGATCACACTACATTAGATTAGATACACGTTATTAATCCCGGGAGGAAAATCTTGTGCATACAGTAGGAAAGAACGTACAATACAGATGAACATACTTTAATTCATAACAGACAAGGTGCATGAATAATACACATAAGGCATACAATGATAACCATATGCAAACCATTAACTGACTGCACAGGTTATCAAAACAATATATCAAATAGAGTTCATAGTCTTTCTGAAATGGACTGAAAACGATAACAGAAAACTCTCCCCTTACTGTCCATATCCGCCAACACTTCCAATTCGTCTGCAAACTGACTTTCAAAGTCATCTTCTATACCGTACATTTCATCATATTCGTCCATTTTTACGCGCTGATAAGGTCGGTCAAAATGAAAAGATGACTTTACTGCACTTTACCACTTTTTCCGTTTTTTAACCCGCAGCTATAAGAAAGTTATTCTCACATTTCGCGCAAAAAATATTGTATGCCTTTCCTTCCGGGTCAAAGTGAAATGGTTCAACAATTTGATTGGAGGAGAGACACGAAGTTCTCTTCTGATTGGTTAATGATGTTGTCACCGCAGACGCCACACAGTGAGGGACCACGTGATCCACACGTAGTGTTTGTACACTGACAGGTGAAATGTGGGTCTTCAACGTCGACTCCTGCGAAATAAACGGCGGAGTTGAATCATAAACTGCAAAGCAGCACCTAGGTTTGTGCCACATTGCCTGAATAAATATGCAAATGCATCCTGAGCTACGTTTCAAAACGTTAAGTTTGTACTAATTGGAGTGTGATTTTAGCTCTCTGGCTAACTAATTTTCTTCGACTGGTAATGCCGCGTTACTGTTTCTGGATCTCCAAAGCAAGGGAATGACACCTTGATAATGCGCAATTATCAGACATGATAACACACTGATCTGTTTTTTTTTCAATGCGTCATGCGATCGATTTATCCGTCAGTAACAGATGTTCGTAGAAGTTTTTTCGCCCATTGTTTCCCTGTCTGCCCCTTTCTCTGTCAATCAGATGTAGCAAGATAGAAAGTTGCTACAATTAGTATCATTTTAATTAATTCTTAGGATATAGCGTCTCTGACATCAGAATGCGTTTCTGGGAAAGGGGTGTAGTAGCATAGCAGTTAATGGAAAGTGATTAGTTATCATTCTTACCGCGCCATAGCAAAACAGCGAAATGTGTCACAACAGGGGCAGCTAATTCAGCGCTCAGGGAGCAGTGCTTGGGGGCGATACCTTTCTCTGAGTACCTCAGTGGTACTTCGCTGGTCAAGGATTCCAACCAGCATTCTTTCAACTATAAGTGTGCATCCCTAGCCACTAGGATCTGAAGTTGTGAGCCAAAGTTTGCAGGTTTTCCTCTTGGACATGCAACAGTCTGTCTTTATAGATATACCTGTTGTACTATATGGTTTTACAGTTACGTTCCTGCGACTCGTGGCACGTTGCCATGGAGCCAGCCAGTCTGGAGAACCTGCACGTGCTGTACCAGAGCAGTGACTTCATTGTGGTGAACAAACACTGGGACATCCGCATTGACAGCAAGATGTGGTACGAGAAGCAGACGGTGCAGAGCCAGCTGCGGCATCGCTTCCCGGACCTGGCGGACCCCGAAACATACTACGGCTTCAGGTCGCGCAGTAATCTCCTCCTGCACTACCTATGCGATTTATTGTCTAATCAACTGCGTTAAGGTTTTAAAAAGGCTTTTAAAAAATTATCTAAAAGTGGTAAACTTTTCCTTAATAGCAGTAGTTTTGTGTTCACCTGGGATACCATCTTTGCTTTATTTTCGTTTTTTTTTTTTTTTTGGTGCATATTAGACATTCAATATGCTCATTATCAATAAAGCTCAGTAATTTTTCAGCCTTTCCATCTAGTATAGACGCCCATCACTGAAAAAGTGGCAAAGGGAAGGGTTTGTGCCTGGGAAGGCAAAAAAACTCATGCAGTTTGTCAGAGGTGAACGACTAGGTTAAGCGAATTAGCCGTTTTTACTTATCCTGAATACAGCGTAAAATTCCAACTGGTCAGAGAGCCGGTCGTAACTCCAGGCGGTCGTTAAACAGGTAGGTCGTTAAGTGAGGAGGGTCTATAAAGGAAACTAAAGGCTGTACAAGGAGGCTTAACATCCTTTGTGCCTCTAACCCTGCAGTTTGTCTCACTGCACTGAATACATGAAGGAAACCTGACTGGAGGTTTTGGCCCCCGTGTCCTTGACAGATTCTGTCACCAGCTGGATTTCTCCACCAGCGGGGCCCTGTGTGTGGCGCTGAACCGGGCAGCAGCAGGCCGAGCCTACCGCTGCTTTAAGGACCGGCTGGTCACCAAGGCCTATCTCGCGCTGGTGGGTGGGCCACTCCCTGTCCGCTGGTCAGTGCCGCCACATGCCCATCGCGCAGCTGCTAACAGCCACACTCCCGTTTGGAACCCAGGTGCGCGGCATTCTAGAGAGAAAGAGGACGACACTGGACTTCGCCATCGGGAAGAACACCTCAGAGGGCAGGACTCACATGATGTGCATCGAGGGAAGCGAGGGTAAGGGCTCACCTCCGTCCATCGAGGGGCCATGCCAGCAACTGCGTGCTCCAGGGTAACTAGCTGCTGCTTTTCCCCAGGATGCGAAAACCCCAAGCCATGCCAGACGGTACTCACCGTGCTGGAGTACGGATCATACGACGGCGATCCTGTGACCAAAGTCCTGCTGCAGCCACTGACAGGTGTGAGAAAGTCCCAAAACACCAAAACTACAACAGTGGGGTGGAAGGTGTTTATGGTAAAGGGACAGCAGTTAGAGAACGGCTCTTAAGGGTACTGCTGCCACCTGCTGGTCACTATTGAATTCATATAGCAAAAACCATATTTTCCTAGAATGGGTTGGATTTTACAGGCAACAAATTAGCTGACTAGCATATTTCAGAATAAAATACATTTCTTTTCAGCATGGAGGAGGAACAGGTTTAGTTTAATGAATTGAAATATAGGATGCATGAGCAGCCTTTCATTACAGGTCGGACTCATCAGCTGAGAGTTCACTGCAGCGCTATTGGGCATCCTATTGTGGGGGACTTCACCTATAGCCTGCGGACGGACAGCGCCCCCTACCGCATGATGCTACATGCTTTCCTGCTGGACATCCCGCTGGAGGGCGAGCCTATCCGTGTCACGGCTCCTGACCCCTTCCAGTCCACGCTGGACACCAAATGGGTACCGCAGCACTTGGTCCAGTCACTAGAGGGCGCCCTGGAGAGCCTGCTTGGGAGCAGAGGGGACCAGTGCGACCAGAGTGATTTGAAGACCATGGGAGAGCCACCGGGGAAGGACGTCAGCAGGGCCCCACCTTTGGAGACGGAGGAACAGAGGGTTCAGTGCCAGCAGTGGCTATGCGAGTGGGCCCTGGACTGAGGAAGCGAACACACACACACACACACACACACAGGCAAACATCACACTTAGATAACACAAGGCCAGGTCTCAGGTAACAATACCTCCAGCAGGTTTGGAGGAAGATGACGATGGCACAACATGCACGAGTCCTTCCGCTTGGCCCAGAAACGTCTCCAAGTTCAAAGAGATCCTCCACATCACCTAGCGTCCGTCCTTAGGGAACTGGGGACCGGTTGTGCCCAGCAGGGAGCCTCCCCCAGCCGCACCCTTCCGGAAGCAAGGGCTCCCCTGGGCCTTCCCGTCCACCCCCACTGGGATCTGATGCTACCAGCACCAGCTGGAATTCACCTACCTTTTTTGGGGCATCATCGCTCATGTTTCACTGGCCTCATTTAAATGCATTTTACAATTTTAACCACTAAAGAGACATATTCCTACTGTATTCCAGTGATATCCATAAGTACACTGTACAGCAAAAGTTATGTTTTATTTTCTTATATTTTAGGCTTTTAAGCTAGAGACAGATGGTCTGCCTAGTCTTAGTCTGAGCATTTCCTGCTTCACCTAGAAGCATTTGCAGTGTTTATATTCAGAAAGGTGGGCGGCGAAGCTTCAGCCGAAGTTGGCAGTGCCCCATCAGGCTGGGGGTCAGATCTTTTTAAACTGTAAAGGCTTAGAGTTTTGCCCCCCCCCCCCCCATGAGCTGCTGACGACAGGGCTTGCAGATGGTAGTCGACTGTGCTGGCAGTTCTACTTTAGGTTACTGACCAAAACAGGACGGCTCTTTGTGATGGAAATCGAGCCGCTGAACCGCCATGTTGGATCGGATAGTTCCAACACTGGAGACACCTTTGCATTCCCCTTCGTGACACCCCCCCCCCCCCCCCCCAGTGTTGCACGAATATTCAATTGTTCTGCCCACCCAGTCTCTGTGATGTGACACCTCTGTCCTTTTAACCAGTGTTTTACGTGAAGTATTTTAATGGTTTTAAACTGATTTATACGCGTAAAGTAACTCACTGCAGTATTTGTATATACCCAAGTCTATTTTAAATCTGAAATAAACCTCTGCATCAGTCACAGTTTGTTCAGCTCTTGTCTTCAGGTGTCAGACGATCTGGGCCAGCATTCATCTTTGGTACACTGGCACTGTGTCACACAACGGGTTAATAAAAAGTCAAGCTTTATTCCAGCATTTGATAAAACACTTAAAAACAGGAAACATACAAACATTTAAAACGGTAAGACTGTCTGGAGAGGAAAGAAATTTTTATATAAATTTTCTTCTATAAAACACACACAGAGCTCCCTATACGTGATTGGATTCATTACCCTGCAGGCCTGATCAACGAAATCAAGTTTAAAACTGAACAGTTGCATGAGAAACCGAAGGGACATTAAGTGTTTTCAGAACAGTGAACTCACATACCTAGTACATACATAGAAAGGAACCCTCGTAAGGTGAGTGTAGTGACCTTTTGGCTGAATGGGGTGGGTTTGGGGGGGGGGGGGGGGGGGCGTGGTCAGGACGACCTGCAGGCCAGCAGCTTCTCCACCATGGTGCGGGCGTAGCGTAAGCGGCAGGCCAGATCCCGGCAGCAGCCCTGTTCCTCGATCAGGCTCATCCTGTAGGTGCGGAACTCACGGCGCTCGTCGATGTACGTCACGGCTGCCATCAAGGGGCACAGGATCAGCTTGGTGTGGTCCTGGGCGGGGGGAGGAGCAGAGGGCAACTCCTTGTGATTAAGAAATAATTACTGTACTGTTCTGAGTCTCAACCACTACTGTCACATAAATCGTGCTATGAGACTTTACATACTGTAGAAGTTCAGTTTCAACATAAAATAAAGACTGGTGTATTTATTGCAATTGCTGCGTTTTATAAAATTGTTTTTATTGAAGTGTACTGTTTGAACTTATTTAACTATTGTGTGGTCTCTGCATGGGGTTGTGCAAGGAAGAATTCCGTCATACTTAGTACATTATGCACGTGAATAAATAAAGCTTCAAATCGAACGAAAAACAATCGGACCAACATGGTTAGTGTGCAGGCAGAGAGCATGATGATTTGGACCTCACCACTGGAAGGATGTGGTTCGTTGGCATAAAAAACATTGACAGATTATAAGCATTTCATGGAAGGTTCCAAGTTAGCGTAGATTCTGCTCCCTCCCCACCTGGAAAAAGTTGATCTGCACGGTGCCGTTGCTCAGGTGCAGCACGATGGCGCTCTTGGTGCGGAACCAGTGGCACAAGTAGGGCAGACGGGCCAGCTCGTCGCCGTCCCGCCGTGTGATGTTTGCGCCCGCCTTCAGCAGATGCTCGCTCATGTAGTTCCGGAAATATTTCAACAAGGTTATCTGGGTGGGAACAAAAAGGTTAGAAGTGCTAGCGAGAGGGGCAGGGTTAGCAATTATAAAGACTGAACATAGTTCAAGGAGAGGTGATTTTAACAAAGTTTAAAAAACAAACACAAACCAACAAACACATATTGCAAAAACAACCCAACTACATTATTCTGCTCGGTGAGCCTGGGGACTGGCACGGTGGATGCCCACCTTCTTAGCCAGGGCCGAAGGGTAGGAGCGGACGTTCATATAGGACTCGCAGCTGTTCCTTTCTATGTACTGCAGGCTGTCCCCGTCACTGTACATGATGAGCCGCGTAGAGTCGTTGAAGAGCACGCCCACGCTGTTGTCACACAGCTGGTATCCTGTGGGGTGGTTGCAAGCACAGGGCTCGTATTCACAAAGCATCCTAAGGCCAAAGGTAGCTCCTAACTCGCCATTTATAAGAAACTCCTAAAACTTATGGCCCAATCAGTCCTAAATTTCTCCTAATTATTATTATTATTTTATTTTTACTAAGAGTAATTCACAAAGCCCCTTAGCGCTGAAAGTAGCACCTAAATCTGGGAGAACTAAAAAGTAGTCGAGAGGACTCCTAAGTCACTAAGGCCGATTCACAAACCACTTATAGTGATCATTATAACCAATTTCTTTCTTTTTCTTTATGTCTCAAGCAGATTACCGTCTAATTGACATTTGTATATTTATTACATGAATATAAGGTAATAAAACGCCATCATGTTTTCAATGCACGCAGCATTAGCCTCAGGTAGCTAGCCAGAAGCAGATGGGTTACCGCAAGGCAAAGTAATGACAAAATGTTGTCATGTTTAAAAACAAAAATGATCACTAAACGGACTGCTTGATTACAATAAGCAAATTATTTTTTAAACAGTATTTGTACAGGAATGATTTTGTCCCAAGCTATTTGATCTATACAAGCGGTTGATCACTATAACCATGATCACTATAAGCAGTTTCCACTGTATTTGTGTTTATGGGATGTTGCACATACATTTTCACCCCGTGGTTATTGCAGGCAAGCTTGTGCATGAGAACTTATGTCAGTCAAAGCGACAGTCTTACTCGTAGCTTAGGAGTCGGCTCTTTTCCTAACTAAAAGTTGCTTTCAGCCACTTTGTGAATCGGTTTTATGAAAAAACTTCAGGTTAAAAACAGTGCAATTTAGAAGTACTCAGTGATAAGATAAAATGCTTTTTGAATACAGGCCCAGGATGCAGCAGCAGCACGGTAACCAGCCAGCTGCCCACTGGCTTCCCCCCCAGGTGGATGGCGGCGGACACGCGGGACGTGACTTACCAAGACCGTACTTATCAGAGTAGTCGACCCACTTGCTAATCCAGAAAATGGGAATACAGGCGGGATCCTCTGCCTCCTCTGTGGGGAAAGCAGAGCCGTTTAGGACATGTGGTACTCGAAGCAGCGATGCCATCCATGGTCCCTCACTCACCCTGTCGGATCAGCGCCCGGTCCGACGGCTTAGAGATGTCAACGCTGCTGAGCTGTTGGAGCAGGTCGGACAGGTAACCGGCGATCATCTCGGCGACGTCCCTGTGCGGGATCACCAGGCAGGTGCTTCAGCATGACACGGTAACCAGATAAAGCCAGGATACATGGGGACACAACACGCGTGAACAACTGTCTTACTAGGGTCTTGCTCTTTTTGTTAGATGTTGTGCAGCACTGTTCCAATACTGCTTACGCTTGTACCCAGGCACTGACTGGAAGCTCAGCCTAGCTGCACTTATGCCTAGTCGACTCCTTGATGTTTGCAATGCGCTATTTGTCTCACTTGAATGTCGCTTTGGACAAAAGAAACTGCTAAATAAAATAGATGTAAATGTAAAAACATGTCCATTCAACAAAGTTATATAGGCATTTATGGAAATTGTCCTCTGCCTTAAAGATGAAGCAGGATATATGGCTATAGACCTTGTTGGGGGGGGTAAGGAATTCATAGGCTACGTTAGGAGAAGGAAAGGAAGTTTATCTCAGGAGGGTTCAGCTTTACCTTGGCTGCAGATCCTCCTTGGGCTCCAGTTTCCCCATCTTCTCTAAGGGACTCTCCGTTCCTGGAGGACCATGGGGGGGGCAAATGAGGATCATCCTTCGAGGTCATACGGTAACGAAATGAAGCAGAGTCAGGAACCGGGCAAGACAGGACCTTTGTTGAGCGCGGTGAGGGGTTGGCGGAAGCTCGGTTCCAGCGTGCTGGGGACGATGGAGAAACGGGGTGGCACAGTGAGGCAGCTGGTGGGCAGGTGCAGGGGCGTGTAGCCGGACGTGAAGAAGTCGTCCGCAAGCAGGTCGCTAATGGTGGGCCGCTTTGAGGGGTCGGGGTGGAGCATCCGGCGAATGAGAGCCATCGCTAGAAGGTTGATGTGCTGAGGACATGGAGTGGAGTCACAAGGATGCTTAATGAACAGACCAACAAAGCGAACACCTGAGCCCAATTCGCCTTTATACATTTAAATAGCTCCACTTTTTAAAGGGCCAGTTCACTTTTAAGGGTTTAGGCCAGGGGTAGGTAACCTGATCCATGGAGAGCCGGTGTAGGTTTTTGGGATGCCCTCTCAGTCAAGCAGCGATTCTCAACTCCAGTCCTGGAATCCACTGTTATTGGCTGATTGAGAGGCCATCCCAAAAACCCACACCGGCTCCATGGATCAGGTTCCCTACCCCTGGTTTAGGCACTAAAACCATACTAAAGAGGACCTGGGACTAATCTTTCGAGTATGGCAAAACTCAACATGTAGAGGTGATAAACAGCAGCAGTTCAGAGCTCACCCTGGGAATAGTGTAGTCGTTCTTCTTGATACGGATATACGTCTCCTTCAAACAGGACGTCTCAAATGGAGGCTTCCCTACCAGCAATGTGTACCTATGAGGCAACCATAAATGATGAAGGTTCCGGGCAGACACTTCTTTCATCAGAATTGGGTAATTCAGGTCCAGAGAGTAAAAGTCTTAGACCAGAATTTTGTTTCAACCAACCAGTCCAGTACTCTCAGATTGTGACTCTTTATGCTCAACTGGTTAGTTGAAACAAAATCTTGGTCTGGATTTTTACTCTGTGTGTCATATACAAGCAGACTACATTACTAAAAATCAAGTCACTGGAAGTGAGATCCGTTATCAACCCGCCCGCCCTTACAGGATGCAGCCTAGTGACCATATGTCCACCTCGAAGCTGTGGCCCTTCTTGCACAAAACCTCTGGGGCGATGTAGTTGGGTGTTCCACACAGAGTCTTCTTCCTCTCACCATCATACTCGATCTTCGTAGCTAGCCCAAAATCACCTGCAGTAAAGGAAAACTCAGCTCAGTCACCTGAACCGAATGCAAACAGGCTGGATAAAGGTGCCAAAACGGGCACTCCACCTATCTTGACCTCCATGTCATCATTGAGAAACAGGTTGCCCAGCTTGAGGTCACGATGAATGACCCTGTTGTTGTGAAGATACTGGCAGCCCTGGATTGTCTGCCGCATGTAGTATCGAGCTTCTGGCTCTGTAACCGACTTTCTTCTCTTGTGCAGCTCCAGGAGAGACTGAAAGACAATCAAGGGGCTTTGTGTGTTATAAATCAGTGGAGAAAGTGCATGCACCTCAAGGAATCTGAGCTAAACAAATATGAGTTCTACACGTCATCCGCGGACTACAGTAAGAATCCCTCTCTGTTGAGCAGGCGAGTAAACTGATGTTGAGAAGTAACGTCAGAACAGAGATGGTCTAAGGAATGTCAAAACTGGAAAAGCAACTTTCAGAGCTGCATTTCAACCCTAACACACTCACTCTGAATTCGCTTTACTGTAAATATACATGCATTCACGTTTCATCAGCTCGCACTCACCCTTCGCCGGCACATCTCCAAAACCACGAAGACGAAATCCTCATCCTCGAAGAAACCGTGAAAGCCAACAACGTGCGGGTCGTCGAGGCTCTTGTGGATGGCGATTTCCATAGACATCTTCTCCTTCTGGCTGGGCTTCAGCAGTAAAGCTTTGGGAACCACCTTCCCGGCGAACACCTCGCCCGTGTCCATGTCCGTGATCTCGTAGCACTTGGCGAAGCCGCCCTTGCCCAGGAACCTTCCCCGCCGGTAGCGCTTCCTCTTCCGTGGGTCCACTAGCACCTCGGGGACCTCTTTCAGAGGGGCAGACCTGGGGTCGACGTGCGCCGGCGCCTTTATCCCTGCGCTCATTTTCAAAGCTCACGTTTTCCCTGATAGTTTATAATATATATTTTTTTTTATATAGCCTACAGCCCTTGTGAGTTTTATCCAGCTTTAGTCAACGAGCGGCTAGACAGCTAGCTAACTCCTGTAGTACTGTTAATCTCTAGTTTATAAAATCAGATTATTTCAATAAAACAATTTTTATACATTCACGACCGTAAAGTGGCACAGAGATAGTTTATATTTTATCAAAAATAATTACATTATGTGCAAAAAAATGTATATAAACAAATCGCCACAATCATCCGTCTTTCACACCGCCCGTCTCCATGGTATCTCCCCCTCCGCGAGCGAACCGCAGGATTTCAAATCCTGCTCCGTTCCGTAAGACGCCGCCTGATTGGTCCTCCCGATTTGAATCGTAGGCTTGCGCCCCAAGGCACCATGGGAGCCTTAAACTTAAATAACTTGGATTTAAAGGGTCTGTTCCCACCCAAACAGCTGTCATTTGGACTAAGTGTAAACCAGCAGCGTCGCTACGGATTTATGAGAAGGAGGGGATCTGAACTTAATGAAAATTAATCTGAACGCACTGTACTAGTATACATCGCGCCCTATGTCTATTAATTTGATTGCGTGTGTGTATTTAATCTGTGCTTAGATATTTACATCTATGGTTATATTTATATATATGTTTCTATTTGCACTTTTTATACATATATCTCCTATTACATTAACACTAACTCAGGCCTCATTGTGCAATATTCTGGAATGTCTTATTTCAGTTGCTATTCAGATTACAACAATTATACATTCTATTTATATATAAAACCACACAAATATACTTGCACAATTTATATGTAATATTTTCTTTTTAGTACTTTAAATTAGTCTAATTTGTAGCTTTTCCCTGATATTTTCCTGATAGTTAACTGATATTTGTTACATGTGAGTGCATCAAATGAGAGAACATTTTAAACTGGATTTGAGGAAGCACTTCTTTACACAGCGTGTAGTTGGAGTATGGAATAGTCTTCCTGCTAGTGTAACGCAAGATAAAACCCTGGGTTCCTTTAAATCGGAGCTAGATAAGAGTTGAACAACTCTGAGCTATTAGTTAAATTCTTCCCAAACGAGCTTGATGGGCCGAATGTCCTTCTCTCGTTTGTAAATTTCTTATGTTCTAGGACTGCTACTGCTTTTGTTGTCCTCTGTATAACGACAATAAAGAAATCTTATCTATCTTATCTTGTACTTGATGGTGTATATGCATACTAAGACATTTTGGAGAATTCTACGCTTCCAGCTTTGTGGGAACCGTTTGGAGAAGGCCCTTTCCTGTTCCAGTATGAACGGTGCACAACGCAAGGCCCATAAGGACATGGTTGGGTGAGTTTGGTGTGGAAGAACTTGACTGGCCCACACAGAGCCCTGACCTCAACCCCCATCGAACATCTTTGGGATGAACTACAGCAGTGATTGCGAACCAGACCTTCACGTCCAACATCGGTGTCTGACCTCACAAATGCTCTTCTGGATGAATGGGCAGAAATTCCCACAGATACACTCCAACATGTTGTGGAAAACCTTTCCAGAAGAGTGGCAGATGTTATGGGGGGGGGACCAGCTGCATGCCTGTGGATTTAGAATGTGACGTCATATAAGTTCCTGTAGGTGTCATGGCCAGGCGTCCCAATACTTCTGCGAATATAGTGTGTTATGTTGTTGCAGAGGGAGCCACTAAGCATCTTGGGTAACCCACTCGCACAATGAAAAATCGTTGATCCATCGGGGGAGGAGGTGTCCCCCCTCTAAAATTAAAGATGTTTTATCGATGCATTGACTAGATTCAGCACCTTTTCTGTTTATTCTTTTATTATTGAATCATCCAGTGTGTTGATAAAAAAAAGCAGCATTATTCTCAGTTAATTGTAAAGTTTCAGTAGCAGACAATTACATTTTAGACTAAATGTATTACACCCCACTGGCAGGCCGCTGCCTGTGCTGCGCTGAAAGGCATATGTTTAACATCACAGTTGTTTGCAGTACTTTTCATGAATGCACAATACTTACATTATTAAAATATATAAGTATATACTGAATATGATTAAAGACAAAAACGAGTGGGCATTAAATATAAATATATCAGATTGGATTCTGGCTCCTCACCCGTGAACCAGGAACAACCTACCCCCACCTGTTCCGATATTATATAAAATATAAGAGGACAATTAGCTTACATTTCATCACCAGGTTTGTTCAGTTCGAGGCATTTCCGACTGTAACGAACCATGACAACCACTAGAGGGCGGAATAGCGCCCAGGTCTGGCGACACATGAATCGATGCGCCGTGCAACGTGGAGTCAATGGGGAGCGACTAAACAAACCGATTTCAATACAACTTTGCAACTAAGAACTACTTGAATACTAAGATGAATTGGAAGCTTATTTTAATTTTTTCCTGAATTTTTCTGTCTTTCCTTTTCCCTGTTATTGTATTGTACCGTCTTAATGACGTAATGCAGGGGTGGCCAATCTTATCCGCAAAGGGTGGCTGTGTATGCAGGTTTTTGGGATAACCTTTAGGTCAGCTGTTCACACCCAGGTGTGAGGACTCTTCAGCCAATCAGTCCTCTAATTAGTAATCTAATTAGGGAGTTACAACGAAAACCCACATACACACCGGGTCTTTGCAGATAAGATTGCCCATCACTGCTGTATAATGTAACACAACACACTCATGTAAAGTACCTTGGGGCAGGCATTGTGAAGGCGCTATATAAAAACAAATTACATTGAATTGAACTCTCTTACCAAAGGCAATCTGTTATGCATTGCCTGATCATATTACTTGTGTGATAATTTGATAGTAAAAGCTGATGCTATTAAACTGTGCGGCTGTAAATTCCCAGATGCATATCAACCACATTTAAAATATGCAGTTATCTGAGCAATTTAACTACGCGGTTTCCATTTATCACACACCTACACAAGTTCATTTTAATTACTCCTCACACCCTCGGGAAAATATGTCTGTTGTACAGTTTAACAAGCACTTAATATTTACATTAGAATTAGCAGCTCTGTGCCGAGTTGGTGCAGCGCCCATTCCACTCCATGCGCCTTTTGGAAAAAGTTGGAGCTAAAATGAAGCAGGCTGGGCATCTTCCACGCCGTTTCTCGCTGTGTTCACGTCCTGCTCCAGTCATGATATCAACCAGACACCTTGTGAGGCAGAGCTGTAGCTCTCGGCTAGCAGACGGTGCAGCTGTCTGCCTTCTTTATCAGCGGCTTTTTGCGCACCAGAGCGCCGTCCTTTGGCACAGTTCCCCTGCGCACTGGCAGCCCCGCGTTCAGGCTGCTAGGGAAGTTCACCTGCCGCAAGAGCTCCTCGAAAACTCCCGCGACGTTCAAGCCGCTCTTGGCGGACGCCTCCACGAAGCTGGCGCTCCAGTCCAGCTCTACGATGGTCATGCTCTCCTTCGCGGGAACCCGGCGATGGTTTCCCAGGTCGGCTTTGTTACCAACCACGGTAATGGGTGTGAGCTTGCTCCCCTTCAGCTCCAGGATCTCCTCCCGCAGCCTGTGCACCTCCTCGAAGGACTCGGGGTCGTTGATAGAGTAGACCAAGGCGAAAGCATCGCTCTGGCGGATGCAGAGCTGCCTCATCGCCGGGAAGGAGTAACTACCGCTGGTGTCCATGATCTCGATGCGCATCTTGGTCCCATCCAGGTCGTGCTCAATGCTGTGCAGCTCCTCCACAGTGCGCTTGTGCTTGGGCTCGAAATTGTCCTGCAGAAACCTCCGGATCAAGGCGGTCTTGCCCACCCCCGCCGCGCCGAAGAACACCAGGCGGACGGTGGTCTTGTTCTTCTCGGCCGGAGACATCGCTCCGCGCTATTTAGGGAATGGACACCCGTCTGAATTTGCGCAGACCGATAAGGGCAGTATGCTGACGCTCCACAAAAGTGGAAGAGAAAACAAGGCTGTTCCTTTCCTGACTCCTAAAAACTTTATTAAGAAGAGATTCCTAAAGTCAGGAAGCGTCTAAGTTTAACCTTATGTACTGTGCAGAATCTCCGCCTCAGCTGCACTTGCCAATGATGCAGGAGGAGGCGTGATGCGCTTCCAGCAAGGCGCCGCCTACCGACAAACCACTAGTATCTAGTTCTTTGACGGGTCTGAAAGGCGTGCTGGTATGCTGCCGAGTGCGCTAATTATACGCGATTTTAGGCTTTTCCCTGACTCTAACTACGAAAAGTAACTAAGATTACGACTATCATACTGTCCATACATTACGTGGTATTTTGATTTTCCAGTGCAACGCTGGTTATTCGTCAAACGGGGTGAATAAACACAAAAGTGTCCAGACTGCGTTTTTCAAGTTGCTGTATTGCCGTTTTTTTCTTCTGATTCACACCATACTGTATTTGGCTTATGGTAAGCCATAAGGAGTTATTTACTGTCACGCCAACAAAAGAAAATGATAAATTAAAACTTTAGAACCACGCCTCTTGTATTTCAGTTACTGTTGTGGTGTATATTATATTTACAAGGAACGCAGATCATATGGCAAACACAGGACAAACTCTCATGTATTTTGGGCTTGCTTTCTCCATATTACTTTGCACAGTGGGGTTATTTTCGGCTTCTTTTCATGGGTGAGGTTGCTTGTCTGTCGTCCCGATCTGCACCAGCTTGCTGTATTCCTAAAGTACGCTGTAGCGAATGGCTTTTTCATTTCACACCGAATGAATGATTACGCAAACACAGCTGTTGATTTCAGCATTTCCTTTTCACGCTGCAATTAGCCTACGTATATAAATAACCGCAGCCTCAAAAAATAAAATAGGAGAGGGTCACGAGAGTCAGAACTGGACATTTGTTAATATTAAAACAGTATTTAATTTTTATAAAGCCTTGGTCTGCGGGATACCGCTCTATCCAGTCTGCTCGTTTCACTGGTCCAGTCACAGCCTCCGGCTTAAGGTATCCATTAGGGATACACGTGTACCTTTATCTCTTCGGTAATTAAGGCATCGCTTTAGAGGCAGAATACCAGATTGGTTAGGAGTCTATTGTGACTGTCATGGTTAGCGAACGTGCTCACCCTGTCAGCTTCCTCCTTAGGGGTGCCCTTCTTATTCTGTCGATAAGAATCAAGGGATGTGAGGCCACTGTAGCGGCTGACATTTAATCCCGTGTATCAGTGAATAAAGACTTTAATTGTGGCTGCCTGGTGGAGCGAGAGAGGCAAGGTGTAATACAAAGACGGACAAAGAGAAGCAAGCAAGCAGTCTAAAAAAAATGACAGCAAGCGTGACATTTTCATTATATGTCCATGGTCTTACAGAATGGGGGACACACCGGTGGTAAACCAGCCGGGCAGATTGTGTCATTCTCAGTGTTGCCCCAATGTCTGTGTGATGCATGATGGGAAAGGATACGAGAGATTCTCAGGGCCATTCCAAGGACCACAGTGGCAGGTTTGACAAACCAAAAGGTGGAGACACATCAAAGATCAAACGGAGATGCAGCCATATCCATTCCAAGGTCTGCTAGGGATTTGATATCCAGCTTCTGACTCTCCATTTGATGCTCAGTCTTCTACGTGGGATTCTTCTTGCACATAGACAAAGCTCTTCTCTGGTAACAGTACACTATATGGACAAAAGTACTGGGGCTGCTGGCCATTACACCTACAGGAACTTTTATGACATCCCTTTCTCAATCCATAGGCATCAATATGGAGTTGGTCCCTCCTTTGCAGCTATAACATCTGCCACTCTTCTGGGAAGGCTTTTCACAAGATGTTGGAGTGTGTCTGTGGGAATTTTTTGTCCATTCATCCAGAGGATCATTTGCGAGGTCAGGCACTGATGTTGGACGTGAAGGTCTGGCTCGCAATCTCTCTTTTATTTAGTTCATCCTAACGGTGTTCGACGGGATTGAGGTTAGCGCTCTGTGCGGGTCAGTCAAGTTCTTCCACTCCAAATTCACCCCACCATGTCTTTACAGACCTTGCGTTGGACACTGGGCCACAGTCATGCTGGAACAGGAAAGCGCCTTCCTTCCCCAAACTGTTCCCACAAAGCTGGCAGCCTAGAATTGTCCAAAATATATTGGTATGCTGAAGCATTAATAAATCTCTTCCTTGGAACTAAGGGGCCTCGCCCAACCCCTGAAAAACAACCCTATACCAATATCTTTCATCCACCAGACTTTACAATCGGCATAATGCAGTCAAAAGTTGTCTTGGCATCGACCAAACCCAGACTCATCCTTCAGGCTGCCAGGCAGAGAAGCACAATTCCACTGACACGTTTCCCCAGCTTTGGAGTCCAATGGCGGCATGCTGTACACCACCCCATCCCTCGCGTAACTTTGTACTTAGTGATGTGAGGCTTGCATGCAGCTGCTCAGCCATGGAAGCCCATTTCACGAAGCTTCTGCTACACGGTTAATGCCAGAGGAAATTTGGAACGCTTGAATTTACTGAGATTCGAGATCTTCTGAACCACCCATTCTATCACAAATGTTTGTGAACCTGACTGCATAAATAGGTGCTTGCTTTCATGCACCTGTGGTAATGGGCTTGAATAAAACACCTGAATTCAATGACTAAGTGGTGTGTCCCAATGCTTTTGCCCATGTAGTTTATCTGTGAATCTTGTAGATGCCCCCATGGTACTCGGACACATACTGATATTTGGGCATGTTACCAGGGAGCCACGTCCATTTGAAATTGGCCCTCCTTAGCTTACCTACAAAATCCTGTTGTCTGCCACCCAGTCCCCCATATTGCTGGTTTTTCTCCCACAGTTATACATTTGCTACAGGGACAAAGCTCTCCACGTACACTTGTGTAACAATCAGCAGTCACTCAGTGCCATGTGTCTGTCGTCCTTAGCCCTTAGGCACTATTCCAAAGCCTTGTCACTCCAGTCCCATTTGCCCATCTGTTTTGTTCAATCTCCTGAATGGGCAGTAATCCTCTCCTATTTGAAGTCTGTCCTGTGCCAATAATGGTGATCCAACAGGAGGCCAGTGAAAGTGACACTTTCCATAAAGATGGTGCCGCAGAGGCTGAAGAGTCCCCTAAACAGTGAACTCGCCCCAGAAGAGGTTGTCAGGCCTCCTGTATTACTGGAAGAGCATCTGCATGATGCATAACCCTCAAACTACCACACCATGACGGGCGTTGGAGTTTATGTATGGCCACGTCTCAAACAGTAATAAATAAGACTTGAAAGCCTAGATTAGCTGATTATTTGTTGCTTGTTGGTCATGCGCTGGTCTATCTACGAGAGGTGGGGATTTGAGTCACTGACTCGTGACTCGACTGGGACTTGAGTCACTAATTTGATGGCTTATGACTCTACTCGGCAAAACTGATGGAAAGACTTGGATTTGACTTGGACTTGATGGCAAATACTTGAGGACTGGACCCGACTTGGACTTGAGGTTATAGTCCCCATCTGGATACCATAAAGTTCATTTTATAATTTCAGTGTATATTTATTCTCTTCTTTCTGCATTTTCAATTGGCTGAATGCAATGACCATATGACTGCCTGCAGCAGTAATAGCAGAATTATTTTTGCAGTAACTTTTGCGATCATTGACCATGTTGCCGCGCACTTATATGTATGCGTGGTGCACAGCAGAAAATAGCCCCCCCCCCCCCCCCCCAAAAAAGCCACTGCGTAATTCAATCTCTGATTAAGAGTGTGCTAATAAATTATTTGTGTCCCCTTAAGTGGAGTGTTACCTTAAGTTCAAATGGAATTATTTTCAATGGTAAATTTTTTGTTTTGCAAACCTCTTACAGGTTGTAAAGTTTGCGACTGCAGTGGGAGTTTCTCGTTCAGAGGAGGTTCCAAGCGTATTTGTAACCCCCCCCCCTCCCCAGCTACTGAAGACCAGCCCCCCATGTAGACTGACTGTTTGTCGTCGCCAGTGGAAAGTTTATTTTTAATCAACGCTCCCGATTTTGGCCCGTGGGCTATTTTTAAAGCATATTTTGCTCCCCAAACATTGTTCTGCCTACTGAAGGTAACGGTGACTGACTGCGAATTGAATGTTATCTCCCGTTCTGGAAATGACAGCTCCTTTGTGCAGCGGGAATCACCAGATGGGAAAGCCCGAGTCGTGTCGCATGGGCGGATCAACGAGACAGAAGTGATCGATTGGCTGTTCGGCGCCGTGTGATGTGCAGAGAGAGAGACACCCTGACATCACACATCCTTATCGGCCATTTAGAATATAAAGCTCTGGAAAATTTTCAATTTCACTCATCTCTCAAGTTATGGATATGCGTCTGTGTAAAATATACTTCTTTTTTTTTTTTTTTTGCAAACTCCAACCTGCCTCTTCATTTCTGTTTCTCAGTGATGAAGGGTTTCTCCCTTGCTTTACTGGTCTTCAGTCCTGCTTCTAGCAGCTTGTTATGAACTGTCGCAGCAGTGCACTTTCCCATTCCTTTTGAAGGTCACTTGAGGTCATCCACCAGTTTATGAGGCACTGCCGGATAAGTCTTAGAAATTTTGAGCCTGGAAGCAACCTGCTGCTCAGTGGCCAGCAGAACCAGGATTAAACCAGGATTTAAAAATGCATTTTTTTAAAAAAAAAAACATAGAATGGTCTCAGTTTTTTTCTGGGGCTGTACGCTTCCTTAACAGCATCTAGGACGACTTAAGTCTGATTCACAGCTTACTTTGCCTTGAAATTTAACCAGATTCAGCGACCTTCACTGATCTAAGATGCAAACCAATGGACATGGGGGTGAAGCTGATCAGTCTCAATGCTATAATCAGGACAAACGATTCATGTTCATGTCAGAGAACCAGAAAACAACTTACCTGTCTGGCTTTGTCGTACAGTTGCATCTGACAAGAACTGCTAAACTTATTGCTTATTGTAGTACCCATGAGAGATATACTTAACCTAAATTGTTCCAGTAAGAATATCACTGCATACTGCATGATTTTTTCGATCTCCTGGGGGCCTTACCATTTCTCCCATCTGCACTCCAGTCCCAACCTGATACATGTCAGCTAAGTAAACTGTGAACTAATAATCAGGCCTTATCCCAATGCAAATATACATAAATATATTAAAGCCAATGATCAGCTTTTGGGGAAAAATATGGATGTAAACATGTTAGACCGGGTGTTTGCATGGAATACCTCCAAAATATATTATGCTGGCGGTTTTTTTTTCCCAAGGTCAGAATTAGGGTCACAGAGTAAGGTTATGTTTAGTGCTGCCTCAAAACACAGCTTCTCTGAGCGTTCACAAAAGATGGCTGTTCCTACAGCAATCATAATCTTCAAGTGCAGTGGGTAAACGTTAGCATGCCACAGAGCACGTGAGGTGAGCTTTTGTCACTAGAGGCAAAGGTTTATTTTACATTGAGCCGACCTGCCAGTGGAAATGTAAATCGGTGTTTTATTGCTGTTTGGTGGGCACGTGATGGGCTGTAATATATATTTGCTTTCCCAGGTCTGAGAGGAAACACCCCTCCTCTGAATCACATCCTGCATCACGGCCAGCGAATGGCAGCCGGCGTCACGGTGGGACATGCCTGGGATTGGAAGGTCACAGACTTCTATCAGGTCCCGGGAAGGGGAGCAGGTGTTGTGGTTTTAAGCAACGTGACTTAACGCTAATACCTCAAAGCTGCATTGCTTCGGTAAACATTTGGCAACACCAGCTAGGGAAGATTGGTTACCTGCCGGCCAAGCTAATGCTAACACGCAGGCCGACACGTGTGGCATATTTAATTCCTACCTGGGTAAAACCCTTTGCTTAATAGAGCAAACCCGAGTAGTTCCTAATGTAACCCCTAGAAATCCCGGTGTCCTCGGGGTGTGATGACTTAAGTCTGATTCACAGCTTACCTTGCCTTGAAATTTAACCAGATTCAGCGACTTTCACTGATCTAAGATGCAAACCAAAGGACATCGGGGTGAAGCTGATCAGTCTCAATGCTATAATCAGGACAAACGATTCGTGTTCATGTCAGAGAACCAGAAAAACAACTTGCCTGTCTGACTTTGTGATACAGTCCTAAGCAAACGTCACTGGCCAATTAAAATGAGGCTATTCCTCCATGTAGATGTTTACACAGGTTACAGTGATAAAATGGAAGAAGGGCATTTTTTAATCAAGGTGACTGTATTTTGGGTATTCAGTGTGTATTTTTCAGCGTTCTGAGACACAAAGACTTGCAAGGCAAATGGTGTAACTATTAACACGCGTTAAGCATGGCGTGACTCATCACTGCCAGTAGGGGGAGCATTACGAACGTAACATTGCTGAAACGGTGTTTTCTTCAATCACTGTCCTGCATTGCTATAGCTTAAAGTAGACCCCCCAAACCACACACACACCCACACACATACACCACAATCAGCTATATAACAAACCCCGGACTGGACACATAACCGTACTGAGTTACAGAGGACTGTTTTAGACGCTTCTGAATGAATTCTCTTAAAAAAAAAAAAGTCAATTAGTTCAATTCACTAGTTGAATTTACAAATCAAATGTGCTCTTTTTATAAATGAAGTTGATTTTTTTTTAGGTTTTTGTAAACGTGGAATGAGAAACTATGTATTTAAATGTATGTATGATGGTATGTATTTAAATGACGAAAGCTGCATAATGATGATTGTACATCGAGCAAAGTCAAATGCTGCCCTCTGCTGATTACTACAGAAATACGCAAGCCGCCTAGCTCAGTGGTTCTCAGTCGGGCCTCGGGACCCACTGCCCTGCTTGTTTTCCTGCTATCCCTGCCCCACACACAAGTCCCAGGTGTCTTTCAGTTTCTGATTGACTAAATACACCTGATCCAGCTAATCAGCAGTGTGTGGAGCAGGGAGAGCTGGAAAACAAGCAGGGCAGCGGGTCCCGAGGTCTGACTTTGAGAACGACTGGCCTAGCTCAGTAAAACGTCCTTCTTTACTACAGCAGGGGTCTCCCAAACATTTGTACAGTTCAACCTACTTTACAAAGTAAAATATTTCTGCTGTTGGTTTCAATTAAATTTCAATACTGATGAACACAACCAGAACTGACCTTTTGCTGAAGGTGAAAGTTAGACTTTGACATTGATGGATAAACATTTTATGAACTTGTGTGCACAAATAATTGTTTTTTTCATTGATATAATCTATTTTATTTTATTTGAAATTTTATATTTATCTTTTATTTGGTCAAAGAACTAAACCAGGAAAAATAAAACAATTCATGATGAATTTGTAGTATTGTTAAACTATTCTATTGCAATCAAAATATAGAAATTATATATCAAGTTTGTTTTAAAGGCATTGAAATTATCATAAACAAGTGCAATGTGAAAATAAAGCTTAAGTCTTGTTTTCCAAATATATACAACCCCTGGCAAACATTATGAAATCATTACACTTAGAGGATTTTTTTTGTTTACTTCGTAGCAAATAAAATTATTACAGATATACCATGAAAGATTTTTTGTTTGATAGCTGAACATTCTGGCTATGTGAAATGTATCTCAAACAAACTACATAGATATATATATATATATATATATATATATATATATATATATATATATATATATATATAGAGAGAGAGAGAGAGAGAGAGAGAGAGAGAGAGATTTTATTTATCTAGTCGGAAGTTTAGGACTAAATAGAAGTACTTATTTAATGTCTCAAAGAAGTACCTTGCGATAGGCTGGCCTCCCATCCTCGGTTGTTCCCTGCCTCGTGCCCATTGCTTCCGGGATAGGTTCCGGACCCCCCGCGACCCAGTAGAATAAGCGGTTTGGAAAATGAATGGATGGATGTCTCAAAGAATTTCACGCCGCCATGCAGGTTTGATCAACAGAGTACTCATTGTGAATTTTTTAGTTTATGATTCCATAACTTTTTTGCTTAACATTGAATGATTACGTCATTTTCTCCTCTACTTGATCTGCACAAAATTGTTCCATTAATTAACATAATTTAATTTAAGGTACCCTTCATGAAGCTAGAAAGTTAAACAATTGCACAAAAATCGTGTTGTGTCACATCTGGTGATTTATTTGCTACAAAGTGAAAAAGCTGGGCGAACATCCTTCAAGTGCGGTGATTCTATAATTTTTGTCAGGGGTTGTTCCTTGCCCTCAATGCATTTACAGGCAACCCTATCCATGCGGAAAACTGGGTGACGTCATCCAACACATGCGCACTCAAAATCACCTGGACTCCGCCTCCGTGTTCAAGTACGTCTTTGCGGTGCATGCTGGGATCGCCCGCTGGTGTCACAGTTATGGCGTCCCGTGTCCTGTCCCGATGTGCTCGCGTCCTCGCCCTTAGCCGGCCCTTGGTGGCGCAGTGTCCGCAGGAAGCCGCTGCGGCGCTCCGGTTGGCGCGGAGGCCGCTCTCCGCTCTCTCCTACAGTCGGCCCAAACGGCGAAGCGACCAGGCGTGGGTAAGTCCGGAATGACGGCGAAAATCCGCCGTGGCTGTGGCCTAGCGTTGCAGTTCGCTCGGTGACCTACCTGTGTCTTTCCAAAAAAAAAAAAAAAACGGTTTGCAGCATGACCTCTGCACTTGTACTGCCGAATAAAATAAATGACCTCAGGCATGGAGCTTAGCTGGCGTGCAAAGTACATTTGCATGATGCGTCTTTAATTAGGCGTCAAGGATAACCGGACGGGAAAGTGTGTTTTATTTTAACAGCGGTGTAGTAGTAGTTAGTCTTACCAATTGTCTTTGAAAATGTGAAGGTCTTGCAACAGGGCTCATATCGGTGCCGTCACATGTTGTAAGTTTGCTTGCACTCTAACTCCTTTGCAGATCTCGGGGTCTCTGGTGCAGCAATGCCGACAATACGGAGACCTGCCTCCCCTCACCCTCGAAAACATTAAGGACCGAGTTATGTACGTGCTGAAGCTCTACGACAAGATCAGTCCAGAGAAAGTAAGGGACCCGGTCTTCGTTGTATTTGTTATTCCTGGAGGTGTTGGATTTGCAGTCTGAAATGCTCATCTCAGCCACGGGTGCGGCATGTGCTCAGCTTCAGGTGTCTTCTCACTTCATGAAAGATCTGGGCTTGGACAGCTTGGACCAGGTGGAAATCATCATGGCCATGGAAGATGAGTTTGGTGAGCATGCTGTTATGTCTCTTTTGGTTGGATGATGCCTGCTTCTGTTTCTTGCCTTTTAGTTAAGTGTGTTTAAGATGGTTTTCAGGACCGACTGCAGTGGGTAGTTTTGTTAGGATTCCTGAGCCAGTGCACCAAAACAGGAACGAGTGTTCTGACTTAACACCGATATTGGTCCTCTTTGTGTGTGATGTGCAGGGTTTGAGATCCCCGATGCAGAAGCAGAGAAACTGATGACTCCAGAAGAGATCGTACAGTACATAGCCAACAAGAAGGATGTTTACGAGTAAGCATAGCTTGAAGAGCCTGTCTCACCTGGGCCATCTTGACCTGTCCAGCACTGGGTGTCCCAGGAAGCATGGGAATCCAAAGATGAATAAACTAACCCAGAAATATGTAGAGCTGGCTGTCACTTTTTAATGATCTTGCTCCACCTCCCCGCAGGTAAACCCAGCCCCTCGTATGTCCCAAGATTTCATGAAGACAAGGATTTTGTTTCTCCTTGCGTTGACGTTGCCCTGTCTCTTCCTTTGTGCTGATGGCTAGTGTGAAATGCCTCATCTCTTGTACACACTGTATTTAATTGTAACAAATGTCCAAGGTATTGGTTGGAGAATTAAACTGGTTACATATGTTTTTTTTGTTTTTACCGCTTTATTCCTGATGGTGGGAAATTGGCTCTACACTAGATCAATGATTTTGCCATGGTGGCTTTATGTATATCGGTACTCTTTTTGCCAGTGGTATACAATTTCATTGAAATCGTTAGTGTACATGAAGATACACTTGCTATGATGAGTAAGATGGGGGAGGGGTCTAATTTTGAACCTGGAAAACCATCTGGCTTAGCTTAGGCAGAGTAACCATTTTTGCAAGTGTGCATTCAAACAGCCGGTAATTAAATGTGCACAGCTGTAACTAGGGTGCAGTATAGACAGGATATGCTATAACCATGATGTGTACATGATGCAGGGAAGGCTGCAGTATTACAGAATCTACACAGTTTTAATTTACCATTTTCTGTGGCAGTGCTGCTTACTTGGAAAAGGCCAAGGGCTAGTAAAGATGTAGCCCCTGCCATGCCTTTGCCACAGTGAGAGCACAACCACTCAGCCCAGCACTGGGATTCCAGTCGAGGAGTAGCTGCCTGGGCTGGAATCTGTGTCACGATCACTTAACTTTGGCAAGAAAGAAAACACATGCGCACAAAAGGGAAGATGTTCCCTTATTGGTTTTATTGTGGGTTTGCACCAAATTTCTACAGCTTGGTATTTGGACACAGATCAGCATTGACCTCTACAAACAGTTCAGTCTACTAGCATAGTCAAAGACTGGACATCTAAGCTAAATTGCCTTACATGTTCATTAAAGGGTGCTAAAAACAAAACAAGCAACAAAAAGGGCTGGGGGTAAGACAATATAAGTGGAAACATTCATCACACGACAGTTTCTACCTTGCATGAGACTCTCTTTAGTCAATTTATGCCATTACAAATAAGGATTGTCCTTCAAAAAGTGCAGTTCACCCAAGGTAATTCGCAGATACCACCCCACCCCAGGAAGACACACCAGCGTAAAAGGTACTTCCTGTTCATTTAAGTCTGTAAAATACATTGGTTCTATACATTTATTAAACAGTCTATTAAAGCAGTGTGCATAAGACCAGTGAGTGAGCAAACGTAATTTGATATACTGCATCTTTATATATAAAAATTTGGATTTCCACAACCCGCTTGACTTGGGGGGGGGAGGGGGGGGGGAGAAGAGAAATTAAAAATGCTCCTTATGCTACAACTGGCCAATATTTTCACCACATACAGATCAATAATGGCACAATATTCAATGATGTCTGACTCATAGCTCCAGTTTCTACCGAAGGTCTGAGCACATAGAGCATACATACTGGGCAGAGAGGCCTTTAACTTCACACTGCATAGACTCGGAACGTCCCTCGTTACGGAGGCGGACTCTACAAAGCAACATTTGTGTATTTCTTTATGCTGGTTTTGCTAAAGCTTTTTTTGGGGTTCAGAATAAGACAGCAATGATCACAGTATGTAAAGTCGATTGCTTAGCACATTGTAAAAGATCAGGGACTGTTGAAAAAGACAAGGGTGTACTTCTCACAAATATATATATATATATTATATATAAAAAAACCAAAAACAATGACATTCTCTGATTACAAAAAGCTGAAAGTCAGATACACCCCGCCCACCCAGCTCCTCCCTCCCACTGCGGAGGATTGGTTAGCAATTGCATGTGTTTTACCCCCGAACGGCCATCTTCAGCTGACAGAGCATACATTGTCCAGCTTTTATGAGTAGTAGTATAAATTGACCCCCCCCCACCCCACCCAACAATTTGGCATGACAAGTTCTCACATATCCTCAGTGGGTTCTGTTACACAATTAAAAAAAAAAAAAAAAAAAAAAACAAAAAGCTCTAGGTAGGTAAACATGGGCTGAACATGAAGTTTACAGAAAGCCAGAAGGCAAAAAGTAGGCAGGAGCCACTGGCTTTTCCTCAAACTCCAGCAACATTATTGACAAGCAGCAATCTGGGAGAAGGGAGACTGTCCTGGGGTCTGTGATACCGAGCCAACTCAGGATCAGAGCGAGGTGTGACCCGCGGACACACACACACACACACACACACACCCTAAAGCTTAAAGAATAGGTGTATCCACACACACACAGCTCCTCTGGGCACAAGACACTGTACAAGTTTGGGGATGGAGGGGGGGGGTCATCCCCATATTTGTTAAACGGGGTAAATGGGCATTTGCTTCATAGTAGTAATGGGAGCCATGGACAAGAACAAATACAAAAACACAACCCACAGAAGAGCACGAGTCAGAGCGGTAAAAGCAGATGAAACCCTGAATGCTCAACACATTACGTGAGAAAGAGCCGGAAGGACACAATTAGGAGACGGCAGAGCCTGGGAAAACTCGCCACCTCCCCGCGACTGTGCCCGTCTATTCAGGAGCACACAAATACAGTACGATGTGGCTCATTCCACATGAACACCAAGTGCAAATCCAAGGCTTTGTCCGTCTCACCCCTTCCACCCTGGTTAGTACGATCCACTTCAGGACAGAGTAATGCAGGACCCAGAATTAATTATGATTCATTTAATGTTTCAATACTGGCATGCAACTACAAAATCTGGGTAATACTCAAGGTTCTGTAAAACGGCTAGCCGGTCGTAACAACTTAAAACCTAAATGAGAATATTTTTTAAATAATGTAGCAATTAAAAGAAAAAACAAAACAAAACTGGGGCACTGACATTTAAGGTCCATGGTTGAGCTTAATACATATACCTCCGTTGTGAAGCACCTGAATGTGTGCATCACAATAACTAAACCAATATTGCAAGTATCGTCTGTTAAGTCTTCTATGTACAGTATTTAAAATGTGTTTAGTCATACTACCAGCGATAGATTACATTCACCACTGTTGGCCTACTGCCGTCTCTCAGCTACCGGCCAGGGGTCTCGAAGTAGCCTTACCGACAAGGTACCGGAGCAGCCGAAAGACACGAGGCGGCGTCATTATGGGTAAGGACCGACCTGCAGACGTTACAATCATATTCTATCTGTAAACAGTTAAAAGCCACTTGACAATTTGAAAATCAAGGCAATGAAATGTGATAGACTTCCGTGTGACTTTTTGGAGAACATCTCTGCCGCAGGGACAGCGAGAACTGCACATGGCGCATTGAGGTGCCGTGACGAGCGCGATTCTGTACGCCGGCTACTTGGCTACAGGATGCATAGTTGTCGGACCATTTCCGACGGTCACAAAGGGCGAGACGCGGGGCGGCAGCTCATCTCGTCGAGCCATCGCCAGGCGATAAAAAGACAGCATGTCGGAGAGCAGTATGTGGGACAGATCCGGCTTAAAGCAATTATTTGGCGGCAAAAAAAAAAAAAAAAAAAACACACGCGTATATACATGCACACACACACACACACACACTCACACTCTACAGGGCTATACATCATGTCAGTGCTAAAAGTTGGATTATCCTACAAGGAGTTTCCGCAGGGAATCTGTGCATTTCCTGAGATCCATGCTCATAAATGTAGCAGACGAGAGGAATAGATTAACACAAGAGGAAGAAGGAAGGTGAGGAAGGTGGGGAAACCCCCCCCCCCCCCCCCCACACACACACACACACACACAAATGGCCGAACACTGATTAGTATTCCCAGAGATAGAAGGCTTTGTCTTCATCCTCACTTTTTTTTTTTTTTACTTTATTTTTTTTTTTTTTTTTTTTTTAGTTTTTGCATTATTTGATTTTTTTTTTGTTTAACTTTAAAACGAAGGAAGAGCAAACACTTTCCCTCTCACAGGAGTCTGTAAACAAGAGGGCCCAAGAAGGGCCCCCCAAATCAATATGAAAAGCCTGCCCCGATAGTGCCACCCCCCACCCCCCTCCCCCAATCCCAAGTCATGTGGCTACAGTTCACGTCGCAGAGCTAAATTCTTTAGTTCAAACACAAAACTGGTGCAATACTTACTCCTCGATAGCAGGTAATCCTATGTCAGCATTTTGATCGTTGAAACTCCACAATACCACAATAAAGGTAGGGCGTACGTCAAGGCATAGTACAGCGTACACGATTTTCTGTTTTTTTTTTTTTTAAAGAACATCCTTGAGTAAACGACTACGCAGGAGCGGACGGCCCCCCTCAATATTGCAGATTATACAGAAAACCCACATTCAGTGCAAAAGTTAAAAGCTCGTTCTCCAACGTCGTCAGCAAAAAAATGCAACACGCAAAAAAAAGAAAATTAAAATGGAATTCAAATTAACACGAAACGAACAAACAAACATTAACCGAACTTGTCTGAAGCCTTTTTCCACGCATGAAGACCACTACCTGGAAGTGGAAATGTATTCTTTCACATTATAATATTGGCCTGCATGATTCAAGTATTGAAACTGATATGTTTTGGGCTAAAACAAAGTGGAAAGATGTGTAGAAAAGCGCAACTTTTTCCTCTCTCCACAGGGGGACCCCGCCATCTTGTAGCTGGGAGGGGGTTAGGGTTAGGGTTGAACTAGTGCCATTGGTCGCATTCGTAACGCTATTATCTTAGCATCGTTGTTATTGTTATGGTTAATAGTTGTTAACGCCGAGGTCACAGTTCTGTGTCACATAGTGTCCCCACCCCCTGCCAGGTGGTCAACGGGTAGGAAGGAGCTGAGGGGGGAGGGGCTGGCCACCCCCCGGCTCTCACCTTCCCCGGAGTTCCCCCACAGGCTAGCGGAATAGGTTGGAGCCCCCCAGAGGGAGGAGCCCTGGAGGTCCCCAGTGGTGCTCCAGTGGCCGGCGTCAGAGCGACCGGGGAAGGCGTGGGCACCGTCCATGGGGCCGGCCCGGGGGGTGGGGGGGGCACCCAGGGACTGCCAGCTGGGTGAGGCAGCCATGGACTGGCCTTGTGCAAAGAAACGGCTGACCTCCTCTTCACTAGCAAACTCAGCAAGAATGGTAGTGTTCCCTAAAACACACCTGTGGGCAAGGCAGAGGTGGTCATGTGGGTATAAGAACCGGAGAACGTAAAACTTACAAAACGACAGGAGGCCATTGGGCTCGTCAAGTTCGGTTGGGGCAACAGCGGCGCGGTCGGTTAGCTTAGCCGGCAGCTGAGACGGGACGAACTTACATGTGCAGCGAGATTTGTGCCTTGGCCGCCTCCTCCTTGGAGCTGTAGCAGACGACGGCGTTACCGTGGGGCAAGTTCAGGTGGAATGTTATCAGAGGGCCGTGCTGCATGCACAGAGTCCGCAGCGTGGAGCCATCGATCTGCCGCAAGGAAGCATAGGTCAGACGCAGTACTGTGTGACATCACCACACCGCCACACAGGGTGACGGAGACTGACCTGAGGCGTGAGATTTTTCAGAATAAGCCAATTTGTCCGCGCTGAGCTGCTCTCACTCCAGCTTGAACCTGAGGACCACAAACAGGAGTGGATAAGCAAACAAACGGGAAAAGGTGATCGGACGGTCCGGATCCACCGCCCCACTCACCGGGGGTGAACCTGGAGTCGGAGCTGGCCCAGCTGCCGAGGCGGAGCGAGCTGCCGTCCCAGGATGAGGGCTGCTTCTGGCCGGTTAGGCCGGGCGGAGGGCGGGAAGGCGCAGTCCTGGTGAGCAGGGGGACCTTCCACAGCTCATGGGCCAGGGAGGAGCTGGAGCTAGAGCCGGGCGACCATCCACATTTGGAGTCACTCGTTCTGGCTGCAGTCACAGAGAGACAGAGGGCACGGTTACAGCACCGGGTGGTGGCCACGTCCCGCTACACGGTAGTCAGATGGCACCCTCTGTTGACCTGAAGTGCTTTGTGCTGTGCTGTTGAGGGAACCGCTGAAAGTGGAGGCACGAATGGATGACCAGGCACTAGTTGAAGGCAGCGCGGTGTTCAGAGATGAGGTTGGCCCTGGGAAAAGAAGAAAAACGTTCACCGATGCCTCAAGACGCGCCAGTGCAGTATGGGTTCTCTCAAAAAATGAAACCAGAGGCTCTGAAAGCCAGACGCCGATGGCCATTGACTCAATTGGCATCAAATAGGACAACCTTTAGGTAGAATCTGAGGATGTGGGGATGTCACAACTATTGGAAATGGGAAACAAGTAAGCATACCACTGCTCCTGTCCCTGAGGTGATCCACGTCCCGAACAGTATAGATGGAGAGGTTATTAATCACACTGCCAGGAGTGATGTAGGGGTCGTTTTCGGGGTCGATGTTTGGATATCCTTTCCAGGGCTCACCAGGACGGAACTCTGGGGGGGGGGGGGGGTTATGGTTAGGGTCTGGGGGTGCCTTTCAGTTGACTGTCAACGTGACATAAGACAAATGTAGTGAGGAAAGGTGCCCACCTAGCGGCCAGTTGGCATGGCTGGCACCATGAGGGGATTTGGCACGGGAGGGCCAGCCGTCCCCCACGGATCCAGGCGGGCTGACGGGGGAGCTACTGCCGTTTCTGATGTCATAGGGGATAAAGGGGGGGTCCTCGCCCCTCAGCCCAGAGGAGAGAGTACCTGTGCGTGCGACAGACACCAGGTTCATTCAGGCGGCACTGGAATGGAGGTCAGATCTCCAGCATAATCAGGAACTACAGACAGCGTGGGTGGGGGGGGGGGGCGAAAGGGAGGCGCAGGGGGAAAACACACCAGATTTGCTGGCGTTTTGATCAAGCGGCGTGTTCACGGAAACGTCCAACGCAGTCCATTTCTTCAGGCGACTCTGCTGCGGCTCTTTGAAACCCAGATCCAGAGTGTTTATATTCAAGTTTGAGTTCAGGCCTGGAGGAGGGGAGGTAGATATTCAGCTGGGAAATGTCTAAAAATCAGTCAACCCAGGTAACCGACGGCAAGGCAAAATGTCCTAGCTGCTGCTAGCACGACGAACATGCCGAGAGTGTCTCCCCCCACTCTGCATCAAAGCGAGTGGGCAGCATGTGACACAGGAGATAAAGATACGGACTCATAAGCCAACCTCTTAACCTAAACGGTTCCAATGAAAACGAATATCTATTTATGACAGGGGTGGCCAACCTTACCCCCGAAAACCCTGATGTGTATGCGGGTTTTTGGGGTAACCTTTAGGTCAGCTGTTCAAACCCAGGTGTGAGGACTCTCCAGCCAGTCAGTCCTCTAATCATTAATTAGGGAGTTACAGCAAAATCATACATACACAATGGCCCTGTTTGGATAAGACAACCTCTGATTTAACAGAATAAAAAGCCACGGCTTGCTGGGCCAAGGAAGGTCAGGGTTAGACATTCACTCCTGGCCGCCGAAGCACAGGAGGCGGACTCACCTTTCGCTGACACAGAGCTGCCGTCGAGGCCACTACCGGTCCTTCTGGATCGTGTCTGGAGGGGCGAGTCCGGCCCGGCGAGGCCGTTACTCAGGGTGGGACTCAGAAGCCCATGTCCATCCGGGCCAGCTGTGACCTGCGGGGGCTTCACTGCTTGTTGCAGCAGCGCCTCTGCCTGCCTCAGGCCCCCATGGGCAGGGAAGCTGTTCAGGGAGAAGCTGGAGGCGAAGGCACCCAGCGTGCTCTGCTCCCTCGGGGGGTCGGGAGCCACAGCCTGGGGAACCAGGCTCTCCAGGTAGGTCTTGAGAGTCGGCTGGTTCAGAAAAGCTGAAGCTTGAGAGGAACTGTGCTGCTGTTTGTGCTGGGCCGGGTCCAGGTGTCTTGGGGGAAGCTGGGAACAAGGGCCCAGAGGCCGACCCTGTGTGTGTGTGGGGGAGGGGCTTTAAATTTACTTTTGAAAAATTCTATATGGCTACCCTTCTCCCCACAATCTGCTTATTATATTATCATTAATTTTAATTCTTATTTCCTGTAAGCACATTTTCATGGTATTTCATGTATACATTGTACTATGCATGTAGTATTTGTTAATTCCTTCTAGGCTTGAATGCACTTTGGTCAACTCCTGATTTTTAAATGTGTTACACAAATAAATGACGACCTCAGATTTTTCATGCAACATTGATATTAAGCAAGTTCACCCAATTTTGCAAAGATCCTACCTGTGGATCTTGCTGTTGCCGATTCCCCACTAGCAGGTTTCTCTTCTGCTGCTGCTGCTGCTGTTGTTGCTGCTGCTGCAGGAGGCGCTGAAGAGCAACAGATCCAGACTCAGTACCACCAAGACATGGACTTGGGACCAAAAGAACACCCTCATTCACAACTACAATGTCCTGCCTTCTGGTGAACAGAACGAAAAACTAAGGTCAAAGACATCTATGAAGAAATCCTTTTGCCTTTCATTCATCAATCATTAAAAACATTTACATATGGCCAAATAAGTAGCCGGCCAGAAGGGGGCAGCAGTGTGCCAAAGAGGGGAGACCAAAGCTACAGTCAAAGCTATCAGCTGCAGAACTGCAGCGGTCGGACATGCCATGCTCTGACACCCAAGCCTTCTGTGCTTGATTTAAGGGTGGTTTTGCCAATACAATTCAGCCTAAGTGGGTGAAAAAAGAAAAAAAAAGAAAAAAACAGCAGTACCTGCAACTGGGAGAGTTGGTTTAGCTGGTTCAGCTGGTTGAGTTGGTTCAATTGGTTCAACTGGTTGAGTTGGTTCAGCTGGTTGAGCACAGCCAACTGCTGGGGTCCGAAGAGAGGGCCTAAACCACCGTTGCTAGGGGGGTATTTCAGCAGTGACGGAGGGACCTGCCAAGACGAGGCAAGTTGGCCAAGCAAGCAAAACTAACGACTCTCCTGAAAGCATCTTGAATTGTTGCCAGAGAGGATTCAGAAAAGCAGTGCTGGCCAGAAGGAAGATTCAAATCAGAGGGCCAATCACTGGACAGAATACCACTGAGAACAAGCAGAACCCAGGTTAGCTGGAGGGGGGCTGGATTACCTGAGAGGGGAGCAGCGAGGGAGGCACCTGAGCACGGGGTTGTGCTGGCGGCTGCTGGGAGCTCCGGCCGTGCGTCATCACATGACCTCCCCCGAACGCAGGACCGACATTCTGGAGGCGGAGAGATAAGCTTACTGGCTGCACACCAACTGACACAGGCAATGTTAATTATTCGACCAATTAACTCGGTGTTAGAAATAAGTATGTCAGGTTATGCCGCTAGGTCAGCATCACGTGAAAAGCGGTTGGGGGGGGGGGGGGGAGCGTGAGAGATGCCACACAAAAAGCTTAGTGGTTATACGTTAAGTTGCTGGGCGAATCCGTGGTGAGACCTCAAGCTGACCTTGTCAAAGTAAGGTCCACGGTCTGTTGAGGGCTCCTTGCTCACTTGGTGTCGTGAGCCAGCACCTCTTCCCATCATGCCGCTGTACTCCGTAGGATCTGCTCGCTTGTCCATCATTGTCCCTGAAAAACACCCAAAGATTACCACCCAGGTCACCCATCTCTAAAGCTGTTACACACCTCCCCAGCACACTTGAGGATTACACCCAAACCCAAAAAAGACAACTTACCTCCAGGTACATCCATCTTATTGCTAGGGAGGGCTTCTTCAGGGCTGTCTCTCTGTAAACAGACAGAATGAGTTTTCTTCAGCAATCAGCTAAGCCCCACCCATCTCATAGATGCTTCACCTGCAGATACTTACAGGGAAATTAATGCTGCCGAATTGCTTTGCCATCTGGTTCATCCAAGTGTCATCGGTCTTGCTGGCCCCCTTGTTAAACTGTGGGGTTTGGGGAGAGCTTCCGTTAGACTCTTGCATAACAGAACCAGGGCTACCTTCCAGTCCATGGAGAAGCTTTAAACCTAAGGGTTACTCAACATCAATGGGACTGACACCACACCTTTGGAGGGGCCTTCTTCATATAAGACCAGTTCCCAGACTGGTTAGTCTCCTGGGAGGCGTTGTTCCACATCCCGATCTCCACGTGGCCCTTGTCCTCCCAGGCCGGGCGGCTCGTCGCAGGCCCCTGCTCAGCACCCCAGCAGTCTTGCATAGGTTTGGGCACTACGATAACCAGGACCGAGATGCAATTTCATTTATGGTTCATGGGCAACAGAAGTGGTTTTTCTACATTAAGGAGCCTCCAGTATCCGCCACCCCACTCACCAGATTTGTGCTGCGACTGCTGCCCCCAGCTGCTAGGACCTCCAGCTGACTCCTCCCAACTCGACCCGGTGTCCGCTGGCTTGCCCCAGGCTGCTGTGCCATTGTCTACTGAGACCGGGGGACCAGTCGGAGGCTCTCCCCAAGATGATTCACATTTCGGTGTCCTTTCGTACGGCTCCCCCCACCCTGCAGACACAACAGTACTTCCAGTAGGTACGATGTAAACTTGCTACAACAAACTCACGTACAGACGACGTCCTACTCAACACTCCCGTTGAAACACAACCTTCTGCAAGTTAGAGGCCTGGGGGAGCTGCAAAGGGGAAAGAATCCTGAAGTGTCGCTTAAAGTAATGCTCTAGTCAGGATGTGAAACTTAGGACAAAGATAAGATCATGGTTACCACAGATGATTAAGAAATGAAGTAAATATAGAGCAAAACAAAGCAGGGGAAAGGTCTATGCTCAAGTACTAAAGGCTGCCTCACTACTACTCTCTTCATGAAGAACTACCACAGCATTACATTAGATCCTCCAACATCTTGAGATGTTGCACATACTCACATGCAGAACGCTTTACTGGTTCACAAGTACACAGGCCATGCAGAATAAGACCTTGGAGCACTGCTAAGCCAATGTTAGGCTAAAATATTCAAAGTTGTAAGTGCAACAAATGAACCTGGTTGTACAAATGTGCTTATGCCTGATACTTCTGCCCACCTCAGCACTACAGAGGACCTCTTTCCACTTTCACCGTCCAATGCATGCTCCAAATTCCTGCTTTAAAAATAACTCCGTTCATGGGTATCCTGCAGCTCAAGTTGCAGGCATATGACTGCAATGTCAGCTGGGAGGAAACTTTAGCCTTTATTCTGCACCTCTCTTAAAAACACCACCCTCGTGCTGTGTGCTGGAACTATTTTGCCATCGGAACAATATTTTCGGAATCAAGTCAGTCAGTCATCGTTACACCTGCAGCAAACAGCGGTTGCAAAATTTTGTTGGCTAAACTTTGAACAATGTGCTTCCCAAAGGGGGAATGCACATGAGGCCTTGAATGGACACAACTAAACAGCATTAGGAGCATTCCAGAGAAATGAGGTCAACCTTATTAGAGCTACCTAAGATTAAATGACAAGGGCCACTGAGCACAAGGCTAAGGAGGGAGCCTCACCTGAACTGAAGGTCTTCTCTTTCTCTGGGAAGGAGCTAGGAGGTGCCTGCTGTGGGGTTGTGGGGGTCCCTGTGTCACCCCCGGCACCGGAACCCCACAAGTTGACGCTGCTGGAGTTGTACTTGCTGGGGTCACCCCAGGCTGACGTGCCGTCGTCAATCGCCATCTTCCGACGGATGGACTCAGGGGAAGGCTCCTCCCAGCCTGTTGGCCCATCCCCCTTAGGTGGTGTTGGAATTGGCCCAGCGAGCCAGCCAGAGGGTTTGTTGTTGCCAGGAGCTCCAGACGGGCCGGACGCGGGTTCCTGCATCTTGTTCCAGTCTGGAGAGCCATGTGTGGTGGAATCACCTCCCCAGCCAGAGGTGGACTGGTTTCTCTTTCCATTCTCGATACCTTTACGTCGAATTGTACCAGTGCTTCCCGACTCACCCCAGCCCTGGTCAGTCTGCTTGGGGGGCTCACTCCAGCCCTGGTTCTGGTCATTCTGCTTAGATGGCTCACCCCAACCTCGGTTTGGGTCGCCCTGCTTGCTGGGCTCCCCCCAGCCCTGGTTGTTCTGTTTAGCGGGCTCATCCCATGCCCGGTTCTGCTCGCCCTGCTTAGTGGGTTCACCCCAGCTCTGGTTCTGGTTGTTCTGCTTGATGGGTTCACCCCAGCCCCGATTCTGCTCGCCTTGCTTGGAAGGCTCTCCCCAGCCTGTCGGACCATCATTCTTGAAGGGGGCACTGCCTGATCGATTGCTGCGATGGCCCGACTCACTCCATCCGGAGCCTGAACGGTCGCTGTCGCTGTCCCAGCTGCCAGAGCCTGATTTCTGGGGCTCCACCCAGTGATTCATCTGAGAGCTCTCCCCACCCCACCCCTCGGGTCCAGCTGACCAGCCTTGCTTCATCTTCTGAGTACCGCACCATGACTTGTTCTCCTTGCTCAAGCCTGCCGACGGCCCATTTCTGGCTGAACCGTCTTCCCAACTGTCCTGTCCACTCAGACCTTTGGCACCCCCCCATCCCGAGGCAGATTTCGGATCCTCCCATCCAGCTGAGGCTGTCGAGCTGCTGCCTCTGGGGGTGGGGGCGGCCGCCCGGCCCCCCGTGCCAGCATCCGGCTTTTTGTCAGAGGTGACGGCCGCATCCCAGGTGGTGTTCTGCCGGACTGGTGTCTGACCCCAGCCATTGTTAGATAGGACCCGGGGATCAATGTCAGCCGGCGACAGCATATTCTGCATCAGTCCTGAAGAGTGGTTTGCCTTTTTGTGACCGTTGCCACCATGAGCATCCTTTTCTCGGTCCCCGTGGCTGCCAGTGCTACTCTCAGCACTCCCTTCGCTGCCCCCTGCTGGTCGTGACCATGTGCCATGACCCTGCTGCCCCACGGCACCGAGGGCATCATCCTCAAGGGACTTCCAGCCGCCTGTTCCCTTCTTGTCTGCATTGTCGGTGTGGTGCCGCTGTCTACCACCGGGCATGGAGGTCCACTCCCCGTTCGAGACCCTGGCTCCAGCGTTGGACGAGGAAGACGAAGATGAGGATGAGGAGGACGTACTCTCCCAGGGACGAGGGGCTGTTGCAGGCCCAACGCTGCCACCAGTGCTCCAGGTCATGCTCTGCGAGGCCCTGGGGCCAGAGTCCCACCCCCCATTCTGAGCCCTGGAACTGCTGTCGTCGTCACAGTTACCGAAGGAGGCAGCACCGTGAACAGCAGGGTGAGCCAGGCTTGCTTTCACAGTGTCAGACGCAGCTGGGTCTTCCAGGACAGAGGGTTTGTCACTCGAGTAGGTAGTGCCTGTCTGCGCTGCCCACACTACACCATGAGATCCACTGTTTCCTCCCTTGCCGCTTCCAGGGACAGTGGAGGAGGTCCGGAATTGGGCGGAGTCGACCCCGGCACCCGTGTGCCATGTGGAGGGTTCGTCCATTTCCAACGAACCAGTAGAGTTTGGTAAACTGGAGGTCACGCCGTTAGTAGTGTTGTTTGGTCCGTTCTTTTCAGTGTTAAGGTTTTGAGTTTGCCCACCAGTGGCACCAGCGGCTGCAGGCTCAGGGCAGTCTTCCTGGAGCGACTCCCCCCAGACTGAGGGGTCTGCTTGTGCGGCACCCATCAGCCCAGCACTCTGAGAGATTGACCAGGCACCGTGGCTGGCGTTTGCGTTCAGAGTGCCTCCGCTGGCTAAGGCCTCCACTGGGCCCTCGCACACCCCCACGGCAGGGCTGTGTGTCACACCCCAAGTTCCCCCAAGGCCTCCATTGCCAGCGTAGTCACTGCCATTTGCCACTGTGAAATGAGACCCGGGCCCGTGGGCCTGTTTGCCATTGCTGCCATCGCCCTTGGCAACAGTCGCCCGGAGATTCTTCTCTGAGCCCGAGCTGGAGGCGGAGTCGCCATCCACACACTCCGAGGCCAGATCTGTGTTGCCGCTGTGGATCGAGGGCCAGACCTCTCTGTCACACCCGCCTACGATGACGCCACCACCCCAGGGGACGTCAGAATCGCTTCCTGGGGAACCAGAGTTCCACAGGTGATTCTCGTACTGGGTGCCCAGGCTGCTGTGAGTCACATCTGGTGGAAGAGAGGCAGAGGGGGCAAGGTTAAGGCAAAGCGGGCAAGAGTCCGACACCACAGCACAAGCACGGACGATGCAGGGACATCAGTGGTTTCACTGTCGCTTTTCACCTCTCCAGTACCAGAGGTAAACCTGTAGGATTGCACATCGGCTAAGCTTGAGGAAAGGTCAACCCCGCTAAAACCTATTACATCTCACTCCAGTGGTCGTACTTTTGTCAAGTTCTTCCAACGCTCATGCCAGCCTTAAATTTCAGAAAGGGACAGCAGACATTGCCAAATACCGCAAGTTGGCTCTGGCTGACGGACAACAACCTAAGCAACTAGCCGACACCAGGCCACCATCCGAACTTCGGGGGGATGGGGGGCGGGGGTGGAAAAAAAGAAAAAAAAACTTGTACTGATAGAGATACTGATATTTCAAGAAAAGTTGAGAGGGGGGCCCTGGTACACAGAAAATAATAGTTCACCTGTCTGGTTTGGGGAGTGGCTCACTGAGTCTCGGATAGGTGCCATGCCTGGGGAGAAGACAAAAAAAGAATGAGAAGTACAAAACAAGGAGGACGTCACGGACCTGAGAAACCATTCAAATTCTATACAAGCCGGATGAGCGATGACATCACAACAAAGCCAAATAAAGATGCAACATTTCCTAAAAACCTTCTTCCCCGATTTAGGGAACAGCAGGGCTCTGGGATGCCACTGGCACTCCTACAACAATGATACCTGTGTCCAGGAGGTTCTCTGAGAGGGTGGGGTCTGGGACCTCGCTGGCCGGAGGTACGCCCCCCAACTGACCAGAAGAGAGCCGTGCCCGGGTTGCCAGGGCACCGGCGAGTCCGGCAGGACAGGCTATCCGTGTTCAGCAGCTGTCCCTGTTCACGGCGGCGGTGATGACAGAGACACGGCGGAGAGCCGGGTGGGGCACACTTGGCATCGCTGGCGGTGCTAGTCGCAAGGAGGGAGCCGCTGTGCGGGCAGGAGAACTGGGTGAAAGTCGCAATGGACCTGTTAAATGGCACTGCAAAAAAAAAAAAAAAAATATTTAAATCCTGAGGTAAACAATAATAGGAGCATCTGCAGGGCTGACAGCACCAGGTCAGGCCCCAGGGGCAGGTTTGTGGGCACACCAGTCAAGCAAAGAGCTTAACCTAAACTGCCCCAGGAAACACACAGAATGGGTCCAAGTAATAAAGCGTAACAGTTCACATGGACGATGGGAGCAGGTCACAGCTACGAGGAGAGCAAACTCTCCATTTGTCCAAGAGCGAGTTGGCAGGATGCATCACGGCCTCACGTTTCGCGTGCCACCTCGGGCCGAGCCGGACGCAGGAAAAGCAGCCCGGTGCCGATGCCAAAAAACAAAAGTGACACTCAGTGTGTGTGCCGGAGCCTCTGGGCACATTACATGCAAACATCGGAGGCCCAGCCAATGAGCTCAGGACTAGTTAATCAGCCCCACTTCCCACCTTCCCAGCATGCACCACAGCATCTCTTCATAGTGCCTGTGAAGACTGTCAACTCACCCCACCAGTGACATGCAAGAAGCTGCAGAAAACGGAGGCGGGTGGGGCAGGCAAGAGGTGAATAGCGCCCCCTTTGTTTTTATGCCGAGGGCCATGCAACGAGGGCATTCTCCATAGCCACATCACCTCAGGAACACAAAATGGAGAGACACTGTTGTCTTTCTAAGCGAGCAAACCCCTGCCAGCTCCTGCGGTGACTGGGGTGGGGGCGGGGGGATTCAAGCAGCACAAAGAGGAGGAGGAGAAAAAAAAAAAAAAAAAGGCAGAAAAAAATGGTATCGGAGCTAGATGGACAGACTGTCTTGTTGCCGAGGGCAGTCTGAGTGCAGGACTTTCGTGGGGGACAGGAACGACGAATGTTCATTAGCCACTTCCTGTTTGAGCATGACAGGCCTGCTGACTGCAGGATGACAAGTGACAGGAAGCATTGCCATCATGCTACTGCACAGCTCAAAAACTGCTACTTAAAAATTACTATGGGGGTTGGGGGGCAGGCGAGCAGCACGCTCAATGTTTAAACTCCTTGCTGCGTCGCCAAGACAGTGGGGAAGGCGGGGCTCGCGGCTACAGCTGCAGCAGGGTGACCTCATCGCCATTTCATGCAAAAGGACACAGAGCGCTCCTCCACTGACTTGTTCATGCGTGATAAAAACCAACACGTCTGCAATTAATGGTGAAAACCCTGAATGACCAGCAAGGCTAAGAGATGCGGCCAGGTGCACACAGACAGATACACAGACACACATAAGCATACACATAGTGACATCGTCGCCCAAACAGCTCAGCAGAAAGCTGCCCAAAAACATCAGCGGACAACTCGGGGTGATGTTCCTTCAAAAAGTCCTGGGGGCAGCTTTCCCACCCCATGGCACGGCCCGAAACGAAAACCCTTCAGGGACCCTCAAGAATAAAACACATTCAGAAAACGAGACTGAATGAGCTTTGCTGTTCCAGTACATCTCAGGCTGGGCGGCAGCCATGCTGTGTCGCCAGCGATCTCTGCTGCACATTCTGCACACAGAGCCCTCATCAACAACCAACTCCCCTCGGCACTGCACAGCCCCAGGCCGCCACTGTCGCCAGGCAGCAGCCGCACAATTTGGTAAACACACTCGGGCCTCTGTGCCGAGATCAGACGCCGCACTGACAGCTTCCTGAGAAAGCGTTCCCCGTCCGAGCTCAGGACACTTTCCAGCTTGTGGTGTGGACGGTTTAGGGAGCGGAACTGAAACAGCCACCTACGGCAGTGGCTACTTAATTCCTGAATTTACCAAATCCGTAGTCTCGGCACACGGCGGCAGACCGCCACACTGGCTTATCCGGTTGCATACGGAGACCAGCAGCAAATAAGTACAACTATGGCCAGTTAGTCTTCTGTATTCAAGAGCAGCGGATTGCACTGGACATCATGCTCAACAAGCAACCAGCCAAGGGGGGAAATGGCACCTTTTGAAAGTCAACTATAAAACTAATGTGACAGTAAGGTTCAAGTCAAGATGGATTTAATCAGGATCCTGCCTCCCCATCTGGCAGCCCCGGTACCAGCTACAAGCGTGACCACCCGCCTTCACTCTCGGCGAAGAGATGCAAAGGTACAGCTTTGTGTACTCCGAACAACTCATTGCCAAGATGGAAGCTACCATGGAACACAGACACCCTGTTTTCATCATGGGCTCTCCTGTCAACACACCAGAACGGATCACCCAGAGACCAACGTCTGCCAGCAGTGGAAGAGGTTGAAGCCCAAGTGCACACGAGATGAAACACAGGGCATGAAGACCAACGCCAAACCAGCTGTCACTAAAATGAGTGAAGGATCAAACGGTGTCAGACACTGGAGATTTATTCTCAAGCTCAGCATACGCACCACATATCCTGACCCTTAATTCAGGCCTTGCGTCTCCGCAATAGCGGAAGGGCGAAGAATGACACCGACATTTTAACACAGTACAGACACACCATCCTCGCTAGACCCCATCCACGGGCAGGTAAAACGTATTCAGTGAGATCCTTCAAATCCTCTCCGATTAGCAGGAAGGACTACAAAACCCGGTACCTTCACATCTTACCTTCAAACCAGCTTCTTTTCTCTCTGTGTCGGTTTCGTCCTCCCCGCTTCCATCAACAGTATGTCCTCCTCTTGTGCAGGGCCCCTGAACAGGAAAAACCACTATTAGCTCAACAAACAGGCCTCATTTTCATGAACCTTCACCTTCTGCTCCAATCCATTGCCACATCACCTTTAGCCAAGACAATTAGCAAATGGGAGAAAGCTTTCATTAATCTCCTTAACAGTTTATGCTGCTGAATTACAAAGATAAACAGCAACTACAGGGAAACAGTAATATCCACCATTTCAACAAATATCCTTGCTAAAGTCCAAACCAATGCACACAGTGACCAGTAATTCAAACACGGTCCCTTAAGGGCCCCAAACTTCCATAAAGCAGGTTTTACACAAGATGTAAACATACGTGTTGATTGCTTAAACTCAAGGCCCAACACGCTACCTTTATGCACAGTGACGCACTGACATATTATTGGGTGCATTTGTCCCATGTCAGTGCCAACATTCCAGAAGGAACACGAGCTGCTAACCCTCCATGCCAAAGCTGACAGGGGATACCAGAGGATCTGCAGAGGTATCAACTAGACAAAAATCACACACAAAGCTAGTCCCCATGAGTCTCTTACCAGCTGGTCTTAAAACCTGCATAATAAAATCAATGTTTTGACCAACGTCCGCATATTGTCACTGAGGTCCTGGCCTGTCATCAGTATTAATTTGGTTCTTAACAGGTCCTCAGCAAAAATGATAAAACTTCAGTTAATACTGCCAGTCTCCACTCAAAACTGAGAAGCAGCATGCTGGTGAGCTCAATCCCTTAGCTTAAGCATGTTTGTTTACACCAACACTTCTGGACTAACCATTAACAAAAATCACCATAGGGAGTGGTCACCAGTTCTACAGCTGTAAGGGCTGTACTTTAAGCAGAGAGCAGTGGGAAGCTGTAGCGAGGTGATCAACCCCACACAATAGTGGGCCTTGGGGTCTTCGCTTGCTTTACTTACATTCGCATTACCAGGACAAAGTGACTCAAATCTGATTTTTTTGCCTTAGAGAGACACGGGTCTGATGTTTTTGGGGCAGAGGACATAGAAATATGACCTTTTCAGATCAGATCTGAGTCACTTTCATATGTGGTCCTAGATCGGATACGCAACTGATTTTGTGGCCGTGCGAATAGAATAGGAAGAGTGCTATCGTCATCAGCCAGCACCAGCACCGAAGAACAACAATGGAGAAGAGCTACAGCTGTGACAACAGTTAGCAGAAGGATGGGGAAGCTGGCGATTTACTAGACATTCAGGGAAATTAACCAGCTGAAGCCAAACTGGACCGAACATACTGAAAATCAAGAAGCTATCAAAAGTATTGCCAAAGAAAGGGTAAAGCGTGTCCACTTCGTCAGTTTTAATACCGAGCTGTCCCATAAACATGACGTTTGTTGATGATGTGGATGACTCGTGCAAAAACATACCAATGTGCACATGCATGCTGTTTGAGGACAGATGCTTTCACATTACCGTTAGATAGAGGTCACTTGTAATTATGAATGTGAACCGTCAAGAGAGGTAAATCCGACCCAAGCAAAGAAAACGAGAATTAAACAATGAAGCTTGCAATGGGAACACCGTCAGATATGGGGACTAAAAGGACATGATGCATTTAATGCAGGATGCAGATTCAGCCAGCTTAATGGCACCAGGTTCAAGGAGAGTTAGAAGCAAACAGATGCCACAGGAAGCTCGAGATGTGAACCACAAGTTGGGCAGCCGTTCAGGAACTCAACAGAAGCACAGTGACACGCTTGAGAAAGCCACCATTTAAAGGAACCCATGGGCCATAACCTGGAGGAAGTCATTCTTTTGTGCACTGAATAAAAAATACCCAGGAACGTGCAGGAGAGGCCAAGGTAACAAGGCAAGCGTCTTTAGAAGGTTTATTAGACCCACTAAACTGACAGAAGTTGCTATTAATGACTGACTGAAGAGAAACCTGAAACCAGAGTGTGTCTGTGTGCATGTGGGGGGGGGGGGGGGGGGGGGGGGGGGTTTGGTCACACGGTGCAACATCTCCAGGCAGAGAATCACCCCCCCCCCCTTGCAGTTGCTCAGACACATTAAACCAGATGGCTGCCTTGACAGCAGGCTCTCATTTATGACTGACGACCAATCAGCCAATCAGCATGGGCCAAGGCGGGCAGCCAGATCTCCCCAAATCAGAGGCACTCCAACCCATAATGTGCGGTTCTCCACAGCAGAATCATATGTATTAACCTTTATACTAGGTTTGCTTTAATCACTTATCTACAAGAACCTTAAAGATGCAAATACATAATGTCATGCTGAAAGGTTTCAATGATGCATCCACATCTAATTTTACTTGTTCGAACATAAAATGTTTTAGTGCAGCTAGGTCAAGGTCAAAAGCCTTCTGTATGTAGAAATGGCAACATTTGTGGTATAAAACCACATCTTTCAGCATCATACCAATGAATGACATGATTCAACCCCTAAAGCTACCAGCTAAGTGACAGCTACAAGATGCTCACCTACACATGAAGTTACAAGGAAGACTAACATGTTAGTCATGCTGTCTCAATGGGGGGCTAGCAACTAGGGTTATATTCAGAGGAAGGCTAACAAAGCAGTATCTTTTCGTAGTGACAATGAGGATCATATCCAAAGTTGATCAAGCACTCATCACTCTGTTCCATACTGGATCAGCCCACGTCTCAAGCAGTTGTCATACATTCCGCTTTAAGCTCTAAGCTGGAAACCAGGCTTCACTCAATTACATCTTCATGGCAAAGTGACCAGAGTGACCATCAATAAAAGAGAGAGAGGACATCTCAGAAATAGCGTCACACAAACCAGAAGACATAATTCAGAGTATTTATAAAGCTAGTCCTTGGTCAGAGGCCAGCAATCATAACAATGCAGGGAAATGACTCAAAACTACACCTACACCATGAGAAAAACCAAACATTACATTCCACAGAAGTACAGCCACCGGGAAGAACCACGCCACACTTTCTGGAATTCAGCCCCATTTTCTAAATCCGATACCAGGGTAGCTACAGTTTGGTGTCAGTCAGATAATAGCGCAGTGGGACATGGTCTGCTATTCCCACCTACACAGCTCCTAAGAAATGGCAGCATTTACAGATCAAAGGCTTTATTCAGCCAGCCAAAAGCTGCCGCTATCAGGTATACATTTTCAGTTCTCACTGGAACCAAAGGGGCCAGGAATGGCCTGCGACCTTTCCCCCATCTCCAGCCCGCTGTTACGTGTGCTGCATCTCTACAACTGGGAAGAGTGACGCCTGCGGTTTTCATCCGGCATCAAGAACACCGCAGCTGACTATGCGGTTTGGATACTGATAATTCAAGCTGAACGGCACGGACTGATGCCAGCAACAGCTGCTGTGACCTGCCGTTGGCGGCCGTCTCTGAGGACCCTCCATAACAGATGAGGGAAAGGTCAGAGGGGCGCAACAAGGGTCAGACTAATCCAACACCCCAAGCGTTTTTAAAAACACAGCAGCAGCGATTAGAGAAACACAGCACTGACCTGTCTAGCTTCTCTTCAGCTTCTTTGGTGATTATAGCATCCAACTCTGTAGAAAGAGAAATTAAATTATTTTTGTAGTTGTTCTAAAGCAGAACAGAAAATTGTGGCATCTAAGGCTGTCAAAAATAAAACCAGTACTTGGCGTGAACGCATAAGCATTTTGCATTAGTGAATAAATCACTTTCGAGGAATTTTACTTGAGAAATGGGACTGAACTGGGGAGGAGACGTCAAGGTCATCAGCAAAAACATCATGTAAAAAAAACATGACAATCGAGTTTCACCGGGCGCTAATAGCTCCGGGTCTGTATGTAGACGTCAATATGTATGGCGTGACGTTTTAAATCGAGGCCAAAAATGGTATGTTGATCAATTTCAGAAATACAACAGGCAGAGGACGAGGCATTTCCACTGCAGCCAAAAAAGATGGGCAAAAACAAATATTTGCAGGCAACCGATCGCCGTAGCCCGTGGGCATGCATTAATATATTACCGATATGTAAACAAGGGGAGAAAGCTAACAACCTCCCCGGAGCAGCTCGGCTGAGGGCTGCTCTGCCTGGTTTGTTTTTAACAGTTTATTAACCTATTTACAAAACAGCCCCACTGATTTTCCGACTTAACGAAAATGCAGCCTTCACGGAGCACTCCTCAAAATAAAACGCGCGACCAAAAGCGCACTCGAAATACAAACACACGACAAAACACAATAAAGTTTTGGACCGCAGGTTTTTTTTAACTTTAACTTGCCGGTTTACACGCAGGGAATGCGTGCCAGGACGTACTACGCAGCCGGATAAAGCGACCGCTAGCAAATTTTTTTAGCCAACACCCCGAAACACACGAAACTGCCTACTATTAAACGCAAAAACCATCTCACTCACCCGAGGTGGTGACAATTTCCCCCCTCAATCCCCCAAAACAGTCGTATAATTTAGCTGTGGATGCACCAGGTTCATGTATTTAGCGAGTTTGCTAGCTTAGCATAGCATAATCGACGACGCGGCAAACGAAAGTTACGACGACGTAGCCGCGGGTCGGGTGAAGCTAACTGCACTGGTTAAGCGGCTAACCAACGGGAGATCAAGGGAGCAAAGGGGAAAACAAGCGCAGACTACGGAACAAATGGCGCTGCGCACTGCGGGCAGTAAGTTTACTCTTCAGCACCACATTAGCAGAAATAAGCTGGGGCGGTGCGCCGACTGAGCCCGAGACGCCACAGTTCGGCTGGTTACCAAACTACGCAAGATAAACCTACAAACAACAAACCCGGTCGGATGGCCACTTCGAGGCGGGCTGCGTTTTTACCTGCGCCAAGCGATAAGAGGCGGCCGCTCACCTGCGCCTATTTAAAGTGCACGCGGCGTGGAGCTGGAGACTAGGCTCATAAGGCTATGGAGAGCCGCCGACGGCTGCGTGTTTGTGCAGCGGTTGAGGCGAAGGGGCAGTAATTGACGCAGCCGCCATTTTGTTCACTGGCTGACCTCCCTCCTCCTGCACCCCCTCCTCTCCGTTATGGACGCGCCGTGTGGCACAGGAAGAGAACGCGCTCGCGCAGCCGACCACTTCCTGTGCCTGCCGACGCTTAGATCCAAAATGGCGGCCCGGGAGCACTGTGCTTTTCAGGGGTATTTTGTGAATGAGCGTACGCAAACCACTTGTAGAACATTATATATTGTATAACACTGTGTGGACTTTAATATACACACTATTTAATATGTACCTTCATATTCACATCTCCTCTTGCGGGTTGCATCTTGCTGAGTATATCAATCCTCTGTCAGTTACACGTTTGACAACACACACGCATGTCACGTGACCCTACAGACTATTTACAAGGTAATAAAACAGTTACATGCATGTCAATGATCAAAGTTGCCAACCCTGTACCTTCACCTTTACTTTAAGAGGAATTCTGAGAACTGGCCCAGGAAACACTAGCAGTTTCTTTACAGTAAAATTGAAGTGGTGTGATTACTGAATTAACGCCCTAGGGTTATGAGGGGCCTATGCCCTTGCATTCTCAAAGGCAGTCATCTTAAATCTACTCTGGACAGCGATACAGCCACCAACAATGGCGAAAGGGTTTTAAAAAACCCTGTAAGATATTGATAAATGAATTGTGGTCATCTACATTCTTCATCCTTCACATAAAGTACAGTTATAAAAAAAGAAACACAAAATTAGAGTATATTCCAAATACTAGTCATAACAGTGTACCTATAGCGCTATTCAAAATCCTGATATTAAAATATATGTTTATGCACAGTTGTCATTCACATTTTCATGTGAATTTTGATCAGGCCTTTTCCACTGCACAGTTACGCAAGATGCTAAAAAACAAGTAAGCGAGGCATATTTGAAACAAAACCCCATAACATTGCACTGCATCCAAATTTAAAATGGTCGGCAGGGTGGCGGACAGCTCACTGTGTAGCTCCATCCTCAAGATTCAACTGGCTTCCCTCTGAACCTTAACGGCTGTACGTCTACCTGCAAGACAGTTCAGATGATCTGCTGCACTGTTTTTGTGAAAAAGGTGGTTTTATCTACGAGAACTGTTGTGCTACCACACAACTAACTAGGACTTCCAGAATTTCCTCCTGGGTTCCATAATGTTGTTCTCACGCCAAAAATATATTTTTTTCTCCAAGCTGGCTCTTCCAGACTGTTGACAGCCCACACCATCGCTGTTGTTCAAGAAGCCTTTCTGCCAGAGACGAGCCAAAAAAAGGCACCATTCAGCAAAGGCTTTAAAAAAAAATGAAACCAACCTGTAACAATGTAAATGGGCTGAGCTCGTCGTTTGGAATTTGCCTACGTTTGGGCTCTGCAAGCAAAACCGCAGCCCAGATATGTGAATGGGTCAGTGCCGACTACTTTTGTCAACGTTTTGAAGAGAGCGTTTTCTGCCTCAGCTAGCAGACACATTGTCATAAGCATGTGAGCCGCTACGCTGCCTGCCCACAGCAGTCTATGAATACACATTCCGGCTTGGGCCTCTCTCGCTCACACAGATGACATCATACAGACGCAGGTACAAAAGTGAAGAGCAGGAGCAGCAGGTGGTGGAAAAAAAAACGACCTGTGACCAGAAGTTTGTAGGTTCAAATTAAGATGGTTCATTTCTATCCTAAGTTAGGGCCTTATTCTTTAACAATTAATTCCCACTTGTGGGGAAAAAAAATCCCCAAATGGTTCACTGGCAGGCATTTTTCCTCGTTCAATATAATCACAATTCAAAATTTCAAAGCAAAAATGCGTCTGGTTTCAGGGTGATGTGCAAGTATGAAGTGTCCTTCACCATCATCTGCTCAGAACTCCTCCAGGCTGCCACGGACCTCTGTACAGCTGGCACCAACGTCCCTATTTATAGCCTGCAAGTTCAGTTGCTATGGCAGGTTACCTAGTTATTGCATGCCCAACGAATGGCGTACCAAAGATTACAGCCACAACTCCCCGCCGGTCTCATATCTGGGCCTCTCTTTGCGTCACCATTGTCCGGTCATGATCGGTTGACTCCTTATTTCCCATTTACTGGTCACCTTATCCCTGTGCATACAGAACACCACAACAAGTCTTACGTAATGCCCCCCCCCCTCCCAAAACTAGCTTCCACACATTCTAATTACGCCTTCCCAGCGGGTGTTGCTTAATGAGACATCTGCCGTAGGGCTGTACTTTGCCCTCTGCTGTTTACTCAGTAAGGGCCTTTTGCTTACCTGACCCGCGTATGATAAGAACGTTCGCAGTCATCCAATTTATAAGGAGAAGGAAAAACACCTAACACTCAATTCTGTAGCACACACTTCACATGTACAGCAGCATACAACTAAACGACTATTTAACATTCTCAGAGTTTCTCCTAGGACCAGAAATAAGATCAGTCCATGTCCTTAACCACTACGCTACCTGCAGGCTCAATTTCAGCGTTTCGATTGTGTACCATGTAAATAGTTGCACTGAGGGGCACAGAAAAGGAGGGGGAAGTTCGGCTTATTCCAATTGCAGGGGTACAAAGCAATGGAGTACAACTGTTTTATTACTGTAGTTCAGTACATTTTCCATATATCTGTACTTTACCTAAGTATTTAGCTCTGAACCAAGGCTGTAGCCATGGACTCAACATCGGGGGGGGGACCAAGGTCGTAAAAGTTGTCTCCCCCAACATAATTATGGCGTTGATCTGGACACTTGACTTTTACTCTACTATCTTTATTGCTCTGCTCCATTTCTACTTGGTGTTATGTTACAGTTTTCTATTGTATTGTAATGTACCGGAGAGACACCAACTGCCGGAAAGAAATTCCTTGTATGCGCTTTACAACGATTGGCTAATAAACCGGATTCTGAGTCTGACTGCATACAGTCACATTGCTGTTTTTTTTTTGTTGTTTGTTTGTTTGTTTGTTTGTTTGAATTCAGGGGGATGGTAGTGAAGGGAGACGCCGAGCCTGTGGAGCTGCTCAGCCCATCATCCTGGCTGCATCTATGCCGTGCAGGAGAACACAAAGAATCCTGCTTGTGATTTCCTGTTTATTTGTACTTTTACTTATGTACATTGTATGAGTACTTCCTGCACCACTGGCCCAGAGTGACAGGGGCCATAAAAAAATATGGATCATGATTGGATTGATCTGGGTTGGGGGCCCGATATATATGATATGATGTGCTTTCAGGGGCAAAAAAAAAAAAAAAAGTGAGTACAGGATGTTGCTCCCTTTATGTAACATGATCAAACTCCACATTACCCATTCAGGTTAGATATGTTCAGGGTCTATTGAGTGCTATATGAAAAGAGTGATTTTTAAGTCATTGAGAGCACGTTTGGGATTTGAAGCGTCAGTAAAGTGAGAGGTAGAGGTAAGGGGCACGTGCTGCACCGCCCTACACCACGAACCACCTCGAGGATGAGAGCCTGAGAACACATCTGTGGGTCAGTATGGTTGGCATCGTGCTTACTGGGCTTTTATCACCACACTCAATACCTCTGCCTTCCAACGTAAAACAGCCTGCTTTCCGCACTGAAACCAAAAGGATGCTCTTCGCAAAAATATTCATGCCCGAATACCAAAATAAATAATAAACACCTGTATTAATAAATACATAATGTAAATTTTTAAACTCTCTCTCTTTCTCACACACACACACACACACACACACGGGGGAGCACCATATGCCCAGACGCCTCCTGTGCGGAGAGCTCGTAAACGGCACCAGGGCCGGCCAAAAGAAACGCTACAAAGACTCAGTCAAGGCCAACTTCCACTGGTGCAAGATCCAGCCAAAGCAGCTGGAAAAGTATGAGGGATAGACCATACTGGCGAACCACAGGCGAAGAAGCCAGCACCCACTTTGAGGATACCCATAATGCCCCAGTGCAGCACCAGCAGAGATTACAAGCACCGACTTCCAGTGTCCCTGCTGCTCCAGAATATGTTGCAAATTTGTTTGATTTGTACTCAAAATTTGAGTATCTGCACATATCTTCCACACAGATATTTTCAACTGTCAATTTCTTTGACTGACTCATTAAGTTCTGTTCTTACCATTTTGCTACTAATTGCAACTGTAATCATTGGCGCCCAAAGGGACACTAAACTCAAATGTTTGGTGTGTTATTGCAAAGGTGTTACTAATTAAAAAGCACCCAATCATGCTTGTCAATGAATATTTTAACTCCGAACAGCTCATTTAGAACTTAATTTAGGTTTCAATTTATTACTACAGTGGTGCCCGCGGTACGCAAACACAATCCTTTCCAGGAAAGTGCTCGCAAACCAATTTGTATGCGAACCAAGGCAATTTTTCATTGAAATTCGATTAAATCGTTCACAAGCCTACCAAATAATATTTTTTGTTGATTAACTTTATGGTTTTCATAATAAAAACTTTACAGAAAAACACACTACAGTGCGGCCACAGGCATCGCGGGAGCAGAGAGACATGGAGACTTGCTTGCCGGGAAAATCATGCTCTTTATTAACAGCCCTTAACCCTTGTATTGTCATCGTTAATGTTAATGGTTGCGTTTCCCTATTGTCGCGCGGGTGTTTGCCCGTGTCTTGTGTGCACCTGGTCCGATCCTCGCACCTGGAAATCTTCCACCGTGTGCATCTTGCAGCTCAGCATCTAACAACCTTGTGTTTCCCCTCTGTGTATTTGGGTTCGGTGCTTGTTGGGTGCCTGTTGTGGTCCTTCTATTTACAGTTGCACATGGGGCACGCTGGTGCTACACTAGTATGAAAAAAAAAGTAATCTGTTCATCAACCAAATTTTGTATGCAAACTAATGCATTTTTTTCCCACAAAATTTTTGTCGTGAACCTAATTGTTCGCAGACCACAGCGGTGGTGCACCACAGTACTAAATTATTACTTAACTTTAAAACTTCTGGTGGTTTCTAATATGATTTACATTTTTTTGCAAATGAATGACAATTATTTGTTATAAAATTCCACTATGGTTACTGAATTAAGCAAGTGTCCCACTCCCACACACTATCTTTGTGGGGACTCTCCATTCATTTGTATGAGGAAAAACTTGAATTACAACATGGCAACCTTAACTCCTACCCAGCCCTAATATTAACCATAAGTTACTAAACAAAATACGAGATGTATGGCATTTTTATTAGATTGCATTCACAGATCTTTGTGGAGACCCAAAAAAATGGTCCCAACAATGTAAAAAAAAAAAACAGAGTTTTATTACATTCTGGGGGACATTTGGTCCCTACAACATAATACAAACCTAATCCACACACACGCCTTACATATGCTGAAGTTTACCAGTGACACCATTCAATTTTTTTTTTATGTTTTTTTTAAATAGAACTTGTGGGACAACTGCCACCTGCAGGTGGAACATAGAACTGCAGGTCTGATGCATTCATTATGTCTGGAAAAATGCAAGTGTGTTTTTGTGGAAGGCACCTGGCTACTAAACTCCATAAAACTCAGACTAAGAATTGATTGAGATATATATATATATATATATATATATATATATATATATATATATATATATATATATATATATATATATATATATATAAATAAATAAACATGCAATCTCTACACACACAGAGCAAAGGTGATTAGATACCAGTGACAATCTTAAACCCACTTATGCAAATGTTCTATATCTGTAGACTTTGCCCAAAATATATTGTAGACAGGCCCAAATGAATACCACAATCCCATTGCTTGGTTCTACACTCCTGTGTGAGATCACTTTCGCATTAAACTAAAAAGGTAGCACTAGTTTTATCAGAAAAAAAGAAAAAAATTATTTATCATGGCAATACATTTACCTCTACTACTGTTTGATACATTAAAGCCTTTAATTTAAATGTGGGGCAGTATGGTGGTGCAGTGGTTAGCACTGTTGCACACTTCACAGAGGTGTGAGGCATGTTCTCCCCATGTCGTTGTGGGGTTTCCTCCAGTTTCCCCTCACAGTCCAAAAACATGCTGAGGCTAATTGGAGTTGCTAAATTGCCCATAGGTGTGCATATGATAGTGAATGGTGTGCGAGTGTGCCCTGCGATGGGCTGGCCCCCCCGTGCTGGGTTGTTCCCTGCCTCGTGCCCATTGCTTCCGGGATAGGCTCCGGACCCCCCGCGACCCAATATAGGATAAGCGGTTTGGAAAATGGATGGATGGATGGATGGAAAACAAGATCAGCATGCATGACATGCATGACGAACGGCTGAAAATAAGCAAAACAAATGCAGAGGCACCTCAAAAACATTAATCTTAAAACTATTGATCATGTTCTGGATTTGAAAGCAATAAATCTGCTGAACCTGGAATCCCGGAGCGAACATTCAACATAAGCACACACGATACAAACGCGATAACCTTACGGATTCCATTGGGAGCGAAATTCGGAATCTCAGACACAGCATCCAAGGCTTCCGCGGAAACCAACAGCTCTCCTCTGCTTCCACTGCTGATGCCGCTACTGCACATGCTCAGCACCGAGTCATTTGCAGCAGTTACACCAAAGAAAATGTTCACACTATTTACAAAGTTCTAACTCAACCAGCGCTTTACTGTACCACCCGCCCCCCCCCCCCCCACCCCACTCCGGAATCAGATAACTAGATAACTCATGGCAGGATATTATACACACCAATAACAACTGTAATCAAGTTCTTCCTTACAATAGCTGATCCTTTTCCATGATCTCTCTGGTTACAGGTCTGCCTCAAACCGTCAACTTTTTTACTCAAAATCTTACAGATGCTCTCTAGCAGCACGTCTTCTCACAATCCAAGCTTTGCGTTTGCTTTTCTTTTCAGATGCCGCAAAAAGTTTTTGTGAGCAATGAATAACCGGCTTCATTTCTCTCCTCTGCCTGTAGTGACATCTCTGCTCATCTACTCTTACTTTTGACACCGTAGATCGCCATATCTCCTGACAGATGAGAAGATCACGTTGGTCTCCGTATACATGGTCGCGGGACCCGGGAGTTGAAGTAGCAGTCAGTCACTCAATGTCTTGGCCTGAATCTGGATGGATTCTATGCCCTTTTGAATACCTCATTAAATGACTTAGGTCCTTGTCTGATTGTAGCACCAAAGTTGACTCCTACATATAAATTTAATTCGGACAAGACTTATTTCCAAACTGCAGAATGCATCACACCTTCGTTTTATCGTGCCTATGAATGATTCAGAAAATCTGCAATGATGCCTGCTGCAGTCCACTATCTAACCCTAATGGATCTTCTGCTGCTACAGGAACAGAACAGCCATGTACTTGTCTTCCTATACCAGCTGCCATCAAACTTAGATTAGTACATTATACCGCTCATCGCCTTTAAAGCTGTAAACGGCATTGCCCAAATCTTAAGAACTTACTTCTCCCAGGAAATTCAGCCTGACCACTTCATAAGCACAATACTGGTTGTTTTGTTGTACTGAAGGCAGCAGAACCTTCTCAAATAGGCCTTCAATTTTACAGAATAATCTATCTACTATTCAGACACTGCATTATAAAGTTCTCTAGTCTCTCCTAGCTAAACTGCTGGATTCTTACCTTTTTATTACACCATTATAGCATAATTGGGTTCTAAGGCAGCATAAACCTAACAATTTATCAGCACAATATTATTTTTCTGTGATTCCTTTTGCCTCCCTCTCAGAACCATCTGGACCTGAGCTAATAGGTCATTAGCTGGGCCTGGACAGCTGGGCTCCAACAGTCGGGAGAAAATTGATCCACATGTTGGTACGTTCAAGTGTATTAACACATTTGTCTGCAGCAGTTTGCTCTTAGTCCTGGAAAAGGCTGGACTACCAGTCCTGTCAGTTCTATTTCATATACACATCTTCCTTCTCTGAAGCGGTTTTGGGGCAGTTTCAATTCTTTCCTCAGTATTGCGGTTTAAGTTCTTGCTTCGGTTCCCTTAGAAGAAAATACAAAAAAAACCATACATTTCAAAAACTCATTCACAAATATGTGCTACAATAAAAACTTTTTTTTTCCCCCAGTGAGGTTCCGGATCGCTCCAAGTTTTAGTTCGGCCTACAGTCAATGTTAATCAAAGTGTAGCCTCCTTACCTGACAAAGACCCCAACACCAGTTTCCCCAAAAGCTACACCGACCTTAGCAAAGGGAGACGGATACCGAAGACAAACGGCACAGGCGGCCCCTTCTTTTGCATTTCCAGTGGTCTGTGACCCCCCAGGTGTCAGATGACAAGTGAAAGCACCCATACAGGCACATTTCATTGGCTCAGAAACACAGGCAAAGTACATGCAAAGCCTGAGTGTGCAAAAACGAGGCGCTCAAAAAAAAAAAACACAGAAAAAATTGGGGGACATGGGCAGCAGGAGTCGGCCGACATAACAAGCCCCTGTAAGTGGAGGGTAACTTCTCGGCTATCCAACCCTTCACCCATTTTCCCCCCGGCTTCCACGCTCCAGGACCCGTCCACCGCGGGCCGGACATCTCCCGTTCAAAAATTAATGAATGCCCAACACCCCATGTCATGGTGGATGCCATGAATCTTTCATTACATGCAGGTCACTCAGACACAATGTAGCAACTCCCTTTCGGCATGGGGTGGGGAGCCTCATCCCCAGACACCATCCCCCCCCCCCCACACACACACTTCTACAAACTTGCACTTCCAATCCACTTATCTTTTTTGACCGATTCATTAATTTAATGGACTCTCATCTGTGTTCTCCCAGCTCTCTCTCTCTGTACATAGCTTTAATTAAGAGGACTTATGTGAAGTTTTGATTAGTAATTAAGGGGAAACAAAATACTTCACAAAAGTAATTACCTCAGGTGAAAGAAAACCCAGACATACACTGCCCCACCCAGAAACAAGACTTGGGAACCTGGGTTTAATTAATATTCAAACCACAGACACACCAGGATCCTTAAAAGTCAACTGTCACCATTTAAATAAGTTTTAAATGTAAGCTTTGTGGTCCCTGACTGCCACCAGGACAAGCAGCGAGAACCTGGACGGGCAGCATTGTTGACACAAACTGGTACCGACTACTGATTGCTTGGCTGACTGGTTTTGACATGATTTTTGCAAAGAATCAAACACCGCCAGGACAAAAACTCTGCTGAAACTATTCATTAGCCCCAGAAAAGCAAAGAGGAGAGTCAGTCTCCACCATTTACGAGGAAGCGATGAGCATGTAACCAGACAATCTGCTGACATTGATGGCCTGAACCTACCGGGGTGGGGGGGTGGGGGGGGGAGCCTGTCCCGGCACTACGCCAGAAACTCATTAGAGCAGGACCGTGTGCAGCCGGCGGGAGCAATGGGTGTTGCCTTGGCAACAGCAGAGCAGGTTTAAGACGTGACATACCATATTCCTACAGTAAGACCCAACTTCCCCCATGCAGACTGGATATGCGGGGAGCAGGTGGAGGGGCAGGAAAGGTGCATGATGGGGGCCAGGTGTGCAAGGATGGGGCCCTTAGTCATTACAGCTAAGGAACCGGCTCGCAGACTCCATAAAGGCACCACTCTTACCACTCAGACAAATCATTACTAGTTTGCACTGATAACCATGTAGGTTTGTCTCCCCCAGTTATCGACGGTTTCCAGTGAGGCCAGAGCTCTGCGTTTCTGCCTCCGTGTGCCTTTCGGAAAGAAAGAAGCAGGTTTTTGCAATCAGGATTCGTACAGAAAAATCCGTGGCTCGAAGGAAGTGAACTGTATGTAATTTACAACTCCATCTAGGAACAATGAAGCAAAAAAAATAATATATATATATTTTTTTAAAGAAATAAACCACCCCTGTCCCATGCATATGGCTGCATATTGAACCAGTCTAACCGGATTAAGCAATTTCTTGTAATCTGGCAAATGCTGTGTTTATGACGGGCTGAGACAGCGGAACCTGTGGGTATTCCCCGGGCACCTTCCCCATCTCGGCTGGTGCCCCCACTTCCAATCACGGGTCCCGCTGTCACTGCCGCGGAAGCCGGAGGCACGGCCAGGAAAGCAGACAGTCTCCCGACGGGATGCGGGCAGTGACAGATGGGACGTAAAGGGATTACAACATGTTCCCTAATTACGCCGCATCTCCACGCGCTCTCCGCGAGAGCCTGCTCATCCAAGCGCTGCTCTAAATGCAGGTTACTGTGGGACTGCATGCCTGGGAATACAGCGGAAGGTCACCGCAACGGACAGCCAAACAGAACCAGCGCCAGAAGGGCAAAGGGCAGAAATGGGCGATTCCCTCGATTTCCTTACAAATTTAACACCTTCTGCACTGGGCTACCTATTAACTGTTACTGAATGTACCCATGCCTTTTTTATGTCCATAGACCAGCACAAATCCAATTTGTAATAATTAACTGCTATATATAATGTTTTTACTGTTATTTTCCTACTTAAAGGACACTGGTGACTAGAATTACTTATTAATGTGGAGGCTAATGTTGCAAATGACCCACTTTTTACCCTCGGTGCTAGCTGACAATGAGGTAATATTAATTTCCTGCGATGGGATAAGCTTTAATAATGCAGAGTTGCGTAAATAAAGCTTGTGCAGAAACCGCAGAACAGTACTCCTGTTTGTTGTGAGCAAAGTCAGGGCTTTGTACTTAAACTCATCCGCAGATTACGCTGATGTTTGGGAAGTTGGACATTTCCACTACGCCCGTTTGGGGAGGGCATGGGGGTCTCGAACAACCGTGAGGCCCGTTCTAGGACTGGAGCCCAACACACTAACATATGCGTGTGCCTTTGCACACAGCTACGCCCCACCGGCCAGAGAGGGAAGCAAACCAGTACTTTGTTATTAGCTTTTTTTAATTATGGAAGCAGGTGAATGGGGGAGGAGCTCTGCATTAGTTAGAGAAAGAACATTATTAGCTATTTGTAAGGTTGAGTACATCTACATAGGAATTGATTGGTTCTCTCATATCCCATCTTGCTCCCCTATAAGTCGCACAGATACGGGTGAGAGCAGCCTCAGTCATTTCCCTAGTGCCCCTGGAACCCTTTCTGGGGTTTAGGGCCCTGCTCAAGGGCCAAAAACGTGATATTTAATGTCGCCCTGATTTCCCTGCCAGCATTGCTGCCTCTCGAGCTAACATTAAGCTGCCCCCACCCCCAGAGAAGGACCAGTAATGCCGTTTTAGTATGGCCTTTACAACAAGATGGCACGTAAACAACCAGGGCTGAATGACCGATCCCAAGGAAAAAGTCCTTAAAGGAGAGAGTTCGTCATAGCGCACTTCCCCACCACACCAGGTACCAAACTTTTGGTACTTCGAGAAAGTACTAAAAGTACGGTACTTCAAGGTGTGGATTTTCCACGGGTGAAAACACTGGTACTGGTGGCAAATGATTTCACAATGCGAGGCGGGGTATTGTGTACTGAATTTGAAAAATGGCTGTGGTATATTACAGGGTTGGACGGCATGCGATATTAATACCAGCATCTTCATCACTGAAGATGAGTTTGTCATAAATGTACAAATTTCCTTTTTGTTTTATAAATACACAGTATTTATTTACAAAATAAAAAAAAAAAAAAATTAAAAATCACATCGTCCCAGGACAGCACGCTATATACACTATAAGCATAATGTCCTAGTATTTTAAATAAAACAATTTTTAAATTTCCTTTCATGCAGTTCTGATCTTTTTGTTGCATCTGTTCTTCGTACCAGATAATATACATGCACACATCCTTTTTTTTCCTATATTTATCATTATTTTCTGACTTTGCAACTGTTTTCAAGGCAGCGTTTGCATTGTGTATATTTGCGTTGCAGAGGCAGGCTATTCGCCTAACCAATCAGTAAAGAAAGCGTTTCAAGTCCCACCCCAAAGTACCCCAGCTGGTTTGGCACCTTTGGTACTGGTGCTCGACTGGAAGTCAATGGAAAAGCGAAAGCACCAAAAGTACCGAACCAAATGTACTGTACTTGGTGTCAGGGACAAATTACGGACCGGGCCAGCGGGGCCGCTGCCCAGGGGCCCTTGGGGTGCAGGGGGCCTGTGGGGCCCCTAGCCCAAAACAATTTGCAACGCTTATCAACAATGTATTTTCGTTTGTCTATTTTAGAGGGCCTACATTCTTTGATCCTCTGCCTACAAGGGCCCCTGACCCTATAGGGAGGGCGTTTGGCTGCCAAGGGCCCTTGAATTGTGGTGGTTGTGGTGGTGGTGGTAGTGGTGGTGGTGGTGGGGGCCCTCGCAAACGTTTTGCCCAGGGGCCCACACAACCCATAATCCGTCCCTGCTTGGTGTGGTGAAGGAGCGTACTTAGTTAAGCTGCTACTCTTACCAAAGATGGCACGCATCGATCACAAAGATGCGTTTTGGTACCTTCTGTTCCAACGTGGATAACCAGTACAGCTCTGCCATTTCAAAGGGAGCTAGTTCACAGACTTTGCTTGTGTGTGACATGCGTTCATCCCGCAGTTTGCAAAACACATAGTCAGTGTTGGAAACGTTACTCACAATGATAATCCATTACAGATAGAGGTGAAAAGTTTGGGTCCCGAAAGTACAAATCCAGACCAAGGTTGAGTATTAAGAGTGGGTGGCTAAAACAAAACCTTGGCCTGGATTTGTACTTTCAGGACCCAAACTTTCCACCTCTATGAGTAACGCCCCCAACATGCACACAGACACACAAGGAGGAGGGGGCAGCACATTTGCCTGGCTCACAATCTGGGATACACCACCGGAGCCTGAATGCTGAGGTTCAGGAAAGCCTCATCACACTGTTACCACTTCCATAGCAAGGCAGTCAGAGAGAGACAGAACACCCCCCCCCCCCCCATCTCCAAAGCGCTATTATCACTCCAGCCGGCCCAGTATTAAATTTATGCTCTCATCAGCTCATTCAGAATGGCTGCCAGTCTAACTCAATGACATCAGCCAAACCGTCGGGCACTGAGCAGAGATACCAACTGGGGGGACGAAGTCGTTTCTGAGCCTCAGCCACCATGTCAATACACAACAAGGTCAACAATGTCTGATGGGGGGGGGGGGGGGGGTGTGGCACTTCCCAGTATATTGGTCAACGCTGGGCTGAACAACAGTGTAGGAAAACTGACATCACATCTACAAGCCCAGCAGAAACGCCATGACCCCTAAGCGTCTCTCTGCACGTGTTGAAGGAAGAAGTCAATTAAAACGTAGCCTCAGAAGGGGTGAGCTATTCTACAAAGAGCTCCATTTGTCAAACTGAGGCGGACAGCATATGACTGCTTCGTCACCGCGTATTCGGAGAAGTTACATCACAAACTCAGGGATGGGAAAAGAATCATCAATTGAGAAAAATATGAGCTGTGAGTTTGTACAGTCATTAATAGTGTCTTTCGGATCCAGCCCTTACAGGGATCCACTAAAACAAAACGGTAACCATGGTAACCCACAGATGGAGGGGACCCCAAACTTCACACCCATGGGCTAGTCTGAATCGTACAAAAAAAATAATTTGCACAATCCAGTGAAATAGGAATGGGGGGGGGGGTCAGATCGCCTCCACTAAAAAAACAAAAAAAATTCACCTTTTCAGTTGCTTCAGGTTTGCACTTAGCTGGCACGACAGCCATTAGAGGTCTCAGGTTGGGCCTGAGATGTACCGAGCCACGGGTTCCTGGAGAAGACCTGGTTTAGGATAACTGAGCACTAGTAATGTGTATCCCTATGGAAGAGGGGTGGACAAAGGGTGCAGTTTTCGCAAAGGAAGAACTGATTTGTAGTTCAAGCTACACACCTACCTACTAAACCAGCACTGAGACCCACTCAGCCCAAGACCATACTACACCCCTCCACTGCAGCCCGGTGAGAGATCTGGGCAGAACCAAGGATTTGGATTCTACCTGGAGGGAAACCGAACCGCCTCTATAACCCGTGTTGAAGGATGGACTAAGCGTAGGTACCGTCAAGGGCAAAGCTGTCAGTGAGTGGTGGCAGAATTCACTTAACAGCTTAATAAACACGGAGTAAGATGCACCTTTCATTGAGTTAACTACCATCTCACGGAGGAGAGCTGCCAAGTCCCGTGCATTTCACAGGGTCCCACATGTTCGGAACGTTCCTCCCGCAAGCCCTTTGTTTTCTCACGCATCCATGTTTAAATTTCAGACCTAAAACAGGCAGCTGGCTGGAGCAAGACAAGTCTGCACACACATGCTCACGCATTTACATGAATGTAAAAGTTTTACCTTGTAAATATTATGTAGGGTCTGCAAACTACCTCAACGCTTTTGATGCAGCTTAATTTAAAGTTTATAATGGAGTTATGTAGATTTGCTGTAAGATTTCTTGCGCTAGTGTCAAGCCAGGAGCGTGAGAGTTGGCAACCCTACCTACAAAAACTAAAGGTTTGCTGTTTAGCGCATGCATTTCTCTATTACGGCTACATCGCACAGGTCTTCAATCATTTAATCGACTTTAAAAACGTCCTGAAATCAACCAGTTTGAAAGAAAAATTTAAGAAAAATATAAGATATTTGGAAATTTCAGAAGATAAGCATGGCAAAATATAGTCATTCCTCCAGCAAACTGGTACAACACCCGGTCAGAGCCAACAAGCTGTGAGGGTGGCGACCTCGTATGCCACTAGCCACCGTTTAACACGTTTCCACAAAAATCGGCGATTCAGTCAGAATAATTACCGCCGGTAATATACGAGGCCGAGCGTCCGCTTGTGACGTCACGCACGGGGGCAAGGGGGAGTCATCCCCGACTGTGCGATAGAGCTACTATTAGGAAGGGTAACTTTCTATTAAGGAATACACGGGTCGTGTTTTTCCACAGAAGCTTTTCTGGCATTTCCTAACCACAGTGCGTCCGTTTGTAGGTATTTTACAGAAATTAATCTGATGCCATCACATTGCAGTTACGGTGAACTTCGTTGCGATTTCCAAAGAAACTTTCGCTACTTCATTAATGCACCTGCAGTTCAAACTGCACACAGCCACTACGTAACTGCCGAAAATAGACATAAGCCCCAAGCCAGCGAAAAAAAAAAAGAATTTAAGACGGACTTTCAAATAATTTCACTAATTAGAATAACCGACTCAATATATCGCTTCTGTCGCCATTTGTACTTATACTTAATTTGTACTTAATGTGTCAAGGCACTCGGGATATTATATTTCTTTGAGTTGCAATGGCTGAGGTATTTTGTCGACACGGCAATTGTCAAGAACCTAACATCGTTACAGGACGCTAGTTTGGTTCATCCAGGCAATGTCGGGTTCATTAATGAATAGAAATCGGCCTATGTGAAAGTGGTCTCCTGCTTTGAACTTGGGCTACAGCCATAAAGCTCATCTGCGGGATCTGCGTGCTGTGTACTGGTGTTACTCCGGCCTCTACCCTTCATATCCGATATCTCTTTAAAAAAGTGCAATCATATCAACCCAAAAACCATTCGGCAGACCGACAGCTGAAACCGAGTATATGCAGTGAATTGCGGCACACCGCTTTGTTTGTACTCCTCGCAGCGTAAAAGGGAAATATACCAATGCACAGGTGTAGAAACGAAAGGAATACCTCGGCAAACGCCCAAATAATAAGAAAATTGGGAAGATGCTCACGGAGAAAGACTATACAGATTGCTGGATTACGAATTAGTTACAACATGGATATTTCAGGTTTTGCAGGAAGTGTACGTGTCGAAGCGTGCGTCCTAGTTTTGACAGCCGTCATCACTGATAGTGCCTTCCCGGTTAATTAAACGAAACCTCGCGTATATATACATGAAGCGCTGTGCTGTGGATGCAAATTGGGAGAAAAGCTGCACAAATCACCTGCCGAAAGCACGCAGTTAACTTACCAGACTGAAAGCCACCGTGCGCAATCCAGCCGCCTGCTTCCAGGATTAATTTTTGCCGTGCATGTTCCACCAGCCTTTCTACCGAGGTTATGAAAGCTTGAAATCTGCGGTCCACTGCTGACGTGCAGTAAGGTGCTAGAAAAGGGCAGGTGAAGGTGAAGAAGACCTTGTATTTGTTTTCCTGTCTCAATTCCGTTTTTTTTTCTGGTTCGTTTATCAGGGGCAGGGTCACATGTTGCCGTGAGCGTCGGGCCAGAATCACATGACCTAATATATGAATCACGTGACGGACCTTGAGGACCCTGAAAACGCCAATGGGGAGGTAAGCGTGAGAGAAAGGTGGGAATTGAACATCCTCCACGCAACACAAGTTGCATGACAGGCGGAATATCTTAAAAACGAGAAATGACTCTTAGAGACCTATTGCGATTCAGATCTGCAAAATTGCCAGGCAGCAATAAATGCTTATCAGGAATTGTACTTCGATCTTGGAGACGTGCCAGCCGCAGGTTTTACTTCCTTAACTGTGCCGGCATCGTTATGGGTGTCTTCCCGGCTGTGGACGGCTGCGCTGTCAAGTGCAAATGCAGTATCAAACGCCTTTTACCGAATGTCATTCTATAAAACGCCGAATAAATTAATCATTATTCATGAAAGGTTGTTTCCCCCGGGAGCTTCTGCGACCTGTACTACGAAGCGGGGTTACCGGCTGATCTGGGTAACTTGTCGGATTTAAGGTACCACAATTTAAATGGACTTATTCGTTCACTTACATTTTGATCAGACTACCTTAAATCCGACGTTACCCCGATATGCCAGTAATTCCGCTTCTTAGTACAGGCCACGGGTTTATGATCATAAAGCCCAGACATTCCCCACATAAACCGGTATTGCTCGTTGGATTACCACCAACAGATATTTTAGTAAAACGCAAGCGACCCGACTATGCCATCTAGCTACCATCAATTAAGTTCGAGCGGTTATATAAATATGGACAAGTTCAAACACATTTAAAAGCTTTATTCTTAAAGTAACTAAATACGACCTTTACGGTTTAATGGAGCTTGGTCGCAAATTAAATGCTAAATCCTACATAGATGAATTCACAATCCATTTCATGGGTATACAAGACGGAAATATGGCAAACCAGTTTGTATTTAGATATCAAATATCTATTAGTAAAACAAATATGACAATGAAGATCGATTCTAAATTTGAACAGATCACACGCGAGACAAGAGGGAGAATGTTTCATGTTTTGCTGAAAAACGTTTATTGTCTTCAAAACAAAGGTTTCCCCTCCGCAGTATTCAGCATGAATTTTAAATTAAATGTGAAGGCAATGCAAAAAGATAAAATAAAACGTGGAAGAAAATATTCACAGTCACAATTAATCCCACAAATAGACTCGATGTGTCACCAAGCCGCTCTTCAATAAGACGCTCCAGTTCTACCAGTAATTGCTGTACTTTCAGGCTACAAATATACTCGCACACCTAGACAGAATGAGGTACGTAACGACATCGCTTCCGGCAAGCTATGCAGCAAATTTCACATCTATAAAGTGCTTTCACTGTACAATGCTTTTACCGAACGCCTGCTTATTAAAGTCGGTACTCCTAGATTTACATTTACGGTGTTTAAAAAGTAGACTAAGGATTCTCTAGACCCTTGTCCTTCGCATGTCGATCGACATACAAAAGAAGTTTTCACTTTCGCCTTTTCAAGTAGCTAATCTCTCAGCAATGCTGCGGGTAATTGCATGGTCAAATCAATACCATTATACAGAATTGCATTAGAAACCTCAGAAGACAAGATTATTGCAGGAGGGGAAAAAAAACAGCAGTATTATCTTTACATGCAGTCTTCTCACCATCTGTGTATTTACAAAATTGTATTTCCTGTACAATACCGACATTGTTACAAAAAAATGACTTGAGTAAATTAAGTCAACTGCTGCCGTCTGAGATCTCAAACAGACCCTTTTATTTTTGGTCGTCTTTCTCTTTTTCTTTCTCCTTCTCGTCTTTGTCCTTTTCCTTGTTCTTTTTCGACTTCTTTTTCTTATGCTTGTGTTTCTGACCTTTCTGCTCAGTCTCGGACTCATTGCTTGTGTGCTTCTTGTGTTTTTTGTGTTTCTTGTGCTTCTTATGCTTCTTCTTGTCCTTCTTTTCCTTTTTGTCTTTACGCTTCTTCTTGCTGTCCTGGCTGCCACCGGAGCTGGCACTGCTGCTGCGGGCATGACTTCCCGAAGGGGAGGGGCTGGCACTGGCACTCGGGCTGCTGTCCGGGCCCCGGTCCCTGGCCCTCTGCTCTGCTCGTCCATCGGCATCCGAGGCTTCGCTGTCACTCTCACTGTAGTCGGGGACGAAGGCTGCCTCGTCCGTCTCGCGGCCCAGGTCGGAGGAAAGTCGTGTGGACCGGACTGAGGGAGGCTTGGCTTTGCTGTGGTCACGCTCGACACGGCCTCCAGCCCGATCTGTCTCAGTCCTGGGTTCAGGGGAGCTGGCCCTATGGGGGGGCTTGTGGGAGCTGTGCTCCTTGTCTCTGGAGTCCCTTGTCTCCCTTGTGTCCTTACTGTCCCTTACATCTCTAGACTCCCTTGTGTCCTGGTGCCTATTGCTCTGCCCTTCTTTGCCAGATGACCTCTCAGCCTTCCGAGGTTCAGACTCTTGTCTTGGTGGCTCTGGGGCACTCTGAGATGGCTTCTTGTCTCGGCTGGGGCTGTGCTCTGACCTCCGGGACTCTGAGGGCCCAGACCCCCCCAATCCCCTCTTTGCCACATCTGTATCCCTCTCTCTATCTCTCTCTCTATTGCGGGGAGGCTGGCTGTGCTCCTTTGAGGGTTGTGGGGACTCCCGCCTTTTGGCAGGTTCCCTGGGTTTGCTGTCTTTGGGTTTTGATGAAGAGTGATCCCTTTGGCTTGGCCTGTGCTCTGGTCTCCTGTCAGAGCTAGCAGAGCTACCTTCCTTGCTGCCAGGCTTCCGTGATGTTGCATCAGCTTTGTCTGCTGGCCTGTCCCTAGAGGAGTGAGAAGTAGAAGAGCTGCTCCTATCACTACCATGGTCACCGCCACGTTCTCCCTCTTTCTCTCTGTTCCTCTCCCTGTCTGTGCTCAGGACCATAGGTTTTCTCTTGTCTGCAGACTCCCTCTCTGCAGCGCTCCGCTCCCTCTCCCTCCCCTTCTCTCGTTCTCTCTCCCACTCCTTCTCTTTATCCCTCTCTTTGTCATTTGGAGGGGAGACCTTTGCAGGCTTAGTTTCTGTCACAACTTCAACCTTCACAGTTTCCTTAGCAGCAGGGGTAACTCGTTCTGGCTGCGGTGAGTTCTTGTCATTGGCCCTCACAGCGGTGCTTTCAGGGGCAGCGGGGGCAGGTGTGGAGTTGTCCTTCCCCGGGGGCAAGGATGCCTTGGCCTCCTCATCCTCAGATTCATAATCTTCCTTTTCCCATTTGGAGCGAGGAACTTGGATCATGACTATCTCATCTTCTGCAGGAGTGGAGCTGTCATTAGTATACTCCTCTAGGGTTTTCACCACAGTTTTCTTCAGGTCCTGCTTCTCCTCGACCTTCTTGATGGGACTTCCCCCTGTGGAACTTGTACTAAAATCAAGAGAGAAATGGCACCTTTATTTCATACACAAAGCATTACAAAAATGTCCTCATAACTAACAGGCAATAAGACACTTTGTATATATACACAATTCTCTGATTTCACATTTTCAAACTTTCAAACAATAAAAATGGTCTTACCTGGTATAGTCTACCAACAAGCTGGAGCCATCAGGAGCTGGTATTTTCCTACGGATCTTGCTCTTTGTCTTCTCAGGTCTGCTCTTTCCAGCACCATCTGAAGATTCCTCTACAATAGGTGCGCAGTCCGTGCTCCCTATCTTCTTGCCAATCTCACGGTTAATCTTGATCTTCCTCAAAGGCACAGGCTTTACCTCCTTCTCCATCAGAGGTCGAATAGCTGGTCTTTCTTTCTCTGCAGGCTTTTCACCCTCAGGCTTGGGTTTGGGTTTTGGGGATCCTTTGGCCACCTCGGTCGCTTCAACTTTGGGTGATCTGACCAGAGAGCCATCTGGGTCCTTCTCTGGAGCTTTCTCCTCTTTTCGTTTCCTTTTCTCGGGTTTGGCTTCGGTGGTTTTGTTGGCCGGCCTATCCTCGCTCTTGATGGCCTTCTCAGTCTCTGTTTTGGGCTTCTCGTCCTTGTTGGGGGCTTTGTCATGTCTGGGAGCCTCCTTCACATGCTCTTTCTTCACCTTTGGCTCTTCTTTTGCAGGCTTGGGCTCCTGGCTATGTTTCGTGGGCTTTTGTACCACCCTTCGGGTTGGTGGAGCCTTTTCCTCTCTCTGTGATGTGTGCTGCTTGCCAGAATCTACTTTCTGAGAGAAGTCCTCCTTTGCCCTTTTGACTACCGGCTCACAGCGGGGTGACTTTTCACGATCCAGGTCTGCTTCTTTCTCCCTGCAGGACTTTGAGGTCTTCATAGACGACTCCTTCTTAGGGGTATTTGCCTCTGGTTTCCGCTTCAGCTTCTCACTTTTACCTTTGACTTTGTCCCTGCGATCTTTGTCTGAGGAAGCCTTGTAGGGCACGGTTGGGCTCTCCATGGGTTCATCCCTAACGGGTGTAGCATCATCACGACTGGAGGCCATCAGCATGCCATCTCCCTTCCGGTCCTCCTTCCTCCCATCATCCATGGAATCTGAGTGACTGAAGGAATCTCCCTCCTCTCCTTTCCTCTTTTTCCGGTGCTTCTTGTGCTTCAAGCCTTTGGGATCTCCAGGGCCACTTCCGCTAGGCTCCCTATCTTTAGGACCCTTCTGTGGCTCTTTCCCTGCATTGCCTACACCGCCAAGGCCATGACCCTCCTTAAATGGAAATTTGTCCTGGTAGGCCTGTGGCCCATGACGACCTCTTGGGAGTAAGCTATGGCTCTGGCCTGGAGCAGAGTACTCTTCCCTTCTCCCACGTCCATATGGCGAGTTCTCCCTGGGTCGTGGTGGGGCAAACCGTTCTGGGGTGAATGGTTCTCTGCCCGCTGGTGGAGCCCTCCCTCGGGGCATGTTGCCTGGTGGATTGTTGTAGTTCTTGAAGTATTTCTCATACCATTCCCGATACTCCCTCTCCCATTCCCTGTATCTCTCCCTCTCATATGGGTCTCCCTGGTCAATGTTGCGGCCATAATATGCCTTGGCATCATATGGAGGAGGTTCCCGGTAGCGGTTCACATACTTGCGATCTCCATCAAGCTGCAGAAGAGGCATGGGCTTCTTTGGCGGGGTGTGACTCCTGTAAGCGGCCGGCGAGCGTGACCGTGAACGGTAAGCCCCTGCACTCGTGCTGCCACCATCTCGGCCCCTGTAGGATGGGGAACGAGTACGGGAGCGGTGGTAACCATGGGAGCGGGACCTGGAACGGTAGCTGCGGCTGCGGCCTCGACCTCCACGCCGACCATATGGGGACCGGGAGTAGGACCGGGACCGGGACCTGGAGCGAGACCGGGACCTGGAGCGACTCAGGGAACGGGAGTAGGAGCGAGGGGACCGGGACCTGGATCGTGATTTAGAGTAGGAGTAGGAGCTCTCGCTGTATGATGACCCTCTATAGGGAGACTTAGATCTGCAAGGAGAGAGGTTTGAACAGGCAATCAGACACAGAAAAATGGGACCAATTCAAACTCCAGAAAAAATTCAAGACATTTTACCTGGAATACGAGCGCCGCTGTTTCTGAATCTTCCTGTACGCCAGTAATTCTTTGGCAAAATCATTGGTGAATTCCTCAAGCTTAGACTTCTCCCTGGCAATGAATTGACAGTGCGAACTATTTATTGAAAACAGGAAGGAGATAAAACTCGACAGTTAAATCAGGCAAGGGCATCATGTCATCATTACTACAAAACAATCACAGGATAATCATTCAAAATATTGCCATCATATTTTAAACACAAGATCAATGAAACACTACAAGTACAGAAAAGATTAAACCAATAAGGTGTGTCCATTAGCTTAGGGAAACTGTTTAGATCATCAATGCACTAGATAAACGTAGCTTAAAAACTCACTCTTCCTTCAACCTGCGTTGCTGCCTGTAGAACTCTTCCTTGGACAGGAAAGGTGCCGGCCCAAGCTGGGGTATGGGGTTGCCGATGGGGGGCTGGGCCCCAGGGGGCACCCACTGGGTGGACACCGCAGCTGGGGCTGGTGGGTAGACGGGCGGTGGTACGTTGTAGTTGGTGGCAGGTGGCTGGCCTGTTGGGTACTGCAGGGGGTATGGCTGCGGGGCCAGGCCAGGCGGCTGGGGCATGGCATGTTGCGGAGGGGCAAAGAGGGCGGGGGTGGGCATGTAGACTGGGGGCGGCACTGGGAGGGGTGCCTGCAGCCGCTGAGGACGGTCAGAATGAGAGCGCCCTCTGCCTGCAGTCCTGGAGGGGAATATGTAAACATTTTTCTATAATGCAAATCTTCAGTAGTAATGACTGAACTGAATGTAGGCACAGGAGACTTACGTGTCCCAAGCAGGTCTGCTGGGCCTGGGCAGGTTGGGTCGAAGTAGCTGTCCTATAGAGAAGCAGAGTCAGATCCACTAGATCAGTCTTCACATGGATGTCGCACACCATTAATTAAAAGGTGCCCGAACAGCCACCTTTCCCAGGATCCTTCACAAAGATCTTACCTGTTCTGGGGATGGAATGGCCAAGGGAGTGCGGTTGATCCATCACTGGCACGTGAAATCCCTGCAGATGAAGGAAAAATTAGGAACTTAAATGACCGGTTAGAAGCGCCTTCGGAGATTAAAGTAACATCCCTGTCATGTGCTTACCTTTGGAATGACAGGGGTTGTCAATGGCGGGTCAGCTGACACCATTACCGAGGGTGCCGATGGGACATTCTCAAGCTCCCTGCGGAATATTTGGAATGGGAGACAAAAAATGGTTTAATTTTAGTGCAGTTTAACCTGGTTATGGATAAAAGGCTGTAGTGGGAGGAGTAACAAATCCCAAACTCGACAAGAGATATTCGGACCAATAATGGGTGAGACTCACTTGGAAAGCACAGGCTCCTCCTGCTTGATGGACCTCTGGGGGGAGGGAGAGGCAGCGCTGTAACCTGGCACACCTGCCGCAGCACCAGCCTGCATGGAGGGGGTGCTAGCCGCAGCAGTGGGCGGGGTGGGGACCACGTGTGTCCCTGGTGCGCTCACTGCAGGGGTTGCTGGAGGAGGGGTGGCAGTTGTCGTAGGTCGGGGAACGTTAGCAAGTAATGGATCTTGCTGCCGGGATGTGGGGGGCCTTATTGGCTGGACGGGCCGCTGCACCCTTGGCTGGGGTGGGACCACAGGCGCTGCTGGTTGGGCCGGAGCCTTGCGCATACGTTTGGTGTAGCCCGTCTCGTTTTTGAAGTTATTAACAGCCTGGTGGGAGATTTAATTTTTTACGTTTGGCCCCACGAGACGACAGGACACACTAAAATAGATACATCAGTCACCGCCATTCTGACAATACTCAACTGTGAGCAAATATCAGTATTACATTCATTCTGCAATACAGACACACTTGGCCAATTAGTTCAAGGCAACACATGAATATAATTACCTGTCGCAGGAACTTATTAGCAATTAAAGCATCAGGAGAAACATCAGATTGGTGGCAGGTGGGACACACGTGCTCTTCAGATTCTAGGAGACATGTTCTGATACCTGAAAGGGAAAGGAGATGATTGTGCTTCACCTACCCATCACCTTCTCCTTGCCCACCCTTAGGCCAAGCAAGCAGCAACTGGAAGGGGACTCACAGTCGTCACAATAGCTGTTCCCGCAGCAGGGGATGACCACCGCATCAGTCATCAGGTCTTTGCAGATCAGGCATAGCAGTTCATCTGGCACAGGGTCCTCCTCCTCCGAGGATGACGACTGTTCCGGCGGCAAGAATGGGGGCTTCTCCTTTTTGCCAATGGCATAGGCCTCTCTATATGACCCAGGAGACGAGGACAGGGTTGTTTCACTCCACAGACTCAGTAAATGGACAGGCTCCCCTAATCTCAGTCACTGTAGATCATAGTGTAAAGGCCACTGAACACAACAGAACACTTACGCATCAATGGTGGGAATGGCGTATCTGCCAGTGTTAGTTAACATGGCTCCTTTCATGCTGGGGTCATCCACCTCCATCATAAAGCTACGTGGGATCCCAGTGCTCTTCTTGATACGCTGCGGTGCCTCAAAGCTCTTGTCCTGCAGGCACGATGGAGTATGGCTGACTCAAGAGTAGAGATCTGTGTGTGGTTTGATTCAAGCAACTCCACATCTCACCCAGAAGCCCACACGTCACATGACATCCTCTTACCCCATTGGTTGGACAGTTTCGTATGTAGTGTCCATTTTTCCCACAGCGGAAGCAGGTGTAGTTTGGAGGTGGCGGTCCAACCATTTTCTTCATGTAACTGCAGAGAAGACAACCTATTACAACCGCAACACATCTGGGGTGGGGGTGGTGTCCGTCACATGATAACGGCATACTTACTGAACAGGATCATATTCGTGATTAGACTGTGACATCATAGCTCTAATTTTATCTTCTTCAGAAGCATTGGCCTCAGCGAGGTTGGCGGTCTGTGCAACAGGCAACAATCTTTATTTACAAAAGCAGGACCAAAAAAACACAAACTGCTTCCATAGAGCTATTAAAGTGAGCACGTCCAATCCTGTAGAGTAGCTAACAGGCCCAAAGCCAAACATCTGGGGAGCCGAGACAGACCAGCAGGCTACAAAGCCTTCAGAGGTGCCCCCTGCAGGTGGGTTAGGATTGTTGACCGCTCAGCTGCATGTCATAGTTTTTCATTAAGCCCTCCTCATACAAGGTGGGTTACAAGTGTAAAATGGACGCCACACTGTTAACCTGCTGTTAATATTCAATGCAAACATTTACTTTCGTAGGACATTATAAAGCCAATAACAAATCTTAGTGGGAAAGGGGGTGGGCATTTATTAGGGGATCTTTATGTATTTATTTATTTAAGTAACAGGTCTTCAAAGCCAAGCAGACATTGAAAAGCCCATGTTTTAGAAACCTGACATTAAATACGAAACTATTTTAATGTCTCAAGTTACACCCAGTCACAGAGATGCAGAAAAAGCCCATCTTGAAAAGGTTTATCTTCAAGACTTGTGTACATAATCACTGATCAGGGTGGCATCCAACTATTGGCAGTTCGAGCATTAATGCTGAACCACCTACAATGCTGTAAGCAACATACATCAGGTTTGTTTGCACAGATGCAGCATCTCATTTGACTGCATTATGATTTTAAAAATATGGGGAAAAGCCACCGTGATCAGACATTAGAGCAGTCTATGGCTTTGTTCAAACAAACCAGTGCACACATTCAAACAGAGGTTAACGTGTTGCCCAGTACTGAAGTTCAGAATAAAACAAAAGAAAAGCACCTCATGAAGGATTACAGAAAATGTCACTTTTCTGATGGCAAAACTGATCTATAAAATGCTCAAAACTTAATCAAAAATTGACCTAAAAGCTGGTAACACGTCGAAAAACGTCGCTCTTCCCGCCAAAATCACCCCACACTGGCAGAGGGTCAGCTCTCTACAGGACCAGACATGCACACAGTTGGGCAGATGCCAAAAACACATCCTACAGGGGATACTGCAGAGCAAAACGGCCCTATAGTGATCAGACATAAAAGTTTCACTCTATGGTGGTTAAGAGGAACTGAGTAACCACCCTGCACACTACTTAGCCACTGTCAGTCAGTATCCCCACAATACCTTCACACACATTAGTGTCCAACAAAATTAAATAAATCTTTCAAAACGGAAGCATTTCACCTTATGCATAAAAAAGGCACATTTTGAAACAATAAAACTTTCATAAGAATTAAAAAAAAAAAAACACCAGTAAAGCAAAACCAGTGTAACGTTACATCAGATACTGCAGGGCAAACAGGACGTTATTTTGAATGCTGTACTGCAGACAGCTCCTTCTCAGACAACTGAGCAGTGAAATCCACAGCAGACCAAATCATTAACATCAGACGCTTCCAATAACTACGGCCAGCACGTAGGCCATTAACCCAGTTATTGCTGTTTGGGACCAGAGTCAATTCCATGGGGTGCACTCGGGTGGCCATTTACAGTAAAATGATGCGCGTCAGCGGAGGTACAGGTCGGGCAGTGAGCATTGACAGAAAGCGCAGGAAGGAGTGTACCTTAGACAGCTGGGCCAGTGTAATTGAAGCAGCAGAATCATCGATCTGTTTGCAGAAAATTGAAAACAGAGTTTAATGCTATGATAAAACACGATTTCACACACACAAAAAACACATTGTATGGCAACCCTGGAGTCACAAACGGCAGTAAAATGCAAACCCCCTACAATAAAAAAAAAGGGTTATATAGTTACATCCTACAGCATTACGTTGCAGTTTTTACCCCATTCGCTAACAATATTTATGCTCAACTCTGATTCGGTTAAACTTTTTACTCTTCCACTTCATACACAATGTGAACCACAGTAAGGCAGCATCTATTTCAGAACATTTACTGCAGCATGTTATGGTTAAGCCAATTGTGCTGCAGAAAAATGTATAACTTCTCAGGCTAAAAGTAAAAAGTCCCCTAACCAATCATTCACCATTGCATGACCTTATTTTAAAAAAGTAGATTATGATTGACAGCTCATCACTAATTTCTGAAGCACAGTCACAAAGGGGGGAGGGACGTGAGGGGGGAAAAAAAAAAAAACCTTCCAATGGCGACTACCTCCGTGTTGAACGTCAAGGTTGTCACAAAAACCTGAAAAGGTTCTAATCAACACTGTGTTGAGTCTGGCACCATAATCAAATTAAGGTCCAAAACCTACACATTACAGCACTCATTGTGAGGCAAGGTTAAGTCACACTCCAAAGAGGTGATACATAATAGGTCTGGGAAGCAGTCTGAAAATTCACATTTACAGACTGGCTCCTCTTGAGCATCACACGGACCAGGTCACACCTGCCTAAGGTCACGCCTAAAGTCCGTAGTAGTCGACTCACACCCCGATGAGAGTGCCTACCTTTGTGCTGAACTCACTTAAAAGTGAACACACAAGACCTTGCAAGAGGTGCTCAGAAATTGCAGAGAGATGTTTTATTGAGAAAGATTGCGTTCTGCATCATACACAGTACTAAAACTGGTCAGCGTCGGTAAACAGTACACGCATCAAATACCCAGGAAACAACCCGACAGAATGCGAAGGTCAACCGTCAATGTGGTCTAAGTTTATACTTCGAGGCACTTGCATTAGCATCATTCAAATAAAAAAATGAAAACAAAAAAGAAAAACGCACACTTGTTTGTTCAATACACACATTTCTCAAGCTGCCTTTAATCATAAAGTAACCCGGAAGTCATTGCCTTTTAATCATAAATGGCAAACTAAGGCTCAGACAATGCATCATAACTGAGGACCAAAGGTCAATTCACACCAAAAGCCACATGATTGCATTTCCAAGACTTTCAACAAGGACACATTATCTCCCCCGCCCCCCCATTCTTCCAAATTGTTTTGTAATACTAGAATTACAGCTTCACGTTGAATTTCAGCCCAGTAAAAACTTGGTCGATAAAAAAAAAAAAGTTAACCAGTGCTGAATCTCGTAATCGTAATAACCATCTAGATATTCGTAACATTAGATGCAAGCTAGAAAAAAGCTTGGATGAAAGGCAGCTCATGACTCAAGGACAATTCAAAAATGCTAAGAGCAACCAGCATTGTCAGTTCATAAACACTTATGTACTTTTACCATTTTTCTGTTTCAGTGCAACAAATTTGACTTGTCTCCAAAAATGGGTGTGAATCTGACCTTCAACGGTGTCATTTTAATATACAAAGTGTATTCAGTGCCTCTGGTATTTTGTTATAAACACTCGAGGAAAAAAAAGGGGGTGCTTGAGCCTTGCAAACTGCTGCTGCGTCTTGGAAAAATAACAGTTGGTGATTAAATTCAATTCTCTCTGTGGACGACTGGCATAACCTCACCACAGAAAAAAAGCAAAAAATCCTCAGAGCATCAAGTCAGACATCCGAGCGGTGCAATACAAGGTGAAATTAAAAATATGACTCAATACATTTTTATTAGGAAACAAAAAAAAACAGCTTTTACAAAATGTGACACTTTAAGACAGACAAACTTTGAACATGCCATCATGTTCACTCGATACCACAATCACATGATCTGATCGATTACACAATAATCGGTACATTGTGTGCTTCACCCACGATATTCCAATATGAAATACAGTGCAACGGCATGCACAAAACAATACACACAGGGTTCAGTGCTGTGCAGTCATAAAATTAATTGCATTTATGTAGATCTTTACCATACAAAAAAGATACAACATTCTAACAGCAGAAGCACACGCTTCAGAGGATACACTGTTTCCCATACTAAAACTATAGGAATAAAGTGCTTTGTAAGAATGTAGAAATAGTAGAATATCTAGTAAAAAAGGTGAGTGTTTTTTTACATACTGCTTTAGAAGGTCCACTTGAAGGTTCAGAGCGGTCACTGCAAGGCAGACAAAAAAAGGGAGGGTTACATCAACTGCAGGAACACTTGAAGTTAAAATTTCCATACGTTAAACTTTACGTAAAAGCACAGAAAAAAAACACACTTACATGACATATGTTTTGCTTGTGGACTTGACTCCACCAATGGGAATTCTTCTGATGATGACCGAGGAGTTTTTTGGAATGAGCGCTCCATCATCAGTGTACTCTAGAGAAACGGATCAAATGAGCACGCATTCGATTATTCTTACGACTTCAGAGAAAACTGTGACAGAGAAACAGTGACATTTCCAGACATTTGCTGTTTGGCTACAGTGGGGAGATGCACTCAAACGCACAAGGTGGCTTCCTACAGATTGTCAGCTGGTTCACGGAAAACACCGCAGCTGGCTGGCAAGAGTGTGACACGCAAAATGGATTCCAGAAGCACGAGTTTGCACACGAACGGAATGCAATGCGCATGCGCCAAAACGACAGCAAACCGCTGGTAATACATGAACAATTTAACTTATATCGCCGTGACGAGCTCCCGGCATTTTTATAACAAATAACATTCAATGCAATTTTCTATTGGTGAAGAAAAATCAACTATAAATTAGCATAGTTTTTAACTATAATTCCTTGAAGGTATAACCAGAACAGGTCCTGAAAACAATGCCCATACACTCAACGGCCCACAGGAAGACAATACTTATGTAGAAACTCACGCAACCCTACCAATTACACGTAGTACATATCACTACATTAACCCTCCCGAGGAACTGCGAGAAGCAGACACCGCAAACCAGCTGGGCCGGATCAGCTCGCGAGCCCACGTGCGCCGATCGGAACAAGCAAGTTAAGCCACCACGTCCATGCTGAAAGGCTCCCTTCCGTGGTGGGCGATCGCTTCGTTTCAAAATAAAGGCCAAAGTTCGAATGGTTTAAAGGACTAAAATTAACAAACTCTTTAGCATCACAAGGTACCGAAATAAAACCGATCCAAGAAAATATCAAGAGGTCACAGTTTCGGAAAAAGCATGTCAGCTTTACTTTCGACAAGCTAAATAGATGTAATGCTATGATCGACAGCGTTAAGTCCAATCTTCCATACGAATTGTCTGTAAACATGGTTACTAAGTAGGCATATACTGACCTACCACGCCATTTTACAGTGTGTACTGAATATACAAATGAAGTGTTACTTACCCTCTTTAGTCTGGGCGTTGGTTATCTGCAAATCGCAGTCGGCCGCTTTGAGTTTTTCGCGACCCATTATCTGTCGCTTTAGGTCACTGAGCGTAATGTGCAGCCCATCAAACGTGACCGTGTCATAATTCAGTTTAGATGAAAATTTATAATGCACACAGGACATCGTGTTAACCAGAATACACTAGCTGAATTGGCCAAACAATGGAAAAATCCAACGTACAATCAAACCCTAGAGAATGCAACGCGATCACTCAACCTGCGTTTTGCCAACAACCGCTAGCTGGCTAGTTATTATAGATAACCATCATAAATGTAGATGTTTCAACATGAGTCAGCAGGAGTAAAATGTTCTTCTCTTAATTAATCGAATTGGGAAGGAAAGGAGGCGGGGGAATCATCAACCTACATTCACACCAATAAAAATTCAACCAATATTAAACGACATAGTCTCAAATAAGACTTCCACAACTGCAGTCCGTCAGTGTAAAGTGATCAGAGCCGCGAACGGTCTTCCAGATCCTTGGCAGAAAAAGAGTCCAGTTGGGTCCAAACGACACCAAGTATCAACGAAACTGAAAAGAGAGTAGGAGAGGGTAGCCAAAGAGTCCGAACCGCGATGGCGGTTAATGTCGGCCTCCTCTCAGCGTCCGTGACTTCAAAATCAGTCTCTTTCTCTCTCCCCAGAACGTAGCACAGTCCAGTCGAGCAATTTAAAGCAAGTCCTCGGTACTCCTCTAGAAATCCGTCGTGTCCGCGCAGTAAATGGCGGAGGGTGAAAAGCTTAAGGAGCTGAAATGTGACAAAGGAGAGAAAGAAGGGGGAAGAGCGGCCTAAAATGGCCTCCCTTTCCCCTCTCACCAAAACAAAAAAGGCCGTCTACCAAAAACGTCGCATCCGCCTTACATCAAAACCTTAAACACAACCCTCCCCGAAATAACCCAGTAATTTTTAACTATAATCCCAAAAAGAAAACACTGCATTAACGTTCTATTTTTAAGGGGGGAAAATCGAATTAACCGTCGTCCGTACAGCCGCTTGTGTAACTACCAAATCTCTGAAAAGAATTATGGCGGACAGCTCTGTGATACATCAGGGGTTTCCAAGGCAAAACGCAAGGGGCACGTAACCCGACGTTATGCGTAATGACGCCGTCGCCTTCTTCTCTTTATTGGCGGCTCATTCTTTAACAGTAACGCTTTATACCGTCCCCTACATATGTGGAGTGTACATAACAAAAATAAACCCAAACCTTCTAAATACTTCAATTCTTCATTCTTTTCTCAGGCGCCGTTTCAGTCTTTCGTAGGTGCTGCCAGAACATGTAACGGTGCTCTGTCAAAATTATATCAATTCCTCCTGCTCCAATCTGAAAGCTGCTTAAAACACAACCAACCATAAAACCTCAACAGGCTTGCGTATATATGGTTTTACATGTGTATATGGGCATGGCTATAAATCCAACTTGACTCTTGATACACACACACACACACACACATGGCTGTGAATTTTCAGTACATGCTTCTCCACCAAGGAATAAGAAAGTGTAGACATTTGGCATACATTTCATTTTATCTGTTTGGGAACCAAACTCGAACATAAATCCGCCTGTATCACAAAGGAGGATTTCTTGCTTAGCCAGATAACATGTCAGATTTAAGATGAGCTAAAAGTAAGGGAACATTTAATTAATTAGTTAACCAGCTTCAGGACACCGGCCCCAGAGCTGTGGTTAATGACGCCACAGAGCTAGTAAATGGTTATAACGGAGTCGGCCTCTTCATGAAAATCTCAGGCCAAGTAGGTTTTATCATCTATACATGACAGTACAGTGATACAAAATGTAGTTCCAGGGTCACCAACTCTCCCGCACCTGACATGACATTCACGCTTTCAGACTCTCATGCTCCTGCAAGAACTCTTACGGCAAATCCATATTACTCAATTACAAACCTCAAATTAACTACATCAAAAGCGCTGAGGGTAGTTTTGCTAACCCTATAGACTATTTACAATGCAATAAACATGTGAGCAGACTTGTCTCAAATTGAAAATCTCACGCCAACAAACTGACTTAGCAACCCTGTAGTTCCCCAGGACCACAGTGCAACCTAGAACAAGATAAAGGCTATACACATAAGGGTGGAGCCATTCATATATATGTTCATACACATGCACTTTACATGCAGTGCAGTGCAGTTCTGCACTGCAAACAATACCAATCTGACATTTTAAAATATTTGCCACTAGGTGGCAAACTAACCATGAATTCAATATACAGCAGATAGCATTATTGTTATAAATTACATGATTACTACAGTTCATTCTACATTTACAGTTCATTCTACTAAATGTTATTCTTTGTGTGTACCTCCTCTGTGTTTTCTTTGGAGCTGGAAACATACCACTGGCCCTGTGCTCAGATTCAAGTGGTTACAATGGAGCTCCTACCACTGAAAGCAATTACCGCCCCCTCTGTCCCACCACGGTGTTTCACACTTGTTGTAGTGGATCGCAGCATTCCGCCTCTAATGGGAGCCAGACTGACAAAAGGGCTCCTTGGCAGGCTGGTCATCTCATGTGGTGTGCAGCTTCTCACTTCCTCAAGCGGGAAAGGACTTAGCAGCGGATTCCCGCTGTGGCTAGCCCTCAACCGGAACTGTGTGTGAATTGGGTCATACGTCATTCAAGTCCTTTTCTTAAAATCAAATAAAAACCCAGGTGTGTGTCCACCATTGTTCAAAGAAGGACACATTATACAATTACACAATTCAGCCCTTTAACATCAACATAAATCAGAAGATGGACAGTATATGTTAACAGGCAAACCTTTACACCACCTATACATGTAACCAAAGAAGCTGATATAGAATAGTGATACTTTATTAGTGCCTGTGGGGAAATTCTCTTTTCACCTACTCCATCTTGCTCTCCGTGAGAGACACATACATTTGAGAGCAAACTTGGGGGGTCACATGGCAGGGGCAGCCAGCACACAGCAGCCCTGGAGCCGGGTGTTAAGGGCCCACAGACACATATAAACTCTGCCAAGACCAGGGCCCAAATCAGCGATGTCATGATCACATGTTCAGTGGCTTAGGCCACTGAGCCACACGTGACCTATTACGACTAAGCTTAGGATGAACATTATCAATCCCAGGAGGAACATCTGACACATGCAGCAGCAAGAAGGTTGCACACAGATGAACACATATACATCCATTAACCCATTTTATGAAACTGCATGTCCTACTCAGAGTCCAAGGGGGTCCGGAGCCTGTCCAGGAGGCTACGGGTGCAATGCAGGGAATAACCCAGGATGGGGCGCCAACCCATCACAGGGCACAGTCACACAGCACTCACTCACACACATGCACCTGTTTAGGAACTCCAGTTCACCTTAGCCTGTTTCAGATCTGTGGGGGGAAACTATGAACATACAAACAGAGCAAAGCAGACAAGGTGCAAAGTCAGCACACAAAGTGCAAACAAATAATCATGGTGCAAATAAATGTCCAAAGGACACAGTACACAAACAGAATACCCCGAAAACTAGAATATTGTAATATTACATAAATAAATTAACAGTTAGAAGGGAATAATAATAAATGAGTGTGTTGTATATGTGTTTGATGTGTGATGATTGAAAAATTTGATGAGGATGATTCTAGCCATGAGGTCCGTCAATCCTCGGAACATCATTGGAGACACCAGGACATTTCCGGGTCTGATTTCCAGCCGAAGTCTAACATTTTATTGCAGCTGGAAAAATGACTTTTAGAAGTCAGGCATCCACTATATGCTGAGCTTCACAATAAAGCCGCTTCACATACACAATCGCTTGCAAAAATCTCGGGCTCCTGTCCTGGTGTGTGATTTGCCTGCTGGGATTCACTCCAACCCACATTCCACATTTATTTATCCTAATTAGTCGTTCGTTAACTGCACCATTACTTATCAGCATTTCTGCTTTAATGCTTCAGTAAAGGGGCTCATTTTCACTGTCCGTATCTCTGCTCATTACCTCTCTGTCCTCTCCTCACCTTTCCCTCTTTTCTCTGGTTCCACCACATGGACAAAAGATGCACCATTCATTCATACACTTATCTTATTGAATCTCAAACATCAAAGCAGGTGAATCTGATGTGCAGTCCTCCAACAGGGAGGGGGTGCTGTTACTGGCCAGGATGGGGTGGGCCAATGTGCTTTTACAATCGATAGCCTTCTGCGATGAGGGAGTTAATTGACACCTCCAAAGGCGCAAACACTTTTCTTGACTGTGGAGAGATTCTTTGGAGCTTTGCCTTGTCTGATTTCATGTTTTTATTCTGTTGGCTGTGGCATTAGCATAAGCACAAAGGAAGGGGGGTGGCACGAGGGAAGATTTTTCACGCTGGGGAGGATCTGGCTGTACAACAAGTAGCTGCTGGCTGTCACATGAGAGGGAACATTTTTGAAGCGGGGGTATGTTACTGACTACCCCCTCCTTAGACACACACATCCCTGTATTGTAGCCAGTCTCTCAGTATAAAGCTTTGACCTACCTTATCGGGGGTTACTGCTCAATTGTTCTCTGAAGGCAAAAAGCAAGTGAAAAGCATGAAAGTGCCCCCCACCCACCACCCCCACACACAAAGCGCTTATCACCATCTGAAGAATTGCAAATCGGCTCAAGGGGAATCAACAAAACACCAACATGCACCTCTCTCTTGCTCACACAGCCATGCGCACACACACACACACACCGACAGGTTTTTAAGTATATCATTGTGGGGACTCTCCATTCGTTTTTATGGAAAAACCTTAATCCCAGCAATGGCAACCTTAACCCCTACCCAGTCCTAACATTAACCATAAGTAACCAAATAAAGTACAAGCCTTCTAGCATTTTTAGTTTTTTGAATGCAGTCACAGATTTTTACTAAATTGAGCTTCCCCTTGTTGGGAGTGAAAAAATGGTCCCCACAACATCAAAATAACAGGTTCTTATCACATGTCCCCACAATGAAATATATATATATAACCCCCCCCCCAGATACACACACACATACACACTCATGTCCCCTGATACCGTTACTCACAGCCATTCTCACACACACGCACATGCACGGATCCCACCCGCACTGGCGAATTTGCACCAGCAGAACCCGCTGACACGCGAGAGTGTCCCAAATTACCGTGATTAGCGGCAGCTGGCTGCCCGTGGCAACGGACCAAAGCCTCCACCCCAGAAGCCTCATGTGCTGTAGCCACTGCTAACAGGAAGGAGACCTACGAGCGCGGTGCCTCGATGTCCGAAGCTGTCGGCCTGCATCTGCTACTCCGACACTGGAACAGGCTCGGCGAGGACCCCTGGGCTGCCCCTGAAATTATTACTTTTTAAATAATACTAATTCCCAAGCCTTTGGCAAAATCCATTTATCGTAGCAAAATATGAGTCTAACAAAACAATGACCATTACTTGGCACTGACAGGTGATAGGTTGGGCTGTTGGTGCCCCCTGCCTGTCAACAGAAACATGGCAGTCCCATCAGTGACATACACAAACATCACACACACACAAGTAAAGTTTGTGGGGAATCTATTCAGGGCAAAAAACTACTCCCCTCTATGACAACCTTAACCCCTACCCAGCAGTAACTTTAACCATTAATAACCAATCAAAAATACAAGAGTTTTGGCTATTTTCGTTTTTTGATCGCAATCACAGATTTTTTATAAAATTGAGTCTTTCCTTACGGGGAACTGAAAAATGTCTCCACAGGGTAAAAAGTATCAGGATTTTATCAATTTGTGGGAACACTGAGTCCCCACACTGTAATACAGGTATCCAGCCACTTTATGAAACTAGAGCGTTCCTATTAAATCTTATCTCATCTGAAATGGCATAAAGCGAAGAAAGAATTACCATTAATTTATATGGGAAATTACCGTATCATACCAAAAAAACACATAAAACCTAAAATAACATTAATATATTGTAAGAGCATTAACATCTTTTAAATAGACAGCCTGTATAAAGTACAAATGTAAGTACACTGCTGTTTCACTTACTAGAATCAATACAGTCAGGTGTCATCAACAGGTATACGTTTGAGAAACGCGTCGTTAGGCCATTTCGCCGTTGATCATCGTAGAGTGTACTTACACAAACCTAGATGCTATAGCCTACTATGGTATAGCCTAAGTAACGATAAATAGTACAGTGTCACTATGATAAATACATAATCGAGTAACATAGTTGTTTAGAATAATTATCAAGTATTATATACTGCATACAGTTGTATGTGCTACATGTGAAAACTGGCAGCGGAATAGGTTTGTTTACGCCAGCATCAGCACGAACACGTGAGACATCGCGTTATGACGTTATGACGGTTAAGACGTCACTACGCGATTGGAATTTTTCAGGTCCGTTATAATCTTATGGGACAGTGTCGTATACGCGGTCCGTCGTCGACCCAAATGTGGTTATGTGACGCGTGAATATGGCTGTGTTAGAAATGTCCACTTGTTTACTCACTACATAGGATTCACTACATAGAACACTCACCAGGGGATAAGTGCAGACAGCGGTTCATACATTTCGGACTCTGCGAGGGTGACGCTGCTACATAATTATGAGCCGGATATTCATAATCTCTGTCGCATAAACAAATACCAGAATATTCCATCTAGCGTTAAACGATGATAAAACTTTTTTTTTTTTTATCGTATTTTCTCTGTAATATTTGTACTTCTTGTTAGCATCGTGACAGGTAAAACATAATAGACCATAGACACCAAGGTTGGGTTTTTTGGATAGGTACGTGTTGTGACTGACATGTTTTCACAATGTTGAAATAAAAATAAAACTTTACAACATAAATCTGTGAACACATAGGCCTAACTTAATTTACAACATACTTTACTGTATTGTATTCACTAATGCAAGCATGATGGAGTCTGCAAATATCTAATAATATTGTGCATTAACGTTACTCATGTAAAGCAATAAAATACATTAAAATAACCATTTGTTTTTACAGCAGTGGTGGCCCTGCCAGTGTTGTAGCTCACATGCTGTAAGCCAGCTGCTTCACAACGGTTAAAAGTTTGGACGAAGCAAAGTTTCTCAAATACAGTTCAGACACTAACATGACAGGCTGCAATGCATGATGGTTTAAGTCGCACAATGTAAGGTACAACTATTGTACAGGTGTTTCTTGTATCAAGAATGCAAGGATTGTGTTTCTGCTCTTTACAAAACTGGTCTTGCTAGCTTGCCTCTCAAGAACGAACTTGTGGTGCAATCAATCATAGGATTGGTTTCCCTTCGTACTTCTGTTCTTGGTATTGGAACTGGTCTTCAGCAATGGAATATGACATAAAATGGGTACACAAGAACACAAGTATGGTCGAGTAAGCTCATTGAAAAACTCCCTACATTTTGCGATGCCTTGCTCTGATTTACGGCTGAGAATTCAAACAGCACTACAAAAACAGCCAACTCCCTATATAGTACAATATATAGTGTGGAGGAGGACATTGCGAACACAACTTATATATCTACAAATTGGCTTCATAAAAATGAAATTCCTCTTCAGATTTCTTTCAGTTAGTGAAAGCAGATGCTAATGTAGGTCTTTCCTAAAAGCAAAGTGACAGAATATGAATGTTCATAAAGCGGAGGATACCTGTATATACAAATCCACCGACGCACAGACACGTGCACACACAGACACACACAGACACACACACACACACACATACACACACAGACACACACACACAGACACACACATACACACACAGACACACACATGCACACACAGACACACACAGACACACACAGACACACACATACACACACAGACACACACATACACACACAGACACACACAATCCATGATGGTCTACATTACGGAAAACAGGTCTACTCTCCTTCCCTGTCCTTCCATACTACCACAGAAACAATCGCAGCCCTACTATCAAAATAAGGTTCACCCTAAATTCCATGTGTTGTCCAATTCCAATCCACGTTTCAAAGCCCACAGTGGATCCAGGGTTGAGGTCAGATTTATAATTGAACCTCACTGGGCTCTCATAATGTAGTTGCCCCCTCCTTTCCCATCTATCGGACACATCAGCGATGTGTGTCACGGGGAATCTCGCTACTGATGGGGGGCAGGAGGGCGGATCAGGGAGCCCCGTGCTCCCCAGCAGGGGCGGCCCGTCACGGCTCTTGCAGGCCTGCCAGTCAGCTGCCGCTCCCCTCTGCCAGCCTCCCATCCGCTTGTTAGAGCTCTATTTTTGCACTAACTACTCACATTCCCCCTTTCTCTCTCTGGAAGTAAGCATTCACAGATGACCCCTTGCTAATGTCTAGAGTTCCGCCATTTCTAGGCGTCGACTGAACATCTCACATGGGTAACTGTACGCGCGACATATTACATTAACATTCTTATTTATTTAGCAGATGATTTTAACCAAAGCGACATACATGTTATTTTTCAAAAAGCACACAGTCAATAGGTCTTACAGTCCTTGGATCAATTGGGAATGGAGGACCTTGGTCAAGGACCTAAAGGTAGCATCATTCTTTAGGATTTGAACCAACAACCTTCTGATCACATTAATTCATTTATTGAGCTTCATGACTCGTAGACCGGTGTTCCAGTGGGTGTGGTTTGGGCATCTGGTGGGTTGGTGGGCAACAGTGCAATGCCAGTGTGGCCAAGCAAGCAGTTCCTGGCTTTGAATGGGGGTGGTAAAATAAACAGTAGGGGGTCCAGATTGAGGGCACCGTTGGTATAGCTTAGGGGGCCCTTATTCTGACACGTTAAAAGGAGCCGTTCTGGGTCATTGCAGTGACAGTGAAATAAGCAACACCCAACGACAGGTACCCTCAACTGGGGGCATATACAGGGGTGGGGCCATAGGGCCACTGGCCTCACTGAAAGCAGATTTGCCCCCTCCCCTGTCCATCCATCCATCCACCTATCCATCCATCCATCTTATATACCCACTTGTCCTGTGCAGAGTCATGAGGGTCTATGGCCTCCCCAGAAGCTATGGGCACAGGAGAATAAAACAAGATGGAGCACCAATTAAAAACATATCATTGGCTAATGATAAGGACGGGCCATCTGTATGAATTATGGACCCTCTTATGACCTCCGCCCTCTCCACTTTATGAATTCCTAGAATTGCCCCTGCCCGATTCTGGAACGGTAGCATGCCCCCTCAGTGACCCCCCTCCGCCCCCCCCCCCGCTATCGCCATGCAGGTGTGCCATTGGCATCGTTAATAAGAGCAGGTCTTACGTAACCTGCACACGGCCCGAGCTGCAGCTCAGACTTTCTCGTTCGTCAGTCTTTTATTTAGCGCCGTTGGTCGGAAAGTTTGGTGCAGGCGCAGGGTAAGCAGCGCTTCCAGGAAACGGCCGGCTGCGCGTGTCGGCGGGGCTGAAAAGCAGCGTGCAGGTGCTGCCTGCGATGACGCCTTAAAGCCCCCCCGCCGTATGCTAGTCGCACGGCAGCCATTCACGGAAGGCAATTAAAATCAACCCATCATTAAGCGCTTGGAGAGAAGCTCTGTGGGGACGAGGGGGGGGGGTGGTGGTACAGGATGCTCTCGGCTGAATGAAAGCCAATCACAGAGCATTGTGAGAGTCTGCGCTGCCCTGATGCGAACATACACGTTGCGGCACACACACAAGGGAAAATGTTTGCTGTGCCTCCCGCCTCCCATGAACAGCCCCGTCTCTGGGCTCTTTGATATCCCTGGAAACATACAAGTCCCGTTTTCCAAGATGGTGACCGCGCTTGCAGTGACAAAATCTGAGGCTGCATGTTTATTGGGACTTAAAGGTCATGACCCCAGAGGGGGTGGGGACATTGGAAGTAAACACCCCCCCCTCCCTGCTGACGGTGCTCCTGGGGATGCATATCCATTATACCTGTCGTTGCTTTTTATTCGATAAAACTTGCTAAACAAAGTGAGGCGGATTTCCTCTCTGAAAGGCCCACACAAAAAATTCTGGGACTCGTCACCTTGGTGCACCTGTAATTACGTCTACCCGTGTAATTAAGGTGGGGTGGATTCGGGAACACGGCCTATCATCGGAGCGTCTGACAGGAGAACGAGCGGCAGGGGTCTCCCTTGACCGTCGCTGGCTGCGTGGGGGCGTTCCCGTTACTTAAATACACACCATCAAAAGAAATGCTCATCACCTCCATCATCATCATCATGGAACAAAAGGCCACTGCGGGAAAAAAGAGGAGAGGCCCGTCATTCCAAGAGGTAATTAGCTCCGAAGTGGGAGATGTCTCCGGATCCGGCACAAGGTGCACGCTGGTGAGTCACTCGGCCTAGCTGTGCCGCAGCGGCGCACAGAAGGTGCGTTCAGCTGATTGACGCGATTCATTCTGCCTGACGAGTTGAGAAAAAAAAAAAACACATCTCCCACAAGCTGGAGGTGTGAAGTGGAGGGGGGGGGGAACCCGACCCCCGCAAAGCCGCTCACGTCGGACCTGAATTCCACCCTCGGGAGCCGGAAAAGCCCCATGGAATTGAGAACAGGACTTGCGGGGAAAACAAAAACAAAAGAAAACCTTTAAAGGCAAATCGGTTTTCAGGGCGATGGAGGGATTTTGGCGGCTTGGCGGCTGGTTTCCATGTCCTGAACCGCCCACGTGGAGCTCTTCATTTAGAGAGAGAGAGAGAGAAACAACGTGCATGCATTTTTACATAAAAAAGCAGACACATAAATACAGTGTGAATCCTGTAAGTCATGTTTCTGACGGCGATTTCACTGGTGCCGCTGCTTTGCGTTTGAGAAGGTGACAGCGTGTTGAGCTGTCTTTGTGTAGGACCTTCTGAGGCACAGCGGTGACGAGGGCCAAAAAAGAAGAGTGTTCCCCGGAGAAGATCCTGCAAGATTCCTGATCCCAAGGTTGTTCTGTTTATTTTTTTTCATGACCAGAAGGTTGCTGGTTCGAATCCCATTGCGGGCAAAGCCCCTGAGCATGGCCATTAACCCGCCAGTTGCTCCAGAGACTGTTAGACCCTGCTTTTGGATAAAAAAGACCTTCCAAATAAATAATAAATGCTAAAATGCCTCTGGGGTTTTGTGAGATTTTGTCACCCTGTGGGGAAGACGTTGAGCACCTGGACACCCACAGGTGTCACCCTGCAGATTCTGCTACCCGTACCGCTTCGCTGGGAGTGTAGCTGCTGCGGGGGACACTGCCGGGGATGACCTGGACCTGGACTGTCTGCTGCGAGATCTCAAGAGCTGTTACTTCTGTTTTTCTGCGTCAGACCAGAGGACAGACGCATCGAAACTCTGCTACCAGACCAGCTGACTTTTGCTACAAGATTGTGTTCTACCAGTGTGGTATTGTCGACATCCACCAAGAGGAGGGGGGGGGGCTGACTCGATCAAGGAGGCCGCATCTGTCATAGGGATGAGGCTGGACGCACTGGAGGCAGCCGTGGAGAGGAGCGTGCCATCCGAACGTGAGGCCTGTCCCCTCAATGGAGAGCTGAGAAGCAAGTTCAGGCCGAGAATCCCCAGGGTGCAAAGCAAGAGCTTCACATACTCCTGGGGAGCTCCTGCCTTTCGGCTGTTCGATGCCCCCTCTGCCGAGGGCTCCAGCACCACTCAGATGGCAGAAATTTCCGAAAACCCATTATCTCTGAGCTACAAGCCTAGTCTGTGCAAAAAATCCCCGCATTTTTGACTGCTGTGTACATCTCTCCCGTCACACGGCTGTTACATTACTAGTGTATATTACATGGTCACACACATTTTGCACCTTTTGCACCATTTTAAACTTATGTTGTGTTTTGTATTGTTTGCACTATTGATTGCACTATTGCACTAAGTACTATTCTGTCTCACTGCATTGTCTTTATCTTGCTTTGTTTGTGATTTCTGTAAATTCTGTATATACCGTAGATTTGTGTCCCATGCATGCATTCTGATTCCTATTGATTTGATTTTTTTAAATATTTATTTTTAGTATAGTCCTTGCTGCTGGACTATGAAAATTTCCCCCCTGAGATGAATGACGTGCCTGATCAATCAATCAATCAATCAATAAATCAATCAATCAATCACTGCGTGTTATCAGCCATTGTCTGACGTTCCCACCTTGTCAACCACTGCAATCCACTGCTTCTGTGCTGCGGATGGTTCTGGAATCTGGGCCCCAGTCCTTCTCTCTGTACACGCCACCCGACCCCCCTACCACCCTCCCCCCAGCCCACTCATTTTGAGTACCAGTGAAATGATTTCATCGCTTATGAATAGCTGAGCACCAAAGGAGGCTGCGAAAGACAATTTCATCTTCAGCTGCTTTCTGCATGCCTGTCGGGGTGGTGGGGGGGGGGGGCAGTCGAGGGAGTAAATAAATTAAAAGGTTGAAAGGGAAAATTAAATGGTGGCAGGGTTGAAACGGAGTGACATTGTTTGATCGGGGGGGGGGGGGGGGGTACCAGGATTGTAGCCCTACACTGGTCGAGATGCACCGGCGGGATTAGGAATCCCTCACTGAAGATCCTGGAACCAATTAGTGACCAATGCTAAGAACATTGACCACGACGTCTGTTGGAATTCCCTTTTTCTCTCCCTCCTTTTCCCAGGTTCATGCGCCATTCTGTAAAAACAACGTAATTACAGATCGCTGAGACGGCGTTGTGCATGGTGCTATATAAAAACAAGCTGAACTGAATTGAATAAGGTTCCTCTTGTTTACTGGTCTGGAGAAAAATACTTCAATAACCAAGCGTGTAGGTGGCGCTCGTGACAGCCCCCCTTATTTATCGTCTTAATCTGAGACGGGGGATGCTCTATCTCAGATGTGGAAGTTGAAGTTTCTGGATTAACGGAGCAGTGATTCATCGTGATGAGGCTCTCGGGCCAACGGGCACCTGTATGCTCCTACTGTCTGCTATGTTGCCAGGGTCATGAGAAAGGAGGTGTGTGTGTGTGTGTGGGGACTGGTAGCACCACTGGGGGTATATGACCTTTTTATGTGATCACCATCTGGACTGCAGTGCCGTACCAATGTGGTCGTGTTCATTCTGAGCCTCTCCCCCACCCATTATATAGGAATCATGGGGAAGTAAGTCTTGTCACGGTGGGGAGCTACAGTTCACCTGGCTCACGCGTTGGCCCTCACGTGACTACTGCCACCCCAGCTGTGACTCCTGCGATCGCTCCACACCTCCGGTCGCAGCGGTGGGTAAAGCCGGGCCATGCCGGGGACCAGGAGGGCCAGGCTGGGTGGTGGATGCACAAGGCAGTGGATCAAGCAGCAGAAATTAAAGTGACATTACCCATAATTCACATCCCAAATGGCTTCGAATAAAAAATAAATAAATAAAAGCGGAAATATTCAGTTTGATGCTTATGGTGTAAAGGTAGGCTTAATTGGTGATGAAGCTGCTTAATTGGTGATGAAGCTGCTTAATTGGTGATGAAATGGTACTTAACATTTCTGCAGTACATGGCTGTTCAGTCAGGCCATGGAAAGCGTGGCATTAATGTTGCCTGCAAACCCTCCACGGCTCGTGGGCCATCGGGAAAGAGAGGCAATTTGATTCTGCTCTCGCAGCAGCTCTTAAAGAATAAGCTAAGATCTATCAATTCTTCTCATTAACGGTAGACATCTTTCTGTCATCTCTGAAAACGCACTTTTCAGATTTCTATTGAGGGAGTTTGTAAACGTGGTTGATTAACAGCTCTGGGTGCAGTAAGAGCCTTTAAATAACAGTGTCATCATGTTGCTTTGGTGTATGATTACATGCCTTCATGCTGCCAAGAGACTCTTTATTGTTACTTAACAGGCGCAGAAGGAAATATTCTAATAATCAATATTCATTCAATCAGTCATTTTCCCAGCATTGCAAACACACCACATACACACACACACACACACAAAGGGCAATTCAGAGACAAAATGCCACACGCCTTGGGATTGGAAGTGACACACCCAGAGAATATTCTTGCAGGCAGAGTGAGAACACAACCCTACCTCACCACCCCTAACAGTTAATATCATTACAATAGGTCATTACAATATGACAGCATGTTTGTCATGGGGGAGAGATGACATTTACAAAGAAGCACAGACCCAGAGACACATTTTTCATCTCTTAAAATGAACTTTATTTCGTAATTTCTAGATACTCTCTATTTACAACATCTGTATTTTAAATAAGAAAAGTATGTGCTTTTTTCTACTACAATTCTGGAATGAGACCAGTGAAGGGGAGGTTGGTGACATGGGGGGTGTTGCAGCTCTGACGGGGGGGGGGGCGGACAATGGGGAGTGGGAATAATGAGCTTGGGAAAGGGCTGGAAAGGAAGCCGCTAAGAATTTTGGGTAAGGATAAAGAAAAACATCACCACTACCCATACTTCTCTTCTTGGTTATGGGGTAGGTTAAACAGCAGAGATAGATTTGCTAGACGAAAATGGTCTCCTGGATATAAAACTGATACTTCTATATAACATAGAAACAAATATTAAGTAGATATATTACTATATTCCAATAAATAATTGATAATTAATTCAATTAAATAAATAAAGTTATCAAAGTGGTATATTCCAGTAGATTCGCCATAACGGTGTACAGCAGATCAAACACTCGGATTTGGTCAGCTAATTGGCGGAGGTGGGGCCGCGAGCTGCGTGGGGGGAGAGGCCTTGTGGGAGCAGAAAGCATGTCACGGCGGGGGCCAGGTGGTGGGGGGGGGGGTGGTGGACACGCATTTTACATGTGCTGTCATGACTCCACAACACGTTCACCCATCCGAAACAGCTCCCGGCTGGCCACGTCTAAAACAAAAAATAATGAACAAACTGACACTTCTCCTGCAAGTCCCGCCAATGAGGTACTTCGTCGCGTGTTAGAAGCCCTTTGTGTGTGTGTGTGTGTGTGTACGTGTGTGAATTAGGTTTATATTACTTTGTGGGGACCAAATGTTTTTTTTGATGTTGTGGAGACCACAACACGAAAAAGTAAAAATGACAAAAATCTTATATTTTGTTTGGTTGCTTAAGGTTAAGGTCAGGGCTGGGTGGGGTTAAGGTTGTCATGTTGTGATTAGGGTTTTCCCCATAGAAATGAATGGAGAGTCCCCACAAAGATATAATTACTAACCTGTGTGTGTGTGTATGCCGTTGCTTCAGAAATCAAGAGCCCTTTGAGAGAACAGTCAGCTCTGTACAAAATAGTGCGGATTTTATGCCGTGCCGATATGACCCGCGCAGACCCACACAAACGCAAAAAAGTGGACACCCAGGGTGGGGGGGGGGGGGCGGTGCGGGATGGGGTGGGCACTGTGCTCTCTGATTATCTGCTGAGCACCAGGCTGAATTATCCATTCCAAGGATACATAGTTTTTTAACGCCTTTAATGAATAGTGCCAGGTGTTTTCAGCCAGTCAAACTCGTTAGGAGGAAGAGATGTGGAGATGGCGGTCATGTGCCCCCCCCCACCCCGTGTGGCATTCTTCGGCTCCCACACCTCCTGCTACAGCGACAGCTTCACAGTAAAACCAGAAAGGTCATCACTCCCGCTTTTCCCTGCGGCCCAGAGAGCATGCCGTAATGCCACAGCGCTTTCTGCTCTGATGGCTCCCCCTGCAGGCGCCCTGTGTATGTGGTGCACGGGGGGGGGGGGGGGGGGGGGGCAATTCCTGCATTTCTTTTCCCTGTTCTTGCACCATGTTTTCCTTTCCGGCTGCATGTTTCCATGATGTCTTTACACACATTGATTTTGGTTGGCAGTAGACTATGGCTTCCATAGTGGCTTGTCAAGGTCAGAGAGCAACGCCCACAATCCCCAGCACACTCGGTGTTACAGCAGCTTATTATCTTTTAGCCTGTGGCTAGGGGGTGTTGCCCTAGTATCTCTTCCCCCCTCCCCATTGTCCTTCATGGCATTATGGGAAACCGTGGCACTAGTGTGTAAAATGGCGAGACGGACGAGCGAGACGAGCCTTACGGTGGAATGTTGCGTATGGGAAGCGGGGTTAGGTTAAGTTGGGGAGGAGCTTAGGGGCGGGAGACGCCAACGGATTGGCCAACGCAGGTCACAGGCGCACAGTCGTGGTGGAAGGGTCTCCGCAACTCGCGGACCTTCGGGTGGACTGATATGAGGCTCGGGGTCACCCCTGAGCACAAGACTGCCTGAGTTTGGGGTAGAGTTCGCATTTCACATGACTCCTACTCAACAAACCCAACACACTGGACTGGCTCTGCACCCCCATGCACAGCTACACAGGTCTCTTTCACATCTGATCTAAACTAAAGGTCAGGATCTCATGAATCCTGCACAACTTCCAGCTCGTAAACATATATCTTATTATATTATTTCATAATGAGACACAGAAGAAAGGACCTATTCCTAACGCCAAGGCTGACGGAGTAAAAAACCAGCAAGGGAAAGGACAAACGAAAGGAAGAACTGAATATACAACAAATATAATGTATATTACTACTTCACGGAACTGGGTTACAGAGACTGGCTCTGGAGGGCTGCGACACAAGCATACATTCCTGCTCTAATCCCTTCCCTAATTGAATTCACTGAAGCTCCTCGCTGAGCACTGAGGTTATTAGCTATTTAAAGGTGGAGGAAGGGTGTCCCTGTGCTCACCCCACCCTATACTCCACCCACACAAAACTCCACCCACCAAGACACTGTTGGAAGAATGTTCAGCCCTGCCGGTTTCACGGGTGTTTTATAGGCGGCTTTTGGCACTTTTGTGCTTGTGCTTCTCGAGCTCCCCCCCCTCTCCCCACCCACCCCCCCCCCCTCCCCACCCACCCCCCCCCCCTCACACAGGGGTGGTCCGGCGGTTTTCTCGCTGCAGGGTGTCCTGGTAGTCCTTCTGGCCTGTGCCGTGGGCCTGTAGGAACTCCCTGTCCGCGTCGGCCTTGCCGGGTTCCCGGGGCAGCGTGTACATGGAGATGTCGGCGTCGGCCGGCCCGGCGTAGCCCCGTGCGGGGGAGGCATCGCGGGAGCCAGGCTCCGCCGAGCGGCAGCTGGACCGGCGGCGGAAGCGGCGTCGGTGGCGGCCCCCCGACTGCCCAGAGGGTGGCTTCTTTAGAAGCTCAGCGCGCGACTGAGCGCGCAGCTGCCGGTGCCGTTCGATGAACAGGTGCACGGCCAGCACGCCCACGGTCTCCGCCACGATGAAGGAGAGCGCGCCGAAGTAAAAGCTCCAACCGTAGGAGTAGGTCTTCTTCGAGTCGCTCTGGCTGGGGTCCCCCGAGTTGGCCGAAATGTACACGATGATCCCGATGATGTTGCTGAGCCCTGAAGGCCAGCGGGGAAGGGTGGTGGGGTTTTGGAGAGATGGGAGTTATGGCAGGCGGCCGCATGGTGTCATTGCCCAAAAAACACACAAGACACCAATGCATGTGTCCCGTCACATCACAGCGGTGTGCGGCTCATGTTATAAACGATCCTACGAGAACGAATCTCAAGAGCGTATGGCTCAAATTACCGTTTTATCACATAGCACATCCATCATGCAGAGTGAGAACATTTTAATTTCGCTGGATCCCCTTGTTTTTCCTGTCACAGGAATTACTGCAGCCCATTATATATATACGCATGCTGCACTCATGCACTCGCAGGATACCCCGGCCTTTCTCCGGGGGGGAGGGCCTTTCAGTGCAAATAGCCCATCCCTTTGCCATGGTGGGATGCGCCTTATAGCAATGGATATAGCGATGGGGGGGGGGGGGGGTGATAAGTGATAGGCTTTATGGGGGGGGGGAAGGTCCCCTCACCGGCAGACACGAAGAAGATGCCACCGCTGAGGATAACGTTGTGCCGGTTCCGGTAGAACTCGCTGAGGGCCACGCATAGGCCACCCATGAAGAGGAGGCCCACACTCATGATGGGGAAGATGCTGGAAGCCCGCAGGGCACCTGGGGGGGGCGGGGGGAGGGGGGACACAAACTCTCATAGACACGTGCTGATCAATCCGCACATTATGATGCCAGGCAGAAGTCTGAACACAGCTACTTGTAATGTATTTGTGTCTATTTCAGCTATATTATTCACCTCATACAGGCAGTCCCGGAATTAAAAACATCTGACTTTCGGGCTATTCGTACTTAAAAACAGACGCCAATTCCCCACGACTCGCGGGATTTCCGACGGACTGATACCGGGTTCGAGGGCACCCTGGGGCACGAGACTGTCGGAATTTGGGATAGGGTTCAAGAAAGCATTTTACACAACTCGTACTAACAAACCCAACACAGTAGACTGGTCCTGCACCACAGCACACAGCTACACAACTCTCTTTCTAATTATAAAAAACCTTCAGTGGTTCAGCTTGAGGTACAGTATAGTACCGTATGTAGTAACTTTTATTATTTGTATATAATTATGATTATTGTGGCCTGTACTGTTGTTTTTCTGACTTGCTTACAAATTTGACTTAGGGAATGGATCTCATTTGTAACCTGGGGACTGCCTGCAGCAAAATGTCTCGAGGCAAGAAAGTAACACGTATCAAATATGGCAAAGACCAAGGGAGCATTTAACATCTCAAATGTAAGGTTTCTCCCAACAGCCCCCTTTGCCTTGCATGACAGCATTGAAGACTCTTGATATTCTTTCAACCAGCTTCCAGATGTAGCCACCTGGAACGCTTCTCCTACAGTCCTAAGAGAGTTTCCACAAGTTCTGGTCACAGTTGGCTACTTTTCTCTTACTCTTCGCTCCAAATCATCCCAAACCAGCTCTATAGGGTTAAGGTCGGGGGACTGTGGGGGCCAGGTCACCTGTCACAGCACATCTGTCCTTGGTCATCAGATGATAAGCACTCGCATAATCTTGAGGTGTGCTTTGGGTTATCTTGTTGAAAAACAAATGATTTCCAGCTGTAGCTGTATCCAGACTTTTGACTGGTACTGCATACTATTATTCATCAGTAAACCACAGGGACTTACATAGTGTAAACATTTACAGGCAGCCCTCGACTTGCACACAAAAATCATCCATGATACATATAGTTTACAGAAGCACTAACACAAGCTGAAATCCAACTCGCGTAAAATCCGACTTAGGTAAGGGTTTGTGGAGCTGAATACTGACATCAGTCGAGAGCTGCCTGTATATTGGCAGATATGGAGGGGGTGGGGGGTAAAATAATGGACATGTAAAGTATTAATATTGAAGGCCTTATTAGGAGCAGGGCCACCTTTTGCCTTCAAACAGCTTAACACATTTAGACCATTTAGACCTAGGACCTGGGCGGGCTACAGCTGATGTTTGGCTCCATCCTGGCATTCAAGAAGACAGCCTTGAATTTGCTTAGCAACCTGTATGGGGACATCGTCATCTTGGACCATCATAAGGGAACGGTGTGCTCCCGCTCCAGCGAAAAGTTCAGGTTTACCATCATATGTGTTTCATATGGTCAGAGGGGTTCTCGCACGCCCCCTGCAGGCTACCGGTGAATAGTACATCAACAAAAAAGGACAGGAAGCAGCAGCATCAGTGACGACAACATAAAATGTAAGTAACACGGATAATAACAAAACAATGACACTTAACATTGAACAATAATTATAAGGAAAGCAATTGGTCATGAGAGTACTAATAATAAAGAAAGTCTTTAGGTGACTGGCAGTTTCATCTGAAGAGTCCTTGCATCCTATAATTGGCTACGGTTGATGGCTTTTAGGTGGAAACTGTTTTCAAACCTTGTGGTAAAAGTGTAAAATAACATCGTTGATCATTACACACACCCCCCAGCATCCTTTAGCTATTTACAAGCATAAACCTTTCTGGTCGCAGAAAAACAGGGTAAAAGGTGACTCATCAGACCACAGGACGTTTTTCTGTCGCTCAGCGGTCCAGGTTCTGTGCTCCTCACATAAGGTTATGCGTATTTGTGCGGCCTGCCTGGGTGCTTTCCAAATAGCAGGCCTGCCATACATTCCGGTTTTGTGAAGAACGTGGCCTGCTTTTCGTGGGGTCTAGGTCACACAGGTGCCGATTCAATTCTGTGGTAAATTTTGATATTGTACTTCTGTGGTGTTTGCCAAACATCCGGTTAACATGGAGTAGTGACCGCGAGGTGTTTACTTTTACCAAGATATTGCTTCCTAATCTTCCTTTCTGGGCCAGGCAGAGGTGCTTGTTTCCTTTGATGTGCTCATAAACCAACTCGCCCTGTGTGCAGAGAGTTGCTGCAGCTGAATTTCCTCCCCATAACTAGGGCACTAGAAAATAAAACTCTTAAATTTAAAAAGCTTCTTGTTTTCATGACTGACTAGTGCCTCACTGTGGTAGGAATTTCCCAGTCTCACTGGAAGACCCAGGGACCTTCACAGCACCCGTCTGAACTAGCCAACGCTGCCTCATTCCGGTTAGCTTTGGGGTTATCCGTGTCTACCCCTGTCTCATGGGGTTACCTCGGAATATGTAATAACTGCTCAGGGAAAATGAGGACTCAGGAAACAGGCCCGCAAACAGCATGCAGTTACACAGGCCTCATCTCAGTGGAATTAGACCCTGAAGGCATTCTGGGAGGTGGCAAGCCATTGAAAGCGGCAGTGTTCATCATAGCAAACCTCATGCTAATGTTTGTGTTACCGAAACTCGCATAACAATTTCAAATCAAGTTTAGAGTCTGTGGTTGTGAGCATGGTAGGCTTAGCAATGTTGAGTTGCTGTGGCAGCCCTGTAAATGGGAAATAGACTGGAGGAAATGCTCTGCCCCTTCGCAGTAACCTGTAGAAAGGGGCGAAGAGTTGAATTTGGCCTCAGTCACATCGAGGATGTTGTCTCTCGACCTGGTGGAATGACCTCAGTGATACTGGAGTTTATGGGAACTAGGGTTGACATTGGCAGGAATTAAGCTGGACACGAGACAGGATATCGTTTTTCAGCAAGCCCCGCCCACTGAGATGTGCTGACTGCTCCTGCCTGGTCCACATTCAGACCACAACTCTCCTAATCCCTCCTCCCACACATAAACCTCTGCGTGTTTCTTCCTTCCTCATCACTTGATCAGTTCTTTCCTTGGAGGAGGCAATCTCCCATGATGCATCTCATCAATGTTGCAGAGCCTGGGTTGGCATGAGATATTTCCCTCTCATTCCGTTTGCCTGCCACCCCAGTTTTGTCAGGTTTAAGTCACTTATTGAGGCAGTGAATGTCTGTTACGGAGAAGCCCAGGGCAGCAGTGATTACAAAATATCTCAGTACGGTGGTTGGGGGGGGGGGGGGGGGGCAGTTAGCGAGCAGACACAAACCTCTAAGTTTCCATGGCTTGCCCTGCCCCCGGGTCCATTTTTCTCATTGGCCAGCCCTGCCTACACCTTTAGTCAGAGACACACAGAAATCCCACCTCTGAAACAGGTCAGCTGCAATTAAAACTTATTCCAATAAAGGTCTGTTGAGAAAATTACCCTGTATTGGCCATTGCTGCATGTGTGTCTGAGCCATGGTCATTTGAGGGTACTATCAATATCTTGCATACTGATTGGTGAACCAGCCGTGTTCTCAGAACTGCGTTAAGGCGAAGCACTGAAAAGGCTCTTCCCTGGAGCAGCTGCATAGTAAAGGTCAATGGGACCCTTTATCCTCATTGGCTGATGCTCCCTCGGCACCATCATTGGCTGTCAGTCCTCCTGCACAATAGCCCTGTTCCCTCATTGGCTGATGCTCCTTCTGCACGATCACTGGCTGCCAGCCCTCCTGCACAATAGCCCTGTTCCTTCATTGGCTGATGCTCCCTCCGCACAATCATCAGCTGCCAGTCCTCTTGCATAATATCTCTCTTCCCCCATTGGCTGCTACTCCACTTGACCTCTCTGTGACTGTCACTCACCCTGCTCAATTATTGGCTGCCTCTCGCTGCATTCCATCATTGGCTGCAACTCCGTCCGCACTCTGAACATCAGAATGACCAAGAATTTATCAGACATTTGACCCACTTTGGCCGCCCCCGGCCTCAGCCGGGTCTGTGTGTCTGTATTGCCGTTCGAGAGCCTCCGTGTGGGCGTGGAGCAGGGCACCTCATTGCTTTGTCAGACATCTCTAATCGGCAGCATTGCTCAGACACACATACACAGAGCTCACCCGCTCAGATGCACACAGACACGGAGCACATGCTCGGACACGCACACTGCCAAACAACTACAGATAACTCCTTCGCATCTGTGTTATTCATCCCCAGCACAAAGACGCTGAAAGTCACAAGAAAGTAGGATTTTTACCCCGAGGTCTTTCATTATGTAACCTCACAGCCCCTTCCCTCAGGGTACTGTAATATAAGCTGACTTCATTATGAATCTTACTTTTTATGCGCAGGTCATCAAAAATGCAAAATGGTACAGTTTGTGTTCAAAATCAAGCATTTAAAATGCGGCATGCATGCAGGCTGAGACTAGAGCTTATATTAAAGCATTTTCTTTTCAATAAGCCAGACGCTGAAAGCAATACGTCTTGGTTATTTTTCTGCTACATCAGACTGGCAATGCCACTGAGCATTAGGGGGTGGATATACACAGGGTGCGTCAATAAAAGTCAAAGGGCGGAGAAAAGATTTGCCAGTGAGAATTAGGGGGTGTACACAGGGTGTGTCAATGACAAACAAGGGGTGGGGAAAAGGCACACTAGAGAGAATTAGGGGGTGGAGACAAACTAGGTGTGTCAATGAGTCAGCGGGCAGAGAAAAGACTCGCCAATGAGAGATAGGGGGTGGAGACAAACTGGGTGTGTGAGTGAGAGTCAGAGGGCGGGAAAAAGACTCGCCAATGAGAATTAGGGGGTGGAGACAAACTGGGTGTGTGAATGAGAGTCAGAGGGCGGAAAAAAGACTCGCCAATGGAAATTAGGGGGTGGAGACAAACTAGGTGTGTCAATGAAAATCAAAGGGGGGGAAAAAGATTCTCCAATGAGAATTAAGGGGTGGAGACAAACTGGGTGTGTGAATGAGAGTCAGAGGGCGGGAAAAAGACTCACCAATGGGAATTAGGGGGTGGAGACAAACTAGATGTGTCAATGAAAGGGCGGAAAAAGATTCTCCAATGAGAAATAGGGGGTGGAGACAGACAGGGTGTGTCAATGAGAATCGGGTTATAAAAGGGTTTAAAAAAGTAATGGAGAGGCCGGTGGGTGTGTCATGAAAGTCACGGCGGCACACTCACGCAGTATGTAATCCGCCCTGTCAAATTCGACATCCTCCGGAAAGTGGTCGATCCTCTTACAGATGCCTCGGAACGCTCCTGTGTGGGTGAGAAAGACTGGGGTCACATCCAGCCGGTGCTAATGCGGGTCTGAGCGTTACCGCGAGTATGTGAGCGAGGTCGTTTGCGTGCCCGACCTGCAGCCTCCGCGCTCCGGGCTTAACGAGGAGTGCGGGTCACTGCGCTATTTGCGTGACACTCAGCGTGACAGATAAACACTCGCTCGCTTCCTGCCCCCGGCTAGTGACCCGACAGAGACTGAACCGTAGCCTGAACCGTGTGATCTGGCCGCACTCTTATTACTCGCCTGGATGCTTTTTCAATCGCTCTTTATAAATTCATGACAACCAACCTGGGTGGTGGTGATGGTGGAGGTTTTTCAACATGCTTCTGGGGCGGGGTGGTGGTCAAAGAACACGTAATAGAAGCAGAATTCCACCTATCAGGGTTATTAATGTTTTCAGGTGCAGCGGAAAAAAATATGCTGAATTTTTAAACGCCTATTTTTATTCATGTGTTACACTGACAGTTGTGAATTTAGTGTGAGGAAGACCTGAATACCTCAGAAGACCTGACAGCTGGGGAAACTCTGTAAGCAGTCAGTGCCCGGAATCCACACACCTCAAGCGCTTTGTTTTGTCGAGAAACTGCCTTGCCTCTGTACTTTTCAGATATGAGAATAAAATCGCCCAGACTGTGCTGTCACGTCCGCGAAGAGCAAAGCCTTTTCGTTTTCACTGAGAACATGGGAAATCGACCGATTCACCATCCAACATGCTCTGTCTTAAAAAGACGCTGCAAGCCTTATTCAAAGGAAAACAGCAATAATGTATTATGGTGTGCTACTTTAAGAAATATTTATCCAAATGATTTAAAAATTACAGGTTATTCACATTTAACCACCGTCCAGGAGTTGCTGGGTGTTATTCAAATACGATATATAAAAAAACCATCATTTTGGTATTGCACTGTATTTTGATAATATTCGTTTAGCAGTAACAGAAATCCTGATCTTTTTGCTAACGTGACTGAGTGGGTCCCCCCGTAAAATAATCTCCCAAATTAAAAGTTGCCACGTCCATTAAACTATATAATCGGTGATGCGACTGAGTGTCTGTCACCCGTCTTCCTGCTCACCAGCTGGTGAACGTTTTGGCGGGGACATAAGCGCTTTAGGCGGCTATGCGTACTGCCGCTGCCGGCCGGCATGAGAGTCGCGGATAGCAATCTCCCCGGTTAGGTGCGAGGTACCGGTTACTGTGTACTGCATGCTCAGATCTCACAATGGAAACTGTAGTACCATCGAGGGATTTTTAAAAAAATGTACAACTGTACAGATACACACAAGAGCCTCCATCTGTAATCCTTATACCTAAATTGCTTCAGTGCAAACAGCCAGCTGTAATGCATGGGTAGAGCTTTAATTCATCTGCCGCTCAGGTGACATAAACGGCTTTTCAGCCCAGGTGGCAGAGCAGAGACCCGGGAGCTTAATGAGGAGAGGTAATTAAGCGCCATTCCTCTGGAGCCGGAGGTCTTCCGCACTCTCGACGGAGAGAGCTGAATCACGAATAAACGGGAGACGGTCGCTGGCTTAAAGCGCCCTGCTCGGTGGGAGGACGGCGCACAGGCGCTCCGGGCCGCTGGGAGCGGCGCGCGGGGTTTCTTCGCGCCGTGTGTAAATCCACAGCTTTGCGACAACCTGTGTGACAAAGCGCAGGGTATTAAATGGGGTCTGCGCGATGAACAAGGGGGAATGGTGTGGTAGGGCAGAGGATTAAGTGGAGTGGTATGATGTTAACGCCTGTTTGTGTGTGTCTTCCGTGTGTGTCTCTTTTGGGGTGTATATATGTGACTATGGGATAGGCTCTGGATTTGCCCCCCATAGGCTAAGCAATTACAGAAAATGGATAGATGTGTCTCTTTCTGAGGTGTGTCTCTCTTGGTAGCATCTCCGTGGTGTGTGTGTGTTTGTGTAGGTCTTTTTGTGAGATGTGAGATATGTGTCTCTCTCTTTGTGAGGTGTGTGTGTGTGTGTGGTTCTTTGTGGCTTGTGTGTGTGTACATTCGTGTGTACATGTGGGCAGCGATTCAGGCAGTTGAATGAAACCAGGTCTCATACAAACGACACGGTGAGTCAGACAGTGAGTCATCCCCCCACCCTCTCCAGTAACCAGCACCACCCCCATCTCATGTAGAACCCCCCCCCCCCCCCCATCCCCAGCTAATCTCCCACGCAGCACTTGGCTGTAAACGTCTGCAGGTGTGTTCCCAATACCATTCCATAAGCATGGAGGCCGAGGCATCCCCACTGCACACACACGCACACACACACACACACACAGGTTAGTAATTATATCTTTGTGGGGACACTCATTTCTATGGAGAAAACTCTAATTCCAACACGATGACCTTAACCCCTACCTGGACCTAACTTTAAGCATAAGTGACCAAACAAAATATGAGACTTTTGGCATTGTTAATATTTTGATTGCATTCACAGATATTTGTGGGGACCTGAATAAACACTTGTACTCATATCTTTGTAGGCACTGTCCATTAATTTCTATCGGCAAAACCCTAATCCCAGCAATGACAACCTTAACCCCTATCCAGCCCTAACCTTAATCATAAGTAACCAAACGAAATACAAGTCTTTTGGCATTTTTAGTTTTCTGATTGCATTCAGATTTTTATTACATTGAATTTCCCCTTGTGATGACTGACAAAATGGTCTCCACAGCATCAAACTAATAGGTCTTTATCACATTGTGCGGACATTTGGTCCCCACAATGTAATGTATAACTGAACTATACACACACACACACACACACACACACAGCTTAATGCATCGCCTTCCCTGTGCTCATTGGCCACATGACTCTCATCACTGAGAATGACAGAGCAAAGCGGCTTGAGACAAAGATGGAGAGGATGGGAATTATGTGGAAAGAGTGAAACGCTATCCTTCCACATTCCATGCCTTTCCAGCTCCCCGGTCTCCCTCTCTTTCCGCTTGTAGAGTCTGATTGGCTGATTCCTTTTCGCACGGCAGCAGGCCAGCTCTCAGCCAAAGGAGGGGTGTCTCAACACGTCAATGACAGTGCAAAAAGACGTGAGTGAAGGGGACACCCTGTGCTGGTGACCCTTAATAAAAGAGCAGACAGCAGCAGCCTCATGGGTGACGTGGAACAAATCAAACCTGGCTCTCACACTTGGCGTTACGGCACAGCCAACAGGCTAAGACTGTTGACGGGTGGCCTGGAAAGGTTACAGCCCTGCCCTTCCGGTTTTTCCCTCAAAATCTTGGGATCAAGACCAGAAACTGGAGCCTGCCTGACTGTGGTTAGCATCTAAAGGCTTCCCATTCTTAAGAAAAAAAAATGAATGAAAGTCTGTTAATATTTAAATACCCAGTTTAAATTAAAGCAGGCTGTCCAGGTCCCCACAGAAAGTGAAGCTCACATCATGGAGTCTACATCACATCCATTTGTCTTTCTCTCATCCCTGTGCCCAGTTGCTGTTTCTCACTATGCCAATGAAAAGGCACTGCTGATAATTTGTCCAGCTCTGGCGAGTCACAGCCTTCACATTCGGCTGCGAGATTCCAGAATGTGCACCGCGGCATTCAAAAAGCCGAAAACAAGCAGAGTGTCTCTGGCTCGTCTTCCTGTGCTATCTGCGGAGGCAATCTTACAATTTGCCCCCAATTAACTCAGCCCGGTTATCTCATTCACAGACAGCTCACTCATTCACAGACAGCTTGCTCATTCACAGACAGCTTTCTCATTCACAGACAGTCAGAATCACAGCACAGCCAGAACCATAACCCCTGCTGGAAAGAACATGAGAAAAACGCAATTTCAGTTCATTGTGCTTTAAAACTGATTTCTGTGGTGGATGGAGCCATATCAGTGATGTCGAGTACAAATCGGTACTCTATGGATGGGCATGCATTTGTCTGTGAGAGATCATGCATGTTGCTACCTATATCCTACTGTTCTTTCTCAGCAACCCGAGTGGGAATGGTTTCCCTACAAGAATATACAGTCGCTGTTAGCTGGATCAAATCAAACACCTTTAAAGGGATAATGGAAGACCAAGATGTTGAATATATCTTTGCCTTCCAGCAGAGTCCAGGAAGTCTGATCCGTGGAAGGAACCTTGGGAGATTCAGTGCCCCACTGATTTGACTGACACTAGACCCCTACCTTGTTCTGGGCTTGCCTGGTCTCTGTATTTTCCTTGCCTGGTTTTGAATAATAAAAACAAACAAGCAGGAAAGTCTGAGCCCTAATACACAGTGAGTGAAAAAGTTTGCCTGAAAAAGCTCGTTTACGATCCTGTGAAATTCTGTTTTAAATAGCTGCCCATTTCCTCTAATGTCTGCCCTGTATTATGCAGTGGATGAAAAGTGGAAGTCCATTCCGTTGTTGTCATGTGTAGTATGTATTGACAGTGGAAAAATACCATAAAAAAATAATAGAGAGCGAGACAAAACCAGGTAGAGTAACTCAACGTGGGAGGACGACCAGACAAAAGGTCCAGACTGGCACTTCAGTGGAAAAAAATTAACATTACATAGAAACCAAACTGGAGAAAAAGCCAAAGAGTTTTACTCAAAGGAGTTGGTGGAAAGTTACACTTTCAAGAGAAAAATAACATTTGATCTGGCCCATGGCAGATTCCTGTACTGCAGTTAGATAATAACGTCGCCCCCTAGTGTCACAATGAAGACTTCGTGAAGTTTCCAGTACAGTGCGCACTTTCTGCTAAAGCCATGCGCCATCACGCCTCTGTGAAGGGCAGTACCTTCATCAGTCTGCAGAGGAAATGCCTTTGCAATTAGCTTGCGGCTACACTTTAATGATAAGGGGAAACCGTAATAATTAGTCCTGATTAGCATTTATTCAAATCTGTGTTTCGCAATCGTAAGCAATAATGTAGCAACCAAAACAACCATTTAGGCTGACTTTATAATGTGACAAACCAAAAATTTATGATGATGGTGGGCCCCTCTTTATTCAGCAGGGGTCAAGCCAATAGCGTACCTTTAAGTTTTATAACGGTGTCTTAAGTAGGTGTCATCCATGGCCACAAACAAACCATTTGGTCAGTCAAGCAATTTATTATCCTATTGGCCAGCCAAATAAGACACTATCCTAAAAGTCAGCCAATCAAGAGACTGTCATATTAGTAAGTTAAGCAAGACACTACACTGTGGGTCAGCCAGTCAAGCTATTCTATTGGTTAAATAAGGAATAAGCTATCCTATGAGCCAGCCAAACAAGACGCTATCCCCTTAGTCATCCAGGCTAGGCGCTATTTTATTGGTCAGCCTGGTATTCTACTCTCTTTATGGTGAGAAATGGGATGAAAGAGGGAAGACACCGAGGCAATAAAACCTCACGGAGAGGAGAGTCCTCTCGTTGCCGCACCTTTATCCCGCACTCTGGCTGTTGCGACTGTAGGAGGCGTTCGCACCAGCTCAGACACGCTCTATGTCACACCAGCTTTGCAAATCCCTAGCTAATTTCATCAAAGCACCATACAACCCCACCTCCCACCGCCACCAGTGTTTCCTTCTCAGAAATGGTGTCCTTCAGAAATGAAACCTAGGAGATATTTTCAAAACAGTGAAAGGTATTATATAGTATTTCTTAGCAAGTGAGATCGATTTAACTATGTTTACAACAGAAGCGTTCTTCAGGTGCCGTGAGATCAACACCCATAAAATATATTTTGTGTTTATAATACGAGTTATAAGCAAGATAATAAAATTGTTGCAAGCAAGCCTTATCCAGAGCCTGCTTTGTTTACACAGATGTGGGCTACGTTCTGTCAAACCCTGCTTAGCACACACACAACTAGTCTTTCAGGGATTCAGCGCCCGGGTCTGAGAATGGGCGAGTGGGCTATACCGAATTAAATGGACGTCACTTGACGACATGTCATGGCCGTAATATGTTCCAAGAAGATGACAAGTATGACAGGAGATCAAAGCTTGATTTCCACTGTCCAACTGGTACCTCCTTCTTGTCATCACTACGCAATCTTCACAGAAATTTTACAGGGTTCACGTACTGTCAGGTCAACACGCCGTAACGTTTTCTTAAACAAATTATCTTCATAAGGGCCGAACAAGACCTAAAATGGCTGCATTTTAGGTTTAATAAATGTGTTTAATATTTTCTGCTCAAGATAAAAAGCAGGAATCTCACCACTGGAAAACACTTCGCGTTATATTCAGACTGCGCTTGAGGATATACGGGGGGCAAATGCGCACTACATGTGTAGGTGCTGGGTGCTGATTTCAGATGCGGCATACCTGTAAGATTCACATCCATTCCTTATGCTGGTTCACGGTGTTTAACGACGATCATCTTAGTCACCTTAAAGCGCTAGTATAACATAATGTAAATGTGCAAGAACAGCACATCGCGAATATGTATTACTTAGGCTAGGTTAACATTCATAATTCAGTGCCGAAGATCACTGGAGTCGCTATTAAATAAAAAGAGCGGGTGAGTACTGTACAGATGTTCACATTTTTTGACACTTAAAGGGTACAAATGACTCATGGGTTTTATTTAAATCCCCCCTCCCAATTCCTTCATCAAAATGCGTTAATGAAGGATAGGCAATGCAGACCCTGAATCAGAACCAAAACCAAATAAGTTTGGGAGACAGACAGCAGACATAGGGCGAAGCAGAGGTGAAAGGCTTCCATTTTAAAGTATAACGTCTAGGACATCTTATAAACCTTACGCACCCACTGAAACCCCGGTCTTTACCGATCATTTATGCTCCCCGAGAACATACACGCATAACAGATTCCGGGAATAACTCCAGATGGGAACGACTGCTGCCTCCAATTCTAATGCCTTCACACAGAGTCCATAAGGGACACGGACACGTTAATTTGTTTCCAAACTACTACCGAGTTCTCAATCTACCTTGCTGCTTGGAAAAGGACACCTCACGAAAAGCCAAAAGACGCAGATTTAGTGACATTTCTTTCACATGCTCTGTGCCTATGGAAAAGACGAAGGCTAAGCCACTATGGGGTTTGAACTCGCCCATCCGGCCAACCGACCTTCCAGGCAGCAGGTCCTCCACAGCCCCGAGTGGGTCAACACTTCTTCATTCTTCCGGTTGGTCTCGTTGTCGCCCGGCGCTTTAATCCGACACACGCCCCTGGAATATAACCAGTAGTCTGTGCCCACCGCTATTGTCATTAGGCTGAAAGCGGCGAATGCGCCCACCGTGGTAATCAGTATCTGGACACCTCTGTCACACATTGTCGCTGTGCTTCATTCCAGGGTACGGGGATTTATAAAAAAAAATAATCAAAACAATAAAACTGGGCGCGAATTACAGATGCCCCCGCCTGCCTGCTTCGCTGCCTCCCGACACAAGACTCCAATCGACTTCAGCAAGAAATTGCATGATCTTCAACTTTTTTTCCACGGTTGTCGGGGCTGTAGCGGCTGTGGTACTCTTCCTTTTTTTCTTAAAATGAACCTCTCGCAACCTGTAATGACTTCAGTGTCCAGATCCTTCAGAAGTCCCCATTGGAGGAGGTGCATCGGCACCTCTTAAGTGAAGACTTGTTATTCTCCTATTTCTTAGAAAGCCGGTAGGGGAGACCAACGGAATAAATTGTAATAACCTTATTTAGTGAAGCACAGACCAGCAAAATAAACACAACTAATGTATAAAATGAGTCCAGAAATTCTTCCGTACAAAATATCTTTTATAGAAATAAAGAAAGCGCAACTATTTCAACTAGAATACTTTAATCACTGGAAAAATACTAATTTAAAAAATATGTTTATGAAACAGTCTAACAAGTTAAGCAAAGGCGTCAGGCAAAATTGTCGATTTTTGCTCTCCAGATGAAACATAGTTCAATGCAGCACGTAAGAATCGGTCACAGCTCTGTAATATAAAACGGCAAATACCTAATGACAGGTCGTCGTTGATATATAAATTCTTCCAAATGTCATCTTCTGCTCTCCAGCGGATTTCCTGAACGGATGCGCTTATCTAAGTACAGACAGGTGACACAGAGGCACCGGCTGGAGAGGCGCCGACGAAGAAATCAGCAAAAAAAAAAAAAAAAAAAAAAAACGTATATAATCGGGCGCATTCACGTAATCTCAATAGCGGCAGTGGCTGCACAAGTGCCGGTAGCTGCAGCCGAGGGGCTGTTTCTGGCTCCTGCCAATGTGGCACCGAAATGACAGCCCCCACGTTGCGCTCCGAAACAACGCCCACAGCCGCGCCGGGCGGAGGGAGGCAGGCAGGGAGGAGGGCGGCCGGACGGACGCAGCGCTTCTGCATGGACGATTCTGAAGCGGTGCCCCCGGCGGCTCCGACGGTGCCACTTAGGCCCCCATATGCAAGAGAAAATATTGTCAAGTGATGCATAAAAAATCGACCCCGGAGGACATAAACGTACCAAAAGAGACTAACAGACATCTCTAAATATCTCCGTGTAACATAATGGGTGCAAATTGCTACCAAGATTGATCATATCAGGCAGTTCTTGCCTTTCACTAAAATATACACGTGAGAAAATATGAAAAAGGAAAACAGATGCCAACGGGTTTTAATTATCGCTTTTGTTAATTAAGCGCGATGATTGATTATTCTAACTGTCATTTTCGCCTGTTGTCACAATTCGGATATTGTCATATAGAACAGACCGCAGGAAACCGTGCATTGCGATCTGAACAAATAAAAAAATGTATTATTAATAAGGACTTATTGGACTCCTGCACGTGACAGGCGAAGACAGCAGAGTCAGGTCCTGCCTTTCATTCTCTCTGTCGTCGTACAGGTGCATCTGTTATATAGCCTACAGTTTATCTGACGACGGTAAATATTGAAATGTGGCGCCTTGAATCGCCGGGAAACACTGCTACTTATTATTCGCTTTCGGCACTGCTGTGTGAACTGCGTGTATCGTAATCCTGTAGGTGGGAAGGTGGATTAAAGGCGTAGCCATTTCCAGCGACCTCTAAACTAACACCGCGGCCGCTCCGCTTCACTACTTTAGCACTTCTTAGTTAAATCACCACATATCCTTCTGATATAGATTACTAAAACAGGCTCTCTTTTTAGAGGAAGGGGACGTAATATATTGCTTTTTAATGGTTTTGTGATCTACACTATTTTAGAAGTAATTTCACCAGATATCATACAGTGTAATAAGCAATTTCGTGATAAATATGCCATGAAAATCCATCAATTTGTGTAAATCGATGAATGAATGAATGAATGAATGAATGAATGAACGAACACGTTGGAGAAGTTACGGTTAGGATGACAATGAAGAACAAAAATGTTTTCATATTAAACCTATTTCGGTTGCTGTATTTTTTAACTTTTACCTAACGGCGCCCATGCCGGCCGAGCAGCGGTCGGGATTGACGCCTCCTCCGGTGTGTATTCTGCCAGCCACCCGCTTGCTGCAGGTTTCACGGAGCGAGGTAACACCAGCCACTCGCTGGATTCCAGACACAGCCCCACAGACACCCTGCTGACTGTAGACGTCGCTATGGAGTGATGAGAGAGGGTCTAACACGTCCGTGTGTCACATAGCCCCGTCCGTGAGGTCTGGTAGGGGAACCTGGCCGTCTATTGGAACCTCTGGGATTTGAACCAGGTCATGAAACACGGCCCAGTTTGTGAGAAGAGCCAGTGGAGAGCCCCTGTGGATGGATGTAGATAATTTTGACAGTAGAGATCCATACATGTAATACGGAGACACATTTAAACATAAAATGAGATACTCCAGAATGGTAATAAATCAAGTGAGCGAGTGTGAATCTGCCCGTATCAGACGCGAAGTCAGAGAGTCAGCTTCCCCTAATTTCCTGTGGTCATATTTATTATTGATGTTAAACGCAAGCCTGACAGAAATGAATATTTAAATAAAGACATTTGAAGTCTCATATCATTATTAAATTACGATTATTTCCAGTAGATAATGCATCTAATTTCAAAGTGAAAACTTCAGTACTCCTAAACTCAAGTAATTTTCCGTTCCGCTTGTCCAAGTGGGGGTTGTGATGCAAAAAAATGTACGCAGAATTATTTATACTTGGTTAATTTCTGTTTGTCTCAGGGATACAGACGTGGGAATAGAGAGTGAGAAAGGGGCGGGGCTTGTAGGAGTCAGCTCTCAGAGACAGCTATCACAACTGGTGTGTTTTTGCACGTTGCACATTGTTCTTGCACATTGTGATGATATTATCACTTGCTGTCGCGGCACCTCGGAAACAGGAACTGATTAGCGGTGCGGTTTGGCTGAAGTTTTTTTTTTCTTTCTTTTTTTTTCAAGGTACAAGAACAGTTTGGTATAATCTCAAGCCGATGCTGCGATGGCTTCTCTCTTCAGCTCCAACCAGAAAAGGCACAGCGGGGCTGTCAGTCGCAGCCCTGACACGGACTTCAGATTCTCCTTGGGAATATTTTTTACGGAATCATTTCACTGAATGCAATATAACAACAATTAAATCCCACAATAAATAATTAAACCTAATAAACTGAGAATACGTTATCAGCTGGTATTTGCTGTGCAACCACCGCAGAGGATTCAAATGCAGAAGCACGTTTGGTATTTGAGCAGCTGAAACGGGTAACCCCTGTCCTATTTATTCCATCAGCTTCCGATGGGCACACGCACCAAGCTCACACCCTTGCGGCTGCAGCTTTCAGAGATCTTACTGGAGCAGCGCCAACTAACATCGAACTGCTCACCGTGACCGTGTAGTTGATATATCATGTTCCTTCCTGTACTCAACAGCCAGCAAGCCACTGTCACATGACAAATCCTCCACAAGCAGGCGTGCACTGGCTATCAGGATGTTTGGGAATTTTCCTGGTGTGCCGCTCTTAAGAGGACCGGACTTTCTTCCCCAATCCTGGAATTATATATCTTGTATACCAGAGGTGCCCAAACCGTTGGTTGATCTTGGCGTGTTTCCAGGTTGATACCAGGAGATGATTAACTGACCAATCGGTCGGTAGCGAAATATACCAAGGGGGACACCCCCCCCCCCCCCCACCTCCGATCAACGGTAAATTCCCACGCTGCATTTTGTTGCCAGTCCTCCCCTGTCCACAAGCCTCTTAATATATGTTTTTCACGCATGGTTCCTTGTAGGTGGAACAAGCTTGCATCCAATCTCTTTAGTCCCTCATGACCTTCAAGGCATATTTTAGGACTCATATCTTCAGAGAACATCTCAACTAATGTCATCAATTCACTGACCCTCACCACCTCGCTGTGTCGGTTGACTGACCCACTGATGCGGTTTCAGCTGGAACTACTAGATGCTTTGTCATTGTAGGTCACACTTACAGTTAACCCCCATAGACTTGATGTGTCGGATACACCTGCTCCTTAACACAGTCACCCTATACCTCTAAACAGGAAGTCATGTGACTAGAACAGATCAAACACAGCATGTAGGCTTGGGGCTGCATGGTGACTCACTGGAAAGCAGTGTTGTCTGATATCTCCATGGTTGGGAGCGTGTGATGTTTGCATGTTCTCCTCATGGTACTCTGGATTCCATCTGCCGTTCCAAAAACTTGCAGGCAGGATAACCAGTATCTCTAAGTCGACCATAGAAGATGGATGGATGCAGCTGGGATCATGAGGTTCAGTAGCTGCACGAATAAGTGTTATAATGGCTAAGACACGTGATCAAAGTGATTCTAAAGATGGCGCGACTGCTGCCGCCAGACAGTGTGCTTCCAGGATCTCAGACACAGCCGTCGCCCCCCCTGGGATTTTCATGCATTGCACTGCCGAGAGTTTACAGTGAATGGCGCGGTAAACAAAAAAACATCCTTTCGGGGGGCAGTTCTGTGGCTGAAAACGCCTTGATAATGAGAGAGGTCAGGGGAGGACGGCCAGACTCGTTAAAGCTAACAGGAAGGGCCAAAGTGCCAAAATAACAGCTCAGTACAGCAGTGCTGCACAGGAAGCTTCTCTGAACGCACAACTAGTCTATCTTTAGCAGTTCAGGAGAGCAAAGGGGGGGGGGGGGTCATACATGGTACGATGCAGGTTTACCATTAATCTGCGTGCTGAGTGGTGATTCCCTGAGGTGATATTTATTTGTATAGCTTGTCTGATGTTAGGTTCTAAAAAGTGTCTGTATGTCATTTACTCCCAGACCGATCCTGCAGTAGTTGCTGGTCACTCCTCAGAAGCTCAGCCCAACAGCTGCTGTACCCAAAGCACAACTCCCAAGCACCCCTACACTCCCGATACATCATCTGCCTCATTTGCATGTCACTTTGCACAAACCCATCTGCTAAACGTGAATGTGATTCCTTCAGTACCTCTTCACGCAACTAGTGCCCACGTTCTCTTCAGATCAGCACTGTAGCACGGAATCTGCCCGAAACATTGACCAAAACACACAGCACAGATTTAAAGTCTTGCACTCCGGGACTGGGCTTAAAGGGGGTGGCGTGGAGGTGCAGTGGTTAGCACTGTGGCCTCGCACATCTGGGACTTGGATTTGGTCACAGCTATGGCTCCATGTGTGTGGAGTTTGCACCTTCTCCCCGTTTCATTGTGGGGTTTCCTCTGGGTACTCCGGTTTCGCTCCACAGTCCAAATATATGCTGAGGCTAATTGGAGTTGCAAAATTGCCCATGGGTGTGCAGGTATGACTGACTGGTGTGTGTGTGCGCTGCAATGGGTTGGCGCCCCATTTGGAGTTGGTCCCTGCCTTGCGCTGGTACCCTCTAGGATAGGCTCCAGACCCCCCCCCCCCCGTGACCCTGAATAGGGCAAGCAGTTTCAGAAAACGGTTGGATCGGCCTTCGACTCCTAGAGCTTTGTTCCCTGCTAAAACAGCTGTGTAATTTTAAAATTATCTGACTTTTTCTGCTCGGACATTTAATAACATATAACACATAACCTGCTGATGTCGGCGATGCGGTTAAATCTTCTTTAACCACTCGGGGGAAACTGATGCTGCGAAAAGCACAACATGGAAAACACTTCAGACTGAATTGCTTTTAAGCAACAGGGGGTTGTTCTTGGTCACAGGCAGCCTTACGGAAATGAGCGGGGGGGGGGGGGGGGGGGGGGGCTCTTATAAACTCAGGCACCCAGGGGTAGGTTTGTTGTTTCAGGGGCCCAACTCAAAAGGTCACTAAATAAGTAGCTGGCGAGTAGTCAGAAGATGGTAGCTAGCTGGTTAGCAGAGCATGTTGCTTCAGCGTCTCCTAATATATTTAGTATTTAGTGCAGTGACAGTGTGTGGCCAATAGGGGGCCTCAAAACCTCTGGGGCCCCACACCAATGTGCGCTTTGAGTGATGGCAAACACCACTGGCGTAGCCAGAGTAACAGGAGGACCAGCAAGACCCCTCATCCGAATAATCAACGTCAATGCAGAACACAGACCTTCGACTCACTTCATTATGTTCCAAGCTTTTCAAGTTAATTTCATAAGATGCTGTGGCGAAAACTGAAATAAAAAGCCTTGGGGGTTAGTGGATGACAAGTTTGCCGTGTTTTAATGTGTTTAAATTTAAACTTTGAGTGTAAATTGTAATTTTATTTGGAAAGGCCCGAGGCTTTCTGAGAATGAGCAGCCCTCTGCAGCCAGAGAATGAGGATTTCAATCGTAGCGAATTTACTTGAATTAATCCAAAGCTGTGTTATTTTTCATTTTAATTAGCAGTAAATGGTAATTAATATCTTTGAAAGGAACTTCGTGCGCCAACACATCGTTAATTGGTTAATTATCTTTTACATTCATCCCAATCAAAATTTAAAACATTTAATAACCGATTAATTTTAATTGCCCAGATTAGCCCGTAATCCATAATATTGGTATCCATGATGATTTTGTTCCTTCAGTTATTGTTCTCAATGATTTATTCTGTGTTCTGTTGTGCAGTGATGTCGCCGAGTCGGCAGTGTTCACCTGATGTGCTTTTAAGTCAATTAAAAAGTGACCAAACTTTATGGTGGGTTTTCAAAGGACCGCAGTGTCTGGAGGGCTCACCTTGCATGAAGGTCACCCCCGATGTTTGTGACGTGATGGCATGTGGCATTTGATTATTATTGCTATTTTATTTTATTTTTTCATTGACATAATAAATTTAGTCTCACCTGCAAGGGTTATTTGGGGTCAGGGAACCATCAAATGTCAGTTCTGTGGTCAAACAATTATAATGACAGTCGTTCATCAAACACATCAGTAATTTTGGCATGTTCAAATTTGATTATCCCCTGTTTGCCTTATGAGAGCAGACTGCACTAAATCAACAGCAAGAGTGAAACATTGAGATATTAGGAAGACAGAGAGATGTCAAAATAGCTTTTGTAACATGGTGTCATTTCAGCAGCAAACAGCAATCTCCACTCAGCCTGCTATCCAGTTTCAAGCCCTTGTTCAGTTAAGATGGTGACTCAAGGCCCATACAGGCAGGGTGGGTATAATTAGCTAGCAAGTACAGTCAGATGATAGTAGCTAGCTGGTTAGCAGAATATGCAGCCTCAGTATCTCCTAATAAAGAACATTTATTTAATACTTAGTGCAGTGAATGATTGTGGCCAACAGGTGGCCCCATGCGCTACACACCAAATGGGGCTTAGTGGCAGGAATAGTGGCTTGGCCTGAAATCTGGGCCTGGCCTGGTTGGGGAGTTCCTTTACATTCCTGGAAGTTGGCAACAGCGGGGCTGGACGTGTCAGGGAGCACGCAGGAGGCAAGTACTCCCTCTGTTACTGTCTGAGAAGCTACTACAAGGATGGGCTACTACAAGGATGGGCTACTACAAGGATGGGCTACTACAAGGATTGAGCTAATCCAAACACCTGCAGATGAGGTATGGAAAAGTGAATGCCAACATTGGGCCTTACCTCATCCAGTCTCCTTCTCTCTCTCTCTGTCTCTCAGAGCCTCAGCCAGCAAATCACCAGGACCACAGTTGATGATGCGGATACTAGGGGGGGTTTCGAGCCACTTTAAGAATTCCCATTTGGGAAATTTTAAGGGGGATGACTTGGAGCTCCTGCCCCTGTGGTCCCAGCCACACCCAGCCAATGGACCATCAATCCTCATTCAATGACTGGCATCCTCTGCTGGGGCTCGGCTGCTCTCCTTCACTCCTTAAACAAGCTTGAAGAGAGGAGGAAGAAAAGGGCTGTTAGACTCAGGCTGCATCATCTATGCCCCATGACACCAGTAAGGGGCAGTGTCCTACGCAGCAAATCAGTCATCCTCGTTTTAACTTATACCTGCTGCCCGCTGGGGTGGCTCGGGTCGCATGAGGTCGGGTCCCGTCAGCGCCCCCCCTACTCCGCTCCCTAACACATGCACACACTCAACAAGCAAACAGAGTGACTCCTCCTGTGTTCGATCCCTGGGTCTTCAGACAAAGATGCTTGTGTAAAGCAGCCTTCATCTTCGACTGGAGTCTCGTTTCCCGGTCAGTCTGCAGACAAACAAACAGGGGAGTTGGACTGAATAAGTGAAGGAATAAATGAATAATGAATAACACATCATAAGGGATGGGGGGGCACCCCACTGTAAATCTGAGCCTGGGAGGGGGGCTTCCTCAGACTGCCTTATCTATTTGAGAGTCTAATTAGCATAGAAATGACTTCAGCAATAAAGAAACAATATAGTCTCACCTGAATGCAGGTAATGCTCATAGCTGTGTTAGCCAACATAATTAATACTCATAGCTGTGTTAGTAAACATGATTAACGCTCACAGCTGAAGCTAGCTAACACAGGAAATGCTCATAGATGTGTTAACAAACACAAGTAATGCAAATAGCTCTAGGTCCAGCTATCCATCACTTTGGGCACCATCGTTTGTGAGCACCGATTACCTCGATCTCACCCTGGAGCTGCTCGGAACCTCCCTGCTCTCGAGCTAGAACCCATACAGCTGGATTGAACCCCGCTATCCCTGTTGGAAAACCACTGCTGCCTCCAGCAGTGACTTTTCATTTATTACGGAGAACTAAGTCATGCCTTTCATACTTGCTCCATTCATCCCAGTCCCAGAGCCCACTCACCATCAGATGTATGTTCCTGGGCACAGGGTTAACTGGTGGAAAGAGCCTTGTTCGACTCCGGAGCAACAGGTAACTTTATGGATTCCACCTGGCATGATGCCATTTGATTCCCCTCAAGCCACTGTCTTCACCTCTAACAGTTAGGGAGGGCAGATGGAACTCTGCTAGTTGCCAGTCAGGTGATGCCCACAGCGAGGAGATTCAGTTCTTGGTCCTGTTGGCGGTCAGCGATGGTTTGAGCATGAGACATCCCTGGTTGCAGCTCCATAACCCCGATATGGACTAGGCTGAGGGAAAGATAAAAACCTGGTCTGCTCACCTTCTCATGAAGAGTGTTATCCTACCATGCAGAGTCTCCTCCGTGGAGATTTTTCTCCCTGAGGGCGAAACCCAGGTTCCAGAGGAGTATCGCTACTTTGTTGATGTCTTCAGTAAGGCTAAGGCTTTGAACTGCCTCTGCACTGGAGGTTGGACTGTGTAATTGACCTGATGGCATCCTTGCCAGAGGGTCAGCTGTTTATGGTGCCCCAGCCAGAAGAGGAGGCAAAGGAGATGTACATCAAAGAGGCTCCGGCACAAGGTATGATCTACCTGTCCACCCAAGAAGAAGGATGGAAGTCTCTGATCATGCATCAATTATTGAGCTCTGAACGTTATTACCCATAAGTGCCCTGAGCCCTTACCTGTGATCCCCTTAGCCCTGGACCAGCTCCATGATCCTCAAGTCTTCACTAAGCATCTCCACAGTGCCTGCAGTTTGATCAGAGCTGAGGATGAATGAAAGATGTCCTTCAACACCATCATGGGTCAGTTCCAATATCTGGTAATGCCTTAAGGGTTAGCCAACAGCCCTTTGATCTTTCAGGGTTTCATGAGCAGCATCTTCTACATGGACGATATCCTGGTGTACTCCTCCTTCCCCAAGGAACACGTCCAACATGTCTAGAGGGTGCTGCAGTGTCTCCAAGAGAATAACCTGTTCATCAAAGGAGGCAAATATGAATTTCACTAGACCACACTCAAGTTCCTTGGTTACAAGAAAGATCCACCCCAGGGGTGTAGGCATGGATGAAGAGAAGGTGAAAGCTGTTTGAAACTGGCCGCAGCCTCCACACAGCGAAAGAGCTCCAATGTTTTCTGGGCTTTGCCAACTTTTATCACCTGTTCAACTTCAGATTCAGCCTGGAGGCTGCCCCTCTCGCTGCTCTGCTCCAAGCCTGTTGGACCACTCTCTGCTGGAACCCGGAAGCAGAGGGAGTGCTCCAACACCTCAAAGACCACTTTTGCTCCGCACCAGTCCTTCAAGAAGCCAATCCTATGATGCCATTCATCGTTGAAGTACACGCTTCTGAGTTGGTAGTGGGGGCTGTGTTTTCTTAATGCCAGGGGGGAGGGGGATGTTGCATCCATATATGTTCTTTTCCAGAAAGTCGACCCCTGCAGAGCGAAACTATGACACTGGCAACAAGGAGCTGCTGGCCATCAAATTGGCACTGAAACAGTGGTAACACTGGCTGGAGGGCACTACTCAACCCTTTGAGGATCTCAATGATCATTGCAACCTTGAATATCTCAAGTCTGCTAAACGTCTCAACCTTCTACAAGCTTTGTGGACACTCTTCTTCACATACTTTTAATTCAGGGTATCGTACCTTCCTGGGGTGAATAACATCAAGGTGAACGATCTCTCTCATCAGTTTATCCCTCCAGTCGAAAACGAAGAACCCATCCCAATCTAACCTGACCTTTGTTTCCTCAGTCCTATCACCTGGGACCTCAACCACTCAATTCAAGAAGCCCAGTGCAACAAGTCCACTCCAGCCAGCTGTCCCCTCAGAAAGGTCTATATTCCCTTCTCCTTTCGGTTGGCCACCACATAATGGGTACATTCCTTCCTCAGCTCCTGGCCCGACGAAACTGGTGGCCTGGCTGGACAAAGGAGGTGGAAGAGTTTGTGCTCCTTTGCCTGGTCTGCGCCTAACACTAGGCAGACACCCAAAAACCTGCAGGTTGGCTGGGGAAGCTACAACACGTAGTGGATTGGGAAGGTTACGGCCTTGAAGAATGGGCCTGGGTGGTAGCGACAGATGTTGTCGGCCCAGACCTGATCTCTGCCTTCCACTAAGACCACCCGGATAAACCTGCCCTCTGACCCCAGGGTTGGCCCCATCACCACCTTCTGCCTCCAGTCGGTGACCATCGGGGGAGGCTTCTGTCATTCTCCGCCTTGTGAGAATGCCAGCTCGCTCAGAAAATTAACCGCACCTGCCATTAGTCCCTTAAAAAAGCCTGGGGCTTATTCTTCTTTGTGCCACCATACTAAGTGTGTCTTCTGTGTAGCCCTGTCCTGACCTGCCTGCCAGGTTCCCATCCGCCCCTGTTTCCCCCGGATCCCTGTGTTCTGTCCATCCCCATCCATCATCTCCTGTGTAGGACTGACAATCCCACCGTTCATGACTATACACTCCGTGACCCTGACCACATTTCAGCGTCTCAATTCTGCTTCTGTTTGCCCTGGTCCTAATAAAACCACCGACTTTCTCAGCTCTTTGATCTCTACCGAGTTTTCTCTCATGACACACAGGGGCAAAGGAAACCCCGAATTGCCACTGCAATAGGAGAGCAGCTTGTCCATGCTCGTTAATGGTAATCCAATCCGCTGATCGAGATGCCCCTGGAGAGAGAATGTCGCACTGTGGGAGGTATGGGAGCGAACAGCGAAAGGTTAAAAAAATAAAGGACACCATCCTCTAGCTCACATGGGGGGTGGGGGGTGTATATCGGCATGACAAATAACCATATCCTACTGTAATAGATGATAACGAGTGGAGGGTTTGGGCAGTCAGACTTGCAGGACTGGGGGGGAGGGTGGGATTGTTCAAGCTGAGTGATCACAGAACCGACTGAATAACTGTGGTTCTGAACTGTGTAGCATGGGGGAGATATAGACTTAAACTCATCACACACAATTTTGCTGAAGGGTTTCGGAGTAATCAACCTAACTGCACCTAAATACAGATTTTTCTACATACGTACAACACAAATTTCATGAAAACTCATTAGAAAAAACACCTGTGATCTTATTAGTGCAGATATTAGAGCTAAGATCCAGAGATGGGGAGCAGCAGTTCCGTTAAGCAGCATTCATGGGTAATTAGAAACTGGTGGTGTTGCTGCGGGTGCTGAGGTTCTTTTGGTTGTTGGGGATCCTTTGGGGTTCTGGGTCTCCTCTGGGATGCCGGGGCTTCTTTGGGGTGCCGGGGCTCCATTGAGGTGCCGGGGTTCGTTTGGGGTGCTGGGGCTCCATTGAGGTGCCGGGGTTTGTTTGGGGTGCCAGGGCTCCTTTGGAGTGCTGAGGTTCCTTAGGCATGCCAGGGTCCCTTTGGGGTGCCAGGGCTCAATTGAGGTGCCGGGGTTTGTTTGGGGTACTGGGGCACCATTGAGGTGCCGGGGTTCGTTTGGGGTGCCGGGGCTCCATTGAGGTACCAGGGCTCCTTTGGAGTGCTGAGGTTCCTTAGGCATGCCAGGGTCCCTTTGGGCTGCCGCGGCTCTTCGTCCTGCTGTCTCGTGACTTGTTTCCTGCTCGGGTGGATGTGTGGCTGCAGTAATGACAGCGCAGCTCTGATGCCGACTCCCTGTCCGGCTCAGTGGGCGTCCAGCCGCGGCTGAGTGACAGGAATCCTGGGGGCGTTTCGATTCCTCTGCCAATATAGACATTTGAATTTGACAAGTGAGTGAATTTATATACTTCTGTTAATGCAAGGCGGCAGACAGGGGTGACACTGACTTTCTGCTTTGTGTACCTATAAATCCTTATATATTTATACCGCTTCATGCATAATCATAAACATAGATCAATTATAGAATAAATTCTGGTTAATAGATCTGTTTACTGCATTACATTCTTTTGTTATACAGTACTTATATCTGGAACACACAGATCTGACTAGTTACACCTCAAGTCCACATGTAAACAATCGCTGCTTTTATAATCTGCCTCTGGAAAGTCGCTCTCCATGGTGCTGAAACAGCCACTGACTGTGCCTAAGCATCCCATGCAGTCAGGAAGGTAAATACTCAGAACCCAGTGAATAGCACAGCACCTCCAGTAAGGGGCATTAGCTTGAACATTACACAACTGTGCCACGGTCACACGACCAGGTGACCTCACCCCAGTCACATGACCATGCGACCTCACCCCGGTCTCATGACTGTGTCACCTGACCCATCTGTTGAATTTCAGTCAAATTACGGAAGCATCCTTCTCGCTTGGAAGTGGTCGATGAGGATCTAAGAGGGCTCCACACCTTCCCCCTCCCCCAACCACTCAGCATACACCTGCTATGACAACCCCAGCACCCCATCCCCAGATGTAAAAGCAGCTGTGTGAACAGCCCTCCTGGTTGTCAATTCAGAGAGCAGCCGCAATAACTCAGCCAATTTCATTAGCTCCCATCCAGGGTTTCCAGCTTGTTCTCATTAAAAGAGGAGATTGCTTTTTAAATTGTTTTGCCTCTGCACGCAGGGACAAGCAAAGCACTCATCCCAATTAAAGAAGGGAAAAAAAAAACAAAAATGGAGGGGGGTGGGCTCAATAAATCCTATAATTCCCCCCAGTCGTGTGACACACCCCAAATGCTTCTAGAAATTCAATGAAGGCCAGGAGCAACCTCGCACATCACCGTATGTCATCGCCCCTTGGTCTAGAACAGCCCAGTTTATCAGCACAGTACTGGGCCAATGGGAAGCTACTGTAAGGAACTCCCCCAAAAGTGGAGAATGGTCAGCTGACTGCATGGAGACCCCGGCTGACCGAATTCTGCCACCCCCACCCCACAACACATAAAAGGAGGTGGTGCAGAGTGGTGGAGTTACATTAGGACCAATTGGCCTTTAGTGACAGCTCTATATATATGTATACATACCCCCAACCAAAACTAACCCACCTTTATAACTAATGAGTTATGCCCCATTGGTCAAGCAACTCAGACCTCGGTCGTGCCTGAGTGCGAGGGCTTGGATTATTTCTGATTATTTTTTTAGTATTTCCCTGATTGGCGGAGGGGGGGGGCAAAACTTTAAAATTTTCTTAGGTACCTTGCTTCATTAACGAAGTCTGTACTGTGAGTCTCCCACCCACCATCATTAATACCAAAGATACAGTAACCAAACATTCCTGTCAGTCTCATGAATGACACAATTTTTACATTTGGACCAAAGCTGAACAAAACAATGGAATGTTTTGGAGGCTCATTGATCGTCAGTGCCCTGGCTATTCCGGAACGTTCCGTCAGCACGCGTCTTGGGTCCGTCCCCGAATCACGCCTAGACCTGCACACCCGACATTCGGCTGCTGAGGCTTAAGCTCTGCAATTTTCGTCTGCAACTTTTAATGCTAATAAATGGCCAAGGTCGTTGGTGAAGTGTCACCAGCCTTGTCTTCACCAGAAGGCTGGCGGGGGGTGGGGGGGGCACGAGGCTGGGGAGCCAGGGTCACAGCTGCTTAACCACTCGCTGCTGAGTTATGACGCTAATCTTTCGGACGTCTAATTGAGGGGAAGCCCCAGGGAATTATAGCAACGGGCAACATAAACATATGTTCTCAGAAGGTCCTCTTATTCAGTCTGGCAGGTGGGAAGCTCACGTTTCGGGACCTTATTTGTGAAAGGGGGGTGGGTCACAACATTTCAAACCCAGGCGGAGGCGAGAGAAACCAGTAGTGACTAGGGCGGGGGTGCAGTTTCTCTATTCACTTGTTATTAGGCCAAACCAATATCTTATTTTCCGAGCCAGAGGGACTCACACACACCTCCTTCTTAATTCCTTATGTCTCTCATTCACGTAACAGGGGCGGGTAACAGCACTAAGGGTCTGTAAGCCGGACTAGGAACCTTAACAGGCCGATAAACAGAGAAGACGACCATTAGCTATCGAAACCGCTCATAAATGCGACCGTATTTCCGCGATACTCAGAGTAAAACACGGCAAGAAAAGGACAAACAACATTTCGCTTGTTCCATAGGTGAGAAAAATTTATTGGGGTCACAACCACAAACATGGGAACACACTGCTGCAGTTTACAATAACTCTGTTGAAGCAGGCGGCGTTCCCGCGGCAACCGACCCGTCCCGCCCGGAGCAGCACCGGTGTTTCCAGTCAGCCAATGGGAAAGCAGCTAGGGCCCAGCTGATGCTGATGTCATCACGGTGCTACCTCTACTTCGGGTGTGCAGACTAACTGGGCAGGGAGGCCATCGATACGCATCAACGTAGCCTCTAACCGGCGCAAAAGAGAAGCGAGAAAACCGGCATGGATATGCGGAGTCTTTACCGACGCAAGACTGCGATCAAAGTCCCATTAATATCTTCAAGATTCTAACTGGAAGACTATATACACATTAGGGAATGCCAAACAGAAAACAATATTCATGTTTTCATACAGAAGTTTACTTCAGCGTGCAGATGTGTGTCAATCACGTTGATCGACCTTGAAAAATTCAGCCAGATTTTGCAAACTGACTCACAGATCTGAATATTCAAATTTCTCATTCCCCATTCAGTCTCCATGTCCTGTCAGCTTCTCGCATTAATATGTATGCTGAACAATTTCACCCATCATCTGACTTTAAGATACTGGGACATTTATAAAGGAACAAAAATATCTATTTTCTATTTGGCAAAAAAGCATAGTATACACATACAAGAGCGTTGAACAAATTCACGTCAGAATTAACATGATATACAGTACTAACATTATTGAATCAAATAAAACATGCATGCATAGAATAACTATAAAATCTAGACTAAAATTTCCCTTCTGTTTTGGCTAGACCAAAAAATATTAATATTAGTGATAATAATAGTTATAGTCCATTAATTTACTCCTATATGAACTGTGCTCAAGAATTTCTCCGTAATATGTGACCCATGTCTCGTCACAAATCTCCGGATGGATGGTTTGCATAAGCCGTGTGTTCAGAGGCACTAACCTTGTGAAAAAGTACGGTCTGACGAGGGCTCAGGTTCGAGACGAGAACACAGCACTGACAGGAGCGAGCTACTATGTGACGGGACACATGCCCATTTTCTGCAGGTCCCACGACAGGCAAGACACGCCAGGCATGGACAGAGTACTGACAGAGTACTGACAGAGTACTGACAGAGTACTGACAGAGTACAGCGTATGTGTGTGTGCTTCGGGGAAATCTACATCCAATAATTAAACACCCCATATAAGAAAAGCAAATAAATGTGCCCTAAAACCGTGCTTATATTTTCCTGAAATCAGTGCTGTAGTCAGTTGCCGATCCGCCCCGGAATATTGCAGCTATACATACAGAGTCGCAATGTAGCAGGAGTGAAGACGTTTCATCAGCTCCTGGGAGGGTTTTTGAGGAGCTTCATCTCCGTGAGCGGAGGGTGGGGGTGGGTGGGGGCACAGCTGTGCAGCCCTGATTAGCCCCCATTGTCCCGCTTCCCCTTCTTAAAAAGCCGCAGCATCGGTAGATTCGGACAGGTTCGGCGTCACCTCCAAATATTCATCATTGCCGTATGGAAGCTTGCAGTGTAAACATGTTCTGCCTGCCCTTTTAGCCTTACTGTTAGCACTGAGAGACCAACAAAAAAAAAGGCTGGGTGACCTTGAAAGACTCAGCCAACTTAGGAAATCATTTCCGGTGGCTTTGCCGGCCATGAACTAATAAGTTCGAGGCAATGAAATAAACATTACTGCAAAAGAAAACAGACAAACAAAAAAATAAATAAAATAAATACACTGTTCTGAGAAACGGAGCAGCTGAACAACAAACACAAATAAATAATTGAGGGATGTGTTATTGTTGTTCGTTAAATTGCTTCCTTGGGGTTTGTCATGTTTGCTGTTGCTGTTCTCTCAATTTTCTGCAGGATTACCTGCAGCAAGACGGCAGTCTGACAACACCAAGCAGAGGAGGCTTAAACGCAGCCTTAGAAAAATAGAAAAATAGAGTCGTCAGAATAGTGACACACAAGGAGGCTATGAAGTCACTCGTACTGTTGCTTGGCAGACGGTGCTGCCTTGCGGTGTTTCCTGCTATGCCTAGGTCCAAGCAACATAGTCTAGATTTGCCTACCAGACAAATCCACAGCTTTGACTGCCACAGCGGAGGAAAACAAAACAAAACAAAACAAAACAAAACGAAACAAAAACAAAACAAAAAACAGTCCAGAACTATTTAAACCTCTGACCCTGTCTTTAAATTTCCTGCCAATCCAGGAAGTTGCGGAGTGAGGTCATAGCTCCCTGAGGGTAACTGCAGGCGCATGAACACACACACACACACACACACACGCACGCACACACGCGCACACACAAACACACAGTAAACACACACAGACACGCAGACAGCAGCCTAAGGTTGGAGATTGTGACTTCCCATGCTAGGCTACACCTGGATGACAAACTCAGGGTTGGTGTAGGTGAAGCCCATGAACTCGTTCTGGTCCAGGTTCATGATGAAGAGCTTGTCAGTGGGGGTCATCTCCACGGGCATCTTGGTGAACTCCTTGTCGAAGTTGCATGTGTCCTTCTTGTTTTTCTGATTGGGAGAGAAAACAGGAAGAGGGTGAAGGATTCTGTGACGATTCTAGGGTACCAGGGAAAGCTGATGGCGGTTTAAGACTCTGTGCACCGCAAGCCTGGCACCTTCCCCTCTCTATTATAAGCCCCAACGCTGCAGCTCGTGCTGACCTAGCAGTCCTGTTCCCTCCTTGGTCAAGACGGCACTGTTACCTTGTACCCAGATGAGCAGTGGGGGTGGGGTCCAGAGTTACGAATGAGTGGCTAGGGGTGATGAGGGGGATTTCCAAGAAAGGAAAGATAGGAGTCAGATAGGAGTGGGGGCAGTTATTGCAATGAAAATGATGAGAGAGATTATAATTAATACATATGCGATGTAGGTCTGTGTGAGACGGGAGGAAAGTGCCATAAGTGGCTTAAATGAGGAGCCCAAAGAGATCAGATCCCACAGAAGGAAGAGCGGAACCTCATCTGGACGTCAACAGGACGTCGCACGTGGCCTTTTCGGACACCTAAGGCTACGCGCCACGGGGCAGCCCTGAAATCCGGAGAGCCTCCGACATACACAGCACGCAACAGACGGGTAAAGGAAGGACGCCGGTCAAACCGCAAGCTGAAACGGTCGACCGCGGAGACATTTAAAAGGGGAACTGGACGAGGAAACGGCACCCAAGGAACATCAAAAGTGGCAGTGACGGGAAAACAGCAGCAGCGGCGGAACAGAATGGAGACCGACTGCAAACATGTTACTCACGCTACACGTGACAGCTGGCAGCTGTGGGAAGGCAGCCAAACATACAGGTAGGACTGAGGAGATGGAAAATATAGCGATCTGAGAAGGGTTTAGAGACAGGTTTAGAGCTCAGTATCCTACCTTCGGCGGCACATCCCTTGAAGGCCCTCAGCCCCAGGGGTAGGCTGCACATAAGGCCCAGCTCCAGTGCAGGAAACCTGGGCATCAGCTTCACTGGAGTGCCTGGTCACATGAGGCCTACACAACTGCTAGTCATAAATCCACCCTGAGCAAGTAGGCGTCTTGGTAAAGTAAGTATTGATTTAACAAAATGCATTTCATAATAGAGCATTCCTATATATGGAATTTACAGCAGAGAATAAATCAAATCGCAGCAAAGTTTTGTTTTAATGTAGCTCCTTGTGGTGTTTAAGCTCATTTCTGTTTTTTTATTGGGTGAGACCAGCCACACAGTAATTCTAAAATGGATTACGACGTCCTGTAGGGCTGCTGTGGAAGTGGCTGGACATGTGCTTGCACAGAACCGTGAGACCCAACCGTGCAGGAACATGCGGAAACAGTGGGCTTTGCGATGATGGCTGTCTGGCAGTGGGGCCATGCCGCCCATGATGAAACACCTCAAATTCATGTTTGCTTTTAAGGGGTGGGAAAACAGCAGGGCTTTCGGTTTTGAGGTTTGGGTGATGTTAAGTCATATGATGATGCAACTGGATTCTCATAAGTAGGCAACTCGTTGTAATATAGGGGCTGTGAGAACCTTATTCATGGCTGAAAAATAGATGACAGCTGACAGGATGGGGGGGGGCGGGTCATGCAGTACGGATACCTGGGGGGACCAAACCCTCTTAAATGGAACATTTGTTCTTGCACACCCCAGACTAGCTATCTCTCCCCCAACCTCCCACGCCTACCCCCGGGGGGGCTGTAGTTTATTCGTTCCTCGAAATGTTAAGGTGCGCAGGTGTGGGGGGGGGGGGGGCTTTTCTGGCAGGTGCTGGTGGAGCGTCACCTGTTTTCTGCAGATAAACGGCAGGCTCCTACTAAGCTACCGGCTTTAATTCCAGGATGTGGATTCCGGAATTCATTAACATCCGTGTGCTAAATGCAAGCAGCTCAGCGGTGAATACCTCTAGCAATATTTTAAAAGGATACACAGCGATGTAATCATAATAAGACCAATAATAACTCAAATTTTAATAGTAATAACTGGCAGGGTAATTACACGCCATAAAAAATAGCAGCATCGCAGCGCTGAAAATCTCTCTCATAAAGGGCAGACAATCACACGTGTGACGGCACACAGTCGTGCCCTCTCAGGCCTGTCTGGCGTGTCCCGATAGGACCGTCCCGCGTGAAGTCGCTGTGGTCATCGGAACTCGGCCCCAGTTCAGAAAACACCCAGAAAGCCTCAGTAACCGAATCCAGTCTGGTACCATCCAAAGAAAAAGTCTTCACATGGCAATAAATGTTAAAGATTTATTTCATGTATTTTTTATATACCTTTTATGGACACTGTCTTAGCACATAAAAAGCTGTGAGATATAGTGAACGGATCACACACGTGCGCACACACACACATACACACGCACACTCACACACACACACACACATACATACACACACGCACGCATAACAGGCCAAAAGCGTTGTTAGAAACACAAATGATCAAACGTAAGATGAAAAAAAAAAATCACAGTTCTTAGTTAATAATTCATGCAGAAAGCTTGGTTCTCATGTCAATACCAACCCAGGTAGCATCGTCAGTTTAAGAGAAACACAAACAATTTTTATAGTATTTTTTAAGCAAGGAAATTGACTTAACATTATTTGACACTTTTAATACACTATTTTATAATTTTCGTTATCAAGCTGCTTACAAAAATATCTACGCCCCGTAATAAAGTAGACTACATGTCTGGCAGAAATGGAAAAAAAAACTCAATTTAGATATTATATATATTTGACAAAAATCCATCTGTTTTAGCTGTTATTGGAACTGCTTATAACCTATGATGAATTCTTTTGGCACCATTTCCCCTAAAATCCCTTAAAATCCCTTAAAATCAGGAGCCCCCCACTGCAGGGAGCCTCGGGGGGAGAGGAGTCACCCGGCAGGTCGCCGAGGTTAATCACGCACGGGATTCGTTCTCCGAGGTCGGGGCGGGGGGCTGCTCTTCTGACACACTCCTTCTTACCGAGCCGCTCAGTGTGTCACATAATTTTGCATACGGCTACGCTGCACTGCATGCTGGGAAAAGCAAGCCGAGGTTCGGGTCTAACAGCTGGGCTCAGTTTCACGCAACCGCTTGGTTGTAGTGGTTTGTGAAGCTGGGCTGCTGGGGCTGACCGACAATAAGGCGAAGCGGCGTGCTAATACACCCCCCGGAAAAAACGCACCGTCACTGTGTTCGCCTCGATGGGGTCGGGAATTGTTATGAATCTATGGCTCCAAGGCTGGAGCGGCTGGATTGAAGGGGCTGTTCTATGTACAGGCAGATGCACAAGAAGAAAAACAGCATCATAATCACTGAAGCTCAAGTCAACAAGAACAGCTGGACAGATTCATCCTGTAAACATCGTTTCATGCTTAAAAAAAAAAAAAAACTATTAAGTAAGCACTCCTATATGATATAGTGATTAAAATGCTTCTTAAAAAAAATCATAATTTCAGTCTAGCTTTTTAACTACCTATATAAGTTACAAGTTGCTATAAAACAGCACATGCATAAAAAAAAAATGGGTTGTCTGATTTCTGCTTAGTTCCTATTTTGGGTTTAGTCTGGTCCAAATCTTTGCAGTATTATACGAACAAAACAAAAAAAAATAAACATTTGCTTAACTGGTCATACTGGAGCAGCAATTAAAAAAAAAGAGAGACTCCATCGTGAATGACCCTGGAATCGATCGTTGGATGGTTCAAGCAAAACCCAGAGGCTGGTTTACTGGGATGAGGGTCTGAAGGAACAGGGTGACTACGCCATGCACAGCGGAGGGAGAGGGCCGTGGCTAGGGCTGTGATGGGGGGGGGGGTGCCTTGGGGTTTCTGACTGGATTACAGTAAGGGCACATTCCGGGAAAACGGCCCTCATTCTGACAGTTTGCAAACATGACATTTAAAACTGAAGATATTGGTCCCAGACTGAGGAGCATTAAGATAAGATAATGGGGATCATCCTAAGTAAGTTAGTTTTTTTTTCGTTTGTTGTTTAGTTTTCTTGCATTATCTACATACCGTACAAACACATCAAGCATGAGAGAGTATATTCATATACTTTAGATGCATCTAAGAGCCGATGAGAACGTCCTTAACTCTTGACTTCCATAACAGGGTACTCGGGGTTAATAAACGAAAAGCCCTCAAACTCGTCCTGGTCAATGTTCATGATGACCTCCTGGTCAGGCGGGGTTAACACTGGAGGGTGGCGGGTGAAAAAGCGATCAAAGTTCTCAGCGTCGCGGCCGCACTGCAGGGAGGAAGAAGAGAACAAAAAAAGAGGATGATGGGTGGGTGGGGGGGGTATGGGAATGGATATAAAACTAAGCAAAAGACAAACAAACAGTGACGAAACATTCAAGCAAACGAAACAAAAACAAAACAAAATCACAAATTAATCTAACATGGATAGGTAAAGACTAACAAAGAAAATACAACCAGACAACCTAAACACATACAACCAGACTAACAAAAATACAACCAAATACAAACACAGAATCACAAAAACAGCCAAAACATACATATAAAAAAAACAACAACACCAAAACGTGCAAACAACCCATTTACAGAAACACTGAAAAGTAATGAAAAGGGAACGAATTAAAGTGAATGAGTTGAGGATGCTATGTCACACATCAAACCACATTCAAAAATGATGTGGTTCTCACAAAATGACTGTAGTTTGCTGAAATGTTGGCGTGGGAAGCAGAAACTGTTCTCTCTTTCTTGACCCTGTATCAGTTCTCATCTACAGTCATAGGACCATCATAGCATAAAGACTTGATTGACAACCTTATAGCTGGGATGCATCAACATGCTGGGATTTAAACCTCAGCTATTAGTCACTTTATTAAAGAGATTATACAAAACATAAGATCTTCCCCCGGGGATTCATTTGACAATAATTTTTATTTAAATCCATTGTACCACCCATGCAGAAGTGGAAGTCCAGCTCTTGGAATCTCAGCCTCACATGTGATAACTCTGGCCCAGCGAACAGACTGAAGACACACATGTTAATGTACCTTCACCCTAGAGCACGTGGCGCCATGGATACGTGACTCTCGCTATGGCCTGCGGCTGCGACATGACTGAAAACGTCACGTCATGTTGGCCTGGTGCAACTCGCAGTTTTTAAGAAGCACTTCCTGTCACGTGTATTTCCGGGAGTTTCGTTATTCCTGCACTCGGGACCCATCCGGGGAATACGACGAAGGGAAAGTGATCGAGATTCGGTAGCTTCAGTTTGTCCCGTTTGAGTTTCGTGGATTTCAGAGTAACGGTGAAGATTTCCGTTTAAGTTTACCACGGTCTGCCTGGGATGATCTGGAAACATGAATGACTTCATCACGTGTTCAAGATTTTAATGCTCCGCCACATTAACTCCCTTCACACAGATATAATCACAGACAATGGTGGGGGGAACGGCATCAGACATGACCAAACGAGCACCGATTGCATTGGTTTTGGACTGATGAGGAAATGCATGGTGTACAGGTCTAGAGGGACACAGTGAGGGGCGCCGTTTTGGTTAGTGTGGCCACACAGGGAGAGTTTAATGTGAGTTTTGTCGCATTCGGCCCTTCTCTGTACTAGCATCCTCCGACGACATGCATGCTACATTGCTAGAGCGACACGCTATGCTAATAGGCTTCCTGAAGTTCGGACAGTCCCTACCCATGATGCACCGCTCCCATGATGCACCGCTCCCATGCCAGAAGAGAAACCCTGAGGTCTGAAACAGCAGGGATTGTACGAGCTTCCTTTAACAGGGAATTGACGCCACGCGAGATGTTAAATGACCCTGGTGAGGTGCCAACGCTGCTGTACCTCTCTCTGCTCTGATTTAAAAGCGATTAGCTCTGTCCTTCTGCATCGGCAGGACATCGCAGCTCTTATGCCAGCAGAGCATGCCTTGATGTTTTGTCACCCCCCCCCCCCCGCACCTTCCCAGCCCCCACAGGCAAGGCGTACCCTCAGAGCAGCACAGAGTCTGAGGCACTGGCAGCCTTCTGCCGGGACCCAGAATGCAGCCCAGTGCTGCCAGGCACCCTCCTGCTCTCTGTCTGCTGGAGGGGAATCACCGCGTATGGGAACAGGCCCAGAGAGTGGCGCCCCCTGCTGGCAGCACAGCTGCTAGGTGCTAAATTTTCGCATGTGCTTGTCCTCATGCCCTCCTTGCCTGCCTGCCACACACACACACACACTCACATGCAGGCACACACACATGCATACATACAGGCGCACATGCACGCACACACACACACACACACACACACACACACACACACAGGATTGTAATTATATCTTTGTGGGGACTCTCCATTCACTTCTATGGGGAAAATCATAATCTGATCCAACATGATGACCCAACCAAACAAAATATGAGACTTTAGGTATCGTTACTTTTGATTTGGTTTTGATTGCATTCACAGAACCTGAACAATGGTCCCCACAACGTAATATAACCCTAATCCACACACACGCATACACCCTACTTAAGCACATTACAGGCACAGTCACTTGAACTCTGAGCCCTTCTGACTTAAAGCCCGACTGCTCTCTCTGGGGGGGGGGGTTGGGACGCCTGGCGAGATGAAATGTGCAGCCACATTGCAGGAATGGCCGAGCTTCCAAAACTATGGGCCAGGACTGTGACCCCCCCCTGGCCTAACCTCTCCGCATCTCCTCATCCCCTCAGTGCTCCTGCGACACCTCCTCTGAATCATCCGGGTGAGACTCGGTCCTCTCGGCTAAACGCGGCACACAGAGCCTGCTGACCTTCCTCCCATTCCTCTCGGATATGGGTCACTCAGGGGATCCTTCAGGATCAAAGTTCTCGGTCATGGCGCGAGTATTTCCAGATGGAACATTCCGGAGAGAGACCTCCTCACAGCGGTTCATACCCCCCCCCCCCCTCCCTCCCCAGGCTTACCTGCGGGTTAGCACTGCTATTCTGGAAGGGGGTGTTGTGATTTTGGGGTTTCTGGAGGAAGGAGGCGGGTACTTACTCGGGTGGGGCCACACTTTCAGGGTTTCTGGAGGGAGGGGACTGACTTACCGCTTTGGGTTTGAATGGCGGCTGGACCTCCTTGTTCTCCAGCTTCTCCCAGTCCATGTAGCGGAAGAAGCTGTGCTCTCGGATGTCACGCTCGCCCTCGGGGCCACAGCCCAGCCGCTTGCCGGGATGCTTCGTCATCAGCTGGGGGTTAGAAAGTGACATTAACACATCATTAAGTAAATAATCGACGGACACGTTAAACCTGAAGAGTATCTGCCCAGCAGTGCTGTAGAGGGTCTGGTGCTGGTGTAGCCACGCCCCCTCAGGGCCCAGTACACTGGCAGGTGTGCGACGCAGTGCACAGTGCACCAGCAACACAGTGCTCACACCACTTCAGCAGACACATCCCGGGTCTAAACACTGATTACTACCCTCGTTGCTTGAACACTTTCACCTGTAGAAAGCAGGTGAGCGATCTCACTGGTGAACCAGAAATGAGAAATTTAATTCCTCAAAACCCTGGGTCAGCATTAAGATCTGCCAGAAATTGCCACGCAGGGTTAGTCTCCAACAGGGTGAGAGAAGGGGAACCGAATAGTATTATTATTATTCCATGGGGAACCTTATAGTGTCTCCCTAACCTGCACTACACCTTCTCACACAGTTGACACGAACAATCATAAATGCTTATGTTACTAGGCAACCGTCGCCATGACGGGGTCTGCATACTGCGTACATGAGCTCTTCACCAGTGATGCTGCGCTGTGCCTTTAAGGGACGTAGACCCCACAGCCTTATTCCCTCACGAAGGGCTCTTGACAGGAAGTACTACTGAGGATGTGGGATGGCTACATTTTTTGGGGGGGGGGGGACTACAGTAAAATGTGGGGGGGGGGTGGGGGGCATCCAAAGAGCAAAATCGACAGCTGTCCCTGACTTCTACTAAAAATTCATGAGCTGTCCCCCAATGGCATGACTTTGTATCTGAACAGTCCATCCAATAATAATAAACGTGGCCAAGAAGGAAGAAATTTTCCTAGCTTCCATCGCCGGCACAGCCTGAGCACTTACCTTGAGATTAGAAGCGATTGACAGCCCCGCTCTCTCTCTCCCCAGACGCCCTGCGTCACTACTGATTACAAAAAACCCCATTTGTATTCAAGGGGAAAAAATATCTTTCCTTACAGGACTGCGGCAAGGTTAAGAGTCAGACAGACAGGCTTGGGAGGCAGCAGCCAATCCCACAAGGCCGTGCGGAGACAGCTGACCTACGGAGAGGTCTCCTTCTATCCTCGCTGACATCAGTATACTGTATAATCTCCTCTAACAGAGTTCATCAGTGTCGCTCTAAACCTTGGGCCCCGCCCCCACTCCCAGGCATGATTGGCCCATCTGTGTGTCCGTCAACCAGCCGAGCTCTCGCGATTGGTCCGGCTGGTCGCAGTGCAGGAACAAGAGCGGTTTGCTGGAGGCCTACGCTCCGCGGAATATTGATCAGCTGGGTGCTGGCTGCCGCATCAGTCGGACACACGCGCGCGCGCGCACACACCCGCACGCACGCACACGCACGCGCAGCAGCTTCCTCTCGCAGAACAAAGCCCTTACAAGGGCCGCCTTCGCTGCTCCGCTCACTAAGCTCTCTCTCTTTTCAGGATCGCAGCCCAGTGCTGCTGTGCCCCCACCCACTCAGAGCCGCACAGACGGCCGCTGTAGCCATGTAGGCTGTGCATGGGGGCCTTACATCATACCGTTTAGCTAGCGCTGGCCACGGCTTCCACAGCTAACAGATAATAATAACAATAATAATAATAATAACAACAACAATAATAATAATAGAAAAAAACAGTGATTATTATTTCATGCTTCAGTCACTGTTTATTTGGATTTGCAGCTGATTCAAAGGTACAAAAGCATTACACCTGACTGGGCTCAAACCAACACCTGAGCAGAATTTCAGCTCCCAAACCACATACAGGAGGGGAAGGGGGCAGTGGGGGGCTTAGTGAGTAAAAGTTCCCCCCACTCCCCAGCTCCTCTTCAGTGTATGAAGTCCGGCACACAGCGGGGTAAAGGGATGGACTGGGGGTGGACGAGGGTGGGTAGGAAATGGCACCTGTGGGGGTTGGGGGGGAGGGGCGAAGAGACCACAGCTTTGTGCCCGGACAATTCTGCATCAGCTGGGTCCACATTTTCATCGAGGTGGCAGGATAGGATGATTCACACTGAGCATGCAGAGTTGCTTCATTCTTTAATGCTTACATTAGCAGGAATGTATGAGGCTTGCATCCCGAGGGCCCCTTTCTGCTGGAGCTCCACCCAAATTCCGCCCCAAACATTCCTGTGCCCATTCTGATGGAGCCCCACCCAAACTTCTCCCCCACCCTATCTTTGCCCATTCTGATGGAGCCCCTGCCCCCAGCTCCACCCAAACTTCTGCCCAACCTATGTATCCATTCTGATGGAGCCCCACCTCCAGCCCCCCCAAACTTCTCCCCCACCCTATCTGGCCAATTATGATGGAGCCCCGCCCGCAGCCCCACCCAAACTCTGCCCCACTGATCACATACCCCTTTACAGATGGCGACGGCTTCCTTGGACATAGACTTGGGGTAGGACACGTGGTGCTCCATTATAGACTGGAAGAGCTCGTCCTCATCCTCCCCGTCAAATGGGGGCTGGGAGAGAGGAGGAGAGATGGCAGCAGTGAGTCACATGACCCTGGGGTGGGGCGCGGAACTACCACGCTCCCCCTGTAGAAGGTGACAGACCAGCTCGCACCTCTGTGTAGCTCAAACGTTCCTCGGCAGCATCAGCATTGCCTCCCTCTGACAAACAAGCGCACACTGTTCAGAAGAGCTTTGTCATCACAGAGGGCCTCCTCTGTGCTGTGCTTGTGGTTTTGTTCCGGTTTTCCCTCTTTTTCATGAATTATTTTCAAATTGTTAGATAAATGCTACACACAACCCTTTATCCTGCTGGGCGCCCAGGTACCTGGGCTGCAGATGGCAAACTTTCAAATGTTTCACGCAGGGCAAACTGTTGGGAAAGCAGGAAGCACCTGCAGGCCTCTGACCGCGGATTTAAACGGGAAGCTTTAAACAAAGGGAACCTGACCTTGAACGGAAAATGAACCTGCTGTGAAAGTCACACTTTGCCCTCCAGTCCACCAGAGGGCAGTAGAGGGTACGGTGTTTCATAGGCGACCCCAGTCGACCCCTTACCTGGCCAGCGAGCATCTCATAGAGGAGGACCCCAAAGGCCCACCAATCCACTGACTTTCCATACGGTTGGTATGCGATGATCTGGAAAAGAGGATAGTGGGTGGGATTACGGCACATCACGGTTGCTTGGTGAGGGCATGGGGGGGATCACGCTTAACGGGTTGCCCCCGGCGAACCAAAAAACTACTGCCAGGAGGGTTAGTCAGAGTTCACAAATAATAGGTGTGGGGGAGAGTCAAGAGCCCACAGCAAGGTGTATGCGTGTGTGTGTGTGTGTGTGTGTGTGTGTGTGTGTGTGTGTGTGTGTGTGTGTGCGTGTGTGTGTGTGTGTGTGCGTGCTTTTAACCCTCCCTACCTGCGTATACGCTTCTGTGTTTGTGAATATGTATGATGTCCATGTTCCTTTACAGGGGCACACGTGTGTTTATTTTCATTCATTTGTGTGTGTGAGTGTGCATGTTGGTGTTTAAATCATCTCTGTACGCCCTTGGCACAGTTAAGACCCCCTCCCCCAACAGTGCCACCTGCTGTCCAGTTCTTAGAATGCATGTGTGTGTGATGGACTTCGAAAGCTGGCAAACAGGAAGGTGTGAAATAAGACACCCACACACACACACACACACACACACACACACACACACACACACACAGGGCTTCACCTCAGGGGCGATGTAATCAGGGGTGCCGCAGAAGGTCTTGGTGGTCACCGCATCCCACATGTTCTCCTTGCACATTCCGAAATCGGCGATCTTGATGTGACCCTCGGCGTCCAGCATCACATTGTCCAGTTTCAGGTCCCTGCAGCAGAACAGGTCTCAGAGGCTCCCTTTGGCCACCAGGTGGGGCAGCACAAAACCCCTCGCCTGCTCAAATGGGCTCTTCTCCCCTTTTTTCCCTACCAACGTGGCACCAGACATGTCACATGTGACAAACAGATGAGGATGCTTAGCTGTGCAAACCTGCAGTACGCTCTAAACTAACCTCAAGGAACATGCGTAACTGTAACCGGAAATGATCAGTATTCCTACCCAACTCTGGCTTTACGTGCTACTGCATTGCGTAATAGAAACTTCCAGAACTTCCAGAAGCAGCTTTTAAAGATGGTCATCTTGGCCTTGCCCCAATTCCACGTTCCAGTTTACCCCAGTGTTCAGGACCTTGTGCTGAAAATGTTTAAATATTCGAAAGCTTTTATCTGCATACCAAGAATATCACTGATTATCGCACCCCCTTACCCGTCCAGTTGAGGTTTGCCTGGTTGCCGGAACAGTCCGAGATTCTATATGTAAATGTAGCACGGAGCCCTAGTGGCCAGAAAGGGGAATGGCTGGTTTTATTTCAGCCTCGCCCCACCCACTCCCCACAGCTCCACCCACCCAGCATCTCACCTGTAAATGATACCCTTTGTGTGCAGAAAGAAGAGGCCAATGGCAATCTCAGCTGCGTAGAACCTGCCAGAAGCAAAGGTGAGCAGTCATGTAGGTGAAGGTGGTCATCACTAGAGACCCTTATGGGGATTGGGGGGGACTGCCCTGATATGGAAGGAAGCATCCTTCAAATACAAAACCCAGTACACCGACTATCTTTCCAGTTACCTCAGGTGTTTCTCAATGTCAATACGTCAAAGATTGTACTTGTGGTCTTTACAAGACCAGTCTTGCTAACTTGCCTTCCAAGAATGAACTTGGGATGCAATGAATCATGGGATTGGTCTCGTTTTGGTCAAGATGCAATCAACGCATCCATGGTATTTAGGGTGAAGGAAACCTGTAAACAAGCCCTTTAAGGGATGGGCTGATCAGCACAGAGGGACAGCTCTACACAGGCGTGAAAATGACACACCTATACTACATACTGCCCTCTAGTGGTGCTTAAAATACCCCTGGTTCTTCAGTGTGGAGAATACAGGAGCAGGGCTGAGATGAACACACGATCATAGCATCCCTCCAAGGTCACACTGAAACTGACAAATCTCATGTTCTGTATGTATCTCCAACACGCTTAAATGCTGTCCAAGTGCCACTTCCATGCGTGCACGTACACACATGCATGCACACACATGCATGCACGCACACATGCATGTACGCACACACACGGGTCCAGGTGCTTGACACAACACTGAACTCACAAAAAAAATAATAATAATTCCCAGATCTTACATTATGCAGCGACAGTGTTGTTAGGAAAAAAAAAAAATCTCTGCCCTTGTAGGTATGGAAACAAGTGCAGTTAATCAGCTACATCCCCCCTCCACCCTCCACCCTCCCCCCCACCCTGATGATTCATGGTAGCATTCAGAACCATTTTCCTGTTTTAAATGATGAGGACTGCTGCTAAATTAGCGATGTGCCCTGTGCTAAGGTGAGATCTAGCTCTTCTGGGGTTTTGGACTAGTGGTAGGGGTCAGATGTATTAAGGCACCTTGTCACCCCATATTAGCCCACCCCAGCTCAGCCAATGCCCCACATACTGTCCCTGAACACCCCCCCCGAATCAGCAGATGGCATCCTCACCCACAACAAGCTAATTGGTGAATACATATTGGAATATGCAATGTCACCCAAACAATCAGCGGAGAGGATGACTTGGTACTCACACTGCGTGAGGTTCCTTGAACTTCCCTACTTGTTGGATCTGGTACATGAGGTCTCCCCCGTTGATGTACTCCATCACAAAGTACAGGCGGTCCTGCAGTAGGATGGTGGGACAAATATGTGACTACAAAGGTGTGTGTCTCAAACTAGCATTTAGGGCTGATGTCAGAGTCACATATGCATTTAGATACAGACTGACAGACAGACAAACAGGGACGCACCATAGTCTGGAAGCAGGAGTGTAGCTGGGTCAGGAAGGGCGGTTTCCCCGCCAGCGCCAGCACTCTCTTCTCCACCATGGTGCATTCCACATCGTCGTCCTGGATCACCACATCCTTCTTCAGGATCTTGATGGCGTACAGCTCCTCTGTGCCCTTTCGATCCGCCAGCATCACCTGAGAGATGGTTAATGCTGTTAGGGGGGCCGGAGCCACAGGCTGACACCCGCTAATACCTGCCATGACCAGGGCAGGAGAGAGGTGGCGCTACATGCTAACACATGCTAACACCCGCTAATACCTGCCATGACCAGGGCAGGAGAGAGGTGGCGCTACATGCTAACACATGCTAACACCCGCTAATACCTGCTATGACCAGGACAGGAGAGAGGTGGCGCTACATATTAACACCCGCTATGACTAGGGCAGGACAGGGGTGGCGCTACATGCTAATGCTAATGGCTTTGCTTCCGAGGTGCTTTTGGGACTAGTAGCACAGACAGGCGGACGGAAAAGACCAATGGAGTCTGCAGCACGGGGGCTGGTGTCAAATTGTCATCACACTTTGGATTTGATTATATTCTCATACATTTACTAAAGTTCTTATTTTCCAGGTGTGAAAAAAAGTATTTCCTCTTGGAAACAGGCCAGAGAAACTGGCGAACGACGTCCGGTCATCAGACTCCCTCTCCACCTTCAAGGAGCCTGAAGACCCATCTCTTCAATTCATTTCTCTAACCTTAAATGCCTCCCTACATTCACTGAATGTTATTTTGCACTTTTGGACATTAATTACTCATATTAAGTTTTTTGCTTTGTTAGGTGTTGCTGTGGAGCTCCTGCTCCAACATGGCTTGTATCTGGGCGTTCAGTGGTAGCTCAGCCTAGCTACACTTGCGTCTAGCCGACTCCTTGACGGCACGGACGTTTGCAATGTGGTGTTTGTCGTTCTGGACAAAATCATCTGCTAAATATGTCAAATTAAACGTTAAAAATTTAACTGCATTTCCATCTCCCCTGCCTGCACTGGTTCTGGTATCAAACTTGTCTGTAAGAGCTCACAGTTCATTGCTGAATTTCTTGGTAATTATTCAGGTTAACAAGCCAAAGCCTTTCTAAATAAACCTAGAAGTATCTGTATACCCGTCTGTGATGAGCTGCTTCATCAGTGGCAGGGACTGGAATAAAAGTCCAAATGATTTTCTAGCCATACCACAGCGACAATGTCAACCAGGACTCTGGCTAATGAGTGTAATGGCGGACGGCTGGCCTGCATTAACATATCGATACCAATTGGAATGCTCGTTGCCATAGAAACCACATGCTCCCAGAGTACCCCTGGCCACCTAGAAACCCCTGCACTAGCTCACACTCTCTCGCTCTCTCTATCTCGCCTCCTCCGTCTCTGTCTCTTCCCCACCCCCCAGTCTCTTTCATCCTCTTAAGCCTGTTTGCCCTTCTCAGTGCCGAACGACTCAGCGAATCGCAGCGTGTGACACACCGCTGTCATGTTCAGTCAGCAGGGACCCAGCTTAGCCCCGCCCACAGATGCTCAGCCATAGCCCCGCCCACAGGCAAACAGCCAACCAGGTGGAGGGAAAACAGAGTATAGAAGGAATCTAGGATTGGGTGATGTGCTGTCCTGGGAGGGGGAGGGGGAAAATTACCTTCCCAAAACTGCCCTTCCCCAGGACCATGAGGAAGTTGAAGTCAGACAGCTTCATGCGATCCTGGTTGCCATTGCTGTCGTACTTGGAGATAGCGTTGGAGGAGGAGCTGTCCGTGTTCTTCGTGCTGGGGCCGACCTTGGCTCTCTGTGGAACAAGGGGGACTGGTGACTCGTGTGCGGGATGGGGGACTGACAAAACCTCTGTCACAAAAGGGAGGGATGTAGCGAAGAGTGAAGATGGGGGCACTAGGACCATTCGGGGGGGGGGTGGGGGGGTGGCAGGGGGTGGTCATACATGGTGATGGTGGACAGGGCTGTTCACCTGGAACTTCTGCATCAGCTCCTCGTTGCCTTCCTCTCCCTCGGGGGGTACAGGAACATTGAAGTACTCTCCTTCCTCCTGACTGAGCAGCTTGAACCTTAAGCCGAGGTGAAGGGGTGGGCCATTTGGGACGAGTCAGTAGAGACAATCAAAGCTGTCAGTGGTGCATTTCACGCCCAGTGAACGTCGGGCCCCAGCGGTGGCCCCCCCCCCCCACCCCGCCCTGAGCAACCCTGCCCCCTTACCAGCCATCCACCCCCTGCTTCTGCAGCTCTGAGATCCCGAATGACAACGAGCCCATGAAGTCATTGCGGCTGGTCAGGTCCCAGTCCCAAATCTCCACGGACAGCCTTCGGTCTTTGTCAGCCTCCTTCAGATTGCTGAATTACAGGCGGGAAAAGGGGAGGGGGCGGGGGGTCATCCTAATGACATTGAGGTCTGACAGGAGCAGGGAGTGTCACACGAGAGCTATTACATTTTTATGAGCACCAAAATAAACTTCATAAGAACAACAGAAGAATTTTAGCAAGCAGCTGAAGAGGAGGCCCGGGCTGGGCCTTTGATTAAGCGCACCAAGTCTAATTTAATTTCTAATGAGTTGAAAAATGAAAATGTATGACCTGGCTTTAGAGAACAGATGAGAGGTAAATGAGCACAGAGGGTATTAAGACGCACAATTTAAAGTTCTCATTCCAAGTTGGGTTGAGGCAGCACTTGATGGTCTTGGTCTTCTGCTTGCTCTCACTCTTCGGGTCAGGAATGAGCTTCAGTTTCACATAAGGGTCCGACAGACCATTGGGGTCCATGGGCACCAGGTTCCTAGCCTCCTTGACTATGATGGCAGAGACAGAGAAAGAGAGATAAACACAAATGTTCCTCATTAGGGGTATAAACATGAGGTCCATCTGGGCTCCATCTTGGGTCCCTTGGGCATTTCGCGGACAGCTGCTTGTACTGCTGGTCACTAAGTCACTCTGATTCATGTTTGTACGTTTAGTTTGCAACTTTATTGTGATTACAGTTCTACTGACATATGAACAATTGAATATGTCGTAGTATGCAGAACCGGGTGGGATTACACCAGAGCATGTCTACCCGCAGTGATTATTAGGGCTTTCCGTGTCACCCTCTGGCATTGGGCCTCTCGACCACCGGTGTAGTTGGACTTGTCAGCAGTCACAGTGTAAAGGCCAGGAGGTTTTCTAGTGGCATGACAACGTTCTCCCAACAGCCAACTAACTGCTCTGGCAGAAGCGTGACTTGATCCAGGACCATGTGCCAAGCCCAGATTTCTGTAGTGAATGGAAAAAACGCTGAATAGCTTTGGGAACAGCGAAAAGCATGCTGACGAGTCACTAATGAGCGGCAGGAAGTTGGCATCACACTTCAGGAACAATTCCATTCACCCCACTCTTCACCCTGTTGGTCAATCTGCCCTGATACCATACTGAATTATAAAGCATAGTGTGACCTAGTCCTGTGTCAAACAGAATATGACGAGATCCTACAAATCGAGAGGCGTTTTTTTCATTAACTATTCAAATGTTGGGAACAACCTCATGAGCAAACATAAATGAATCTATGGTCCCTTTCTTCTAAATTCTTGCTGAGCGGATCGTGAAAGTACACTGCTGTTAAAGCAGAGCGAAAAAAATGGCCTTGGACAGGAAGTCACCTCATGGCCGCATTGTGACATCACTTCCAGTTTTAGGGCATTACGAATCTACTACAAATCCGACAATGTATACCTGGCCTAAGGCTTCCGAGTGAGCTTGCATGGCTACAGGGATCTAGAGCTACCAGAGGCAAAAGTAAGGGAGACAGAAGCAAGACTTCAAAAAAGGGAGGGAAAATCTACTCTGTGAGACGAGTCCCCTGCACCCTAGATGAGAAACATCCTCAGCCCGTCAGCCACTGCTGATCAAATGCGTTTGACCTGCTTAGCAAATAAATAATTCACAGTCACTCAGGAGTGCAAGGCAAACAAATTAAATGTGAGACGTGTTGATCGGTGAAATCCACCAAGCTGAGCCACTGAAGCTGCAAGGATTCCAGTACAGCCCGTCTTACATCAATCTAGGGAGGCCAGTGATGTAAGGTGGATGGAAAGGGCTGCTGGTTCAAGTCCTAGGGGGTAGGACAATGTTCTAACAATGATTTGTGTGGCTCTTGTTCCAGCACTCAGTCTAACAGCACTTGTTCTAAAGCTTCCTCCCCGGCAGCCGTTCGTTTGTGATATATTGTCTGCCTCGCTTTGTACGTCGCCTTGAACAAATGCATGTGATAAATAAATAAATAAATGTGAGGTACTTAGTTTAGTCAAGTAAAAACAATGGTCTAAGGCCAGTAACACGTTAAGATGCTTTTAAATATGTCAGCTAATTAACAGAATTAAGCAAAACAATGTTATGCTGGTGATGAAGCCACAGGACATCTGGCTCCATTAGAATGAACTCCGTGGCCCTATAGCCTGACTCAGAAGCCCTGACTTCAATATGAGTCAGGGGCCATGCCTGAAGTCAACTGAGAACTTAGCTTATGCTGCCCCCTGCTGGAGATATTGGAGAACATCTGTTGTAATTACCATTCAGTATTTGGCTCCCAGTATATTTACCCTTCCTTTTCACATGGCATATGGCTATTTATAACATTTAAAGCATTTTATGGCACACTGCATTGGACTAACAGAAAACCTGTTTGGAGCCATCATTTCAGAATAGGTACACAAATGCCTAATGTGCCTTATAGTCTATGTCGCTGAATTGCTGCTGCCACCTAGTGGTATGGTGAGGCTTTGCGCAATTAAGAACTAACATGGGATGACATCACAAAGAACGGGGCAGTAGAGGCTCACTATGAAAGGACACAAGGTGTTCAGCTCCTAGGCATCCAGTCCGTCGAAAACCCCCTCACCCTGATCACACCATTAATGCTGCAATGCTAGCTACAACTAGCCAAGTCGAACACACGACTAACATTCAGCCCGATGCTAAATCTTCAGCTGAAGCATGTCACCGTTCTTGCTGTTTGTAAAGTTAATCGATTCAGATGCATATTGTTTTACTTTATGGCAAAAGTGTTTTTACTTCCCAAAAATAGGAGCAGGGCAACATGAAAGGCGCCTATTATTAAACCTCTGTAGTCTGTACTCTTTGTACTCTGTAAAATTCATCAAGACAGCAAGGACAAATGCTATTTTTGATGTTCTTATGTAAGTCCCAGCTGCCACCACTAGGTGGCAATTAAAAGCCAAGAATGACCTCCAAGAAATTTGAATGTCAAGGGGCTGTTTTCACAGCGCTGGGCAGTATGCGAGAACGAGTGAGGCCTCTACTGCTGATCACTAGCTTTTATTTAACATGTAATTTAACAGAGTAAAGCGGTAAATTGCCGTGCTTTCCAGAGCGATTACACTGTGACAGGTGATTATGCGATTTTCATGCTGTGGATAGCGAGGGTCCTTAGTCCACCATATTTTAAAAGTGACAGTAAACACGTCTGTATCGATAAATCATGGACAGTTGTGTGTGTGTGTGTGTGCGCGAGCGAGTGTGTATATATGCGCGTGCACTTCAGTGCCCCTGCGGTATGTAATCTACGCTTATGCAACGTTTTGTTCGCGTGGGAGTCTTGTCAGTGTGTGAGGCCGGGCCGATTCCGCGTGTCAGTCCCTGGACCCATGTACGTGGGTGTGTGCTGTAGCGTGTGCGTGCCGTAGAGCGTGTGCATGTCTGCAGGCGCTCTCGCCCAAGCGTGTGCATACAATGGACCATGTATCTGGCTATACGAGTATGCGCACACACTGAACGGCATCTGTGTGCGTGTACGACGAGTCAATCTGAACACACTCTGGACACACCGTGATTGGTGCAGAGACCCCCGTGCGCCATGCCGGCCCGCTGGGGCAACTCACCCGAAACGGTCAGCAGGGTGTTCTTGATCTCGGCTTTGATGTAAATTCGCCCCCGCCGCTCCGTGTGGTCTGTCCCGCACAGGCTCGGCACGTTGGCCACGCAGCGTTTGTGGATGTTCATCATGCAGGCTGCGCAGAAGACCAGGAGGGAAGAGGGTACAGGCGTGAAGTCGCCCCCTTCTGGCACCAAGGGGCAACTACATTATTCTTGCAAGCATTCTGTATGGGAGCGTGGCCATTGCTGAGAGTCCACTCCCCAGAATCCTGCACCGACGGTCAGGCTGCCAGTCGAAACCTGCTTAGGACGGCTTGGCATCGCAGCCGGGACAGCAAAAGGCTCCCAGCCACGACAGGCAATGACTGGGGACTATGGGAGGGTTTGACTGGGGCTCGGTGCAAAAAGCTGGGGCAGAGACCGTGGAGCGGAGGGAACAGCACGACCTCTGCGCTGGTGACACACACACACACACACACACACCTGAACATACTTTGGCCTAAGTGAACTTCACTCCACAAAGTAACTCTACATAGACTCTGAGAGACAAGTGAACAAGGTTCGAAGGGCAGTTCCTTACACAGACAGCAACACACCATCCATCACTGTCACGTTTCACCAGTGATGGAGTGATTTCCATGTTTATTTTTAGCAAGTCCCACTCTGGAGTTCACTGATCCAAAGGCATAATTTTACTACATATTTAAGCATAGCTGATCTATATGTTGCCTGATTTACTTTTATAGACTTGCTCTTCATAGTCCATTGAACACATCGATCGGATTTACCACAGAATGCAAAGGTAATGGTGCAATACCACATGCTCCCTCCAGGTGTCACTATCAGGCACACAAAAAAAATGGCATTTACCGGTGAAGATGATGGTAAACTTCCATTAGCTAAAGTTCCACGAGCAAACCGACCAGAACGGCCGAGGAGTGTACGTACTGTCGCAGCGCATCCCCTGGTGGATGAGGCCGTACAGCAGAGAGCCGCAGTGGTCACAAAACGTGGGGCTGGAGTAGGTGTGCACCTTGAACTTGTGTTTGCTCCGTGGATCCTGCAGAGGGCGACAAAGTGAAAGGCGTGAAACCAGAGAGTCTGGCATCTTCGGCGACACCCCCCACCCCCTACCCAAACACACCTAGACTAGATCAGAGGACTGTCAGCTCAGAGGAAGCAATAAGGAACAAGGATATACAAACAAAGACAGCAGCGGTTACATAAGCATATGGTGAGGAGATGAGGAAAGAGGAACTTTATTGATACCAGGGGGAAGTTCTGGTGAATAAGGCAACAAAGTACATAAAGTGCAGACAAACAAACATAAAGTGCAAAACAAGACAAAGTGCAAAGGGAGTACATATAGTGCAGGCAAGTAAACACTTTTAAAAATACACAATATACAAACGAAACACCCTAAAAAAGAACATTAAACGAAAAGTCATTAACGGCAGGTACGTGTATGTGTATATGTACATATTGTCGGCAGCAGGCAGAAAGCACACTGGTGGAATGAGCTGGCACTGCAAAGGCAGTGCCCCCTGGAGGGGATGGGCAGAACTGTTCATGAGCGATGTGAGAAGGTACTTGAAGGTAATGCTGAGCATTCCAGTAGCGAGGTATTCATGTACGAGGACCGGCAGCCAGAATGATCAGATCGGTGTGATGTAGACCCTGCTTCAGAGTAATGGCCAGAGCCACTGCACTTAAAATAACCGTTTTAAGCAAAAGTGGTTTTTGAATAAAAGCAATTACTATATGTCTAGTGTACTTCAGGACCAAGAAATGGGGTTTTGGCCCAGGGACTGTGGTGAAAATTGGAACTACTGGTGGGTCCAGGGACTGCAGGTTGGATCTGGGAGGATGTATGATGGATCTAATCACACAACTCTATTGATTTCTCAGAAGTTGTTCTCTAGCTGCTACATGCTTACACTCATACCTGGGCATTCATTGGAAGCTCGGCCTAGCTGCACTTACACCTAACCGACTCCTTGACAGCATGAATGCTCGCAATGTGCCACTTGGCTCACTTGTACGCCACTTTGGACAAAAATGTCTGCTAAATATGTTAAATGTACATGTACTGACTGACAACCTCAAACCTCGGCGGGGTCCTACCGCTGCCTCCCTTACAGCTGATATCTGAGCTCTGACATGAACCAGCTGCAATCAGAAAATCAGCTCACCCACAGATGCGGATTAGTTTAGACTCCTAGTGGATGCAGATTCCCGGGTCAGCAGACCTGAGGCTTAGTGTCAATGAGCTAAACACATGAATATTGGAAAATTTTAATAGGTTAAATGATTTGGTTCATTTCTGCATATTAACCAATAAAAAACAATAATTTTTCAGCTTCCCCCTCAGGCCTAATTAACCCTCTTGGTTACTTAAAGGCTCAATTAATTGTTTCATGGTGCATCGTTATATCCGGAGTCTGAGGAGCCATCTCTGCCAAGTCATGACAGTTCAGATTATGTCTATAGTTATGATTATGCCATCAATCGCTCAGGTAAGCTTATATTACCGGAGAAACTGCAGCAACTGACACCTCAGGACCCAGATCTGATGGCTGTCCACTAGAGGGCGTTATATGATTACGGTACAGTCACTGCCCAGTGCAGGAGGAATGCATCCATGACAGCAGCACTGAGTAAATCTATGTTTTACCCTGGATGCCTTCTTTTATTTTTTTTTCCATTGTTCACGTTAGTCTCTCATTGGTCCATAGTGTAGGGTGAGCAATTGGGGGTTGAGGGTGTGGCTCAAACGTGATGGAATATAGATGCGGGAAGTACCCCTCTCAGGATGGGTGAGGGGATGTACAACAAAAAGCCCCAGGGACCCACAGCACCAGACAAAAGGGATCGGTTCCACCACGTCCACACCAGCTGCATGCAGGATCCTCAGACCTGAGGAAGTCTATGGGCTCTATTTTCCATCTGAACCAAAGAACCAAAAGGAAACTAATATATATTAAGTAACAAACCGTAGCATTAAAAAACCTTTCGAGTCCATTATCAGAATAAAGCACATACTGCGGTTGAAAGGACATTTTGGTGGCGGAAAATGCGTTTCAGATATTTAGATTAGTCGGGTGGAACACTACAATACAGCCTTCAGACGGCCGCAGCGTTTTTTGTGGCATGTTGTATGTTGCATAACATTGCCATGTGTGAAGGATGTCTGTTGGACATAAATGAGGACACAGTAGAGGACTTTAGAAGGCGTGATGCTAACTATACATGAGCCGATGCCAACAAAGGAGTGTACGGCGGCAGCACAGGCAAGGAGAGATCAGCTAGCACAGGAGCTGAATCGCCTGTAGCCTGGTAAGGAATCTAAATTGTGAAAGTAAAAAAACAGTCCTGTTGCATTTTATATGAATATTTAAAAACTGTAGGTTGTGTTTTGTTTGAACAAAGATCGCACTTTCATTAATATTTTGCAGACTGCAGACCCAAAATAAAATACACACGCATAATTAAATCCCTGTTACCAGCCGCTGCTCTCGTTCAGCAGCAAGCTTCCGTTTTCCCCGTCTTCTGACATCATTATACTGCTTTCGGCACTGGGTGGATGATCTGGTGATGCCAGAAAACGAGAACACACTCGCCGCTAAGTCATCCCATGTCTGCTTCACTCGAAATGGTACGGTGGCACTTCCGAAGACGACGTGCTCACGCCTTTTCAACTTGCGAAAGAGCAAGTTGCTTTGAAAAGCGATCTGATTTGCCATTGTAATAGCAATCCGCAGTAGACGCGACATTCCGATTCGTTAATTGCATGTTACGCCCGAAACACTTCTCTGAATAATTAAGATAGTTAGGACAGCCCCTTTCCGCCTTGCGCTGGTGCGAAGTCTGGTTTTTCCACCATCAAAATAGCGAAATGGATTTGGAAACGCCCATAACTATTAAGTACGCCTTGCGTTAGAACGTCAAAACAGAGCCCTAGGAGTGGACCAGAGAAGCAAACACACAAGAAAAGTTATACGACTTGGTACAAAGGGTTTGCTTGGGCAACATTAGCCTAGTATGTGCTACCACCTAGCTGAGTCGGACAACGTTGTGTTTGCATGTATGGCATGCTACCACTTAGTGGCTTGACTGGGAATTAACGCTTCCATCTGGGGAAATGAAAGGTACAGCCCTCATTTAAATGCTTTACTATTTCTGTTCTTGTGAAGTCACCCCCCGCCCCCATCATTTTTATTTCCCTGGATAATCTCTCTTCGCTGTGACCCCTTAATGAAAGGGTAATTCAGAATGTATCATCACTTATTTAGCAGACATTCTTCTTCCAGCTTATTAAAAGAGCTGGGTATTTTTCCTGATGATTTGCACAGGTACACGGTGTTCTTTCACCCCTAAGCCATGACAGCTGTATCCTTCCTGGGACCCGGAAGCCGGTCTGTTTAGCTTATAAGTCCCTTTCTTCACCACCCAGTCTTTTGAGCACAACGTGGTTTTCGATGCATCTGTCAGTCTTCAGCACCCCTGTCAGCACTCCACAGCTTTGAGACGCTGTACCGACCCCACCATAATTGCCTTCTAATTTGAACCCACTTCAGGGACTCCGCTCAGGCTGTGAGAATCTCAGGCTGGGTAATTATAGCCACCATCTGAAGAAAGAAAGAAAGAAAAAAGAAAAAAAAAAGGAAAAAAAAAATTTCGACCTCCCGTGGAGATCTGGAGGGACTCAATCGAACCTGGCAGCATGTCTGACGGAAGGCTCCGGATCGCAGAGACGACAGGCCCGGCTGCAGGGGACTGTGATTCCATATGGGCTGTGTCGACATGGGAAGGGACGCCCGGCCGATTAGTTACAGCTATATACCAACGAATGACTTTGTAGCCGAACGCTAAGCGAAGCCGTGAGCTAGAGGCTAACCTCTGATCTGACAGGAAGCGAGGTCTCGCAGGTCTTGCTCGAGGGAAATAGTGGCCCCCTTTGGACATGGGTGGGGGTCGGAGGTGGGTAAGGAGCTTTCCCACGTGCAGGCACATTGTGCTCCGCCCCACTCGTTCTTTTCACCAAAGTAAGGTTCTTTCGCTAAATGATTGTCGGCTATTAGCATTAGCTGCTACGCAGCCAAAAGTCGTGTTTGTTTTTCGTCAATGGGTAACAAGGTAGCAACCACCTTACCGCTGCATCCAGTGGTTTAAAAAAAAAAAACACAAATATATTTCCCTTGTACCACATCAGGCCGTCTTAAAAGCTGGGCCTTAAATCTGTGCCGCTCCTCCTTGTTGTGTAAAATCTTCTCCATTTTAGCAAGAATTCTAGGATGACTAATACAGCAAACGACACCTGTCAGATGAAAATAATTAAAAAAGAGAATAGCCAAGGTAAATAGAATCCCATGGCAACCAATGGCTGCACACTCAGTGGAAAGGCAAATATTTACCGAAATTGCCCACAGAAAGCCCATATTGTCTCTGCCGCTTAATTTTAGCTGTATCACTACACGAAATCACCGTGCCAACTGCTCAATCAAAACAGGCGACCTTCTCGATCTAAGGTCTAAGTTTGCTTAACCTCCTCGAAGGATCTGCTCTGACAGGCCAGGCTTGATTGGCGTGGTGCTGGAATCCTTCTATATGCTTAGGAGGCCTGCAAACATAGCTTAGCGTGTTCCTCCCGGGCTGACGCCGGCTGCCCGTGTATGAGGAGGGTGGCCAGTCCGCATTGTTCCTGGGTGAGCTCCGAACTGGGCAAATAAACGGCACGAAGAAAGGGAACATCTTATTTTAAATTTTATAGCAGACCAAATACTCAACATCTGTGTCACTGTATTAGAGATCTGAATGTCAGCCAGTCCAAGAACTGAGGATTTTTAATTAAGAGATTAATTAAACAGCCCCCCCCCAACAGACTGGAATGCTCTGCTACACTGGGGTGTCCACAGAGGCCATGGGGCTGCGGCTCTGATTCATTTCCACAAAGTCTTACGAAAAAAAAAAAAACTCCACGCAATGAGTCTGCTCGTCTCGCTTTAAGAGCCTCGGGGTTCGAGATTTAGCCAGTCACAGGGCTGGGCGTGCCATGGGATTGGTCAGATCAGTCGGTCACAGCCAATCAATAGTGCTTCCGGGCTGCGCTGGTATAACCTCGATAAGGTGGCAGGTGCTGAAGGCCCAGAAGGCCGCGCCTTTGTGCGTTTGCGTGTGCCGAGCTCGGCGAGCTGATACCAGCCAACTCTTGCCGGGGCCACGCCGAGACATAGAAAGTGACGAATCATTGGAGGGCAATAGACCCCGAGGGAACGCTTGCGCCTGAGTTACAGTAACAAGACCGCGGATAGCGAGGAGCCACCAGCCATATGAGAGAGAGAAAGACGGACTCTGTGGGTAGATCAGTAATGTCCTGCGTCACCCCTAGAGGGCAGCACACTGGCCTCACACCTCCAGGCTTGGTGGTTCAGGTCCAGCCTCCGCCTTGCATGTGTGTTTTTTTTACATGTTCTCACTGTCTGCTCTGGCTTCCTGCTGCAGTCCAAAGACATGTAGTCACGCTAAACTACGCTTACATCATGAGTGCATGCGTGTGGGTGCCCTGCAATGCAGCGGCATCCCATCCAGAGTGCACCCCAGCCTCGGACCCCACTGCTGCCTGGGACAGCTCCAAGCCTGCCCGTGATCCTGGATAGGCAGATACAAGACAGATACAAATTCCCAGTGTAAGTTTATCGGACAAACTTTTTATTCATAAGGGAACCATAAAAGCAGCCTCCAAGTGCCCCTTATCTTAGCTAAGATAACCACCCCCCAATCGTGTCTCAAACCTGGCAGAGGCTCATTGCACAGACGGACAGACGAATTAAGAATCCATTCACACATTTGTACCGCTTCACTTCCTGAGCACAGAGTAGGACCGTCATCCTTAAAGGACTTCCCTTCCTTTACAGCATTAATTAGTCACCCTGAACCTCCATAGGGTTTGGCGCCCCCTGGTGGTGTCATTCATGTAGTCTGGCGTTGACATGGTAACCACACCATCCCAAGCTGGCAGATGACCCAGTACTGTGTCACTTCCTGGCAGGGAAGATTCTAGGATTTTTTTTAAGGTGGGTGCTCTAAGAGGCGACGATTCATACAGCGAGGCCGACCTCATCATTAGCCAATGATATGTTTAAAATTGAGTGACACTGGAGGGCCCCCATCAGTTTTTAGTTGGGGCCAATGCCCCTGTGCTCGCACCCCTGGTCTGTGAGTCCGTCCCCTTACCTAGACTATGCTTTGAATGCAGCCGTGCTGTGCACTTCCAGCAGGTTTTAATCCGAGTACCGTGACTACGAGGAGCCTCTTTGCAGTCCTAAAGATCGCTGCCGGTCTACCCTCAAGCCCACGCTCCCAGAGCTAGAGTCCTGCCTCGTCCCCAAAGGCCGCGGGGCCGCCGTCTCTGGACGCGGGAGGGAAACTCGCCCACTCGCCTGCCCTCCCGCCCACAGCCGTCGCTCCCTCGCTCAGCTCCCACTCCTGGTCCCCTTCCAAAGCGGCCGCGGTGCAAACCGCTTGGCGAAAAGCGCCGGCATCCTGGCACGGCGAAATCAGAGGGAATGTAGGCTTCATTAGCTGATAATATGATAAAGTGTAAGAGGCCCAACTGTGCACCAATCCCAGCAGTATCGCTCTAATTAACCCAGTTCTATAACGGGCGGCGAGCGATTCCCTTCGTAATTGATTACGGGAGAGACTCATCTTGGGGTGACATTGACTGCGAGTCTCCTGACAGCCTCCTGACTATGGAGGGGTTCGTCACCGAGTCACAGGTCATCTTAATTAAGAGGAGGCCGCATCTTCCGATTAGTCCCTCGTTACTGCCTGGCACCCTAACGGGGTTTATCCGGTATATATAGCACCCAGAAATTAACCTCAAGATTAATTTAGTGGGGGTCGTCATTTGGTGGGGGAACCGGAAGTTAAATGGACAAGGATCAATTCGGGGCCCGAATGCTCTGTAGGGATAATGAGCGGTTGCATCAGGGGACTGGTGTTTAGTCCTGCACAGACCAGATTCCATGTGGAGTCTGCTTGTCTCTCCTGGCTGACTTGAGAAAATGGATCAGGTTCAGGGCAGGGAGATGGGGATGTTGGCTCACTCACGTCTGAGGAAGGGCCCTTGTCCGCGCCGGGGCACGTGAAGGTGACAAATTCATGGCACCGTTTGTGCACGACGAAGCAGCAAACTGTGGAGATAAGGAGAGGGGGGAGAGGAGAGTCAGTTAGCTGTGCCAGACACATGAGGCTTGTTTGTGTGTGTGTGTGTGTGTGTGTGTGTGTGTGTGTGTGGGCGGGGGTCAGATAGACCCCACGAATGTCCCAACAATGTGATAAAAACCTATTATTTTGACATTCTGGGGACCAATTTCTCGATCTCCACAAGGGGGAATTCAATTTTATAACAATCTGTGACTGCAATCAAAAACAATTTAAATGCAAAAAGCCTTGTATTTGGTTTGGTTACTTATTGGGTTAGGGGTTAAGGTTGGGATTAAGATTTTGCCCATAGAAATGAATGGAGAGTCCCCACAAAGATATGAGTAGAAATGTGTGTGTGTGGCACTACGGCGAAGCGTTACTCAAGCTGCATCTCTTACACAAACACGAGGTTATAAGCTCGAGGTGTGAAATGGGTCGTTGCAGCTGGCTCTGGGTTCGACACATTTCCCAAAACAACCCAAGGCTGGATCGCTCTACCACATCTGGACTGCAAGGTCTGGGAGGCCGTTGTGAACAAACAGAGAATGCTGGCAAGGCTCTCGGTGAAAGCTTAGTGCTGGCACTCATACGACCGGGGGCGGTGGGGGGATAGAGGCTATGTAAATCGCTCCAGCGGGCGGCAGGCGGACCAGAACATGACAGCCGAGCGCCTGTCTGTAAGAGTAACGGGCCACAATCAAACTGGTCACTCCGTTTTACTGCACCCTACATGTGATATCAAAGGGCAGTGAGCCGCAGGACTGATTAAAGCGGACGTGGGGAAAATACGCGCCGCAAGATGAAAGACGACGGGCCAAGCTGCGCCTCTCGCGTGCACCCCCACACTCCCCCGGGCAATTAAAGAGCCAGGCCTTGTACCTTTGAGCTGAGCACTGCATCCGAGTAGCTCTTATATAAATGGCAAAAGTCACTTTGGATGAACAAAAGGGTTAAAACACCCATGAGTAAAGTTAAGAAGGTGACTATTAGGGCCACATGCTGCAGCCCCCCCCCCCCCCCCCCCCCCCCCGAACCACAGGTTTCTAGTTCATAATTAGTCACTGATTATGCAGGCCACTGACCGCTGTGGCCGCAGGAGCAGAGGATGCTGGGACAGACGGCATGACTCACTCGCTCTGTCACCATCTACTTTATATTATTATTTTTTTATTCTCTCCTACAAGCAGGACAAATCGCCATTCTAGTCCTTATTTCAACTGGAGTCATGCACACCGAGAAGGAACACACACACACACACACACACACACACACACACACACACACGTCACTGGTCTGCGGTCCCCTCGTACTCCCACACACACGGTCACTCAGCCGATGTCTTCCTCTCTCCCACACAAAAAAAAAAGACACACACAATGAAAAAGTGAGTAAAAACACGTAATTGTGTATAACAAATACTCTGTCTAGGTGTTAAAACTGTCTGGGAGTTTGAGAAAGAAAGAAAAACACCAGTCGGTGTATGTAATTCAGGATGAGGAGGCGGAGGGAAAAAGGAACAGAAACATCGGCGTGGATGAGAAGCGGAGCGGAGCCACCAAAACCGCGGCGCGCGGAGCGACACTATCCCCGCCCGCGTGCAACGGAAGATTTATGGGACGTGAAAATCAGCCAGGGACACGAATCAATTCCGCCGCAACAATGGGAGAAGCTCCGGTTACGCAACCGAGGGCTCATCGAGAGAGCGGCTCGGAGGCAGCGCGTGGGGGGGGGGGGGGGGGGACGCGGGGGGAGGGGGGGGGGAACGCCGCCAGGGGAAGAACGAGGCGTCCCGTGTTCAAGGGCAAAGAGCACGTCTGTCAAGAAGAGCCGTGTGGAAGCCTGAAGCAGGTAGCATGAAGGAAGAGAGGCCGTTTAGCGATAACACACGTCGGAGACGCAGCGGTAACCGAGGGCAACCTACCTTTTTGATTTCGGCATGACCCGTTGACTCGTCTAAATAAAAACAAATAAGCCAATGAAATGCAGCCGTCATTTTGTGCCTCGCTCCCGTCCCCGTTTGGGTTTTGTTTCAGCAAGACTGAAAGGCAACTCGATGACTGGCCCGTTAAGCTCCCAACCCGGACGATTCCGGCTTTAAAAATAGAATAAGTAGGCAGGGATAGATGAACACATCAATAATAATTGGATTCGTTTCATGGCTACTTTAGATGTGAAGTTGAAATAAAGTGTCACCGCAGCTACCTGATGCTAAGCGAATTTAGCAGCGTGATTATCGGCACTCCCCTGAGATCCAATCCTTATGGTGCAACAAAACAACAAGACACGTCCCCCCCCAAAATAAGGGGGCAGCAGAAGATCGGCAGCTTGCGTTCGGATGTAGGCGCCAGTGTGGCGTCCGCATGCCAGTGCAGCACGACCCATCTTCATGCAGTCCTGGCAGCTAGCAGTGTTTGCAGTTCGGCAACTGCCCTGCAAACAGCCGGGCATACAGTTAAAAACCGCCTCCTCGGTCGGAACCAACACCACCCCCCCCCCCGAAGCTCCCCCTGCTGGCAGTTTGGGAGAGATGCCCAGGCCTGAGAGAGATGGTCTCCGGAGCTCCTTGGCAGAGACATGGCCACTGGTGGGAAGCAACTGCGCTCGGAGCCAAGGCGTTATTTAATTAGCATCCGCTGTGCGTGCACCGCGCTCGTCAAACCAGTCTGTGCTGGGTGCCCTTCACCTGCTGGCAGGGTGCTACATGCCACGAGCGGGCAGTCAGTGTCAACACCAAGTTAACAAGTGCTCCTCGGAGGAGTCCTACTGAGGAGACTGACCGGAATGTGGAAGCTGGAGTTAAGGCATGCCCGGAGGCCAGCTGGGATCCTAACGGCTACCTCATGGCTGAGATAGCAAGTCTCAGCCAGAAGTTTGACACTGAGAAGTGGGCCAGAAGTCTAGCTCTTCGATTTCCTGGAATTTCCGGAAACTGACAAACATCTGTGGCCCAGCTCAGACACCGGCGGCCGAAAACAGAAAGGGGGTGGGGCTCCCTCGGGGACAACTGTTCTCGAAGAGAGAGAAAAGAAGGCTGGGGAGGCGCAAGTCGATTTCCAGAACCTTCCTGTTCCCAGCCTTTTTACTCGATAACCCTCCTCCCAGTATCCACAGCATAAAACCTCCTACTTCTAGTAACAGCCAATCCAATGTGGCTCTGAAGAATCATTAAGAAACCAGGTCACTCATGACGGGTCTCGATACACAACCCTGAGGGACACAATATTCCTGCAACCACCTTAGTGGGTTGCCAGGGGAACGGGTCACGCTTAAACTCCTTGCCACTGGCTCTCGACCAACAAGTATTGTTAACCATGGCGACATTCTTCAGTGCCGCTCCATACCCAGGTAGCTGCTGAGGAAGTGTGTCACACGCCTGCGACTGCCTTCCCCCCGGCGCCCCCCCCGCCGGCGCCTCTTCAGAAGCCTGGCCCACATGGATGACCCTCTTTTATGCCGACTCCTTGAGCTGAGCGGGAGATGGCAGTAGGGAAAGAGAGAGTTGGGGGGGGGGTGGGGGGCGAGGGAAAGACGAGCCACATGAAAACAAGTCTCAGACATTTCTTGCCGACGGTTCCTCGATGGTGAAGCAAGCTACTCATCCACATCAGGTCATCAGAATCCCACTGAAATTTAAAGAAATACCTCAAGACCCATTTCTTCCTAAACCACCTCAACTAGCTCATCCGACAACTAACCTGCTCTTTCTTCTACCATCCGTTAGTTATGGTCTACTGGCAACACTGGATAATCATGTACGTATTTTACACGTCTATTAGGAGCCCAGCTCTTCTTTTAGCTCCTCACATTAGTGCCATGAATCATCTAACCCTTGGTCCGATGCGAAACTTGCACTTGCTACAGGTCACTCACTGGATGCGCAATTCAACAGTCCTCGTCCCTAAGTTTGCGATGCAGTATCTGCTTAGCTGCACATGAAGCACCTGCTAAATAAATAGACGTATTAGTAAATGGAAGGAGGAAGTGTGAAACCACCGTTAGCTGGCGAAAATAAAACATGCTTCCTTTCCTCTGAGAAGAACAGACTATAGGAACCAACAACAGCTTTGAAGGAGGCAAGGCGAAAGCGACCATCGTTTTACTTCCGTGTCTGTTCCTACCATCCGACCCAGGAGTGACTGCGCGGTCTGAGGCAGGTCCCGGCTCATTTTCCTCTCGTCTCTCTAAAAAGCTCGATGTTAGTCAGCCTCGAGGTATTTACCATCCACCGTTTTCTTACGCCACTTGTTCTCAGTAGCGTAACTTTTTAAAATCACCCCAACAGAGCTCTAAAAACTGAACAGAGAGCCCAATGATAAAGGAGGGAGCGGTCAAAGGCGCGTTTGAGGGAGGGAGGGGGGAAAGGATGTGGAGAATGGGAGAGATAGGAGGACAAGCCGTATCTCTCACAATGAAATCTGTGTTCCTTATCAAAATGGGCCAGCGTCTGCTTTGGTCATGCTGAACAATATACATGATAAAACACACGGGCCAATCCCTTTAAAACAGTGTTTTTCAATCCGGTCCTGGGAGACCAACAACCGGTCCACATTGTTGCTCCCTCCCACAGTAAGGAGCTGGGAGGATGCAAAAAAAAGGGCTGGACTGGAAAACACTGCTATAAAGTATTTGCGGATACCCAGGATAACGTACGAGTTTCCTAATTTTAATCCGCAGCCATTTAATGAGAAGTTTCTATAAAGCAGCTTCATTTCCTATTTAAGCCTGGTGAGTCACACAGAAGATTAATTTATATCTTAACAGTATCACCTACCCTAATGATAAATGGCACTGACATAAGAACTGCAGGACTATTACCAGAGGGGGGGGGATGTCAGAAACACCACAGGTGCTTATTCAAAACGGAAAGCTACCGAGTGCAATAATGAACCCGAGGTCACACAGTATCCAGTGATATAACAGCAAGAAGCACATATCGCTTTGTAGCTATTGTCATTTTTACATCCGCCACATGGAAGAGCGTCTCTCGGAAAGCCGCGCCGTAGCAGTGGCGTGCCGAACGCGTCCATGGAGCAGCGACAAACAATCAGACAACAGAAAGCCAGCGGCGTGAGATGGCGGCCCGGGCTGCGCGGATGCTGCAGACATCAAGGCGTTCAGCTGCGCCGGAGCATTCCTGCGATTCCTGCTTTTTCAGGATTTTGCCTTATCTTAACTACAGCAAGCGCAGCATCCGTGATACTTCAAGGAAACGGGGGAAGAAACTTTCCGGAGCTCAGACGAGGAGACGGTCTCTTCCCTCCAATGATTCTTCTTTCTTCTTAAAATGTCAGAAAAATGGAAGGAAACGCACTAGATAAGTGTAACTGTGTGATATCGCCGCCTCTTTTTTTCCGTCCACAATACTTATGTTTGAAAGCACCGGAGAAGCGACTGCGAACATAAATGACCGCAGCCCACAGGGAGCGCGGTGACAAAACCAATCCAAAACCACTAGAACAGGGTCGAACGAAGTCTCGTTCACGGTGAGAGCCCGGCTCGGTTCTGACGGGCTTCTGCTTGCTTGATTGCCTGAAAGCAGCAGTCACTTCAGCCGAATCCTGCAAACATTCTGTTCAATTCCCAAACTAATAACAAAGTGATTAAAATTCAGGGCCATATACCCACATTTTAGCACAATTCCAGCAATCAGAACGATACTATTATCTCAGTAAAATTGTTTTTTTTCCCCCCAAACTTACAATGTGTTTTTTTTTATTGATTAATTTCAATGTAAAACACGACCTGTGCGTCCTGGAGAGGTCCCAGACAGGACAGGAAGAGACATCAGTAGACGGTGCCCCTCCAACAGACGAACGGATCGACCTCGTCCAGTGGCCTGTCAGGGCGATTAGAATGACTGCCACCTATGTTCTCCATGGGTGGAGGTTTTGGGAAACTGAGTTACGAGGTTGTAACGTGTCGTCAAGTGGGTAGTGATTGATCAGCAAACATCAGCAGGTGTTCAGATGCTGGGAGCTGATTTGCATTTACCGATGCCTCCCCAATACTGTCTGCTGTTATGGACACCGCGGTTAAGTATAATGGCCAGTTCCCAAGCTGTAAGCATGGAATTCATGACAAAGAACCCAATGAACCATGTCAACAAGAGCACAACTACCTCTGACAATGTGTCCACAAATGACTCTCGAGGGCAAACAATAGGCAGAACTTTTCACCGCTCCTGTCGGGAAGCACCCTTTATGTTCGGCACATTTCCTCAAATGTCACGCAGCATTAAACAGTGGACTCCAGATGAAAAGAAATAACAGCAAAGAATTCCGGAAAATTCCAAGAACATGATTTTCACCTTTCATTCCTTTATAAAAAAAAAAAGTTATGCAAGTGAACACCAACCTACGCACTACACATAAATACATCCGCTCTGTTGGTGGGGCACGCTGACTCCAGGAGACTCAAGGCAGGGTCACTGAGTCACCCTTCGATCTGGTACCGTCATAGTCTTCCTCCCTCTCAGTTTGGCCCGGTGATTCTGTTCGGTGGCGGCTGAGTACCGTCACCCCCAAAAAAATCCAACTGCCCGGAGTGAGCCTGAGGGGGAAATCATTCCGTCTGGAGTGAGGTCCCCGTGAGGTCATTATCTCGGAAAGTGCTGGTAATTTGGACACCTCGCAGTTGGACTTCCTGAAAGGTGAGCCAGGGGAGCAGCGTGGCCCGGCTACAACGCATTAGCTGCAAAAAATAGCACGGCTGGCCACTTGTCGACTCTGAATAACAGCCAATCAAAAATAATCAAGGGCCCTCACTTGCGCTAAATGATGAGCAATCTGATTATTAAAGCAATTGAAATTACAAAAGAGAGAAATGAAAACCATGATGGATGCCGGCCGAGCTGCCATACTGCCGCTCACGGTGCCCCCCGGTGTCAGAGGCACGCGTATCAGCGCCGGGCCCCCCAGCTCAGCCAGGCCCGTCTCTATGACGATGACTCTTAAATCCGCATTTCATCTCCCAGTGAAGGGCCACTCTCTCCGGTGTACCACCCGCGATAACACAACCCTCCTCATCACCACCACCTACCCTGAGCTATACGAGGCCCCCGCATGCACACCTATTCCCAGCCCACGCAACCAGAACCTTCTGGTAGGATGGGGAATAACAAGGGAGGAGAGATGGAGGAACAGAGGAAAACAAAAGCGGGAGAAAAAGAGGAGATGAATCAGCTAAGATCCCCCCCTTCGATGCCAGACTGAATGGTTCTCCGAAGTGCTAACTGAAGCTAACATCCTGACTATACCCACTGACCAAGTAATAGTTAGCATGATTGTGTGCTTACTAGTACCAGTATCGTGATCCCTTCTGCAGCGTGCTAACTGATTTTAGCATCCTGACTGCATTGCCAGTGTGCTAAAGGAGGTAGGACTCCAAACCCAATCTGCAGGTACTAACTGAGACTAGCACACTGACTCTATCTGCAGATGCTAACCAAAGCTAGCATCCCGACTCCATCTACTGACGCTAATCGAGGTTAGCATCCTAACACTGCCTGCAATGCTAATAGGGTTAAGGGTGTTTGAGAGAGCTAGTCTCTCCTTCCCCCCCCCCACCACCAGATGAACACAGCCCTCAAAACAGGAAGGGGTGAGGGCCTAGCTTCTGTCAACAACCCCCGAAAAACCCTATGGGCTTTGCACGAAGCTCAGTGAAGCTTAAAGAATACCACTTCTCGGTGGGCTGACATTGATGAAAATCTCTATTTTCCCCTATAAAAGCACCTGCTATTCATTAGTTCTGGATGTCGACATTTGTTTCTCATACAGGAATAGTAGTTCTGGAAAGCCATGTGTGACATCTCTCTGAGTGCACGCAAACTCCCAGCACAGCTGACTTCTACCTGACCTGGTTTCACAGCCACCCTGAATAAAGGCGATTTCTTGAAAAATCCCCATATTCTTCTCAGGCACCACGAGACACCTGATGCATTGATTCTAGCTTTCCTTTGTAGGGTAAACATTTCATTGGAACTTTATCAGAATCTCTCTCCCTGAAAACACCCCATGTTCCCGAATCCTTTACCCCTCAACCTCCTTCAGCTGGTCAGCCCAGGCCTCCGTTGCACCCAGACGGCAAGTTTTCGGTCTGTACTTCGTCTATTTAATTCCTGTCCTAAATTACTGGAAATCTCCCGATTTTTGAGATGCCTTGAGGATTCAACATGACGTCAAACCAGGTGAACCAGATTGCTTAGCAACCAGATGTCAGTCTTCAGCAGCAAACTCTGCTGCAGAAATCTCCGCACAGACAGGCCTTGACATAACAGACAGGAGGAAGGGGTTCATTAGTGATAAGAAGCAAAACTGATAAAAACCCCAACTCACCGCAAAAAACAAAAGTCCAAAAGAAATGCTGCATATCACTCCACCCAGATCGTGCTGAACTGTGGAACCAAACCTCCGTGATTTGCCTTTCCTCTGCCCTGACTCATTTTTCGAAGCATTTTTTCACACAAACACCCAGATTACAGATGGTTCCTTAGGAAATATCAAACCGGCTGAAATTATTACAAGTAGGGGCAGTTGGCTGGCTGGCTGGTAGTTAATCCATCCAGTGTAATTCACTTCTCCTCAGTTGTGTTACATATTGTGTGAAATGCTTGAGAAAGCTCTCTGCTCTGTTCAGGTGACGGGGCTGCAGGGGAGCCTCTGATTAGCTTTCCATCTCGGTGACAGGCACATGGGGGCTGCTGTGCCGACCAGCGAGCGGGCAGGCGGTGAATTAAGTGGTCGAGGCTTTAACCTCCTGGCCGCTTCCCTCGTTGTTGCCGCTCTCGGCAGATGTTCAACGTTACTTTCCACCGCGCTGGGCTATTCGCATGCGGGACCATTAGGAGATGCAAATCATGGACAAGCCGTGATTAGTCAGGGGAGGAAGAAAACGGACAGGAGACTTTCAGGAATTCCCAAGACTAGAAGCAGAAGTCAAACTGCACCCACCCATGCAAACTGGATGTTGATATAGTAACAGCACTAATGCATGTTTACAGGTGATGCCCAGTGGAAGGAAACCAGGCCAACAGGCTGTTCCGGAAGGTCCACTGTTAACAGCAAGGTCGCCAAACTTCAGGGCTCGTTCCCAGCCAGTCATGGCAACATGGATGTGCAGCTTAGCAAAATTTGCGGTGGCACATTTCAGGAGGCCGACTCTCAGCACGCACGGCATAACCCAGGCCCCGGACCTTCTCTCCAAGACTGCAGCATCCACGTCGCCCTGTTGCCTAGCAACCAGGCAGGACCCACTCACATTAAAGTCATTTGAAGAGGAAATGCAGCATAATTACTCCATCCTTCCTGGACCCCCCTACGCAAACAAATGAAACTCCGCGACGCCGGTCCTGATTAACACCTAGAACCGGAGCAGCGAGGATCCCGACATTATGCAAAAGCCAGTCTCTGCGGGGAACTTCTGAGAAAAATATCTAAAGCTTAACTATGTGAGTGCAGGCGTCGCATTTCAAAACAACCCGAAAATTCATACCTAAGAGTAAGTCAAAGAGCAAAACTACAGCATCTCACACCTCTTCCCTTCAGTGTTTTCAGCCTGTTATCATTTTCCCCACTTGTTCTGCTCAGTGTCTCTTCTTCCATCTCGACCTACCGATCAATACTTCATAGCACCAATTTTAAATTATACTGGGGTACCAGTACTCCCCAGCGTCTTCAGTTCTCCTGTCGAGTAATGAAATGCTTAGTGAATAATCACAAGGTAAATACTGGGGGCGTGGAAGCGCGCAGATATTACAGTTTAATAATTGATTTGGCGGCGAGATGGCCCAGAATTCCGGTCACTCGTGAAACGGGAACGCGATGACCTCTAATAAACATGGAGAAGCCGAAGGCAGGGGCCCGGGATAGGCAGACCGCAAAGCGGCGCTCCGGTTTCTCCGCCGGAGAAGTTGGTGTTCACTCCCTCATACTGCAGATGAATCACGGTTGCAAACTCATAAATTTGCAGAGGTGATCTCGGGGGCAACGTGCTCCAAGGTCATGTGTGACGCCCACAGAGCCACGCATGTGCTTCAGCCATGAACGCCTTCAAGGTAGCGCTTTAGATAACTCCATGGCCACATACACAAGTCAATTCAATTAGCAGGTCTGACAAAAAAAAAGCACACTGTAATTAATGGCTCAAACCAACAGTAATTAATTTGACCCCCCCCCCTCCACACCCATATGGCAAGAATCAATGTGATTGTGTCTATCTGCTTCTGCCAGGGCGGCTGGTCTCAAGACAGAACATCTGGAGAGGTTCGACCAGGTGGGGGCGCAGGAATGGGGAGTCAACACCCAAGCCAAGCTAATCTGTTCAGCATCCACCGTGTCACATGACCTTACAGAAGACCAAATGGAGTTAACGGGGGGGTACAATGGTGTCCAAGAAACTGCAATTCCTTTCAAATGCAAAATTAACAAATAAGTAGGTTCAGTGGAAGTGCCTAGAGGGAATTTCTGTGGCAATTCCAATGAAACGTCAATGAATGAGTGAAAGGCTCATGGTGGAGATCGGTGGATGTGTCTGCGGATTCCTCGCACGCGTCTTTTTATAGTTTGTCCAATAGAGCCCAGAAAACGGCGTCAGAGGCCAGAGAGCCCGGGGGGGGGCTCCAACACCTTGACAATGGACTGCGGGCACAAAGAGACAGGCATTTCACAGGGGACAGGAGAATCGGCGCGAGCAGGAGCTTCGAAACAGACTCAACCATTATTTATATGAACGGGTGGCGGGGGGGGGGGGGGTGGGGGGGGGGAGACTGGACCCTAACGTTTCCTGATGAGCGGCTGTCGTGCCACATTGGGGGGCATGAATATTAACGAACAAACGCTTTGCCACAGCGCGTCTTTCCGCTCAACAGCTGAATCGACGCCACTAGGTGTTTCGACAGCCGTACAATACCCCCCCTCCCCCCTCCCCCCACCCCCCGAAACCCAGATGACAACACAATATGCTGATGTAATATTAATCAGCGGCGGCGGCCGTCTAGTGATTCATTATTTATATTGTGCCTGCACATTGGTGCATGCTCGCCATTGGCTTCTCTGCTCCCCCCCCACAAAGGCAAACATGATCATCCCCTGGACCTGCAGTGACCAACCCCAGGAATACATGCCTGGGAGTGGCAGAGGAGTCATGGGGAATGCTGGAGGCTGCTGCTGGAGAGACAGGAGCCTCAGTGGGAAGTACGAACCACCAGAACCTGCCTGCCGATTGTTCGTCGCACAAGAGTCACACTAGCAGTGAACGTCATACACCCCCCAACCCCTCACACACTTCGGCATAATAAAATTTTAGAATGAATTATTCTCAGGAAAAAAAAAAACTATTTACTGAGTAGGAAGAACCCGAAAGGCTGTCATCACTCTTCTGTGGAAAATCAATCACCTGGTGACAGACAGCGCCAACTTCAAGGCAAAATGTCACATGGGCGGGGCCAACCACAAAATAGGGGTTACCCACAATTCCACATGTACCATACAGAAGATGATAATGTAGACAATGGACTGAGACCCATGGGGGGAGGGTGAAAAAAAAGAATGGAAACGCAAGGCAAAATATACAGAAATGTATTCATATTACACTACTAAACACTACTGTGGGAAAGAAAAGCCAAACATATGCCAGGTCACATGTCCACGGTGGGCGGGACTTCTGAAGCACGATCCCAACCCATTTTAACAAACTGCTCAAACTGACCTGCGTCAAAGTAACAAAGAACCAAGGGGTGACTCCGTTCCACCACTAGACGCCAACCAAAAATTACCGAGAGCAAATTGGTGCCACCGAGCGACAAATATCAAACCGCGAGTATCTCATCTGCCGAGATAAGTGAGCAAAAAGACTACATGAATATGCTAAACCTCAAAACGTGCGTCAGCATTACAGAGGAGCTTCCCGTAGACCACTAAGTGGTCCAAGACAGAACAGAAAGATTGCAGTAATGTTATTTAAAACAAAAGAGTGAATATATAAACTTCATTTAAGTAATACGGCGTTAAGCAGTTAATTACAGGGCATTATGACTCTCGCTAGTCTACAAAACACCCAGTTCAACAGAACACCCAGCCTGCCTGTTTACTGAGGCCCAAACAGACGCGAGCAGCTGTGTGGGCAGGTGAAGCCTGACAGGGTTTTGTTTTTTACGAAAACACGGCTCGTTGATGGGAAAACAGCTTTGTGACAGATGAGGAGAGCAGCACCGCAGTCCGGGACTCAACGATGTTAACGATTCTGTCGCCAACCCAAATCCGGCGCGACCTTTCCAGACGACAGCACGGTGACATGACCATTCAAAGAGGAGCGCGACAGGCCCCCCGACCGGGCGCCAGGCTGCCAAGACGAGGAAGACCCAGCAGTGAGAGGAGCTCAGCCCACAGATCTGGGGAGCAGGCTGGCATGAACCAAAGCGGAGAAGGCCGAACCACAGGAAAAACCGGCACCGGGTTTCCATCACAAAAACTCGCTTGTTCCCACAGAGCTGCAAGTGAGGAGTTATCGACCACCTTTTCAACACTTCCATTTCAGGCGAGTCCTGAACAAAAACGCTAGTTCTGCACCCACGGCATCTGCAAAAATTCCCAGCTGCTTCTGAGAACCACCAAGATGGGAAATAAGAGACAACAGGTAGGACTCAAGCCTCCCAGTGCAGCTACTATCACTAGTCGAGCTTACCCATAAGGTCCTGCAACCGGACAATGGCACCAGAACCTTGCTGCTTGCTTATGCAGTAAGTTGAACCAGATTCCTTTTTGATTCTGGGTCATCATGGCACAAGACTCACGACATGATTCAAGGAGTCTGATCTAACGACACTCGACATAAAATGAAGTAAGTTTTCCAAGAGCCACCCTTCCCAGTGAAGCACATTTACAATAAACCTGACAATTTCATTCACAATCTTACCGATCAGATTAGCACCCACGGCCTAAACAACAAACCAAGAGGTATCAATACGGTGCATCCTCTAATGTGATGGCAGATAGTAAGTGGAAAAAGCCAAGTAAGACAAGCCAATGTCAAGGGCTATATACCGCTGCATTCTCAATGACTTTGGGGATCTTGGTGTGAGAATTCGGCAAGAACTTTCATGAATGCCACCTGTCGGCATGGTCACAGGTGACCACCTAATCCGTAGTGTGTTCTTAAAGTTCCTAAGAGGACATCGCCACAGGGAACTTCACATGAGTCATTTGCTGATACAGTTGATGAAATGGTTTCTCCTGCACACCCCTCCCCCCAGCATACAGATGGTATCTCCCTGCTCTGGGCTGATGAATTAGAATCTCAACCTTCCTGATAATTTGTCACAGAACCACTGTAGTCTTCAAGATGAACGACCCTACAGTTGACCTACAATGATGAGCCTAAATTTAAAGCCACCACCGCATCAATAATGACATGCAGGGCAATTAGATCATACATTATATGGACGGATTCTTTAGTGAAGTCCTCTCTGGAAAATGCCGGAGCTCATTGTGAACCTTGTAAAGAACTGCTTCTGGCTCAGCCTCAGTACAGCTCTGCTTTCCAGCGTCGATATTTGGACACTGAGCTACCTCTCCGGATATTTAAGCTGTCAGTCAGGCGGCACTGAAAACACCTTTTCTAAAACCAGCAGAGTGGGGGACCTGGGGTAGTGGGGGGGGGGGGGGGTGGGGGGTCAGCTCCCCGACACACAGACAACACAAAATCCGTTAACGCTGTTCATCTGCACAACCCGTTTCTCGCAGCTGTCATTTTCTCCTCTCACATATCTAGTAGCACAAATCTCTTCACTCCACCACCCACGCAGATCCCCCCGCCCCCCCCCCCCCCATCCCTCCTCTATGGAACATGTCAGCTATTTATAGGGCCTTCAAAGAGCCCGCAGTTTTAGAAGCGAGGCTCGGAGATAGCAGTGGCACCTCGAGCGGAGAGAAGGATCAGAACGTCAATTTGGATTTCCTCGAGAATCTGGGGTGAAAAAGATAATGAGGTCAAACCCTTTGGGGATCCCTGCAGGCTGTGACCCCAGGGTTCATTTGGGCAATGATCTGTGGGTGGGGGGGGGGGGGGTGAATCTGGGGTATGAACCAGGATTAGACAGATAGATCATTCAGTGCCAGAACACTGTCATCACTGCCTGTCGCCACCATACCCTCCACCCACTTGACGCACAAGAGCGATGGGTAAAAATGACCATGCGGACACAGAGATTGTTAAGCCGTGACACGCTTAGGATACGCTCACGGGGGGGGGGCAGGGTGAGGCTTAGCAGGTTAGGATGCTGTGCCTGTCATCAGACAGAAGATCGGTGGTTCAAATCCCACGGTCAACAGATTAATTACCTGTGAAGCCACTGGGTAAGTCCTTAACCCTCTAGGGACTGTCTGACCCTGCATTCTCAACAATGCCTGATAAAAAAAAATTAAATGCAATACATGTGTAATGGCTTCAGTAACGATGTAGCGGACTGGTCCAGTACTAAGCGAGGTCAGATAACTGTTAACCTCGTTTGACTGGTTAGCAAAGTTGTCCCTCTAACACATTTTCGGTGTATTCTCAGCGACATGGCGTCCGGCATAAATAAAGATGCTGAGTAGCTAATTATAACGATACTCCAAAGCCGCCATGTGTTCCCTCGCAGTCGCTCTAATTCCCATGAGGCACTGGGACTGAAGGAAGTCCAGGCCGGACGCCATGTTTCCACACACAAGTTTCCTGGAGCGGCAGTGTAAACAGTGAGTGTGAAGTTTGCAGGATTTCCAGAGGCCGGCCACATTATCGGGGGCAGAGAGCGACTGGGGCGATGGGCGGCTTGGCAGGCCAGGAGCTGGGCTGGTGGCTAACACGGGTCATGGGAATTCCAGTTGTACCCTTGAGCGACGTACATCCATTAACACCCAGACGGCTACGAGGAAGCTGCCTTAAATCAAGAGGAGTGCCTGGCAGAGTGCATACTACACACAGCAGGAAGGGAAAACTTGCAGTTTGTAAATTGGAGTAATATTCAGAGGCTCTTGCCTGAATAGGGTGCCTCTGAGTGGGAGGAGGGGGTTGGACTGACAGCTGGACTGCTCAGCCCGTGGGCTGTCTGTCCATCTCTCCTGCCCCCACACCCCCTCGACCCTGCTGCCCTTTCCTCCTCTCATCCTGGCCCAGGGACCCTGTCACACCATCACCCACCATCCACCTGTGACTCGGGCTCTTTGCATCTTCCCAGCACTTGCCCTTTTCTTAGCCTCCATTACCTTCTCTCCCTCCCTCTCTCTCATTTAGAATCACATCATTTTGTATTGACAGAGCAGAAACAGCAAGGGGCGATTTGAGGCATAAGAGTGGCCATAATTCATACAAAGGGATCAACGTTATCATTAGCCAATGTTTTGTTTTGAATTGGTGAGTGATGGGAGCCTTCAGCTGGGGCCAGTGCCTCTAAGTCCGTGAGAAGCCATAATATACCATAATAATACATCATATCATATCATAAACCAGTAACAAAGAATACAGCCAAAAACACTAAACTTATTTTCTGCACCTTATTCCTGATTACATCTCTCTCTCTCTCTCTCTCTCTCTCTCTCATCACTACCTGCCTCTCTCCCCCCCATTCCCTCCCCCCCCCAACATCCAGGCGTCTCCGTGGTGACAGGGAGCAGATCACGGGCCTCGGCGTCCAGGTATCTCACTGGCGTCCGTTGGGGGGGGGACCACAGGGGCCAAGTTGGCCTGGAATTCAGGGTTCAGGGGAACTTGAGACTGAATTGCCATCTTCCTGCATCAGCCTTATGGGGGCGAGGGGGGGCGGGGGGGGGGATTTCCAACCAGCTTCTATGCCGAAAGACTCACAGGTGCTTGAGAGAACACAGCAAAACATGACATTGCTGAGCAGGTGGTCTATCTGCCGCAACCGAGGTTTCATTTTCAAACATGACGGTACAACGACAGTTAGAGCGTGGAGCTAAGGAGGTATTCTGATTCCTCCCGGGGACCTGGGTGACTGCTATCCGACAAGACAGCCCCCACGCTGAGACCACAGGGCGGGACTTAAATCTCTGCCATGTAAAAAGCGCGAGATGCGGCCATTCGCCATGTCTCTCTCACTCCATCAGCAGGAGTGTTTGGGAATCGCGTACAGTCAGCGCCGAGCCACCAGAGCTGCGATCATCAGATCCCGGATAACGCACTTGGGTAACGATAAACCATCTGTGCGCTGATGCTTATTCCTTACGACATTCTGGTGGCTGCCAGGCTCCTCAATACGAAGCTAAGGCACCAGTGGCAGGAAGAATCCGATTCTATCAGGGGTTTTTTTTTTTGTCCGGAAGCTTCCATGTAAATCGGAGGAAAATTTATCAATCAACTAATCACTTGTTAAGGCAGTTCGTTGGCAGGGTTACTTCGCAGCTGTAGTAAAAACAAATCCTGGGCTTTCAAAAAATGTGACAGTGTTGCCGAGGTTAAATACAACTGACAGTAACACTTGCACAAAAAACAATTTCTTGGTAGCTAATGAAATACTGTCTACAGGCTAGAGCAGTTTCACACAATTCGAGGTGCTTCTTCTAACGCAAAAATCTCACTATGGCGAACTCCCCGTAGCTCTGCCATCGTCTTTCCTTTCAGACCTAATCTGACCAGAAGGTGGCATAGTGGCTAAAAGACAAAAAAAAAAAAACCACAGGTTGGCAGCCCAATAGGAGCCTTGCCACAGTGTCACACGGCCAGGTACGCAACCTATACTCATCTCGAAATGCATGGAGCTGGACAGGAGGAATCGCTTTAATCGGATGCATCAGACGAGCTTCCACATTAAAAGCTGATAAAAGTCACAGGGAGCGACAAAGTCCACCCATGGAGATAGTGGGAAGGGCAGCGGGTCCAATCCCCTTGTGTGAAGTTAGTCACCCAGTCAATGTCCTAAGCTAGGGCTTTATTTTGAGAAGACAAATGTTTGCATGTAGATCGTCCTGAACTTCCTCATTCGCTGGGTCATGCTGTGTTTGTAGGCGATGCAAAGTGGCACCCAGAACTGCCAGCATTTCTGGAGAGAATAATTCAAAACCGTCCACACTGTTGTTAATTCAGCTGAAATAAAAAAAAAACAAACAATCAATTCTAACTAGAGCAGGTGGAAGAGTTTGATTGCCAATGGGGCTGGTATATGATAAATAATAGTGGAGTGTCTTTCTTTGAAAGGACACGCAAACGGATTAGGTCATGGTTGGGGGACCGTCAGTAATCACAGGAAAGGCGGGGCCTGCAGAAGTAACGGAAACTAGAACAAGGTGCAACGTTTGTTCGTTCCTGTTTACTTGTGGGAAGAACCTGTACGATGTACCGCCTCATCAGAGCATGCGAGGCACCGGCCACCACTGTATAAAAGCACCTCCGAAATGAGCGCAATCGTTACAGCCGTGCATCACAGTAAAATGGGATCAGGCCGCCATTATTATTTATTTTATTGGCACCGTTGCCCAGAGCTACATCACACTGACCCACTCACCATTTTGGGGGCGCAAAAAAAAATAAAATAGACCATTGAGAAGGAAAAAAAAAAACAGCCACACACACATGCAGACACACACCACCCCCTAAGCAGAGCCCCGGCATCCTGCTGGATGTGAGGTCTGGGAAGCCCAAGGGTTTCTGAGGTGAGATGGATCAAGGGGGTGGGGCTTAAAGAGATCCACCCCTCGGTAAGCAGGATAGGTGAAGACAACCAAACGAGCTCAGCTGACCCTGACCCTATGTGACATCACATGGGTTTGGGCCAGCCTGCTAAAAATCTCTACAGTAACCAGTCGCATCAAATATTACATTTTGTTTTAAAAAAAAAGTTACTAGTCTATTTTACATAACGCGATTTTCCACTAATCAGAAATTACTACTCTGAATTATAAAGCACAATTAGGTGCAAACCATCTGCCCATGCAGAATTTACATATCAGGCCTTTAAGTGGAATTAAAGACAATTATCCATCCCACCAGCAGATTAAGAGCTTATGATTTTAGGTTTGTGTTAAAAACAGCCATCGCTGAGCTTTGCCATTTTAAAGGATGTTTCTGCTCAGTACAACTCTGGAGATGAACAATCCGTGTGGTTTGTACGCCAAGAAAAGCAGAACCCACATCCAGTGGCGTAGTGACTCTGTGGGTAACCTTGCTGCCTGCTGCCGCCAGGATTGCAGTTCAAATCCCACTTCCTTTTCATATGTATAAAGATAGCATGTTGTGTGTGTTTCTATCCGCAATGCAATCAGGCTAGCGGGTGTTTATAAATTGCCCATAGTGTGTGTGAATATGGACTGACATGACAGTTTACCTCAGGCCCCACTGTAAGCTTTTCTATGACCCCATCCCTCATAAGCAGCCAAAAGATGGATTAAAAATTACTGACACTGTATTGACCCCCCCTGAGGAAATTCTCTTTGCGCCTCCCCTCAACTCGATCTCTGTAGGCGAGAGCAAACTGGTCACCTATAGCAATGTCTAGGGTGCTTGGGGGTTAGGGGCCTTGATCAAGGTCTCGCGGATGTGCCGGGCTCGAACCGACAACCTTCCGATCACAGGCACAGAGACCTAGGCCACCGAGTGGGATGTCGACTATCGGTTCTGCAAGTGGACTGGAGGTGCGGCAGCATGCTGCTCAAAGACAGCTACAACCTCCACTGCGGGACCCTGACCCTGTAAGACGCCTTGTGAGTCAGCAGAGAGATCATGTGGTTTGACGGCGCAAACAGTTCAACTAGCCCTGGCATCAATGTATACAAAGCCAATGTACATCCATACAAGGATGAGAGACCTACACATCCTCATGCCAACCAGTGACCCAGGTGATGCAAGATCTCAGTATATACATTTACATGTGTTTCACCTTCGTATCCAAAGCATTTGGCTCGTTTTAGAATACAGGATCTGAAAATTTATCTGGCATTTGTGATCAACGACGGCAACATGACGCATAGGGATTTAATGCATCTTCCCCTGGGGGGGAACGCATAATAGAGGAATTATCTATTTTAAAAAACCCCCTACTAGGTCTAGCTACATATGAAATATTTCACATTTGTCGCAGTGGAAAGCTGAGGTGACTATTCCCCTATCATAGTGGCCATAAATTCTGCAAGATTTTGTTTAGGGTCAAGAGAAAGCAATAGAACTGAAATATACAGTAGAGAATTCCTTTTCTTGTACAATGTCAAGAGTATCTTTTACCCTGGTCACCATTACATCAAGAAACCCTTCACCAGCAGGGATGGTTGCCGGGAATCTTAGTCCCCGATTGATTCAGATGCGCAGAAGACACGTTCGGGTTTTACGCGTATTGAGTGTGATTAGGAAGTCACAGCGTATCACTTTGTCACAGCTGGGGAGAGGCCGCGCCTCCCGCTAATTACATAATTAACCCTCACGCGCGATGATCAGTATACATGTAGGTTAATACCTTCCAGTGCGCATTCAATCATGGACGTCAAACGAGCAGGTGTACGCTAATGTAATTGCATTGTTAATGGCACTAGCTACATAGCTAGTCTCCAACATGTTAATTGTCTGTTAAAGAAAATAAGTAAGTTCATGCCGTATTTTTAAACGTTTTCCGTTTCAGAGTCGTATGATTAATATTAAAGAATAAAACTGCTTCACTACTGCCGGCAACAAACGGAGATGAGCGACAAATCGCCTCTTCATACAGGTGTCATTGACAAGGTCCCGAATCCATCTTAATGATTTAAGGCAGCCGTGGCACTTTAACACAATAATAACACATTTTTAAAATAAGATTTATCGCCCTATAGTCGTAATTAACGTACAGTGGAGACCCTGTAATTGACGTGTGCTGAAAGGCATCGCTCGGCTTAAGGGCTCCACAGTAAAATGCAGCCAAGGGATGCGAACATTTTGCCGCCTGTAGCTGGAGAAGAAATCTCTCCAATTGTCTTTCTAAAGCGGCCGATGCTCTCGGTTGCCTACCTTGACACTGAAATCCCTGTTTGCCGAACCCCCTGAAAGTCAAACAAATAAATAGGTATTGGTGAAAAATTTTAAAGTTAATACTTAAGCGTGATAAAACACTTGTTGTGTAAAATAGAAAATATATGCAGTTTTGATTATTTTTAACTTACATCGCTAGGATATGGGGGGGGGGACTCTGAACAAATATGTAATTAAAACATTTTCTATTTATATTATTAGCACTTCATATACACAACTTTTCTGGGTTATGTTCAAAGTGTCTTATTTGTAAACATCGTGTTACGTGTCCCATTTAATGCAATTTAAAAATTGATTGAAATTCTTAAAATCACCAAACTGGACTACATGATGAAATGTTTATGCTGGAAATGTTAATAATTCACCTTAATGCCAGTACACGAGTCTGTGCAGCTTTACAGGACTGCATTGAAAATGAATTACATGGCAGAGTAATTCAAACATCCTAGGCATCAAGTGTCACCCGTAGTGTACACCGCCTGACTAACGTTATCAGAATATCCATCGGGTTAAGTCTCCGGACTGCCTCACCAGATGAAGTCCGTGCAGTGGCTGCAAAACGTCGGCTGCTTGAAGAAGCGGGCGATGAACTTATGGTTCTTCACTTCATGCACGTTCTTCTGCCTCAGGGCGCCCTGCCTTGCGAAGCCCCTCATCCGCTCACCCCCTTCGCCGTCGCTGCCCTGTGCGTTGTCAGCCATCTTGTACGCGGAAATGGAGTAAAACTGCAAGTTTTGCAATGTGTGAGATGGTTTGCGGTCTCGAGTCTGTGCGACCGGGTGCTGAGCTTCGCTGTCGCCGTCTGAAGCCGCGGGTACAGCGCACTGAGGGGCAGGGAGCCTCGCTTCTCCCACTCACAGTAACATGTGATGCTGCGAAACCCCGCCTCTCCCGTTTTTATTTCAGCCCAGTTTAATGTGTGAGGCTGACAGCCTTCTCCAAGTAGGCTGCAATATGTAAATCAGCGGTGCGCTGGAGTTTTTTCTCGGCGTGAATCAGATGCAACTCCATTACCTTAAAATCAGTTGATTTCTGTGAGAAAAGTAACATATTGTCGTGCAAACACGCGCATAAATCGTTTGACGATCTTCAGTGCCAACATCCTTTTGGAAACGTGGTCTGGGAATGATGATCTGTTGATGCAAAATAAACCAAATATCCGTTATAACTGCTAGAATTCGAGGTCGTAACCCTAAGCTTTTGGGCATGTAGTACATTTTTTGCTTATACATCGCACAGCATCCGTCTATTCGTTTTTTGTAACCACTTATCCAATTAAGGTCGCAGCCATCAGAAGCCTGTCCCGGGAATAAGTCTATTTTATGTAATCATACTATTAATACCATGACTATTTTATGCTACTTTATCCTTCTGTCAGGCATAGTCAGTTCACTTAACATAGGAAGTGACGTAGCTTTTAAGGAAAAAATAGACTGAAACAAAGACCGCGGGTTCAAGTCCCAGAAAAGCTCAGGCGGCGTACCTGCTATCAAAGTGCCAAACTAACGGCATCACTGAGTTACCAAACTATATTTAGCTGGAAAACGCGCAAATTTGTAGACCTTCATGGCGACAACAGTCTGAGAAAAGAAGGATAAAGTTCTTTCTCTTTTGTTGTTCCCGCTTTTCATGGGTAGGCGGTGAGCTGCGTCTTTATCTTTTTTTTGCCACTGTTTTTCTGCTACAGGTTACTATCGCCCCGTGAGACCCGGGGCACCGGCTACGTAGGTCGGGAGCCCTCTGATAAATTGAATTTGTTGCAGCAGGTGGCAAAAGAGCTTGCTTTCGGCGCATCCAAGTGCCCTTTCCACCCGTTTTCTGAAAAACACCAAGTTATTGATTGAACTCGGCGGTGGCTCCACACTGACTTCCGTTCTCAGAATAGGGGATCTATGGCAGTAACAGCAACTGTTATTTGCTTCTGATGAAAACAAAGCATTTTTTTACTGTCCTACTTGAGTTTTACCAACGGGAAACTCATACAGGTTTCATTACGACACTGGCGCACAGTTTAATCCGAATGAGGTCAGCCTTCTTTCAAGACTCAGTTTTGGTTCTCCAGTTAGCTGGCAGCGAGAAGCGGAGTCTAAAATTGACGTGAGAGGCACCATGGTGGAGAACAGACTGGAAAGTGCGTTGCAATTGAGAAACTGCCGTTAAGGAGAGAGCCCATAACAGATTGCGTTCTTTAACGAGGCCGAGGCCACGTGTGTAAACTGAAAATTGTGCTCTACTGACCACACTGGAAAAGAAGGGCGGAAGAAATTTCACACTACAGCTATGGATGGCCGTGTGGCAGCATACTACGTATACCTAATTCTGAATTTCGTATCTCCTCCATAAAGGATATTTACAAAAAACATTGTCTTCAATAGAGAATATATCTGCAATTTAACACCGGCATGTAAGCCATTCGTCTTTCACTGGTGCATAAATACTGTGCGTCATGAAAGTGTTTCCATGCAATTGCTTTCCAATTTGCATGGGCTATATGCAGAGTCCATCCGCAAAACACACTGACTTTGCGTTACAGTGCTCACCTGTGCCTTCATGTGGACATGTGCATGCATGTATATTTGGCCGCCAGACAGGAGCCCCCTTACACAAGTACGCCTATCTCCCACATCGGTAAAATGTTGCTTCTCGTTGGTTTATATATTTCATCGACTTCTCATAATAAACATGCCTAAATACTTTTCTGTTTTGCGTTGCCCCTGGCTTTATTTAAAGACCACCAGTCTAATATCTATACAAGCAAGCTTTCGTTTGATTGTTCTACGTTTTAGTAAAACATACATTTAAACGACACCCGTTATGCGCTTTAGTTGATTTCGAATAGTTTGTTTGTTTATGGATATAAGCTTTGCATATGAAATAAATAAAATCAAGATAAGTCTGCCATGTACTATATGTACAGGTCATTAAAATGCATATTTACACGCAATGTTCCACAGCTATGCATATTAATTTTATAATTTTAACATTTAATTTTTAACATTCATCATTTACCTTGAAACTTTCTGTCAAACACTACAAAATAAAACAAGAATTTTATTAAATATGATATTGCCTGGATAATGTGCATAAAAATATCTATATTTAGAATAGTGAGTCAGCTTATTTATGTTATTATTCAAGTACATATTTAGACTTTCGACATCAGGTATAGTAACATACGGGTTCTAGTGTTTAACGATAAATTCGTAATTCCTTACAATCTTAATCGTAATACTCTGAGAATGAGACGCCCATTATTCTCAATATATCGTATGTAGGCCTATTTACGGTAATCTTTCGTCACTTGAAATGCTCATCGTTCGTATGCAAAAAGTAGGCCTATACACTGTGACTAATATAATATTTTGGGACACGTCTGGCATAAAATGATCAAAGTAATTAATACGCCACTAAAATAAATGGATAAAATCAATTTAAATACCACTATTTCCCTTCACCGTGAGATGGTCTATTATAGGAAAGACACCTTGACGTTATGCATCCGCTGGCAGAAGGCGGCAGCAGAGCAGGCGACCCTGGTTTTATGTAAACCGCGCTTCGCTGCCTCGAGATGATCCAGCGGTGAGGTGCAAGGTGGGGGGCAACCAAACAGCGGCCCAACATCCCGCCGGACTGTTTAATAATGCTATACGGCTCAGCACAGGCTTGAGTCCAAAATTTTCAACGTAATGAAATTAGCCTATAACTGTAAAACCATTCTAGGGACTGCGGTTGTATACTTAATCACGTCCTCGTTATACGGGAACTCACGATTTTTCAGTAGCCTAATTCTGGTTAAAAACTGACGCGAGGATGAGCTTTGATCGCAAATTATTAAGATCGCCAGATTGTATTTAGCAGATGCACACCTAACATGCAACTACATAGCGAGACTTCAACTAATGGTTATTTCAGATTGAATATCATATGGCTTTACGTTACAGTCTGTATATACAGGCCTACAAAAAATATATTTATATAACTTAAATGTTACTCTATATAAAATCACTGCGTTCAGATAATTCAATTAGGTGCAATGGAAGCGTCCAATAATTCGAGATGCTCCATTGTAATAAACATATTCTGTATAACACCAGAAAAAACTGTTATTGTGCACAAAAGAATACAAACCGTTTTTACAGTTTGTCTAATTTTGTGCTAATGAATTTGGTATTAGCATATAATTCGCAGTGAATCGTTTCATATAGGCCAAGTTATGAAAACCAAATTCTTACTGTGCCCACTTTCTGCTTAGTAAACACAGCTCCGCAGTATATTGAACTCAGTGGTCTCTTTATCCATATATTGTCTTTATTTCTCAGGGCTAAATTGCCGGGCTCTGCGGCAGCGGTGAGAACAGCTAGAAAAGAGTGAGAAGGAGAGCGAGCGGTGAGCGCACGCTGTGGGCCGCCTTGCCCACCTGCTCCCCGCTTCTCACTGCCGGCGCACCTGCGGAACGCCTACGGAGCCGCAGCGCTGCCTCGCGTCCGCCATCCTCTGCTGTTCCGACCCGCACGGCCATGAGGCTGAAGGGCGCCGCGCCGGTGCACCGGGTCCCCAATTAGTAGGTGTGTGTGCGTGTGTGTGTGTGTGTGTGTGTGTGTGTGTGTGTGTGGCAGAGCTCTCTGCGGAATGCAGGAAGGTGCTCCTCAATCTTAACTACTGCCTATGGGAATAAAGCGTCGGAATGACAATCTAGTGTTCCAGTGAGGTGGTGTGTGTGTGGGGAAAAAAACAACGGGCATCTCTGCCGGAGCTCCTTTAACAATAATCTGTTTTTGACGCATAAACAGTGGATGTTTATCCTACATACAAAATGCTCTCAGTGCTACACAAAACGCTAACCCCTGATGGGGAAACTGCAGTATTACATTTTAGATTATTGACGTTACTTGTGACCCGAAAGACTGCTTTCATTCTCCCTACCTGTGAAATATTCTTGACTCAGACCACTTATGAAGCTAATTGGTGATGCCGGAAGTGTGAAAGGCTTTTTTTATATAGTTGCCATGGAAATGCCCTTATGAAAAACAAAAAGGCGTCAATAATCTGGCCTAGCCCCAGTGTTATAAACAGTGCTCACTCTGGGATTCTGAGATAATGAACAAGTAGATGAATATTCATCCAGTCACACGTACAACTGTATCATTTATTTATTGTTGAATTATAAAGTAGAACTAAATAGATTTACTTCATCAGCGATAATGTCCCTGCGTATCGAGAAAAGGGGAGAAAGGGCATTACGTGCCCGACCTCATTGTGTGTGTAGCGGCCGGCAGTATCCCATGCTGTCGCTTTTGGATGTTCATCCATTAGTCGAGACTTACATTAATGCACCGGTGCTTCTTAGCATCTAAAGTAACAAAACAATGTTTACAGCAAAACCATCCTCGCCTTCTTGGGATCACTGCCATAAACGTGACCGACCTCACTGTTTCAAAAATAGCCTATACTCAAAAGACTTACTTACTTTACTTAATGTTTTATTATAAAAGTTGTCTGAGTTCTGCACTTAAACTAATAAAGCTGTTATGTAGGAAAGGTTATTCGATTTAATTTTGCATTATAATTTTACTTGGTAGTCCGGGTTATGTCTCCTGGTGTGATGTGTTATCGGTATCTTAAGTGAGTAGGTAGCGAACCGTTCTGATAACGGGATAAAGTACCATTATTAATCTTAAACGTAACATCAGCCATTAAATCCCCGGAAGCTCAGAGGAGCGCGACACGGACCCAAACGCCGTACAGACGACCCGGTTCCCTTAGCTGCCCCCGTGACTCTGTTGTTCAGTCTATGCAGCCGTTGCAGGCGTAGCGACCTGCATGCAGCGTAACAGCAGACCCATAATGATAGTGGTAACTATACTCTTGCATTTCATAACTGCCTTAGCAAGCCACCAAGGGAGTTTCTCGCTATTGAAAAGATCTGGGGATATGTCAACCTTTGACGATTTATAAGTTGTCCTAAGAAATGGTAGGCCTATGCTTATATTATATTAATATTGTTATTATTATGAGGCAAGTCGGTACGGAGAGTATTTCTGTTTATTGGCAATGTGTTGATCTTCGTGTCTAGCTTGATTAAAATGTTTATTTTTTCAGAAGTTAGAATAATAGAATAAAGAAGAAGAATAGTCTACATTTTCCTCCTCATCACAGCATGCGTCTTCATTTGCAGAACAACCTGGGAAAAACCAACCATGACTAATCTACAGGCGGGATCGCACTTATGTAACGTCACCGCATAGGAGGTGAATAGGCCGTTGACTGGCGGTTCGCTCACGAGTTTGGCTCTGATCTATAAGCTCTGCGGCGGAAAGTCGATTATGCCACAGAACGGAGCCGTGCGCACCTGTGAACACGGTAAACCATTAGCAAAAAAAAAAAACAATAATTCCCGCATCCTCTATAGGTATCGTGTTGTGGTGTCCATATAGTGGGCAGACTTTCTCTTTTAATCGTGATTCTGATGTTGATTCGAGAGTCCACAGTTCAACTCCATCGTTCTGATAATGGTAAGAGGATAAGGTAGTTACCTTGATAATATTTACTGGGAAACAGTACCACAACTAAACCGCTGAACGTTTTGAAAGCCCTCGGTAGTGATATAATTAAACGTCGGATGGGCAGGTAAGGTAAATAATTTACATTATTATAAAAGGAATGTCTGCACTTTATGATTCCTTAACTCATAAAGTCTCTGCTCCTTCACTTTACAGTTTGTTCACTGTGACAGCCATGCTCATTTAAATATGACTAGGACGGCTCTTGGGGAAATCAAATAAAAATAATCGGCGTCTCAGCCACTCTTTCCCTCCGGGCAGCGGTCTAAATTAGATCATAGCCCACGTACCCTGCTGGCTGGCTGCGAGCACTGAACTGTGCCATTGCTTCGGCTTCCACTAGAGGAGCACGCTGAGCATGAAGAGAGCGGCATTACTGCATCGCGGGGAAATCAAAGGCGAGTCAATGAGAACATCAAATCTCCCATTGTCTATTCCGGATCATACCGAACAGACAAGCGTAGAGGGACTGAGCTATACAGTAAATGGTTTCACGCTGTTTTCCTGTGATTTAGTCACTTGAAAGACGAGGCCACTGTCCTTGGGCAGTTACCATGACAACGAGGGCATTTTTCAACCTTCCCCCCGCCCCCCGCACCCCATTCACCGTCAAATCGCTAGTCTCGTTGCCAAAACCTCTAAGACTTGACTCCCTTATCACCTGAACTGACAGCGCTTTGCACAGACCGTTGAATTGTACTTAAGACATAGTAAGCATGCCTGTCATTCATGGAATTAAAGAAGCCCCGCCTTTTTGTTATGTTTTTGTGTTTATTTTTTGTTGCACCACCAGTCTACTACAAACCTTAACGGTAAAGAAATATGACGTATATCTTAAGTTTTAATGTGTTCTGGTCGAAAGATTAGATGCAGCAATTCAGCGGCTAACAATAATCACATCATAAGTAGGCCATGGCAAGATTAATCTGGCAACCGCCACGTGCTCCTTTTGATCAGCTGATTGGGGAACAGGACATCCCATTTTTCACGGGGACTTGCGTGGGCTTCGAAATGATCTTCTGTATTTCAGTCGGGAAACCGCAGCCTACGCCGTGTTAATTTTCATGCGCATGTTTCTACCGCAATCAAAATAAAATAACATAATTTAATTGTCATTTTGTTTAAACATTCATTCATATAGATAGGGCATTCATTGGAAGCTCAGCCTAGCCGCAATTACGCCTAGTCGACTCATTGACAGCATGAATGCTTGCAATATGCTACATGCCTCACCTGTACGTCGCTTTTGACAAAGGTGTCTGCTAAATATGTACACGGCATAAATTAAATTTTACACATAAGTTTTTTTCCAGCGCAAATGCATATTAGGCTAATGAACGTACAGAATACTGGAAATAATTTTAAAATTAACCTTACGCATCGGTATTCTATAATTGTAACCTATGGATGCGCCGTATTATTACAGGGAATGTGTTTATTCAGTAAGCCCAGATTTCATAAGGTTCAAATAATATTGAAAGCCGATCGTGAACGGATGGACTCTGACGGTACCTTAGGCGTGATATTTATAGTATCCACAAGGGGGAGCCAGCACTGCATGCATCTGAAGGAAAGCAACCTAACCTAGGATTGTACCAATGGTTTAGACACTAATGTATTTTGATGAACTACCTCAGTGCACAAATAGGCATCAACTTTCATCTAATGCAAAAGTGGGCGCCTGAAGAAGCGGTGGAGGACATCATTTTATACTGCAAAGTGAGATTTGTTAAACTTCCGGTTTATTTAATCCCTGTAACCTTTAGCCGCTATTTGGCGTATCATTTAAGATTATTTAATTGAATGAGGCTTTCCTACGTGAGGGTTGTTGTGCCACCACCGTTTTAATCTCTCTTTATCCCCATGTTCCCTCTTAGGCACCGACTCATCTTCCGCAAGTTTACCCGTAATCTCAGTCTTTCGTAAGTGAACGCAACCATCTGGTACAAATTTGTTTTGTCACGTTCTTAATTCGTCTCGCTATGTATTCTAAGATGATATAGGGGCAGGGATATTTGTTTGCCTTTGAGTCTGTTTTCCCAGGAGTTTCAACAATGCACCCGTTGAACTGACGAACGAAAGTACGGACTCTCGCGATTGGCTCGTTTCTGCCCACGTGATTTCTGGGAATAGCACTTCATCAGTGAAATTACAAGCGTCCCAGCCAGCTGGCCCTGGGTCGGTCATGTTAGGTTTCCATAGTTTTTATTTAAAGTAAATAGCAAATTAATTTTGACATATAGTGCGTCCCTATTAAAAGGAGACGCTATTTACTTAAAATAGCCATGCTTCAATATAATATATGCATCTAAGCAATTTGCATCTTTGAACTTTTCTAAGAAGAATAAGATATGTATATTAGATAATAAGAATAAGATGTATATTAAATCCACAGTTTCTTCCTTCTGAGACAGGCGTGCTCCTGAAATTATTATGCATAAGGCTAAATAGTGTAAGGAAACTTTTCATTGAATTGATGAAACAGCGGGTGCAATGTATTTTATCTTATTTTATCTTTGCAAATACCAGAGATCAGGGATTGAAATCGAGTGAGCTGCACATGATTCCAAACGTGCCAAAAAATCTTGGCTCTTGTAAACATCTGCAAACCTCACAGTTTAATTCAACGGCAAACCTGACTGCATCAAATTGGAATTGCAGCAGTCGCGCACCCTTCTGTCAGACTAACACTGAAATTTATCATGATCATGTTAGGCTAGAGCAGCAATGGTAACTTTCAAAATATATCCGTAAACTGAGTTTCAGGTTTCAAGGGGTAGGGCCATCTGTGAGGGTAACAGGGGCCGGTCAGCTGGTTGGATTTAGCAACTTTCACTTTCGATTTCCCATAAACCCATATCTCTACCCGAAACGCATGTCGCAATGGATTCTGAAAAGGCCCAGTAGAGGGCCCCAATGAGCAGCTTCTGCAGATAACTTTACCTTGAATTTCCTGTAAACCTTGGCTTTATCCGAAGGGTCAGTTTCACGCTTTTGATTTTCAGGAAGGGTGACTGGGAAGAGACATTGTTTTAGATGCTGTACACATTTTTTGTACATCCATCCTCTAAATCACGTATCCCGTGAGGCACAGGGGCACAAACTCACACACTGTAAGCAATTTGGAGAAACTGGGAGAAACTTCAGCAAATCTTCAGAGAACATGCAAACACCACACAGTAAGAGCAGGAATCGGACCCTCAATCCTGGTGGGCTGAGGTCACAGTGAGGCCCACTAAGCCACTGAGAAACATGTAAAAAAATATGATACTGAGACAGCATAAGACGTCAAAAGAGGAAGAATGGCTATTGACAGGTATTAATATTTTGTATGAGTCTAAACTTTCTTTACAGGTAAACACAAGCTATCCATCCAATTTTCTATAGCCAGGAGGTACAAACACCCTGAAGTTCTAGCTGGAGCAAAACATAAAAAAAATGCAAATATAAACCGCATATACATCTTTTTAAATGCTAGTGAGAAGTGCTTTCCAGATGACCTCTTGTTTTTTCAATCTGCAACTTACGTTAACCCTTGTATCAGACGACATTTAGGTCCTATTAGGTGAATGGATTACAATCAGCAGGTTTATTTCCTAAACCAAAATCTCAACATTTTCCCCACCAGAACATAAAAAACAGCAAAACAATAAATCACAAAAAAATACCCTAGCTTGGTCACCAGGATACCGTTCGGGGTCCTTTTTCCTCACCTGAGGCCCAAAGTATATCTAGGTATAAATGCTTGGCTGTGATTAGGTACCAATATGGAGATACTGGGTTTTACATGTTCTGTCATGAAATGCAGAAAGTGATTATAGAGCAAACTAAACCAGCGCTAGTTTACTGTGTCAACAAAGATTACATGCTGTTGAAAGAAGGGAGATTTGCTTAAAGGGAACTAGGCAGGAATGACAGTATACAGGCATCATCTAGTGGTTCTACAGAAATGATACTGAGGCAAGAGCTCCCACATCCCCATGGCGACCCTCAGCTGGATTATAGGGTTTCATTTCCACCCCTCCCCACCCCTCCCCCCCCCCCAACCTTTACAGAGAAAGACAGTCAGAAAGTAAATTTGACCTTTTTAACTTTTGGTTTCTTTTCTTATTTCTTTGGAAGCAACGTAGTTTTTGCGCGCCATCTTTATGTCATTTTTATAGTAGTAGAATTGTAGCTTTGCAGCCAGGAATTCTGCATGTTTTTGCTGTCATTTGCACTCATTTTGCGATTTTAGGTCGACAGTTTCCGTAAAAAACATCTCTCTTTTAGGAGATTGCACAAGGGGGCGGCAAATTGCTAATTAATTGCATTGTGCGTTTGCGTTTTTTTACGAGACATGCAATGTATTGAATACCAACTTAAATTACTAATAAAATATATCATTCATTGTTACAAAACATCTTTATTCACCAGGTCACGTGTTTACACGATCGTGATTTCATTTCTGCGGGTGCAGCTAAATCCGATGCGTTTAACAATGCGAATTACGATCAGGATCCTGAAAGGCAGAACTGTACACCGCCATCACTTTGCAACGTGGAAAAAATATTCTGTGGTTTTTCTTTGATGAATCGATGATGCTCTTCAAAATCATCACTACTCCCTATTCCCTCGAAGAGAAACGCCAAGAAAATACATGAAAGCATTTTGAGATTTCTCCATCGGAATCAGTTAAAACGAAACAGAAAGGATTCTAAGAAAGCCAAACGCGGGGTGGAGCTAAGCGGCAAGTAAAACCCATAGACGGAGCTCGACACAATGCATATGTTGGGCATGTAAGAGAAGGATCTACTTTCCTGATCCGTCACACGAAGTGTTTGTCTAAAGGCAAGAGTAACGGAGTCGATGAAAACAATAATCACACCGAGTGAGATCTGCTCTGCTTCAACACGAGCAGTCAAGACACGTAGGTTGTACGGATTTGTCTGCCAGCTGCACAGCGGGCGCATTTGTCAAAGGAGATTGCTTATAGTGCCGACGGTAAGGTGGTTCATTCTTGAAGATCGTTGCCTTGCTTTATGTTAATAAGTGTGGGTTTTAGGAAAAACAATTGATCCTTCCCTAAAACCCATTAGGCTAAATGCTAACCAAGATATTTCTCTTAGTATCTTAAAGAAGCAACTGGTTTGCGTTTTAGTTGATGCTGGTGTGCCGCATCCAGAGTCAGTTGTGGACTATATGGGAATCAGATGTTTTTCCCGAATGCGATGCCGCAGCATTACTTGCGAATACGGTTAGCTTAGAGTTAACTAAAACTGAAAAATTACTAGCCAGGTGTCAGTAAATGGAATTGCCAAAGCTTTGCGGCGAACATTTTCCCACTTAATTATAGCTATATAGTTCATTATAATTAGCGTGGTTCGAACGTCGGGTGAAAGCAGCGCGTACTTCTATTTTTTATTCTTTAATATGTGGCGACAGTTGTAACAATGGGTTCAGGTGGGGTAAGTAAAATGGCAATATTCCGATCCCACCGAATTAAACTTGTGCGTTTCCCTTTTTTTCCAGATCAGAAGGCTTTATCTCAATCACCTTAATGAAGGACGCTATGGATGACCACGCAGTCTGGTCTTTTCTGTAGGATGGTAGAACCTATTAACGTGGAACGCAATGAAGCAGAAGAGCGCGACAGAGTCCAGCAGTTGGCAGATAATATACAGCCCATTCGGCACAGACCCGACAGCCGTGAATGTCAAACACATTTCCCACTTTTCAGGAACCAGAACGATTTCAGCATCATCAGCATGACTACATCAAAGCTGGAGGAAAGTGGCTTCTATTGGCATTCCATAAATGCCGAAAAGGCTCAGCTGCATCTCAAGGACCTACCTGTGGGAAGTTTCCTGATCCGAGACAGCAGCCGGAAGGACTACTTCTTCACACTGAGTTACAAATCTTCGTCCGGGCCTGTCAATATCCGCATCAGTTTCCAGGGATCGCGTTTTAGCTTGAATGGGAGTAAGGAGACTTTTGATTCTCTATTCAAACTGTTGGAACATTACGTTAAGAAGAAGATTTTGACCAAGCCTTGCAGAAGAGTGAAGGTACAGTCCCTCCAAGAGTTGTGTCGGAAAAGGATTATTGAAACATGGGGCGCACAGAAAATAGAGAGTATCCCACTGGCCGCTGTCCACCAAAAATTTTTGAAATCTTTTCCATACCCTTTGTAATGGTACGGATGGACGCCTGGGGAACATTTGACAAGTTACTAGTTGCTACTCTGTTGCAATGTTTTAGGAAATCTCGTAGCAAACCAATACACTCAATTTCAATCGTTTACGTCTGTCAATGTTTACACTATGCAGGGCACTCGCTGTTCTGTAGGCGTACATCTGCTATGCAGACCAATATATTTTTATATTTTCATAAAGAAAATAAATTTTGTTTTGAAAAAAATAATTCTTGGTTTCTAATCGTGTAACATTACGGCCCGTGAGTTTTTCCCCCACGCTCATTTGCTTAATTTTTAAGGTCCAGGGTTGGCGTTACCAGATCCCGTTAAGCAAAACAGCTCAGAATTACGCCAGTGACACGCATAGCCACTCGGTAATATTCACCGCCTCTTAAGCTACTGACTCTTCCGTTTAAATCTTTACTGCCAGAAAGCTTCAGTTTTTAATATTCATTAGTAGTCATCTTTAGAGCATGCCAAATAATACGCTAGCCTAGGGGGCAGTGGTTTCGTGCTGAAGACCGAACTAGCTAATATTAGACATGTTGAAGCAATTCTTAAGATTTCCAATCATGCTTATGAACCCTGCATACAGTTATCAGCCGTTTTTACACTATTTTTCCAAACTAAACGAGCGGGAATCCAGCATTAAGTTTGGATTTGCTCGTGCTCGGTCTTCCATAAGTTAAAAACGCAGGGTTATTAATTAATCGCTGGATTGTGGTTGTGATGACTGATATGTGTAAATCAAACGAAACGAGATTTACTGTCACTGGAGCCCCGCCCCCAGTGCCTGCCAGCACTGCAGGGTATCATTTACAAGAAATGTAGCGGGTAGCGCTGACGTGACCCCGTGGGAGCCGAGGGCAGGGCTTGCCTGGAACGCAACCCTAAAATACTCCCAGACGTCTATAGCGAACAGCGGCCACAACCTGAAGCGCCGTACGGTTTAACTACCTGCAAAGCGACCATAACAAAGCCGTCATTACGCATATCTTGGGTAAATTTGTGGTAAATTATCAAGTGTCAGTCGGTGAATTTTATGCCGTCTGATAAATACAAAGGTAACCCTTTACTTGTCGGGGCACAAATACTGAGTAATAACTTATTACTGAAGTACAAATTATGAACAAATCACGAACAAATATACTTGCTACTTTACAAAGGCTTGCAGAATTAACAGACGTAGTAACAAATATAGTAACTTTGAGATAAAACATGCGTCACGATTCATGGATGATGAATTAACATGAGATCAGTAACTAAGACAGTTTGTGGTTAATTAACACATACGTAATGGCATAATGCTACATTATTTGTGCCCCTTCAATTAAATTGTTAACAATATAAAGCATAATACAAGCGGTTACAGAAAATGCATTCATGGAGATTGTCATAATATATATAAGCAGTGAGGTTCAAATGATCACATCGATGATAACCTTTAATGTTAGTCTTCACTTTCTTCAGTCTTGCAATTAAAGATTTAAACAAACGTGGCTCCTACAGTACGTACCTTAGGACCACGGTTTATTGATTTATTTACCACGCTTAACATCGAACGATTAAGTGTTTTGAGTGCCGTGTCAGGGAATTTTCGAAGTTTTTTCGGGCTTCCTGGTTTCTTTCTCTCTGTTCGTTTTCAGGAATTGCGTCGGTTTATCAAAAGAGAAATCGGTGTAAAAATGAAACCTATAATCCAGTCAGGCCCATTTCCCAAAAGTGTAATCGCTTAGAGTCACCTTGTAATACTGGAAGAATTCCATTCTTTATTACTTCCTAACTCCTTCATGATCTTCAGCTTCTAAGATGAAGCTGTGTTTGTGATGTGATTTATTATGATTTTATATATATATATATATATAAATATAAAACAGGCTATCTACAAAACTTCATTACATAATGAAAGAAGTTAAAATACTTGGAAGAAATCACGCGAGCTGATGGACCGCACAGGGTGTTCAAGGACTGGAGCGTTACTGTCAGAAATACATTCAGCCTACATTAGGAAGGTCGGCGATCAAGAAAACCAGTCGACGCAATGGTGCTTGTACATTCGCGGGTAAAGATAAAACGTATATTATCTGCCTGACTTATCACCGGGTTGATAATATAGGCAGGAATTTCTAGAAATTAATACTGCCAAACTTTGATCGGGATTTTTCCCCCGTGTCATATGCGTTTGCCACAAAACCAGCCTCTACCTCTTTCAGACATTAACTGACACGTCCTTCTTGAAACAGGATAATCAAAAAGGTAGTTTAGATTTCAGTTTGGTGAAAACCGGACACTAGTTTGAGCTTTAAAACCACAAATATAATGGTCAAATACTGATAACTATGTGACACACACACACAGAGTTGGTCTTCCTATCTAAATGGGAAATGTCCATTCATTTCTATGGGAAAAACCCTAATCCCTACCCAACCTAAACCATAAGCAAACCAACCAGAATACAAGACTTTCGGCATTTTTACTTTTTTGATTGCATTCACAGATTCTTATAAAACTGAGGTGATCCAAAAGGGGACCTGAAGAAGTGTCCCCACAAGTAAGGAAGTTTCAGGTTTTACCGCACTTAGGGGACATTTTGGTCCCCAAATGTGATCTATGCAAACCCCCCCACCCCCACCACCAACCAACACACACACACACACACACACACACATGGAGATCCACACATGCGTTTAAAGGTGCCATTCATCACTTCTGACCCCAGTGTATGCATGTATCTCTGATAAGGAAGACAAAAAAGATGTTACCGAGTTTTATCTCTTCCAGGAAAAGTGTTTGAATTTCCGCGAAGAGACATGCAGTTTATCCTCTGCGCATTTAGTCTGTGGGGTCTACAGTTACTGTGGCTTCACCAGCAATACTAAGCAGCAGCCTGCAGGTCCACAGAGGCGCCCCCTACTGGAGACACGTGACACTACTTTCACCTTTCACCGCATTCAAATGCTAGTTCACCAGACTGAGGAGAAGTTTTAATTAGCTAACCATAGAGTCTGACCTAACGTTTGGGCTTAGCAAATCTTAGTTGCTCTAAATGTCAAACTAAAGTTCGACGGCTAGTCTCCAGCATGGCTTCACCCCCATCCAACCTTCTGCACATGCTCATTAAGTCCGTGGCAGGTGTCACTGTCAACCAGCCAAAAAAAACAAATAAATAAAAAAATTCAATTACCAATGTCATTAAGAACTGGAGACTGGTGTCAACAAAAGTTTACAGCAGAAACTGAATGAAGTTACTGAGCATAACCACATCCTCCTCGTGGAACACTGGTACAGTTCATGGAAGGGTAGGCTTTCAAAGAAAATATCAGCAGGCGACAGGGCAGACAGAGTAACTGAGTCACACCTTGAGCGGCTCAGATGATTACCAGGAAGGCCGGGGTTAGGCGACTGTGCCCCCCCAAAAACACACCATGAGACAGAGACCACAACCACCATCACCACACTTAAGAGTTTCCATAGCAATGTCATCCTGTCATTCAATCCAGAAGAGGAGGGGGTGGGTAGGGCACACGTGGTTCAAGTCTGACGTTGTGGTTGACAAAGCCCCTCGATGCCCACCTGTACCCGCTTGCCACCCTTCCTCGAAGCCCCAGGCAGCATGAGCCCCTCTGGTTCCGTCATTTTGCCATGATCCCGGCTGAGATAAAGAACCACGGCACACGACCTCAGAAAACACACTCATTTTGGCTGGAACACGTGGTGTCATAAGGTCAGCGGGGAGAGGACGTTCCGGATGTCAGGCATCGCAGGACGCTATCTGTGCATGCGCACCCCATATCAGCAGACGCTTCTTGACTCGTACTTGGACCAGAGCGACATTCTTCTGAAAAAGCAGAAATTATAGCAATAGAAGGAAGCAACACGTTCAGAAGTAGTTTCCTAGTACAGTTGTCAGCAGCTTAAGGGTGCCATCTGGAAACCACAACTCCTGGGGGGGGGGTCTCACCAGCCAAACAGTGCGAGTAACCTCACTGACCCCACCCATGATTAGGGATCACAGCTGCGAGCATCGCAGACGGCCAGCAGAATGCCCCTCCCAACCAGGTTTCAGAAGTGAGTCAAGTCCCTCCGACCACAGAACGCCGACCACGTCATTACGTTTAAGGTCGTGAACCGCACACGTCACACAACGTCAGAGAAAAGACATCCAATGGCTGGAAGGGTTAAGCGAGGTCAGAGGTTGACTTGAAGGGCGGCAGCCCAAAAAGAACCGGAACCTCCGATCTTCCGTCCGGCACGGCACCCCCCACACGAGAGGTGACAGGAAGAGAGAGAGACCCGGAAGTGAAGCCCAGAGTACAATCATTTATTGCAATTTATTAACAACTTCCATCAGTAACTTGTGCATGACAACATATCAGAAGCAGATGGATTTGTACAGGACGTAAACACATGCAGCCTTGTCCAATTTTACACGCGTTTCCGTCGTGGCGAAACTATGTACATTCCCACAGTTCGACAGTCTGGTGCAGGTTGAGGGTAACGCACACTATTGCTATCATTTTTGCCTCTCTCGTTCCTGCGATCGACCGCTCGTAAACTGAACCTGGGTGAGGAATTTCAGGCATCCCATCTCCCGGGAAATCCGGTGGAGGAGGAGCAGCGGAGATGGCACTCCCCCCCCCGAGCACGTCCCCTCAGGTGGATCCTGCTCTTGTCATCTCCCATTTTCGGCAGGTCGAGAACTCACGCGCTGCCCAGGTTTCGTGTCAGGATCACCATCTCTCAGGGGACACCCCTTCTCTGATATCACACTGATTGGGGGAGTCCCCAGTGGGGAGGACCACACCCATGTCAGGGGTGCCTGTTCAATCCCACAATCCTGCCGGTGGTCGGCACCACATGTCAGCCAGCGATGCATCGACCCAGGAGGTCCGGCTGGTGCTGTTGTGTAATTCCGATAGTTGGAAATTCAGGGAATGGAAATGATCGTAAAATAATGTTGGAGGGAGGGGGCAGAAAGGACGAGAAAATAAGGCGGTGGTGGGGATGGCGGACAGACCCCCGAAAGGGGACAGACGGGCACAGACAGAGTGTGGACGAGCAATAAGAGCAGGGAAATAAAAGAGAACCCAGTGCAGATGCGAATGGAACAGGCAGAGAGCTAAAGGTCAGGTGATACCAGGAGCACATGGTGTCCTCCGTCAGGGTGACGCGATTCCGACAGAAGGTACATCCTACGGACAGGAGCCCTCTACAGTTAGCAGAAAAAAAAATTATCCAGTGAAGAGAAAGAGGTCAATTCATCTTCCACTAAGCACTGGCTCACAGTCAGCCTGTACTAGGAAGCAGAGGCCAGCAGGCGGGGAACAGCCTGGGCACAGTGCCAGCCTGGGAGATGCATCTCTCAGAAATCTGTGCCGGAAACCCGAGCTTCAGTGCGGCTCGAAAGGACTTAATACCTGCATTAAGACGGCATCACATTCATCAGTGTTTGACTGGTAACACGCTAGAGAGGAGCAGTGCTCAGGCACTGCAGCAACGGCCTACACACACACACACACACACACACACACACACACACACACACACACACACACACACACACACACACACACACACACACACACACACACACACACACACACACACACCCAAAAAGTACAAAACAGCACCAAGCCAGACTGAAGGGAATTCATTAAGTCAGCTGTGCTTTGACTATTTGTATTGGACCTTTGTCTCTTAACAGGTCAGCACGTCAATGTCCAGATAGAAAAAAAAAAAACAGCAACACACACACACACACACACACACACACACACACACACACACACACACACACACACAAAGCACGCTCCACAGCAAAGCACACGTATGAGTGACAGAGGGAGGGAGAGAGGAAAGGCAGCCAATCACTGAGAGAGGGGTGTGGTCACAGTTAACCCCACCCCCATGCTGGCTGGTCTGTTCTCAGAGCTCACTGTGCAGAAGGTCTTCTGTGGCCTCCTAATCCTCTGCTGGTGGTGCGCTGTCCATAACAGGTGGAGGTGATGCTGGAGAAGTCTGTGGTGCATCGCCCTCCTCATCCTTCTCATCCTCATCCTCCTCCTCCTTCTCTACATCCTCCTTTGCCTCCTCCTCCTCCTCCTCTACCACCTCTTCAGGGTGGGGCAGCCCCCCCCCACGTACCTCAGGGGGGTTACCCAAGCAGCGCAGGCTGGGGGGGTCAGCTGGAGGCAGCAGTGTCAGGGACTCCACGCTCAGGGAGTCAGAACCATTGTCCAGGAACAGGGAGATGGTGGGCTGGGGCGCCGGGGTCAGGCTGGGTGCCAGTATTGGGGGCGTGGCCTGTTGCTGAGATGTGGAGCCCGGTGTCTCCATAGGCTCCGCCTCACCAGGGGGGCAGTAGTTGGTTTGGTCCAAGAACGAGGCATCATCTGCTAAAATAACCAACGCTGAATATTAATTCACCAATCAGAAAGGACTCTCATTTGTACAATAAAGAATACAGTAATCACTATAGATAACTGCTAATTCCCGGTGGAGTTTGGACTGATTTGAAATCTTTAGTTAATGACACCATGGAAGCACTAAGAGAGAAAGTCAAACCGACAACAGACAGTGAGAACAGTGCAGAGAAACCGGGCAAAAAAAAAAGAGGGAAGAGGAGGGCGGGACAAAGAAGCTCAGAAATGTGCCCCCCCCACCGATTGCTGCATTCCAAACTGCATCACGACGGCCCCAGGTATACCTCACGTTCAGGAAGTGACACTCGAGACTCAACCCCCCCCCCCCCCCAAGACTTGTTCTGAGTAATGTGGCTGGGGCGTTGGGAGTTGACCCAACACTCAATACTCTGGATGGTGAATCTGAGTGCCCAGGGTTGTTCCAATACGTTTCCTGCATAATGCTCACTTCACTCACTATGGAAAGAGTGCGGGGGTGGGGCAACAAACACAGTAAAAAGGCAGGCCCTCTGTCCCCCACCAGTCCTCCCTTGATAGCACCCGATTTTGCGGAACATGGAGACCTGCCTGGGAGGGTGAGGCCACGCCCACACGCAGCTCTAAACCCAGTGTCCGCCGTGTCCGGCCTCAGACAGACTAAACACCCTCCGCCGTCCCTTCCTGCCAGACCTGACTAGAGGAAGACAGAGCAGAGAACACAGGGCAGGCTGAACAGTGGCACACAGATGGAGGACGGATAGGGGAGATCTGTGGGCAGGCAGGCAGGCACAAAACAGAGAGCAAGCACAGACCGGGATCGTGTGTGTTCTGGGTGGGGGGGGGGGGTGGGGGGGGGGGGGGTGGGGGGGGTTGAGAAATGAAGGCCAATTCATGCATCATCACTGATCACTCCAGAAGAAGTACAGGATGCCTTAAAAAAGAGGTTTTATGAGTGAGAGAAATGTTAAGTGCGTCTCTTAACTGGAAATGGGAAGTGGAAAAGGGGAAACAAAAGGTTTCTAAAAGTATCAAATGGCCAAAATGAAACAGCAGGCCCTGCGGAGGAGACTGCTGCGGCTTGGACTGCCCAGGGGGGTGTAAGCGGTCCTTTTGATATCAGCAATGCCGTGGGATGTGCTGAAGCGAATGAAAGCAGACAGGAAGGCAGAGGGCAGGTGCATCATGGGACTTGCTCTGTGGCTGACTGTTACTGGGGCAACCACAGTAACAATCAATAACCCGCACTTGGTTAGGCAAGGGGATTTTCACAATTGTCACATAAACAGACTGTATTTTCGATGCCACTATTTAAAGTGACGGCGTCCCTTTAGCGGTAACATTATGTTCTTAGGTGTATTAAATGATCTTGGTCGAAATACACATTCGTAGTATCGTGCTATGCCTGGAGAAGGACATTCCGCGAGAAACAATTCAGTTCCTATGCGGAACAAGCATCATAGGAAATCAAAGGAAATCACAGCCCTGACCGAGGGGCTTGTCACCATAGCTACTGTAGTGAGCATGATTACTCACACACATTCTTACTCAGTTCTGTGGAACGAAGGATGCCTGTCCCTCATTCCTGGTATTGTGTGTTAATTATGAGCCTGGTCTGCTGCTCACAGAAAGTTTGATTTCGCGGAAAGAAAAACATTAAAACAGTTAAAAACAGATAAAGAAACAAAGCTTATCTTGAGTGACACAGTCTGGGTGATGCTAGCTGAACAATCTCTGGGTCACTCTGCACGACAAGTCCCTGAGTACCCAGAGCTGTCCCAATACCTCTCCTGCTTAATGTTCACTTGGCTCATTAGTGTGGGACCTGATCAGCTATTTTTTTGCCATCCTGACTGTGTGGATTCCTGCCCAAACCCCATCGTTCACACCCCGTGTATCACTGCAATCAGAGGGCTTCTTACATTTTCTTACCTCCTCGTTGTGTTTAAAGTGGGAGGATATGCGGCATGTCACCTGACTCTCCCCCCCATCTGAGACCTGAAAACGCAGAATGCTCAGTAGGGTGCTAAGATGACCCAGGGCTGCTAGCCCCACTGACCCCCTTAACATCCACTCTTAGTCCAGGTCACTTTCGGATCCTTCCTCTGGTCATGCATGCCCTGCTCTGACACAGGGGATCGCCGCGGCCTGCCATCCTGCCACCGTTTAGGATCCGGCGGGATTTGGACTCCAGTCACCATGCGATATGGGGGGGCTGGAGATTTCCTGGCAAAGCCTCCTTAGACAAAAAAACCCCCCCAGAAGTTTAAAACTGATTCCTCAGCACTTCAAAAGGAGCCTGGAGCTTTGGAGGTTAGTTAATCGGACCACGGGCCCAGAGTCCGATGCTATGTGTGGGCAAGGTCCAGTCAAGCCCCCATCCCACTTACGACAGAGTAAGACTGCCACTTCATAAAGGGATCACGTCTTTGCCGTCAAATGGAAATTCGTAAGATAAACACCAGTCCACATCAGACGGAGTTAGCGGAGACCTAAAGAGGCACCGAGAACCACAGAGCCAGACGTTGTCAGTCGTGCGCCTTTCCTGGGGGAAAAAAAGAGTTTGTGTTTCGAGCAAAATGAAAGTAAGAGGAGAACCGTGAGACAAGCAGACGGGCAAGAATCGGTCCGCAGGTGAGATAGAGAGACGGTCGACGTCAGCAAAGAGCCCCCTGAAAAAATATCACCGCAACGTTAAAACGTACTGAGGACAGCTGGGTGATGGGAGCATCTGGAAGAGCTTTGGAAACGTGTGTGTGGCCCGACTGAGAAAGCACCGGCACGCAAGCAGTCCGACGCACGGATATTTAGGCTGCCTGGGCACGCAGAAACACAGCTGCAGACATGCGGACGCACAACTGTGAAATGTTTACATTGGGTGGGTAGGGGGGCAGGGTGTGAAGGTTTTGGAATAAAACAAAAACATCCTCCAAAGCCAGGCAGCAAGGCCTGGCACGGTGCATGTGCCACACGGAAGCATGCAGCAATCTGACTACACTCACGGCCAGTGGGCTTTCAAATGGGGCAGGGTCACTGCTGCTCCTCCCAGACAGCGTTACCTGAGGGGCTCTGGGTGGCCGACTGGGCAGAGCCGGAGGCAGTGCTGGCAGTGACTGAATCACAGCGACCTGTGCTGCCACTGGAGGGTGGGGACGGTGACGACAGGGGGGAGGGGCCCGCAGGCCCAGCGCAGTGGGCTACCGCAAAGCCTGCAAGACACAGAGATAGAGATCAGTACAGAGAATGACTCTAGAACATTCCTTCCGTCCTTGTGCTGCTGCGGAGGCAGCCAGCACTATCCCCACACCAGCCCCGCCATTAGCAGGCCTCCGAGCGCGACACCTCACCCCGCCAGCGTGGCCACAGAGGACGGTAGCCGGCCTACATTCACCGATGGCAGCGCTCCAAGGGGCTTCTCAGAACCTGCCTGAGGACGTTGCGCGCAAGGAAATCCCGCGCATGTAACCGAAACTTGCAGATTAGTCAAAGCACTCCCCCCCTGCTCCCCCAAGGACTCCCCTGCCGCAACATGACTGTGCGCCACAGCGCCACCTGTGGCACAGAGCTGTCAGCACGCTAACAGAACTGAAGAGAGAGGAAAACAAAGGCAGCTGACGGGTTACTGCACGGGGTCCTAAACAGGAATTCCAGTGCTCTGGAACCCCCTACACAGAACCAGGGAGGACTACACATCTTCAGTTAGGGATCACACTGGAGAGATGTCACCTGCAGTGACTGGCCAGCAGAACGGGGTCCAGCTGGTCCAGAGAAACAGAAAACCATCAGACACTGGGGAAGCACAAGGCATGCTTTTTTCTATGTGAACTAAAATTTTTCAAAAAGTGATGGATTGTCCCCAGGTGGGACAGACTCCCAACAGTAGGAGGATAATGGTTCTGGTCCAATAAGGGCTCTGGTCCAATTTTCAGCTCAGCTGATTCAGAATAAAACCGCTTTTAGTGCTTTTTTCCCCACCTTACTTGTTGACAGTCAAAGTGAACTCCTGCCTAACGACTGGGGAGTCACTGCTGAATCACCTCGTTTACCTGGAACCTTGTCAACGGAGGTGAAGACGGAGCGCGCGCCGGTGGGCTCGCACAGGCCACGCCTGGACTGGTCGTAGAAGCGGAAGGGCAGCTGCTGGGCTGACGTCTGGCTGAAGCCCAGCACAGCTTCTGAGGCTGGCTGGATGGGCAGGTCCAGGAGAGCTGGGGCGTAAAGATTCACCCACTCAGACCATATTGCATTCACAGTCAAAGAACTTGTTCGGTAACGACTCGCTTGCTCAGACTGGATGGCAATCAGTCAAAGGACTCATTCAGTAAAGACTTGCTTACTCAGATTGTAGGCAGCCACAATCAAAGGACTCTTTCGCTGAAGATTCAGTTGCTTGGACTGGATGGCAGTCACAGTCAAAGGATTCATTCAATAAAGATTCACTTACTCAGGCCAGAAGCTGTCATAGTCAAAAGACTCATTCACTGAGACTAGAGGGCAGTCACAGTCAAAGGATTCATTCAATAAAGATTCACTTACTCAGGCCAGAAGCTGTCATAGTCAAAAGACTCATTCACTCTGACTAGAGGGCAGTCACAGTCAAAGGATTCATTCAGTAAAGACTCGCTCACTCAGACCAGATGACAGTTGCAGTTAAAGGACTCGTTCGGTAAAGAGCCTCTTGGTCAGACAGAATGACAGTCATAGTCAAAGGACTCATTCAGTAAAAACTTGCTCACTGAGACCCCTCGTTTGTTATGGACTGCTTGGAGGGAGACTCACCGGCTATCCGTTGCATCTTCATGCGCCGGGCCTGGATGCGGCCCTTGGCCAGCCGCTGCTTGGCTATGATGCAGCGGATGTGGTCGGCAAACACGAAACTGGCCTGCAGGATGGGGAACGGCTTAGCATGAGGGTTGGACGTGGGCTTGTGGATAGTGATGTTCAGGGCTCTGCTGTCGTCCTCAACGCCGGAGACCTGCATGTCCTGCGGGCGGGGCACATATCCACGGCGTCATGGAAGATGTCATTCACTTCAGAGTAGAGCAGACAAAGATGTGGAAAACAGACACACACACACACACACCTATAATACATTTTTTTTAAGTTAAAATTGGTATGGCATGGTGTAAAACCTCGGAAGCTGATTTAAAGAGCCCACCCACCCGGGCCTGGCAGGGGCGGAGCCCAGTACCTGGAGCAGGCCCGCAAACTTGACGACGCCCCAGCCGAGGCGCTTGCTGTCTGGTTCCACCAGGCTCATCTGGTACACGTCAACAGCCAGGAAGCGCTGAGCCTGTCCACCGTCCTTCGTTACTACCATGCAAGCGATGAGGTCACTATTGTCTGCATGTTGGGGCGGGACATTGGGTGGGGCGATGGGCGGAGTAGGGGTGGGGCAGGAGAGAATAGCGTCAATGTAGGGCGGGGTGGGTGGGCTGGCTGCGACGCACATGCACTGAGATCAGAACAAATCTATAGATGTGTGACACAAAAACTTACAAGGAAAGAAGGTGCAGGAAGATGGTGTCAGATCTTCAGACAAAATAAGACCATCACCCGGTTACGGCATATACTCTTCCGAACATTATCTAACTAGATGGAGGATAAATCGCACCTTATCTAATCTGGAATCGCAATAATGTGCCACCGCCTCACCCAAACGAGCTCCCCCGCTGTCTACGAAGTGGTATCACCCACACCAGGGACCCTAGCAATGAGCGAAGGCGTCTGACAGCAAGGAGACCAGCGTGGCCTCTGTCTGACACTGGGCATAGAGCGTTTCAGAAGCACGCGCGGTTCTGGTGCCGGGCTATAACCGACAGCACGGCGGGAAATCCTCTGAGTCACCGTCCGCCAAGCAGGTGATGTTCCGAGAGCTGACTGGAGGTCGCTGCAGGCTTTGCCCCACGGAGCAGCACTGTGGCCCCCCCCCTCCCTCCACGGGCTTCGCTGGAAACTGCGCTTCGCTGAAATTCACAGGGCACAGAAGCTCATGTCTGCGTTACAGAGGTGTGGCGATGATGACGTTAATGAGTCAGCGGAGAAAGCAGGGCCGAGGACATGAGCGTCTGCAGAGCACGCATGCATGCACACATGCACGCACCTGCAAGCGGCGGCCAGAAGTACGCATTTCACTCTTTTTTTTTGTTTTATTTGTCTGTTTTTATAGCAGAGGACCTGCCCTAACGACCGCCGGGTGACTGTCTCTCACCCTTAGCCTGCTTCCAGCTCCACGTCCCGCCAGCCTGGTTCCAAAAATCAACAGCTTCAGACCCAGACGCATGGGGGGGGGGGGGGGGGGGGGGTCGGGGTACTTCCTGAGCATGTAAAAATAGATGCTGCTCACAGGTGAAGCCAGCCCCATCACGGACTAGACCTCCGGCATCCGGAGCTACTCTGTTGCCATGGTGACACTCAAATTTCAGCCCCCCCCCCCACGCCACCACACACACACACACACACACGTACTGTGATAAGAAACACCTGCTTATTCTGTCTGAACTATTATTTGTATTATTAGTTTCCCCCGTTTTTCACCCCACCCACCCACACCTTCTAAAGAAACTTGCGACATTCCCAGTGCTCCCATGTTTGCCCCCTCTCACAGCACGCACCGACAGAGAGAGCATCACAGTCAGAGCTGACACCTTTACAGAAACAGCGGAGGATGCGTGTGCTTGCACACTATTTACATGCGTGTGCCTGTGTTCGTACGGGGTCCTAAACAGGAATTCCACCGCAAACAACCACAGACCAAATCCAGAATTTACACGTAGTAGGTGTTCAAAAGCAAAAAGCCACAAGACTGGGTATTCTGTCTAATCCAGATTGGGATTAATGCTCATGTTCGTCATGTCAGCGTTCTGCTCATTTCAATAAGAAAAATGACGTGTAATGCGTGATACATGAGTTTTCCAGAAAGCAGCAGTAATGACGGCAGGCAGCTGTCTGTGGGGGCTGACAGACAGAGAGTGACCCCCCCCCCTCACTTGAGGCTGGGAGGGTCAAAGCCAGATGGAGATATTTGGGGTGTCAGACAAACAGGCCACATTTAAAGGGTACATCAGTCGTGGGTGGTGCAGCATGGGTGGGGGACAGGAAGTGGCAAAGGTGGCCGTGTGACCCACGGGGCCTTGGCGTGTGCGTTGGCGTCGTCCCACGGCATTACAGTAAAGCGCCTGGTGCACACAGGAAAGGCGCCCCCCTCAGGCCCCCGCAGCTACAGCTGCCGGCCGTGTCAAGAAAAGATGAGTCAGAAAATTTTTAAATAACCCTCGGAGGGCTTTTGAAGAAATGACAGGAAACAAGGCCGTGATGCGTGTGTGACTCACTGAGATCCAGCACGTCGTCCATCTTGATGAGGTCCTCTGGACGTGTGAGGGGCAGTTGTGTCTCTGGCTCCCCCCGCAGCTGGAGCGAGAGCGAGCGCAGCATGAAGAAGACGCGGATGGCCTGCGTGAGGAGAAAGACGGCGGGTCATGCAGAAGTCCACATCGCCTCGCCGTTGGCTGGATAGACAGGGAGGAGGAAGCGTCGCATCTCCAATAATCCCAGCGCGAAACAAGCCCATGTCAACCACCCCCACAAACAGGACCCACCCTCCGCGTCCGCTCCACGTCTCCACACGGCAGGCGCTTGACGAAGTCGATTCCCGTCAACGGGGTGCCAGTAGGGGGCAGCAATATAGAGGCATCCATCATCAGGTATTCTACGTTGAGGGGCTTGCTCTGTAGGTACACACACGCACTTGTAACAGGTCTCTGGCCATCCTGGGATTAGCCTGAGATTAGTCTGGGATTAGTGTGGTTACAGGAAATGCATGGCAGCATTACTCAAGTACCAGGAAGCCTGAAAGTTACGGTTACGTGTCTCACTGAAGCGTTCCTATTCAAGGAAGCAACTGGACAGGGGGGGCTTAGCAAGAGAGAGTGGGAGGGGGGTCACGTCTTACCGTCATGCTTCTGTACTCATCCTCAAACATGTCCAGGAACATTTCCTCCCCCTGGAAAGAGAGAGGGGGGGGGGGGTGTGCTGTCACGCAGTGTTTGTGCGAGGGGGGGGGCCTACAGCCTACTGCTGTCCTACATCTGTCCCTAAAAGCCTTGATGGGGGGCGGTGTGAGGTTTGGCGGGTCAGGCCTCTGTGCCTGTCATCAGGTTGTGGGTTCGAATCTCATGATCAGTACCCATGTCTCCTCTGAGCCCTTGAGCAAGTCCCTTAAGCCCAAAAACCCTTCAGGGGCTCCAAATTAAAATGCTGACCCTACGCCTGGACCCCAAGCTTCACTCTCACATACATATGTGCATGTGCGTCTTAAAAAAGGACAGCGAGATGGGCTATGTGAGGAAAAAAAAAAGCATTTCGACGGTGAACAAAGGCTACAGAGCAGAGTGGGGCCCAGTGCCGAAAGGTCCAGCCTTGCGGGGCGGAGTCTGATCTGAGCTGGATTCTCCGAAGCGGTGGAGGAAACCTGAGGTGGCAGCATGACTACATCAGCGAGGAGTTCCCTGTCTGTTAGAGTGACGGAGCATTTCCGAGGAAGAGCGGGGAGGAGTCACTGTGTGTGTGTGTGTGTGCGCGCTTACAATCGGCTGATCGCTGATTAAGTGACGCTGCTGGGAGTGTGTAGCTAACGACAGCACACTGTCACACTGAATAAACAGACCATTGTTTAACATAGACACTGTTTACATACAATAAATACCTACGTAAATCGTTGAATCAAATTTCATGCCAATTCAGCTTAAACTTCCTGGCAATGCACGGTTGGACAAAACAGTCGTACTTTATCCATTTCCGCTGGGAAACTGGATGTTCTGCTCTCCGTGACATGGAAACACGTACATATATACAGGGGACAGTAAAGTCTGGGGTCCGAGACCTGGGTGAGCCAGCTTCCAGCAGTCCTACAGATGGACCCACTGTTGAAACCACTGCTCTGCTAGCCAAAGGGATTTGAACCCATGACCTTTTACCCGAGCATGTAAAAATGGGTGCCGATGGAGGGGGTTGGGGGGGGACGCTTGCCTTGTAAAATCTTCTCAGCAGATGAAGACTCTCCTCTTTGGCGCCCTGGAGGACAGAGAACAGCTTCAACTAATGAAACCAGACAGAACCGGAATGTAACCTGGCGCTGATGTGAGCCAAGGATACCAGCAAACGAAAGTGACCCCACAGAATGCCTTCTTAACGAGTAGAACATCCCTGAAAAATGTAAACAATGAGATAACGGGGTATTAATATGGAATTAGGTGACTTTAAACGCATCCAAATGCAATCTAGATATCCAGGAGGAAATGGTAAGCTGTTCCACCACCTCGCTCTCCTCTGAAGTAACGTCTTGCCTTACCAGCCTCTCAAGACCGGATATTCATGTTGAGGTTAATTTATCTACTACATGCTTTCTACGTGACTGGATCCTCGCCGTTTCCCAGAATCAGCTGCTGCGGATAAACAATGACTGGCACGGTGAACTATGACTGACTACAGGCCGCACAACAGGGCCAGCTTGTATTCCACTGCAAATGGTATAGGCTATTATCTCAGCAACAACAGAAGTCTTGAGCTGGAAAGTTAAAACTGAAAGGCCAGGGTGCACATCCCGGAAAGTCAGCTCGGGTCTCAGTTACTGGGCGTTTCCTCATCCACTTAATGCTGGTTTCTCTCCTCCACCACCCCCCCCCCCCCCCCAAAATTCATGAAGAGAAACAAGTATCATTCCTAGAAACAGTTCCTAGAACATCCTAAACTAACAAAAAGTAATAAGATTTCCAGAGACAAGAAGGTCCCTCCCTCGCATGAACAAAAGTATAAAAAGGTCAATTTACTGAAGCCAGGACCTTTCTGAAAAACACACCCAGCGAATGATTCCTGAGGCGAGTCACAGTCAGACAACTGTGACTCCTCGTTGTCATGGTGACAGGATGGTCTGTGATTATAGCACAGCCAATTCCACTGTCTGGAAGTGCAGTGGACAGGTCCTGGCATGAGGCTCCCTTTTTTGGGAGACCCCAGGGTCATTCTCACTGATTACCTCCAGACAGGCCAGATGGACGTCCTTCATGATGCAGCTGGACATGGACACGACGGAGCGCTTCAGCAGTAGGCAGGTCAGCTCCAGCGTTGCCAGACGTACCTTGCCGTCTGTGGTGGCGGGGGGGGGGGGGGCGGGGTTGGCCACAGCAGCCAGACGTGATGTCACAATGAACAAGCCAGCCTTAGAATTTTACTCCAGGTTCCAAAAGTGGAACACGCCTACAATATGGGGGAGGGGGGGGGGGGATGCCTACCGGGCTGAGCGGCCTGACTCATCACCATGATGAGCCTTTCCACAAGCACCTGGCTGTAGCAGCTCCTCTCCTGGTCCTGCACGGGCAGCTGGATCTTCTGCAGAAGCTGCGGGTCGATACCTGCCGGAGGAGCGGCCGTGAGACACGCTTCACCTCAAAGCGAAAACTCGTCCCACTCCCTTTCCAAGTCCCCGTGCGTGTGAATGAACACCAGTCTTCCCAGCCAAGAACAGCACAAAATGCTTTCACTTTCATTATGATAGCACCCCCCCCCCCCCACACACACCTTACTTAGTGACAGGACAGAACAGGCTTCTTGAACAATGAGGGCCCCCGCATGCAAACTGGAGAGAATTTCAGGACGGTATGAACTTGGAAGCACACGTCACCCCCCCAGTATGATGAAAACCTCGCTACACAGCAGCCTCTATATTTGTGTTTTCACTCGGAGCATTTCCGCATATTGGGAAGTTACTGAAGCTGCCAGTTGTTGTTTATTTTAAACTCCTGTCACTGCCGATATAAAGAGTGGAAAAAAAAAAATCTGCTGCAAAATCTTCACTAGCATTAGCTCTTGTTCTGTTTGTCTGTAACCATCCCTTTTAAGTATTTTTTTTCGGTTTATTTCACTCCCCTTCCCTGGCACAGGTGACGATGGTGACCCTAAGCTACCACTCACAGCCAGCCGGCCCCCTTTGATGGCGCCCCCTGCGGGACACTTCACCCGAGCCCCACCACTGAATTCACCTTTGCTGTGAGACATGGCGTACAGCAGACAGAGCACAAAGAGGGCGTAGTAATCATCTGTTGCACAATCCAGTGCGTTGTACACCATGTCCAGGAAGGGCCTGAGATGAAAGACAGACAGGTTGAGTACTGCGATCGCGGAGAGAAGCCCAAGCGTGACGCGACAATTTCCTTTTGTCAACAGAGACATCTGACACCTGTGGGTGGAACAAACACAGGGAGATATATTTACTTGAAAGAGTCACAGGATTACTCAGAAGACCCCCCAGAACTTTTTTTTAAAAAAACACAAAACTTCCTCGTGACATCATAACGAGACTTTCAGCTAAATCGCAGGCAGCAGCATCACAGTGCCTGGACACGCCGTCAGTCCTCTAGAAAACCACCCTGGAAGGCCCTTGTAGAAAGCGAGATGTCGCCAGTAATTCTGAATGACTTACCCTCGTCATCACCGCGAGCCGGTGTGAATATTCAAATAAAACTTCGCCCCAAAAGCGTGAAGTGGCACTGACCCAACGCAGCAGCTAAGCGGGCCGAGCGAGCGGTCGACCATGACGCCACAAACTGACGACGGCGAGTCACATGGACAAAAGCTGCACGGAATCTGCATGCTGCTGATCGAGCAACACAACAAGACAATCGACTCAAAACAAAGAAAGCCTAGTGGGATAGACTCCGGAGCCCCCGCGACCCGGAAGCATAAGCGTTTTGGAAAACGGATGGATGGATGGAAAACAAATAAAACACAATATTAAAGGCTGACGCTTCTTACTTAAATAGGCCAAAGGATGCAGCGTCTAGGATGCTTCAGAGAACAAAGCTGCGATAAAAAAACTCCCCCAAAGTGAAGCCAAAACCGCGATCAATATTTAACGCAATCCCCTTAATTAGTGAATGTCGTCAAACTGGCCCTAGGCGTGCATTTTGAATGAGCTACCGGGAAGTAGCCTCCTTCCAAATAAAGGAACAATTAAAACTGAAAACTGCTTCTGTAAATGACTCTCATGTCTCCCCAAGGGGCTGATATGCTACTCTGATAGACTGGGGGCCAAATCCTCTTTTAGACCAGAAGCTCAATTCCTATTAGGGGTTAGATTTGGTGGGAGGGCCCAGATGCCCTTGAGCCCCCCCGGCACCTGCCAAGCACCCAGCGCTCCTCCACCCACCTGCTCCGCTGACCACCGGTGCCCGCCGCAGCTGCCGCGGTCTTCTCCTCGTCCGTGATATTCTGCTCCGTCGGCGCTGAAGGCTCGGACACCTTGCACTTCTCCATCACCACCATCTCGATCTCTGTGCGGGGGGGGGGGGGGGGGGGGGGGACACAGGGGTCGGCAGCGGCTCTTAAGGGACCCTCCAGGTGGACGTCGTTTTCCACCGCACATCCCGTGTAACCGAGCGCGACCGTAACCGTGGTTTCTGGCATCCCGTGGGATCGCCGTCGCCGTGGGGCCAAGGCACCAAGGATAACGGGCGCAAAAGCAAATCACAGGGACGCCATCATAATCGGATTTATGGTGTGATTTAGTTCACTAACAAAGGCCCGGGGACAGGCCGGGATATTCGGGAGGTGGGTCAACAGGAGCAACGTTTGCCTTATGATAATGTTACAATAAAACATGTCAGTTTACATTCATTCATCCGGATTACTTGAGCTGTTCATTTACTGGTGCGGTGAGGCGAGCTAAAAAATTCTGAAATCATAAAAGGAACATCTTACACAACGTTATTTTTAAAGAAGCGCTTTCAGGACCACGGAATACAGAAGATCTGGCCGGATCAGTCCACCTGGCCCCTTTAAATGGGTCTCTGTAAGGACCCTGAAAGGGGCCAGCTGGACATCTTTAAATGCTGGCACAAACCTCTGTAAATATCCGTCTCTAAACAGCCCATAAGGTATCATTCAAGCTCACCGATTCCTTGACATTACTTTCGTTTCTGCAAACAGACAAGGCCATGGGGCTGAAATACAACTATGCAACACACTGCTTTTGTTCCCTTCTACACATATAACAACGATATCGAAAGAAAGGGCCTGTTACAGCTCTACTCCAAGTGACGCTGTAGCCCGAACTAAGCAGGAGCCAGCGTGCTGGACACTGGAAAAAGAAAATGAGGCTGTTAAGATTTTAAACCCGACGTCCTTCAGATATAGAGAGAAACTAAGACATCTGTTTTGCTGCCTGCTGCGGATCGCCTAAGCCGCAAACTTCGCGGTGCCACCTGGTGGCGAAACAGATTTATAGCGACAATTCAGCCTAGGGTTGCTTAAAGGGATCAAAGCTTTGACTACTTATTCTGGTCACTTCGTTTGACAGAGAGATCCCTTTTTAAGACAGACATATAAAGAGCTCGGGCTACAGTGTCTCAAAGAATGTTAGGCTCTGTCCGCCGCCCATTAGGCCCCACCCATCCCCAGTAGGGTGGAATATAAAGCAGAGCATGCATAGATGGATGTGTTTTGTGTGTGGTTGGCTGTAAGCCAGCCCAAAATTGGTGAGAGAGCAGGCGAGCAACGAGAGGCTAGACACGGAATTAAGTTTTGGAGTTTTCCTTTTGTTTTGTTTTTTTTTTCCTTTTGTCTGGAGCATCAAAACAACAGCTTTGTTTAATTGTAATACCTGGAAAGTCCCCGTACAGCAGAATAAAATTCACCCCGTGACACCCTGGGTCACATGGTTTTTATTCCTGAGTCTACAAGTCTCTCGCGGTCGGAAATATTACCCTGGAAACAGAAACATGATGCTCACTCGTTTTGGTGGTGTACTGCACACACTGTATGGGGCAGGACAATTCGGCATTATACAACCCATCTGCAATATTTGGAGTAAAGTCAATATGTCTGTCAAGCAAATATTTTTGCGCCCCGGTCCAAAAAGCACTGACGACCCCAAACTGTTGGGGTCAAAGGAAAACCCGCATGTTACCGCAGAGTCTTCCAAGAAACGGCGGCCTGCTTAATGCCCTGGAGTCCATTATTCAATGAATGTCGACAACAGAAATCTGCCGCAGTATTTTTATTAACATCACCAGTTAACATCCGATTGGATTACTGACTCTCAATGCAGCGCTTAAGTGTTGGGTAAAAAAAATGAGAAACCTCAAGAAACATGTCCTTAATAACTATCCTTAAGAAAGTCAGCTAATGAGATAGAAACTTTACCCCACGATGGCTATGGCTGCAGCTGCTGAAGGACATTCTTCCGTTATTAAAGGGTAATGTTTCCTTCGCAAATACACAAAAGTAACAAATGACCTCAGAGCCTCAAACCTTTCTCATGCTCCCTGGCTTCTACCTGATTATACTTCCATTCCGGATTTGGACTTTCAGACTTTTTCCATCACAAACAGGAGGATGCTGGCGCTGCAAACCCAGTTCAGCTTCCTTTTCTCTGTGTTTGTTTTCAGACTTTGGCACGACAGCCCACAGGTCGGCATGAATGTAAACAGGTCGAGGACTGTGATGGCGGACTGACCAGCACAAATGATCGCATGCTCGGAGAGGAAAAGCGAGTGACTGCTAAACAGACAAGAAACATGGAATGGACACGGACCAGGGCACTGGCATCAGCGGGCAGAGAGCCAATGAAATGAAGCCGGGGGCGGGGCCTGGAACCACAAACCAGGCTGGAATACAGTAGGCTGGAGCACGGCCAACTACCACACTTAACCAGCAAGTTGTGTTACTGATGGGCATAAAATGAGTCATAGGCTCAGGTTTACGCTTGACTCTCAAGTGCTAAAATGCACCAATGTTACCTGGCCAGAAGGTGAGGCTTCCAGGTTTGACACCCTAGAAAGCTACATACCAGAAGAGACTTAAGCTACACTGATGTATCTGACCCATAAATCCTTCTCAGGTACCTTCATCATGTGAGCAGCCCTTCCTTTAGCTTGCCGTTGGACACCTCCAGATTTACCCCGTGTGTCTCTTTGCTTCTCTACACTATAACCGGCATCACCTCTGCCCTGTAACTAGGGGGTTGGCGACTGGTTGCCGGGTGACGTGGGCTGATGCAGACTTGAGCCTGAAGATCCTCAGAGCAGAACAGATTTTCTACTCCGCTGACTCAAGAATGAGACTACAGTGAACTGCAGGCCAAAGGGCCCCACAGCCTGTATGTAACCTCTGGCCATGAGACTGTTAGCCTCTGGCTGCCGTTGCATCATCCTCACAAGCTGGTACCCCCAAGTCCACCCACCACCACAACATCAATACAAAAGACCAGCATATCCCGATTCAGGGCCGTGCTTCATTAACGGCATCCAGCTTAGTGATCCGAGGCACCCCAATGCCCCTCCCTCCCCCAAGGCAAACAAATGGGACAGAATCCTGGACACAAGGCACTCACCTTCCATGTCCCCACTCGTCTTGCCGCCCTTCAAGCTAGCCTCTGTACCTTTAGCCTTCTCGGGGTTGTCCGAGCCTTCCTCGGGTTCCTTCTCCTCCTCGTCTTCCTCGCCCACGTTCTTGTAGTTGGGCCTCTTCGGCGCCCTCTTGCGGCCTCGCTGCCGGTTGATCTCCAGAGAGCGCTCCAAACTTTCCGCAGGTTTAGTGAAGCGCCGGACGCTTGCATTTGACTGGGCACAAGGCAAGCAAAGATGAGAATTAAAACTCGGCTCCGTTACAAAGTTGCAACTTTGTTAGCATAAAACACCCAATCTGGCCCGGGGACTGTGGACCATCATTTGAAATCTGAATCATACGGGCATGAGATGGTGACTCAGCAAGAGATGGTGAGCTGCTGTCTCGGGTGTGGGACCCTCCTGCACAGGCTCTGGCATGGACCTGCCCTCGGTCCAGTTTACTCTGAATTCACAGCTGGGTTGTGCGGGACGACGTAGCACTTCCCTATACCAAGTGCATTCCTACTCTGTGCTCTACAAGTCTGAGAACAGTCTTGGCACAAGAAAACCATTTGGGTCACATTCATCCTCAAGAATGCCAAAGCAGCGTGAAAAATACTTTGGAGGAGGGTTGGCCATGCGTGCAGGTCGACTGCCGCTACTGACGAGAGAGTGTTCAGCGGCAAGAACGAGTTAACAGTCACTTTACGTCAAGACCCTCTCTTAAGGTGAACAACAGTCAACAAAGCTACAAGGGGTGGGGGGGGAAATGCACTGCCTTCGACATGCCGGAGGATTACTGAGCGTATTTGGTTAGCACTTCGAGGTTACATACAGGTAACCATGTGCTGCAGTTTCGTCACCACTGCTGATAGCATCTCTCTAGATCAATGACAAACATTCTGAGTAGAGATGTGGTGAAGCGCTTCTCAAAAACGAAAAAGGAAAAAAAAAGAAAAGAAAAACTGCTACCGCTGTATGCATCTGTCCAGCTCATGCAGCTATAAAAGGCCCGACTCAAACGGTGGGCCAGCCATGCGACACTGACAACAATCCCTTATATCCTAGGGGGCTGAGATTCTTCTTCCATCGTGTCGATGTGTCGCTGCCCAGCGCAATACGAGCGGCTTGTGTGTGCATGACGGCAGGGAAAAATGGCTGGTCACAGACTGAAAAAAAAATCCGCAACAGCCCACAGAGGATGGAACTCACACTGAATTAGCGCCTCATACTACATAATCAAACACCACGAAACTTCAGCAGCTGACTAGCTTGCGTTGAGTTTTACATTCCCAAGGCTTTGCTGTAATAGAGTGGCAGGAAGGTGTATGCTAACATTTATAAATCACAGACTAACATGAATAAAATGCAACACATTTAAGGGAAAACCACTTCTACAAAAGCCCTTCCTGCATGTTATCCTGTTGCTGCAAATTTTAATCCAAAGATTTTTGTTCTTTATTCCTCACGCCCGATTAGGGAAATGCCCCAAGTTCATAAATATGAACGGCAATCTCCAAAGAACATGCTGCACGCTGTCTGATCGACCCCTGTGACGTCACAGTTCTTGATCTGTGCAGGATTACACAGAAATTCCAGATGATCTGGCGACTCTAAAAACTTCATAAAATGCTGAAGTACCAAACACCAGAGGGAACTTCTCCTAGACGACAGGAGAAACACTTCCTGTTCCCAATTCTTCATAAAACACTTAATTGTAGCCGGGCACAGCTGAATTTCAAAGGAAGACCTTTCTAACAGACTAGCCTGCATATATGAACAGGAGCATTGTCCTTAATCTACCACGCTGCAGTAATGAATGACTCTGCCCGGATATGGTTATTAAGAACGATTACGATAATGATAATGAAGCATATTGCCTGCACATACGAGTGACCAGCGCTCGACAAGTGCAGGTTTCAAAAGACCTTAAATTTTTAGCAACTCTGTCTTTGGCCAGTCAAAGAGAGAAAGACATTAACCCCAACTTCCACTCAAGAGACACAATTTCCATTCGACCAGACGGGTGGTTGAAGCCTCTGAGTGATTCTCGCTAAAAATATTTCACTTTCCGCGTGCCCCGTACTCCCCAACTCATCCGGTGCCTCGGCCCACACCTGCCGGCCACCATCACCACGGCGATAAGCGACACCATGTGATAACCACTGCTGGTGCTCAGCTAGGTGGGCCCTCGTGGATATCATCATCGAGAGGGACCTGTGCACAACTGTCTCGCCTCCGATTCTGAAGGAACCTGGTGGGAATAGTAGAAACGGTCTCTTAGGCAAGGAGTCCATTATTAACCCAGGCGAGGCAGATTCAGAGCTGTGCAAAATTCGCACCGGCAATTCACTCATGGCTGCAAGCCGCCATTGCGGGACTGAAGACGGCGGCCGTTGGACTGCAAGAAAATCAGAGCCTGACGAACAGGACAGGGACACTCTGGGCCCAAGCAGACAAACATTCGGCTGTGCAGCGAAAACACCCACAAAGCCATTTCGTGGGACTGTTAAGTTCTCATGAACTTTGACACATTTCCTTGTCAACACGGCAGCTGCTCTGTTTTTTTTTTGAGAAATCTCTTAAAATAGTTTTACAGCAGAACTTCTGCAGAAAAGGGCCATGTGACGAGTCAGCAGCCCGGCTCTGAACATGCCTGTGACACTTGCGTTATCAGAATCCCCTCCCCCCCGGGGTCTGAAACAAATATATGTCCTTTGGCTGCACTAACTGAAATATGTGTGACGCAGGAAAAAAAAAAAAAAAAAAACAATAATGCATGAGGAGCAGCATGCGGGTGCTACAGGTGCGTGACGGCGTGGAGCTTCTTCCTGTTTTCACCACGTCAGGTGCGTAGGTGCAACTGCGAGATGGCTGCCCGACGGTACCGTGGCAACAGCGCTAAGGAGGCAGATAAATAAGTCCGCAATTCGGCACCTGCAGCACACACCGTGCTCGCAGTCTGGAGAAGGTTCCTGTGAGATAGGGGCCCAATCACACGGTAAAAGGGAACCAAACAGCTGATACAAATGATGATGAAAATCACATGCACATACATCCATCCATTTTCCAAACCGCTTATCCTACTGGGTCGCGGGGGGTTCGGAGCCTATCCCGGAAGCAATGAGCACGAGGCAGGGAACAACCCAGGATGGGGGGCCAGCCCATCACAGGGCACACTCACACACCATTCACTCACACATGCACACCTAAGGGCAATTTAGCAACTCCTATTAGCCTCAGCATGTTTTTGGACTAGGGGGGGAAACCAGTGTACCCGGAGGAAACCTCACGACGACACGGGGAGAGCATGCAAACTCCACACACATGTGACCCAGGCGGAGACTCGAACCCGGGACCCAGAGGTGTGAGGCAACAGTGCTAACCACTGCACCACCATGCCGCCCCCATGCACATACAGTAGAGGAAAAAAAATCTGGGACCCCTTTGGATTTCTGCATAAATTGGACGTAAAATGTAAACCTCCAGAGCGATTGAGGAAGAGGGTCAGTCAGGGCCTAGAGCAACTGGGAGTAAAGGGCTCCACTCACGGATCTGACAGTAACATCACTGTGCCAACACGGGGATCTGAACCAGCGACCTTCTGTTCAAACACTGAGATACAGGCCATTTCCCTTGGGGTCTGGATGGTGTGCAGCCATTGAGAGTTCAGTGAATAGCAAATTGCATCAGAAAATGCTGCGGAATTCTGTCAGGGCATGTCTGTAACCTAAATCCCAATACTGGGTCATACAACATGACAATGTCCTAAAATGCAGGAATAACCACCGGATGAGTGGCTCAAAGAGAAGGAATCCCCTGTTTTAGGACAGATTAGGCCAGAGCTGAATCCCACTGATATGCTGTAGAGTGACCTGAATTGGGCCAGGAAGCACAAAAAAAACACTCATGAATAGTTTAATATGAAGGAAATGAGTCAAAATGCACCCTAGTCACTGCAAAAGGTCTGATCCACAGCTACAGGAAATGAGGTTATTACCAATAAAGGTGCTCCCAACAGTTAATCATTATAAGAGGAATCCACAAATTCCAAGTGGTCACAAGCTTTCTCAGAACTGAACATGCTGGATAAAAAGGCCCCGGGTTCATGAAGGAGAACAGGCCGCTTTATGCTACTGCAACCCAAACACACTTATCCAGGAAGGTCCGCTTCCTTCATCCCTCTGAAGGAGCTTGCAGCACCAGGCAGCTTCTCTCCGGTGCTTTATTTCAGTTTTACACATACGGCCCAGTGGGGCCGCAGATTCATTAAAAGATATCCTGCTGCAATTCTGAGAAACCAGCAAGGAGGGAGAGAAGGAAAAAAATAAAAAGTACTGGCAAAGAAAACTAAGAAAGCCGATTTCTCGAAATCCCGTTTTTCAGAGAAGAGCAATTTTTTGGAAAAATCACAACTGGCAAAGGTGCTCATATTCTTTTTTTTTTTTCTTTCACAGAAGATGACCTCATGGCAACAGAGCTTCCTGCCTCCAAGATCTAAGAATCTGCTTTCGGCATTAAATAACCCGATTACTGCAGAAACCTGCAAGGCAAAACAAAAAAAAAAAAGTCACTTAAAAAGTGACAATTTCAGCTTTTGCGAGATAGGAAAGCAGAGTTCAAACGAGCTTCTTAGAAAAGGCAGTCGCGTTTTCTTTGTTAAGCTGTTCACCCTCACAGAACCCACATCACAACAACAACATGGATTCGCAGACAGCATCCCAAGTAAGAGTTAAAGGGTTACATCACTAAATGAAGTTCGGGGCCCTTTCGTAATGCGGCGTCTCAGATTTTACAGCGGACTTGGGATAATACAGAACAAACGGAATCACCGGCTGTCACAGGCGGTTGAGGTGACGATTCCGAGAAACAGGCACTTCAAAGAGCTGTAACCCGAGTGCTGCCTTCTCCGTACTGTACAGAGAGAGCTAAGCGCACCATTGTGCGAGGCAACACCCCCGGCCTGGTTCGGCTACATGCGGCCCAAAAAACAGGGAAATAAAAAAGGGACTCGCTGAGAAGCGCATTCAAAGCACCTTCCAGTGAGGCCAGGGGAGGGGTCCAGCAAATCACCCCCAGTCTCCCTCTCACCTAGGCAGAGCGAGCTCACACCGAAGGAAAACCAACCCCCCCCCCCCTTCCTGTTACTGAAAACAAAATGCACGCTTTCTCTAAGGTTTACAGGAAAGCAGAGAAACTAGGTTAGAGGAGGTGCAGCTCTCAGAGCAGGTATCCGATCGTATCAGGGCTCTACAGGAAGCTGGTCCCGACCCCCAGCGGTACTGGAAGGAAACAGAGACCAGAGTTTAACCAGAATTAGATAAACCGCACCCCCCGCCCCCCCCCCCACACACACACACACACACACACACACACACACACACACACACACACACACACACACACACACACACACACACACACACACACACACACACACACACACACACACACCCCACACCCTGCCAGCTCTCCACCACCATCTTCTGCGTTTTTCAACTGCACATACAGGAAGGACACCCCCCCCCCCCCAACAGACAAGAATGAAGATAAATAAATAAATAAATAAATCTAAATAATAATAGTAATAATAATAATAATGAGAAAAGAATGATATAGGAAGCCTTTCACTTTAAGAGCAATGTGAGATTAAATATGAATAAGCAATACTGTTGGGTTTGCTAAATGGGTCACGTCCTGAAAAACGACAGAAAATCTGGAGCAGATCTAATTGATACCCCCTCCCCACCCTGAATAAAACTAGGTTCTTCTCCAGGAATAAGTGGGAAACATTTTGGAGGGAGTGGGGGGGGGGGGCGCCATTCTACAGCTTCCTGACAAATGCTGGGTACCTAGTTTTGCTGGAATCGAAAAGGTCGGATTTCCATGGCCAGCCGGGGAGACTGAACAATAATAAACAAAAGAGAAATATGCAGGGGGCTACGGGAGAGAAGTGTGACCGGCACAGACCAAAAAAACAAAAAAAAAGTTCACTTTTGATGGCAGCATGATGAAAGACAAACCACAGACGGAAATAATAAAAAAAAAAAAAAGATAAGGGTAGATGTTCTGCGAGCGCCCGGCAGCAACATGAACGCACAGAGGATGGCAGATTCTGAGAAACACCACATCACACAGACCTGGTTTATTTAGAAACGGAGATGATTATGGCGAGCTTATCGTCCAGCACAGGACGGGAGCCGTGTTAAAAAAAATAAAAAATCGAGCCTGTGGTGTTACAAGAATGCGCCGGCTTCCTCTGAGTAGCTATGTGCACTGTCTATATGAGAAGCCGGCTTTGCTGCTCAAGAACCTATACAACACTCCAGTGTGCTTCTTTATGAAAACCTTACACGCTGCTGTTAGCACTGTAAGCTGTACAACACTCTAGTGTGCTTCCTTATGGAGACCTTACAGGCTGCTATTAGCACTGTAAGCTATACAACACTCTAGTGTGCTTCTTTATGAAGACCTTCCAGGCTGCTGCTAGCACTGTAAGCTGTACAACATTCCAGTGTGCTTCTTTATGAACACCTTACAGGCTGCTGTTAGCACTGTAAGCTGTACAACACTCCAGTGTGCTTCTTTATGAAGACCTTACAGGCTGCTGTTAGCACTGTAAGCTGTACAACATTCCAGTGTGCTTCTTTATGAAGACCTTACAGGCTGCTGTTAGCACTGTAAGCTGTACAACACTCCAGTGTGCTTCCTTATGGAGACCTTACAGGCTGCTGTTAGCACTGTAAGCTGTACAACATTCCAGTGTGCTTCTTTATGAAGACCTTACAGGCTGCTGTTAGCACTGTAAGCTGTACAACACTCCAGTGTGCTTCCTTATGGAGACCTTACTGGCTGCTGTTAGCACTGTAAGCTGTACCACATTCCAGTGTGCTTCTTTATGAAGACCTTACAGGCTGCTTTTAGCACTGTAAGCTATACAATACTCCAGTGTGCTTCCTTATGGAGACCTTATGGGCTGCTGTTAGCACTGTAAGCTGTACCACATTCCAGTGTGCTTCTTTATGAAGACCTTACAGGCTGCTTTTAGCACTGTAAGCTATACAATACTCCAGTGTGCTTCCTTATGGAGACCTTATGGGCTGCTGTTAGCACTGTAAGCTGTACAACATTCCAATGTGCTTCCTTATGGAGACCTTACAGGCTGCTGTTAGCACTGTAAGCTATACAACACTCCATTGTGCTTCCTTATGGAGACCTTACAGGGTGCTATTAGCACTGTAAGCTGTACAACATTCCAATGTGCTTCCTTATGGAGACCTTACGGGCTGCTGTTAGCACTGTAAGCTATACAACACTCCAGTGTGCTTCCTTATGGAGACCTTACGGGCTGCTGTTAGCACTGTAAGCTATACAACACTCCATTGTGCTTCCTTATGGAGACCTTACGGGCTGCTGTTAGCACTGTAAGCTATACAGTACACCAGTTTCCCCCCAGAGCCTGTATGTAGCTAAAAAAAAGACCTGGAATGGTGTCTTCTTAAAAACCTTAACAGTTAGTGGTTAGTGGTCCAGCTGGCAGGTCCATCTCATGCTGACTGGTTCATCAGATCGCTACCTTCACGTCGCGAGGTACAGCCTGTAGGCCTAAACGAGGACAGGAACAGCACATTTCATTGTGGGATTAAGAAAGCCACGCTATCATCACCCAAACAGTGGTTCATAGCGCATTAGACTTGGGGGGGTGCTCACAGTGGGCACCAAGCCAAGGGACCGTTATGGAGGGGGCTTCCCCTGCGGGCTCAGACATACACTCAGCAAAATCTCCACTCAGGATATCGTCGATATGGGAACCTGATCGATCTGCAACAAAACCCAACCACAAGACTTCCTCCACCGCTGCCAGCGCCCACGAACAGCACCAACACGCTGCGTCGGTCTCAGGAGCTCTTTGAAGCACCGCGGCTGCCCTCGTCACGGCACCCGTCGCCTCGAGACACGCAAGCCCACGTCTTCTCTTTCCTCAGCTCGTCTCGCAAACCTGTTCCAAATCCATCTAAGACTCGGGAGGGAAAGCTGGGTGTGAATGAAACTACAGCAGGACCCCCACCCTGAGTAAACACGGCCAAAACTTGCTGCCCAGCACACCTGTGTTTTCCTTCCATTGTCGTTTTGGTGTATCAGCACCCCCCCCCCCCCCCCCCGGTTTTGGTTCCTCTTGGCAGTTTCTGTCTCTGCCCCCCATTTCCAAATAATCTGCTGGACCATACCAGTCACATTTAATTTTTCCTTTTTACTGCAACTGTAATTCCCTACGTTCCACCTTCAAGCGATTCAGAGGTGGCTGAAAGATACGAGTGGTGAGTGATCACAGTGCCACCCAAAGGTTAAGCCTTGACACTTGTGCGATGCCTTGGGCACCATTTCCTTCGAGAAACTTTTAGTCTGATGAACATCTCCAAAGGTCAATGTCTGAGGCAGTGGTGGCTGCATCATCATGCACAGACACCCCCATGAACAGCACTAGCTTCTAAGCTCAGACTGATATTTTCCTCTGAAGAGAGAAAAACCATCAAGCCAGTCCCAAAGGAGGAGTTTGAACCAGGATGAGGTCTAACGATCCTCAGAACATCCTGGTTGCCGCCTGACTCCAGAGCCAGATATGGCCAGAGGAGGCGAAGATGGGGCGGGGGAGAGGGGGGGAGGGGCTCACCATGGTCTTCTGGGCGTCCTGCTCGGCCTGGGCTGAGAACACTGACAGGTCCCCGTCCAAGATCACCTCGGCCAATGAGTTCACCAGTGGCTGGTAATGGATGATGAGAAACACCTAGTTGCGAATCAAGAAGGAGGGAAAATGCTTTTCACACCATCGACGTGGAGCTCGCTGTTAAATGGCACTGCAGATCCTTTCAGTTTCATACCTGGGACAGGAGGTACAAAGACACCTGGGGACTTATTTTGCGGTCTTCTGACTGCAAGGAAAACAAGCTTTTTATATCACCTGTGCAGCACTGATTCAGCCCACATACACGCACAGACATTAACAGCCAGCCGCTCTCTCTTAAGATAACCAAGCAGGAAGACATATTTTGCAGATCCATGTTAATTTAAAAAAGGGACAAAGGGAACTTGGGGGAACCATACTTTCAACTACAGGGAACAAAAGGGGTGGGGAAAAAAGGAAAGAAATCAAGCCAAACTGAATCAAGCTGAACCGAGGCCAACAGAGTGGAACCCAGCCAGACCGAATATTGCAAAGGGACATAGGAAGCCTGAAGAAGCTGACAGAGGTTCACCTGAGTGAGCAGACGGGTGGAGAGATGTAGAAAAGGAGCATGTCTGGACCCCATAGATAAACGCTTGTCCTAGACATCGTGAGATGATCACATAATCAGCATCGCGTCCACACTGGAGATACGGGGTTTGGGAGCATACGGAGGTGAGGCGGACAGAATGGGAGGGACGTGGGGACTAGGGGTGAGGCCAGGGCCACTCACCTGCTCATTGCCGACCAGGGAGTAGACATAGAGGGGCAAGAAGAGGCGATTGAGTAGGTGGTCGGTGAGGACGTCATTGAGGAACTCGCAGTTGATGATGAGAATGTCGTTCAGGTAGTGCAGATGGTCCAAGTGCTCAGCCACCAGGTCACTCAGCTTGCCCCGGTTCCTGTGCCTGGGTAGAGGGGGGTTTCAGAAAGGGACACCCCGATGCACCAATCAGCTGTGGCCATGCTTATTGTGGCCATATTGCAGTGCATGAAAATATGGCTGCACCCATTACCCCTCCCCGAAATTCACAGCTCACACACGCCTTGCACTGGAGGTGCGGCTATACGGAATAGGCCTCATGGTCAGAAGGTCACCAGTTTGAATCCCATGGCTGGTAGAGTGATAATCTCACTGCCAGGCCCTTGGACAAGGCCCTTAACTGCCGATAATCTGTCGCAGGGCTGCTGGACAAATGCTCTGCCCTCATATATATCTCTGCATCTCATTAGAGAGGCAGGTGTGAAAACTAAAAATCCCTATATACCTGTAGGGCAGGCAAAATGAACAGAGAACAGAGGGACGATTCATATAACGTCTCAAAGTGTAAACAGCAAGATCCCTTCAAGTTCTGATGAGCTTTCATTCACAGTCAGATCAACCGCGGCCTCAGGCCTTTGAGGGGCAACAACACATGAAAACAACACCTGGGCTCAGGCACGACACTGAATCCTCGCAACACGCCTCTGTGCTACACTCTCCGTCTTCCATCTGTAATCACAGTCTAGCTACTGGCTCCCGATTCGCAGGTCGATCTGAGACCAGCTCATCATTCGTGTTAGTTACACATGCTAACCGTGACTCCTCCTCCGTGTGGCTAGACTGAACAGGAACTTTCCTAGGTCAGTGCCGGGTCATTGCGTTTATGGGAAGTTTATACAAAATGGACACAGTAATGGAATAAGGAGACGGCAAAAGATAACTAATTGAGAAAACATAAAGTTGTTCAACAAGTTGTGTTTTCTTGAGGACAAAACATTACACCAAAAATAAAGAATAATAATTCTAACCTAATAATAATAATAATAACAGAAACTACTACACATTTACAGACTAAATTTAACTCTTAAAAAGTATTTCTCAATCTGCCCTTCAAATTCATTTATTATTGCTATTTAAAAAAAAATAATAAACTGCGTGGCTGAATGAAACCAAAACCATTTTCAACTTCAGCGCTACTTGCTACAGAAGGGAGACACTGGCATCTAGTGGTCACATGTGTAATTGCACCCACACGGGAGGAACCAGAGGGGCTTACTCTTCATCCGTCTGCACACACTTGTCGAGCTCGATGACGTGGCTCCCGATGAACCACACCAAGTTGGAGAAGTAGGGTGCAGCCGTCTTGTCGCGGATGTAGTGCAGCATATGTTGGTTGTGCACTGGGAGGGCAAAAGGGACCAAGGAGACAGGAGGTGAGGTTTGAGAGTTTGCAGACGCTCCCTGGGTCTTTGACCTGATGGGGGAGGTTGTGTGACGTTAATGCTAGAGTTTCAGGTATACAAGGCCAGTTAAGTGGTTAAAAAGCTAAAAGGGGTGGTCCTAAGGGAGGGTCTGCAAATGCGATCCTAACAAAGAAGCGTGGAAAATACGTTTTCAAAAAACTCCAGCCTCTGGGGATAATATCTGTTCTTCCGCACACAACGTTGGGATATATGGACATAAACATGCATATATATCAATAAAAATGAGTCAAACTGCCCCACTAATGCTATGGAGGTCACCAGCTGCTGATGGGTAACTGCCTTTAAGGTCATGTACAGAAGGCAGGGCCACAAACAGCCCGGAAACGAGTCTTGAATGCCATGGTGGAGGGCCTGTCAACTGGAAAGACGGTGTGACACATAGCGGCGAGTGATCACAATGGCAGAGCCTGACTGGTAAAAAGGGCGTCCCGTAGGGGGCGCCATTTCCGCAGTAAAAGCGAGACGAATCTAAACTGTAAGCCGTTTTTGCTCAAAGACATGGGCTTTCCCCCAGGAAATCTGCCGTTACATCAGGCGACAGTGTGATTCATAAATGGCAAAAGGTTAAAATAATCATCACATTGGCAATCACAAAGACTAATAACGGGAGAGTGTGCGAATGAATGCGGAAACGCGGCCGACTTACATGACACTGGGTTAAGGCACACGGGAATCAGCGGGGAGAAGGAGGAAGAACAGACAGAGAGTTAACAGGGGCGGGTTGGGGGGCGAGGCTGGCCAGAGCATCCCGCTGGGCTACTGCTACAGCAGAGAGAGACACAGGCTAGGGGGCGACACCGAGACCCCGCCACTGCATGCATCAAGGGAGGGTGCTGGAGGCAACGCTGTCCAAGCTCAACCCCCTCCCCCCTCCCCGCAACAAAAAAAGGCCAAGCCATGTGCTGCTATTCCCGACGCCACATCACTGTCACATCATGAGGTTGTCATGGGACCCAAAGAGAGTGCCGAAGACTGAAACAAAGACCCCAGAGTGCGGGGCTTGGGAAGCAAATTGACCAGATGCAGAACAACAGGCTCAGGGGGCAGCAGGATTTTTGCAGGGAAACCTTGGGTGCTGGAATAGCCTGTGTACTGTCACCCCACCAGAAAGCCAGGCAACAACATGTGCAGCTTCATGCGCCATAGTTGTGGATTCGGCGGGGGGGGGGGGGGGAAGCAAGCGCAGGCAGAGAGGAGATGCAGGGCGTACTCACCTTTATACACATTTAGTGTGATCGTCCTGACTGCAATCCTGACCATGCTCTCTGGGTGGTTGAAAAATTTAATGGCCTCCGTGTACAGGGCAAAATCATTAGTGTGCTGGAAGTATGGGAGACAAAAAAAGACCGGGGGGGGGGTGAACAGCGTGCCAGGATGGGTGACAGGAGTCGCTCGCAGAGACGCCAGCTGGGGGGCCATCTGATCCCAGATCAGTACAAGGACTCAACAGGACTGACAACAAGCTTGAGAATTACTAATCACTGCTGCAGTGAAATTAACCGCCAGCCATCTGGCAAAGCCACATTCAGGCCACTGAGGTTATACTCATCATTTAGAGCTTAGGTAATATTTCAGGGGATAAACGTTCTCGAGATGAATAACTCTCAAAGACATAAAATCCAATTCCATTTTAGACTTCTGTGGGTTTACGGGTGTTGCTGGAGTCAGTCACTCACTAGTCGATATAGTACAGCAGAGACTACACACACACACACACACACACACACACACACACACACACACACACACACACACACACACACACACACGCACCTGCGTGCACACACACATTCACACGCACACAAATGCACACGTGCACTAGTGCCGTGTATCGCCAGGCCTTGGGCAAGATGAACCGTATCGCGATACATCAATAAGAACCAGTTTGCGAGACATAAAGAGTAAAAACTTCTATGCGATTATCATCTCTTTATCGTCTGCAAATTTTCAGAATTATCAACCGTTCGAATAACAGGATACTGTCATTTTTTTCTTCAGTGTTTTAACTCGGAAAAGTCACTTTCCTGACCAACAGTTCACAGCTGGATTGGCACACAACCGATGTCCTTGTCGTGGTTAAAGTTCATTAGTTTTAGTATAAAGTTTGCGGTTCCTCCACTTTATTTAAGCTTCATAATTTTTTACTCACAAGATGGGAGTCACCTTTGGTTAGAAACCCCAAAACATTTCCCCAGTTTGGACACGCAGTAGAGACAACGGAAAGGTCTGTTCTAGGCTCCACGGTTTAGCCAACAACTGAGCATCACATGCGGACGATTTTTGGTATACGATTTTTCATTTATGCCAGATTTGGTGATTAGATTCCAAATAATGATTCCAAATAAGGACATCTTCCATTCGTTTGCCAGCGGAAATGCCTTTTGAAGAGTTACCACATTTTGAACGATTGAGGGCAATATTCGGAACACATAAAACAATTTAGCTCTGCGTTAATCTGTTTAAAAAATGACGAAATTTCAGATTTAATGATAATTTCAGATTTAAGAATAATGAATATTATTGTAATATAAAATATAATATACAGGGGGTGTATTATAATTCTAAAGAAATTAGCCCTGTTATATTTTGAGGGCCGAATATTTGTGCACAAATTTTAAATGCACACACAGATAGATAAATGCACACACACACACACATACATACACACACACACACACACACAGACAGACAGACACACACACACAGACAGACACACACACACACACAGACACAGACACACATACATACACACACACACAGACACAGACACACACACACAACGCCGCTCATCGGTGTGTCACAGACGCCACATATTCGTCCTCAGCTGGACGGTTCTTTTCGAGTGAGTCCCCCACACCCCCCACCCCACACCCTGCCCGGCTCCCCCTTGCCCTCAACACCCCTGATTGGGGGGGGGGTGCCCGAGGATAAAGAGGGACTGAGAGTTGCAGCCATTTACAGTACACCAATAATTCTCCCCCATACACAGGGGCCAGGCTTAGCAGGGCGGAGCATCACGGTTATGCGTGTCAGTGGAGGGGAAGAAGAGGTCGGCAGGGTCCCACTAGCTCAGAAGTGCTACATTCAAACACGATCACTGCAGTAACACCCAACCCCCATGCGCCGCCGCTCAATTGGGGTCAAACGGAAAATCAAGAAGCTTATCGAATCATCGACTGTGAAGCGACACATTAAAACACAAAAACAAAAAAACCTCAAAAATACAAACATGATAAAATTACAATTTGCCGCTTCTACACAAGTCCTAATCTACAGAAACCCCCCCCCCCCCCCCAAGAAGGTTTACCTTACCTCATTATAGAAGAAATGTACAGTGTGATTATTAAGCTTCAGGGACAAGGTCTTCAGGAAGGAGATATAGTACGCCATGATCTCCTCGTCGGAGAAGTCAAACTTATGGACGATGATTGAGTTCACATGGTTGTTGGACAGCAGGTAATCTGTGTGCAAGAGGAGAGGAGGGGCACTGCTCATAAGCGGACGCTAGGAGGCGCTGCTGTGCTCGACGCCGGTCGTCGGGATACTTACAGAGCGAGGTCTCGTGACTTATGTTCTCAAAAAGTATGTTGAGGGTCTGCAGAAGCTGGACGCAGACGTAGCGGCCGGACTTTTGCCGCAGGATGTTCAGGAAAAACGCGAACATGTTCTTCTCCAAAAAGAAACTGCGGGAAGTGATAAACAGACACTAGCAATCGTCGTTGTCACGGTGACATAATAACAAGCCATTTGCTATAGTCAAAATCCCCCAAACAAGCAACACATGAAAGAGACTCCCTGTAAGCCGCAGGATAACATCTCAAAGGAGGATATCAAGTTTGTGGTGATGCTGATGGATCCACAACTTGGGGAAGTAGTATCATGTGAGGTCTATGCAATAAACTCCTAACTTAAACACAGTTTTAATTTGCTTCAAATTTATTTGTCCCAATGCTTATGCTCAGCTGAAAAAGCAGGGACTAAAAACAAATTTAATCCTTCCAACAAAGTTTTTGGATGCATGAAAAATGTTCCCAGGAAAAAAAAAAATCGACATTCTCTACTTCAGCTTCATGTTTTTGATCTGAAGTAGAAATTTCATGAATATGTCAGACTAATTTTACTTGCGCTATGTGCTCGATGTATAACCCGTATACATAAAAATTCGGTTTGAAATTGATTACAAACGAGTTTCGGAAGTGAACTTCCGTCTAACTACGGTCATGTAAAGGTTTAAATTACTTACTCAAAGACGGAGCTGTCATTCTGGTCACCCCAGATAAGGATTTCGGTTATGGAGCGAATGGTTTCCACCAGGAGATTTCTGTTGTGGTCGGTCACCGTGGTGTTTTTTGTCAGGACGTGATACATGTACCTTTTGGGGACAGAGAATGCAGAAATGTATGTCTAAGCTGCTGGACACGACCATAAAGCCGCTGTCACCAAATGTCCTCTGCGGGAGACTCGGGACATTTTTGATCCGACCGGAATTTTGGGGTTTTTACTCTGATATAACACTGACAATGACACTGTCACGAGATGAAGATCAGTGTCGACAATAAATATACAGGTCGGTTTACCAGTTCATGTGTAAGGGCGTAAGGAAAAGCTATACTATCTGTCGTCAAGTTAAAAAAACACCCGTTTAATACTGGTCCCGTTGCTGCTGGTGCCTACAGATTAGACATAACTGTAACTACGATCACGATAAATATGTAGCAGGCTCGCATTTATATTGCAAAGCTACTTAAGCATGAAGTTACGTACACAGACAAGTCGTTCATTAATGATTTACACAAACGACCTGAAGAGCTTATCTGACCGACGCTTTTGCTGTTCATTAAATCCAATGTGGGGGTCATCAACCAGCCGTGCAGGTAGAGTAGAAGCTAAGCCAAAACTGGAAGACACATTGGCGAACACTCACTTTAAATGCTCCAAAGAGTGGATGCTCTTGGACTTCCCCTGTCCTCCCACCCAGCTCCTGGACCGGCCGAACATGACTGCACTTCAATTGTTCACGCTCCTCGAAAGTGTTAAATCAGTCCATTGTAGCGCTGTCAAAACGGACAAATCCAACAAATAATGCAAAGGTTCACTGAAATTCAGCAACAACACCTTGGAGTCCGCACTCCCCCATTTCCAGATTAACCACAGCAAATGACTGACAATTCCGGGTTCTTGCTAATGCATTTCGGGACTTGTGGTTTGTTACAGTCACCAGCGGATGGAAAACTGCCCTCAATACACTACGTTTCCCAGAAGCCCAGCAAACCAATCGTCAGTTCACGCTATGACGTTTCGACAACGGTGACAAGCCCCCAGCAAGCTCTCGCTGCACTTGGCTTTAGTGGAACCGTATTTATTAAATCATTATAATGTTTGTAAAAGCTGCAAATGCAAGACGAGCAAGACATGTTTTATGATAATAAAAGTCACTCTTACTTATTAGTTGCATTTATCAGTATTGTTGTATAGCCCATTAAACACCGTTAGGTGAAAAAAACAGCAAGGAGGCGGGATTTGATGGAAGTGGGAGCTCAGCTGACCAGTTAGACCCAAACCAGGCCCACGACCGGCACTGCAAAGGCAGCGATCTGACGCAGCTGAGTACAGCGTAATCCTACACGCCGATGTGAAGCCATTTATAAAAGCTATGGCTCTGTTTTTAGCCGTGCCAGTGACACAGCGCGGATGGTGACATGCATGCAGAGCGAAAATGTCGCTCAGTAGTCTCCGTGCTGCACCGTGATTAAGTAACATGTTTCTTCCTGACTACGTGCCACCGCGTCCTTAACCGGCCATGACAATGACTGGTTCTATGTTGTTGTTTTTTCTGTAGCTACGAATCTTGCGGGATTTTTTTGTAAGATGTAGTTAAACCGCATGGCGAATGTCACTCGGACTGTGTTTCTGCATTTTTCCCCAACCCACATCCCAATGCCTGCCGGGGTTTAGTGCTGGCTGCCAAATGCTGCTACCAACTAAAATTTTTCCACAAACTATCATGGACCTCTCAGCAGACAACTTAATAGAGTCGGCCGGTGACGGTGCTGACAGAAGTTATTTTCCAAATGCAAGGATCGCTCCATTTTCGTGCTTGGCTCCGGTCCCGTTTGTCTAAGGTTTTTCTATGATCCAGTCAGTCTATGCTCAGTTAGATTCGGTGGAATCGCTGTTCAACGACTTTCCATATATGTTTTATCTCGGCCTGTTTTTCGTGAACGTCTTAATCCTCTACTACGCCTTTCTGATGGAATACATAGTCCTCAATGTTGGCATCGTCTTCCTGCCAGAGGATATGGACCAAGCTTTGGTGGACCTGGGCGTGCTTTCCGACCCCGGCTCGGTGCCCTACGACACCGACACGGAGCTTGATGTGTTTGAGGGGTACCTGGAGTGACCGCCGGCGAGCCCCGCCGGGACCGATAAGTGCGCTGGAGAACGTGATCGGGTTCTGCCATGAGCGGGCCGGTGGCTGGGAAGGTTACTGCGGCGTCTCAATGTGCGCCGTGCTGGTGCCGTGATGATTCAGCACGAAGAGGTCGATTAGCGTCCGATTTACCCCCCGACTGTCCGAGATACAATATTTGTCGCAAGATTAACAGGGCAGGTTCGATCTGACGCAACTAAAAGCAACGTACTTTACCAAGGCTTTCCGGTATTTCTCATCGCTGCTTTTCTTTTGCGTAAAGCTGTATATAAACCCATTTTAACAAGGCTTCCTGTAAAGAAGGACATAATATCCGTTTAAAATGTTTTGACAGGTGAACACAAGTCGATGGACTGCTGATTTAAAGTCCACCTTACGTCACGTGCTTTCTCCAGTTGCCTTGGAAACGCACCCTCGATGGACAGCATGGTCACTAAAACTTCCTAGAGGCTCGGACACGCAAAGCAATACGAACTTAATCACTGACGCAAGGAGAGCGGTTGTTTTCTTCGGCCTGTGCATTATTAAGTTATTTTGTAGCAAGTACAATGTGCATCTCCGCTGGGCTTATATTTGAGCCGCGAATCTGATGTTATGCATCAAAAGTAAAGATATGGGGTAGGGGTGTTTTCAGGAGAATGGGGACAGCTATATTTTTGATAGGTTAAGATTCTGTCTTAATCTGAAAATGACGCTATACTGAGCATGCAAATTATGCTAGTTTATTTTAAGCATCCACAGTGTGATATATCGCTTTTTGCACTGATGGTGGGATCTTGTCTACAGATACAGACTTTTTTAAAGTATGATAAAAGTCTCCTCTTTAGCAGCATGAGACTAATAAAAACTTTGTTTTCTTTACCTCCGGGAAAGTTAATTTCACATTAAAATGTGATGGGTGGAGCTGAGTTTTCTTTGAAGTGGCGTATATTGGGACAGAGAGTATGTAATCTTTGTGTGTTTATTGGCTGCACTACAAAATTCGAATCGTTATTCTCCTGCAGTGGAAACATTTCTCACGAGCAAGCTGGTATTGACTAGGTATTTTCAGCACCCCGGTCTTCATTCTTTTTTACAGTAGCCCGCACTAATGTAGATGCTTATGCAAAAGACATATCGCTGGTGGTGTATTGCGGGATTCGCATAACTAAATAGCAGCAGCAGAAACTCAGAGGAGCAAAAGTTCAACAAATTATGTGATCAGACTAATATTTCGGAGATCAAAAAGGGGAGCGGTACAATACACTACTGAATTAAATGATTAAATGCATCCATAATACCTTGTGCAATTAACGAATACTGCTGTCATTTTTCAGCTCCGACTGAGAAGTAGGAATTAGATTAACAAATCGGAGGAACACAAGTGGAAGAGTATATAAAAGTAGTGAGAATAGCATGGAATTCATCAGTTAACAGACAATATAATTCCAGCGATATCACTAAAACACTATCAGAAAAAGGGTACAGCCCTGGTACAGTTTTCTTCCCCAAGAAACAAACATTAATTTACCCATTTCCATTTCTGTACTTTAGAAGGTATGTTTATCTATAGCCAGGCTACAACTGGCAGACCTTTGAAGGTGCAGCCCCAGTGACAAGTAATTGTACCCACAAAGGTACAAATTTGTACTATTTTCTGACAGTTAACGACACCAGACTCACAATCCACTTTCAAGGGCAAAACAGCAAAAGTACACATATAGCGGTGAACCAAAGGAGGAAATGTCAAAATTGGTTTGCGTGAGGATATATGTAAGGAACATCTCGGACATTAACCAGACACTTGAAACATACACAGTACTCCAAAATTGGTAGGCACATCTCTCTCCTGGCCATACCCAAATCTCCGCCCTTGGATGAGATACACACTCAGTAAGGTAAAAAAAACAACAGAAATATTTATACGTAAAATCTTTATTCTGAAAACGAAAGCAGCAGACTGATTTTGTTTTATTGCTATGTTTTAGGTTCACCTCAGTCACCTCACTTAGTAGTAGAATAACAGTAACAGTCAAAATTATGCTTACAGCAAGAATGCAAGAAATATTATCCCCAGATTCACAGCGTAAACAGCAGTAATACATTCAGACTCACAGTTCAATAGCTGCCATTGAGAAATTGAGTTGCAGAAGAAAGTAGATTGTGTATGATAATCATCATTACAAACGTAATTGCAATGATCACATTAAGGCTGTTACTGCAGTTCAGTTTATTGTTAGTAAAAACAGTGTCCCACGAAATAATTTTGTCTGCATTTAGTGTCCAAACAAGTAGCATAAAATAAACAGTCAGGAGTTTAGAAAGGAATTTTGACCAATAGTCCCGTCTATAAAGTATTTGTTGTTTGCATGTTGTGGTGCGGTCAGGTTTTTGTACATTGTTTTTGTCTTTGTGCGGTATCAGCTATAGTGACCTGATCCTCGGATCCTGTTGTTTGAGGTTCTCAAGGACTCCATGGGGTATGTAATGATTCCACATCCTGTTTGAAAAAGGTTCCTTGGTGTTAATATCAAAGAGGCAGCAATCTACAACAACTCCCATAATTTTATTGACTGACCTATTTAACATTACATCCCCTCCACTGCTGTAAAACACCATAAAGAGAAGGTGTGTAACATGCACACCAAGATTTCCTGCTTTGATTAATTGTGATTTATATAGCCGATTTTGCAGGTATTAAAGGAGCATCCTTTAAATACCACATTCCTGATTCAGAATCACTGAAATTATCCACTGTGCAAAATGGCTGACCTCACAGTTTTCATCCTTGGGGCATTCTTCAATCCATGGCTCAGACTCTGTGCCCCGACGTTGGTAAACCTGTTATCCTTGACACTGGGTAGGCAAAACCAAGGATGAGACACAGTTAGGACAGGTCAATACTGATTTACCTATCGCCCTCAACTCAGCCATCCACTGTAAACCAACTGTAAATCAACTGCAAAGAAACGTGCAGTTTCTTTGATACTTAGGACTGTTCGCTTGCTTCCTTCTCTGTAACAATTAATTTTACGGGTATTTTCACCAAAGCAGTCAAAGTGCTCCCCTCTGGGGATAAGCAGAGGCCCACATGGGAGATTCACTGTACAGCCTCATCATCATGGAGGAGAGGGTCTAGCCATAGATCTGTGTTTCCCAATCTGGTCCTCAGGGACCCACAGCCAGTTCACATATTTGCTCCCTCCCAGTTCTGAGAGGGAGCAAAAACATGGAAGGTCTGTGGGTTTCTAAAGACCGGATTGGGAAACACTGCAATAGAGTAATAGATAATTCTGCTTTTTGTCCCAGCTAATAATAATAATAATAATAATAATGATAAACGATGCTAACAGAATGATGCTATTGCACATGGATGTAATGAAGCTACAGTACAGCAGCTAAAGGTTTGGTCCAATCCACTAAGCAGGGCTTCCCAGCTTTTTCATGACATCATATTTTGGTGAGAAGGGGAGGGCTGTCATCGGGCCAGATGTGAAACATTCAGTCCCAAGCTGGGGATTGAGAACCCCTGCTCTAGAGGCAGACTAGCGTATTTAACTGCTGTGCTGTGTGGGATCCCAGCCAGCTTCTCTTGGGCTACGAGGCCATGTGCTGAGGTGCTACGGTCGGGCTCCGTCTGGCCCACGGGGACAGGCCATTGGAAGGCAGACTTACTCCAGGTCCGTCAGCGACTGGATGTCGGGCAGCACCTTGGCCAGACTCTCGGCCCCGCCATCACAGATGAAATTACTGTACAGGCTGGAGGGTTACAGTGAGAGGTCAGTCATGTCAATATTGACTCGGCGGCGACGGCTCAGGGGCACCTCACAGGTTCCTTGGTGTTACCTGAGACTATGCAGTGAAACCAGTGACGGCAGGGCCGGGGCCAGCTTCTCCAATCCTTTGTCTCCGATACAGTTCTGGGACAAACTGGGAGGAAATAACTACTCAGACCAAACCTTTCCTAGTACAGCACTACCTTACCATCATATCGATACACAGGTGTCATTAAATCGATACAAACTGATTCAGACACACTGTGCTGTATATTTTACAGGACTGTGAAACACATTTCAATATATCGTCTTCCTGTCAGTTAAACAGACTGAAAATATTTGAGTTAAACTTCTCCCTCAATTAATAATATTACATAATAATATTGTTTCAGACTGAGATGCCATTAGTCCCCTGTGCTACCTGAGCTGAGTCCCAGTGTCACCCTAAACTGCAATTTAAGCAGTGATGGAAGATGGAAGGATGCATGAAGTGGCCGGCGGTGGAAAGTTCAGGTCCAGAAAGTTCAGGTCCAGACCAAGGTTTTGCTGAGCAGCTGTACCACCTGCAGTTCAGACTAGGTAATGCACCCCTTTAGCTACAGGGAGGTGAGCGTACTGGTGCAGGATGGCTGCCGTTGCACCACGCAGGTAGGTGCTACTCAGTGGTGGTGGCTGAAGTGGCTCCTCATTGCTTCTGCAAAGCTCATTTACTATATAAATGTAACTTTCATTCATTAAGTCAAGGTTTTGTTTCAAACAAGCAGTTGAGTATAAAGAGTCGTAATCACAGAGTGACTCAACTGGTTGGTTAAACAAAACTTTGTCCTAGATTTGTACTTTCTGGAGCTGAACTTTCCACCTCTAGAAGTGCCTGTAAAATTTAGTACTGAGTTGGAGTAATTATTAAGGTAACTGAAATAATTCTTATAAGTGGGGAGGGGGTGGGGGGGGTCCACAGATGCAGGAACCACAGATGTATAATACTCTTACTCGACATACAATATTTGGATATTAATTTACAGGTAATCAGTGTACTGTTTGAAAGATCAACCTTTTAGATCCAATTGGGGCCTAGTTGGCCCAATCAAATTCTACACGAGAGCTGACCAAAGGATGCTTCTGGAAGTCTCCAGGAACCCCAGAGTATCATTAAGGGGTCTACAGGCAGCCACTGGCACAAACATTTATTTACCAGTATTGTTGAAATGAGAATGAAATATTCATATGTCCAAATATGCTGATCAAGACAAAACATTTTCAGCCCCATGAAAGCATTTCATATTGGGCCCCCCAGTCCAGATAAATGCAGTTATCTTCCAAATTTTTTAGGGCCCCTGAGTGACAGGGGCCCTTGGAATCATCCAAACTCCCCCAATGCAGTGCCCCTGGGTGTATGTAGAGCAGTGCAGCACTGCCAATACACTGTACTAGGCTGAGAAGCAGTTACCCACTTGAGCATTTCCAGAGAGCTCAACGCTGACAGAACAGCTGCTAGTTCTTCTGCTCCTCTATCACCAATTTTATTGTCCTCCAGACTGGAAAACACAGAAGAAACACAAAATGTTAAAAAGCAAACATTTGTAGGGTGACCCAAATAGATCCATGAGAAAGGAGCTTCATTGACCATCAGATTTGTGTCATCAGATGACCGGGGCTTACTCAAGATGTTGAAGCCATTGCAGTGCAGGTAGGACCTCCATGAGCTTGGTGAAGCCCACAGGTCCATTTGATGGGCCTAAGCTGAAGAAGCAAAGCACACTGGATGAATTATATGGGTCCACCCCCTTCACCACAAACCCTTTCCTCAGATGTAGCAGACACCTCCACCAGAGAGGAAGCAAAACCATAGAAGAGTCACCTGCTGTGACCTTCTGCCCTTACCTCAGTTCCAGTTTCTGAAGGTTTCTCACAGCAGGAACATCAAAGGCGACGTTGTCCACCACTGGTTCTGACCTCAGATCACTGAAAATACACAGTGCAACTTTTTGGCAAATGATCCTAAACACAAATTTCACAGCTCTGACGCCCTCTCAAAATGTCAAACAGAACAGGCAAGTCGCTGCTCTGATGAACTCTCAAAATCTCAAACTCTACTTTTCAGAAAAACCTGAGCTTTATTTGAAGTGGTCAGTGCTCATGAGTGTTTACTAGGGCTGTAAATAAGTAAAAAAATCCATCCATCCATCCATTTTCCAAACCGCTTAGCCTTCTGGGTCGCGGGGGTCCGGAGCCTATCCCGGAAGCTGCGGGCATGAGGCAGGGAACAACCCAGGATGGGGGGCCAGCCCATGGCAGTAAGTAAAAAATTACTTCATGTAATTTTCTGTAATCACCATCTCCCTCATTTTCAAGATTTTTTCAGGTTGTACAGTACAATGCATATGCTTCAGCTGCAGGTTAGAATTCTCCAGTAGTCAGTGTGAGATTTAGACTACGTTCACCAAGAGATGTGTGGGTACGAGCCTGCCGGCGCAGGCTAATGATGTCAGCGCATGCGTACAAGCAAAAAGCCACATGAATTCCAATCTAAGCGTTCACATTCAGGTCTCATGGCCGGGAATCGGATACCTATCAGATATATTCGTACATATGAAAGTGACACAAATCTGATTTGAAAAGATCAGATTTGCTCCACACAGCCCAGAAAAGATCAGATATGTGTCACATTAATGCAAAAAATCCGATTTGAGTCACTTCAGTATGTCAGTGTGAACGTAGGCTTAGTTTATTGACCATACAGACATGTTCCTCATCTTACAGTGCTTTTGGATTATCTTGTTTGTATTGCTCACACCTGACAAAATAAATTTTACTATGTCAAGACAGGAATACTCCATGTTCTTTGCAATGTCTTTTTAAACTAAAAAAAACTGTTATTATTGAATAAGAATCCACTGTTTTATGTTTGAATGAATGTAATATCTAAATGTACTACGCGGTGAAAAGATTTCATGGAAAGTTAGATTGATGTCAGTGGGTCTGCTGGTACGTCGAAGCAGACAGTGAAATTAACCCTGAGAGGTGGCTGTGGGATGTGGTTTGGGGGGGGCTGATGCTTCTCCTTCTGCTGCAGTAATTTCTGAAGTCGGCCATTTCCCCCGTGCCACCCACCCCCTGCTAACCCTGGTCTCCTTTCTAAACAAAAATACTCGTCAATACAACAAGACGACGGGGACAGTTGAAAGACTGCATGGTTGACATTAAAAGATTACCCTGTGGATATCTTCCCTCCTCTGTAAATCCGCACCAGCATGATCAGATGGTCCACGTGGTCCAGATGTGTGGCTTTTAAGGGACTGATGGTGAACTTCCTGATGGTGTTTTGCAAGAGCTTCCCTTCACATTTTTTCTGCAGATCTTCCCACAGATTTATTGTGTCCTCTATTGACGCCCTGAAAGTACAAAAATGGACAAGGAACTAGTTTGAGCCAAAAACGGTGTCATGGCTTCGGCAACGTAGTAGTTCATTTATTCGGCTCCCCGATTCCTGACCTGAATGACTGGACACACTTCAGCCCAAGTATGGCTCTCAAGCCCTGGAGGCCAATGCTGGTGTCCTGCAGGTCGACGGAGAAGCTCCTCTTCATGTCCCTGGCTTTCTGTAGGAGGTGCTGAAGGACAAAGACATCCGGTGAGCTGAGTTGGATGCCGCAGAAGCGCAGGTCTTCCGGAAGGTTCCTGACCAAGTGCCGCGCCATTGTGGCATCGGCAGTCTCATAAATGCAGTGACACAGCTCCATCAGCCGGGAGGGGACCAGGTCGCCCGGTTTCAGGCCCCGCAGGTGCATGGCGGCGGCAGCCTTCTTGGCCCCCACCCCCGCCGTCACCTCTACTCTCCCCTTCTGGAAGAGCAGACCAAGGGCAAAGCGCCACGTGGCCTCCAGCCAATCCGTCAGTAGCCGCCGCCTCTTCTGAGGTGCTGTCATCTGGGCCACCAGCGCCTTGTCGCTCACATCACGGGACTGCACCAGGTGCAGGGCAGCCAGGAAGCTCTGCAGCAGGGGGTGGGCGAACCTGTGACCCTGCTGCTCCTCGGAGTCCTTCGCTCTGGTGAGGTGCGGGGTCAGCAGTCCACATTTTAGCCCAAATTCCTTCAGCTCTGCAGTGTCCTTGTGATCCAGAATGGAACTGTGGTTCTTCACCCCAGCCCAGGCAATGCAGCAGAGCTTACTCAAGTGCGCCCTCTCCTGGGCCATTTTAGGGTCTTCTCCTTGAGTGTCTGAGTGAATTTTTTTATCAAGCACCTGTTGGAACAAGCTAGTGAGTGTTGAGGGCAGTCTGTCCGAGTGCTTGAGAAGGAAGCACATATACCGGCATATGAGTGGGTTGGAGCAGTGACTATACAGGTAACATTGTTTTTTCAGTTTCCCCAGGGCCTTGTCACCTCTGTCTCTGAAACACTCTGAGATATACTGGGTGATGTTTTCCGGAGAGTAGCAACAGAGCTCCACAATTCTGTCCACCTTGGCCAAGAACTGGTTGAAGACCCCCTTAGGCCTGGCCAAGATCAAGAGTGTACATCCGCGGAGCAGCTTCTTCTGGAATATTCCGGAAAACAGTTGCCTGACACTGAAGCTTTCCTTAGTGTTGCAGGTGGCCGGCGAATGTAGAAGACCCTCGGGGTCCCTGAAGTCGTCGAAACCGTCAAAAACGATCAGGACTTTCTGGGGGACGCTGAGAACGTGCTTGAAGATGGCGGTGCTGCTTCTGCAGGGTGGGGAGGTGGACAGATCGAACAGGAGCTTCTTCAGGCTATAGGTTGTGTGTGGAAGGTTAAGCACCTTGCTGTCCAGCACGAAGATATACTCAAACTGTTGGAGGTTGCCATCCGCCCAGTCCAGACAGAGTTTCTGCACGAATGCAGTCTTGCCCCCACCGGCCTTGCCGAGTAGGGCAATCAGCCAGCCGCCCTTCTGCCCCATGTCCTCAAAGAGCTGCCCCCTGTGTAGCATGGCCCTCTTGCTGTCAGCATTGCTGAGCACCACCAACTCCTTCTCCAGACACTTGCTCGCGTTCTTCCCAGTCTTAAGTCGTATCTGCCTCTGGACCAGGGGAACGTTGACGTACAGGGACTCCACGGACATTTCATTCTCTGGGTCTGTGTTCCGGGCGATTTCCCTCATCAGGGCCTTGACTGACTGAGTATAGTCCTCAGCGCATTCTGGGGGGAAAAAATGTTCATTTAAAATCAGTCCATCTAAATCAGAGTTTCTCAACCTGGTCCTCGGGGACCCCCCAGACAGTTCATGTTTTTGCTCCCTCTCATTTCCCAATAAAGCTTTGTCTGGCAGGAAGCTGGGAGGGAGCAAAAACGTGGACTGCCTGGGCGGTCCCCAAGAACTGGGTTGGGAAACATTGATCTCGATATTCTCAGTGACATTTGTGAATTGAGTGTAAAAGTCAGAACTCACTGGGTTTCCCTGGGGCAGGTTCAGAAGGAGGAGTTTGGACTGGCGATTCTTTGCAAGACGACGTATCTGTAAATGCATATCCAATATCTCAATTTAATATTTTTGTTTCTTCAATAAAATGGATAGCTCTGATTTAGGTATGGGCAACATGGGCAGTGTCTGCACAAGAAAATTCAGAATGGTGACATTTGCGTGCTTGGTGTTCTATTGCTCATTTGCATGTGACATCAATGACATCACACCACCCAGTGGCTAGATGAGTGAGGTCACTCGCTTAGATTGTGGGTTAGCTGAGGCTAATGTCTCAGGGACGGATATCACAGGAGGTACCTCTGGTGGGAGATGAGGTGGGAGTCTGTTCCGGAGATGAGGCTTGGAATGCACCGTCCAAACAAGAACTGCCCGGGGTGGAGACCATGAAGTCAGAAGGTACTGCAGCCCCAGTGCCTGATGGGTAAAAAAAACACAGGCATAAAACTGAGCTCAATGTAACATGACAGCGTGAAGTGGCTCTCGCTGGGAGTTGTTTCTGCCTCTGCGGTGGGGTTCCCGTTGTGCCGTCTTACCAGGAGACTGCGGCATGACGTGAGTCACCGGCGGCAGGTGCGACTGGGGCACTATGCAGAGAAGGACAATTACAGAATGAACGAAACACCATCGGGATGCACACCTGTCACCCTCCTGATGCAAAATCAATACTCCAATTAAAATAGCGCCACCTGCTGGTGACCATGAAATAAAGTAATACTTTGCGTACCTATGACGTAAGTGGGGGGTCCTGGATTGGGCACAGAGATGTTTATGACCTGCTGTGGGTATGTGACGGCTGGGATAAGTTGAATCGCGGTGGCACCTGTGAGTAGGCATGTGTCAAGGGGTTAACCCTAACCATACAGTAGTACTTCTGTATTTTTCCACATTTTTTTTATACATTTTTAGTTATTGTAACTTTTTAGTTTATTGTAAGATTTTTAACTTGACTATTTTTGATTTCATTTGCACAGGGGTCGTTCAGGGCACATCTCACTACATGATAAATTTGTATAACCATGTATGCGATGAATAAAGTATCTTGTATTTTGAATCCAGCTCGGCCTGGGGGGGGGGGGGGGGGGTTGGCTTTCCATGCACTCACCCTCACAAGCATTGATGAAGGCTGTGGAGATGGGGAGGGGCAGTAAGTGGTGGATGGTCTGGAGGAGTCCCTGGGGGGCTGGTAGTGGGGCAGGCCCATTTGGGGTCTTAGGACTGCTGGGGGCTGAGAGGGAGAAACAGCTTGTTTTCATTGCATAGATTTGCAAAATTAGTTAGCATTGATGAAACAAAAAGCCCCAAGTTCCACATTTGCAGTTAGTTTTGGCCTAGATAACACGAGTCATACAGGAAATAACAGAAACCACACTTCTACACCATTAGCAGTGTTATTTAAAGAAATATTGCACATTAAACCAGTTTAACCGGCGTTATATTTCACCCTTTGTGTGATAATTATTTGTAATTTGCATTTTTGTTATTTATGAGTTAACCTACATTTGGTAACGTCTGCTCTACTTCATATATTGGAAATAGACTGAGCATAAGGTGAGGACCAAAATGCACTAGCTGGCTAGTGAAACAAATTGCATGTCGAGCTACACTTGTTTTTTTTGTTTACTGAACTAGTCCAGTTGGCTAGCACCAAAAATTCTTCAGTTCCACCCCAGGATATAACAAAGTGTTGTAACAGACACACACACCAGCTATTGTATTGGGTTGTTAGCCGTCTTTGTGAATCTTTGGGTGCCATTTATCTCTCAGCATTGGCACTTCATGTCTGAAGCGTGGAGCTAACCCTAACCCTAACCCTAACCCCATGTGAGCCGCTGCAAGTTCAGCTCCGCCCGCAGGCCTCGTTCTCAAGCTGCATGCCCTCCATTCGACCTATGCTCTACCTCCCCGCCCACAACTCGCCGTATGCACCATCCGTCACTTCCATCTCCTCGAAGTGAAAAGCGGACAGCAAGGCATCCCGTGAGCTCTGCTCATTATTTGCTATTATCTGTTTGCTTTCTTTGATTGATTTGATTGTCTATGATGGTTTTTGGTTTAATGGACTTCTGATTATTTCGCCTTGCCCCTCTCTGTACTTTCGCTTTGGTTTATTTGCCGTTTGGTTTCGATCTCTCGCTCGGTTTTTGGTTTACGTCTTTGCTCACTCCTCGGACTTTTGTCGATTTGTTCTGTGTATGTTGTGTGTGTGTGTGTCAGGTGCACAGGGAGCGATTGCCATTTTTGTTTGCGAGCTTATGTTGTACGCTGTTGTTTGGATAGGGAGTGAGGCGTAGTATTTGTCGTGCATGTGCAGCCGGCCTCACCCATCTGGCCACTCCGTTGCTTTGCTCTCCGCGTTTTCTTTGACACACGACTTCCGGCAGGACCTGCGGTGTAACACAGAGACGTGTCCTATTGATGCCTCAAAACAGACAGGAGATAGACACAGTCTGCAAGTCCCGATCAGCAGTGAATGATGGACGACCTCGCCTGCTGCGCTTGCTGGGTGCATCTCCGCGGGATGGACTTGCGGAATGACATCGTTCTGGAAGAGAAGGAACACGGGCGAAGAATGAGCAGGCAGATTCCATTCCACTTGGCATGACCCAAGCTTGGGTCAAGTATTGGCACGATCAGGGGCGGAGCCTGGTGGGCAAGGGCAGGGTTAGGGGCGGAGCCTGGTGGGCAGGGGCGGAGCCTGGTGGGCAGGGGCGGAGCCTGGTGATCAGGGTCAGGGAGAGAACCTGGTGGGCAGGGACAGGGTGGGATTCGTTGGGGGCAGGTTTACTCACCTCTCTTCTCTGGCCTCTTGCCCTCCCAACTAGCTGGTTCGGGAAGTGAAGGCTCTGTCAGTCCACTGGCTATGGTAACGAGGAAAAAAACAGGCATTACACCGAGAACAACAACGTAATCATAATAATGTTATCTAAAAGCTTTTAAAGCCACTCCTTAGCCTGAAATGCCTTTGAACTGACTTATGATTCATAAGAAAAAGGTAAACGCAAACAAAACTGAAAGTGCGAGTTAATGGCCACCTACAGGGGTCTTCCTCACTCAGAATTCGGATCAGGCTCTCTGTGAAAGAAAAGAGCATTAAAAAAAAAAAACAACACAAATGTGTAGCTCAAGTTCAAACAAGCAGCCAAGTTGTTCCCGAAGGCTACAAAGTGTGGTGAAGACCTACAGGTCTCTTTCCCTGAAGCCGATTATACCATCACGATCCCGATTTTGAGCAAAGTAATAATCTGTGTCTCTATTTAATGAACCAAATGCTCATCCGCTGACTAGCATTTAGGAAATTAAAGTAACTCGCAATTGTCCACACAGGCAGGAAAAGAAGAAGAAGTTTTGCTTTTGTCCTACCGATGCTTTCATTTAAGTCACCGTCTTCTGCCAAATCGTCATGTGGGTTTGGTGAGAAGATTGGGTAATCACCTGGGGGGGGGGACACGTGAGGAGAACGAAATGTGCACTTTTACACAACATTTTTATCCAAAAATACAGAAAGCAGGGTCAGCCAGACCCTGGAACAATTGGGCATAACCTTGGACCCTGACCCAACGGTGACATCACCCCGCCGACCCTGGGATTTGAACTGGCGTCCATCTGAGCACAGGCGGAGTGTCCCAACCCACTGAATTAAACAACAGTATTGCTATTAGTTCTTAATAGTGGTTGCTGGCCTTAATAGTGGTCTGGCCATTGACTGGCAACAGAGCATGTGGGCGGAGTGCTGAGAATTTCTGCTCATCGCTCATGGAGCAGTAAGCTCACCCTGCTCCTCCACTCACAGCCACCGCTCATTACCGCTCCCTGCTCGGGTCAATTTTCACCCCGCCCCAATGAAACCTCCCACCACTCACCTCACTCCCCCACCGCTCACTCCAAAAAAGAAAACAATCTCCATTGTATTTTAGCTTGAATTGTAACTTGGCGTCAAAGTAACTGAGCAGCCAAAAGAAAAATATATTTTTTCCAAATATGCTCTTCTGATCTCACTCCCACTCCTCCTCTGGCCAAAATCCTTCCACTCCGTTCACCAGCAACGAGCAACCGTCTGTTTACATAATACACACCCCCTCCCTACAGCTGACTGAGGAGGCTGCTGGGTCAAGGACAATGTTCAATTAATGGCCGAAGCTGAAGTAAACATTACCTACCAAAGTCCTCGATGGAAACATCGTCCAGGAACCCAAGTGGATCTAAAGACATTTCCTGCATCCCTGCTCCTGCAAAAGAGGCCGGTTTTCACCTTCATGTTGAGAGAGCGACACAGCAGGTCCCAGACTCGTGTTGCAAAAAGCCTGCTATCAAAAGCCTTGCTATTGTTTGGCTCTTTTTCCCCCCACCAAACCACATGGGCATATTTTTTGCAGAGGTGGGTTACTGCAGCGCATGTGGGCAATGCAAACATCCCTGAGACAAACGGCACACGCACTGTCCTCTTGACTGGTATAGAGGTCGCCAGGGGCGGCGCTAGCAATTTTGGGCCCTATGACAAAATATGAGGTTGGGCCCCCCTACCACACCCATTCAGATCTCTGGGGGCCCCTAAAGGGCGTGGGCCCTTAGAATTGTCCCAACTTTCCCCCCCTTAGCGGCGCCCCTGGAGGTCGCCAGTGTTGTCAGTTCACCTCGTTCCCACGAGATCATACATGCACTGCCCCCCCCCCCCCCCCCCCCAACAACACAAACGCACGTGTTCATTGTTTGTGTTTGTAAACTGCATTACATAAGTCACTACCAATCCCACAATGGCCGACAGTTATTGAGGCTAACATTCCTATTCAACCAAGCATTTACTTCCTTCTCTAAAAAAAGACAAACAACCAACCACACCCAAATTTTTAAGCCATATATATATATATAAGTACATTGCGTAATTTAGTGCAAGAATCAGTTTGGTTGTAATTATCAGTGTGCTGTCCTATCATGACAGGAACAGTTTTCAAGCTTCCAAGATCACCAGACCAAGTCTCAGCAGGTTAATTATATCGGGACAAAGGAATGAGCCAAGGATCCTGAGAGATTTTTGGGGAAACCCAGCTTGTTATGTCTCGAGGTAACTAAAGCAGTTCGGACAATAACTCAATTACATTCATCGCCATGGACTGCATAGTTATTTACATTTAAATATGCAGTGACCATGTTTATATATCTACACACACACACACACGTACGTAATCATATCTTTGTGGGGACCGCTCATTCATTTCTGTGGGGAAAATGCTAATGCTAACTATGACAACTGTAACCCCAACCCAGCCCTAACCTTTAGCATTTTTAGTTTTGATTGCAGTCATAGATTTAAAAAAAAAAACCTTTCCCAGAAACTGGTCTCCATAAGGTAAAAAAGCATTTGGTCCCCACAAGGTAAGGTATATCTTGACCACACATACACACACCTAGGAACCAATAATTATATATATACTTAGGGCTGCTGGGGGCTGTGAGGGTAAAAACAGCCTGTTTATATATATTTAAAAAATCAGTCTGTATAAAAAAAACTAATTATATATAAAAAATAGAGACTGAAAACGGCAAGGCGGGTGGGGTACTGACGGTAAGTTATTAGGAATGTTTGCTGAGCGTTGGCTGAGGAGGGGAAAACCACAGACGGGGGGCTGGGCGGCCACGTGGGATGCAGGACATGACTGAGGGATTTCATGCCTGCTGCGAAGCTACTGCGGCACAAATGGCAAGTAATTTTGATGGTGATTACGGGAATTTTAGCAAACCGCCCTCATCTTTCTCAACATTGTCAGCATGCCTGGGTGTCGGGCATCCAGTTCACCTTGGACCCCTACGTTTTTTTTCTCCCTACTAAGGTGTTTTTGGCTCCTCTCCTCCGTTGTCTGCCTTTCTTTTTCTCTCTCATTTCTTTGTCCTCATTTCTGCCTTGATGTGACGCACCATGACACACCCATATGAAGCACTTTGGGCCAAAAATTAATGGATTTCAACAATAAGTCATGACATATAGTGTGTTAAGCCCTGCTGTGTATGGGCCTGAATAACCGCATGCCAGTCAGAGTGTCCATGGCAAACACTGTGTTGGTAATGGGTATGGCTAAATTAGGTAATTACTGTAATTAATAATGGTGTTCACTTACTTAGCCATATAGTGCAATTCTTAACCATTTCTCACACATGCATAAATAATAAAGCTTTTCCTAGCATTTTGCACTTTCATATTAGATGCCAAAATGCGTTTCGTGGACCGTGTGCTTGTACTTTGTGCAGAGACAATAAAGCTGAATCTAACCTAATCTCACGTCTCTTGACCCCCACCGAGATTTGCCCTTGGATGATTAGTTTCTACCCATTTCTGTAGCACACAACTTTGTTGCGATTTTAAAATGATCCGAAGCAGTTCTTCGGATGAACTAAAGCCGCCGAGCGGATTTTTGTTTTTACTCAAAACCACGTGCTGCTGTACACAGTACTGCCAGCTGGTGGAAATTCGGTTACTTGCAGGTATCAGGTCGACATTCTGCATACTTTAATAACTGAAGCTTTAATACTGTGGACCTCATTTTGTCACAAAGTGGATTGGTCTGGGCAAACCACGGCCCCACTTGTAAGATCAATTTGCTCAATTAAAGTGGAACGCTTGACAAGCATTCCATCCATCCATTCATCTGACCCTCTGCACGCGCGCAGCAAGCCGCGACATGTGTTTACAACGTCATACATTTGAGACAAAATGAAGAATGAGATTAATCAAAAAACATGCAGACGTGCAACCTCTACAACAGATTTGAGGTGTTCACTAGCTATCCCTGCTGGTTTACGGCAACTTACTTTTTTTATTTTTATTTTAGTAAGCCTACATTTGGTGCCCGATAAGTCATGTGTATACATTAAGTACTGCTCCTAGAATTAGTAATGAAATAACTTTGCACGAGGCAATTCAAAGCTGCACAAATAGTACCTATTAGTAAACTTATAAGTTCCATTTCACACATGCAAATAGACGCGCACATAAGAAATATAACGTTAATATAAATTTATGAGTCATTTCTGTCTATGTATATATACATAATATATTTTAAACGTATAAATATAATTATTTATTGTGTCTAACCTAGGCAGCCAGTTCTATCAGCTTGAAGTTAATAAGCTCGATACGGAATTCCCCAAAAACACCACTACAAGTACAGCAAAGTTTGCACGTTTTAAAATCTATTTAACGAATACATAGAAAACCATAAAATTAAATAAATTAATTTATTTAATCTCAGCTTTAAAAATTAATTAAAAGTATCTTTACAAATAGAATTACAGAAATTACAATGAAGTGCGTAAGAAATGCGCTCATTCTTTTAATACGTGTGCGACACAAACATTTGCGTAAAACATTATATAAAAAGTGAGAGCTTTACCTGCGTCTTATAAGTTAAAATTCCAGCTTAATATATTTATAATGTAGTTTAAAAAAAACCCTTTTAACGAAATTGCAGAAGAGGCTGTCGGTGATGCGTCTTGGTGAGCCTCAGAGAAAAAGCTTCTACCAGTTTCATTTTCGCTTCCATTCAGCCGTTGTTTGGTGAGGTAATACCCACTTTTCGGCACACTAACCGATGGTCTCAAACTATATTAATTAACATGTCTACGCTTCGGGTAGTTTTGAAACAGGACAACATTTGCGCGTTATTGTAGGGGAACGATGTACACAAAATAGCTGCCTACACGGACGAGACAAACTTCCAAAACATTTTTTTCCCTGCAAAACGTTTGCTTACATTCGAACTGCCACCACCTGTCTCGGCAGGTAAATGTGATTTACCGCCAGAATTTTCGTAGCGCGCGATGGTAGAATGAAAATAAAGAGGTGGCATTTGTGGAATTCAGGAAGACGAGCGTCAAATGCTGTAATGGTCATCAAAACATGAATATGTTATGCACAAGGAAATCAAGTGTCTCACGGTAGGCAGCAGAGATTTCGTCGCTGTGAATTTTAGGGGGGGGGGGGAGCTAAAGCGTTTTAGACAATAAAACGTTACATCAGGTCTGAGCCAGGCGTGAAAACACAGATTGATGTAGAAATGCGAAAGTGACTGACGCACTAATGCACAGCAATTTTGGGTACCGCCACTGACCGTTGGTGTAGGGTTGGCAGGATGCACTGGCGCTGTTCCGCGCTCTCTCCAGCACCGCTCCGATGGCATCGCAACAGAGATCCCAATTCTGCCACACAGGCAGCGAAATCCTCCGGGCCACATCCTCAGAATCCCACTCCTGGGAGAGCAACAGGCAGTAGTCCCTGGAAAGGACGTGAGCCTCCGTCAATTCCGCCAGGAGCCCCTGAATCTCCGGGGGCGAGGCCTCCCGCAGGGTCTTCTTCACTTGGCCCAGGACCTCTTTGAAGGGGATCATGGCCGTGGGACCCCCCCCCCCCCTCTCCCTTCCTCTGAAGGGCTGTCTGATTGTACCCCCTGGGCCTGGGGATCTCAAGCGCGAACCACCAAATCACATGGGTGCCGAGGTGACGAGCAAGGAGCAAAAAGTGAGACGGAGGCGGTAGATGGTCCGAGTCGCGATCCAAAATGCATCGGAGCAGCTCCCCTGGGAGCTACCTTATCTTGCTGCTGAAAATAAAAAAGCGTGGAGGCTGGATAGCAGTTGAGTTTCACATGTGTTTTTTTTTGTGGTTTGGGAAACCATCAGATGAATGGTGATTAGATGGTCAGCAGGGACACTCTCTCACTTCGCCTTTTTGGCCACTTGGCGAGTAGAGAGACAATACCTGCCTATTTCCAGTTCTTTTATTATGTTGCCTAGGAGTGGCACGTAAAACCTGCAGCAACCAAAGACAATATGTGACACTGGCAACTGGCACGCCGCTCTAGCAGGAACCAGGGAATCCGCGGAAGGTTCCTGAACTTCGGCTTGGGTATGGACTCAATCAGTGTTTGTAATGTGGCACTCACAAGCTACGCTTGGCATCACGGTAAGTAGGGTCGCAACAGACACCTCCCATCTACTCAGGAAACAGCCAAACCATCATTTTCTGGTTTATCGGCAGCAGTGAGTGATTGCCATTCAGATATGTGTCAGATTGTAGACAGCAGTGGTACTGTTTCGGAATCTCCAAAGTATATGGTTGTATAAGATCACTGCATGACTAGCCTCCCACAGGCTGTAATAGTAATTTCCAGAATGTTTGAAATAAATGTCAGACTATTTTTTTTTAAATTCATTTAGTACACACTTCTATCCCAAGCAATGCGGTCTTTTGAGAAATAAGGATCAGTTTCTGCAGGGTTAAGGGCCTAGCCCATTGGCCCACCACTGAAATCGCTCTGCTGACCCAGGGTATCTGAACCAACGACCGTCTGATCATAGGCACAGCTTAATTTGGTGGTTGAGCCACACAGCAGTACTGCTAGTTGTTATATAATGTGGAAAGCCAGCTTTAACACCCTTCGGTAATGGAATCCAGTCAGTCGATTGTTCGGTGTGGGACACGGGTGCACAACATGACCATTAACAGTGGAACAAAATCACCCCTATCACCCGCTCAGCTGGACAAACCCACCATTGTTACGTCCTGTTAATCAGCCCATCCCTCCGGAGCTTGGGCATCTACCAGTACTTTCTATTTCTTTCTGGTCCGCATGAGGAAATCAGGGGAAAACTGCAGGGAAGTCCCCCCTTCCAAAAAAAAAAAAAAAAAAACTACAAAAGATTCAAAACAAAACCGCCTCGCAAACGCGATGTTTGGCAGCATTAAATTTCCTCACTTTATACTTCACAACATCCAGTGGCAGTGTTGACATTTTCTAGTTTGGTGGTTTAAAATTGGTGGTTGGAATATAAGGAAACTGGTACAGTACAAAGCATGCCCGCTACCCTGCTGAAACCAGGCAGTTATAAACTGACTCAAAGCAGGTAAATTTCAACCCAAGGAGGTGCCAGTTTGATGTTTCATTTACTGCTCATGGCTCTGGCAGTGAGCAAAGGGCAGGGTGGTCACTCTGGCAAACAAAACCAGTCGCTTAGGGGAATACTTTCCGGATTGACTAATTCACTTCACTTTTTCCACATTTTGTTATGTTACAACACTATTCCAAAACGGATACAAATTTTTACCACTAAATTCTACACAGAATACCCCATAATGACCAGGTGAACAAAAGTTTGCTTGAAATTTTTTGCAAATTTATTAAAAAAAAAAAAAAAAAAAAACATATCACATGTACATATGTATTCGCGGCCTTTGCCATGACATGCAGAATGGAGCTCAGGTGCATACTGTTTCCACTGGTCATCCTTGATGTGTTTCTGCAGCTTAACTGGAGTCCACCTGTGTTACATTCGGGTGATTGGACATGATTTGGAAAGGTACACCTGTCTATATAAGGTCCCACTGTTGATAGTGCATCTCAGAGCACAAACCAAGCATGAAGTACAAAGAATTAACTGTAGACAGGATTGTATCAAGGCACAGATCTGGGGAAGAGTACAGAAAAAAAATTCTGCAGCATTGTACACTCACCGGCCACTTTATTAGGCACACCTGTCCAACTGCTCGTTGACGCAAATTACCGATCAGCCAATCACATGGTGGCAACTCAATGCATTTAGGCATGTTGACATGGTCAAGACGAACCGCTGCAGTTCAAACCGAGCTTCGGAATGGGGAAGAAAGGAGATTTTGGTGACTTTGAACGTGGCATGGTTGTTGGTGCCAGACGGGCTGGTCTGAGTATTGCAGAAACTGCTGACCTTCTGGGATTGTCATGCACAACCATCTCTAGGGTTGGCAGAGAATGGTCTGAAAAAGGGAAAACATCCAGTGAGCGGCAGTTCTGAAGGCAAAAGGGGGTCCAACCCGGTATGAGCAAGGTGTACCTAATAAAGTGGCTGGTGAGTGTAGATGCCAATGAGCACAGTGGCCTCCATCATCCATAAGCGGAAGATGTTCAAAACCACCAGGACTCTTCTTAGAGCTGCCCGGCAAATCAGAGCAATCGGGGGAGAAGGGCTTTAGTCAGGGAGGTGACCAAGAACTCGATGGTCTCTCCGTGCTGATGGAGCTCTCTGTGGTGAGGGAATCTTCCAGGACAACCATCTCTGCAGCACTCTACCAATCAGGCCTGTATGGCAAAGTGGCCAGGAAAGCTGGGGAGGCACTCAGGATCATAAGCCACTCACGTTTGGCAGAATGAACTGGGAGACTAGTCAGGGATAGATGAATGCGGCGATGTACATAGACATCCTTGATGATAACCTGCTCCAGAGTGCTCTGGACTTTGGACTGGGGCGAGGGTTCACCTTCCAAACAGGACAATGACCCTAAGCACACTGCCAAGATATCAAAGGAGCGGCTTCAGGAGAACTCTGTGAATGTGCTTGTGTGGCCCAGCCAGAGCCCATACCGGAACTCGATTGGACATCTCTGGAGAGATCTGAAAATGGCTGAGCACCGACGCTCCCCATCCAACCCGATGGAGCTTGAGAGGTGCAGCATAGAGGAATGGGAGAAACGGCCCAAGGAGAGGTGGCCGAGCTTGGAGCATCATACTCAGAAAGACTCGAGGCTGTAATTGCTGCCAGAGGTGCTTCAACAAAGTATTGAGCAAAGGCCGTGAATACTTCTGTACATGTTATATTTTTTTGTTTATTTTGAATAAATTTGCGAAAATGTCAAGCAAACTTTTGTTCACATTGTCATTATGGGGATTCTGTGTAGGATTCAGTGGTAAAAAATGTAATCCATTTTGGAATAAGGCTGTAACGTAACAATATGCGGAAAAGGGGAAAGGAAGTGAAGTGAAATGACTAAGCGACTGGTTTTGTAGGCAAAAATAAATTGAATCCGTTTTGAAATCAGGCTGTAACATAACATAAGTGAAGCGCTGTGAGAACTTTCCAGATTCATTGTATCTCTCCCCTTTCCTGCACTATGGGGGGGGGGGGGGCTCTCTGGCGGAAGAGGGCAAACGACTGCACACCAGTACCCACTCGCTTATTCGTAACTAATTTTCTACCAGTTGGTTAAATAAAGAAAAAGGAAATATAATCTTCCTCACACTTTCCGAAGGCTTGCGGTAGCCTCTTCGAAAGGCCTTAACATCAATATTGCTGTTTAAATGAATTTCTAAGTAAATGCGGGTGACAGAGGATTCGGCGACTAAATTACGAAAAAAAGTGATTACTCGAAAAAAAAAAAAAGCAGAAGAGAAAATGCTTCCGTACAGCTAGAAAAGCAAACAATGGCCTATTGTTAATAAGTGTGCCTGTCCCCAGAAAGAAGTGCATGCTGGGATTACATCACCGCTCCGGTGTCAGACATTTAATTTTGATCTGTGGCACCGTCCTTCCCTATCAGTCCGTGTTGTCATGCAGGCCATGAGTCCTGCCGAATCGCACACTTCTCCAACGGGCGATTTTGTCCTGGTGGCAGTATCGGTGCGTTTCGCCAAACCTGACAGGGTCGACGCCACTGGGAGTCTGGGGCTTTGAGGGATGGCGCTCGTGCTGCAGAACGGGAGCACGCCGGCTTTGAGCTCAATCAAAGCGCAAACGTGTCAGACAGCCAAGGGGCACATGAGCCTGTCCGCCAGCACTCTGGCTCCAGGCTTCGAACCAATCAGAGGCCATCGCCAGACACTTGCTGCGTTTCACAGATCCGACCCTTTATTCAACCTAAACGATATAAACACCTGAAAAAGGGCAATTAAAAAGCAGCGACGTCATAAATCCGGTCAGGGTGTGATACTGTACAGGGAGTTTCATCGTCCGTGATGAGCCCTCGTTCCGCTGTCAGGGTTCCCCGTCCTGACGCTGCCCCGCGGCTGTCTGGTCAGCATCACCTTGGTGACGCCTCGATGCACAGTATTCCGTGACCCCTGTTGGAGGAGATGACAGGGGATTGGATAGAGTGTGATAAGGGTGGGGTGTCTGGTTCTGTATAAACTGTATAAATAAAACAGGCTTCTTCAGAACTGGCTGTGCATTTCCTTCCTCTCTGAATGTCACTGCTTACTTTCATTTCACTTTTTCTTGCCATATGTCTGTAACAGTGTTTTAAGTCTCTCTGCGCCCCCTCTCCCCCATCCTCTGTCTCAAAGGGGGGGCAGCTATTGTCCTGGACCCATCTGGGCCCTTCGGTTATGCTGCGCCCAAATCAACCGAAATTAGCTGGGGAGGGACTCGCACCCAGGACCATACGTTTGGAAGGCAGCAGTGCGGAGTGCTGAGCCCCCGCCAGGCCCAATGGCCTCGCGTCCTTACCGCGCACGATGCTGCGGTAGGCAGCGGCGGCGGGGGAGTCTGCCACTTCCGTCAGGAACGGCCTGCCCTCGTCGCAGCTCTTACCTGCGGAAGCAGAGAGTCAGAGAGTCAGCAGATTTAAAGGAGACCCATGGGCTCTCAGCTTCACCCCCCCCCATGGCGTGTGTACCTATCCGGGGGTCCAACGGCACCCGTTCCAGGAATGACAGACCCATATCCAGGCACATCTTCTCTGCCCCCCCAGTGGTGGGAGGGAAAATCGGGGTCATGTTCTGCCAGGGGATGAGCTAGATATTTAATATCTAATACGTATGTCAATAATATTAAACTGCCATTAATATTAGCAGTAGAAGTAGTATTTGACTAGCTCTGCAAAATTTTATACGATGACACTTTTGTAAAAGAGCTTCTGAACCCACCAGCCACAGTTGAATAATCAATAATAAGCAACAGTAATAAGTTAATAACCTTGATATAAAGTCCATAATATACTGTGACCCTGGACAGCAGAACTGGAGATGGATGGATGGATGTGTGTATGTATGTGTGTGTGTGTGTGTGTGTTCATATGATGAAGCTACAGCACTTGTGCATTAACATGTTATGCTCCTGTGAGCAAAGCGATCGAGGAACTTGGACCCCCCCAGTTACCTTGCACTTAGGACACAGAAAACCACTCATGTTTTCCACCACGCCTATGACTGGGAGCCCCACTTTCTCACAGAAGCGAATCTCCTTCCTGACATCTTGCAGTGAAACTTCCTGCCAGGCAAATTGGGGGGGCGCAAATTAAACATTTAATGAGGGAAGGACAAACTGCAACGGAGTGAATGATGTACGAAAACATGCACAGGAGCCCAGACATACCCTCCCCCCCCCCACACAGTAATGGAAACAAAATGAGCAGCCCCTCCTCTGAGGGGAAGAAAAAAAAAAACTGCTTTCGATCTGCATGGGGGCAAACACCCTCACCTCCCCCCAACATACACACACATACACACAAGCCTGACACGCACACAGGCGCCGTGTTTTGCTTTCATTTTGCAAGAATAGAACATGCACGCGAGACGCGGACAGCGTTCCGACGCTGGGAATGGAAGACAGACTGGGAAATTCATTCCCTTTTCCAGCTTCCGGAAACCAGAACCAGCAGCGTCGACTCGGAGTCGGGGGCAGCTGTCAAGCAGGAGCTGACAGACTGGCCAAAACCACAGAGCAACTTCTCTCTGCTGCAACAAGTCCCACCCCCCCAAAAAATCAGACCAGCTCCTCATAATACTATTCCTGTCATTGTAAGTGTGACAAGGAAATTCAGCCCTTCATCAACTTGGGGGGGGGCACTCTCACCTGAGGGGTGGTGACAATGATGGCACCATCCACACCGGCACCGCACAGGTACTGCACCACCGACAGGTGTTCGTCAGAAGTGCCTGGGGGGGTGTCCACAATGAGGTAGTCCAGCTGGCCCCAGTCCACATCCCTCAGGAACTGCTTTATCATTCCTGGGGGGGGGGGGCGAGGTGCCTGGTTATTTTGGAAAATGACACATTTTTTGGCCAAGCACCTCCTACACTGCAAAACTCCAACCTGGCTTTCTGAGGGGGCGGGGGCATGCTTGGTTAGTTACATCTCTCTAAAGGTCCTGCTAGGTAACAACAAGCACCTACAGCCCCGCCCTCCCCAGCTCACAGCCGTTTACTCCTCTCCTCTTGTTTATCTGCCGCATTTCCCGTAATCACCCAGCCCCTGCCAGACCTGGCGAAAACCAGCACCACCCCCCCCACACTTTACCCAGGGAGCTCCACCCCTTGCCAAGCAGCCTCCCACATACCAGCCTCTCCCAGTCTCCCTGTTTGTGGAGGGGGGGGTTATTTAAAACGGTGGAGTTCTAAATAAAGCCGCGCGGAGTGCGTCACGTGATGGCGGCCGGTGCGTTGGCCGGGGTGCGGTGGACGGGGGGGCCAGCAGGTGGGCCCAAAGAAGCAGAACGCACGCGGCTTTTTAAAAGGCCACTTTCAGCTTGCGGTGCTAGAGGGAAGTGCATGGGGGGGGGGGGGGGGGGGGGGGCAAGCTGAAGGGGAAGCGAAAACCAACTGGGTATAAATAAAGGCTAGCGTGTGAGGCTGGGCAGGCTGGAGAGTGCAGACGCACCCCGCCAATGAGGCACCTCCTACGGGTTCTAAAAACAAGTCAGTTACCACAAAATATACCCCCCAAGTGACCTCCCCCACCCCCACTTACACCCATGATACAACGGCCCCCAGCACCTACCACTACTTCTCATTATCTAGAGGAGAACTGAGGAAAGAACGCAGAGCAGGCTGATGGGAGGAGCTACGGGAGCCAATCAGCTGTGTGGGATCCTCCTGATCTCGACAAACGCTCCCCAGGGACATCCCCAGGCGGCCATCACCTCACACACTTTGCCAGACCGTAGTACCTCTCTGTGCTCTGGCTGGGACATGCCCGCATCCCCCACCTACCAGGGCCTGGTCCCCCCACCCAAGGGAGAGGCAATGCCACTGTGAGGACCATGCTGTTTGATTTCGCCAGAGCGCCATTCAGCACCAGGGGGCAGTATGTTGCTCAGCAGGTTAACAAGCTGTGCCTGTGATCAGTAGGTTGTTGGTTTAAATCCCAGGGTCAGCAAAGCACTTTCACTGTTGGGCCCCTGAGAAAGGCTCTTAATCCCTCAAGAAGGTCAACATCAACCCCAATGACCAGACTGGCAGACAGCAGTTGGTGAGGTTGGCAAGTTATAATCTGGGGCCTGAAATCTACAGAAGGTGGGGAGAGTCAACAGGATACTGACCAGGGACTCTTTTATTGTGCTGAACATCAGGAACTGGCAGATTCTGGCAGGCATGATCCCCTTTGGTAGCAGCACCAAACAACATAACACTACATCCGAGTCAGTCAAACCTGATACATCTGCATTTTCGGGGCGAAACTCAACAAGAGATACAGTCAAGAATTAACATTACTGGCACGCAAGTACGTGTTGCCCTCAAAATTCAGATTCAGTAATATAAAATGATTCACGTGGCAATTACTTGTCATAATACCACAAAAAGATAGTTCCACACATAAGGTTTATGACTTATAGCCACTTAAGGGGAATTTCAGCCACATACACAGTGATATCAGATGGCGCACAGTCGTAAAGAAAAAACTTTTCAGATTTTCAAAGTAAAGAATTGCTTAATAATTCACCAAATCATCGGTACTTAATTTACACCGTCCATAACTCCTGGAGATACATTTTGGCTGAAACACAGCAGAACAAGGAAGTGAAAATGGCCCCAATCTTCTTTACCACTTTGCATGTGCTGTACTTGTTTGGTGCACGAGCCGCCTGAACCAGCGACCTGATTGGTGCAGAGAAAACCGTACCATTCTTCTTCGGCCCCCTCCAGATGATGGCGTCATCCGGGCTGCTCAGCAGGAAGCCGACTGACATCACGGCCAAATTGTCCTCCACGTACTGGGGAAGGGACAGCAGAGCCGTGTGACATTCCTGAACACACAGCATGCTCTGGACCGTTCATGGATCGCTGCTGATCACCACATGGCATTGGCGATGTGGCCCTCATGCCGATCGAGCCAGGCGATCGCGGAAAAACCAGATGAACCAGAATCAAAGCAAGGCTAAAAAAAAAACCCTACCCGATTTGGCAAAGGGACTGGGCGCTGCCCTTTGTCAACACTGACAATAGTTTAAAGCCGTCCCTTTAATGGCTTTAAAGATTTTTTTTTCCTGTCCTCCATACATAAAACACTGCAGCGATGCACAGGCTTAACCTCGCCTCTGATTTGTTTGGCAGCCACCTGAAGGTCAGCTGTGTCATGTTCCTCAGAGAAGACCTAAAGCCAGCCTTTACAGGACGAGATCTTCTCTAGATGTTTCACGCAAATGCTAGAAATCGTGTTGCCACGATACCAACATTTTTGTTCCGATATTGATACTACGCAAGTCGTGAATTTCCATTCCAATTTTCAATGTTTGTCCTACAAAAGAAGAAACTCTTCAAATGTCATTATTCATGCGCTATTTTCCAAGCTGGACAACATTTCGCGTAAAAATACAAACATTGACAAGAAAGGGAACAAAAAATAAATTAAAGCAAAATGCATTCAAAGTAAAACGACAATCCCTGGTAACAAAAAACAGCAGCATAATAATTCGATCAAACTGGGTTTCGCTTCCCACAAGCTCCCTTAGCGACCTCCATAGCGGGAAACCTAAGTTGCCTGGTCACAACTACGTACATTTCTAATGTTGTTAGCAATTACGCTTTTGGGAAACATTCCCCTATTCAGTTACCCCTAAGCTGTACTAAGCCTCAGCTGTATGCAGGTGAACTTTATTTCAGTCCTCTTATGGGTACAGGGGATGTTGTGATGATGTGTTATCTAGGTTGGGCCACATGCAAGTCTGAGTGCCATATATTGGAAGGCATGATTCCAAGTACCATAGGCTTTTCTCAGAACACACATTCAGAGAGCCAGGAATATCCACGCCCTGTTACTCCCATAATCCCTTGTGACACGATTGGTCCAGGTCCAACCAGAGAGCAGAGCTGACTGGCAGTACAGACTACACAGGTGGCAGTGAGAACCGTTCCACCCCTATTACCACACTGACATTTCTGAAGCTCCTCGTGTGACCAAGGGGTGATCGAGGGAGGGAGGTGTGAGGCCTTCCGGAATCCACAAATGTTTCCCTCCAACGAGGAGCGAACCCCTCACACCTCATTCATGGAAATATCCAAATGCTCCAAGTTTAACGGCATGGTGGAGCGAATCAGACAGCGGCCCCCTGACCGTAGCCTGTGGATTCAGGCAGGAGGCGATAATCGCACGTTAGTGCCCTCTGCTTTCAGGATGAAAAACTGACGTCAAAGTCTTAGGAATCACAAAAAAGCACGAGCCTCCAACTGGGAGAGATCAGCGCCCGACGCAAATTTGACATGGCATGTCGCAAATGCACTCAGTGCTGATGCTAGCGGTAACATCGTTGGCGGCAGGTTCTGTGGACTTTGTTCCCAGAAAATGCCAGGCTGGCTGCGACCGTGCTTCCTTGAGCGCAGATCTTCGGCGATACCCTGGCTCGGCCAGCCCAGACGAGCCGCATTCTTTCATCCTTTGGCGTCGGCTTAACAGGAATTCAGCGGGCAGAACACCGCGCCAGGCCCCGCCCACCACAACCATCACCACCTAATTATTGCATGCCTACATGTTACTGCTTGGCTTTTATCTTGGACTTTATCAGAGAGATTAATTCTGTCGAGCTCAGTTCCCTTTCTGCCTAACTTCCTGCACGGCGGTGAGCAGCTTCCCCCAATGCAAAGCCGAAAGAGCCCGCAAAGCTTCTCTGTAGCGTGGAGTCCCCTTACCACGGGTGACCAGCCTGAGCCACTCTGATGGACCTACAAGGGAAAGACGACAACAAAAAGGACACCAAAGATCAGAGCGACACACCCATTACCGTCATGATAACAAAAGTTGATGTGATCATGATAACAAAAGTCGATTTAATAAGGCCTGGTGACTTTTTGCGTGCCCATAAAAGCAGATCAACTGTTAGCCTTGGCGTGACCAGAGCTCTGCTCTAAAGCGAGTACCGTATCATCTACACCTCCTACGTCACATGGTCACGACTGGGCAGGTGCCAGAGGACTTCGCAACCAACCATCTCCAAATTTGACTACTTCTGACTCAATATGAAACACATTTGCATGTTTGTGACCATTTTAGAAATTTCTAAACAGCACTTTTAGGAAAGTTGGGGTCAGACTGTGTTTTACACCATTTAAGTGGGATTTTGGCTATCTTCCGGGAAAATGTGGTGGTTTTATTTAAGCATGACAGCTGTGAGTGTGAGAATGGCCTTCAGCCCACTGCCTTCATAATAAAGACGCTGCATTTTACTTTGCATTTGCACAACAAAACAGCTGAATAATTTGCCACTGGACAGTCCCAAATCTTTGGGGACTGATTTACACCATCCTTAAAATGCTGAGATATTTTCCAGTTCGAATCACTGACGCGCAACGGTCAAGAATGGAGGTCAACAACTTAAGTTCAGTGCATAACAAGCTTGCGGCCTCATCTAACTGGTTATATATACATGGAATTTCACGCCTCGGCGTCTCACGTACCTGCTCTCCCTCCACACCCATCATCTTTGGAATGGACGGTCCACAGATGTCCACATCCAGCAGCGCCACCTAATGGTGGGAGGAATGAGTTACTAGGGGGAGGCACATTTTCCAAAAGCATAGTTGCCAACTACGTTAGCCATTTACATAGCTGGCACCATGCAACTGAAGGGGTCAAACCATGTAAAGTAGCTAGCAGAACGTTTTGGGAAATGCACCCTTGGTAGTTTGGGTGGAGCCGAGGGAAGTGAGCGGTAATGAAGACCCTGGCGTCATCGGAAGCCTGCTTCAGGTAAACCAGGGCGATGTGGAAACGGCTCCCAAACGGTACCGCGTGTCCCCTTGTTATGGCCACCCTCTGCCTGAAGCTTGTCTCAATCTGCTTTATTGAATTTTATGCAACGTTAACTTCCATTCCCACTGTAAACCTCTACACTTTTTCAGTGTTATGACTGGGCTTCAGAAAGGAGCTTTGCTGCACCAGGCCTGACAGATCCATGGTCCGTGTGTTTGTGCCGGTTCTCAGCTCAAGCCCCTCCCCCTCCCCCTGCCTCCCAGGAGTCAGCCCCTTGATGGCTGTAAGCAAATGGAAATGAGGCTCGCACACTCGGTGGACGGGGCTTGCTGCAGGTTTCTCCAATCACTGATCAGGCAACACCTTTTCATACCACAAGAGGGCAGTGTAGGCCGCGTGAACTTCCTTCACACTTTAACATAGAACTCGGTGCGAAGTACAGTATAAACGATCTGCCGGGCACATTATTCATTTGCTGCAGGTGTTTCTTAAACTGATGTTTTTATCCAAAATAACTGGCAGACAATGTTTTTAACAGAAAACAGCTCAGTCAAGCTTACGCCAACACAATAGCCGGAACACAAAGCCAGCACCACACTTCCACCTACTGGCCCATTCAGAAAACTGTTGGTTTTGGTTTGTTGGATTTAGCTGAAGATTATTGTTTGATGATGGCAGGTTAGTTTCTCAGACCAGCCACAGTACTTCCTTCTTAACAAAAGCGGCAAAGTCAGATTGGACAATAGGGGACGGCATTTACACATAATTGGTCCCACGAATGAAACTGGGCGACGGGGAAGTGCAGCCCAGGCCAGCGATTAGTCACGTAATTCCAGTTAAAGTTCCGACAGGAAACCGTCTTGTTATGACAACATTCTGTAGGCTTAGCAACCGCAGTGCAAAAAAGGGACAACCGGATATGGAGAGATGCAGAAATTAACATCCGACACCATAAAATTCAGACGAACCAAAGACGGAGCCTCCCGGATCAGAGGATCCAATACAGAGCCGGACCCGGGCTGGGCTGCCTAATCCGTCGTGCAAAGAGCATTAAAAGGAAACCGGCCCAACCCTAAAGATGGAGGCCATTTCTGTTTCATTTAAAATTATCGAGTTATAGGGATGTCATCATAAACACCTTTATCAAATTCAGGGAAGCAAAGGAAAAACGAGAAAAGTCAGTGAATGGCTCTAGAGTTCCTAATGAGCGCGGGTGCATATAGTGGCCAGCAGGGGGCATAATAGTTAAAGACTTGAATAGACCATCTTGTTGGGTCCCTCCTATTCAGCCTGCATAGTGCTGCATGTATGTTCACACTCTTCGTTATATCGTATTTATTGTCCTTTATCACTGCACGTTAAATCTGCAGGCGTTTCACTGCACTTGTATGCAAATGACAAATAAGGCTTCCGGAATCATCTGAATATACATACAAAAGATAAACGGCTGAATGCACCAGTTATGCAAGTTACGGTCCTTACGCGCAATAAAAAAGGCGGCACTTCTAGATGCCCTGCATGTTTGCTTACTGGGCGCAGAAACAGGAAACCTCACGAGAAATCGCTTTTTCCTGTTCTGCGGTACGGCCATGTTAGTCCATACCAGACACTCTGCTTTATCAGTTACTTGCTTCGCTGTAGTCAGCACCATCTGTTTCACACAAGCTTTTAACCTTGTGGGAGGGTCCTATGAGCCACTCCCTGCTCTGACCCTGCCCCGGAACAAACGACCCCCCCCCATGTTGGATACTTTAGGAAGGGACAGGACTCCCCAGTGACCATCCCTACAGGAGATAGATGGCGGAAAGGACTTCGCTTGAGCTCGACGCGACGCGAGAATCAAAAATTTTCAGCAAAATATTCAACACGAAAATTGAATCCAGCCTGGTGAGCTGCTTCAGGCTGACTGAGCTCGGCTGCAGTAGGCAATGCCATGGCCTCAAACGGGTCCAGCTCCCGGCTCGTCGCATCCCCCGTCGCATCCCCCGTCGCATCCCCCGCAGAGAAAATGCAAAGGCCAAAGTCGGGCTTCAAAAGCGCAACGAACTGAGGCAGGAGGCTCATTTATAAGTAGCATACAGTATCAAAATAAATAGCAGAATAAGTAACATTTAAAAAAATAGTACAACAGTAAGTTTCCTGAGTAAAGTACACATACATACATATACATTCAAGACTGTACCAGCGAGTCTTCATGTGGCGCTCAGCCCACGCACAGCTTGGGAAACAAGACCTTCCCCGAATGGTGACATTTCGTGTCAAACTGGGAAGGATGTATGGTAACAGCAACCCCCCACACACACACCAGTGGGACTCCCAGAGGCTCTCTGCCAGCTCAAAACACACTTCTCCTTTGAGTGAGACACTTATGATGGGGCCTTTGGCCCCCGTCCCCTGACCCATCTTCAGTCGACATGCCATCTCTCTCTCTCTCTCTCTCTCTCACTCCGTCATCGGCGTCTCCGGGGTCAGAGTGGGATCACGTCCCTCCCTGTGTGAACCACGGGCAGGCTGAGAAAAATGGGGGCTTCACTTTTTTCGGAGAATTCTAGGAATTCCCATTGCTCCTCAGGGAAAAGCGGAGGGGGCCGGGAGAAGATGGACCGCCGGCTTCAGCAGCGCCCTTTGAACAGTCCATGATTCTGTCCGCGAGCAGAAACTGTAAGACAGACACTGAAACACTGTTAAGGTTCCCTGTCTTTATTTCTTTCATCCGATTTCTTTAAGCTCTGGATCTTTGGTTTGAGGTTAAGCATCCAAACGCAAAACTTACGAGTTTCCTGTATCTAACAGTATAAATTAGATGCTAACATTTTTTATACTGATTACCCAGCATGTCATTCAAGCAACACGTCCTAAGAAACCCGAACCTGCATCAGCAACAAAGGGGATTATCTCTGGGTAACGGTTCTGGGGACGCCACGCAGGGGAATCGATGGGGGTTTCTGTTCTCCAATCAGCAAAAAACAATTAAGATTCATCTCTGGGCCAGTGATCTGAGTGTCAGGGATGCAGATCTGAGCACATTTTCACTTTGAGAGCCAGAGCAACCCGAACAGAGTGGAAGAAAGACCACAAAGCATTTCACTTTTATCATCAGCCCACGGTTTGGGGAAATTACCCCACGGCTGCACTGGATTCTGCCTGCTCCTGCAAAACACACCTGGCTTCATTATAACTCAGTGCTGCAGACCAGCTCCTGCTGGGGTGGGGGGGATGAAGCCCCCCCCCCCGTGACATCAGTCTGCAAGACTGAGTATGAGAGACTATGCGTGTATGGGCTGACTGTCTGCCACAATCACAGCCACCCTGGGTGTGTGTTCTCACAGTAGGAGAAGCAGCCCTTCCTTTCTCAGCTGACATCCTGTGGAACGCCCACCCTGGCAGGGTGAGCAAACCCCCCCCAACATGCAGGTTTGCTGTGAAATGCCCCTCCCTGCAGGAGGCACACAATTTTTACCGTTTACATGGTAAATGTGCATGGTGGCAAGCGGCCTAAGGCCGCGGCTGTGGAGCCTTCTCCATGGCCACAAGGGGGCGCTCTCACATTCCTTTCTGGCCTGAAAATAGCAGTGACATGAAAATATCCTCATTTCCAGTACACACCCCAGCTGAATGGGTGTAAATTCCAATTACAAGAGCTATTTGAATTGGGGGCAGTGGCAAGAGGCTTCAAAGGGGGGGGGGGAACGTGGCTATAGAGGAGGGGGTACACGCTGTCTCTTGATTTTTCAGATAGGTTGAGGCAGCTTCTGCTCAAAGGAAAACTCTGGGGGGGAACTACACTGGGGGGGGGGGGGCTCACACGTGTGGACAGCTGCGGAGCCCTGGAGGGGGTGGGGGGAGAGGAACATCTTGTGTTTGCAGTGAGCCTGACTGCATCTGGTGTCGGTCCGTTCTGGGCATGATGAGAGAGAAACAGACCCAGTGTTCTTTTAATCTCGTTCAATTTGTCTGTATCATTCAGCTCCTGGACTTAATCCATTTAATCGGCAGGGTTAAGTGCCTGGCGCAGAAAGACGGCAGTGCCGCAACCCTCAGGGGCCCTCCCCACCCCGCCCCCCCCCAGGCCAGGCCGTCAGCTGCGTAAATTCATTAGCCTCACGCCTCTGGAAACACAAATCTCAGGATGGCAAACGACAGCTTTCAGGACTGATTAAAAGCTGCAGCGTAAGCTTCCCCAGGAAAGACACACGGCACAGGAAAGAGGAGGGGAGGGTCCGTAGAAAAAGGGGAGGGGACAGGATGGGGGCCAGCGTCCCACCCAGAGCACACTGTTACGTACGTGCCATATGACCACGGCTGCTAATGCGGGCCTGTTTAACCAGCAGCACGTCTCACAGGATCTAACAAATCAGATGTGGCATTTGGTTAGAGACAATGTAGCTGAAGAGCACGGCATGGAGGGGCCTGAATTTGGCCGGTGGGGCCGGCGGATCGCTAGGCTGCGACTCGGCACTTCCCCACTCTGGCTGCTCCCAAGACAACGGCAAAACAGAAAACCCGGAGCAGGTGGAGAGGTCAGAACGGCCCCCGGTTTCCACACGGCCTCTATAAACAGGAAGAAGGAACAAAAAAATAGGAAACAGCAAAACGGGATGTTTGCATTCGGGTGTCGGCAACTTCGTTTGCAGCCGGACTGGGGGGGGGGGGCACCGTGGCTGGGAAGGAACTGATGTTGATCCATACAGATGCAGATAAAATAACGCCGAGCCCAAGGCCGCCATGAGTATTAGTAAGGGTATCGGAGCACGTTTCCATTTCAGAGAGCTTAAGGGCGGGGCCACGTTTGAAACTCTCCCTTCGACACGCCCCCCCCAATGCACTCAGCGTCAGCATGAAATAACAAACCAGAGAACCGGGGGAGGGGGGAGAAGGGTGAATTAGTTCTCACAACTTCCACTAGAAAGGGGCGTGACCCCCCCCCCCCCATCAGCAAGGATTATTCAGTCCACCATAGGGGGCATACATGTACGCGCACACACACACACACACACACACACACATCCACAATGCACATACAATAATAAGGGCAAATTATAGGCACCAGTTTGTCTGACTGCCACTAACCGCCAAGAGAGACCATTTAAACAGTGATTGGTTCAACAGCAGAAACGCACATCAATGTGTCAGAGTCAGGCCTTGCCATTTCTGGTGAGAGCAAGGTGGTACTGCAACAGACAGAAGAACCAAAAAGGTAAAAACAAAAGTGATTATAAAATATTACAAGCAGCTAAAACATTCCAAAAAGGTGCTTGAGATGAGCTTTTCATTTAAAAAAGTCCCTGGTTTAACTCTTAACAAAAACCTCTTTTAAAGAATCCTGTAAAACAGTAAAACTGTCTCAATCCTGACCTGATACAGGTATCAGTTCCCAGCCTTAACAAGAAGGACACCTTTGAAACATCTCTCCTCACACACACACACACACACACACACACACACATACGTGCGATTTGGTAACTTCACTTGACAACTGGAGAAAACCTCATGACGACAGCGAACCTGCAAACTCCTCACGCATGGAGCCATGGTGTTATGAAGGGTGAAATGTAAAAAGAAACCGAAAGGAACGAAATGAGGTACCTCTGTGGAGGAGTCGCCGGCCAGGCCGTGCGCCAGCTGCGTGCTGATGGTGCTCTTGCCTACGCCGCCTTTGCCGGACAGCACCAGGATCTTGTGCTTGACGGAGGCCATTTTCACCCGGATCTCCTCGATTGCTGCCGTGTGCAAGAAACATGAGGAAAGAAATTTAAAAACTAAATTAAGATACTGAGCTAAAGGTCCATCAAAGCGTGCAGGAAACATGCTCATTTTCTGACTGATCCATCCATCCATTCATTTATTTATTCATGCAATGAGGGTGAGCCTGGAGTCCATCCCACTTATCTGTTTGCCAGTATTGTCCATTAGCTGTCTACCAAAAAGGATACAAAGGCTTGGTTTTATACCAAATTCATGTATCAATTACTATAGGAATATTCTGTTAAAATCTCTTTCACCAGGGAGAAACGCTCATAATTACAATAGTAGCTGAGTCTTTGGCTCACGGACACATTAATGCTGGTAACATACCGGGATCCGGAGCTTGGGTTGCTCCAGAGGCACATATGGTTTGGTTCGGGCAACCCTGACAAGCAGAACTCTTCCCGGCTTGTGAGCTGCTGGTCCCAGGGCAGTCTGGGAAAGGGGGGGAAAAAACATGGCAAATTCACTGCATGAAGAGGATCAGCACTAGTCACTGTATTCAAGGGCACAAACTCTGCTGTCTGGGTCAGTTAGCTGCTCTGGATTGCGCAGAACACAAATGCTAAGTGACTGTACCTGTCCTCCTTATTAAATCTCCAGATATAAAAGCAATAATGCTCTTTGTTATATACTGCTAATATGGCCAACAAATTTCACAGCGATATCTAACAAGTTTAATATGCCAGATATAATTATACAGATATATTATAAAATATATGTAGGGGCTCTAAAAAACAAAACAAAGCTGGATTCATCTGGGTTTGGGGTGGGGGGGGGGGGTACGATGTGCTCTCATCTCTAAACGTTTATTTCTTTAATAGTTATCACACTGGGAAACCACACTTGATATTATTAGCAAGTAACATGGCACATGTATTCATTTTGTACTGTTATAGCAGTGTTGTCAACTTTTGTCAGATGGCTGAAGTGAGATTTAAGTGTTCATGTAAAAGCGCTATATAAATAAAATGTATTATTATCATTTTCAATTCGAGTCCAGTCTGCAGACGCATTTACATGCAACAGTTTTATTACCTAGTACAGACTGTAGAGTTAGTAAACTACCCTTAACACGTAAGAGCGTTTGAGTCCGAAAGGGCGAGTGTCACGCCAGATGCGTGACAACTGGCGACCCTGTTATCGAGGATGACTCAGTACAACACCGTCACCTACTTTAACTTAAAGTTTAAGTAGTTGAATAGGTCGTTAACTTTTGATGTGATTTAGCTCCTTCACTGTTTAATATGACGCCAACTGAGACCTGCTGCTATACACATGAGCAATATGACCAAATACCTCAAAAAAGCAAACATACTCAGTGTATAATTTAAAGTGAATATTCTGCATATATACTTTCGCACTGACTGTCCCTCAATTCGAAGAGATACTCACGTTGCGGAGCATCACTCGGGACGTCCGCCATCGTTACGCTCCGCCGCCGCAGTTCCGCTTATGGGTGCAGCTAGTATTACTTTCCCCTCTGCTACCTTCTCCCCTCATACTGAAGGTTCCGCCGTTGACATGAAACATAAAATTCCCCCAAGCCAATCAAAATGTATAAACTAATAAAAGGTCTACTAATCAAGAAGAAACAAAGTATTACCTCATTAAAATACTTCCTACTTTAATTACTTTGCCTGCATATAGATTTTGATGTCGTGCTAAAATCCATCCTCCGCTTATCCAGTTGTTATGGGGTGTTAGGAACCCTGTATGAGCTTATTTTAGAATTCAAAACAAACAACATAAGCCAAATGAACGGGTAAAATTAATTCGGCTATAGCCTTCAGGATGAAGGAAAGTGAAAGACGAGCCGTACCGGAGTCCTCCAGCACCGGAGGACTTAAAGTATCAGAGGAACTCAAAGACGTCTAAATCACACTCTGTAAAACATTTTCGTGGAGGACTCTGTGATTAAATCAACAAGAACTATTATAGCAAGTCAATGAGATGAGGACCAACTCGAATAAGTAGTAGAAATCTATCAAGACTTCATACATCTCATTGCAGGATTGCCAAGTTATCGAAAGGGACAAAGCCAGGATGCATAGTATGTGTGTTTAAACTAACCGTTTTAAAACGAATAAACGTAACTCCCGATGTAAACGGGTATACGTGTATTTCTTAGTTTTTTTCCCTCGCACATTGCTTTGACCTCATCAACGCTGCCACCAACTACTCCAATTTCAATGCGCTATTGAAATAAAAGGAAGCGCAGGCGTTATTTAAACTGCTGGGAAAACGCTGGAAAATAGGGTCTTCAAACCTCCTTTCCCGGGATTAACATCCACAGCAGAGGGAAAGTGCTGTGGCTTTTAAATCGCAAAAGGTTAATTGCACCGTTTATACATCTCTTTGGGGGAAGCTTATTTCATGCATAAGCAGCCCTGAAATGCAGTTTTTCAGCCCGCAGAACCTCCTCCAGCTTATACCCAGCACCGGAGGATTTATAAGTATGGGCGACACTGGCAGCCGGCCGGGGGCGGCATGGGGCGTCCGCACAAAAAAAATCGAATGGTGATATTTGCACATCACATCAATGATATCACACCACCGTGTGGGCTGATTAACCTTGTGGAAAAAGGCAAAACATAAATACTACATGGAGGCTCGGTTGACCTCAGGTCGCCTCACTAGAAGTCCAAGGTGGGCGGAGCGGGGAAAATGATCAAATAGCGCATCTCTAACTTGGTACAGTACTAATGCAATTAGTTAAATCAGTCGTAATACTAGGAATTATATAGTTTCACAGACATACTGTTGCACTTTTCATCATTAAGAATAATAGAAAATCAGTATGCACACCACCAAGTTTAATGGGTGTAGTTGTGACTTTTGGACGACAGTGTTTGGGGGATGGGTAATGTATTGATGTTCGAGTGCCTAATTAACAGAAATTAATAAGTTAAGTGCACAGTGTAGGAGAAATAAGGATAAACGTTAATTTAATCTTTTTATGAGTATAATATTATGCATGTAATGAAATGTAAAATGTAAAATTCGATTGTTTTCATTTTTATATACTACAATTTGTTTTGTGTTTAGTACTTCTTTTTGATATTCATTTTATTTTTATTTATTTTTTATATTTATATATTCGTAATTTAAAATGTTATCATTATTTATTTGTATCGTTCCGAATGTGTAATTAAAATGATAATGCAGAATGATGGGGGTGGGGGTGGGAGACGCACAGTTTTGTTGACGGGGGGCCGGGGGAGGTCGAGTGCTGTAGGGGCGCCAATTAAGCTAGAGCCGCTAATGTGACCTCGGCCACGGAGCACTACCGCATGTGCAAAGTGACGAACGTAGAAAAAAGCAAAACCACCAGCGGTTATCAACAGGTTCTATGGCGAATTGCAGGGCTGTCTTAACAAAGCATTTCTTTTTCCTTGTCACGTTTTTTCCCTTTGTCGTGTTGAAATGGAGGAAAGACAATTGTGTACTCTAATTTGGCTCATAATTAACAGCACGGCTGAATCGAGCAGGAAAACATGGTGGACAGTAGAAGCCTTTGCAACAGCGATGGGCATGGCGCCCGATTTCCACAGGTGTTTTATTTAATGTTAAACGTGTCATGTTATCCGGGGGGCTTGTGAATATAGATCGTAGAAGCAATGAGTAATGTGAGACACTCTTTATGTGCCCCACCTTACAAACTCTTAGTTCAACTCCAAAATTTGACAGCCAGCGGGCATCAGCAAAATAACAGTGTCTCAATAATAAATAAGTAAATAAGAAAACCTTCATATGTTTCAGCTTGAACTTATTTGTTGTCTGCCATTAATGCTTTTAACTGGATTATGAGGTGCGGTATTAAATGTAAATACTGATTGAATTTGGACTTTGACGTATTCTTCCCCAGCACTGTTACTGAAATTCACACCCCTTAAATTCGGCTAAGGATGAAATTTCAGAACCTGTGAAGCCAGATGCATTAGAAATGTAAAAAAAAAAGCGTTTGTTTCCTTGGTAGACTCAAAACTCACAAAATTCATAGCAGACGGTCCCCAGTCTTTCCTCCTGTATTGCCTTTCAGCGTTATCCATCCCTTGATCTTCAATAATAGCTTATCAGGCTCACTGTTAGCCTGGCCAAGGTCCCGGGAAGGTGTACCCTGGATGGGCGGCCAGTTCGACGAAGGGCACATGCGCACAATCGCAGACTATGGTCAATTTAGGGACGCCAGTTCAGCTAACTGCATGTTTTTGAACAGCAGGGGGAAACCTGTACAAACGCAAGGAGAACTTCAGAACTCCACTGAGCTGGCAGAGCCAAGAGGCACCGAGGTACTGCCGCAGATCCAGCACCCGTACACCAGCTTTAAGGTGTCACTGGCTGATTAACTGCTTCAGTGATATGCAGCTGGTCCTCATGGAGCTGCTGTGTTATTTACCAAATGGCCACCATAACCCTAACCCTGTTCTACCACCGATTTATTGCCCACTTGTCTTATATTGCACTGCATTGTGTTTTACTGCACTGCTGTTGTCTTATTGTCCTGCCATACAGCTGTCACCTCCCCCGCAACTGTGGCTTAAGAATGTCACTGTGTTCCTCTGAACTCATGACAATAAAACCTGGAACTTGAAATTAAGGCAGAGGAGACTGGGGAAACACACTGGTGGTCATGCGGATTGTCCCCCACAAGCCAAACAGCCATGTTAATAAAACAAGGGGGAAGGTGGCTGCCCTGGCAGGGTTGCTTTATAAATCTGGCAGTTGCAGGGTGTGAGGTAATTTTCCGCACCTGCCGACGATACGACGACAGGTGAAATGTACACGGCGTCTCCTGTGAGGCGCAGGGACAATGGCATCACTGGCGTTCCCCCGCAGGCCAAGCGTCAGCCATGTTGGCAGGCAGACGCCGGCGAGCTCCTGTAGCTTTGTTTGTGCACAGTGGCTGCCTCAGATAAATATAATAAGCCGGTTTAGTGGGAAGAACTTTGAACCTGGTTTTGGAGTCGCCCCCCGAACACACCCCAGGCCTTTTGTAGAGGCGTGTCATCGCAAAGACAATATGAGTGGGCGTCTCTGGGACCCCCATCTCCATGGTGACATGAAGCCACCACAGCTCGGAGTTAAGAGGGAGGCTGGGCGAGCACCTGTCCCCCCCCCGCCACCGAGAGGCTCATGATTGGTTGAAAACACCACACGTCTATCCCCCAAGCTATTAATTTGCGCACAATCTCAGGCTTCTATATTTACCAAACATGTGGGAACCACATCAACACACAGGTGGATTTCAATGTTTGTATATAGACCTGAAAGGGCACCTGGCTTTACATTCATCGATCCCCCGGTTTTGAGATAAACTGAAAGGCAGGTTTGCTGAGACTCTGCCTGCACGCTGCAGCAGGCACCGAGCCCCGTATGCATCATCAGGAGTGGCGATTAGCTTTCAAGTCCGCTGGGATTACTTACATTAAAGCACAGGGTGCGTTAAATGTTTTCTGTGCTGGTTGGCTTTTTGCCTGGGCTACAGCCATTCAACAATGGCATGACCATAACGACCTAACCGGCCTGAACACACTGCAGGAAAAGAGACCCTTTTTTTCCAAGTCAGCACCATAACAGGATTAGGAATCGTCCCCTAACAGCGGCCCTCAGTCAAGCAGGAATTATCAACCTGCATTAGAGGGCCTAAGTTCTGCTGTGGACAGATTCCTTGAATCTGCGGAATGTGCAGAATGAGCATGCCGACTGGCTCCTCTGGCTGACATAGGTAATGAGTGTGGTGGGGGCCACACCTCCCAGGAGGAGGCCATGCGCAGCAATATTTGCTGTTTGTCCACGTCTCCCAGAAATATGACTTCTGGAATGTACACTAATGAAATTAACCACCATCACAAGACCTCAGGAACAGTGGACTTGTTATGGAGGGGACCTGGTTTGCAGAACCGTTCCGTCTCTTTGGCTACTTGGTGACTCATTCTGGAACATCTCTCACGGCGTGATGGTCACATGACTGTGGTCTCTTTCCGACTGCAGGGGCAGGATAGTGAGGCATTACAGTCATGACTGGAGCCCTTCTCCATCCACCCTGACAATTATTATATCCTTCATAATGGCAGAAAATTATTGTCGTTTTTTTGGTGAAGTCAATATGTCTGAGGGCTGCCCAAACTCATCGAGTCGTGTTAGCAGCTTAAGGAACCTCCTAACTCAACATCCATGGTCTCACCATATTGATCCCCCACCTCCTTGCAGAGGGTTACATCTTGTGTGAACCACAGGCTTGGTTTGCACATGGCCCTGAGTGTACAGGTGGTCCCGCTCCCAGGGCAGCTTCCGTCACCCTCAGTAGCTCCCTGACCTGCTTCACTGCGCAGTGATACTAAAACTCCTTAGACGTCTGTGCAGTGAAGTCTCGCGGTTCACTTTTTATACTCCAGATGGACAAATTCTGGAAGGAATCATACAGGAGCTGGAGGAGGCAGTGTGGGATGAGGAGACCCTTCTCAGGTTGCCCCACAGGTGAAGATTAGGCAGCCCGAGGTGGAGATGTGAGATGATCTGATCCGCACCAGACTTGTCTCAAACCCCTTACATAGTCCCCCTAGGACCCCTGCAAGAGAAATTAGAGCCCCACATTCTTCAGGGCATGTAAATGACCATTTAAAGCACTTAACATCTTGTGATGGACATTCACTCTCTCTCATTCTCCTGATCTCCCCCACAGCCTCCTGACCGAGATGCAGAGCATCAGAGTCAGGATGAGCATGTTCTGGAAGCTTCCACTGATACCCAACAGATTTTCCAGCATAGGGCAGGGCAGAGACTTATGAAGGGGCAGGTGCTTAACCGAGGGGGGGTGATCCCCTAGCAAACCAAAATAGCATTTATATATAAGGTTACTGATTGCTGGTGATCATAAACCACTTAGGACCTTAAATGGAAGCTAATATCAATTGTTTGGACAAAAAACGGCACCCCCCCACCCCAGCACCCCCCAGCTCACCCTGCACGTCCCTGCTCCAAAAGCTCCATGCTGGAGCAGAGGCACCCCACTGGAATGAGCTCGTTCACTGGAGCAGAGGTCCTTCACTGGAATCAGATCCATGGTCCACCTGGTCCATCTCACTTCCATACCACTGCTTTCCGCGCTATTCTGCGGCTCCAGCAGGCAAAGGTCTTCATGCTGAGCCACATGGAGCCCGGCCCAGCTTTCCCAGCAAGCCGCAGAAATCCCAGGCACACTGTCAGTATGGCATGTCTATCACCTCAAACCCCAGGGGCTGTAGGTTCGAATCTGTCCATAGCACGCTTCCTCGGGTGGTTTCAAGGGGCACAAGGTCATCACGTGACCCTTACTGGTCCAATGGCGATGGTAGAATATTATTTGGTGCATAAATATATGGGCCCTGGTGGTGCTGCCAAACCATGCTGGACTCATTTTCAAATTTGGAGATGAGTGTCTCTCGGCTAAAATTTAATTAAATTAGACTCCATGTTGGCATGATGGAAAATGCTTGGGGTCTGTGTGGGCTGGGAAATCATTTTCTGATCCTCTGAGTACATGGACTTTCATTTTACATTTTTTACTGGGGAAATTCGGTTTAAGGACAGAACAAAAGGTAGCCTGACTGTGTGACACTGTGCTGAATAGTCACAGAAATGTTGGTATTGACAGTGAGGCAAACGCATCTAGTTTATTTGGTACAATGTTCAAAACCATTTCAAGACTTTTACACAACCCGCTGGGGGAGACAAAGAATTGATTTTCACCGGGAGGTGGAACTGCTATCAGTGATAAAACATGGTTAGGGGCAGAATTGCTGCCATCTTGTGATACTTCAGTTAACTGGGGTAAGTTGCAACCACTTTGCACAGAGCAGGCTCTTTATTAGGTACACCTGACTGTTTATGGCAACAGTCTGTTCCTACTAACAGAGAGTCATGTGGCTGCAGCTCAGCGGATACAGCAGAGAGGGTCAGGAGGCTCATCTGAAAGAGCTTCAGAATAGCCAGGAGGCATGATGTGATTTCCGTGGTTCTGGTGTCTCACAGACGGTAACCGTGTGGGGATTCTCGCACAGAATAGGGCAGGGGTCTCCGGGTCCAGTCCTGGAGAGTCCTAGCCCTGTACAGCTTAGTTCTTTTCCTGTTCCAGCACAGTTGACTCAACGGAAGAAATGGGTGGTATTTGGCAGGGAAGTTGAATGGGGCGTGAGAGGAAACCCAAAAACATGCAGGTCTGGGGGAGCCGGAGGCCCCTGGACTAGACCATACAGAGGATGGTGCAGTAACCAAGCTATTCAGTGACCATAACCACCAAGGCATCGGGATTGGTCAGAAAGGAACGGCAAGATAGCCATCAGGAAAGTCACAAGTGCCAAAAAATGTCACCAATCAAACCGCATGGTGTGAAATCCATGCCAAGCAATACCCAAGGGGGGGATCTTGCTTAGTTCTAGGCAAGTGTTCCTAATAAAATGGCCAGTGTAGCTTAAGTCTCTCATTAATTGCAACAAATCTCCAAGCTGGAGAAACTTTAATTAGATTATCAAAGCAACTCAAATAACTCACACTGCGACAGAACCGACCTCATCGATCAGACGACGTCTCCCCACTCTGCTCGTCATCTCTCTGACAGGGTAGGTATCGATCGTTCTGGCAGCCGCACACCGTGTGTGTCCCATTCCCTCCACCTCTGGGGAGGGATTGCGGGAAAGAGTGAGACGGATGCCCACGTCTGAACAAATGAGGTGGATAAGTGAGAGACTCGCCCGGTGATGAACTTTTATGGAGTAAGCAGACCACAGGAAGGCGTAGGCAGAGCTGCACAGGTAAGGTGGAGCTGGTGCTGTGGTTTCTCCTGAAAACGAAATGAAACTTTATTTTCCATTTGTACAAGAACCGCTACATTGATCCTGCTCTCCTTGGAGACACACACACGTGTACAGAGGTGAGAGTGAAGTCTGTGGTTATGGGGCAAGGCCAGTCATCCATCCAGCACCACTAGAGCATTTTTTCGGACAGGGTTATGGGCCTTGCTCATTGGTCCAATGAAGATGTGGCTAGTCTGCTAAGCATGGGATTCGAACCAGCAACCTTCTGATAACAGATACGAAAGCCTAGCCTTGGCTTTGGACAGCGCAGGCTGCATGTCTTTGCATCGAGGGACCAAGTCAGCCCCCACCCCCTTTAAACACGCGGATCTCCCACATTGTTGGTAAGGACATATCCTTATAATCCATACTTAAATCTACACGTGCATCTGTTTCTCAGGACCACGGATAAAATCCCAGGAGGGTGTCCGGTCACGGGGGAGACCTTATTCCTAAAACACAGAAGAGGAAGGGGTGGTCATGAGGTGCAGATCTTTCCCCGTTTCAGTTAAAAGGGAACTTAATGGAGAGACGCAGTGGGAATGCTGCATGCAGCACTGCTAACTGGATAACTTTCTTTGCAGCTGAGCAGGCGACAGGATAGGAAGCCATCTGGCGTATGTTTTTGTTAACTGAAATATTAAATCATGTGCATATTTTAACACAAAAATCTAATCACAATAAAACATTCATCACCATAGTGTCATAACATACGATTCACACTGATATGTCTCAATCTGCAATATCGCTCTAATCACCAGAGACATATTACAGTAAACAACGTCAGATAGGAAGTAATACATACAGAATGTGTGTGTGAGTGCGTGTGTGTGTGTGTTTTTGTGTGTGTGTGGGCGCACTCTTTGCTAACCTGGCCACTGGCCCAGCCTGGGCCCATCTTACCACTACAGCTCCTTGGACAGGCTCCTCACAAGAGTCCGACACTAAACATAAAACAAGAATCTCCCACAAGAATACGCGGTTCTGGGTGGATTGACTGGAAAAAGTACTGATTATTCCATCCTTTTACTTTTCCCATATTTCACTGCATTCACATCTAAGTGACTAAGTGCTTTTTTGCAAGTCCACTGCTGTTTACTGTAATGCTGAATGTATATCAGAAATTATATGGTTGCGTGTTTGTCATTCCTTAGCGGTGCATGATTTCCATTAATAGCATATTCTTAAACAACATTCGTTTTTAAATAACCTATTGAAATTTCGACTGTGATCAGGCTGTAGCAGAATTAATATTATCCTTTTTGCTTTTCCAAGCGAAGAGCAGCTATGACATACACGAATGAAAATCAGACTGGCTTAATCACTTTCAGACCGCTTGCCGCTGGCTGTGGCTTTGCCGTCGATAACCTTCTTAACCTTGTTTGAATATGAAAACAAGTATGACTAAAAACATAATCACGAAATCCTATTCGTAGACCGTATATAATTCAATAATCGAAGCCGATAAGTCACAGATATGGAGCATTGTTAGAAACATTGAGTACATCTGCTGAAAGGGTCCAGTGCCGTCTTTGACCTTGTGTGCTGTAAAGATCTTGACGTCAGCTAGACTAAACACATTTTTGGAAAGAAAATAAATGCAAATCCTATGTAAACGGCTGCTTTGTTCACCCAAAGGAGAAAGTCAGGGAGAGACCGGCTGTTTGGAAAGGGTGCTCAGGTGTGAAATATGCCGAAATATCAAGGTTTTAATGCCGACTGCATTCCCGACGGAACCTTACTTTCAGACTTTCTGCCAGTCGTTTGAAGAGTGCGGCAACACATGAAAAACGGTGAATGATTAAGTAAAACAGTAAGGAAATTATTGATTGATTGATTGAGGTGACCGAGACCGCACGATTAAGTGAAGGAGTACCCTAAATTGGTAGGTCTTGATGATGCTACGTTTCCAGTCTTCCTAAAATCTTTCAGTTTGCTAATTAAAATGGACAATAATAATTAATAATTTTTATCAAGATTATTTGTGTCAGAAGTGCTTAGATATCCCTGTATTTGGTAGTATTATTATGTTATATACTATACTATCGGTATACTAAACCTATTGTGTGCATATATATACCTCCTCACTACAGAGCAAAGCTATTACTTGATTGATATCTCGTTTATACTGCAGTTCACATAATGTCAGCAATGAAAATGTCACCACGGGCAAGAGTCCCTCTCGGTGCCCTATGAGAAGTCCCTGTAGTTATCTGAAATAAATATTGTGATAAAATTACGTGTGCGGTAGGTAAACTAGCATACACATAAATGGATTTATAGACGAAAGGCTGCCGGTTACATGTGCTGCTTTAATCTCCCCATCAAGAAAAGCAAATGGAAAAATGAGAGCGGTCTTCTCATGCGGGAAACAGGCACCGTCATATCGTAGCAGACACCAAGCCATGACGATGAAGTCGCCAACAGCGCAGCTCATTTGACTATTGACTAAGTCCTCCTGTGACAGAGATGGTATCAAGGGTTTTAATTTGCTTTGCCTGTCTCCATTTTCATAAATTACATATATTTGAATATCGTGCTACGGATGCACGCGCTGCTCTCTTCAAAAGGGACGACGAGGGTGAGCAACTGAATCGAGCTTGGGCTCATTTTGTAATAAGCCTATAATAATAGATTTTTTTATAACCCAAGTGAAGAAAATGGACATAAGTATGTTATTGGAGTATAATGAAAACATTCCGGTTGTACAGCAGATACACGGTGCACCATCCCTGTTCTGTTCCTTCGTGTAAGGTGGCTCCGAATCAGACAAGGGAACCTCACGCCCGGCCGGGCCATTTTCTTAGCTCTCCTTTGAAACAGGATCTGCACGAGGGCGGGGCAACGATTGCCTAGATAAAAATCTCCATCCAGATCTCAGCCCCCGTGCATTCATACCGTTAAGTCAGGACATATAATTCAAATTACTTGAGAAAATAATAACGCTAAAAATGAAAAGGCAAATTTAAACAAAAACCGACTAACACAATGACCGGCATATGGGGACGTGTATCCCCAATTATTAATTAGAATTGTGTTCCCCCTAATATCAAGCTCTCTCCTACGCCGTTTAACCATCTGTCATCGGGATCTAGCAATAAAAACATTGTTATATTCAAAAAAGCGTTAGAATTTCTTACAGTTTGTAGTACTATCACTTTTGGATTACCAAAGATAATCTGTATAAATATCACTCCGCATGCAACTCAATTAGTAAAGGGCTGCGAAAACTTGCTATATCATGGGAAAAAACGTTCACAGTGCTTGGAGCAAACCCGCGTTCCATGTCCGATTTGGATTGAGGTCCGCCTCGCTTCTAAATGCTCCGGCACCCTTGACACATTCCTCAGATTCCAGGCTCAGTATAATATGTGTCCCGCCAGCGACGCTAATTGCGCACTGGGCGCTATTGTGGAGAACAGCGCAGCAAATACGGCGGATTTAAAGGGCAATTTAAAAGTTAAGGGTTGTCCTTGGGTCATAGTCTATATTTAAGGTGGTGTCTGCGTGTCCATGAACTGTTTATATAGCGCTAGCATTGCAAAATAAACACATTACTAACGTCAGGAGTGAAAATAGCAAATCCAATTTCAAGACAGTTGAACCAGACTAATTATTATATAAAGGAATATTTGTCGGTGTAGCCTACATTGCTCCAGCTAGGGATTCTTGAAATCATTTTGGTTATTTTTTTGGTGTCGATATATAGCCCAGTTGTATTATAGTTTGCGAAGTTAAACAAATCCACATGTTCTTTGAAAATGACCAAGCCTCATTCCTCGGCGTCTCCAGAGAAGCCGTTTCCAGCTGTACTCGGAGTACTACGATGTCCCTCGGTGACAGGAAATGCATAGAGATTAAGAGGAAAAGAGGGCAGGAAATGAACGGGCTCAAACATACAAGGCCGGCTGGTGATGGATCAGGAGTCAGTTAATCCACTCAATCTAAAACTGCTTAAAAACAATGGAAACTATTCAATTTTAGCATATTCTGGCGGTATAAAGTTGTAGATGTAAGCAATAGAATTTCTACCTGTTTTTTTTTTAAAAAACTGTTAGGCCTAGGTAAATCACCAGAGAATATGGAACCTAAAAGCATAATAGCAGCAATCTGAATATAATGTACTGTAACCATGCATGTTTGGAATTGAATTAATCATTATATGAAAGGGTAGGCTTGTTGGGTCGCCCTGAGATTATCAACTTCCTATATAATACACTCTCCGGCCACAAGCTTCCCGTCACAGTCGTCTCTGCTGGCCTGGAAACAGGATAAGGCGCTTCACTGTATGAACTTTTTCGGATCCCGGTGCTGGATTATTACACTTCCTACAGATCAGTTAAACTTCGCGCTCCCTTTTGTGCCACCACACTGGTGGCATTGGGTCCCCATGATGAAGAATTAAACAAAATCGCTGATTTTTGTTCGTAATTCCTACTTCTTTATTTTACTGTGATTCGGGTGCATTTTTCCCGACTTCATTTTTACTGAATGACTATTTCTTTAAAAAATATGATTAGAAAAGTTTAATTGGCAGGGGTTTGCGCGGAACAACTGAGTTATTTACCCGCCCTGTCTCGGTGCGGATATTTAATCTGATTTCAGCCAAGGTTTTGCGCCCCTTCGATTTTCAGCGCCCCTTTAACACGTAGGAGACGCACCCGAAGGCGGACATTAATTTCTAGAGCAATCGAGATTTTGCCGAATTCCCTTTGCGAGTAATCTCGGTCCCAGACGGGTTTCCGATAGCACATGAATAAAACCTGGTGGCTTCTTCCCCGCTTTTCCCATCTTCAGCGGAATCCAAGCCACACCCAGCTGGGAGGAGCGCCTAGTTAGACTTTCCCTCGTACTATTGCTTCTTTGCAGTCACGTTTCTACACCAAGTCGTGTATTTTAATTTTTAAAAGCTCACTGGAACTAGCCATTTCAAACTGTGAGTATCGTTTACTTGTTTACTTTAATAGTAAAGAACAGGTTTTAAAAAATATAGAAGTCCACACATTACCACATCATCGTAATATCATATTTTAAAGAGCAGCACGTGATTTGTTAAAGGCGTGAGAAAAGAATGAAGGTATGCTAGGGGTGTAATATTTCATATGCCTGGTATTATTTAGTTTATCCTACCGGCAAAGTTAATTTAACAGTTCTGAAATTCCATAAGATGAAAGGGGCGTTGTCTAGCGCATGTGGTCTCGCGGGGTAAAATATCTATGCTACTTTGTTCCCCAAACCGAGATTTTACTGTGAATTAATGTTGTGTATATGAACAATATCTCTAACTAACGGATATGTTTTTAATACGTGCAACAGTTTTTAAATTATTGTTATTTATTTAAATTGGTTTGCCCCGAACGACTCAAAGTTCGAAAATGCTTTATTTTTGTTACATGTATTCATCGCATCGTGTTATCATTTTTGTGTTCTCTGTTTAACTTTTGGAGGGAAACAAAAAAATGAAAAAGTTCAGTCGAGTCGAATTTCTTCGTTGTTTACTACGCCGCTTGGTGTCAACTGTTGGTATTGCGCCGTTTTCGATTTAGCGGCTGCAGCATTGAGTTATTTATGTAGGAGCACAGTATGGTCGTTTTGAGTATTTCGAATAGAATAAGTTTGACACGCGGTGTGTAAGTTCTAAATGTCTGGTTATTACATTAATTTTACCAGATTGTTGAACGATACATTATATTTATATTACATATATTATATTTAACACCTCTGATAATACTTATTAATTTTGCAGCGCTAGACTCCTCTCTCCCACTTGGAATAAACATTATGGGCGACGATTATTATTATCGTTTCGTGGCACGTACCCTCGCCAACACAGTATGTTTGGAGGGTGTAGTTCTAGGGCACAAACGCGTTCATATAGCCAAAGCGATCTCACTAAAGCTGCGAAAAACCCAGCGTGTGATTTAAAAGCTGCTCGCATCGGTTTTCGTTTAGCGGGTCGCATTGGAATACAGCTCAGGTTATGGGTAACTTTACCTCTCGCCGTGTTTACGAAACTTTCCTAAGCCTGGTCAAAGACGTGGCAAGTATTGATGTAATCTGTTTCACGCAATGAATTTCGTTAGTTGATTTTCACGCCGATTATTGCGTAAAGATTCGGTTGTGGCGGGCGAGAGAATATGATGTCACTCTCACAGAATTCTATTTTTCCAAGTATTAATTTTCAATTCTTTTAACCGATGGAAGCGCACGTTCTTATTTCAGTCATTCCACAGATGAACGGATTATGTATTTAGAAGTGGCTCACGGCGGTATGAACATTGCCCGTTAAAAACGGCTCCCCTCCAGGCACTTTGAGAGATTGAAGTTGTAAATTGGCGGCAAGGGTTGTTTTCAAATAAAACATACGCACATCCTGGCTCAAGGAAGCGTAACGAAAAAAGTTCACATCGACCTAGCTGGTGCTGTCTGTGGACTTTATTACTTAAGCAGATTGTTCTACCTGAGGTTTGAGCCAGCATGCGGGAAGAGGCACGTTTCTCGCTGGCCTTCGACACTTTCGCCAGGAAGATGTATAATGATCATAAAATGTAGGACAACGACGTTACATGCCTGCCTACATAACGGTATTAGAAACCGTATTTTAACTTTTAGCTTAGTTTAACCCATCACAGAGAATTGACATGCAACAAATATCCATCTGAAGAAGAGTCATCATTTGAAAGAAGGCAAATTAAGATCTTGGGTGTGGATGTGTGAGTGTGTGTGCCTCCCCTGGGAAGATGAGGAGTCTGGAGCACTTAAATCCCTGAGATTTGTCAGGGAGGGTTATATCTGTCCTGGGACGGCAGATAATAAATTGCAGATGTCTTGTGTGAGTTTGGCTGAGTGAAAAAGCAGGAAGGTAAAAATTCTCCCCCGAGGGAGAGGGTCTGGGGGAGGGCCCCAGTTGGCAGGTGAAGCTGGATAGGAGTGGTTGGTCATGTGAGCACACTGCATGCAACCATAGTTGGGGGGGGGGTCGCATCCACTTCAGTAGCCCCATATGGCTTTATCATTACCGGCATTATACACAAAGGTGCTCTGTTATGCTAAATCTGCTATTTGCATAAAACGACAAAACAAAGCAGATCTGCTGAACAAAAATCGGTAACAAAGTGAAGCAGGCCTGCAGACGAGCTTTCTGCGGGATTTCAGTCCTCCTAGCATACTCGGTTACATGCGTTTGTTGTTCTTTTGAAGCGATGCAGTTTTGTTAGTGTTCTGGGATTCAGGTTTTATTTTAAAGAGCTGGTCCCCAAACCACATTAGACGTAAAACAGCTGAATAGTGTCTAGTCTTCCGTAGATGTGCGAAAGCAAGTGTGGGTTTATAGTACGGGTTGCCTATAAATGCTCCTCATATAAAAGCCCTTCAGGCTGTCTAGGAAAGCTGTTTTTTTATTATTTACAGTAAACCTCAATACAGTTTTGACATGGTTTTTATAAAGTGACATTTGGGAAACAAGAAGAAAATCACACATCTGAAGATGCTTCATGGTAAAGACTAAAGTTCTTCATGATGTCCCACAGGCTATCCAAAGGGCAGAGGGCAAATACCCAGCTCCTTAGTCCACCAGAGGTTCACTTTAGACTTCCTCTCTGGCCCCATGTGGGTCATGATATCTCTCCCTACCCCCTACCCCCAGAGGCATCACTTTCCATATGCAGCATATGGCAAAATGCCTCACAGGTGAAAAGGTCAAGGGTGCACACTGGGGGGGGGGGGGGGGCTCAGGTGCTGCCTCAGGGTGGGAGTGGCGCCAGTCCAGCTAGTTCATTTATGAAAAGTTAACAAAATTAGTAATGATAAAGTCTCTGCTCAGACTGCTGCCCCCAATGACTCTGACCTGGATAAGCAACAGATAATGGATGAATGGATGGATAGAGTAATGATAAAGTACCCTATAGTTGAGTATTTAAGGTAGAGTGCCCAGTGGGATGGTATTCTATGGAAGAGTACTCTTATGTGAGTAGAGTGCCTTGTGGGATGGTATTCTATGGTAGAGTATTCTTATGTGAGTAGAGTGCCTTGTGGGATGGTATTCTATGGTAGAGTATTCTTATGTGAGTAGAGTGCCTTGTGGGATGGTATTCTATGGTAGAGTATTCTTATGTGAGTAGAGTGCCTTGTGGGGTGGTATTCTATGGTAGAGTATTCTTATGTGAGTTGAGTGCCTTGTGGGATGATATTCTACGGTACTCTTACACAAGTAGAATGCCCTGTGGGATGGTATTCTATGATACAGTACACTTACGTGATTAGAGTGCCCTGTGAGACAGTATTTTGTGATGGAGTACTCGTGTGAGTAGGGTCCCTTGTGGGAAGGTTCTCTGTGGTAGAGTACTCTTGTGCTGTATGTGGTGTTATTCTGTGGTAAAGTATGCTTACTCAAGCACTAAGAGTATGTTGTATATACTTATACAAGCGGCTTACCGTATGTCTTGTGGGGTACTAGTATCCTGTATGAAACACTGCAAGAAACAGTACTGTATGTTATTCATTGTTTCATATGTATTTTGGAGAATAACTTTGAATTTTGACAGAACTTCAATCTTGACACAACCACCCACCACTTTGCCTGCCGCCCTCATATTTATTTTGAAGTCAGATAACTGATACTCGCGTTTGCTATTTGCTGCTTAGTAGGCAGTGGTGACTTCTGAAAAAGTCTGAACCCAGATGGAAGTTCATGCAAAAAAGAATCACATTCAGCACTCTCCCTCTTTTTCCAGGAGTGTGCTTTTTTTTTTTTTTACTCTTTCCTTCTGGTCTGGCTTGAAAGTTGACACTGGGTGGGATTACCTCTCATAGTGGAACGTATATACGGAACACGCCTTTGTTTGGTCCACAGACCTAAAACACTGCATTGGATGGCCTCCAAGAAGGAACTTGCCTTTTGTGTTTTCTCTAAAAATAAAACCAGCACCCGCTTTGTTATTTGCGACCACAGCGGACAATGCAGGGCCACACCACTGTGCCAGATTAGGTGGTGTAAACACATCAGACAAGAAAACTCAAACTCATTTTTTGTACACATTGAAGCAGAATAAATGTTTTTGTTTGGTCTGTTTTTGGAGCGTGTGACTCTGCTATGAGCACCCTCCTTTAGGCAAAGCCTGAAACGGGAGACTAAAGGCAGCACTGATTTTCAGGCCCTTTCTCCTACAGCACCACGTTTACTCAGTGCTGCCAATGAAAGGAGCTTTGTTTTAAATGACACTGTGGTTGAGTCGACGCTCAGTAAACACAGGAAACAGCACTTTGGGAAAAGAGAATCAGTGATAAAATCGGCCAGTGGGGTGGCAGGTTAATAGAGCCACCTATAGTCGGTCTGCATAATTCTCACTCCGTACAGAGGTGTAATTTTGGACTGTGCATAAAAATACTTCCAGACAAGAACTCTAGCCTCAAAACTCACAGTTATGAAGACTGAAGCAAAATTATCACTGAATATAATCTATTGTGTTGACTTAATACGTTCCTACTTTGAAGGTGTAGTTTCATTTACATAATGGTATTATTGTGATGCATTAATGTTAATTTAGTGTTGTTTCTCTTTCGTAGCAGGCATTGAGTGTTCTTCATGCATTTCACAGATATTCAAGTACCTATTCCAAGGATTTGGGGCCACCCCTTTATTAATATTTATAGATGCTGCCCAGAGAGGCAGTACAGAAAAATACACTTTTCAGTCTCAGAGTCTTATTACACAGTACAGTATTCAAAAACCTGGGTGCCATCATAACGGCATTGAGAAGAACAGTTGACGTATTCCTTGGGGGCGTTTCCCCCCCCCCCCCCCCCCCACATTGCTTCCAGTCATTCGCGCACAGGAATGTATTTTAGTTATTGCCGCATCCTGGCACTCCGCTGCTTGTGGTATTCCAAAGAGACAGAGGCTTAGACAGACATGTCTAGATGCAAGGCCAGCAGAGACCTCTCTCTGCTGCTGACCTTTCTGGAGCTCCAGATGCGCTAGTCGAATGCCAGGTATTAGTCAGGGACTGTCACAGATGCAGAAGCTGGTGGAAGTTCAGGTAGGTGTCTCTGGAAGGATTTAGGAATCACAGTACTGCTGACATTTCTCAGCTGTAGCTCCTGGGTCTGGATGTCAGGCATTGTTCCTCATTTGCATATAGTATTTTTAAACCTACTGCCAATAAGGCTGTAGACCCCATACATGTAGTTGTCTATGCAAGATAATGAGGTTACAGAAAATGTAGCACCTTTCTCAGGTCAAAATGTAATGCATCTGCTTTGGGAGCAACAGACGACAGATAAATAACACAACAGTCCATTGTGAAGTGTCATTATGTCTATGTATATGAATGCAGGCCGATGCGTATTTTCCCTCGTCTTGATCATTTGTTCCACGACTGCTGTGTTGTCAGCAGCAGCTGGTTTGGAAACATTTTGAGGCATGCTGGAGACTGCGGCTTTTGTTTTATGAAAAAAAATGACATTAACACTGAAATCCAAGTCAGCAGTTTCGTTCGAGTAGAGAGGACTGGGCACAAGCTGTTTGCACACACGTGGATAATGGACCCAACAAAATGCAGCTGTAAAGAGTCAAAGCAATTCATAAGCAAATGTTCTTTCATAGATGTCTGAACCTTGTGGTAGGTCTCTGCTGTCATTAGAAAACCAACTCAGTGTTGGCACTTTGGAATTGAACCTACTACCTATAAAGTTGTCAAGACGACAGCTAGGGTAGGATGGTGTTAAGGTTATGCTTGGAATTAGCCTTGTGGTTTCAGGTCACAAACCAGCTTGCAATCACATCATCTTGTGTGGCCTCCTCTTATGTGAGTGGTGTGCACAACATCTGACAAAGGGATGCCTCGACCTATCCGTCTTTCAAGATGTACTTTGTGTACAGATGTGTAGGCTGATCACGCAGTGCAAATGATGCAAATGATTTGCAGTGAGGGATGAATCTGTAACTGTGGATTTATGTTGCGAATATGCAAAAACATGAGTGGGCGCCCTATCAGGTCCCAATTCATTCTTTGGGAGCTTTCAGTGCAGGAAGACCGTTGCGAAAATGTTGCCATTGGTTTTCATCTTATTACAATATGAAAGCAGATCTGTGAATTCTGTTTAGTTCTCTCCATGTGTTGACGCCTTCCGAGGTAATTTGCTTAGAGGGAAGAAATTCTAGATTTCACAGCAATCCTCTACTACCTCCAGTTTCGAGATCTTGTGCTTGTTTGACAACACAGCAATGACTAGGCTGCCTCCAAGCTTGAGAAACACACCGAAAGACAATCAGGTTGGACATCACACAGGATAACGTTTGTTCTGATGCTTCCTTCCTGATTTTCTGCATAAGCTATATACCAGAATGTAAAGAGAATGCCCTCGCAAGAATTCTTCCAGGAATTTTTCACGCAACTTTGCAGGAATGCAGGGAGAATGTGAAGAAGTTCAAGCTTGAAGGCACTTCTGCTTTAAAGGGACCTCCGGTTAAAATTCTGAACAAGGTTCATTTATCATGAGAAACAGACTTGGGGTTTCTTGGCGTCTCGGGTGTGTTCTCCTCACCACAGTTGCGTTCTCCCTCCTCTTCCTTCCCTCTTGCAGAGGAAGGGAGCTCCACAGTAAATTAAAACCATATGTGCAATGGGACGTCAGCACACCATGAGTTTTGGAAACCAACCCCCCACCTCACACACTGAAAGACAGCAGGGTAGTTCACTGTTTTCTTCTGGCTTTGGGTGGATGGAGCGAGGGGTTGGAGGTTTTTATCCACTTTTAAAATTTCAACTAATTCAATAAAGCACCGTTATCTCTGCATGGAAATCCCTCACAGTTTAAACCCTCTTCTCTAAATGAGCAAGTCAAGGTAGGTTATCCCTATCTAGCATCTACTATCTATCTCCCAGGCATCTGCCTTTGATTGAGGGCAGCTGAAAAGGTCCTTGAGTGTGTGTGTGTGCAAAGGTGAGGAAGAGGGTGCAGCAGGCGGCCATCTCTAAGCCAGCCAGGTTCTGACCCAAGCGGCAGCTCCTGCCAGGCCACTCCCCACAGTTGGAATCCATACTGGCCAGCCCTCCATTGGGCCCGCTGGGGAAAAATAAGGGGGGGTGGCGGCTTCCTGTCAGCTGAAGTGGTTTTGTTTTCCTTTGACTTTATGTTGGCAGGCTTGCAGTCTGCAGCCCGGCTGGCCTGCTGTGAGTGTGTTGTGGGATAAGTTTGTGCTGCTGACTTGTCTTCTCAAGCTGGAACCACCTCAGGGAAATGCCATCAAAGTCAAATTTTGTGGCCTAAGATTTAACTGTCATTCACACAAAACATTTGCTAATTTTCCTTGCACAGGGGAAATAGTTACGCTTTCAAATGCTTGATCAGTGAAAACATACTAAGTTGCATTATACACTATAATTTCTTTAGTAGAGATTTTAATCCATAACTTATATTAAATATTTCATAAAACAACTAAATACTCTAGGTCAGTCTTTCAAAAAAAATCACAGTACAAATAGCTCTTACGGAGATATTGGCGTACCTTCCAGATAAACTGCACACGATGCATCTATAGGATTCATTATTAAAATATGAGGCATTGATTTCTTGGGCAGCTGCCTGCATTTTGAAATTTGTAGATGCCATTCCACAGATTCGTTAGGCTCTTTACACAGCAGTCTTAAGCATCTGCAGCCATCAAGTGACATAAACACAAAATCGTTCTGACTTTTTTAGATGGTGCATCTCCATTTTAATTACACAGGGTTAAGTAAATACAAGTGGGGACTGAACTGGGTTTTGATGGTGATGTGGTTAGATTGGCAGGAAGCCTCTACTAGACATCAATGAAGACTGTAAAATTCAATGACAGATTAATAGGTAGCAAGAAGAAGTATCTCCTAAGGGAATATTTGTCTAATCTGTCTTCCTGATTTTGATGGAGCAAAACCTTTTGCTTAACGTCTAGACTAAATCAGACCACCACACCCCCTCACATTCAAGAACACTGTCAACCTAGTTTCCAAGTCATTTATTGGAGGGGGGGGGCACATAGTGGAATATACTTAAAGCTCCCTAAGTGTGTCAGTCTTTGCACAACAATACCATCTGTTGGTGCTTCTAACCTTCAGCTCATAAAAGCATATATGGAACTTTCCACATTCATCTGTATGTGAGATATAAATCCAGTGTGATCTATGTGTGCAGTAATAGAGTGAAACAATAATGATGGGAACTTTGCCATAGGCTTTCAAAGGCCAAGCTTAAAGCTCAGACATATGCAGTCTTCAGCTCATGCTCATCGGTACTCTATAGGCGCTTTCATACCACCGGAACTTTTTTCTGGAACCAGAACCTTTTTCCAGAACCAGGGACTTTTGTCATGTTCACGTCACAGGAACTCCATCTTATTGTACTTCATCAGAGGCAGTTGCAGAACCCTTTTTCAGTACCTGCTTCACACTAGGTACTTGTTGTTGGAACACAAACGAACAGCGATAACCGGCACTAACTTGGAAGTTGCTAACTTGGAAGTGATGCGGAAGTGCAGAAGAAGATGTAGCAGAGCAAAAATTGAGCAGATGGAATTACTTTTGTACCCCTATGACATTTAATGCATCAATTAATACATTTTTTACTTGCATCTCCATATTTCTGCTTCAGAAAAATTGATTGCTAACCAATATACTTTTGTCTAATGTCACCAGTGTTGGCAGTGCTAGCGCTTATTTACAATCGATGCCCCCCCCGCAATTACTAACAAAATGACTTATCTTTCATTGTTTTGGTGTGTTACGTAGAGTGTACCCACACTGGGTGATCCATACTGTGTCCAAGCATGCTTGACCAAAAGTCCAGTTCATCTGACTAGTGTAATTGCTCCATATTTTGCCCAAGCACGGTACACTTACCAGTGCCTTGGCCCACTTGAAGAAATGGGCCTGGACACGATCAGTTGAACTCATGCATGGTATGCATCCAGTGTAATCACAGGGTCCGAGCATGGAACACGGGCATGACGTCAGTGATGTGACTGACATTCATATGCACACATGTACACTATACGTGAACTGGACCCAGAGGAAACACATTAGGTAGGCTTTAAAGATCGTGTCATTAATATTTTTTCTTGGCAAAATTGCATTGCAAACAAAAGTGCTGTGTACAGATCTGGTAGCGACACACGTTTAACAAGCATGGAGGAAAAGGAATCATTTTGTCTCTGGCAGAGGTGCAGTGTTTACTGGATACTTGGGCTGATAAGAGCATCCAGGAACAGCTGGATGCAGCACATAAAAACGACGAGATATTTGGTAAAATACGGGACTTCTTATGTGCAGTATGATTAAGTAAGAATTTAGATGTTGCATATTCAGTAAATCTATGAGTGCCATATGTCATCGCGCCCAAAACAACTCCAAATACGCCACAAAATAAGGATATGAATCATGAACTCCAGTGTGCTGTGCGAAAGCGCTTTGTTTTCTTCAACACAAAAAGTCACATGGTGATGATGAAAATGTGCTCAGGCTCGGAATGTTGAGCCCAATGTGAGCGCAGACCAGCAGGGGAGGGGGGAAGGGGGACAATCGTGCTTGGGCATGGTACAAGGCAACCTGGCCAAGTGTGAGTATCCCCATAGTGTACTAAGAAGTATTGTTGCTTTGCTATCAAATTGTTTCAATATATTAATTCCAATTCCAGTCCTGGAGAGCCAGTTTAGAAAACAGTTTGCAATTTACTCAGACACACCTACTAAACCTTGTATTTCGCTGATTAAGGTATGTTTGGGCATGGGTATCTGCAAACTGTGGTGGAATACGCCAATTCTCCTCTGGCTACTGATAATGTGATCACCAACTTACTTGTAGAAATCCCTTACAGTAGCAATGTTGTACCATAAAAATGGTGTGTAAAGTATTATGCGGGGTTGTACTCAATATATGACATATGAAGTAAAAAAAATCAAGTTTTGTGGAATGTAGCCTTCAAGAAAACACTTAAGACCAACCCATGGACGGAACTGTTGCTTCACGCGTAACTCATATTTATCCCTTTCATTTCGCAGATTCTGTGTCTTGAACACCAGCCACTTGCTAACAATGTTGATAATACTGGCCTTCATCATTCTGTTCCACATAACTGCTGCAGTGTTACTCTTCATATCGACTTTAAACAATGTAAGTTGACAAGCAATTATGACTTAAGACTGTTTATTCAAGAACAACTGTGTACAAGGCTAGTCTCTATACACTTTCTCTTATTGCCTTTTAGGCCTGGTGGGTATCACAAACATTTTACATGGACCTGTGGTACACTTGCAATACTACATGGTGGTCCGCAGAACACAGCGTATCCAATAATGCAGGTAACTAATGGGTCTTTGTCCCGGTCAATTTGAATGTTACTGTGTTTCTTTTTTTATCGTGACACTTTTCTAAACAAGTAGGCATTATAAAAACGTGAGCATGGCTTTCCTAAGGTTCAGTACATACGCCATTACTCAGTTATCTCCTTTCTCCACAGCCTACCTTCAGGTTGTCCAAACGACCATGATACTAGCCACCATCCTCTGCTGCGTGGGGTTCTTTGTGTTCATCCTGCAGCTTTTCCGACTGAAACAAGGAGAGAGATTTGTCTTTACCGCCATCATTCAGCTACTTTCGGGTAAGTCCCGCCCCCTAATAAGGATCAAAAAAATAAACCAGGAAAACCGCTACCCTGAAAAGTGCAACTTCCAAAAGCAATGGTCAGCTATTTTTGAGTTCTTGGTTTGACTTTTTTTGCATGAAAAACTATTTTAAAAAGTTATTTTTATTTAAATCAGACCTCTCAAATTCTAAATCACTTTAAGTCAAGCTATAATTAATCAGCCCACTGCTGGAATGCATTACCTCATAGATGAAATTTCACTAATTTGATGTGCTGACCTGTGGACATACACCTCTGTCTCCACCCAAGCCTTCTGCGTCATGATTGGGGCCTCGATTTACACGGCCAAGCACGGAAGCTTCCAGAAACCGGAATTTGACAATGGGGAATATGGCTACGCCTTCGTCACTGCTTGGATTTCCTTCCCACTCATCCTCATCAGCGGCTTGATGTATCTAGTCCTGAGGAAACGCAAATAGACCACCAATCCACACCCCATCCACAATTACCCAGCTGCAGTTAGTGGACGCCTTGAGGAATATATTTTGTACATACTAATTTTTGTATGATGAAATGTTACAATGTCAAAATAAGCAGTACTAAGACTGAAAAACTATATTAAAAACACCATACTGGAAACATTAAAATGAGGAATGGTATTATAATGTAGAATTTTTAACCTTTTTTTGTCTTCAATATGCTATTTAACCCTGTTGACGGTGAAAACATGCTGTGACTTCAAAGGGGATACAAGGCATGTGCAGACTTGAAAAATGAAATAAAACAGATCTACTTGGGTATAAAGAATACGCGTGGAATCAGATGTACGTTTCAAACCACAAAACATTAAAATGTTTTCCCAGTGAAATGAAGGATCTGGTCATATCAAGTCTTGGATCAACATTTCAATTTCAGCCAAGATCCACTTACGCCACATTTGCTCATGTTGAAGAATTAGCCAAGACCATCGCAAGCTTAAATATTCAAGGAAATATTGAATCAAATTTGTGCTGCAATGTGTATCAATAAAGCAGTAGAATGTACTTGAAAGTGAGTATTATAATTTAACTTTATCAGGTACCCAACCAGAACTTACAATTGACATTTTCATTGCTTTGTTTAATTAGATTACTTGTATTGCATGTTTTATGTTATTTCTATTTTTAATTATAACTCAAGATGCGGCAGAATAATTACAATTGTTTTAAATTAATATTCCATTTAAACACTCCTTTGAGGCCTTTTGGTTATGGTTTGTAAAAATGTGAATCATACATAATATATATACACCAACATGATGGCCCACAACATTTTGAAAATAAAAAAAGACACATATTAAGCATTAAACTATGAACAATGAAGTAGTAAAGCTCATAAAGTTTATATAAACACACAAAAATCTTCAATTGGGGAAAACAAAAGAACTATTTATTTTGTAGACTTCTATGAATTGTTTCACTGTTGATTTTTTTGTATTATTTCAAAATGCCATCGCTCTCTTTATTGTATGCTAATTAAATTGGTTTGTGTTACATCAGCCTAACACGTCTGGGTTTTTGCAATGTGATAAAATCACAAAGCTCCAGCTCTCAAGATCTTCAGTGGATGATGATATGGGACACCACCTTTGGTACTGTACAATGTGGATTGTTCCAATTCAATGTACTTTAAAAAAAAAAAAAAAACGAACAAAACACCCTTCACCTGCAATGTTGCTCATTCTCTTATCGTTGAGCTGTCGTTTGACATTTGCATGACATTCAAATGCCTCAGGGCATAAACTGAATAGTATCCCAGGACACAAAAACGTTAAACATATCAAATCATTTTCATGTGCTTACACTACAACTCTGATACAACACTAAACTCTAAAGTTGCAGCCGAGGTCCAATTCATGTACTTATGATGAAAAAACATCACAAAAATGCTACACTTATGTTTGCCACATTAGTGAAGTAGAATCAATGCCCTGTGCCATAGAAGGTCAACTTATAGGTCATGGGAATAGGTATAACTTTGATCACTTCTATGTTGCTCCACTCCAAATATCAGCCGCAGCTGTGTGTCCGGGTGAAGTAGTGGGAAGAACTGTCCAGTAAAGGTGCAGGGCTGTGCCTGGATAGCAGTCCACTGCAGGCCAATCCCTTCAGGCCTTTCGATTTGCTCCACCCCCAGCTTCTGAGGTGGCTGTGTTACCTCGGCCTGAAACAGCAGGTAGTTCGGAAGCGAAATAGCAGGAAGGGGGGGCTGTTTCGAAAGCCAGTCACCCTGTGGGAAATGAAGGGAATTTTACCGCCATAGGGCATGGCACTGGGACTGGTTTTGACTCATGTGGGCTGACCGGCCATTACCTCAGCATGGGTCCAATGAGGAGGAGCTTCCGGTGTACTTTGTCTCAGCATTCCTACTCCTGAATGAATATTTTTTGTATTTTTCAATGGCTGGGAAGGCAGAGAGGGAAAAAAAAAATGGAGTGAAATTGCATCACCTTGGACGATGGCACGGCTGTCAGCCTGCATGGGTACCAGCACGCCGGCTGCGTGGGCATGACAGGATGTAGGATTCTGAGAGAAGGGAGAAATCTGCAGAGTGATCACAATGCCAAAGGAAGCTATGGCACCAGTAGTCCTGTTCTTGTCCCCCTACCTCTGTTTTCTTAAGAGCTGCCACTGCACTACTTCATACCCTTTGACGCAATGTGACATTGCTTCACTTCAGACTCTTTTTACATTCCTTTTACAGGATTCAGTCCTGAAATCCCTGATCAGAGGTGTGAAAATGACAATTCCACCTTAAATGGCCCACCACCGTGCTGCACCCAATCTGGGGTAGTACCCACCTCAGAAGTGTAAAAATCACATCATCTTCACCTCTGCAACACTGTGCTGTCATACTACTCAACTATCTTAATTGTCAAAGTGCTACCTGTACCGATTCCATACCTATATTTGCAACAAGGTGGTCTGGCCCTGTTACTACACCTGAGGGTGGCTTCAGCATTATTTTATCCAACGGGAACCAGAGGTAGACATTTCAGATCTAGAAATTAATAATAATAATAATAATAATAATAATAATAATAAATACTTTATTGATCCCCATGGGGAAATTGTCTTTACGCCTCCCTCAACTTGCTCTTTGTGAGTAAGCTGTCCGCGAAGGGCTACCACCTGTAGCGGTGCCCACGGAGCTGGGGGTTAAGGGCCTTGCTCAAGGACCCACAGACGTGCGGAGGCTTGGTTTGAACTGGCGACCTTGTGATTACAGGCACACAGGTTTGGCCCACTGAGCCACACGCGGCCCCCATTTAAACATCCAGACCAATATTTTGTTTCAACCAACCAGTTAGGTATGCTGTGACTGTGATTCTTTATACTCAACTGGCCGGTTGAAGTAAAAGTTCGGTTTGGATTTTTTACTTTCTGGACTGGAAACGTCCACCTCTGCTGGGAAACAGCTATATCTTGTATGCGACTCCATTTAAAAACTGATGGATTCATGGAGGGAATGGAATAAAGTCATGCTTTCCCTTTCCATTGAAGACTACTGAATGTATTCAGCAGTAAAGGGTGGACTGCATAGTAAAGTCTTACCAGAAAGAGCTTGGGGTGGTAAAGTAGGTCGAACTGCCTTTTTATTCAAAGCTACAGATGCCATAGTCCCCCGAGTTAAGAAATTACCCACATCTGACATCACCCTTGAAACCCATGACCGGCTTTAATCTCAAAGCCTGAAACGAAAGAGTACCTGCATTTGGGATGGGCCGACTGCTGTGTCGTTACCTTCCCTGCTTGAGTTCAATGCTCCTAAATGATGATAAATATACAATCAAAACAGATCGCGGCAATATAAATTCTCAGAAAACTGGAGCAGAGATTTTACGCATTTAGGACATGATGGGACTATGGATGTCAACATTACCCGCTGTGTCCTCTTCTTTGCTTTCAGATGTGAGATCAACTGCAGGATTCCCTTTGAGCTTATAAAGAGAAGGAAGGAGAGCTAATCCCCAGTGACCATAACTCACAATGACACGACACTGTCGATCATCTGGAGGGCTGGGCAGTATGTAGGGCGCAGATAAATACCTGCTTCTGGCAAGATCCTTCAACGGTACTCGTTTTAGGCAACATGACCCCGCAATATATCACCTCCTCAGTTTCTGAAGAAAAAAGAAAGGCTGTTGTATTTCTATTGCCCATATTAAAAATCAATGTGGACTTCACCTGAACACAAATGAATCGAGAGCTGCAAACTTATCTAAGATGAAAAATGTTTTGACTTGAGAGAGGAGAGAGGAAATGACAGGTAACGCCTATAATTTAGAGCTTTTCAAATACACAAACAAAACCATGCTCATTTTACAGAAAATATGACCTGGAGCCTGAACCACCTCAGAACAGGTTTCAAAAGAATAACATTTTCAGGATTAATCTTAATCATTTCGTGTGGTTTTTGAAACATGGCCAGAACATACCTTCCTGGACTTCTGCGCAGCCTTGAGTGTTGGACTGAGTCTCACTGGAATAATCAATCCCGAAAGTTAGGGTTTGGAACAGTTATACATCTCAAGGCTAGGAGTAGGTGAAAAGCAGACACTGACCTACTGCAATCTTTACTAACAAAACTAAGGATGGCATTGTATCCATGGAAACTGACCATTGACATAGCAGCCAATCATGATAGTCTACCTACCACAAAATAGGTTTTGTACAAAAGCACTTCACACTCACAAACTTTGGGGTGTGCAGGCAGGTTGAGATGGTGCTCCAACAAAGCATAACCTACCATTAAGTAAGAACAGGAAACTTTGAAGTCACAAAAATGGCCACTGAAACCATCCATAAACAAATTCAGTATTAAGAAATTAATAAACGTAAAAAAAAAACTCTCACCAGGAGCCATAGTAATTTTCAGAAATACTTCTTGAAAGCACTAGATGGCACTGATCAGCTTTCACAGAGTAGAAAGTGCTTTGCGACATATTTCTGAAGAATTAGTGGACTTGACACTTAAAACTGCTGTTCAGCTTCAAAGGGCATTTGATATTACATTAAACATTTTCTCTCAGGTATCAAGTGAGGACAGAAACCTGTGAAGTAGATAAAGGCCCTTTTGGTTGGCTGACCTTAATCATTTCCAAGGTGCATGGCCCATCAATGCAAGTGATAAGCCAGTCCCTGCTGGGCATGAGTGCTTCAGTGTCAAGACCGAACATGGCTATTTTTTCTGCTAGGGATGTACACTCAGGACACAAAGAAGAGGCACCGATTCATCCTCAAATAGTGCCTGGTTAGGGCTTCTGTTTAACTTTTGGTGTAGATTAAAAGATGCTTCCACCAAATTGCCAAGATATCATTTTGTTATCCAATGGCACTTATAAATTGTAAGCACACTCGGCCTAAAGAAAATCACTCAACAGTACTCAACACTTTTCCGTAATGCATATGATTCTTAGGCTACGCTCTTTGATAAAAATTATTTTTATTGAATGTCCTGATTCTTTTAAGAGAACTTTGACCATCCAAGCTGAAATGGAACAGTTTCAAGACTTACTGAAAGTCATCCTAAAAGAAATTTCTATAACGCCATTTCTACCACAAATTAAGAGGTGTCTGTAATTTGTTATGGAAAGAAAGGAACAAAAGGCAAACAATTAGAAAAGCATCCGGCATTCTCCATTGCTGACATGGTGCATTTCATACCTCTGGAATGTTCTCAAGGAGTGCTTCCACTCCTTCTATTACACAATGAAACTTTCTCAGAAAGAGCAGACGGCTGTTTATTGCCACTTTGATCCACAGGAGCAAAACTGCATAGCCCATGGCCAAGGAAAAAAAATCCTGAAGGTCAAGCAAAACAAAGCTTTACATTCCACAGAGGCAGTCTCACAATTCTGCACTGGCTTATTGGAAACAAACCTTGTAAGAATTATCCAGTTGTGTGGATTTTATTTAGTTTTTCTCTGAAGGAAAAAGAGAAACATTAAGAAAAAAAAAAGCTGTGAAAATAGCAAAATCTTTCGGTAAGACATTTGGTATCACTTGGGATCCTGTGTGAAGATATTGTTAATATTTGTTCTTACTCCTGTTAATAAGAAAGCATAAGCCAAACCTTCACATTGTGAATATTAGACAAAGCTTTAGAGTGAATCTTTATCTCAGGGATTTATCTCAAATGTACACTGAATCTGTAAAACTTAACTGCTCCTGTGGATCCTGCAAATGGATAGAAAAAAAATAGCCTTATTTGCCTAATTTTCAAAATCTGCCTTTGTTTTCTGAGGCCCCATGTCTCACTCCTTAGCAGAATGAGAAAATAAAATATACCACTATATCAACTGGAGACACAAAATGATGACAGCTTTTCTTCACGTAAAATCAGTTTGACAAGCTGGCTTGTCTTGACCATTTATGGATTCCTGTAAAATGTACGCATTTAGGCTCCCTGTGCTCTCCCAATGAAAGATGACAACTGTCAGCCAGTCGAGCACGCTCAGCAGTTTTACTGGGTGTTAGCGGGTGGAACATGCGGCATTTTTAAATATCGCAGATTCGAAGTGATTATTCGGCCGCCAGCCCAGGAACTCAGAGAGGCAGCTAATGACTGGGACCTGGAAGTACTGGCCCATTCGGGAACTAAACGTGTGCTGCTTTCTAAATCAGGAAATGGGATGAATGAAGCTGTGTGCCAGCCAACATTCACTGGCAGAGCTGTGAAGAGGGTGGACAGCTCCATGGCTGGGAATTCTGGGAATGAAATACTAAATCGGTAAGTGCCTGTTGATTTCATATTTGAGTTTTTAAATTACAAAAAAAAATTAAGGAGCAACAGCATAGTGTTTATCTGTGTATTACCTCACAGCAGAGGGTTAAAGAGAGGAGGAATTACCAGGGTAATTCTGTTGAAAGCTCTAAACGCACAAACGTAAAATCGGCGGGGTGGCATGGCAGCGCCGTGGGTAGCACTGCCTGTTTGAATTGCACTGTGGCTCTGCCTGTAAATTTCCTCTCCAAATGAAGGCGCATTTACTTGGCACACTTGGCTTCTTAGTACACTCTTAAGAACTGGTGTAAACCGGAAAGCGTAAAGCGGAATTAGCCTGTGAGTATGTGCATGTGTGTGTGTTTCATCATAGTCTGCATTAGAGCGGTTTCTTGGGCAGGGTGTATTCCTTGTTCTTTGCAAATGCGTAATTAATGAAAATAGGAAAAAGGAATGCAAAAAGCCCAACCTCTGAAGTGGTGCTCCCTGCACCTATAGGGTCACAGGGCTTAGACTCTTCACTGACTATAAGGCTGTCTGTCTTAATTCTGGCCGAAGATAGATATTTTTGTGGGCGTAAAAACAGAAACAGAATTAAACGCACATAATAACTGCAATATCATTTGTTGTTTAGTGACTGTTTGGAGAATGCTCATAACTTGCATACATGAATACAGAATCACCGCAAGCCTTATGATAAACAAAAATAAGCAGACATACGAATGATGTAGACCTACCCTGTGGAAGAGACCACATCTGTGTGGTCTCTGACCGTAGTCTCAGAAGGAACAAGCCCGGGTGGCACATGTACAGAGGCTGCTGAATCCATAGTATATGATAGCTCAGAACCCATACTGCTGAAGGAAGCCCTCTAAAATGAAAAAGAGAGAGTTCTGTGAGCCCATGGCCCCAGAACGTGCTCCAAAGGCTCAGTGAACAGGATAAGCACCATGCAACGTATTATATGTTCATAAATCTTATGAATGCCTCAATTGAATATCAATACCATATTTCTCAATGGCTGGATGAGATTATAGCCAGCTTTTGCATTCAACACTTAAGCGAGGAGAAGGCAGCCTCTTGTTTAATGAACAACCTGATTGAGTTCTTCGGGTGACATTTCTGTCCCTGATGGTTGCAGTTTTCTCATGTATACCAAAGCAGCCTGCCCCCTCCTTTTTATCTTCTTAATGTCTGCCTGGAAACAAGACATTTGGGAGGGCAGAAAATGTAAATTTTCCAAATATATAAAAGAAACAGCATTAATAATCCGGATTCATTTCTAAACTCATACGCCGCAGACCCTAACAGCAAAAACAACATTAATGAAATAATGTCGAGAGCATCTGATGTTTTCATATTTTAGCAGGCAGAGACACCTTAGAGAGATGTCATCAACCTAAACAATTTAGGACCATACGTTTTGTTTTCCCAATACTCCCTCAAAGACCTGCACATTTTAACTCAAGAATACATTGTTAACAGTTTCACAAACAGCAGGCCTATAAAAATCAACTATGATGGCAGTGTTATGCCACAAAAAAAGCACACCAGTAACCAATCAATAGGTCAATGCTCTTATGGGACTGGTTAAAATGAAAGAAGTCAGCCAAGCCACTGCACATATTATCCCCATATATAAAAGAATAAGGCTCTACAAAACAGTAATACATTCACAATAGTAGAAAATACACATGTAATATTACATACTTGCAGCAATAAAACATACATATGAAACGTTATACATAAACAGCTGTATAAAAAATTTACTTGACAGGTTTTATTCTACAATAGAGTCCAAATTCAGTAAACTGGAGAATGGCTTTAGCTGCTCAAGTGTTTATTACATTAATGAATGCTTTACATTATATCATTTGCATGGAGAGAAATTTCATGCAAAGCAACCAACATGAATTTCAAATTCAGTTTGGTTTCCTATTGCAACTTGAATTAAGCAACTTTTTGAGTTTGATCATGTGACTCTATAATCCTCACACCATAGCATCCCTAACATCATATTCCTAGTTAGCAATACACCAATCTGCTCTACAATGTCTTGAAGTCTTCAAAATACCTAGCCAAGTATAGTTTATAGTAGTCTCATGTATAGTTTTGCGACAAAGGAAAAGCTGAATTTAATTCCAGTTACTAACTTGGAGTTTGTAAAGCCTTCCCTCATAACTGGAAATCAACTCAATTTTTTGGATTCTTCCAATGAGTTCATCCATCTTTTCATCTGACTGTTTCAGTTTTGCGAGAATTTCTTTCTGTATCAGGTCTTGAATCTGAAAAATAGTAAAAAAAAAAAAAAAACATCCACACACAAATGGCTTTAAAGGTCTTTGATATCCTATTTTGTAATTCCAACAATAATACTGTTGTATACCTCAGCTTTAGACAGTCCTTTCACTGGCCGTATCAACTGACCATCCTTGGAGAAGGTTTTAGTTTTGGGTCTTTTCCTTGTTGCAATTTCTGAATTAAAAACTTTTCTCCTCTTCATAACTTGAGTGGGGGGGGGGCATTAAAAATACACCAAGAAGTTCATTACACTGAACACAGGCTGACTGAACAGTTGTACATACATAGCCAAAGCCATTTATCAGCAAAATCGGTTCAAACTAACAAAACACCCCGTGTATAGTATGGTACTTGTTCAAGAGGAATACCTAATGGTTTAAGTAATCTTAAATTAACCAAATGAAAGCTAGCCTCCGACTCCATACCCAATCATATGCTTATCTTTTTAAAATAAAACATTTCAATACTTTAAATTACGAACAAAAAACAGAAACCGTGATTAGCTAATATATAGCTGGAAAAATTAAACCTGGAATACGATTTATTTTCAATTTATGCTCTGAAGTTTTAACTCGGAAAAACTCGCCGACTAGCTTAGTAGCTAAGTCGAAGATGACAAACAGCGGTTGTTAGTAAAGGGAGAACAATAACCTAGCCATCAAAACCGTTTAATTCACTATTAGGATTATCGTTTTGACCAAAAAAGCCACTTATCTGGAAATCAACGTGTTTTTTGTTCTTATACAAGATTATCATTCTGTTTATTTAACAGTGTTGCATTCAGTAATAGTTCAGGTAAACTCGGACTTTAAATCGTATTTTACCTTGAGACTGTTAATTTGTCAACGACACACATTCAGGAAACGCTTCAGGTAGTTAAACCATTTAACCTTAATATCGTCTCGGATTCAGTTTAACTACCCTGAACAGCCAGCGCTCGAGCCTCAACTGCACGAGACCCGTTGTTATTCCTTTTAGGCACAACCCGCAGCGTCCGTGCACGCGCTTCTGCTTAGTGACGAGCCCTCGAGCCATTCTCGTTTCCCGCGCTTTTCACGCTTTAAAAAAGGGGTCTCCAACTACGGTTCTGGAGAGCTACTATTCAGTAGGTTTTGTATTCTACCTGGCTTCTGATAAACCACATTAGTTCTCAGGTAAATACCAAGAGGAGGTGTGACTAATCAGAAGCCAGGTAGGATAGAAAACTTACTGGATAGTATCTCTGCAGGACCGGAGTTGTAGACCCCTGCTATAAAACCTCCAAAGGACGCAGCAGTAATCTAATCTAATCTAATCTAATCTAATCTAATCTAATCTAATCTAATCTAATCTAATCAGAATAGAGTTTATTGCCAAGTATGTTCACATATACAAGGAATTTGCTTTGGTGGTTGGTGCCAGACATCGAGAGATAAGGTGGTTAATATATATATATAGATGGAAGGTTGCAGCCAGTCGTCTTCCCAGCAGAGTGAATGATGCGATGTAGTCTGCTCTTGTCCTTGGCAGTGTCAGCAGGGTACTAGATGGTGATGGAGGTGGTGAGGATGGACTCTATGATGGCAGTGTAGCTGTGCGCCATCATAACCTTTGGCAGGCTGAACTTCTTCAGCTGCCTCAGGAAGAACATCCTCTATTGAGATTTTTTGGTGAGAGAACAGATGTTCATCTCCCACTTAAGGTCCTTGCTGATCGTGTATTTTCCATCTTTAACCTTTTCATATAAAAAAAAAAAACGATATAAAAAAAATCTTCGGTTTCCTAAATACCAGGTTTAATCATCTGGTTTAAAGATGTAAAATCCTAGTTTTTCTTGTCCACTTTCGAAGGTTATACAATTATATTGAGTTTGGTCTCTACTGTGCACAGAATTGTTCAACGCAATGGGCTACACAGACTGCCACCTACAGCACCATTTTCTGAGTGGATGACAATTTAGCAACTGCACATTTTCGATGTCACACCATTGGAACATTCATTTGAGGACAAATTTTAAGTGTCATACATTGGGCACAACGATGTCAAGCTTATTTGCTTATCAGCTTTGCTGAAAATGGGGATTTAGAGACTTCTGGGTGCCCATTTAAGCCGGCTCTTATCAATGAAACACAACACACTTGCTACTTAATGGCTGGTACAGTAGTCATTCACAGATGACTCTGCAGATGTTTGTCCTGGCATATAGGTGCACCACATTCTGTGTACCGAGTAATACAACTGCTGACAGTGAGATTTTCGGACTTTGGTGCTCTGCTGACCCATGGAATGCACGGGATTCAGGCAGGGAAAATTATATTTAAAAAGTGGTCGGCATCTGGAAGCTGGGTGATAAAGGTCGTGGCTGAAAAAATTCAATAATGATTTATGAGATTTAATGATAGTTGTTTATTGCTGGGCACCAGTGGAATTTGTGAGAGTGAGTGGCTGTGTTTAATTTCATGATTGATTTGTATTCAGCCCTGGAAAAGCAAGAAACCCTTTAAACAAAAATACATAGACAGCCGCATTGCTTATCAAAAAATGTGCTTGAGCTTATGCATCGTTTTGCCTGAAGGATTACTCTAGTATTATATAGAAACTGCTCAGTATTTCTTCATGATTGTGGAGTGTTAGCTTATGGAGGAGATTGAGGAGATTGATATTTTACCTTCCTTGAGTACTCTGTCCACTCATTGAGTAATATTATGACAAAGTTGTCTACTGCTAGGTAATGACTTGTTCTCACTCCACTGTCCTAGTTATAGCTGTACAAGTTAGCTGCAAGAGAGGTACATATCATCTCTTTGGCAAGGTATACTTTACTCTAAGCAATTGTGCAAGTTTTCTGGTGTATAATTTCCTTAATTCTCCACAATTCCATATACCGTCCACCTGGATTTTGTAATATACAAATAACAATGACTAAATGTATTAATGAAATTTATTCATCTGGTAACCTAACCACATCTGTAGCATATTTAAAAAAATATTTTGGTGCCTCATAAAGCCCATGTGGTATCCTTATAAATTTGTAGGACCCAGAGGGTAATGCAAAACATTCTTCTCTCAATCTGCTAGATCCATTTGCTGATAATTCCCAGCATGAAAGTTAAAGCATAGTTGAACTCCTTCTAGACTGGTCACTATTTCCATGAGGCTATGAGTAGACAAGAATCACTGTGTTTTATGTCTTTTATAGACTATATCACAGGATTGCCGCATGCTAACTGTTTTGATTGGATCAATACCAAGAAGTAGCTGTGGAAATAAGTTTCTTCAGTTATGTACTTTAAGGTTGGGTTGCAGTGAGCAAACTGTTTCTCAGACTAAGTGATAACAGACAAGTAGAGGTCTGTATCCAGAAGTGAGATTTGTTGGTTAGCAAGATAACTTGTCAGGTTTAAGGTATCCTGGTTTAAATGCCCTGGCACAGTATGCTGAACCACGCTCACTTGAATAGGTGGGTCAGAGCACGGTTCAGTTTTACTCTGGCAAGGTACACATCTAGTGTGTTCATTAACTGTGCCTAATGGATTACAGACATGATATCAATGATGCGACTGGCACAGGCATGCATATATATACACTATAATGAACTGGACCAGGAAGGAACGGATTGGGTAGACTGTACAGATCAGGTAATGACAAACTGTGGCAGAGGTGCAGTGTTTGCTGGAAATTTGGGTTGACGAGAGTATCTGGGAAGGATGCAACAGACAAAACTCCAGATATTTGGTAAAATATAGAGCTATCTTCTTATTTGCTCAACACAACTCCATGGAAATCGCTGCGTTGTATACTCAATAAATCTATGAGAGCTGTGGTGGTCTCTGTTGTGCTGTGTGATAACACTATTCATACTATGTTTTCTTCAACACAAAACATTGAAAGCCATTGACAAAAGTGTGTTCGGGCTTGGAATGGTAAGTGCAGACCAGTGGGGGAGTGGAGACAATCGTGCTTGGACACTGTACAAGGCAACCTGGCCAAGTATGAGTATGCCCTAAATCTGACATGTTATCTAGCTAACAAAAAAATATCCAGATTGGTGATACAGGCCTTAGTATGTTTATTTGTATATTTATTTGTGGTGCTAAGGAGAACTTCTCGATCCCTTTTTTTTCCAGCAGAATATCCCTTTTCTTCAGAGAAGCAGATACCGTGTCCCACAGAAACTAAAATACCACTGCGTTATAAATATTTTAATATTTAATACAAAAAAGCAGGGAGATCAGATGTGCAGTGGGTATAATTGTGACCTCGTACCTCTAGTGATGGGGGTTTGAATCCTGTCCCTGCGCTTTTTGTGTGTTTTTTGACTTATTCTGACTGGAGATACATTTTCAGGAATTTAATTATAAGTCAATAATCAGTAGTAATTTTTCAGTCTGCTCACCATTTTACTTCTGCCGTACTTCAGGCAGGTTGCTGCAGAATGGATGTCTTTGTTTCTCCCGGTCACAGGGCCACCAACAGAGGAGGCCAAGATGTAGTTCAAACAAAATGACATATATATATATATATGAGTATTAATACAGCCACAACATGAACTTCTATTTTCTATTCTCCCCAGTTTTGGAGAAATTCACGAAAACCGCAAAACGGTTTAAAAATGTCTTTCTAAATGTCGTAGGGATGTTTGTTATTATTGAGGTGTGGAGTGCATGTATATGTACCTATTTATTGGATTGGCAGGGGCATATATGCGCATGTGTCCATAGATTTCCGAAATAGGGGTAAGTTGGTTGAAGGAGGCACCTTTTCAGTCCCCACTGCACTCTCATCATCAACTCTCTGTGGTGAGGAGACCCTCATGGGGTTGGATGCAGGTGAGGCTCAGGAATTTCACGGGAAGTGGGGATCTGGCAACCCTATTGATATGTCGGGGGTGAGGGGGGTCCCTCTCAGTACAATTTACAAACGTCAGGGGGGTTTGATCCTATAATTTTACTTTATGACTATGTGCCTTGTGAGGCTCCTGTCATCTGCCCTACAGCAAAGTTGACTGGGTGTCCACAGGGCTGCGTGTGGAATCCAGTTAACTGCTTTCTCTGCCCTGGGTATGTCTCTCAGTGACTCCTGCATGCTATCCAGGGAAATGAAGCCAGTGGTACAAATGTCTTTTGTTAAGGTTGGAGGCCAACGGTGGAATTGATATAATAGTTTTGAAATACAGACGCTCCTCTACTTACGAATTTACAACTTGCGAACTTTCAGACATATGAACGAAGAGGACTGCGAGTGCAAATTGTCTTCGTTGGGCTCCCACAATATCAAATTTTGTTCCGCGCGCTAATTCCACCTAGTACGAACTCTGGCCACTGCTCCCACTGCGCAGCAGCATAGCGTGCATACTCCCAGCAACCCAGTTCTTTGTACTTGTGTATCGGTATGACGTGCATTCTTGAGATTATTTTTGTTTTATGTATCATTAGTTGTACATGTGTTTTAGGATAAGACAACATACTGTACTGACGTTATATCATACTTACTTATGCTTGTAGATTTCAGTACCCTTAAAATGATGCTGAATAACGACTTACGAACATTTCAAGTAACAAACGGCTGTTTGGAACGTGTCTCGTTTGTAAGTAGAACACATACAACATATACAAGGTAGATACAGGTTAGGAGCTCAAGCACCAGAATGGAGAAGAAAGGTGATTTAAGTGAATTTGAATATGGCATGGTTGCTGGTGCCGGGCTAGGCTGGTATGAGTATTTCAGAAACTGCTAATCTACTGGAATTTCCACAAATAACCATCTCTAGGGTTTGCAGAGAATTGGCTGAAAGAGAAACAAAAAACATGCACGACATGGTTCAAGCTGATAGAAGAACAGCAGTAACTCAAATAGCCACTTGTTACAACCAAGGTATGTAGATGAGCATCTCTGAACACACATGTCAAACCTTGAAGCAGATGGGCTACAGCAGCAGAAGACCTCATTGGGTGCCTTTCCGTTCAGCTAAGAACAAGAAACTGCAGCTACAGTGGGCATAGACATAGAAATTACACACTAGAAGACCGGAGAAACCTGGTCAGGGCAGTGTCCTGCTGTGACATTCTGATGGTACAGTCAGAATTTGGCGTAAACAACATGAAAGCATGTATCCACCTTGCCTTGTAGCAACAATTCGAGTTAGTGCTGCTGGTGGTGGTGCAATGGTATGTGGGATATTTTCTTTCATTGTTTCTATGCCACAGTTTACCTGAGTCTTGTTGCTGACCATGTCCATCCCTTTATGGCCACAATATATCCAGCTAATAATCTCAGACTGGTTTCTTGAACGTGGCAGTTCACTGTACTCAAATGACGTCTACAGTCACCAGATCTCAGTCCAGTAGAGCACCTATGGGATGTGGCAGAATGGGAGATTCTCATGATGAAGGTGCAGACGACAAATCTGCAGCAAATGCTTGATGCTGTCAGGTCAACATGTACCAAAGTCTCTGAGGAATGTTTCACCCGACACTTGCAAGGTGTACCTAATAGATTGGCCAGTGAGTAATTATGTCAGTGTATCACTAGCAGCTGCAGCTGGACACACACAGACACTTCTTCATTATTCTCTCTGCTATCGAACTCAAACTCTTCCCACAGCTGTACATCCTCTTTGATTTTGTCAAAATAGAAGCACAACCCGTCGCGTCCCTATGATGTTAAATACGGAGTTGCGCAGTGAGGAAATTCAGATTAAAATAATGTAATGTAGAACTGAGAAAAATTCAAGTACATCATTTATCATTCAATTACGGTCTGAGAGAACTGAGCCCAGAAAGTTTTCCAGTTCTCATTATAACATTAGAAGCTCAGGCAGAGAGTTAAATGGATTTAATCAAAGCAATTAGTTGAATCAGGTGGTTCAGGGCCCAACTAGGAAAAGAAAACCAGGACAGTAATTGAATAACTGTGATGCACAGTAATGCTGAAGAAGAGTTCTCAGTACTGAATCACCACCTTATTGTGGTGGTGGGGTTTGTGTGTTTCTGTGATCCTAGGAGCTATGTTGTCAGGGGCTGTTGATGCTGGTAGGATCTCCCAAGGCAAATTGGTTCTAGGTGAGTAGCCATACAAAGAACAGTTTACGTTAGACCCCCCTATGAAGATTGACATAAAAGATCATGTGACCCCACTTGGATTGGGGAGACCAGGGTCCAGTCCTGGAGCTAGGCCTGGGGGGGAGCTCACTGGCAAGCATCCGGAGGCCAGGTCTCTACCCATGAGGCCCAGCCAGGCATAGCCCAAAGCAAGCACATGAGTCCATCCTTCTATGGGCTGACCACCTGCAGGGGGGACCGGGGGCTTGGGTGCAGTGTAGATCAAGTGCTAGTTGAAGGCAGGGGCCTAGGCAAGCCAATGACTGGCTACCAAATCTTTCTTTAGGAACATGGAATGTAACCTCTCTAGTGGGAAAAGTGTAGGTCTACTCATAGCTCCGCTGTTCAGTGCCAGTATGTTGGACTTTACCCCAGTGACCAAGAGGGTCGCCATTGTTGTACTGACTTTAAAGTTCACGTGGGTAATGACAATGAAACATGGAAGGGTGTGACTGGGAGGACTGGCCTGCCCGATCAGAACCTGGGTGGTGCTTTGTTATTGGACTTGTGTGCTAACCACAGTTTGTCCATACCAAACACCATGTTCAATCATATGAGTGTTCATAAGTGCACCTGGCACCAGAGCACTCTAGGCCGTGGTTCCATGATCGACTTTGTAATCGTATCATCAGATCTGTGCCCTCATATTTTGGACACTCGGGTCAAGCGAGGAGATGAACTGTCAACTAATCACCACCTGGTGGTGAGTTGGAACAGACGGCAGGGAAAAAGCCATATAGATCTGGTAGACCCAAACACATAGGGAGGGTGTGCTGGGAACATCTGGCAGAGGCCCCTGTCTGGGAGAACTTCAACTCGCACCACTAACAGAAATCCTGAGTGAGGCTGGGGACATTGAGACTGAATGGGCGATGTTCTGGGCCTCCAGGCTATGCAGAGTTGTGGCCATAAGGTTGCTGGTGCTGGTTGTGGTGGCAATGTGACTTTGGCAGTTGTGGAATCAAAAATTCAGGCGTGGGAGGAGGTGGGGCCATGGAAAATGACTTTTGTTCGACCCCAAAGAGGTTCTCACAAACTGTCAGGTGACTTTGCAGTGGGAAACAGGGCTTTACCCATGCTGTCTACAGTAGACTTGGAGCACTGTTGACTTGGGATACTCAGGCTGGAGAAGGAATATTTCGAGGACCGCCTGAATCCCACTGACACGCCTTCCTTGGAGGAAGTAGAATTGGAAAACTCAAAAGAGGACTCACCCATCATTAGGGTTGAGGTCACTGAAGCAGTCAAAAAACTTTTCAGTGGTAAGGCTCCAGGGGTGGATATGATTCCACAGGAGTTTCGGGAAGTTATTGACCTTGTTGAGCTGTCTTGGCTGACACATCTCTTCAACACTGCAGGGAGATTGGGAACAGCCTCTGTGGACTGGCAGACTGGGATTGTGCTCCTAATCTTTGAGAAAGGGAACCTGATGATGTGATCCAACTTCTGAAGGATCACATTCCTCAGTATCCCTGGGAAAGTCTATATCAGGGTACTGGAGCTGAGAGTCCATCCCGTGTTTGAACCTCAGATCTAGGAGGAACAATATGGATTCTGTCCTGGTTGTGGAATGCTGGACCAGCTCTTTTCCCTCACAAAGATACTGTATGTGTTTTGCAGACTTGAAAAAGACATACAACCATGTCCCTTGGTGGGGGGGGGGGGGGGGTCCTGTGGAGGTTGCTTCGGGAATATGGGGTATTGGGTCCATTGTTATGGGCCATCAGGTGCCTGTATAACCAGAGTGAGAATTTAGTTTGCACTGCCAACAGGACTCCCCCAGGACTGCCCTTTGTCACCGATTCTCTTAAAAATTTTTATGGACAAAATTTCTAGGTGTAGTCAAGGGGTGGAGGAGGTCTCAGGATCATTGCTTTTTGCATATGATTTGGTCCTGGTGGCTTCTTTGGACTGTGACCTGCAGCGTGCACTGGGGTGCTTTGCAGCTTTGTGTGAAGTGGTTGAGATGAAAATCAGCACCTCCAAGTCTGAGGTCATGGTTCATAACCGGAAAAGGATGGATTGCTTTATCCTGGTTGGGGATGGGTTACTGCCTCAAGCGGAGGAGTTTAAGTATCTCGGGATCTTGTACATGAGTGAGGGAAGAAGGGAGTGGGAGATTGGCAGGCTGATCAGTCTAGAATCTCCAGTAATGCAGGGGCCGCACTGTTCTGTCGTGGTAAATAGGGAGCTGAGCCAGAAGGCAAAGCTATCGATTTTCCGGTCAATTTACATTCCTACCCTCATCTATGGTCATGAGCTCTGGGTAGTGACTGAAAAAATGAGATCAGGGATACAAGCAGCAGAAATTAGTTTCATTCTTAGGGTGTCTAGGCTCAGCCTTATTGAGAGGGTGAGGCACTTGGACATTCAGGAGGAGCTCAAAGTAGAGCTGCTGCTCCTCCGCGTTGAAAGGAGCCAGTTCAAGGTGGTTCAGGTATCTATCAAGGTCCCTTGAGGCCCCTGCAACATGGCCCCAGATAAGAGGTGGAAAATGAATGAATGAATGAGTTCTCAGTAGTTCTAAAGTTCAGTCCTAAAATAAAGTGTTTTGTAAAAAAAAAATCAAAATCAATGATTGATTTGGCTTCTGCCAAAAATCTACCACACGACCTTGCGTTAGAACTTTATTAGTTCATTATATCGGGGTTGGACAATGAAACTGAAACACTGTGTGCGGCCTGGATGCCAATCTTCATTGACTGCACATTCCGTCATTAAGAGCAGAATGTGAAGGTTGAATTAGCAGAACAACAGCTCAGCTGTAAATAAAATAAAGCAATTCACACAACATAAAGGGAGACATGTTAGAGTTCAAAAGTGAACAAATATTTGGTGCTTGTCTTGTTGGTGCTTCTGTGATCAGGACTGCAAGTCTTTGTGGTATATCAAGTATATCAAGTGGTATATCAAGAGTCACGGTACCCAGGGTAATGTTGGAATACCACCGCGAAGGATGGTCCACATCCAACAGGAGCAACTGCTACAAGTGGCTGCTATAGCCACTTGTACCAATACCAAACATCAGCAAGACTGGTGACAGAGTAGTTTGATGAACATGATGAACAGTCACCAAATTTGAAAACTGAATCACTTTGAGGTATTTTGGAGGAATGAGCCAGGAAATGTTTTCCTCCACCAGCATCACATAGTGAGCTGGCCACTGTTCTGCAAGACAAATGACTCAAAATCACTCTAGTCACAGTGCAGGACTTGAATCAGTCATTCCCAAGACGAACTGATACTGTATTAGCCACAAAAGGAGACCGTAGCCCATACTAATAAATGATTGTGGTCTAAAACCAGGTGTTTCAGTTTCATTGTCCAACCCCTGTAAATTGAGTTGAATATTTCAGGAGGCCCTGTCTCATACTCAGTGCATTTTAAAGTCATTCACCAAGTAATGAAAGAAATATTTTAAAGTAAAAAGAATAATAAGGCGTCAAGGAAACCACGCACAATTTTAAGGTTTCATTTTTAGACCGTTATTTGCTAGGAAAAAAACGACAAGGTCAAGAATCTATCCCAAAGCTACATTTTCATATAATACTGAAAAGTTCAGCAAAATGGAGTAAACATGTTTGACGTGAAACTCATAATGATTTGATTTCATTGTTCGATTCTCCATGTGAGCACAGATAAGGGAGAAAAAACCGTAATAGTCATGGCTATTGTAGCGACAATGTATGCCTCATTTCCTATTTCAATCCAATAAGTTTCATTGCTAAAATCTGCTTTATCTTAAAGGAATAAACACGAAACCTGTGGTACTCTGGATTACAAAAGGTAATTATCAAGTTCGTCCGAGGAGAAATAACATCTTGTTAACTGTCCCCTTCCTCCCACCACCCCACATTTTCTTTGCCCATCAATCCGTTTCTTCCTTTCAAGAGTAATATAAAGAAACGATGCAAGCTAATTGCAGTTTACAATATCATCAGCAGGCGGTTTTCTGACGATCGTTTCACACCGCATGTGCAAATGGATGTTGGACATTACCATGCCATCCAGAAGGGTCCAAATCATTACACACATTCTGCTGTTCCAGTATCTGTCAGGATTGGTTCCTCTCCTGCCCCGGTCCATGTGTCATTTCCCTTTTTGGCCAGCAGGCGCTGCTGGTCATCCTGTCTCCCATTATTTCCCAGGTTGTTAACTCCTCGTGTCTCTCTGTTCCATTGGTCACCATGTGGCTTACTGGGCTAAGCAGGCAGCTTTCACCCAGTCTCCCATTTTGCTGAGGGTTCAAGGCTGGCCAGAGACCAGCCTCTACAATATTTCTATTTTTGACTGTTTGTTTCCTTATATTTTTCATCTATGTATGTGTGTTATGGTTCATTGCTGTTCTTTGTTTTTAGCAATGTTTATTTACCCTTGTTTTCTGGTCTCCTTTGGTGTTGATCCTCTGTTCATTGACCTCTCCTGTACTTTGTTGCCCCTAGTTTGTAATAATCTACACCTGTCCCTTGTTAGCCCTTGTTATCTGTGTGTAGTGTGTGTTTAAGTGCCTGCCCTCATTTTGTTCCTTAGTCGGTCATTGTGGCTGTTTGCCCTGTGTTGCAGTGTTCAGTTGTTGCCTTGCAGTTGTTACCGTGTTTTAGATCCTGTGTCATTACTGTTTTCTCCTTCCTTGGTTTCCACATGTCTTCCTAGTCATGATGCTCCGCCATAACAGAATGGCTAACTCAAAATGACGATCAATGTCATGTTCGGTCAAGTTGGGATCTATATCCCTCAGCCCCTCTCCAGTCCTCAACTTAGCAGAAAGAACCACTGCCAGTGTCTGGGTGAGTGACCTATGTGCCCTTCAAGAGTCATGGAATAGCCTGTTATACCGCCGAACTATTCCCATTTCCCTGATTTCGTTAAATCTTGCTGAAGCAGGAAGGCAACTCCTGCAGCTGCCTCCTGTGTTGTCTCTCAGGGAGGTGCATAGGCTTAAGAGAGTTCTCCTGCATCTTAGAGACCTGGCTAAGTTGCTCGAGTTTTCTAAACCTGGCCCAAAAGGGCCACCACCCCTGCCCATGCCTCCAGATCCTGCAGAAGGAAGGCCGCTGCTTATCCCAAGCTTCCAGATCCCTGTCCAAGGGAGGCTGCCGCTCGTTCTGAGCCTCCAGAGCCCAACCCAGAAGGGCTGCTGCTCATTCCGAGTCTCCACTGTCCGGCCCAAATGAGGCCACCACTCATCCTGAGCCTCCAGAGTTCGTTCCCTAGGGGTCCACTCTGCCTGAGCCTCTAGAGCCCCACCCAGAAGGGACTGCCACTTGTCCCGAGCCTCCAGATCCCTGCCCAGGAGAGGCTGCTGCTCACCCCAAGCACCCCCAGTCTGATAAACCCCCCAGTGTTCCATAGTCATCCATTTTGTCCTTCATCTCCCCAGTTTCATGCCCCCTGTGTTTGCTCCCTTCCTGTCCCATCAGGTCCCTTTCATGCCTCAGTCCTGTGCTTCCCCTTATCAGTCTTGGTTCTCTTTTTCAGTCCCCCAGTTGTGTACCTGTTGGGTGTCCTCCTGTCTGTCTCCCATGTGGACGCAATCCTGATGTCCAGTTCCCTAAATAATGTTCCCTAATCTGGTGGACCTTACCCAGCTCCACCCGCCTCTCTTGGGTCCTCTTGGTTATGCTCTGCTCCAGTCTTTCCAGTTCCTTGGTCTCCGCGGTTCCCATGTCTTGTCTTGTACTATTGTTGGTCCTGATTTTCCCTCTCTGTGCTCCTGGCAGTGCCCTCGCATGCCTGGTGTTCATGCATTTCTTGGGTGTACTGTTGGTTCCCGTCCTGCCCTGGTCCAAATGTCATTTCCCTGTTCGGCCAACGGGCGCTGCTGGTCATCCTGTCTCCCGTTATTTCCCAGGTTGTTAACTTCTAGTGTCTCTCTGTTCCATTGGCCATCATGTGGCTTATTGGCCTAAAAAGGTGGGTTTCACCCAGACTTCCCTTTTGTTTCCTTATATTCTTGATCTGTGTATTTGTGTTATATCACAGTTCATAGTTGTTCCGTTATTAGCAATGTTTATTTACGCTTGTTTTCTAGTCCCCTTGATGTTTGCTCCTCTTTAAAATGACCTCACCTGGTCTTTGTTGCCCCTAGTTTGGAAAAGTCCACACCTGGCTCTTGTTAGCCCTTGTTATCTGTGTAAATTTTAGTGCCTGCCCTCATTGATGTTCCTTAGTCGGTCATTGTGGCCATTTGCCCTTTGTTGCGCTCCCACATGTCTATCTAATATTAGTGTTAGCTTCCCTTGTGATTAGTTTTAGTTAGTTCATGTTTTACCTGTCTTGTTTTAATCCCTTGTGGTTTCTTTCTGGTTCTCCATTTGTGTTCTGTTTGTAAAAAAAAAACCCTCTTGGTGAATCATTATGTGGACTGTCCGTCTTATTGTTACAGCACACTGTAACGGCGTCATTCCCAACGCACATTGCTCCATGGACATTTGTTACCAGGAAATATTTATTTTAGAGATAAGAAAACAAAGTTTAGCGTTGAACAGCAGAGATAAACACAAGCTCGAGGCTTGATTCAGCAATTTATTTCTCCAGCTGTCATGACTTGAAGGCAGTCAGTTGGCGAACAGAAAAGGGGGTTTTATTTAACTGAATGGGAGCAGGGAAACAAACGAGGCCGCGAGGGGTCAAGACGGGAAGACTAGTATGGGGAAGGACGCGAGCAGACTAGAGGAACAATATTAATAACTGAACTGGGGATGATACAACAAACAGGTGCATAAATACAAAAAGGGGTAACAAGCAACAGGCGTTAGGGAGGAGCCAAGAGGGTCAGGCGGACATGCCGGGGCAGGACGTAACACCAGTAGAGCAACAGAGCCCTCGCTTGGGGATTTTTACATGATTACCCAGATGAAATGAGCAGGGTATTCTTCAAACACGTGCATAACATCTGCTACCTCTTAAAGAAAAAATAAATAAATCAAGAATAATCTTTTCATTTCTCAGGGCAATTCTGGCTGATCTCCCAGAAGGGTAAAAAAAATTCTCAATGAGCATTTATAACTACCCTATATATACTATAACCACAAAAATAGTCTTACAGTGTCTAAGCATACAAATGACAATAATTAAAAAAAAAAAAAAAAAAAAAAAAAAAAACGAAAAGCTATTGTTGATCTGAATTTCCAAGGTAACCTTTAAATGAGGAGCCTGGGAGGTTAACCATTACGTCACCATGGAAAAGTTTCGTATTATGGAAATGGCCTCGTCACCCGTGGAGTGAGCAGTATAGCGGTTAAGGATATTTGCTTGTAAGCCAAAGGTTGTTAACGTAGTAGAAGTGCCAGTAAAGCCACTGTAACAGCTCAGAGCAATTGTTCCAGTCAGGGACCCAGCTGCATGAAACGGAACATCCTTAAGGTACTTTGGGCGAAAATATTGCAACAGGCCAATGATCAATCGGGATTCAGCATCACTAATGAGCTGGCATTGGGGTGCTGTGTTGTAGCATGGGGGTGGTGAGGGAACTGGCCACCCAATAGCCTGCAATGCTGGCAGACGGTTCAGGCAATCTGGGTCGTAACTACGTATCAAATTCATCCTGTCATGTGTCTAAATAAACTCTTCGATCAATACGTCAAACATAAGTGCTCAAAAGACTTAAGTAAAAAAAGAGCCTATAAGGTTTACGTATGCGTCCACAGACGGACAGATTGCAATTAATTTCTGTCCAGTTTCAACAAGCGCATAGCGAATACAAGTTCAGATTCAAATTGTGTTATTCGTTTATCTGCTGTTGCAGACGACGGACTTGAATGTGGACCTTGCAGCTTTTGCCGTTTTCAATGAGCGGTGCTGAAAAGACAGCGAAAGTCCGCTGACCAGCGCGTCGTCTTAAATTGATAACAATGCGGCAACCTTTAGGCTGCTTTCATTTCTTTAACGCACTGCTTGCTGAGCGCTTCCAAAACGTTCGGCAATGTCGCATTTTTATAATGACAATTGTAAACTGTTAATGTCAGTAGGCTACTCATATATAAAATAAGATTTTAATGGACTCGCTGATGAAGTCGATATCCACATGTCTATTCCCTGACATATGCGCTATTCAAACCGTTACGTTGATTTTCATGTGCATTCTCTGAGTAGATCTTTAGGTTAAAAAAAATACATCTTACTGAATAATACCAAATATATGTGCAAAGATTATCGGAGACAGGTACAAATGACTGATGAACATCTCATGTATTTGAAAATCTTGAATTTCCAGGTGCATGGAGTATAATGGATGCAGCAAACTATTGCGGATATATTTGTGTGTTGAGATGACCGGTGCATCTATTGTGACGACGCAAAAACACTCGACGGATTTCCATAGAGCTGAAACGTGCACAACCGAAATGTGCAGAAAGGGATTTGGCGCGGCGCGAGAAAATCCAAATCATAATACGTCACGGAGAGGCAACTCCTTCTTCGTGAAGGATCAGGATGTGCCACGGACGGACAGAAGCCCGGACATTACGCCGAACCACTTCTGATTTCAAAACAGACCTGACGTATAAGAGTCTATTAATCCCCCTTTTTCGTGTTTCGTGTATTAATCCCCATCTGCAACTGTGTTGATTTTCAACGCGCCTACAGCGTCAATTGACCTTTCTACTCCAACAGAGACGTTCTCCGGAAAGAAGTCTCAGAGCGACTTTGAGTTTATTACCCTGACAATATGCCAGTGCCGTTAAGTTCCCATGGCTGAAGTTTTGCTGCATTGCTCGCATTGTTCAGAACGTGCCCCGTTTTGAAACTGGGTGTAATTCTCATGTTCACCTTAAGGATGTGTTGCTGACGGAACCCCTCAGTTCCCAAGAAGCTCGGAGGGACGCAGAGTGGAGTGCGCTGCCTGGCTCCGTGTAGTCCTGCTGCAGAATTACATATTACACACATTGAGCGGATCCAGTTGACATTCTGGTGCCGGAGTCTTCGCCTGGACAATGCAGGGCCGAGACGAAACCGCGGAGAATAAGCTAAAGCCGAAGACGATGGGATTTATGTAATTCTATGGTTTTGGGTTCAAGTTAGAGGATTCTTCGATGGAAATAATTATCCATATTTAACACAGGGTTGTTGCAAAGAAGACTCTGTTGCAATGTCATCGCAGACTACTGTCTTGGAGCTGTGTGAAAGAGAGATGCAGTAAGTATGCGTTTTTTGTGTTTCTGTATTTCGAGCTGCTTGTTTTACCCCAAAGATAGGAACACCATTGCTTTTCACCTGCATGCTCACCGAACTACTGCCTTGCATCCAAGACGCACAAACACATCTTTTTGCGCGTTATTTACATTTTAGAATACGGCGATTCCCTCTCCCTCCGGTGATGGATTATTTTTTCCCTTCAACATGACTAATTATCAGTTTCTTCGCGTAGTGCTGTTAGTGGAAATCCCTTTACGGTGGGAATACGGGGCACATTCTAAAGACTACGATCCTCGTCAGGGGACTGCTGCATTCCCGTGTCTCCCCCCGGGACAGAAATCCAACAAGGACCGAGTCTATATTATCCGCAATATTTATTATTACTGGCAGTAATAAGTGTGATGTTCTGGTTTAGTTGTCAGTCGCGTCTTTTATGTGTATGAAAAACTCGACTCTATCGCCAAACGTTTGAGGTGAAATACTGTTACTGTACCCCATGAGCTGCTTGCCATTGCAGGTGCAGTAGATTTTAAACGGAGACCCCAGCTGTGCAGTTTTTTGTCAATTAAATGAAAGTTTAAATAACAACGATGGGTTTCTAAAGAGAGACTTCTAAATTACAATTAATTATGGATTTTTGGCAGTTTTTCGATGAACTTTGCACACTTTCCTTAATGGTTGTTGATGGAAAGGGGAACTCTGAATTACATGGCCGAGAAACATAGCACGTTGTACCAGGAATGACGACATACCCAGGCTTTCCACCATGCAAATCTACATCTACGATTTGTGACATTGAAGGTATGTCCTAAAATTACAGGAACTATTAATGCCAAAAAAGGAAAACTGGACGGTAGCCTAAACTGAACCGTTAGGGGTCGCTCTTGTATAATAGTGGCTTTCTGAAACTTAATGAGATATCAAAATGAATTTACATCTAAATTTATAGTTTGATGTCAATAATGCAGTCACATTTTTTTTAAATGTAAGCTATGCTAAAAATATCGAGAGTTGTTTTTTCTCTCAAGAAGGACAGCATCCGTAGTATAAGATGATAAATGTTTTTGCTCTTGTTTTTTGTGTACATAAGCAGGCATCCTTTAACCCCCAGTGAAAAATGTAATGACTGACAAATGACTGAGAGCATTGATGGGTGATCTAAACGTGTGTTGTGACATTTTTAAATCGCCTTGTACACGCTTGTATACTGAACTCAGGGCTTCCGGACCCTCGGCTAAGAGCGCAGTAGGCTACTTGTAAATAAGTGCAAAACTGCAAAACCCACAGAAACAGTTACATCAGTATTTATTGGAACGACAAATATCAAATATCAGCTATAATGATATTCGATATTTGTCAAACAGAATAACCCAGATGGCTTTCTTTAAAGCGGCAGAAAACTCTGCTTTAGATATAGCGCAATGCTTTTTCTAGATGCGTGAATTCTCCAATAGGAAACCAAAGAAAATGTTGCAGATGTAGTCTATAAAAACTAAGTCATTTTCAAACACGTAAGCGAAGCATCTGTTGAATCAATTGCCGTCCCATCTAGTTTTATTTATCGCATGCCGACAATCGCTTGCAGTTTTACAATGAGGCGTCCGGTGGTTTTATGTATGAAACCCAGTTCGTGAGGATCATACAGATACAGGGGGTCTCGACACCCCCCCCCCCCCCCCGCGAAGGTGCGTTGTTGCGTTAAAAACGCGTCTGCAGCAGCCGTGCGAAGCCCGGGCGTGTAGAAATCAACGCGGCAAGCGGCCAGAATTAAGCAATAATGCATGTCGCATACGTGAGGGACGGAGCGCCAAAGCTGTCCTGCGGCTGTATGCTGACGGCGGCAGCCCGTCTTACAGCTATACACCAACTGTAAGGTAACTGCAGTCCCTTCTCAGAAAGGAGGGCATATTTTCCGCCTAACTCCGCAATCCCTCCGACCGAAAATACTTGGCTTTTATGAACCAAACATGACATAAACACACATCTGGATACATACATATGGTTTCTTACTGGCCTAAAGGAAAAATAATAAGAATTTGAATTATTTACATTATTTATTTATCATTTTCTTTCTTGCTTTAAAATGTAGTGCTTGCGGTTGGTTTACACGGCATTTCACAGCATAGAACCTTATGAACATCTTTGGCGTTAACCTTAAGTTTAGTGCTGGTAACTAGATTTTTTTTTTTTAAATCTATTGGAGGTAAATGTGCACTCTTTTTGTGCACTCTTCCCCAGGCTATGATCGGCATTTTCCATCAAGCCGTCTCTGTACGTCTGATGAAAAACGCCCTGTAGGAGCCCCTAATTTCATACCACTGTGAACTAAGATATTTCTATTCAACTGTATATGCAGGGCATTAAAGAATAAAAGCGAGCAACAAATTTAAGGCCAATTCAGCTTAAGTTTCGTGGAGTGTGCTGTGGAAGCTATGATAAATGGCCAGTTCTCCCTGGCTGATTTTCATAAATATATTTGCAAGACTAATCAGCTTGAGCCAGATGAAAATAAGTTTTAATGTGAGTGGAAAATTGGTATGTTTACGTGGGTCCACGGGCTCGCCGCGCAGGAGGGCCGATTTCTGCGGTTTTTCTTACTTAATGTACCATTTTCACGCCTTTTCAGCTGGATTTCGCTAATCGCTTGGATTTGTTCGCCGTTCGTCACCACGGCACCGAAGCTATTGAGCCCTATTGTTCACACGGGGCGGATGACAAATGGTTGGGGTCTCACCGTGACGTCGACGTTGGGTGTACGTGACAGGAGGGTGTTTGTGGGGGAGTAGGCTGGCCTTTTTTACTCTGCGGTGCGGTTCTGTGAGTGACATGCTCTCCCGTGGTGTCCACAGGGAATGAAGTTGAGCACCATGAGGAATTACAGACCTCCGTTTTTGGTGCTGGGGGTCCTCCTGACCCTTATGGGCCTGACTTCCGGTGCTGAAAAGGTCCCCATTCTAAACATCGCTGTGATCCTGGGACGAACACGCTACATCTCCGACCGTGACATCCGGGCGCTGTGGAGCAAGGACGACCCCATCGACGTCAACGTGGTGACTCTGCTGGTGAACGAGACGGACCCCAAGAGCATCATCACGCACATGTGTGACCTCATGTCTGGCACCAAGATCCACGGGGTGGTGTTCGGGGACGGCACCGACCAGGAAGCCATTGCGCAGATTTTGGATTTTATTTCATCCCAAACGTTGATACCCATTCTCGGGATCCACGGCGGCTCGTCCATGATCATGGCGGATAAGGTAAGCCCTCTTCACAAACTTGGGTAGTACGTATGTTTTACAGCGTCAGTGTCCAATGTGTTTTTTTTTTTTCAGGATAAGGTGAGTAGACTGAGAAAATCTGAAAAGGGGCGGGGCGTCCTGACAGCCAATCAGACCATGTCATCCTTCCAAGAGGAACTTATCTAAAACAGTTAGTGTACATTGTTAATGTCTAGGACCGCATCCAATAGGCTAAGCAGCATTAGATTAATTAAATGCCTCCTTGACTGAGGGTTTTAATAATTCGATCTCCAGCGTGAGCCCAGTCGCTTCCGCGTCGGGTACATTACAGCAGATTAGAAAGGCTCCTATGTAAGACCCTAGCTAAATAATGACACCGATCCCTCAGCCAGCTTCATTCACTAACGGCCATTGCCTGGAACGGCGGCCGTGTGCTGGCCAACTAACAGATCCCGAGGAGGCTGACCCTGCCTCGCCCCCCCCCCCCCCACCCCGTCACCGAGGTTCTCATGTTTGTCGGCGAACGTGGATCCGACGCGCCCAGGCGCCGCCGTCCCTCCCGCTGTGAACGGCGAGTTTGAGGACCTGGCTATTTTAGTCCCCTTCCGGATGTTTGTTTTAGTAGGTCAACGAAAAACTGCAGGCTAAGCCATTTTTAAAGCGCGCCACTTGGAGTCAGATGACCGAATTCAAAAATAAATACGGTTTGGGCAGAAGTTTATGCCCAGAAGGAAAATGGCTGCCTGGCACTCGCACTGTTAGAGTAACTGCAGGAACAGCTCATGTCTGATGCAGTAGGACAGAGACAGCACCTTGTGGGATGAATGAAATGTATCTGTTTATCCTCTGTTTTCTATCGTTCCGTTTTAATTCGGATACCATCAATCATTAATAAACAAAAAAAAAAGCTTAAACTGGAATTAACACCTGCTAAGTAAAAACAAAGACTCTCTGCCAGGGAAATACGCTGGTCTGTGTCATACGTGACTGGAACAGCAGGTGTCGTTGCGATTAACGAGATTTGTCTTCCGAAAACTGGCAGTTATATTCCCAGCTGCGACAATTGTGAACCACATGCTTAACCAATAAATATATTCAGCTCCTGGTAAAGATGTGAAATCAATAGTAACATTCATGTTAAAAATAAATTGACATAATTTTCTAACAGTTCAGCAGGTGTACTGCTTGGAACGTGGCTTCAGGATGCAATAAAGGTCAAAAGGTTAAAAACGTTTTTTTTTTTTGCTCCTTTTCCCAATTCCTGGCACATTTTTGCACCCCAGCCGGTGCACATATTTGTAATAACTCCCAAGAAAAAGGAATGACGAGGTGTACATGAGCGGTCGCATGCACTCGCCACGTTTCTTTGTTCTGCCCTCCCAGAGGCGTTTGCCGATGAAGCGGACAATGGCGTAAGTAGGTACGGAGTTCAGATGTAACAGCTTTGATACATTAACTCTGAAACGAGGTTTTCAGCCGCACAGATGGGCCATGAAATGGGATTGTTTGACCTTTCTACTTCTGTAATTAAATATACACGTTTTGTCTTTTTAGATTACGTATCTGACATTTCCATCTTTGTTTTAAGGGTTTATGTAGCTGCGTCGCGTCATTGCATACACACGAGTGTGGCGATGGCTTTGCGGGGGGTGGGGGGAGGTATTGGGTGGCCTTATTAGAAAGAGAAAATTAAGCGGAAATCGGCGACGTCTTTGCCTAAGCATGCATGCACACACAGCTCGGTGCCTGGCAGCACATCTCAGGCACACTAATCATGGCGAATCTGCCCATCTGGTGCAGTTAAACCTTGATAAAGTGATCAGTCCAATCAGGGTCAGCCGGGCTCTATCAGCTGTGGCGTCTACAGGCTCAGGTCAGGTGATCGGTCACGGCACGAAATCTGCCTGATGTCCAAATCAGCTCATTTCACCTCTTCTGACTTTAGGCCGCAAAGAAGGCTGTTTGCCGGCGCAAAGTGGTGCGATGCCAGAACAGGAAGTGATGCGTTTTTTTTTGTCCCAGCTACTCAGACGGCAGCAGAGCGTTTGCACTACGGTTGTGGCGCCCGCGGTACGATCGGTGTGGGACTGTACGAGGATATCCCAGACCCGCGGTGGCCGGGGAGGCGGGGACTGCAGTCCGTTAGCTGTCAAATGTGCTGAAAAAATGAATCAATCAGGTATTTAGAGGAGAGTAGAGGAGTGAATTGGACATTGGGTGAATTGGGTGGGGGGGGGGGGGGGTTGTGTTTGGTTGCAGTGATGTCCGAATGCTGAATATGGGATGGAGGATAGTCAAATAACTATTACATACATAGTATGTAAATATGAGGGACCATTTCCAACCAGAGTTTACTTACATTTTATCTATTATACAGCAGAATATGAATAATAACATGACTAAATACCTGACTGAATGGTCCGGCAGGCAGACCCCTCTTGGGATTCCAAGCAATAGCCAGAATAGGGAGGGGGGGGGCAAAGGGTGGGACTTCTTGGAGTGCCGTTGGCTGGGGGGGGGGGGGGGGGGGATAGTTCACAGCCTCATCCTCAGTGCTTGATATGGGCATTGAGTGATATCACAGAGTGGGACGCCACTCGGCAGACACCAGGCCCCCGTCAGAGTGAAATACGTCTGACGGACTGGCTGTGGAGGGGGGCTGTTCCTCAGGGGATGGGGCGGGGAGGGGCGCTCAGGGCTGTTTGCTTGCTGTCCCCCTTTCGTCTTCGTCCCCAGGTGCCATGTCTTTGGACAAACAAAACGCCTCCTCCTGGCCCCTGGGGTGGCTTTGGCTTTTAAAACTGCCAATTAGAAGGGAGCCCTCACTCCCAAGGAGGGGGGGGGGGCTCATCAAACGAGGGCCACCTTCTAAAAGCGGTTAATTGCGAGGTTCGTCATGTCAGCCGAGCGGCGTACGGGTCCCGGTGGGCGGCTCTCCACCCCTGCCACTCTGCCGCACTAAATCACTGCAGCGCATCCCGGCAAATCGATGGGGCCCTGCCCGCCATGCCCCGCAAACCAGCCTGTGCGGCTTCCCTCCCAACTCTGATGCCGCTTTACTCTGTGGTCCAAGGGCGTCACGGGCGACTCGACCCCGCGCCAGGTTTGCCCCTCCCTTTCCGTGAACCCCCACACGCAGCACTGTGCTGTTTCTGGGTGCCGCTGCTCAAAATGCGCTTCCAGATTCGTTCCTGCCGCCGTCGTCTTCCTGCGACATTGGGAGCCATATGCATGTTTTGTGGTAACCAATTAGCACCCTTTTTACCGAGACCCTCCCCGTACAAGGTGCAAAATATAACTGCACATGTTTGACACTTTGAATGTGGGTGGATGGAAAACTGATTAGCAGCAGCTGCTCACACCTTTTGGGGAAGCGCGTTGTTGTGGGACATGTTGTGGGAGGTAGGGGGCGCCAAGGAGTACCATTGACACAGAGGGAGGAATGGGGATGTTATTTGGGTATGGGACTAGAGATGGGTTTAACAAAACACGTGTCATTGTGTCACACATGGTAGCTTGGAAAGGGTTAAATGGGCTGCGGGATTGGTCATCAGGGTTTGGGGGCGTGTCCTGGGCCAGGGACAGAAACACAGAAGACAACCTTATAGGGCTGGTGATGAAAAGTGTGAGATTAACAAATGTGTTCGTTACCTGACTTCACCCCTCCCCTCCCTTCACCAGGAACGACCATCCAAGCATGTCCTACTGATTAAAAAAGGAACAAGAGAACGACGACCTCCGTCGCTATCGCCTCCCCCCCTTTCTCCGCCTCCCCCATGTTTGTTGTCATACCAGAGGGGTGGAGAGAGGTTCTCCTAAAAAACTCCACCTGTGCTGAGTTTCATATTTAAGCCCCAAATGCATTCATTGAGGACAGAAGAGAAAAAAAAATGTGGTGGAAATTTCCAGGCAGGTAGACGCTCACATTTTTGCAGATATATAGGCTGTCACATGACACCTGCGGCAGACTCCGTGTCCAGTTCCAGGACGCTCATCACGTTCCGTTGGATTCCGCTGTTACCGTGGTTCCACACACACAAACCCGCCTCCGGCCCTGAACACGCTATCACGTAGTGTTGCCGCGTGGGATTTTCTGAAGCATTTAGCGCACCGTTCCGCAGTCACGGCGACGGCTTAAATTAACGTTTTTAATTAGCCGGCGCGTGGCTCCGCTTGCATGGCGATAATGTGGCTGTACTACACGCTCACATTAGGAGGTGCAAATGAAAGGCTGATTGGCCACATCATAATTTTTGTCTATAAGAGCTGTTGTTTGGACCTTTGATTTAATTGCTACAGGCAAAACCTGCGTTTGGCTCCTAAATTGCTACGAAGACAGATTATGTCTGGGCAAAGAAAAAAATGGAAGAACACAGAAGTTTCAGTTATCAGGAGCTCTGAACATCTACATTCAAATGAAGCATGATATTTTTTTGAACATTTCTGAACTAAGTGAGCTTAAAGCTTTTTAAATTGGAACAAAGACCAGCACAATTCAGCACATGAATGGATTCAGATCCAAATTTTACTGCATCATGTTTTCTTTTTAACATTCTTTTTTGTTTTTACTTATGATTAGAAGCAGACCTCCCTTCCTGTAGGTGGCGCTGTTCTTATATCAGATAGCACTTCCGTCTCGCCACTCTGGCAATAGAAGCCTCGTGATGCCTCGTGCAATTTCGGTGAAGGTCGAGCCGGTGCCAGTCCGAGCAGGATCTACGGGTTGTTGTCTGGGGAGGTAAGCCCACCACGTGGGCCGCGATGATACCTCAGGGGGAAGGAATGTGCCAGATATCTGAGATGGATTATGTGACGTGGGAGGGCATGTAGCGGAGAGACCATCGATTTCCCTTTACCACGTACCCGGCTGCCCAATGACTCGTTAACCTCGAAAGTGCCCCCTAACCTAGGCGTAGAAACGAAGCCAGGATACCATGAAAAAAAAAGCGTTGCTGTGAATCGCTCGTGGGATGTCACATGTAGCACGGGGATGTTAGCACGGAAGGGGGACTTCATTTGGGGACATGAAAATCAACAAGAACGCGTCAAGTTCAGCAAGACCATCAAAGGAGGTTAACTACAGGAAAAAGAAAAGACTACAAGAGTTAGTAGGGAGAAAAGATGGAGGTTAAGTCGTCAAAGACCTGCTAAGGAATTAGTGTCCGTGGAGGCTACAGAGGTTGCAGGGGTGAGAGGAAGCACAGCCGCTATGCTGTAAACCCCAAGTCCAGGTGATGCCACACACTGTAGAAGATGGAAGAGGCAAAGGTATATGAAAAGTGTCCCCCCTTTGTGCAGAGTGCAATGACTTGGTGACCATTTCCATTATGGATGAACTTCCAACGGACAACAAAAAGATTTAATTTCCGACGGGTAAAAGTAGCACAGGAAGCAATTCAATATGCCCCCGGGTGTCATGGGGAAAAAGGTTCATTTTATTTTAAAGATTTCATGCTGTGAGACGTTCTTTAATGACACGTGTGATGAAATAATAAAACACAAAGGACGGCCGAAGAAGGAAATGGGGCTTAGGGGACTGGGAACAATGAACTCTCGGTGAAAAAAATGAACCCCTGGGTGATTATGTGGGATTTTCACGAATGGCGTTTCCAGAACATTCTTTTGCTGAACAAACGCTACCGTAAGACCTGGAAGGAAGGAATGGGGTGAATATGGAATTAACAAAACCAGAGTGGAAAACAAAAAACAAAAAAAACAAAAAGGGTGGTGTGTGATTGGGAATCAGTGTCTGTCAAACGAAACAAAATCTTTAATAATAACTGGGTATTGGAAAAAGGTGATCTGATTGGGTGCACTGGTCACCTGACTCATCCACTGCATCTGGGATGCCCACAGTTCCCTAGTCAGTGCAACCTAAAAGAGAGTGAGTGAGTGTATATGGGGGGCATTCAATGTCACAGATGGCTTAACATAGAAATATTCTAATGCTTATTCACTGTCCACCCACCATTGACCAGGACAGAGTGGTGGTGAGCCTGGAGCCTAGGACACAGTGCACAAGGCAGGGGTACCAGGCCATTTCAGAGCACATACAGTATACAATCAGCAAGTTAGAGACACCAGTCCACCTGCCTGCTTGTGTTTGGCTGGAGGGTATAAGGTCATGTGAACATGGGGAGAAGATCAAACTCCACACACATAGAGCCGGAGGCAGGATCTGAGGCGACGACAACAAAAAAAAGAAAAGATGTTTTATTTGTCCTGAGTTTTTGCAGATCTAATCTTGTGCTCCTTTAAGGCAGATGTATAGGCAGCTGAGAAGGAGGCTTGGGGTTTGAGCGCAGGGTCAGCCATTAATCTGGTGCCCCTATAGGGGTTATGAGCCTTGCTCCATGGCCCAGTGGAGATATGACTCCTCTGCCAAGGACAGGATTCTAGAAGATGACCTTCCAGTCACAGGCACAGAGGCCTAACTCGCTGAGCCACCCCCCCCCCCAGCAGTGCTGCCTACTGAGTCACTGTCCCACCTGTTACATACTGCAGCACAGTGTAATTATACACTGCTCAGGCCTGTAGGTTATTGCTGTTTGTTGCCTGACAGAGAAATAGCGTGTAAAACTAAACACTAATGGGTCTCATCTTGTCAAAACACTCATTTTCGGTGTCCTTACCTGCTTCCCCAGTGAAAGCCGATACTATAGTTTGGAATTAAAAACGAGTGCCGGGCTGGAGCATTGGGGACATTATCCCGTTATGAGAATGTGATTTAATTTCAGAGTAACTGCTGTCTGATTCTCATTCGCATCCCAGCAGGGTTTGTGGAACTTTGTCTAAATAAAGTTAAAGTTGAAGGTCTGTCTGTAAACAGTACGGCGTTTCAAGGATGTAAAAGCCCCCCTGGTATATTGGAGACTATTTCAGTCAGTTGTTTTGATACAGTCCTTTTGCGGCACAGTTGCCAGTTGTGTCCGACGAATATTTAAAAACGTGAGCAGAATCGCAGACCAAATTCATCCATCTTATAGATGCTTCCAGCTCAGTGTTGTGAGGAACGTGAAATGTCGCAGAAAGAATGGGGCACGAGGCAGGATAATCCCTGGATGGGATTCCAGGTCAGTGCAGTGTAGATTAAATCTGAAAGCTAATTCAGACCGTAAAGACTGAGTGCAAAGATTCTGCAAATTCTGTTCCTGAGTGGATAAACCCAAAGTCTTTATGCTCATGGTGATCTTTTACTGGGAGAATGATTAGCTTACTACATGTAGGGTGTCCTGCTCATGAATATGGAGCAAACGAGAATGTATGAAGCACTTTTTTGTCAGGGAGGGGAAGGGGAACAGGAAGTGGCTGCAGTCTCCGGTGCGATTTCCTGGACCAGCTCGATACGAATATGAGGTAATGTAAAGATTTAAAGGGACAATACACTGCAATAATAGGAGGGAAAAAAACTCCAGTGAAAACAGTTTTTCTTATTGTCCCCTGGTGACAGGCATGCAGGTGGAAAGTAAATAACAAAATCGATAATTCTGTGTTGCTGTTGTACATGTCTGGTTTGAGGATTCAGTGTTTTTATAAATCGAGGAACGTGCTGCCGTCACTTGCCGTCTTGCTGTTTTAACCCACCTGTCTCCCTGACCCCTTCCAAAAAGACGCACGCTGATGAGTAAACTAGTTTGTGTTCTACTTCTTCATTTGCCCACACCACTTCTTGCCTGACTTAGGACATTTTGTAAAAATAGGTCCGTTGCTTGGGAAAGATAAATGACAAAACAGCTGCGATTTTCAGGGTCAGCTTTGACAAATTAGCCGGAGATGCAGGGAACTCGAGAGAGAGAGAGAGAGAGAGAGAGAGAAGCTCCGCAGTTAGGTCAACCATCTCCGGGGACCTGTAGGAACGTATCGCGATGGTGCTTGCCAAAGCGATGGCCAGACGTAGGAGCAGTACAGGCACTTTGCGAAAGCCATACGTCAAATTATGCGGACCATCGTATGGTGCCGTGTTGACTTGAGGGGACCGGATACTGGTCCGAATTCACCGAGGCAAAGACGCTGACTGGACAGGTGCCAGGGAGAGCGGTACTGTGTGATGATTCTGTTTTGCGCAAAGGAGACTTGAACACATATCCCTCTTCAAGTGATGCTCATAAGAGGATTCTCAGCCAGAACAGGTTGGGCGTTGGCTTTTTCCTTATCTACAAAAATCCACCAGCGGCTAGTATGAATACGTAAACAACTCCATCAAAGGTGTAAGTCGAACCGTCAAGTCTGTCGATGAGTGGGAATTGACGGCCAAGTAGGGGAGGAGACGAGAGCCTTTGGAGGTGCAGCTGTCATTCTTCATAGCTGCAAAAAAAAACAATGATCCAGATTCGCTTCTTTCTGCCTTTGATTTAAAATAATGCTCCTGTTGGACAATGGCGTTGGCACACCGGTTTTGGCAGACAAAGCGTTAAACACAAGATCACAAGGGTCAGGTGAAGAAATCTAGAGATTTAGGAACCACAAGAGAGGGAGAATTCTCCTTCCGGCTGGAGTTAACGGCCAGAATGCTGACGGAAGCAGTATTGCGGCTTTTAACAGAGTAACTCGGGTCTGTCGAGCAAAGGATTTAGTTAGGAGGGGCTGTACCTCACACTGCGGCATGTCAGCCTGTAGCGATGGGGTAACCTGCGATGGCGCACATGCACTCATGACGTGGTGGCAGCATGCAGGGATCGCTTAGACTGAGTGGCGTTTCTCACTCTGCCGAATGGAACAGCTAATGCAGGGAAGGGAGGTTAACCAGTACGTTCTCATTCATGGAAGGGTATTTTTGGGGCGGGGTAGTATTTTGGCCCGTGTCACTTCCGGGAGAGCCCAGAGGCTATTTGTTGATCATGCTTTAATACTTGACAGGGCTGCGGTAGCATGGAAGCAAATGAGCTGGCAGCCCATTCTCAACCAATGATAATTATTCGTCATCACTGCCAACATTATAGTATTTGACCCTCCCCACGAAACAACTTACCCACTTTGACATTTTAAGGCCTGCAGGCAGATTCGGAGGTCAGACCTGTGCTCCTGGGCAGTGGCTGCAACAGTGATGTGATATGGCAGAAAGAACTGAGCAATCATCCTTCTTGCCGGTTAACCCCCCACCTTCACCGATGATGTGTTGGCCAACTGTGAATCCACACAGGGTGCCGAATCATCCAAGGGGACAGGTGATGGAATAGGCAGCAGGAAATATAACTTTGAAATAAAATTGGTCTTTTGAACAGTACAGATTAAGCATTGCATAGAGAGAGTAAAAAAAAAAGCACTCTAATCTAACTATGAGAGCCACAATTCGCGTCACTGTAGACGCTGTAGTCAAAGTGGTCAAGAGTAAACAATGATCAGAAAGGGCTGAGGACTGGCGGACTGACCCCCATTGTCCGGCCGGCTGCTATATCCTGACAGTGTAACAGCATATCACTCGATAGAGAGTCTGATCCCTGGGATGTGAAGAAGAATGGGAGGCGAATGGACCAAGAGTGCAGCTAACCGAAGAGATATGACCTCCGTCGTTTGTGGTTTGGATTCCCTTGGTCGATCACTCGAGTCTTGAACCTGTCCAGGCATCTACGGTGGACCGTGGGGGGAAACCTGCTGGCGATGCCGCCTCACATCAAAGCAAATGACACATAAAAATCGGAAGCGTTTTCTAATCTGGTAAAGTGTTTTGGCTGGCTGTTTGAGAGTGTGCCGAGGGATTTCAGCGATGGGGCATCTGAAATGTACGGTCTATCCCGACATTGACTAATCTTGTATCTTGCAGAGGAGATTCGCTCTAGTTGGCTGGGTTAATTAAAGCATTATACTCACATGGGAGAGGTTGGCACTTGTTCTCCAGAGAAAATCAGATCTTCCAGGGTTACTGATGGGCTCAGCCAGGTCCGTGGGTCACCAGGCCCTGCTGGCTAAAGAGCTTGATCTTTTGACCTTTACCGTGGGACCCCAAACACTGGACACCAATTTTTTTTTTCTGGTATGTTCTCCTGCCTTCACATTCTCAAACACTTAGGGAATCAGAAAACTTTTGTTTTCCCAGAGTAAATTGTCTCATTTGTTTTTGCTTGCCATGGAACTGGGCTTGTGCGTTATGCGGGCGTAGACCGACCAATATTTCAGGACTTCACTCAACCCAACCAAGCTTCAACCACCAGGCTACGGCCCGCTTGACCACTGTATTCATGGTCAAGGGTATTTTATTGGTGCAAGTAACCAGTATAATGAACTGCTCACTTCCTGTAGGCCATAGCCTTGGATATATGCAAGACAACAAATCGCAAGCGTAGCTGCATGCGGATAAAAACCCTGCCTGTATGCCATGGTCCAAGTACTTGTTGTCCTGTCCCTTCGGCCAGACAGAAGAGCAGCGGTTGGCTTCTGTATGTGTGCGGCAGAAACCTGGTGCTTCGACAGTCCCATCGCCATGTTGGCCTGTCTCCACTCTGCTGGATTTTCTCTGCTCGTCTCGTGAACTTTTCCTGCCCCGGTGCTCTGCCCAGAATGTGGGATCCAGGCTGAGCCAGGATAAACCTGTTATCTCCGTGACACACTCCCTGTGCCTCTACACCATCCCCCTGCCTTCACTCTGATCTTCTTAGTGGTGCTGGGTTTCCACAGATAGACTCATGAATGACTGCCGCCTGGCCACAAGGGCACAGACCATCCATTTAGGGCCTGCACGTGCATTCGGAAGTGTACAGTTAGTGATTCGCAGCAAAGTGCAGTCGCTGGTTCCGCTCGGTTTCATCTCTGATGTTCACAGTTGCGTTTCATCGATGGTGAAGGTTAAGCAAAGCCAAAGATTTTTTCCTGAAAATCATGCAGATGAGAATTAGGTGGGAAAAAACAGTTATTTTCAGAAGGGTTTCAGATTTGCTCATACGATAATTTTGTTTCGGATAAATTCACAACCTTCTTGGGCTTTGTTTAAGAACATTTTAATAAAACTCCTTTATGATAACGGAAGAAACCCTTGATATTCGAATCCCACGGATTGCGTTATTTTATAGGCCAATCCCTTTATAGCCTAAATGAAATTTACCGGCTGCGTTTTATTTCTCCTTTTCCTCATTTCAGAAATGCTTCTGATTCGTGTTTAATAAACACACTTGTTTCTCCCCACTGTGTACGGCTGAATAAAGCTGTCAAAAATAAATACATGCAGGATAAACTGTGAAGCAGGTTGGGTTTTTTTCTCTGTGAAATCACCCTTTTTGTGGGGGTGGTGGGGGGGGGGGATCTTTGTGCTTCTGAACCTCATCGTGTGTGTTTGAGGAGCAACTGAAGGAAAGTGGCCACTGTTTTTTCCAGGGAGGCTGGTAGGCCCCCGGTTCTCTTTGCTGAGGTTTGCAGACTGACAAGTGGGTGGGGAGGAAACGATGTGTCACCAAGGGGGGCGGGACTAAGGTGTCTTTGTTGGCACGTCATCTATATCTGCTGTAGTGATCAAGTGATTGGGTCTCTGTGTAATGCCTTGATCACACATCTAGCATACTATAGTTTTTCCCATGTGACAGTCTGCGATAAAAAAAAACATTATGTCTGCTTCTTGTAAGCGTGCCATTGATCCGTTTGAATATAGACACACACAGTTGGGTGCCCTTCAAGCTAGTGCCTTACAGGCTGGTGCGGTGAATTCGCATAGTTCCCTCCAATCCAAAAGCAGCATTCCCAACGCGAGGTTCGGAAGTGTCGGTTCCCGGCTCCTCCTCCACGGCGGCGCACCTTCCATTCATCAAGCAGGAACACGGCACCGTGCCGCGCAGCTTCTCCCGGCGTCCCATCATCTGCTCTGTCACCAGCCGTCACCCGCATCTCACAGGTCGTCGGATGCCTTCTTGCCGGGGGAACAGAAACCGCCTCTCTGCTGTGTCCGGAATGTTCTCACGCCGGTCTCGGGAGGCAGCGTGTTCCACTTAGCGCCTGTCTTTACTGTCAAGATTTCGTCACTAATAAAAATACCTCTGACTACGCTTAGCTGTTACCTCCAATCCAGGATGAACGGCGGCTCTGTTTTGCTTTCTTTGTTCCCATTTTAATGAGCGGTGCGTCAGCATCGGGGAGCCGGCCGGCGTGCAGCCCGATTTCCGTGCCAGCTGCTAATAGTGCGCTCTGACCCTTCTGAGGCCAGTTTGGCTTCGGCTTCCTCTGTGTTTTGCGGCGGGGAGGTAATTGTGATTTTGCTGAGGCCGGTCTTAGCGTTGGTACAAGGTATCCCGATCCTCACGGCGTCCATGCGGATCAGCTACTGGTGACTCGGATCGAAAATCGTGGTGGCACTCAGGAAGGAGGTCGACTCAGTCATTTCCGACGTACATGTTTCTTTATGCCGCTGTGGCACTGTCAGCCAGGAGGGACCTCACCTCCCCCACCACCCCTACCGGCGCCTCCTCTCCCCTCACTGCATGCCAGGATTGGATTTGTGCTTCGCCCCAACGGAACCAATAGTCCTGTGGTCAGGAATCCAATGTCCCGGCGATGACACGCCCTCCCAGCGCTGTGGGGTCCGACCTTTGATCCTGAGGAGAGGGGACGGCTCTCAAACGTGGTGTCACCCCCTAATACACGCGCACACTCCCCCTGCTGGATATCACTGGATCTCCAGTTTCAGGAGGAATTCCTCTCACACCAGCGCACACCGCCACGTCCTGCGTGGCACACAAAAGGACAGGAGTGATTCACTTGGGGGTAATGACTTTGCCTGTCGGTTCCTGTGGGGAAACAACAGGCCACAAAATGTACCGGATTGGTCTTATTGTGCAGTTTAGTCAATGGCTGCCGAGCCTGAAGAGACTTCATTCATTCAACTGTACAGAAAAACAGACTCAATGCCACTGTTTCGGTCATATATCAGTACATTTAAATGGAACTGCTTCGTGGCATAAATGAAGCACATCGATGGACCAGAGCCGGTCCACTGTGTGTGTAAATGGGGGTTACGCTGCTATCCCTTGTTTTATAAAAAACCCAGCAACCATGGGTCTGTCGTGTTCTGGTCCCAATTCCTGTTCTGTCCATTTTGTCCTCCTTGTTGTCAGACACATATTTTCTATGATCCGTGACTTTTGAGGGCTGTGCGAACCGTCCGGCAACCTAAATGCCACCAGGCCCGACATTCCAGCAGACGCTCCAAATTCTGCCTTAAGGGTCACCCCCCCCCCCCCAGATGTGCTATCAGAAACACCCCGTCTTCCCATAAACGTAGCCTCATGGGTTATGTACATTACGAATTGTCCGTGCACATCGTATACATTATAAAATCTTCCATGCATGTTCGTAATGCTGTCGTTCCTGTACTCTGTGTATGCTATGAAGCTATTTATCCACACTCTATTCATTACAGAGTCATTCGTGCACACTGTGTACCTTATAAAGTAGTTTCATTGTCCCCTAGTACATAACATAACTCTATACTTAGAGAGTTTTTTTTTTTTTTAAAACTTTGTTTCCATTTTTAAAAGAACCCAAATAGAGACACGTAAAGCTAGTGAGAAGTACAAATGAACTGGATCTTTATTGGAACTTTCTTGATGGAACTTTACTGAAAATTCTACCCACAGGGATCAATGAAGTTCCATCTTATTTTATCTGATAGGTAAGGAGCAAATTGGTTGCCAAATGGCATTATATCGAAGTGAAAAGACCGGCTTTGTGATTAATATTCCCCTCTTATAATAGTTCTAGCCAATGGGGTAAAGTGCGATATGGATGGAGTGGATGGCCTTTCAAAGCCATGTTTATGTAACAGGCAGCTGCTGAGAAAGGCACGTAATGAAGTCACAGGAAGTGACACGTGAGGAAGACAGGAAATGGGCTTAGGCTCCTCATTTCACATGACGCTGATGCCAGAGCGGGACTCACCTCACCCATGTCTCCAGTGAAGGGATCTTTAAACGATCTCCGTTAGCGGAAGGTGTTTCCCGCAAGGTCGATCATCCCCCCCCCCCCATCTCATCTCCCAGAGACTTGTATCAAATGATGAACTGTGTCACATTCGTCTCTCCCGTAAAGGTAATTACGGGGTCACTTTACTCTGAATCACGGAGATAATTCCGTTGTAGCTGAGGGCTACGCGGCGGGAGATGAGAAAGTGACCGACGCACATTTGTAGCGCGCGGCGACTGGTGCGACGCGCCTGCGATGGGACCTTTCTCAGCGGAAAGAAGGCGTGGCCACCGGAAGAGAAGTGACCTGTGGACTCTCTGCCCTGATTGGCTGCTTGGCTGACAGTAGCCCCTCCCCCGGCACGGATGGCACACTCCGCCTACCACCCAACACCTCAAGCCCCATGTCCTGAAAACGTGCCACACATCCACGCAGTGCCCCACACTCAGAGTGTGAAATGCCTAAATTATTTAAGCCTCAGCGGGGTGGAGGGGAGGGGGGCAGGGTGAAAATGTGCTGGCAGATTTTGGAAGTCGGCTGTTTCTCTCGCTTGTCAGACATGCGTTCCTGTCAATGAAAGGATGCCATTCCCCTGTACATATTTAATGGGGGTGGCTGAAAATCTGCTGCTGGGGGGGGCCTGGGCAGGTTGGCTGGCTATACAAGCTTTCAGAGTTTGGCTTCCTGGATCGGTGGGCATTTGACCTGGTCGTCAGAGGTTATCTCCACCAGTCCAGCTGCTGCGATCATCAATAGCGTAAGGGCACCTTTAACGATATGGTGGCATCTGCCTGGAGATAAGGGAATCCACACTGCTTTACTCATTGTGTCTCCCTGCCTGCTTTTCTCTTCCATTTTTATTTTCATCATCCTCATGCTCGCACCGGACAGAAGTCTGTGTCTGGTAAACAATTTGGTTAAAGTATCCGGCCTTGCAGTTCAATGACTGATTTCACCCTCTTTGTCCCATCTGGCCACCATTTCTCCGAACATCCGTCTCTGAAAATTCTGCCAGTCCCCCGAGCACCCGGCAAGTTCCTCTTACCGACCCCCACCAGCAGAGGGCGCACTTACATTAAACACAGTTTATTTTGTGGGTTGCGCTTCAACATGGCTTCCCCAAGGCGATGTAATTAAAAGACAAATTTTCATTAATCCCATAATGTCAGAAGAGGATCGCGTACATGGAAGCATGTGGCACAGATAAAGCTGGTAAATACGGGAATTTCTGGAATGGAATCCACCAGCAGCCTCCAATTTCTGCAAAGTTGCACAAGTATACTGTTTACGGAGGTCAGCCATGTATTTCAAAGATAGAGCAGTGAGGGATAAAAACTAAAAAAAAACAAAATCAATGAACAGCATTGGAGGCGAATGGATGAGCCTTTCGATCATTTGAAACCCTAAAAAAACATTCAGACACCAAAAATGCGGTACTTTGTGTGACTGTTGTGTCAATAAACTCCCCCGAAATAAGTAAGAGGTGCATTGGTCGAGTGATAGGAATCATGACATTGGGTGTTCAAGCGGCTTAACTGCTAAGATGTACCAGTCCTGATTTCTGTTTAGTTTTCCCACACTGAGTAGTTAATTACTACTCAAGCCATTTGCGTGGGGCCCCTAAGCTTTGGGCCCCAGGGGCCGCCTGTCCCACATTCTGCTCTCCTCTTGTCATTAAGGGTTGGCGCTTCACGTGTGGCGTTCTGATGAGCCCCGGGGCTGTTTTTTGAAAAATGGCACCTCGGTTATCGTGACTTTCGTCCTTGCTCTCCCGAGTGGGGTTAAGAACTCATTGGCGCGCCGCTGCGCGCGAGATGAAATCGATGCGGCACCGCCGCGGGAGACAGCGGTGGTCAACCTGTCATTCAAGTCAGGAATGGACGCGAGACCAAAGAGCAGGCCGTGCGGTGAAGAGTTATATACGGGAGGAGATGATATGCAGGCTAATTCGGGATTCAGCTGTGTTTCGGTCAGCATTCTTATCATCGTGGTTTATCTTCGACAAAGAAGTCATAGCTGCTGGGGGGGGGGGGGGGGGGGGGGGGGGATTGGTAATATCTTTGTGCTGGGTCAATCTGTTTACACGCCTGGGAGAAATTTTAAAAGATTTGCCCGGTAGCAAACAGACGTCCCGCTCCGGGGGTCTGGCACGGGACGGGTTGGCGTCCGCTCATTAAAAGGGTCAGGAATGAGTGGGGGGAGGGGGGCATGGTGGAGTCCTTCAATAGGATGTGCCGATCTTGCACTGGGCTCATGTTAACCGGGACCTACTTCTCATAGTAAAGTGGAGGTGGGGGGTGGGGTAATGAAAAATGCCCCCACCCTGTTTATGTAAAACCACAACATGAAACCTGAGGATGGCTGATCACTGGAAACCTGTCCGACAGAGAGCCGGGTGGCCTTACCCTAGTGACAGGATACAGGGCAGGGTTGGGGGGGGGGGCACACATCAGAACAGGACAACGATGTTGATTATTGGTCGCTGCTACGTCGTTTTGAGGCTCCGGCGCGTGTAAAACAGGCACTGTGTAACGGGGGGGGCATATGCTGCCCCAGAAACAAGGGAACAGCTGCAGAGGATCTGAAGGAGAGAGGGGAGGGTGGAAGGAGAGTGCAATTGGACCGTGAGGAGGGTTAGACGCACGCTCAGCGGCCGGCATATGCTCGGGCGCGCCGCCCATCCCAGGCGCTAATTGGTCGGTTTTGCAGAGCCGCTCGTTTCACAGGTGAGGGGGCGGGTCACAGTCTGTGGGACAGGCGGCGTGGCGAGTCTGTGACCACAGTGATACGTGTCCAGGTCCCCAGCCTCTGTGTTCGTTAGTAGGGGAGAGGCAGCCGAGAGGGCGGGGTGTGAGATGGAGGCAGCTGTGTCTGCCGGGGGGGGGGCTTTGTCTGGGATCCAGGCCCGGTCTCTGGCTCAGGTGGGGGGGGCTTCAGGCAGGGAGGTGAGCCGGTGATCAGAGCCAGGTGGCCTGTGGCTCTGGCACCCTTCTTCACATTTTCACTGTCCAGAAACAGCTGCTTTTTCCGGCATTTTCCACACCCTGCCCGTGTGGTGGTGCGACGCCATGTAGCACGTGACCGTGCAGCTCAGCCGCTCCGCGCCCTCGATCTTCAGTCCCGTCGTTATCCGCCTCTGCCTCGGGGATCTGTACGCTCGCGCCTTGTTTGTCTCCTGAAGAGCGGTGGAGAGTCCGCATCCCCCTCCGCTGCGCTCAAGTGTGTGAGCGCATGTCGCAGTCCCTGCTGCAGACCCCGCCAACCGCGCAGACCAATGCTTTGGTTCGATTTGGGAACAAAGAGCCCCCCGCTACTGACCATCTATCCTTGACAGCACAGATGCCAGTGCCATCGTTCCTCCTCCAGCCCCCCTTGGGCCCCCCCACTGGCAGTTAATGTGTAAGACTAACCTTTACAGTGTGCTTTGCGAGGTGGGGGGGGAGGGCTTGTATGGATGCTACCCCCCGTGCTGCCACCTCCCTCCTCTCTCCTCTTTCTTGCTCGTCAGCAGTGAAATCGTACTGCATGCTGTGGGGGGGGCACCACACCCTTGTCACATAACCCCCCCCCCTCTCCCGCCACCATTTTTTTTTGCTTACTCGCACATTTTCTTGTCACACTGGTTGCCCCGGCGCTGAGTAACCCGCTGCCTCTCCTCCCGCTGCGACCACATGACATGCGACGAGGACACACTGCAGTGCTCCTTGCGCTCCCACTGGTGTTAATCCCGCAGGGGACGCAGCGTTCTCCTCCTTCTCCTTGCATGAGCGACGGCCACTCGCAATAGATGGACCGCTGAGCTTCGACACCACAGCCGGACGATGCAGTAAAAACCCGCACCCTGACGTAGCTGCAGCAAAGCATCGATTCATGCTAATACACGCTAAGGCCTTTATTGACGTGTGCCAGTAGACTTTGATGCACATGGTCGATATTTAAAGTGAAGAAAAACGCGGTCTTCATCCTGTGGCCTCTTAGCGAATCTCGAGGGCTTTAATCATATTCCATCCAGTGTTCCACACCTCATCTTCAGAGACGGTGTCACACAGCAGCGGCAAATCAAGTGCAGGTCATGTATTTAAACGTGTCCAAGGTGTCCAGTCATTCTCGCCGTGCGATATTCCCAAAATGCACTGCTCTGGCATGCCGCCAATTGGTCAGAATTCAGTTGGAGCCACTGCCAAGCCTCAGCTCCCAGCTGGGGGCTCGCCCTGGACCTCTTTAGAGATGGGAGCTAGCTGTGAGGGACGGGGCGCTCAGGTGGGGGGCTGATGGGCTGGGGGAGTTGGGCTGTATAGCCAGGAAAATCTCCGCTTTGACACAAAGGAGTAAACAAAGGAAAAGTCTGTGGGACTGTTGTGGTGCAGTGGAGGGACCTGTCCTTCAGATCAAAGGCACAGCCAGCAGCCTCCACGCACGACTGTCAGACACCGCTCGGAAATAAAAGGTCATTATGGCTGCCTCCCCTTATCCCCCCCTCCTGCCAAGAGGCCATGCTCCCCTGCATGCCCGGGGTTCATTAATAAATGAAAATGCCGTTTATTTACTTGTTTTTTCGGTCCCATGGACGCAGACAGCCAGTATGTCGCGTCCTCTGGGTTCTGTCTCCGGCACACTCGCCGCGTGGAGAGGAGCGGAGGGTGCCATCCTGCTCTAATGATCTCCCAGTAGGTCGCCACAAAACTTTCCACAAGGCGGCTAAAAACATCCGTGTGTACCTCAAGGATCTTTCATTATTATTAATAATTTTTTTCCCTTGATGCCTCCATTAATACGATTTCAAGCCTGATTACATGCAGTAGAGTTTGTGATGGACAGGTGGGGAGAAGGGGCGTGGTCAACAGGCTGCCGCATGTAGCTAGGAAATGACCTCATTATGACCTCAAATGGGTCCAAACAAACACCAACAGCCAATCATGAGCCAGCTTGTTGCTGACGTGTACAATGTCTGACACATTTAGCCATTCCTGCGGTTCGGTAGTTCTACTAGAGCGGACCAGGCCCCAGTGCCCCTCCAGTTCATTAACACAGCAGAGTCTCAGATAGGACCTGAACCTGAAAGTTTTCCATCTCGTCTAGGAGGCCCTAAACCATCTGCTGCTCCTCCTGGGGGTGTTGCTGGGGTTTGCGTGTTATCCTGTGTTTTTTTTTTTTTTTTTAATTTCCTTTGGCCCAGCAGGAGTTGGACTCGGAGCTGTTCGGTGTTCAGGTTGCTCTTGACGGAGGTCACCGTTCTCCACCAGTCTCCTCCCCAGAAGCTGAAACGACAGTCACCTCTAGGAGGGTGGGGGAAAAAAAAACCACGAGACACGTGCAAGTGTTGCTCCTGGTGACCTGTGACAGGCCCTGAGATGCACGTCCGGTGACCTTTGACCCCGCAATGAGTTTCCAAACCGGGCCTTGAAGGTGTCGTTTACTGTCACACACTCCGCAGTCGATTCGGGTAATTTGAAAAATCGAGTTGAGTCGTTGGTCGCACCTTTGGCCTAGAGTGCCATGCCTCCTCCCTTTAAACTGGATTTGGGGATGGTATAGGGACTTGGTAAGGAGATACAGCAGTTTGACCACCAGGAGGCAGCGAACTGCTCATCTCGTTAAACGTCCTTCGACTCCTTGTCAGCGTCCCTTTGCCCTGCCCAAATGCACACAGACACGCAGGGAGCGCCGTCACATGACTTCCGAAGAGGCGCCCCTGTTTGTGATGCACATAGTACCCCTCCCTGATCCTCCTCATTTAGCACAAGTCCTCCTTCACTGCGTTCCCCAGAGGGATGACACGTCTGGCTGATTCCTATCTAGAAACCAGGAGAAATTGTGGGTTTGGGTGGTGGTGGCACAGTAATGAAAATGGTTTGAGCAGAGATGAAGAGCCTAAGCCCTTTAGATTAGGAGGCTGCTCGTTTGTCCCCTGTATCTGAGCGCGGCCGGATTGCGGGAACGTCGCTGTTTTCCCGTCTCCCCAGACAGCGGTAAGGCGACGGCGGGTGTGGATGGCGTGTGGCGTGGTGATCCGGTTTTAAGTAGGCCGGTTGGGGCTGGCGTCAAGCCAGACAGCGGGAGCAGTGGTGGTCTGGGGGGTGGGGGGGGGAGCAAACGGAAATGGGAGGTAGAGGTTTTGTTTAGTCCAAATAATAGATTGTGCTGCGTGTGTGTGTGTGTGAGTGGGATTCACCTTGGACAAAGCCCACCCACCCGAGGTGAGATGCTAAGAGTACAGGTCCTGCTCTCTGTGCACTTGAGGGCGCTGTCAGTCAAGCACAGAGCCCCGTTCTAGCTCGCAGTATTGTAAGCTCATTGGTTGCAGCGAGGTTTTGGGGTGACGTTCGAATGCATCACGTGAAACGCTCCTCGGGAACACGTGGTTATGTGCTCAGCCCCACCTGCCTGCAGGCCACGTCCACCCAGAGCCTAATATCCATGTAACAGGATTTGGCCGTGCGGCCTCGTTTTTGTGGTCAGCCACATTTTATCGGGGTGGGGGGAGAGGAATAAGGCCACTCAGCAAAGAGATGTTGAGTCCTCCAGGGGCATGCTGGGAGACAAGGATGGTAATCTGCTCCCGTCTCCATCTCTGAGAGCGTTGATACAGTTTGCGGGACACAAGTGTCAAAACAGCTGGTCCTAGAAGGAAACTGTCCCTCAGCTGGTGAAAAACAAGCGCAAGATGGCCCATTTAGAGCTCAGGTCTCCCTCGCCACTCCTCTCCCTCGCCACTCCTCTCCCTCGCCGTTCCTCTCCCTCGCCGTTTCTCTCCCTCGCCGCTCCTCTCCCTCACCGTTCCTCTCCCTCGCCGTTTCTCTCCCTCGTTGCTCCTCTCCCTCGCCACTCCTCTCCCTCGCCGTTCCTCCCCCCGCCGACTGCTTGGCTGACTCGTGCAACTGGCCGCAGATTATTCTTGCCAGCTGGGCCTCGTCGACAGATCTCAAGCCGTCCCCGTTAGACAGTGGCACCTTATTCTGGGGACTGCCAGGTCAGTAGCTGATGAGCGATACCACTACTAAGCACAAAATAGGACTAAGAAAATGTAGCTATTAATAATTACACTGGGCATAGACATTAGTCATTAAATGCTGGCAACAAATGCTGTGTGTTCATATCATGGCATAGTCATTACATCTATAAATCCATCCATCCATGAGCAGCACAGAGCAACGGCGAGCCTGGCCTCCATCCAGAAAGCGGGGGGGCACGCTGGGCGTGATTTTCTGGTTTGTCTTATGGAAGCGCTGTATGAAACTGTAATGTAGAGAACCCTGCAGTCAGGTTTAATTTAAATTACCGATTAGACACACAGAGCGGTGCGGAAAGGGCTCTCGCCCTAGCGACCGGTTATTGATGTAACCAACGGAACCCCCCCCCCCCCCAACCTAACGCCTCTGTGGATCAGTCACCAAGTACAAATTCGCACAGTTGGGCGACGCTGTGGCACCTCTCTGCTTCCCGTGGGTGTTTACGGACGACGGGCGGGGGGGCCATCCGTCTGCCGCAAGCCGGCCGCAGCCACTGGTTTCGGGTAACCTTGAGAGTTTTTGCTTGCCAGGAGGATAAACTCATTAGCGACAGATTCCCCCACCTGATAAGATAAAGACCCCACAGGGACTGAAACACATGGGTGAGGACAGCCACCCCCTGCCAGGAAAGGAAGTTTCCGAAGGCTCGACACAGGACTTGTTCGAAGTGCATGCTTCTTTGAAGTGGCAAGCATGCAGGTGGGCGATGGTGGTCAGGGGCCCGCACCCTGTGCAGATCCGACTCCCCCCATGTAGTTCACTCCGGAACGTCCCGTCCTAGTGTGGTGGAAAGCTAAACCTGCAGCCTTCAGTCTGATGCTGATTTGCACTATGGGCACACATCCCTGCTTCATTCCCTATTGGACCTCCCCCTTGCTCGCAAGCTATTGGACATCCCCTAGAGCAGCCTCCACTCCCTATTGGACATCCCCTAGAGCAGCCTCCACTCCCTATTGGACATCCCCTAGAGCAGCCTCCACTCCCTATTGGACATCCCCTAGAGCAGCCTCCACTCCCTATTGGACATCCCCTACAGCGGCCTCCACTCCTTGATAGACATTTCCTACAGCAGCCTCCACTTCCTATTGGACATTCCCTAGAATTGCCTCCACTCTCGACGTGAATCGCCTGACCCCGCCTGTACCCGGACCACGGGCCTTGCCAAGCCCCAAGATCAACTCTGCACATCGGCCGACGCCAGCCTGCCCCACGACAACGATCCTGTCAGCTTCTTGGGGAATAACACCCTTCTTTTCGTATTGAAGCCTCTCTGCATCTGATTCCGCAACAGCGTCGTCTTTTCCCCTACAAAAACCCTTACACTGGGCTTGTGTTTCGTACATTATAAAAGCACCCCCCCCCCCCCGAATTTGACAAGCCCGGATCTCCCCACCTCATTTATTCACTTCAGAATCTCCCCCTCAGATTTATGCTTTTTACTGCAGCTATGGCTTAAACATGGCACCTTTCGAAATCCATCCATTTTCTGTAACTGTTTGTCCCATTCATGGTCATGAGGGTCCTGAGCTTATCCTGGACTCTATGGGTGCCAATCAGGGAACAACCCAGGATGGGGTGCCAACCCATCACAGCAACCCATCACACTCACTCACTATTCTCACACACACACACACACACACACACACACACACAGGCAATTTGGTAATTCAAATTAGCCTCAGCATGTTCTTTGACTGGGGGGGGGGGTAATCGGAGTACCCGGAAGAAACCCCACGACGATACGGGGAGATACATATTCAGCGAAATGGTTTCTTCTGGTTTCTGTAAAATGCTCCCAACGTTAGATGCCAAACCGCACCAGTAGCTGTTCTTTTTCCAACCTTTAGGGCTGCTTTTCTCAATTTCCTCCCAATCTTGAGGCGCTTCCTCTGAAAGCGTTAAAGTATGTTTTTTTATAGACAGTGGGGCCTCGAGGAGCAGGCCATTGTACAGTCTGTCCCTCCCCCCCCCCCCCCCCCCCCAGAAATCTACAAAACACCCACCGGTCCTGTTGCCGCTGGTGCCCTCTGCTTCACCTACCGCGTGTTGACGTGTTTCTGCACAGCTCCCCGTCGAGTGTCCCTCTCCTGCTTTTTCCACTTCTTTGCTTTGCTGTCGGATTTCGGAGCAGAAGCATGTGCTCTATTCGGGCCTGATCAGGACAGATGCCCCCGGGGGCTTCAGTGGGTATTGCAATGGCCACGGTTAAGCATCGGGTCAGAGAACCTTAATGAGAATCCCCATGGAAACAACATCTCTGGGAAGGCAGCACAGGAGCAGAGTCATTCGGCAGGTCAGATTCCCAAGGCACACAACACAGAACAGCAAGGCTTCAGAATGTCGCCCTCTGGTGGCCGTACAAAGAATGGCAAAAAAAAAAGGCTACGAGAGAAAGCGGAGGTGGCAACGGCGACGTACGGACAGGAAAATGAGAGGCCAAGGCGCCAGAAGCGGGAACGAGAGAGAAAAAACATGGATCTTCCGCGATCGAAACTGGGTCGGATATCTCCCAAGGTTTCTCCCAAGACTCCCGCGAGGAATGTCATTTCTGTTTGCCACGGGTTTGCTCGTGGAAGCAGGTCCCCGGTCTCCCTCCCGGCGTCATCGATCTATGCCTCTCTCCTGTTTTTTTCTGCATGTTTTCAGCCTTTTGGCAGTGGGGTAAATAAAGAGAAACGTTCAGCAAGGGTTTTAGTCCTCGGATCCGGTTCATTGCTACCCCTCGGCCCAGTGACCGTCAACAACGACTTGGAAACGTGAGTCAGGGGCCGTCGTAAGGCGATATTTTAATGGGATCCAAATCGGGCCAGATGAAGAGATCATCTCCGAGTGCCGGAACAGAACAAGGGGGCCATATTTCCTTTGCCCAGTTTAGCATCTATAAATAGACCAGCTGCTTTTGGGTCGTGCCTCTGGGTAACAACCGTCCTGCAGCCAGAACTCGAGCGACGTCACGTGACACGATCCGCTGAGAAAAGGCCGCGGATAACAGAGATGTAATTCAGATGTAAACATCAGAGGCCATTTTCTGCCGGGCGAGATAAGATCACCGGAGCGATTCTGCAGAATCTGGATAATAGCCGCGTTGAGATGGGAGCACTTTCTGCGACGTTCGTCTGCATTCGTCTGCATTCGTCTGCATTCCCGCCAATGACTGCGGCACTGACGCGGCACAGGAATTCCCCCGTTAGAGGCGCCTGTTTATCCTCATACATTAAAGTTCATTGACAGAACAGAGCGACTTCTCCTGTTTTCTCACCCCTCAGTGGTGACTCAGCGTTATTTGAATTGAAACCTTATTCAACAAGTGAAGGTTAGCCCCCTTCCTCATGGGCACAGCACCATTTTCCTCCCAGGCTTTGAACCCACAAGCTTTTGGTCGGATGTCCCTTTTTAAAAACAGTCATAACATTTCAGGGCTGGTGCATGAGACCTTACAAAAGTCTCTCTGCAGGATTGTTCATGGTACCAGATGACACATTGAACCTGGAGTGTGTGATCAGAGAACACTCTGGACAGAACACTAGGCTATTGCTTGCTCTGCACGCAATTAACTTTCCTAATTAATACATTTAGTAGACTCTCTTTCCCAGGTCCTCTGTGTGATCTGCAATATTGAGGGGGCCAGGGGCTGATTTTAATGTTTTGGGTTTTTCCATCCATCCATCCATCCATCCATCCATCCATCCATTCATCCATCCACTGTTTACCTACATCCAGGTCATGGGGATAGTCTGAGCAGAGATGCCTAGACCTCCCTCTCCCCAGTCACCTCCTCTAGGTCCTATATGGGGATTCTAGGGAGGTGCTTCAGGCATGTCGAACTGGGAGGAGACCCCAGGGCAGACCAAGACACAAGAAATTTAATCTAATTGGTTGATTGAGCTTACGAATAAACCCTGCCTTTCCCTGATTGGCGGGCATCATGCCTGCCGTGTCGGCGTTTCACGTTCTGTAATCGGCGGTGTCGCCGAGAATCTGTCTGTCTCTGAGCTTTTCAATGACGCGCTCGTTTCAGAGTGCCTCTGTTGTGTCTGTTCAGAGGAGCAGAAACGCGAGGAAGATTTCTATGCAATTAATTACCACGAAGGACCACAGGCGTGTCTGAGACTGCTGCCCTACCGTCTGTGTTAATGCTCTACACTCCCGCTGATATTCCCAGCCACTCTGGTCCGTGCGGAGGCCACACGCAAGAGAAGCTGCCTTGTCGTTCGGAGTCTCGCTCCGGTCGCAATGGCAGATCCATGTGACGCAGGAATCCTGCGCTGGGTATAGGTGAGGAATTTGCCAAAGAAAGTCTGGGGTCTGGTCCCGTACCCCTATTGTGAGAGACAAACAGAAATGCTTAGAAGAATTGACTTTATGCGGTTGTCACTTGACTCTCCCCCAAGCTTGATGGCCCAAGGTGGGTGGGACTTTCTGTGCCTTGACGGAGGGATAACCCAATCCGACAGTCGTTAAGGTGGTCAGTCATTGGCAGTATGGTAACCCCACACAGGCTGTGTTTTGAGGTTTGAGGCTTCATCACCACTGTCGTTAATCTAGGCTGTAAATCCAGCCAAACCTTGGATGTTTATCACCTTTCCTCTTCATTTTTACACTAAATCTCCTGAACTTTAAATTCAGGGCTGGACTGACACTGTGCAACAGCAGACCCATTTGTCACTGGGGGGTGAGGGTGGGGGGCGGGGGGGGGCATTATTTATGCATTTGTCACTTGCTTAATTCAGAGGTTACATGACAGTGTTGTACATAGCTTTCAGTTTAACATCCATTAATTCGGACGTACATTTTGCTTTCGGTAGATACTGTGGTATTCTGTACAGCAGAACGGGAGAAATTCCGGGTTCAGTGTCACCTTTTGAGGGTGCCAGTGCTTCTTCAGGACATTGTTAATTGGAAAAGAGGAGGGTGGTGAAAACCTTCCATGCTTTGGGGGGTGTATATGCTCTCTGGCAAGGTTGGTTCAGGGAAGATCTAAAAAACAAGGGTGCAGTTAAAACTCCATGTTTGCCATATGTTGTGTAGTTTTACCACACCCCCTAAAGCCTGGCCAGGCATCTCGGTTTAATGTTACTTAAATCAACTGAAGTGCCCTGAATTTGAAATAGTAGCATTGGGAATCATGTTAGTTTCGGACAGAGGCACAGAGCCTCCTAATTACGTTAAAAAACAACCAAAATAAATGAAGGACTTAGACCCCAGATGAGGAATGGGACTGGCTGAAATGTCACTCATATTGTATCAAGTCATTCGTGAATTTAAATTGCGAGGACAAACATTTGCAGACAAATTAACTCCTGACCTTTAGATCTAGAGAAGCTCCACCCTACGCTGGCTTTTGTGGCTGCGGTTTGCGGTGCCTGGGAGGGACGGTGTGTGCAGACGGATTCCCAGAGGCCTGTGTGTGTGATTATGTTTACATTACTTTGTGGGGACCAAATACTTTTTTGACGTTGTGGGGACCATTTTTCAGGGCGCCACAAAAGTCTGTCACTGCAATCAAAAAAGGAAAAATGCCAAAAGTCTTGTATTTTGTTTGTTACTTATGGTTAAGGTTAGGGCTGGGTAGGGCTTAAGACCTCATGTTGTGATTTGAGTTTTCCCCATAGAAATGAATGGAGAGTCCCCACAAGATATAATTACAAACCTGTGTGTGTGCGTCTGTTTTCCAGTTTATCCATGAGCCTGATCGAGTTTGTGTAAGCAGCCATTAGTCTCCTCCAGTACATTACGTTTCTACTGATAGAGCGAACCTGGGGCCTGTGTCACAAAGTGAGATATGTTGGTTATCTAGGTGCCGGATTCAAGGTACCACAGTTCAAATGGACTTTATCTTTGCTCACATCCAATTAGCCTAGATTACCTTAAATCCCAAACAAGTTACAGACACTGGGGGCTCTCTGGTTAAGTCTGTTTCCAGCCAATATTTGGGGTTGCCACTGACTTCACTCTCAGCAGACAAGTCACCCCAACACCTTCTTTCACTCAAAACGTCTTCCTTTTGTGGAAGACATCTCGCTGTGATTACAGAGCACGTTTAAGCCCTTCTGACTTCTTCAGTGTTCCATGCCTCCTTATCCTCGGGACTTGAAAAAGCATCTCACCCTGAAGCTGAAGCTGGTCAGAGGTACCCTGAAGCTGGTCAGAGGTACCCTGAAGCTGAAGCTGGTCAGAGGTACCCTGAAGCTGGTCAGAGGTACCTGAAGCTGAAGCTGGTCAGAGGTACCCTGAAGATGAAGCTGGTCAGAGGTACCCTGAAGCTGGTCAGAGGTACCCTGAAGCTGAAGCTGGTCAGAGGTACCCTGAAGCTGAAGCTGGTCAGATGTATAGTGCTTCCCCTGATGTGCCTGAGGGTGGCGAGCTGGTGTTCTCATGCCAAGACGATGAGAAGCATTTCCATGACAACCGGTGCATCCCACTCTGAAACCACAGCATCTCAGTCCGAAGCTTCTGTCTCACTACACAGCCGAACACCACACCCAAAAGCCACCCTTGATCCTGGAAGTCTCGCCCGAAGCTGACAGACCCGTGATGAGGATAAATACCAAATGAGGTGCCTTTTCTGGGTACCCTGTGGTGCAACTGCACGTTCTTCCGTTTCAAATTACAGATCCAGCTTCTTAAGCAGGAAACTCCAGTGGAAGTTTCCAGTCCTGCACAGGCACCTGGGAATACGTTTGGGTTCCTGCATGTGTGCGTGAGGGTGCGAGGTGGGGGTCATGTGGGCGGACAGGTTCTTTAATCTCAGTGTCCTTCGCAACAGGCAGACTGACTGGCCAGCAGTGGAAAAACGGCACTTAAGGTGCCGCGATATTTCTCCGTGGGTCACCGCGAGTCATTTCCTGGCACAATACAAGCTCGTCTCTCTCTGACGTCAGGGTCCTGAGGTCATGGCACCACTGAGCTCAATACAGAAAAGCATTAAATAGTGGGATATTTTCTCCCAAGGCTGCTCCATTATTCATACCTGAGTCACCTACCTTTGATGCGAACAGCCTCCTCCCGCATCTTCCCACATTCATTCATTGAGACTGTAAACAGGCAAGCATAATAGGGAAAACAGACTTCTTGCTCGGTTTCGCCCCCTGTAGTGTGACGCTTGTATTACACAATGCAAACGCCACATAAACGTCGCCCCACCCCTCTCCCCACTAAACAGGTGACTGCACTGGGAGCCCAGCCTGTAGCCCATTGGACATTTATTTTCCATTCTTAATCCTATACAGAAGTCTGACTGAGTTCCCCTTGCTTGGGGCCCTATCTGGGCGGGGGGGGGGCATTTGCACGGTGGCCCATTTAGGTGGGGAGGGGGATCACAGAATGCACATGCACACCTGCACAGTTGCCGCTTGACTTCTCAAGGGTTAATCCTGTCAGCAGGACGGTGACCCAGAGCATGAGCGTGACCTGCGCTGGCCGTGCCCGTCCTTGGGCAACCTGGGCAAAGTTCTGACCCGACCCAGATCTCTCTGAGAATCCTTGGGAATGACTTTTAACTTTCGCTGCATTGAACAGGCAAAATCAATGCGAGGAAACCAGTAGGGTGTGGGGAGGGGTTGACTTTTTCCCAGATGGGGTGTCCATTTTCCACAATCAGGGGTCACGTGCTTGTGTTTATTACAAGCGCACACTTAATTAAAGGGACAGCGCCCCAGGGTGCATCCCCGCAGAGAACGCTGCTCTCGGGGTCACGCCAATAAGCTGTCCATGTCTTATTTTCAGTGTGCCGGTTATTTAAGTGTCAAGACACAGGACAGACGCTCACAGAGCTGGATTCGCTGGCTCTGGGTTGCAGCTCAAACCCGTGTCTCTCCGGTGACCCCTGCTGGAAGCCTGTGATGCTCCCCCCCCCCCCCCCCCCACCACCTTCCCCCAGCGGGCCTGTCTGAACGGGGGCTGTTTCCCCAGCAAACTCTGGAAACAGAAAACTAGGCCAGTGACATCAGTGAGTTGGCTGTCCTCTGTACCAGTTCCCCTGCCCCCCCCCCCTCCCCCCCCCGTGACGCAGCCTTGGCTGGGAAGGGAGGGAGTGTGTGGCGGTGAAAGAGTGACGCGGGAACCGCCTGGAGAACGCAAGTCCCTCCTCCACGATATTGCTACGCAAGGGAAACTCCGTTAGAGGCATGGTGGCCGGGGGTGCTATAGAAATACAGAGACTCCTTATTTAACGACCTACCTATTTAACGATCACCCTGACCTACGACCAGCTCTCCATCTGTCGTAATTATGCGCTGTACGAGAACTTTGGTCGAGGAAACAACAGTGCGGCATCTCAGTGTAAACCATCTCATCTCGCATCACTCTTTCAGTCTCTTTCCCACAGGTAGTCAGTATTCACTACAATCTTGCAATCTACACCTACAAGACTACATATTTCATATATAAATTACTACAGTATATTACAGCTGATTTCCTCTCTCCTGTTTCTTACAGTATACAGTACACTACTTTATAATCATTGATACTAAAAATGTTGTAAATGTAAAGGTGACATTAAAACAGTATCTAAAGATGGCTGACAAAAACACACTACCAGTACAGTCTGCTTGAAATATTGCTAAGGAGCTGCTCCTCAATTATCGAACCAATTCGCTTAACGACCTAGTTGTAGGCAAAGAACTCGGTCGTTAAGGGAGGAGTGTCTATATGGTGATGTGGAACTGCAAGCATACCCCAGGGGGACTTCTGGGGACACCGTCGCAGAATTAAAGGAAATTTGCACGGCTTGGGCTGAAATCTCTCCTGGTCAATTATGAGGAAGAAAGAGGTAATATCAATAACAGGTACCTCAGGTGAGGATGTACAGTATTTATTTACCCTGCCGAGAGAAATTACATTCCTGTTGAATATTTTCCAATGGTTAAGGAAGTGTGTTGGTGACAGGGAGATTGTTGGTTTAAATCCCCACCCAGCAAAGTACTGGTGCTGTGTCACGTATGGGTTGAATGCGGAGGACGCGCTTCATTGTTTTGTGGTGTGTCTACAATCATTCGCTTCCCCTTATATTGTAAATGATGAAATTTTCCAAGGGGCGTACTTACTTTTTCACAAGACTGTAAAATCCAGGAAAGTAAGTGGCTGTGCGATGGGCAAACACACATTAACAGATTCTGGATGCGGTCTGTAGGTTTATCCCTCCATTCATTAGAGTAAAATGGGTCGCAGTCACTCTCTTCTCGAGTAGCAGTGTCGCTTCGATGCGTGTTTATCTCTGCTGGTGCTGGAAAGCATGCAGACAGATGTGAGACCCACATAAGGGCCAGATTCCTGACCCGATTTAAGCTCTGTGCATCAGAGGCAGCCTGCACTCCGATCCGGATGCCTTCTGGGGCGACCTTTCCTCCTGCAAATCTTCCACTAGCCTCGTAGACCCAATTCCTGCGAAACTCCTCAAGGAGACTGCACCACTGATTAGCACTACTCTGTCAAACTTGTTAAACTCATCTCTTAGGCTCGGATAATGTTTCAGAAAAAAAGCTGTTCTCAAGAAACTAAATCTTCAACCTAGTGATTTAGGAAATTATAGACCTATCTCAAATCTTCCTTTCATTTCAAAGATTCTAGGAAAAGTTGTTGTTCATTAGCTGTCGTCTTTCCTGCAGAAAAAGAATGCCAATGAATTATATCTGTCTGGCTGTGGACCAAACCACAGCACAGAAACAGCTTTAATCAAAGTAATGAATCATTTGCTTATGGCTTCTGACCGTGGCAGTATATCTTTCTTGGAGTTACTGGACATAACTGCAGCATTCGATACTGTGGACCATAAAATCCTCTTGGACCGGCTTCAGTCTGTGGTTGGCATTAAGGGGGCAGCTCTCTTGGTTTTGCTCTTATATAACTGAACGTTATCAGTTTTTCTACATGACCAATTAATCTTCCAAGCCTACCAAAGTCAAATATGGTGTCCCACAGGGATCAGTGCTGGGCCCATTACTTTATATATGCTACCACTCGGTAACATAATTAGAAATCATGTTGTTGGGTTCCATTGTTATGCTGATGATACACAGTTTGACAGCCTCAAGCTACTCAGCTTAACACAGTGGTCAGGGATCTTGGTGTCCTGGTTGGTTCAGATCTATGTTTCAATGCTCACATAAGAAGTATTACTAGAACTGTGTTCTACCATCTACAGAACATTGCTAAGCTTCGGAAGATGCTCTCCTTTCATGATGGAGAAAAACTACTACATGCCTTTATAACTTCCAGACTGGACTAAGGTAATGCCCTCCTTTCTGGTTGCCCGTCTGGATCCTTACATAAACTTCAGCTAGTATAAAATGCAGCAGCCAGAGTTCTTACAAACACTTAAATATTTGATCATATTAGCCTTGTTTTATATTCCCTTCATTGGCTTCCAGTTAAGTCTTGGATTGACTTCAAAATACTGCTATTAACTTATAAAGCACTGAATGGTCTTGCACCAGAATACCTTAGTGATATACTGGTCTCCCACAACCCTCCTCACATGCTTCGATTTCTCTTATAGAGCTCATTAGCTGTGGAACCGTCTTCCATCAGATGTACGAGATTCAGGCTCACTCTCAATATTCAAGCCTAGACTAAAACACACTCGTTCAGTCTACCTTATAGGGACTCTAGTTCTAGCTCTAGCTAACTGCTCACTCCCAGTTAGATCTATAGTGTGAGGTGTAGAGCTGGGTGGGGATCGGTGCCATTGGCTTTGGATAAACTGGACTGTCAGTGCTGTCACTCTAGCTCCACACCCCCTTGTGGAATTGGAGTACTGCCTTAGCCTTATCTACCAGAGCATATATATTGCACTTACCTAACGGTTTGCACTGCCTTCAGTCTCCCCTACTTTAGCTAATTGCACATTTTATTTCCACAACCCCTCCTGGACTGTGCTGCCTAGAGACCCCAAAATATTAAGATATTCTGCCTACCTTGCTGTCTGCGGAGTCCCTACTAGCTGTGATGTCCTTCCGGCCTGTTCGCCCTTCTGCCTGTGATGTCTCTCCTGCCTGCTCTGCTGCTGTACCACTGTTCATCCAGCACATGTGCCTGCCTGCATTGAAACTCAAACCTTAACATTTGGACAGTGTGAATTGGGACTTTTGCTATCTTGCCCATTTGACTTTGGCTTCCTCTGCCGGCCCCTGGAGGATGGGCTCCCCCTTTGAGTCTGGTTTCTTCCAAGGTTTCTTCCTTCTTGGGAGTTTTTCCTTGCTACTGTCGCCCCTGGCTTACTCACTTTGGGCAGGGATAATGTAAAACGTTTTGAGACCATGTAATGTTATAATGTTGTTGCGCTATTTGAATTGGATTGAATTGAGTTAAAAAGCGATACTCCAGGGTGATGTGGGTTTGAGCTCTGCAGGAAAATGTCCTGTCACTCTGCGGCGGGAGTTTACTACAAGCTGTTATGGGGCCTCGGCTCTCGCCATGGGTACAACTGTCCTGCTGGATAACAGCCAATGGGGATGCCACATGCGTGTTCTAAGTGACAACCCCCCCCACCCAATCACATGTTGACAGACACCACGTAACCAACGTTACAGGCAGCGTTTAAATTTGATCCACAGCAGGAGCTTTCTTGGAGTGTTTACTGCACCCCTTCATACTGTATCTGCCTCCTAATTAGATCATAATTAAACCGCGGCCTTCATGGGGGGAGGGAAATCAAAGCGGGACAGGACAACAGCGGATTGAAAGATCTAGAACTTTCCTCTTCTGGTAATGAAGAGGCTGGGGCAGCAGTGGGGTTAGGAAGCAATCAGGACAGCAAATTGGAAGGCTTGACTTTCCCTTTGTGTAATGGACTGGGCGAGTCGAGCTAGGGCCTCTAATGAAGGGGCTTAATTGAACCCGCCCCCCTTCCCTGGCAACAAGGCCCTATCGGACGTCTCCTGGTATCGAGATAGATACCTTTTTCTTTAATTACCCAGATTCGTCCAACCCCCCCTTAGTCTCATCGCATACCCCCTCCCCCCGCGCTTCAGTTAGGCCCGACCTCGCACGTCAGCCGGGCCGTGACAGAACCATCACGTTCCCTCTCCTTTCGCTCTGCCGAGTCCAGAGGTGTCGGATGTTCGGTGCTGTAAATTACCCCGGCCTGCAGCCCCGGCGCTCTGATCTTCAGGCTCACGATAATGGTGACATTTCTGAAATCCTGAACACGTCACATGAGTAGCAGCACAAGGAGAACACCATTAACCCCCGGCTCGGAGAATTTGACTCATGGCTGCCCCCCCCCCCTTAGCGTGTCCTGGTAGAACGGGACCTCACAGTGGCCCATTTTGGGGCTTCACCTCCGCTGTTTCTGCCCGATTTGTACCCCCCGCCTCCCGGCGCCATGTTAAGCTGCACTTAGCTTCTGCCACGTTGCGTCTGATGGATCCGTCCCGGGCGTCTCTTCCGTCCGCCGGACTGTGGCGAGCCCCATTTACTCTGGCAGCCAATCACAACGAAGGGGGAATGTTAAGAGGCCGAATGCGCCGCACGACATCAAACGTCACTCATTCAGCCACTCTGCCTTCCCTCCTTATGAAGGCTCTTTTCTTTCATATCCTCCAGTGGGCTTCAGAATTACTCTCTTTGTTATTGCTTTTATTCTTGCTCTAAGTTCTTAGTAAAAGGACCTGAAAAGTCAAACCTCGCCCAAATATAGGTGATGATGGCGTATGTGGACAGCCTCTCTCAGAGGCATTTCAATAACCATTTTATACAGAACAGCGCCCCCTAGGGAATGAACGAATGAAAGTTATATATATAAGTACACATACACACACACATATTATATAATTGTATGTATACATCCAAATTTCACCTCAGTTTCTCTCTAATCTTCTTCATCACCTTTAGCTTACCCAGCTGTCTTGAGATATTTGGTGGGAAGCACACATGTGTATTCTTGATGAGCTGCCCCCCTAATCATAACCCCCCCCCCCCCCTCATATTAAAAATTGAGAAGTTACAGTTGTGCTCTAGATTCAGTTGTGATCCTGGCTTATAGGGTCTTTGAGGTTCCTTCTAAATTTTCATCCACCCCAGTTTTATCAACCCTAAACCGCCGCCTTCTGCTACCAGTTGTTTACGCTTCTGACTTCTGCGTTTGGTAAAATTCAATTAAGCTGAGGCGCTCGGAGATGTTTTGTCATCTGTCCTCAGACCTGCAGCACAGAGAAGTGACTGACATACCAACGACTGAGAAAGACAGAGATGGAGACAGAGAGAGAGAGAAAATGAAAGTTTTCTCCCCTCCGTTTAACGAGCAAAAGGGTGGCAGCCATAAAGCGCTGACTGAAAAGATGAGGTCAGAAAACAAACAGGCTGTGACCATGAGTCGTGCGTTTTTATGCCATTACAAACCTATAAAGATCCACTTTTAAATGCTTTCCAAACAGATGGGAGATGGCTTTCAGGCCTCTCAGTAGCACGTTCAGCTCCCTTCCTCTGCTGGTCTCCCTCCCTCTGCTGGTCTCCCTTCCTCTGCTGGTCTCCCTCCCTCTGCTGGTCTCCCTCCCTCTGCTGGTCTCCCTCCCTCTGCTGGTCTCCCTCTTCCTCTTTCGCCTTTCACAGTGCACTGGGTCTCCCTGAAGTTAGCTCTCCAGCTTTGTGACTCTTTGTGCTTGTGCCAGCTGGCCCCTCTGCATTTGCGTTACTCGGATGTGGCACTAGGCTGGGAAATTCGGGACTGAAGCCCTGCATGAATCCGAATGATTTGTTTAGCTCAGCTGTTTCAACAACCTTGCTCTTAAGATTCTAGCAATGGTCCCGTTCTTACTGTAAAATTATAGCTAATACTGGGAGTATGACGCCTGATTTGTGCTCGAAGCCCGAAGGATGGTTCTCTGGGCTGGAAGCAGGACTGTGGTGTAGGTCACAGGAACTTCCCTTGGCCGAATGTGCTGCTCTTCCCAGAGGAGTCCTCCAGACACGGTCGGGCTTGTGGGTGCGTTTGATCGCTTCCCTCAGAGCTGTATTAATTTGCCGTTTCTGCGTCCCGCAGTCCTGCTATTACCCCCTCACCCTGGACTGGGGTCCCAGTGAGGCTTCAATTATTTAAGCCAAACTCGAGCAGTCGCTTCAAGCGGGTAATTAATTGTCAATTAAGGGGCTACATTAGCGGTGGCGTCAACAGCTTGCGATGGAATGAAAGATTCGGAGTGAGCCTACATCCTGCTCTAATTACACACGTCCTGTTTCAAATGTCTGCTTAAAACTTATCATTTTATGCCCATTTAGTATTTTCCACTGGTTCTGGCCATTACTCGAGTCGAGAAACTTGGGCCATTAACAGTTTGAAGGGGGCTGGAGAACCTTTCCTAAACATCTGAAGATGTCCTGGATGTGATAATACGGCACTAGCCTATTGGCCTTGAGGTTAAAGCTGTTGATATTGAACCTGGTCAAAGAGGTGCATCATGGGATTTTGCCGAAGCTAAGCACTGTCTCTGATGACGTCCAAAGCCGGTGAAGGATTCCTACTCGCATCTTTGCTTTTGCGTAGCAAGAGAATTCATGGCTGATAGTAGCAGTTGTGAGAGCGGGGACACTTAGTGGCTAGCTGTGAGTGTGGGCCTGTTTAGGGGCTAGCTGTGAGTTACTGGCTAGCTGAGTGTGAGTCTGTGTAGCGGCTAGCTGTGAGTTACTGGCTAGCTGATTGTGAGACCGCGTAGCGGCTAGCTGTGAGTTAGCAGCTGGCGGTGAGTTAGCAACTAGTTGTGAGGACAGGGCCAGAGAAGCAAGATCAGAGTTGGGCCGCGTTGCCATTCGCTGTTATTCTTATGGAGGAAAATGGATTAATTGATACGCTGGGAGCATTTGAAGGAAAGCAACTTCCAGGCAATTAGAAACTCAGCACTCGGGGTTAAAAAAAAATCATGGCAGCCTCTTACTTCCTTTATCAAAAGAAGGAGTTGTTTGGGATGACCTTTTAAGATGTGATGTGAAGATGTGAACCGGCTGATTCCAGTGAAGACTATGATAGAACATACAGTATAGAGGCAGATCTGCAGAGTCTTAGCCACTGTATACGTTATTCACGAGTCCCCATCGCCTTTATTACACACCTAATCCAGTTACCATGGTAAATCACTGGAGGGTTTATGTCATTATAACTGGATCACATGCGCAGCCTTTATAGGATGCTGTCACGTTACCTGACAGAATGAAGGATAGCTGAGCCATAATCAAAATACCGCGAACGCTCCTTGGCTTGGCGGCACGGTCGTACCCTTCTCCCCGGTCGCTCTCGGGAACACGGACCCCAGCGGGCGCGTTGGGGCGGAGCGCGACAATGGCACGGACTCGCTCGTGGGGGAAATTACAGAGGGGCCAGCTGGCAAATTAAAGATCTGGATCAAATTCTAATCGACGTAGTCGACGCTTAATCTGTTTATCTGACTGGTGAAAAGGAAACTCGCCTGGGGGCAAGAGGGGGTGGGGTGTGTGTGCGTAATATGCAACAGAGACCCCATGCATCCCCACAATGTTCGATTTCTATAGATAACATAAACGCTCCTTCCACACCCCCCCCAGTTGCTCTTAAAATAGCTCCTGAACGTTGTTATTACCGCGCTGAGCACTCGAGTGGATTTTCCCCCGGATGCCCATATGCTTCCATGTCTGTCGACTCGAATGGTGATATTTAGCAAACATGTTGCCGCTCGAAGCTGCCGAATCGGGGCTGGGGGAGGCTGTTTGTATAGGTTTTAAAGTTAATACTGGGGGTGGGATGCTTTAACTCCCTCCACACAGGGTTTGTTCAGATCTGCTGCCAGTGAGTGCAGTCATGTGACACTCCACTATCTGACTGCAGTGAAAGGCAGCTTTAAATTGTGCCCTAAACCTCTCTGTATGTGTTTACCTCATAAGGCCCGAGGGACATAACATGCAAGGCTGAAGAGACATTCACACATCTATATCTCCTTTAATTGCAGCGTTTGGGCTTTAAAATGTACCAGCGATGGTTCTTTTATAGCAAGTGTGGCAGTTTATTGGGACGGAGGAACACAGTTCAAAAAAGAAAACCTATATTGGGAAACTACAACTCAAAGTAGGGGCGTGGCCCCTTTAAATGGGAAAAAAACCTGCTGCTGTAAAACTAAAATAAGCCTTAAGACGTGGCAGACGCCACTAAGCCTGCCACTCCTGAACATCATGCATACACCTCCCTCATCTGCCCCATTGTCGCCACCCAAACTCACCTGGCTAACAAACACCCTTTGCAGCCCAACCATGCGCTCAAACCATATGGAGCTAACTAGATTTTTACAGGTGCTGTGCTGTTGATGCCTCTATGTCTGCTGCTCCTTCAACATCTCAGAAGCGTTTGAGGGACGTTTTCGCCATGCTTTCCGCACAAAAAACCGGGCAGGTTAGAGTTCGAGCTGAGGGACATTAGGAGGGCTAAACGCCAGTTTGCATCTTGTGCCCCAGTGCAATAGAGAAATGCAAGCACTCTCGTTAGTGATGAGCGACTCCCGGCATGCACCGCTGCTCCGGAGCACAATGGATCCCTTCTGTTCCCACGGCGACGGAGTTTGTGCTGTTTCAGCTGCTCCGGTCGGCCCGCATGCCAAAAACGTGTCACAACAGTCTGAGTAAGCGGCTGCCGGCCCCCCCCCCTGTCTGCAGTACCGCCAGAGCAGATGTTGCCTCCCCCTCATATTCCGCTCAGGCACAGGTCAGAAAAAGGCCTCGGAGAACGAATACACCCTCACTGCGCGTTCGCGCGTTGTTTTTCTGAACGTAGCGGGTTCTGATGGAGATACAAGGTTCAGGGTGGTGGGATTAAAGTGCATAGAAGCTCACCCCTGGGTGCAGCCCAGTAGGAAGTAGGAAAGTGGCTACGTTTGCAAACCTCGGTCACGGTGGGTCTCTGAAGCCTAAGCCTGCGGCACTGGGCTCGACATACGAGTCAGCAGCTTTGCATAGCGGACAATTCCTTTTCCAGGTAATCCTGCGTAAACAATGCAATGGGATGATGTCTTCATACTATATAAACCACAATGTCACACTTCATCTCTTGTTTTAGGGTCCTTTTCCACCATATTGGGTTTGAAAAAAGGGTGCTGAGGCACGGTTTAGCAGAGGCACCGGTGGGTCGGAACATTCTAGAAATTTAGTAGTAAATTTGCCGTTTCATGCACTAAGAGCCTGCTGCGGATGCATGGTCGGCCTTGGTAAAATGTTCCAAAGGCAATACATTGAGGATATTTTTATTAAAAGCGACAGAGGAAAAAGTATAATTTAATGGTCTGACAATGTTCTGTGAAAGACTGTAAATCCATCTGGCGGGCCGCCCTGCAGAACACGCAGAGGTCTGCTCGCTCACTGGCATTAATAGAGACCGAATGTTTTATTAAATAGCCTCCACTAAAATAGATGATGGAAAGCGTGTGTTGGGGGGGGGGGGGGACCATTTCAATCAGCGCACAGATGAAGGGGGGCGGCATTCAGTCAGGATGTTTGGACGTCGAACTCTGAGCGGCAGCTCTGAGGGGAGCATGGTGCCCCCCAGTGCCACCTGTGTCCCATTCACCGGGCTTGCGCCGCACGTGCACTGATGCATGCTGGGAGTCCCAGGCGTCGTGAGTGGCCACCCATTTTGGACTATGACCCCCCCCCCCCTCGATGCCAATAGCCGTCATTCTGGGAGGCGAGTGGGAGCTGGTAGTACATGGGTTTTCAGAAAGACCCGCCAAATGTCATGGTGCCTGCAGGGGGCGCCATTGTCAGCCTTGGCCTGGTATCGTACGTTTTTTCACGGAGTGGCATCGCTGGGATAACCTCCGCTGGAGTCATGGGCCATGGTTTCACGTGTTTATTTCAGAATCTGAAAGCTTTTTAAGCAGAGGGATAATATGATTATTCCGTTTGTGTACATTCTGGGCTGGTGACGTAAGAGACTGGGGCCTGCGTGACTTAGAATGAGAGGGGGATCATGCCAGGAGAGGGAAAGAGGCCATGGCAGGGAAGGAGGGATGAGAAGAACATGACGCAGCTGGTGCTGCCCTGCTGCCTCATGGGGGAGATTTTAGGCTCCACCCTGACAGACTGGTATCCAGTTCACTCTAATATTCCGCTGAGGTTGGTCTCCACACCCAGTGTTGGGGAAGTTACTCACAGAAGTTATCCATTAAAGACAGGGGTGGAACGTTCAGGTCCAGAAAGTATAAATCCAGTTTTGTTTCACCCAACCAGTTGAGTACTCTGTGACTGTGACTCTTTATACTCAACTGGTTGGTTTGTGAATAACTTGTGAATAACTTCCCCGACACTGTCCGTACCATCCATGGTAATGAGATGCCACCCCCCCCCCCCCACGCATGAACATGTTTCTCGCGTTTGTGGCATCCGCAGGATGTGAAGGTGTGACTGGGCACTCTGAGGCCATCGAGCGTGTGATGCATTTCGATAATGATGCGCCAGGATTGAGCCGCTTCCGGGCTCGTTACAGAACCTTATCTGAGAAGCCATAAAGGAGTCAATCAAGACGGGAGGAGCCAGTGTGTTCAAACAGCATGCTGGATGGATGGATGGATGGATAGTTAGCTGGATGCAGACAAATATTCATCCGTCCATCTTCCGTACCCGCTTCTCCTGTGCAAGGTGACGGGGGTCTGAAGCCAATCCCAGAAGCTATGGGCACAAGACAGGGAATAACCCAGGACTGGGTGTCGGCACATTGCGGTAGACCGTAAAAATAAATGATAAGCAGTAACACTGCAAAGAATGTTAAGGAAAATATTGCACGGGATTCGGTAGATAGAGCTCAGTAATAAATAGTAATTTATTACTATTTGGGTGATTTCCTCACTGGCCATTCCGGTCATCGCCTTTCTTCTCTTTTCTCTCGTGTTATATGTCACAGTCACCTTGCCCAGACTAGCATGGTAACCCCCTCCCTCCCTGCGTGACAATTATGCCACTTGTACTGCTTTTGCACTTTACGTCGATACTGTGGAAGGATTTTGCATCTAACTTAGCACAATTCATGTCATAGATATTTTATTGCCTTTTCTAATAGTTTTATTTATTTCCTCGATTTTATTATCCATCTTAACTTTTCCCCCTATATTTCTCATACGCTTATGCACAGTGACGGAGCTGTGTTCCCACAATAACATTTCGCTGCCGTTGTACTGTAGCTGTGCATGTGACAAATAAAAAACCTTGAATCCTTAATCCCTGGTGACCTTATTTTTGTCTCGTGTTTCTGTCCCCCTCAGGACGTGAAGTCCACCTTCTTTCAGTTCGGGGCCTCAATCCAGCAGGAGGCGCTGCTGATGCTGAACATCATGGAGGAGTACGACTGGCACGTCTTCTCCATCGTCACCAGCAAGTTCCCCGGGTACCAGGACTTCATCAGCATCCTGAAGAACACGGTGGACAACAGCTTTGTGGGCTGGGACCTGCAGAACACCATCACGCTGGAGGCGGTGGATGGCGACACCAGGACGCAGATCCAGCTGAAGAGGATCCAGTCGCCCGTCATCCTGCTGTACTGCTCCAAAGACGAGGCGGCCTACATCCTGGCTGAGGCTCGTTCGCTGGGTCTCACTGGCTTCGGTTTCATTTGGATCGTGCCCAGCCTGACCACGGGCAACCCGGAGATCACGCCTGATGAGTTCCCCTCGGGCATGATCTCGGTCTCCTACGACGACTGGGACTATCCCTTGGAGGCGAGGGTGCGAGACGGCCTGGGGATTATCACCACCGCAGCTTCTGCCATGCTGGAGGAGTTCGGCGACATCCCCGAGGCCAAAACCAGCTGCTACGGACAGCTGGAGAAGACCAAGCTCCCACCTAGCGCCTTGCACAAGTAGGTTTGTCTCTCCAGAGCCTGGCCCATCCATTTGGAGCTTTGCACGTTGGCTGAATCTCTAAACTGCTCATGAGGTCTGTGTGTCTGTGTGATGTACCGTCTGGATCAAACGCTCAAACACATGGTACAGCGTTCAAACCCCCGATTAGGACATGAAAGTCCTCCAGGTTGGCCTGGGTGGGCAGAGGTTGCAGAGAGTGTGGTTCAGCTAATTGGCACTCAGAAGGTCGCTGGTTCAAATCCCGTTGGGCCCCTGAGCAAGGCTTCTAAACCCAAATGGCTTTGTTTTGGTTAAATAAAATACGGAATGTTTTGTTTAAGTGCACGAGTGGTCCCCCCCCCCATCTTGAACCCAGCACCTGCAATGGGGTGCTGGATGCTGCATCAGGGTACTAACAAGCCTGACTTCCCCACATCCTGCTCCACTGGCCCGCCTGTCTCCTCCCATTTTCTGGGGGGCAGGGAGGGGCATCCTGCTGAGACAATTATCAGCCACATTTATCATTGTGCCACCGGTCGCTTCCACCCAGGTGTGTGGGTCACATTAATCCCACAGTGCTAGCAGACAGTCGGTGAGCGGGCCGGGCATCGCCGTGGAAACAGGGCCCCACGGGCACTCTGTGAGTCTACAGCAGTGGCTGGTATCACACCCTGCAGCTGGAAACGATAAAGGGCCTGAAAGCACCGATGATGGCATTTACAGCACTGATGCGGTCTAGGGGGCAAGCCGATGCATGCTGCAGCATTTTAGGACATTTCAGTAAATTACATTTACTGTATGTATTTCGGTAAGTAAAAAAAAAACTGAAAACAACAAAAAGCAATTACCATGGTAGGCAAATCGCTGCGTCGAGACAGAGCGGAAGATGAAAGTAGCGTTCTGGGTGAAATTCTGCAGTCTCCCCGTTTTTGGGATGACATGGAATGAGGAAATGTGGGACCGGCGGCTCGGCTCCAGAGAGCCCCTTGTGTGAGGGACCGTTACAGCCTGCATTCTCTTTTGGGGGGAGAAAATGCAGCATCGCTCTGATGGTGTAAACACAACCCAAAGAGAGAGACGGCGAGCTGGCAGTGGTACGCCTCGCTTCACGCCTCTCTCTACTGACCGCTACGTCCCACGGGAGCCCATTCTGGCAGTAAATCTTCAAATGAAGGTTTCTTTTTCCAGGTATTCCGCTTTCTACCGATAAAGTTATACATTTTGAATGGCTGGTGTTTATTGACATATAGGATAGAATTTTTTATTTTTTCTCGAAGGAAACTGAGACGTGGAACTAAAAGAAGCTACCTACCCCGGTAACGGTCTCCTCGACACGGCCACCCTGAAGCGAGCTGTCGTTCCTGAAAGTGTCGCAAAATTCGCTAATCAGGCAGGCAGCTGGGAAGCTGATAAGTGACGCGAACCGGCGTCAATTGTGGTGATGACCGTCAAGCACAAGCCAGCCTCCGGCAAGGCTTTCTGTTTGCACTCGCCAAATCTGGCGAGTTGGACCTGAGTGGGTCAAGGGTGGAGGTCGCAAATGCATGAGGGATCTGGGAGGCCGGGGCTTCCTGCAAAGCATTCCAGTCACAGGCGTCTGCCGATGTCCACAAGGTGGCCGAATGTATGACTCACGTCTGACAGGAGGTCGGAGCTTCCACATCTGGAGCAGGGGGTGGGGCTTTGATTGGCTGCATACTGTAGGTGGGATAGGATTGTGGGAGGTGATCAGAGTGGGTACCAGAATCAGGCTCTGAGAGGGTGCTCTGGGTCTGAGACAAAACAGTGAGGCACAAGCAAACGAGTAGGATCTGTGCCTTATACCGACTGGAAGTGGCTGAAATCATAAATAAATCCACTGGAGGCTGATAGCTGACATAGATGGATAGCACCTAGGAGCTTGTGGTTTGCGTCGTTGGTCACATGACCATCGCACCTCCCAATTCCCAACGCCTGAACCGGCTTCCAGGACCACCCTCCGCGGCCATGAATCACATCCCGCTTAGCTGCGAAAGCAGTGCACTCTGGGATACGTTTTCCGAGCCATTGATCGATTCGCGTGTGATTCATTTGAGCAACAAAATCACAGACGTATACAAACCTTGAACTTATACTGCGTGGAAATATACCCCTGGTCCGCAAATGCAATTGTCGCCGTGAGTTTCATAAAACTGTAAATATATAATTGCTATGTCTCTTCATGGCTTTTCACCGCTGATGGCTGGGAAGCTTAATAAAGTTGCCAGCAGAGAGACGGAAATCGAAAGGGTGGGAGAGGATTTGTCCGGGGAGCGGCAGGTGAAGGACATGCTTTGATGGATTTTTCCTTCTCACTTATTCGTCTGGAAGTGGGAAAGTGTCTGTTTTGCAATTTACAAGGGGCGGCATGCCGAGTGAAAATGGTCCCATCTCCACCAGCTTCTCCAGCGAGATGCAGTGAACGTTCATCTGGATGAACCTCTGTCAGTCTGATTTTTTTTGATGTTCTGACTCATATTGTTTAACACCCCATATAGGCTTGCCGTGTTTGGCTTGGGCAGATTCCCCGATAACATCAGATGTGTTTGAATGTCGGGCCTTCCTTTCTGACTCGAAGCCGAGTACCGCGAGGCCTCTGCTGGGGCCCCAGTTCATCCCCGTAAGGACCCCTGAACCCTAAAAACACAACTGACTCTGCTTAAGATGTTCCACCAACGCCGTGCGTTTTTCTAGGCGAGTTCTTGAAACCTATCGTCTTTCTGAAGTGCCCCCTCAATGACTTTGTGGTGTTTAATTATGTAGAACAAGTAGATTTAAGGTTTAAGTGAAATGAAGCATGGCCACAGGCTAGCGGACAGTACACACGGCATCTTTGAAGCTAATTATGATCGCGTTTCAGGACTTCCTCCTCTGCTGTGTTAGCGTCTTACCTCTTTGTTAAATTTTTAATTAAAAACAATAGTCTCTCGCTCTTTCTCGCTCTCGTTCTAGCGATTACACAATCGATCATTAGCTATCGCCTCCCTCCCATTTTACTACAGTACCTCTGTGTGAAAGGCTTGCTTTGCCTTCTGGGAAACGCAAGACCCCCCTCGGTCAGAAACAGCCCCCGGCAAGGACACGCATTCTTAGAAAGATAATTAACGGGAAATTAACCCGCAGTTTGGGATGGTAATGCGGTGCAACGTAAGGAAGGTCTACAAAAAACCACACAGAGTCATGTGACTTGGGGGTCAGGTGGGTGGGTAAAAGGGCAACAGCAGGAGGGAAAATGTTTGTTAAAAAGGCTGCAACAGGGTCTACGATCAGAGCCTAAAATGAACTGGTCACCTGATTTTGCCCACCCCCCCCACACGGTATAAATTTGAATCAAGTACACTTTCTTACATTTTAACTACTTTCGATTGACATGCGTCATCCATCACATAAACACTTATATAAGTTCGATTTTTTGCAATAAAATTTACCGCCCATGCCATTTAAGTCACCTTACAGCAAAACGCACAAAAACCTGAAAGTACGCTGATGATATATACTAAAAACGGATAAATTAACAACAAGTTCAACTGTAAATTTACTGAAAGGCATACGCCACCTTTTTGCATTAGCACTTTTGTAAAGTCTGTGTATCTTGGATATATTGCACATGGATTTACGTTACATCAGTGTTACGTAAGTCAAGATGCCTGTATGTATAAAAAGGCTCAGGTTTGCATATAGATTTCTGCACTGATCTGGGAGCAGTTTGAAGCACCTGCATCTTCGTGCTCAGCGTTACAAAATGGCGGGGGGGGTCGGGCGTGACGGGACGCCACGCCGAGTGAGCGAGGTCGTTTATCTTCGTACGGGATCCGCACCGCGCCGGGCGTCCCGTGGTGCTTCCCAGCTGTCCTCATGCTCCCCGGAGTCGTCTGCCTACCCAGTCTCAGATATTTTTACCCCGAGCACTCCTGACAGACCTGCCCCCTCCCGAGGGACCAGGAGACGTCCTGAGTGTCCACCGAAACACCACAGGGCCGCCGAGCAACGAGATGGTGATTTAATGTTTCCCTAAGGTTTTAAGAACGTTGTTTTGAGGATATAAGGATGTTCTTGCGATAGAAAGAGAATGATTCAAATAAGCAAGCTAATGCATACAGAGGAAATGAAAACTGCGAGGAACAGCGACAGAGACGCATTTAAAGAATGCGGGGAGCTGAGGTGGAAAACTGGGACGTTTAGGAACAGAACCTGTCACAGGATCACAGTGGGGGGGTCTGAGGTCACTGTCTAGCAGCTGCTATTGACTGAAGGATTCCCGTTGGAATTCGAGAAGGAGCAACGTACTCCTTCCTGAGCAGGAACAGCTACGCCTGCCTCCCGGTGTCACAAAGGGGACTTTGGAGACAGACACACCCCCCCTGGTCCCTCAGAACCAGTGTCCTTCACACTTTGCTTCCATTGTAGCTCCTAATTCCCTCACTGTCCAATGAGATGTGAGAGACAGACAAATCACAAAGACTACTGTTACTTTAAAAGAAAAAGGTTCAGTGGTCATGGCCGTTGGTGCTGCTATGATCCACTGTCTCGGTAATCCCCGCTTATCCGCAGGGTCCGGGAGAGGCCAAGAAAGGCAACAGCACAAAACCCTCTGAAAATTAGCCATAATCATCTATAGTGTGAAAGTGGAGTTAATGCAAGGAGTGGTGGCGCAAATTCCTCTGGACCTCCTCTGCAATCTGGACATAACTGGATCCAATAACACACTCCATTCATTAAGGAAGTGCGCCGCTCTCCTCCTTCTGAATGGATTTTGCGGGCCAGAGCAGAGTGGATGAGGGAGGGTGGGCCGTCATCACGACAAACCATTCAGACTCTAAGTACCTAGTTTTCAAGGATGACTGGTGGTCCAGACTGATGGGATAGTGATGGGATCTTTCACTGCGGACCGGGAAGTCGGGGCAGGATCAGGAAATACAATCGAATGGATTGGACAGTGATCTGTTTAATTGACGGTGCTGATGCAGGATTGGAAGGATACGTCATTTGACAGTATCGCCCCCTGCTGGTTCTACAATGTTGTAACGCACAGAGTCTATAGTTTGATGGCTCCCCAAAAGACAGCACATAGCAACGTACTCCTGTCTGATATTGCTGCGCGTTTCGCCTCCCCAGGTTGACCCTCCTGTCACTGCGCACCTACATACAGACACACCCCCCCCCACCAGCGCACCTTCACTGAAGAGCCCCCGCTGCCACTGGACGCCTTTCGTGATTAATGTCTCCTTTTTCCCTCTGAAACTCACACCACCGTGGGAGCTTGGCGGCATCCAGGCTGACGCCGTTTCTGATTCGCGCCCAGCCGTCAGGTGCTGGACAGCTCATTAACTTTTTTTCATCTTCCTATCTTTCAGATACATGATGAATGTGACTTGGGATGGCAGGGACCTGTCCTTCACAGAAGACGGGTACCAGGCCAACCCCAAGCTGGTGGTCATTGTCCTCAACAAGGAGAGGGAATGGGAGAAGGTGAGCCTCCCACTGCACTCAACCGAAGGGTTACGATGTCTCGTTAGATCGTTATTAATTACCTAATACCTAATTACCTAAAAACTTTGAGCGAACTACAGGGGACATTTAGTGATCCTGCGGTAAATGCCCAGAATATTACTCTCAAGTCCTATTTGGATGTGATTAGTTTTACCTGGGGACGTAATGTAACTGAAGCAATTACCAGTGAGGTCCGTAATTTTAATCCAGTCCGAATTTGCCATGTCTGTAATTATTTCAAGCCTCCATTGTAAAAATGCAGGAGTGAATTACCTTCCATGTTTCAGTGAAACACAGCCCTCTTTCGGTAATAGTAGTTCAGCCTGAATTGTCATCTCGGTAATTAGGTCATATCTATAAAGGTGGGCCGCTTTTTTGTAAGACGGTAACAGCATTTATTCACTGGAAATGGAGACGGGATGGGTACTGAATTCTCCACATAAACATCTGACAAAATACACCTGCGTGTTTTCAGTAGGTGCACAGCAGTACAGCATTGTACATCAATGTGTATGCTACTTTATGGCAGGGATAACAAAAAATAGTTCTTTCTGTGTGTTCGTATGTTACGAACAGAGGTCAGTCAAAAAAGAAAACTTACTTCTTCGAGGGTTTGACTCTGACATTAACATCCATTGGGCAGTCAAATCATTTTGCAAACCATATACCAGACGTCCACAGGTACAACTAATCCCGTCCGAATACGGCACAACGGGTTTTATTTTAAGGAGAACCCAGTGACGCGTCTCATACTTTTGAGGGCGGTGGGCGGAACATTTTTGCGGGCTGATATTTCCCTCGGAGAAGCAGCAGTGCAATTTGAGGAGCTCGAGGAATAATTAAAGCCACCAAGGGAGAGTCCGTAATCGATCTTCCTGGGCCGCGTGTCTGTACCCAGTCGATAGCCAAGAAGAAACTAATTGGCAGGACCAGACTGGTGCTGAAGAAGACATCATCACGGATGAAAGTGTGACTATAAAAGTGACACTTGCTCCGCTGTGCCGCAGAGATGGAAAGCGAGTGACGGAGACCAGGCCGATAGTCCTGCAAGATGCTAGCGGTCACTGACATTCAACATGTTTGCATTCTGTGTCTTAAATTTTGCATGTGGTGAAATGACTGCAGAAGAAGAACCACACCCAAGATGAACCCAGGCAACTCAAAAACATGTGCATGCAGTATTGTGGTGCAAACTGAAATGGAGATTTAGCCTTAGCTCAGATTTAAATTAGCATTAGGCTAGCTACGATGAAGTTGGTGTTTCCTTAGCTTAGCTAAAGTTGGGGTTACCTTCATTTGACTAAATTCAGTGTTACTCTGACTTAGCTGAGCTTAGCATTAGGTTAAAATGTTTGAGGCTAGCATTATCCTAGCTTGCCAGAAGTTAGCGCTTTTTGTTCCTCCACTTCGCCTGCTCCCTTCGGCGTGAGGATAATGAGTACCGCTGCCTCGCGTGTCAGAACTGATTAGAGCTGAGGGGCGTGCACAGAAAATTAAGCGAAAAATGCCTCCGCATCCAAGCATGCCTGCGGCAAAGTAGCGGCGTCGATAGCGCCGACTGGGTTTACGTGCCAGGGAGCATAATTAACGGCTGCGCAGGCTAAGAAAAGCTCTCGCCTCCGCCCCTGCCGAGCACCGGCGACGCTGCTGTGGGTTTACCGTCGTTGTCATCGTCGCTACGCTCGTGTCTTATGATGGCCTTGCTGTCTTGCGAGATGATGACCGCAGGAGGATGGATATCTCTGTCCGGGTGTCTAATGGCCGGACACCCCCATCCCCCAGTGTGCCGTCATGCTCTGACGTCCTCCCAGTGGCCGTCGGTAAGCGGCGCGGTGGCCTGACAGCTGCAGCGCGAGGGTTGTCGTCACGCCAAATTGAATCCACACAACAGTAATTACTATAATTAATGCTTTGTCAACACGCAGCTCGTTGATGTTGATTAAAGTGGAGGAAAAACAGAAAAGTTGAGTGCCGCTCTTGCCGTAGCTGTTTCTCTGACCCACGCCCTCCCCCCCCCGTCACTGGTAAAGTTTACTGCACCCCCTCCCATCTTTTATGAAGTTCAGCGACAGGAATGGTAACATCTGTCGGCATCGCTGCTAATTTTCAGGAAGGTGATAAAATAAATCGACCTCCTGTCCCGAAGCACACAGCCAGTGAGGTAACGTCTCAGCAGGCCTCCTGGCCTGACCGTCTCCCTGTGGACGCTTGGCTGATCCCGGAGACTGTCGCCATGACATTATGCGTGACTCTGCAGCATCCGGCCGCCGGACATGATGCAAAGAGATCGTCCTGCTTCTCCAGGCAGGTGGGGGCTGACCGGAGCCCTGTGCTTCACCCGGGGAAACCAAAGACGTGAAACACACACGTGGAAACTCATGGAGAGACGTCTGCAGAACGCCCGCAGACAAAAGTCTGTTAGGGAGACCGCTACAGGATGGAAGCTGTGTTCTCGGGGATTGTTACGGGGGCGTAATGCGGTTTGGCACGGAGCAGCGCTGCTCTTATTAATCTGACAGAGTCGATCTGTTGGCAGGGGCAGCTTGGAATTGCACGCAGTGGAAATAAGATGCAGCCGACCATCCACCGTCGGCAAGGGTCAGAGGTCAAGAGACCTCAGATCACATTCATTTTTTTGGAAGCAAATATTTCAGGCACATCAAGCACTTACTGGCATTAAGCAAAAAAAGCCGCAATGTACGCTTGTAAATAGTGACCCGCGATATAGAACCGCAAATTCACTGGTACAAAGACTACATTTACAACATCGCTTTGATCAAGGAGGACCGTTTAACCGTTTTCCTCAGGTGATAGAGGCAAGTGTGGGAAACGATCATATCAGTGATTCAAGATAGCATCGGTTACCCCCCCTCCCCCCAATCAGAATAAGAATTTGTATGGGCACCAAGGGGCAAAGTTACTGATCTTTCATCTCTAAAAATCACCGCCTAATGAAATCGTGGTGTAGCTCTAGCAACAGGGGTCACTTTAACGTGGGGCCTGTGCAGCATAGAGATGTTCTGCCTACATCTCAGCCCCTGACATTTCCAACCGGCATGAGTTTTGCAAGCGAAAATCCTACCGTGGGATGATACTCTCGCGTGAACCCACATGGGGCACCGTCATGTCTGCAGCCGCAGCGAAATTGGTGTGAACTGATACGATTACTCAGAGATGACAGATGACCATGTCTGGGCGCAAATTAAATGGCGGCGATATTAATAACGCTCAGCTGGTGCATTAAATGCTGACTGCATGCCAATGCATTGCCAGAGTACCCCAGGCCCTCTTCCCTCTTTTTTTGTTCGGTTTTATTCTCGTTTTTTTCCCCTGGAAATCGGCAGCCAGTTGCTCATAAAAAAAAAAGAGTGAGAAATCAACCACAGTGATGGGGGGGGTCATAGACGCACTTGATGTGCCGACGGCAGCCTGTTTGTGGTGCCCTGCTCCCTCTGGGGGTGGGATGGCGAAAGAGCCACTGAAGGTACGGACAGTCGACCGGTCCCCCGGCGACTACTGGACGTTAGGCAGCGGTATGTATTGATGGAAAGCCCATCATATTGGACCTCGTGCGTGGCCTCCATCCCCGAGAGCCGGCCAGAGCATCTCATCGGAAAGCCGCCATGACAATGTAGAGAATGATGGGTTATGTGCGACATGCGTCTACCAAGCTCTGGAAAACGATAATGGGATAAACGAGGAGAGGACAAAAGAGTGGCTGTGATGATGATGATGAACCACGAGTCATTAGGCAGCTGTTATGAGAGTTATGAAGTGATGTTTAGCACATCGGCTCGTTGAGGGTTAATTACTTACTGTGACAGAGTATAAAAGTGTTCAGCATCTGTAAGACAGAGAACCTTCAAGTCAAATGGCTTAAGAAGGGTTTGCTGCTGAGCCGTGTGGCTGCGTGTTAATTGTTTATAAGATGAAGCATCGTTGAGTAAGTTACCTTAAAAAGACTGATTACTGAACATGACAGTTACAGACATTCTGAAGTGTTAAGTGCTTAAGAAATGAAAAGCGGATGGGTTCGTAAAGGTTTAATTACAACGTCATACAAAAATGATAAACATATACCGCTCACAGGAAGTCTAGGGATGCTTGCTTAATTCAGTAAAAATATTGGAAATGTCTTCTAACAAAAATGATTTTATATATATATATATATATATATATATATAATGTAACTATACACACACACACACAGAGTAAAACCTCGCATTGCGAGCATAATTCGTTCCAGAAACGTGCTTGTACTCCAAAGCACTCGTATATCAAAGCGAATTTTCCCATTAGAAATAATGGAAACTCAGATGATTCGTTCCACAACCCAAAAATATTCATATAAAAATGATTAATGCAAGAAATGAAGTAAAAATACATTAAACAAATTAACGTGCACTTTATCTTTGAAAAGAACTGTGGATGGTGTGAGGGAAATGAGAGAGAGGAAAGGAGGAGAGTTATTTTGTAGGACGACCGTCACTATATCTAACGGAGTCACTGCTATCTGTTGGCTCACTGGAATCTTTTTCTTTTTGTGCGACTTTAACAAGGAACCTATCCAATGACCTATCCAATCGCTTTTGCCTCCTTTTCGATTTCGCAGAAATGTGGACATTGCATTATCATTAAACAGATTCATCGCTCGCACTGCTACGGCCTTAATCGAATGGTGCTTTTCTACTAAATTTTGACTATACAAGTGAGGCATGCTGACTGAGATTGAGCATGGGAGATGATTACCCACAATCCCGCAGCGAGAGCGAGAGAAGAACCTTTGGCTCAGTTGTGATTACGTGATGCGAGGCAGACAAAGCATATACATAATACTAGTATTACAAGACCTTGCTACTTTATCAAGTTAAAATGTATTAAAAAATTTGCTCGTCTTGCAAAACACTCGCAAACCAAGTTACTCGCAATCCGAGGTTTTACTGTATGTATGTATGTATATATATATATATATATATATATATATATATATATATATATATACACACACAGTATATACACACATACATAAATATGTATATATATATAATACAGTGAAATAAAGAATAACGTGATCATCAAGACCAATACATTTGCAATATTTTATATATATTTTATAATCATGTTAGAAATTTAGTCTTAAGTAAAACATTTCAAGTAGTACTACATTGACACCCAAATTATACTTCTAAAAAAGCTGTTCTGAGTTAAAAATTTAATTGACAAGAAGTTTCATTGAGTGTTTTTTAATTAGCAATACCTTTGCAATAACATAAAACACCAGACATTTGTGTTTAGTGTCCCTTGGGAGTCCATGACTGCAATTGGAAATAATAGCAAAATGGGAAGAACAGAAATGAATGAGTCAGTCAAAAAATGATCACAGTTAATGAAAAGAAAACGTCTGTGCATATGTGCAGATTTGTTAAACATTGTTTGTCAATGGACTTTCGTTAGGAAACCAATAAATCTGCAACATTTTTACAGAATTAAGCAAGCACCCCAAGGCTTTCTGTGAGCCTTATGCTGTTCGTTGTACGTCAGCATAAAGAGTAGAATTGAATAGGTATCATGCACGTTATGTGAATTTGACATCATGGTAATATTAATTTGAATGTTTAAGGTGTTTTGTAAGGACCTGAGTTCAGGCAGACAGGCATCGAAAACCCAGTCTTCTGTTTGGCAGATGACACCTATCAGATTCCGGTTCCCCGTGTCTGTGAGGGACTTACCCACGCAGGTGACAGAAATGGACCTTGGATCGCTATCATGCTGTAAATTCGTCAGTCTAACATCCCTGGAACGTAATCATATCAAACATATGTTCAGACATCAGCAAAAATAATCAGACTATGCGCCGCCATCTCCGAACAGTGCAGGCAGCTCAGTATTATAATTTAACGCACACTGGGAGAGAGAAACCATCAGATGTGAAGGCACAGCACATGTACAAAAGAAGTACATCCTGCATAAAGGGTTCTGAGAATGTGGAACCAGAGTCACAGCATAAGGAAGCATCTGTAGTTTTCATTAGGAGCAGCGCTGAAATTCAAAGTCATTTTCAGTCAGAAATAATGACATCGCTCCCATTAACAGGACGTCTTGCCAGCTGATGCTCTCTATTTTTTAGTTTATCAGTAGTCTCCAGGCTGTTAAACCCCCTCACACAGTAACAAGCATATTATTTGGTGTCCTTTGTGGGCAAGCTTCCTCAGTACCGGCCTGTTTCCCCTGCAGGAACATACCCTTAGCATAGGAGGTGCTCTGCTTTAGAACCCGCAGCCAATGGGCTGGCCCCATAAAGAGGAGTTTCATTAAACAGTATACGGCTGTGCCACGCATGTGACATATGTGGACCAATCAGCAACAAAGATGAAAGCGACAGCCCAGTAAGACCTGTCGCTATTGGTTGAGAATTTGAGCATTGAAATTACAAGTTCTTGTTAATGACTTATGAAAGTGTTGGTCTACTAAGCCACAAAGGAGGCCCGGAGCTAAGACTCTGATATGCTGACGGAACTACAGCAAGCATAGTTAGCAGGTGGCAAAGCGCTGCTACATGTGACTTTCCAAATGTACTGCACACACATCTGTCATTCATTCCCCAGATGGAAGCCAAGCATATCTGACCTTCACAGAATCAACATGCACACCTGCATCACCTAACAGTGAATATCCTCCTTATGGCTGAAAATTACACTCTACTGTACAATTCATGGTATGAATAGAAGGAGGAGATCTTTTTTTACAAACACTTTCAACTCTCAAACATTTTCGGGAAGGCGATAAAATAAACTGACCTCCTGTCCTTCCGTGCGTCCCAAAGCACGCAGACGGAGCGGTGACGTCTCAGTACGTTTCCCGGCCTTGTCGTTTCTCTGATCCCGGAGACTGCTGCCACGACGTCAGTCGCCTGCATGACGCATGAAAAGATTGCACAAAGCCCACTAATACCTAAAAAGGTCCGACTTTACTCAAAAGTAAATATCCTCTCTACTGCGTCATTCAGTGAGTGGAAGGTCGCCGGTTCAAGCCCGACCTCGGCAGAACAGTCAGATGTCTGCGAACCCTTGCGCAAGGCCCTTAACCCCCAGCTCCCCATGTCCGCTGACCCTTTGCTGTGACCCCCCAGTATCACAATGACTATTCTAACCAGTCTGCTACTGTACTTTCATATACAAACCACTGTAAATTAGCTCCTAATTAATAATACAGTGTGCAGTAGGATGGCTAAGCAGAACCACTGTGTAAAAAGGAAGAATTTATACTGCAAGGTAGAGATTGGCTTTAATGTTAAAGAAAAAAAAAACACCTAATCTCCGTCTCTACACAAAACTCTGAGCAGATGAAGTGTGGAGTGAGGGCCAAATTGCTTTTGCTTATGGTCTTTGAGAGCATTCAGGGTAGCTGAGAAAAGCATTACACTCTTAATACACTGATGCTGACATATATGAGGGGAACGCTTTTGCCTCCGGATAACTGCCACCGGAGTCTCTACCCTGCGCTTCTCTCTTTCATAGCGACTGTACCTCCAAATGCAGCAAAAATCACCAGAAAGTTAAAAGAAAAAAAAACTGATTTGAATATAAACCCTTCTCTTGGTTCCAATAAACAAAATTTTCCTGGAGAGGTAAATCGATAAGGAAGAAGTTGACATCAAGGGCTTCTAAAAGGAGGCTCTGTTACAGAGCCAATATCCTGACATAAACCCCCACGGCCCCAGCCCTCTTCCCCAGAAAATCCCTGTTTTATCCACACGATAATCCACATGAACGCGAATCTGCGTTCTTTCATCTCAGAGGTAATGAATCAAAAACATGACTTATAATTATGAAAATAGCGTCGTTACCCGGGATCCTTCCGGAAAGAGTGAGATCATTTGGTTCCTCCGATACGCCGCACACACAGCTACTGCTGTCATCCCGACAACCCCAGTGGGGCTGATGGGACAGGAACGAGACACAGGTGTCCCGAATCCCGGGCTCTTAAACCGCCGCGATCCGGAAACGGGCGCCATTGCCGATGACACCAGTATTTCCCTCCTGACGTTTTGCTGGGCCGCCTGACAGATAATAAAGACTTTGCAGTTAAACAGGCACTCATCGTGAAAGGATGTATCATGTCATGTTGGGGGGTGGGGGGGACTAGCTGGTGCAGGAATACTCTTACCCATCAGGGTGAATTTCATAGGCTTAATTAAAGTCTGCAAAAATACCCCCCTCCATTCCCGGGCACTGACCTTAGTCATTGATATATCTGCTGTATGGGACAACAAACGGTGCAGTCCGCCTTTAAAGTGAGAGTGGTACACGCTTGGCTCCCAGAATCCCCTTTTCTATGCTGCATTCACTCAGATCATTAATGTGCTGCATGATAAACCCAGCGGCCGTGATACCTTTACTTGGGGGGGTAGAGATGGGGGGGGGGGGGGCATTTCAAGTACGTCAGGTCGCCAAGAAGCAGCTCAGCAGACCAAGGAAACCACCGGAAACGGTGTTATTTATTTACAGACGTGGGGGGGTTGATAGAGGGGAGGCTTAAATGCCACTGTGGAGCCTGAGGCATCATCAATAAAAGCGAGGTCACTTTCGGGGGTGGGGGTGCCCAAGCCGGCAATAGCCACCCATTAATTAAAGAGAGGGTCCCCAATTTATGAGGGACAGCTGTTGAATTGGTTCGGGGGGACAATTAATAGAGGCGTACAATCTGACAGTGCCCCCCCCCACATAGATGGATGGGACTGAATGTGACACCATGTCTAATTGCTGGAGTTATATGCGGCCATACAGACAGATATACAGCCTTCTGAGCCTTAGGTTGAAACACAGCACACAAATATTAAATGTGCAAATAAACTTTAGAAAGACATAATTTTGGAAATCAACCATTGACCAAGGTCAAACAATTCCTTAGGAGTAATGTGGAGGACCTGTGTGTCACATGACTTCTGCTGCATAATGATGTCATCACAGTGCGTCCCGAGCTGGGAGTGACTTCTCAGATAGTCAACAGGTTAATAAAAAAGCCTTATCTGCACTATAGGAACAGAGCAAGGCTGGCAGTTTATGACCTGTATATAAAATTAATCAACCAAAATATATTGGTAAAATATATCTGTTGGAATAATGCTTTCAAAGTCAGCAGTATACCGGTAATTTGTATTACCTGCTATTAAATTATTTGCGTACATTATTGTTTTTCGTGATTAGATTTTTATTTCAGTCCAAACATACTTCTGAAGAGCCAAGTTTGCCTTCAGTATCTTTCTGCAGCAATATGCGACATGATAGCTTACGTGCCTCGTACAGGTAATGTTCTACATACACGTTTGCACTGCAGGAGCGGCTTTTAATCTCATTGTACATGTGTATATAGTGACAATAAAAGGCATTCATTCATTCATTCATACAGGAAACATGCACGGATAAAAACATCAAAATGCAACTGACATCCTGTCCAGAGTGAACAGAATTTACATGATTGGATGCTTCGTTGCCTAAGGCGGGTTGATACACAGGGTTGCCAACATTTCAATTAGAGACAGGTCTGCACACGCATTTACATGTATGTAACAGTTTTATTGCCTTATAAATAGCCTTTAGGGTATGCAAACTACCCCAACACTTTTTGTGCAGCTAATTTTAGGTTTATAATGGAATAATATAGAGTTGCCGTAAGATTTCTTGCGTGAGAGTCTGAAAGCGGGAGTGTCACGCCAGATACGTGAGAGTAGGCAACCTTGGATACAATAAATGAATTTTATTATACCAGAGCTGGGAGCATGCACACCTCTATCAAGTAAGGATGGGGAGGAGAGCGGGAGAGGCGACGACGAGAAGAGAGCATCAACAGCCCCGGGCGGCGAACTCAGCAGCCGGTCCGTATGGGCTGCTCCTCCATTCTACAGCAGACGCCATTAATAACCCCTACTGGAGACTGCCACACGTAGAATTCAGCCTTAATGGCTTTCTGCAAGCCGCCGTTCAGCGCAAGACAGCCCCCCCCCCCCCTTCAGCTCGCACGCATCTCGCGCGGGAGGCTGATGAACGATTCGCATAACTGCCGCTGACAAAACGCATGGGGACACCTGGCGCGAGCTGTTTAAAGAGGGGAGGGAAAAACAATAAAAAGCAAACTAATAAAATGATAATTCACTTGCTTGTGGAGACGCACTGAGCTCTAACCAAAGGCCAGCATACAAACGCTGGAGACGTGGACACGGGTGGTCACTTTGCCCTTGAGCAAAAGCTTAACCTAAACTGATTTAATAAAATATTAAAACGTAAGTGAGATTCACTCTTCCGAGGCAATTAAAAATGAGGCGTTTAAATCTTTCACTGTAGTTAATACAGTGCAACAAAACGCGATCACTATTTTAAAATCAATATTTTGATTATTTTCCAGCGGTTCAAAGAGCAGGCGTGTGAGGTATACGGCTGCCTTAATTTAAGAATCAGAAGGCAAATCAAAGTACTACATTAGCAATACGAGCCTGAAGAAAGATTATTAATTCAGTGCAGAATAATCGATTGTATTTATCTGCAGCTCCGAGACGCGTAACGTTTAATGCGTTTTGGGATCCACTATGGGGTTGGTATGTGTGTTGCTGCGCCTTCGCCATCTGTCCCCCCCGAACAGCTGGAACAAAAGCGTAAAGTGTCTCACACCCTCAGCTCCCCGGTTCAGCCGCTGTTCGTGGAGTGATCGTATTGGGGAAGCGAGAAAGGATGTATTTTCACACGTTTTCCTAAATGAGGTTCTGAGTAAAGGCTTGGCGGCACTCAGGTGCTCGGTAAGAAGAGAAGCTGCCGTCCTTTTGTCACACCAAAAGGAAGCAGGCTGCGCGTCTAAACGCGCTCGGTGATTAAAGACAGCGGCTCAACTCCAGCATCCCAGGCGGCTGTTAGACGCACCTTTCAAGATCAGTGCGACATCACGGTGGGAAAAGGCAAAAAGAGAAAATGCAGGGACTATGGAAGTGACGATGCGGCATAACAGAGGGACTTAAGACGCTCCGCATCTGCTTCGTCCTTTAACTCCAAGTAATATTAATTGGAGCGCAGGCACTAAGCAAGGGGGGGAAATGGGTCAACTTTACTTCTGTTAGCATCAGCAATAAAACTGGCGAAATTAAGCGCCTTAATGCGGATTCTCTGCATCGCTGGTTAGCGAGGCTTCCTTTTAATTGCGTCTATCTAATTAGGTCATTGCAATTCAAGACAGTGGCGCGATCGCAGCTTTGTAGTCCTGGGGCGCTTCGCTGCACCTCGCCGCCACACATTCGGCCATCGCATCTTCAGTCTCTGGACAAAACAAGCTCCCTGAAGATCCGTAGGAGTGCGCTTAAGCACCAGGACGCCAACCAAAGCGGGCCCGGCATAACGGCAGGGTGTTTTAAAGAAGTGCATTTCAGAGAAAAGGGTTTTAAGATGAGTTCTAACCTGCGGCGTTCTGCAGACAAAGGTGGCACTGCGTTTAAATATAACAATACAAGGGATTTCGGTTTTTAAATATATATTTTACATATTTATGTAACGCACGCACTTTGCACCAGGGGGTCTTCAATTCCATCAGTTAGTGTGAAATAAAGAGTAAGATCCATTTTAAATGGAGCAGCCTTTCGCATTCCTCTGAAAAGGTTCAGGCACGACGTTTCAGATATTTCAATTCAAGCTGATTTTATGGACATTTGAACTTGAAGGACACTTGAGACTCCCACACTGCGCTGGGGAAATGCTTGTGTGCCTGACAGTCATACTTTCAGTGGATGCCCTTGGCATTTCTTCGTTTCTGAAGCAGTGGCGCGATGCAATTCTTTTGAAGGATGAAAGTTTTATACACCCAAATGAAGGCGAAACTGTGATAAATCGCATTATAAAAGCACCAATTCATTGCCGCTTACTACATTTGATCCGCAGACCAATCTGTAGCCCTACATTGCGATTAAATTTGTGGTGAAAAACAGGAACCGTGTCTACCGATTGAGAATAAACTCTGGAACAGATCTCTTTACGACGCAGAACAAGGAATCATGCAAAATTATTTATACACAGATGTTTTAGCAGAATGTCAATGAACCTAAAATATCGTTGACTCCTGGGTAGAGCACATTGAACATGTGGTTACAACGTACTGGCGTTGTAAGCGAGCACCAATCGACTTACCATCACCGGCGAATTTATTAAATACGTCAAGTGAATCGCGATTTTCAAAGCATTAATTAAAATGGGAATTGACGTTATCACATTTTAAAATGAAATCATTATGCATGCCATGTATTATATACCAGTAGAAAGGTTTTCATTATTTACATTGTGACTCTTAACCAAAGGAAATTTGCAATTTGAAATGACATGTTTTATGCAGTCATTAAATTCAAGGACAGTAATTGAGTAACACGTGCCATTTCTAGACGTTTGATTTTCTATATGACACTATTAACTGTACAGATAATTGGAATCTAACCCATAACACTGGCAGGTTGACTGCTAACCACTTCGTCACCACACCACCCTCCAACTGCCTAAATAATCAATTTATATTAAGGAGATTCTCTGTCTGTATTTTCACCCCTATCGTTGCTGCTGTGAAGAATCTGCAGCCCAGCTAAGCTAAAGAATTAGCATCTGGTTGCTTTTTATGCTTAAAATGTAGTTTTTCAGGAGGCGGGACTTTTCCAGGCGTATTGGGTTGTTCTTGAGGTGATGCTGCACCAGTGAAACTCTTCATCTAAAGGTTTCATGAGGATTTTGCGCAGACAAGCTAGGAGTATATGTAAGTTTTCCGACAGGGCTGCCAGGGAGTCAGAACTCTTTTTGTGTGAAGTCAGCTTAAATATATCCACCACAGGAAATGAGAACGAGGAGGAAAGTTTTGAATCCTGCCTTGTTCAGAATTTATGGTGCAGGTAGTAATTTCCCCCCCTCTGGTGAGTGGTACAGTCCAGTGGGCTTTTGTGACATCACCTGCTTCCTCTTACTGTGTTATTCGGCAGCACACTGTCTTAACTCAGGGTTGCCAAACGAGCAGCCCATTAGCTCCACCTATAGACTTACAGGACTGGTGGATCAGACAGCATCGCCACAGCCCACCTCTCTACCCAAAAGCCCAAATCACCCACCAATAGGAGAGAGGTGAACAAGACCGTCACCCGCCACACTCTCCTAGTCACTCAGCGACACATGGCAGTGATTCAGGACCCTCTGCTTGTCCTAGAAATCCTGACCAAAAACTACCAGCATCTCCTCCTGGTCCTAATGGAGCCATATTTCCACCAAAAGCTTTTAGTCAGGCACTAACCTGGCCAGTCCAACATAATTACTATAGTCTGGAAATATCAGATACAGAATTCAAATGTAAATAACATATACAGTGATGCAATTAAGCTACAAATTAAATTATAATGCATTCATATTCTGTTAATATGGATTCCTTTGTTATAAATTGACATTTTAAAAACTGCAGCTGAATATGAATGTGTAGGATTAGAGAGAGCCATTTTCTACCTGAAGCCATTTGATGCTGACAGTTCAGTGTGCGCTATGGCTGTGACTGTCAGCCCTCCTATCGCCTGTTTATTTATGAGCGCATTGAATCTCTGCCAGCATGTTGACACTAAACACCTCAAAATTGTATCCATCCATCCATGGATGTAACCGCTTATCCCATTCAGGGTCTGGGGGGGGGGGGGGGGGGGTGGTCTGCAGCCTATCCCAGAGGCTACAGGCACAAGATAGAGAACCACCCACCGCAGGGCACAGTCACACATGCATGTGTGAGTGTGGCATTATGGGCAACTCTAATTGATCTCAGCATGTTTCTGGACTGCAGGGGGAAACTGGAGTACCTGGAGGAAACCCCACAATGACACAAGGAGAACATGCAAACTCCACACACACGGAGTCATGGCGGAGACTTGAACCGAGGTCCGGGAGGTGTGAGGCAACAGCGCTAACCCCTGCCCCAGAATTGCTCCCACTGTTTTATTAACTAATTTGATGAAAAGGGCCCTGGGGCTAGAACAAGCAACCTACAGATCATGAGTGCCCAGAAACACCACCTGCCAAATATTTGTTTATCTCAAGAAGTTAGTATTTAGTTTTATTAATGTACGCTAAAAGTTAAAAGTCTTTGAAGTATCTTATTGTCAAGCGTAAATAACACAATGACATTCTGACTTGTCTGCATGCTGTAGACCATAGAGCCAGACAATAAGTACATGATTACAAAACAGGTACAACAGGCAACAATAACGAATAAGAAAGTAACAGCACCATAGACAAACAGTGTCCCCATGTACGAGGGATGAACTGCAGGTAGAATGGGGGGCATTAATGTGACAGTGCATTTGGTGCGTAATTAGGAGCCTTATTACAGTAAAATCCCGTTACAGTGCATTTGCTTGTAATGGAATATCGTCCGTTGCTCCCAGCCGTGCGCCTTTAAGAACATGCAGAAAAAGCATTGGATATAGCAGAATTTCACTTAAAACCGACAAACAATTTGGTCCCCAGGGCCGCTTTTAGCTGTAGTTTTGTTCTGCTATAACGGACAGGCAGGCTCTGCCTACAAGGCAGTGATATCTAGCACAGATACGTAGTCGGGATTATTAATAGTCACGCATCTGGTCAGGTAAAGTTGGATTACTGCATGTACAATATAATAATCTATACCACAAGTGTGTCTGCTGGGGTGTGGCATGAGTAAATGTTGTCCTGTAGTTGTGTTCTGGGCATACAGCAACTCTGGATATAACAGACTGTTCTGCCAGGTCCCTTGAAGTCCGTTATAAGGGGATTTTACTGTGTTGCATCTGGATAAAAACCCAGCCTGCATCCCGTGGTCTGAGTGCTTGGGGGGGGGAGCATAGGATTTGTGCAGGGTGACCGGAGTCCTTTATGACGCTCTCCGAGGCCGCTTGCGGTGCGTGTGTCCTGGCCCGCTGTCAGGCGCGTCTCAGATCCTCACCACCCTCTGCGGAGCTGTGCAGCGCCGCACTCAGCATCTCCTAAAACAGGATGTTATATAAGCGGCGAGGATGCATCTGGTGCCTGGTACGACCGGTGGTTTTGGACCATCCTCGTGCGTCTGAGGTTCTGGCGGGCCTCCCCAGCCACCACTGAGGTCTGCTGTGACATAGTGAGACACTTAGGAGCGTCCATTTTCACTCACGACTTTTTATACAGCTGCATCTATCCATCTATTTCTCCATCTATCCATCCATGTATATTATCTCAGTTGGGGTCACTGCGCATCCTGAAGCTTCTCCCACGCAGCATGAGACAAGGCTGGGCTATACCTCGAACATCATGGCAGTCAGCTCCTTATGCGTCAAAGCTATTTGGTTTTAAAATCTGGCACGACACATTTTGGAGATCCCACGTCTTTTTCCTATGCCCCAGCAATCTTTAACTGCTGTCCTGCAAGCCTGAGATGAAATCGCCCCTTAATTCCAGGGTGTGGACATTCTGTCCTGCAGATGTGCAGCGTGGCGATTTCTGCTCCTGAAAACTCACTCACCCATCACGACGCAAACGCGTCGTGCGCGAGGAGAGCTGGTTAGCAGGAGAGTGGCCTGCTTTTCCGTCGGCACAGAGATGGGACAGCCATCATCGGTGTAAATCTCACTCGAGTGAGCTGGATGACATCGCCGCTTGCTGGCACGGCGACCCAGAACACGGAGGCACCGCCGGCCTTTTTTGTACCGAGATCTTGGCGTGGAATTTTCCTCCCCGTTTCTCCGGGCTGAACAGGCTTTTCCGTACCTTATCCACAGAAACAGTGCATGCTGGGTAGCTTTATTTACAGCAGCCCAAATCATGTGACCCAGGAGTGGTTTCAGCAGCAACGTCAACATGTAATAAGATTTTTTAAATTGTAAGTGAGGCATTTAATTGACCATTAAAATGTAATTAGCAATTACACTGCTTTGCGTTTGTGTGTGTTGCTGCACCATAAGCTTGTATCAATATTCCTGAAATTACGGTGAAACTTGAGGCTTATGACCTATATTATCGTCTCCCATGTGATGATTATCTGGCTCTGTCTCCACCCCCCCCCCCCCCCCCGGGTCTCTCTCTGGTCCTCCTGGGTATTTCAGATGGGGAAATGGGAGAACAACAGCGTAACTCTGAAGTACCCGGTCTGGCCACGCTTCAACTCCTTCGGGGACGCGGAGACGGACGACAACCACCTGAGCATCGTGACCCTGGAAGAGGCGCCGTTCGTCATCGTGGAGAACGTGGAGCGCCTGACGGGGACCTGCATGCGGAACTCGGTTCCGTGTCGCAAATACATCAAAAAGTGAGCCCCCAGCCCCCAAACTGCTCACCATGCTAATGCCAAGACAGGAGCATCTGACTCAGGCCAGACAATTAAGACAAGGGACCCTTAATCGACTTCTCATAGGTGGTTTCTCAGGACACGCTGTTCATTCCCGCTGGTGTCCTTCTCTCCATATCTGTGCTGAACTCAGCAATCCTGTTACTCAGTGTGGTAGGCGAAGCCACTGGCTTTTTCTGCACCACTTGTTCCCACACAGGCAAGGAAAGCGGGGGGGGGGGGGAAGTGAATGATCAAATCCCAGGTTAGCTACTCCGGGGGCTATTTGCCGCTCTAAGCCTCACGGACGCGTACATGCAGGATTTAGGGATGCCTGGAAAGGGATGTTTGGGATGTGACCCACTCGTGCACAAAGACGGTGAGAGGTGCCTTCGAGACCCAAACTCTTTCCCAAATGTTCATATATTCTGGGATCTCTCCTTATGTAATTAAGGGGATGTGGTATGTGAGTCCCACTGAGAGCGAATTTTCTCCAGGCTGAGAACCTTGACAGCCTCTTTAGATGTGATATGAAACTGCAGTCTAAGCTTCTCAGGTACCTTCTGCACACAGCTGACGGCTTGGTCGCAGCTCAGGATCACAGCTTGGGGCGTTTGACAGCACGACTCTCCGGATGCGGTTGCCATTGCGTCTTAGATTCCAGAGTTGTCTTGGAGACCAATTAGAGATCGACGGCCGTGGAAATGGGTTGGTCCAGAGGTCATTTGGACTGAGGACCTCCTCATATTCGACCCAAACCCATAGGATGAGGGTGAACTCTTACAGGCAGGTGGTCACCTCGAATTAGCTGCCTGTCGGATGAATGCCAGCCTGCCGATCGATTCGTTTTGCCCATCCTGCTTCTTCCAGGACGGGAATGTTTCAGAAAACCAGAGAGAGGCATCTATGTCTCACGCCTCCCCTTCCCTCCACCCCTCAGCCAGCCACCCCGAGCTGAACCAGCTGCTTCGGGGAATGATGCACAGCCCGACGCAGCCATAAGAAAGAAAATAATCAATCCGTGTCAGAGTCACCAGGCTGTAATTTTTACGCTCAGAAACAAAACGGGTTGCGTGCGGCTGGCTTCTGAATAGCGGAGCCGACGGCTGCTTATCGACGCGGGAGGCGAGATCGCCTTTGTGATGCCGCTTACTTGCCGCTCCAGCTGATTGGCTGAACCCTCCGGAAGACTTTCACCAACAGCCTCAATGGATTTCCCCACCATGAATCTATTCATTTTATTCACTTCGGGTGCGGGGCTAGCAGCAGCACCGAAACGGAGGTTAAATCTTGTTTTATGGTATAACAAGGCACAATAAAACGTGGGGACAAGGCTGAGCTCGGGGCCCGGTGGTGGGCGGAGCATCAGTTAGTTAAGAGGAACTCCCAGGTCTCAGTGCCCTCCATGTTCCAGCCACTCACCCTGTTAAAATAACCTCGCTGTTTAATGGTGCTTCGTATCTCTCACTGCGCATCTCTGTCCCCCGTGTGATTGACACGGTGATGCTCTTCTAATGGCTTGCCTTCTTCTAGATTCCCATTTGTCTCTCTGGCCAGCACGGCACATAGAGCTAACTGGTTGTTATAGATGTGTCTTCGATTGATTTGGTATTTAGGCCAATGAGTGCAGTTGGACGAAAGCCACAGATGCATTTTGATCCACAGAGGCCAGCCCCGCCAAAGGGAGTGCGAGAAGGGGGGGGGGAGGGCAGATGGAGTACAACCCCCCCCCCCCCCCAGATGTCAGGGGAATCCGTGTAATGGTTCGGAAATATGCGATGTGAAGGGAGAAGGATCAATTCGGTGGGGAGTTTGAGTGAGGCGCTTGAAAGTGCTGCTTTGTGTCGGCAGTGAGGTCAGACACCCAGGACGAGTAAAACATGCTTCATAAAAAAATAAATAATGACCCAGAGCTTCTGGAGTGTGGCGTTTCGGATGATGATGTCATGGACAAAAATCCAATGAAATCCACCCTCCATTGTTTGGAACTGCCTCTTGGGTCTCCTTCCCTGGGACCTACTGGATTTTCTGCTTTTATTAATAATTTTATTAATTATTAAGATCTTAATCCCTAAACTGCATTCAGAGTTAGTGTTGCTGTGTTAGGACAGTGCAGTGTTTCACTTCTGAGACTCAAACCGTGTATCAGGGAACTATTTCTATATGCGCGGGAATTGCTCCGGGACAAAAGTTCTAGACCCCTTCTGTTATATTTGGAATAAATCTCCGAAAGCTCCAGTCACAAAGCAGGGCAAGACTTTTCGCAGCTGGCTCTTTAACAAGGTAATTTGGCCGTGGTTAAAATGTTCTAATGGTGCTAAATTTAGTGATTTTGAGCCGATCCACGCAGTCACATGTGGCGTAGTTTAAAATTGGGGGCATTTTCGTGCCTGAAAGCTTATCGACCAGGAGGGTAAAAAAAAGACCTGTTTTCTTCAGTTGGCCATTTTGTTTTCCGTCTACCTTTGCAGAATGATAGATAGCCACCCTCACAGAGCTGTCCCCCCTCCATCTTTCTTGGGGGGGGGGCGGCGGGGGGGTGCATTCAGCGTTCTGGCCCTGCTGCATTCTTGCAAGATCAGCCCGTGTTGCACAGTGGGACAAATTTAATTATGGGATTAGTGAAGCAGTGCATGCTGGGAGACAGGCTGAGGCACCCACCATGAAGTGATGGTTTCATGAGCCCACATTCAGCCGCTGCCTGCGGAGGGGGAGCAGAGTAATTCAAAACACAAAGATAACCACACTGATGAAACATCTCCACGAATGGCACTCCTCTCTTCGGGGGAAGGGGGAAATCAGCCCCCATGAGGCACCGGGAAGCGGCTCTCAGGGGAAACTCCACTCATACTATATATATATATATCATGGGCGTCCCCACCTTTTAACATAAAATATTACTTTTATGCCAGTATGTCCCCCCCACATTCAAAATGCTTCTGAGGTGCCCCCCCAAGGAGTGCCCCCCCCCCCATGTGTACTGCAGCTTTGTGGCCCATTGCACCGTCCCCCTCCCCAAACCTCAGGCCGCCCCCACGGGTTATAAAAGTGATTCCAATGCACTGCAATACGATACTGTAATTGCGAATTAGCATGTTATTGATTACATATTTGCTTTGCATATAAAGGTCTTAAAAATCTGTTTTTGGCAGCAATAACACAGCGGAGGGAGGAACAAATGTAAAGAAATGCTGCAAGGGCTTCTGCATCGACATCCTGAAGAAGATCGCCAAGCACGTGAAGTTCACCTACGACCTCTACCTGGTGACCAATGGCAAACACGGCAAAAAGATCAATAACGTGTGGAACGGCATGGTGGGAGAGGTGAGCGCCTGTCCGGGTCAGACGAGCACAGCCTTCCGCTCTTTCGCGTGTCCTTTCCCGAAACCAGGTCAAGAAAGTCAAACGCCGCTTCTAAATTTAGCTTTAACTTTGCGTTAAGGGAAACTGCGAAACCGAAGCACTAAAATCTAAGGAAACTCACGAAGGTGGCAGAGCTGAAGCACACCTCAGATTCCCAAAAACCTCCAGTACCCTACCTGCTTCCTCTTATCTTTATCAGGGCGATTGGTGCAGTCAAGGTCACCTTGGCTCTGTTACCTAATGCTCACGCAGTGTAGAATTCACGCAGAATGAATTAAAAAAATTCTACACTAGAATGGAGTTTTAAAGAAACGATGCCCTTAAATCTTATAATCATACTGACCTTACAGCTAATTAGTCTACAATTAGTCTAAAACCCCACATCCTTCTGGCCGTCTTAGGTGTCTTTGGATTGGTTCGGTTTTTTTGCCATGTCATTGAACTTTATTAATCCTGCGCCGGTTTCTGGTTTATGTATATTTTGGAATCATTCATTAAATTGGAGGATCGGCCTGCATGAATTTGGACTAGCAGGTAGACAAGGACTTGTAACCTCAAGATTGAGGATTTAAATCCCCTTTGGGGATCTACAGTTGTACCTTGGAGCGAGGCATTTAAATTGCTGCAGTAGCACAGCCGCTAGTAGCAAGATAATTTCTGTCAGCTGGGTTTATCTGCTGTAAAAATGGGCGCCGGGATTTAGCTGGAGTTCTATCCCAAGCTGCTCATGATTTTACACATTTAGGGCCTGCATGGGGGTATGATCTCACTGTGCCTTTCCCTGTCCTTTCATGGCAACCTCCCACCTCGATGTCCAGGTGGTGAACAAGAAGGCCGTCATGGCCGTGGGCTCGCTGACGATCAACGAGGAGCGATCGGAGGTCATCGACTTTTCCGTGCCCTTTGTGGAGACGGGGATCAGCGTCATGGTGTCCCGGAGTAATGGCACTGTCTCCCCGTCTGCCTTCCTGGGTGAGCGGAGAGCATGACCCCCCCCCCCCCCACCTCCCCGTGCAGCCATCGCTTTTATCAGCTGAAATAACATCGGTACTCCGTGTCTCTTTAGATTGGGGCAGATTCTCATTAAAAGAAAAGTGTATGACAGTGAACAGAGCAGCGCAGCCTTAGTTAGAAATGGCTGTATTCCGGAGCTCACACTTTAATTAACCAAGGGCGATGATTAGCGAGGTCTAGCTAGGAAATCCCGCTGGTGGTCCTGTACCAGCCTCGGCGTTTTAATCCCAGCGGCATTCCCACAATCCCTTTCTGGATCAGGAGTCACTCATGGCATCCCCTCTCCGCCCCTTTCCGCTTCAGAGCCCTTCAGTGCCTCTGTGTGGGTGATGATGTTCGTGATGCTGCTGCTGGTGACCGCCATGGCCGTCTTCATGTTCGAGTACATCAGTCCCCTGGGCTTCAACAGGAACCTCGCTCAGGGCAAAGGTAGACTGTGGTCCGGCCTCCTATTTTTAACCACCTCTGTCCCGTGCCCAGCTGACAACCTGAGAGAATAACCCCTTAAATCACAAACACTGGAAGCTAACAGGCCTATCTAAGGGATTGCAGATGTTTCTCACCTATAATTGGTGGAACAGCTTGGTCTGGGAATGAACAGATTGCTAGCATCGGGTTCTGGTGCCCTCCTGAACGTCCTCAGGCCATCTCCAGGCCCTGTGGGGCTGTATTTGGCTCAGGACAGGTTTATATGGAATGTATGGCAAAAGCCTGAGAAAGGAATGCCCTTTTATGGGGTGAAGTAGCTTTGGGATGGAGGGAGGGGTGGAAATTTAAGCACTAAAGAGGTGTTTGGAAAAGTCAGGATATTAAATAGCCATAAAACGTTCTGAATCAGCAGGAAATTTTTAGCAAGCCACGTTGACATGGACAAATTAGTTTTCACAGCAGAGATGTCCGTACTTACACATACCGTCGCTATGGTGAAGATGAAAAGGTTTCGTATTTACACATTCGATAATTTACCTAATGGCGCACCGCTGTGATTCATTGCCACAGCCCGGTTGCCAAGCTACGCTGGCGTTTCCACATGTCGGAAGCCGCTTGCGGTGAACTGAATAGATGGAGAACATCAATAGCGGGAGTGCTTAGGGCAGCCATTATTCTGGCCAGATACTGTAATCACAGCAGGAAACTTTGTAAATCCTTATTTCAGCAGGTTGCATTTCACCAGAGGATGAAGCATTTTTTTATGAATTAGCATGACGGATTTGATGCAGGTTTGCATGAGCACCCTCCTCACCGGACCACTCCCCTGCCCCATCCATAGATCCACATGGCCCCTCCTTCACCATGGGCAAGGCAGTTTGGCTCCTCTGGGGCCTCGTCTTCAACAACTCCGTGCCCGTGCAGAACCCCAAAGGAACCACCAGCAAATTCATCGTGTCCGTCTGGGCCTTCTTCGCCGTCATCTTCCTCGCCAGCTACACTGCCAACCTGGCAGCCTTCATGATCCAGGAAGAATTCGTTGACCAGGTCACTGGCCTCAGTGACAAAAAGGTCAGTCACTGCTAAAGTTCAAGACATAGTTTGACTTCCAGCCAGTAGTTCTGATCCACAGAATACCAATTAAACTTCATAAAAGTTGAGCCGGTTAAGACAAGGGAGCACAACTTGTGCCAAGAATGTCAGTCTTGGTCTTGTACAGTCTTGGGACACACCTTCTGCCCACTGAACCTATCGGCACCTTAGCTGCTTGCCAGAAACAGATCTTGCATAGCAAGTCGGCACTGAAATGATGCACCTACTTTGGTCTCTGAAATTCTGAGCAGCGTCATTAAGGGGGCAGCAAAAAAGCTTGAGATTGATGGAGTAAATCAAATGCTTCACAGAGTATTCAAGTGGAAAACAACAGGAAGGGGAGTGGTTGTTTGGTTCACAGATCAGTCCTAAAAGGCAGAAGAACAATTCCAAACTGGCTACTCCTACTTCACAATCGGCTACGATAAACTCTGATGACCGTTCGGATAAATGCTTTTAATGTGCCGCTCTTTCTGATTTCCTAAAATGATTCGGATGTAAATTATATGTGTTGGCACAAGCCATAATCTGTTAGTATGCTTTAATTGTCTTAAAGACAAAAACTCGAGTCGCTTAAACATTTGTTCAGGCAGTTACATTGAGCAGGCTCTGCTTCCTTAGCCTGAGCTAAGAAGGAAGACTGAAGTGAGAGGACAGGCCATGGGGTTCAGGGAATTGTGAATAATTTGTATAATGAACAGGGCACAGTCAGGGGCTCCTGCATTGAGGTATCCAGAAGACGTGGTCCATGTATGACCAGCCAGTTGAGTATAAAAAGTCATAATCACAGAGTACTCAACTGGCTGGTTGAAACAAAATCTTGGTCCGGATTTTTACTCTCTGGACCTGAACTATCCACCTATGCCGATCCTACCATATGAACAATAAAAAGCACCATATAAACCAAAGGAAACAAAAACAGAATCAACACATATTACTGGCTGCTCTCGAGTTATGTAAAACCGGCTTAGTAAATCTGGATTTGCGCAAGATATATCTGAGATACGTGGAGTTTATGGAAGCACTAATGCAAAGAGGAAGCCTATGCCTGTAAGTAAATGTACACTTTATGTTTTCATTTATATAATAGGCATACTTTGATGAATGTTGCTAGTGTATTTTTGGCTTATGTGCTTTTGCTATTAAGTGTTTTGAATGGAGTGGGAAGGTAAACCTGACTCGTGTAAAATCTGACTTAGGTAAGGGTTTGTAGAGCAGATTACTTACATCATTTGAGAGCTGCCTCTATAAATACAGCCTGAGCTAAGGTTATGACAATATACCCTGCGTGTGTATCAGCCTGAGCAGGTTACTCACTGAAGGTAGCACCAAACGTTGCTGTAGGTAAATAACATTGACAGTGTAGGGTGTTTACAAAGGGACCTAATGTGTTGTGGCAGGGCTGACGATTCCAATCAAGTCACAGTGCCCTGCTGTCACCGGTGGGGAACATGTGAACGTCCATTGTGATGCCTTGTTGCTGTGGGCACCGACTAAGGCTTTTAAGACAAGAGAAGTAGGACCTGCAACTTCCTTTTTTCAGTTAGTCTTGGAGCTGGGAATGTTGGGTGTGGCGGCCTTAGCAACAAGACTGAAAATGGGGTATGACTAATGGAGGAATGTGGCCATGCTAATTTAGCTAATGGCTCTGGGTCTCTTCCATAGTTCCAGAGCCCGTATTCATACTCCCCACCGTTCCGCTTTGGGACGGTCCCCAACGGAAGCACCGAAAGAAACATCCGGAAGAACTACCCGGACATGCATCAGTATATGGTGAAATACCACCAAACTGGAGTCCAGGACGCGCTGGTCAGCCTCAAGACAGGGTGGGTATCCCATCATTCTCAGGGTTCCTCGTTCATCAGGGGGAGTACAGCCTTTGGGGAGAGCAAGACGATCTGCAGGATATTCAAAGAAAAACTGCCAATCAGGTTACTTAACCCTGATTTGCATAACTTCCACTTTGTTCCCATTTGCTGTTGGTATTAGTGTGTTTAGCCTCGTATTCCCAAACCAGGGCTTTGTTCCTGGGGACCCCAAACACCTGACTGCCACCTGCTTTTGTGTGCTGTGATTTTTTCCCATAAAAAGCCACAATCTTTGGTTTATGTCTTATTGTTTATTCAGATGTCTATTATCATTTACTGTAATCTTACACTGAAAATGACCCCTAAAATGAGTGGTTCTGGATCTTTTTATGTCCTTCCAGGATCTGCAGGCTTTCTCAAAGGGACCCGCCCTAGGACTTTTAGTGAGAGACAGGCACTCCAGACATGACATTAATTTCATTGTCAGCTTTTAAAAAGGAATAAGCTCTTACACATGTACAGTTACAGCCTTACAAATCCGCTTGGTCATTCATGTTCGATCTCAATGAAATTAGATTTGAAGGGTTACAGCTATAAACAGGAGTCCTGTGTGACTGCATCGGGGAGGGAGAGGGGGTGTATCTGTGTGCAGCAAACACGTGACCCTGACCTGTAGCTAGTACCCCAGCCCTGTTGCCATGGGTTCTCCGTGCTGCTCGGGGCCAGGCGGCAGTGGGTCAGTGGTCCACACAGTGGCTTCCCCCGCTGGGCAGTGTCACCCCGAGCCTGACATTTGACCCATTGGCGGCGAATGTCAGGGCTCCATTGGAACACGCAGGGGCCGCTGGCTTTCAGTTTGACCGATGCTTTGAGGATCCTCCACACGAGCCGGGGCTGTGGGATGCAGAGTCCTTCGGTAACTCCGGTGTCCGAGTTCGCACGGAATACCGCGCGGGCAAAGTGGGACGAACGTCAACACTGGGGCAAAGTCAGGTGACAGGCCCATTCAGCATCCACGTGTAATTACCGAAAATATCAAACAGACTCCTGCACGTCCTCCTGCAGCTCTACCCAAAGTTGATCTTAGTGGATTTGATGGAATAGCACCTCCTATGCATGACAATGTCATGAAAATGGAGATTTCGGTTTACGGATCGGGCATCACTATCACGTCCCGGTCTACCGGCAGGCAGAAAACCGTGCCAACGACTGCAGCGAAAACATCCTACGTATCGGTTTGTTTAGAAAAGGTAGAAAAATCTCAGTTATATAATGGAGAGCAAAATTCTTGGACAGTTCCTTCACAGCAAGCAGCCATGTATGGGATGTACTCTTTCGCTTTCCACCCACTTTCATGCCGTCATTTAATGGCAGAAAGGATTTTCTAAGGAGAGAGAAGAGAAATGCACGTCTTGTGCCCGGAAGCCCATAACCTTGAGAACGTGCCCGTCTTTAATGCCGCCTTCTATCGAACTCCGCCATTTGCATAATAGTCTGAGCGAGCCTTTAAATTGTCACTCTCTTAACAATAATGCGAATATTTTCGCTCTGTCACAAAAGGCCAAGGCCTCACCAATCACCAGGGCCGTTTCACTTGCGCATCTTTGATCGGGGAGCCTGCCGGACGCCGTGCGAGAAGCCCAACTTTGTTTGCCTTCATTTTAGGGTCAGCAAGGTAGATGTTTAAAAGCGTGAAAGCTCCGGGTCTAGCCATTCTGCACATTCTTTCAAAGCGTTCTAGAAGATAAAAAAAAAAGCTAAGACTTTGACCCGTTGACCACTCTGTTACACAAGGACGTTAAAGTTTATGTGAAGATACTTTCCTGAATGTGTTATTCACTGCTGAATGTAAAAAAAAATTAAATAAATATCTACATGACATCAGCGCTGAGAAGAGACGTATTAACAACAGTCCGTGACTTGACTGAATAATGGTTCCAGGGCTGTTAGGAGACGAGTTTGGTTTTAAAGGGACCGTCCCCATTTCAGCACACTGAGCCAGCTGCAAAGCCGAAGCGACAGACATCAAACCATTCTGACCGTCGCGTTCATTCTCCGGGGCTCTGGGACCGATTTTGTACATCACTTTCTCTCCCTGTGCTGCCTCCCCCCAGTAAGCTGGATGCCTTCATCTACGACGCCGCGGTGCTAAACTACATGGCCGGCAGGGACGAGGGCTGCAAGCTGGTCACCATCGGCAGCGGCTACATCTTCGCCACCACGGGCTACGGCATCGCCCTGCAGAAGGGCTCCTACTGGAAACGGCAGGTGGACCTGGCCATCTTGGGCATCATTGGAGATGGTACGATCCTGATTGATTGGGTGAGGGCTGAGGTGGGCTGGCTGCTCAGGTCGTGTTTTCCTTCAAGATTTCACGAGAGCTTTTAGTCACCTAAACAACTAGAGTTGTGCAGTTAGTGCTTTCAGGGGTTTCTTTGCATAAAAGCACCAGATAGGATGCATGGGACTGAATTCTGCTGATGGCATGGAGAGGGAGGCTCGTGGTGGTGAATGCAGACAGGGAGCTGGAACTTTCTTCATAGCGCTTAGGTGTGAATATTAAAAGGAAACTTTTTAAGCACTTAAATAACCTGTTGAATCGTGAGAAATGCACTTTGCGTATATGAATGTGATTCCATTTCTTTTTTAAAATCTTAGATTCTTTTTTTACCAAAGAGTGCCCTTAAGGCAAAAATACAGTGTGGCAGGTATCTAATGGAGAGAGATCATATTTGGAATCCCGTATGTTTGATTTTCTATAGTCTACAGATGCTACATAAAGCATGTTTTTGGTGCTACATATTCACAGATGGACTAAGTTCTACTTGTTATGTGAAGTAGGTTGACCGCTTGTTGTTCCATGAGAGCAGTGTCATGATCCAATGATGATTGATGGACCCTCTCTGTTGTGGGAGAGTGTGGCATGATAATGTCGGCATTAGGGGAGGGCGGCACACTGGTGTCATAGTCTTCAAACCTTCAGTGGTAATCTGAATACTTGTCCTTATATAGTATATGTAACCGGTTTATCTGCATTGTGTGAATTTTCTATCAAGCACACTCTGACAGAGAAATGAACGAATTCAAAATAAACAGATTTTCTGTGCTTGATTAAAGACACAACTAGCCAGTTAACACTAGAGCCGCCTGCTTCCCACGCCAGTGAACGTCAAACTCCTTTAACCTCCAAGCAAGATGTACTTCGGCGTATTAGAGCCATTTATTTGAGCGAATGGATTCGTAAAGCTTAAAGGTTTTCAATCGTCTTTTTTAAAATGCTGGATGTGGTTTATCTGTGATTTTATGTTAGTCAAAGGTTACGTGTTTTAACAACTGTATAAGGCAATGTTATTTTTTTATACGAATTAACTCAGGAGGAACTATTAAAAAACATACGTTTTCAGGGTTGCCAACTCTCACGCATCTGGTGTGATGTGCTTCCAGACTCATGCTCACACAAGAAATCTTACAGCAAATCTATATTGTTCCATTATAAACCTAAAATCAGCAACGTCAAAAGTGTTGGGGCAGTTTGTAAACCCTAGAGACTATTTCCAAGGTAATAAAACTGATGCATACATGTAAATGTGTGGGCATGTGTGCAGACTTGTGTCGAATTGAAAATCTCACACCAGCAAGCTGAAAAATGCTGACAATCCAGTTCATATATTATGATTTTTAAAAATGTACATAAAGGGACAGGACATACTACTCCTTGAAACCTACTAGCCTTACTATAAATAATATCGTGATATAATACCGTTTTCAAAAAGGGAAAAACTGTGTGATGATAATTTCAGGTTGTATCGCCCACCCCTAGCCTACATCATGAAGATGGTCCAAGAAAAGTCATTCGGTTTAGGTTTTAAGGCGGCTTTGTTTTTTGAGATATGTTGGGGCCAATCAGACACAAATTCTCAAATTCAGCTGTGGAAGTGCGAAGGTTAAGAAACTGAGAAGTTCTAGCTTGGAGTCCTGGGAGGTCTGTTTGTTGTGCCTTCAGTGGGGCGTTTGACCTGAATTCTGTCAGTAAAAATGTCTGCTGTATAAAGGGATAAACCACTTCAAGCTGAAGCGAGAAATATCCACTGAGCTTCTGTGTGGCGACGTGGCATATTTTTACACGTGTCACGTCCTACGCAGGTGAGATGGAGGAGTTGGAGGCACAATGGCTGACAGGGATCTGCCACAATGAGAAGAACGAGGTGATGAGCAGCCAGCTGGATGTGGACAACATGGCGGGGGTCTTCTACATGTTGGCTACTGCCATGGGCCTCAGCCTCATCACTTTTATCTGGGAGCACTTGTTCTACTGGAAACTCCGCTACTGCTTCACGGGGGTTTGCTCAGGCAAGCCAGGGCTACTCTTTTCCATCAGCCGGGTAAGAGCCAGCTTAAATGGGCACGGGTCACTCCTGCATTTTATCCTTCCTTGATTGGCACTTCGTTCTGTTACATTGTCTGTATCCGTTCCTTTTGCTTTTCAGGGTATATGGAGCTGCATTCACGGGGTTCATATAGAGATGAAGAAGAAGTCGGCTGACTTAGACTTCAGTCCACAAGCCAACATGCTGAAACTTATGAAATCGGCCAAACAGATGACCAATATGACCAATCTGAGTGGCTCCAGGATCAACTCTCCCAAGCGGCCAGTTGAATTTTTGCACCCCAATGTGCCTATGATCATGGACATGGTGTCAGACAAAGGGAATTTCATATATGCAGACAATCGCAGCTACGCCCCCAAGGAAGTAATCTATGGTGAAACGGGTGACCTTCAATCCTACCTGGCTAACCGACACAAGGACCACCTGAACAACTACATTTTCCAGGGACAGCACCCTCTGACTCTCAATGAAGCCAACCCCAACACGGTAGAGGTTTCGATGAGTGCCGAGGCAGCGCAGCTCAACGCCAAGTCCCGGGGTCTATGGAAGAAGCCTGGGGACGCCACGCGGCAGACCCCGGTCCAGGACACACTGATGCCTGACGCGCGCCTGTCCATGAAGAGCCAACGCTACCTGCCCGAGGACACTGCCCACTCCGACATCTCTGAATGCTCCAGCCGGGCCGCCTCATACAAGGACCCCGATAACAACCAAAAGCACTTGAAGCCCAAGGACAGCTTAAAAAAAAGATCAGTGACGTCGAAATACCCTAGGGATTGCAGTGAGGTGGAGCTGTCCTACTTAAAAAGCAAGCAGAGCGGCTCGGCTAGAGAAAAGATCTACACCATCGACTCCGACCGGGAGATGAGTCTGCACTCGGATCCTCTACATTACAGGGAGAGCAGGACCATTGCTGACGATTTGGATTACCCTGAAATTTATTCTGACCACAACGACAACTACAGGAAGGCAGAACAGCCCATCATCCACCTCAACAGCAGCCCCCTCCATCACGTTGACCCCAACTTCATCCCTGAGACTTCATATACAAAGCACTACAGCCTAAAGGATAAAAATCTTAGCCCACAGGAGACCAATGACCGGTACAAGCAGACGCACTGTCGGAGCTGTCTGTCGAAGGTGCCCAATTATGTGGGGCACTATGGAATGAGGTCCCCGTACAACCGCTGTGAGGCCTGCATACATACGGGCAACTTGTACGACATCAGTGAGGATCAAATACTGCCGGAAACAGTCAAGTCTTCTGTTCACCAGAATGACGTGTTTGCTCACTACTGGCCCCAGACAGATGGACCTCACGTGCAAAAGAGGAATAGACTGAGGCTCAGCCGGCAGCATTCCTTTGACAATATTGTCCTTGAGAAGCCCAAGGAGATTGACCTGGGCAGGCCGGCACGAAGCGTCAGCCTAAAGGAGAAGGACAGGTTCCTGGAGGATAGCGCATACATGTTCAACATTAGGCCCGACAAACTTTTTGGGAGCCGGTCAATGCTCTTCAACCATAACCTGGAGGAGAGCAAACGCAGCAAGTCACTCTACCCAGATCACACCTCAGATAACCCCTTCCTACACTCCCTGCAGGATGACCAGCACCTTGTACATGGGCGGAGCTCCACGGACATTTACAGACAGCTGGCTCCCATCAGACCGAGGAACGACAACAACCTGAGGTCCTCCGTAAAGTCCAACACCTCATACTGCTCCAGGGATGGCCGGATACCCAACAATATGTACTTTCCTGAGCATGCGATGCCTTATGTAGTTAATAAGAGCGCATACTCAGCTCCCCATGTTTTGAATTCTTGCAGCAATAGAGGAGTATATAAAAAAATACCTAGCCTTGAATCAGATGTTTAATGCCCTGTTTATATATAAGCTGTAATGTTAATCCACTTTAGGATGCCATTGTCACCTACACATATAAAAAGTACTCATGTACTATCTTGGTAAAAATTTTCAGTATAAGTAAGTTGGCCATACAGGGCTTGCCAAAGGTTTGAAGCTTTTTTTTTATTATTAGATGTCTTGGTGACATCTTCTGGTCTTGGAACAGATGATTAAATGGACAAGGTGTCTGGTATTAAGTAGTATAGGTGGGGGCTGCCTGACTGAGTACCTGTAATGTCACAGGTGCCGTGGGTCATACCAATCGACTCCTAATTCCTGTGTTTCCCTAAAGACGATCACTTCCCACTAGAGAGTGTTCCTTGGTGCTGGAGGTCCGTTCTTTCTAAAACACAGCGGCACAATCTTATCAAAAGGTGACACCGTCTAGTTAATGATAGTCAGGAAAAAAAATCATGTATCTGCCTTCCTTGTCTTCAATCAAGATGACATGGGGCAAAAAAAAACAATTCAGGAGTTGATTATGAACTCTAGGTTTTTCAGACAGGAACCCGAGGCAAGGAAGAGAATTTGATAAATGGTACTGCAGATATAAAATATAGCAATGTATCTTTTATTGCATTACTATATTTGTGGGACTCTACCATTCGAATCCCATTTTAGGATGGTCTACCACTTAACTTTTGGTAGCGTATTTGCTGACCTCCCCCACCTTTTGTTTTCAAATGAATAATTTGAAACTGCAGTGTGAACTAGTTTATTTTGCATGTATCGTTTTTGGTACCGGTGAAAGAAACAAAGCACGCCTTCGTTTAATGGGTTTAGTCTGGCTGACGCAAGTAGAATGCCTGCGTGATTAACACTTGACCTGCACATCTCGGTAGGTCTTCTCTTAGGATCGAAAGCGAGGGATTGCAGTTGAACTTGCTCGAGATGCATCGTTTTGGGAATTCTCCACCTTAAAACAGGGTAACGGCTTTAGCGCCCTGTCCACAGGCGTGGCCGGTCCTGCTGCGGTTAACGAGTGTGCGACATTTCTTACTGACTGTGTTCAATACTTGTGTTTTTCTGGGCTGTGCACTGTGACTCTCTGTAAGAGGGCAATGAACTCCCCCTTTATTGTGGTTAAACGACGAAAGCGTTTGTTGTGGCATGTCAAACCACAAGGAAGCAAATATTGGTGGCATACATATATGACTCCATTTGGACTATGAATGGCAGGATATTTTGGACATAACCGGGCGTTTTGGAGATGTTTATAACCTAACCACTTCTTCCCTTTTGTAGGAACTGAACACCAGTTATAAACCCTCCATCGCTCTTTCTAGCTCAGACTTTTACTTCTAAAAAACGAAGATGCACTCTTTGTTAATCATACTGAAGCGATTATTATTTTATTGGGAAACTATACCTCAGGAGACCGATTGTACGGAGGGAGTTTAGTAATGTTGTTAGATGAGAACAAACACGCCCATTCACTACTCGTGTCAGGTACGACGATCACTGTTTCGTGCTGTGTTCTGTATTTGTTCGTCCATCGAAAGTCTTCCAGTACGATTACTCTCCTGTGAACTGTTACGGAGGCAAAATAACGGATGGTGATGAATTTTACAGAAATTGTGATTGAATTACTATTAGTTTGATTTTCTCTTCGATAGATGATTTTGCATTTGGGACTAAAAAAAAAAAATCAATAAAGAAACAAACACACTGTCCACCAATCCAGTAGGGTTTTCGATGTGTTACACTTTTAAAGGATTCTTATGCTACCCATTTTAAACTCTGTTCACGTTGTTTGCAGGAGGTGAAAGTTCAACTGTGTCAATGTTAAAATGTTGCCCGAGGAAGACGATGTTTGAAAAATATGCACATGTAAAATACAAGCGCCGAATATGTATGTATGTATTTACTGCCTTTATTTTCTTTATCCATTATTTTCACTCGCACATCAAGGCTAATCTTTACAGAGACAAAAAAAAATGTACTTTGCATTTATAAAAGCATGCAAGCCAAATGTAAGACATTCATTATTTATTTGTTTATTTATTGATTTATTTTTAACGATGTCAAGGGCACTGCTTATGTGTAAACAGGGTGTGCAAAAAAATGGCAATGATGTTGGTATACCGTGATGTGGTGATACTGTTGCCTTGGAAACCAGCAGAGCGTCAGCCTTTAAACCCAACCTGTGGCTCAGTGCCCACCTCAGTGGGAAACCTTCATTCCGACGTGTGGTGATGTACCTGCAACCTAACCCTGCTTCTCCCTGATTGGCTGGATGGGATATCAATGGCTATATTTTCCCTCCTCCCAACCCTGCTCAGACTTTTTAAAAATAAGGACAAAATTTTTTTGAGTCTGCTGTCCCTCCAAAGAGATGATTTGTTAGTGGTTCATCTTTACTACTCATTGATTGCTGTAGAAATAGTTTTTTTTTTATTATTCTTCAAAGGCGTTAGGACATATTTAAAATATTAGCCGCCTGTAAATCACTTGTAAATGATTATATAAATACATCATTATAAAGACTAAACAATATTTTTTGTGTGAATTCCACAGTTTGTATAGATAGAACTGATTTTCTCTGGAATAAGTAGAGTTAGTTAGACATCATACACAAGATCTTAATTTAATCATCACTTTAAGTGATTCTCCAGCCTCTACCTGGCAGGCAAATGTGAACCTCAGCCACTGGACTTCAATTAAGCTTGAATTTTTTGACCTCTGGGTGTTTTTTTGGGACTTAGTTTGGGGATGGGGGGGGGGGGTTGAATTTCCTGTGTAAATATCTTCTTCTTCACTCCAGGTAAGCTTGGATCAAGCATGCCTAATGACTGACTGCTGAAAGAACTTTGTTTCCATCGACTTGAGTTCATCCCCTGTGTTCAATGAGTCACGGTAACGGTATCTCTCATGGTCTTCATGCTCGTTATCCAAAGTGCCAATGCTTCACTGATCACCATGACAAGCTAATGTAAGGAAATGGCTACTGGTATCGCCCCTGCAGCTAATAGACCAGAACCTTCTCTGTTCCTTCGACAGAGATTTGCGAATGATTTGGTCCAATTGCTCCAGATGGGATAGTATACTTGGATGTAGCTGTCTTGTGCTGCATGGGTTGGGTATCAATTCCAATAGTAAACAAAAGAATTATTGGAAAATATGGGGGCTGTTATAGCGTTTTCAGGCTAGACAAACTCCATTGACAGTGGAAACAGTCATTAGTACAAATAGTTTATTTTTCTTTTATTTGTCTAATCTAACAGATGTGATATTTAGTTTTCATCAGTGCAAATGTAGGATGACGTCAATAAGCAAATTAGTTTAGCACATGCAAACAAATTATTAAACATTGATACACATCAGCAATTAGTGCTTCTCTTTGAGATAACAAAACTCCATTTTTAAATAATTTATATTCTTGTATGAGACGATCGTTTATGTTACTTATTACAGAACATTTCTGAGGACATCAGAAGGGAGGAACCATTGTTCAGTGGAGATAAATGTTGCACTGGGGAAGAAATTGAGGCTGTACACTCATGTAAAGGATAGGCCACTTCATTATAGAGAGAGCAGGGATTTGTTAAATAATTAACAAAATACTTGGGCACTTTTAGTAAATTCTATTAAAAAAAAATACAAAAGAAACCAATAAAACACCAGGGCACTGTTCCAATCCTCATTTTTTGAACATCCCAGCCAAAAGCAATGAATTCCCTTTACACAGGTTACTACCCAACCGCTGCTGCATTAAAAACTAATTTGTTTTCCTCCAAAACAACCACTTTGCTCAGGACTGTTTTCATATGAATAGGGAAAAAAAACAAACGACGAACCAATAAAAGATAGTAGCAAGTCTCAGTTTGGAGAACCGTGCAGCTGCTTATGGGAGAGCAATTCCGTAAAGCCAAGGGCTGCAAGGCACCTGTCCAGCGCCTCCTACAGTTAGTCCTCGTACTAAGGGACTTTTAGGGGGATGTCGTTTCTGCCCCATAAGCCGTGGTGAAGGTGGGAGCAGGATGAAGGCAGGACCGCCTCAGGGATTTGTTTCCGTAAAAACGCATCAGCCGTGCCTCGCGTTCGCCGCTCTGCTCCCCAACCCCCATGCAAACGCCAAGCGTCGATTTTACTGCACTACTTCCGTTTCGGTTCTGACTTTTCCCCAAAAAGAGAACCGCGGCACGTGCACATTCGTATCGATGTGTGACTGTTGGAGATCCTGGATTTCACCGGGTTCTTTGTTTACCTTTTGCTAAATTCTCCCTGTCGCTCCAGCTAAGAGATTCGAAGCACGCCGAAGGTGAAAGGACTCGGCGCTTCTGTGGGTGCTTCGTTTTCTGGAGGTACCGTGTTCGGCATAGACCTAACGGGATACGTGCAGTCTTTAAGCGGGCCTTTGGCACTTTGATTAAAAAAAAATAATCACTGATCACGTTAGACAAAACGTTAGACATTGCTTCTTTGTTCCTATTAACTAACTACCTTTTCATAGAAATTAGCATTAATCTTGTGTTCTTTTAAATTAGAAATCACTTGACAAAATGATTTGTAGCTGAGGACAGGTGTGTGGGAGGGTAGGTGAGCATGGTAGCTATCACTTAAAGTCATGTACTTTCTGTAATAAAGCATTGTCACTTGTCTGTTTATAAAAATGTCTTTAAAGCCTTTTGTGTGATTTGGGATTCACCAGTTATACATTAACTGACAGCATCTCATTCTTTTCTCCTAAAATGCATGAGAAAGTACTAATTCTACAGGATGGTTTGATGCAAATCCCCAATTCTCTCTGTTCCAAACTTTTATAACATGAGTATAGAATGAAACGTTGTACTGTGTTTTAATTTTGTATGTGTAGATCATGCCAAGTGAATGGGTTAGGGGTGTTTTTTGGGTGAAAATGTACATATGTCACGGAAGGAATTTGCAAAGTAACAAGATGTAAAAAAATGTAAATAAGTAAAGGTTTCATTTTTCTAATAAAGGGTTTTTTCTGTCACTTTATATCAATGCTGTATTCTTAGGCAACTGGCTCTATGAATGGCAAAACCTTGGTGGCTAAGTGAGATTCCTGGGAAGACAGGAAAGGGACTGAGAGATGACTGAGAGGAGCTGGAGCTCCATGCTGGGGATTTGCACTCGCTGTGACCGCGGAAAGCCCCAGGTGCATTGTGGGGGAATATGGGAACCCTGTGAGTTTTGACGCCTAGATATTGCACAGCTTAAGGGTATCGGTTCGACAGTCGCTGCCAACGTTAACGCTCCTGGGGAATTTTGTGGGCGAGAGTTCGGTGAGGTGGGCAAAATTCTGCCAAAAAGGAGGTGCAGAGTTTCCTAACTCCTCCTGTCCCTACGCCTCCATCTGGATTCAACGGAGGCACAAGGCCTCCAGTCATTTGCATTGACTTGGATAACTGAGTAGTCTCACTGTACAAATTTGTAGCATCTCTGAAAACCCCCTAATTTTCACATTCACCCCTTACGGGCCAAACTAATTATTTATTGGGTCTTGGATCTTGCTCATGGACCTGTCCGATAGCCATGCGAGAGCAGCCTGAAACATACGTCCACACGTGATACAGAACGCTCTGCAAAGCCTTTGACTTAGAACATCATGTGACCGAATCAACTCATAATCCGTTTTATTTCATTATCTGAACAAAACAAGATTAAGGGACAAGTTGCCCAAATTGCACGGAACAGATGTTGCCACATTGTGTTAATGTATATACTGTACAACACCAGTCAAAAGTCCGGACACACCTGCTTTTACTGCATTTGTCTCTGTTATTCACCTTATAGTAAGTCCTTGAGGTAATGAAATAATATATATCAAATATTGCAACGACTAAGAGAAGAACCTGGAACACTTCTCCAATAGTCCTGAAGGAGTTTCCACAAGGTGGCTACCTTGCTCTTACTCTTCAACCCAACTCATCCCCAACCAGCTCTACAAGGTTTAGGTCGAGGGATTGTGGGGGCCAGTTCATGTGGGGGCCAGGTCATCTGTCACATCACTCCATCTCTTTCCCTCTTCACTAGATAACACAAAGTCTTGAGGTGCTTAAAGTTATTATCTTGTTGAAAAACAAATGATGTGCACTGCATATATATATATAGTTTCTCCTAGATTATGGGTAACACTCACAGGTTATTATGACAAAGTTAAATTAGCGCTAATACAGGTTGATTCAATACCACTTTTCAAGCAGTGAGGCAACATTTAGCAGTACTCAGATATAATCATTATTTAGTTAGTCCTAGGGAGGGGGCTACTCTCAATTAAACAATGCTGAGAGTATTAGAACAACTGAATAGTTATTTTAGAAAGTAACTATTACTTTCTAAAACTATTACTTTTCGTAGGACTAATTAGTCCTTAGCTGTTGTCCTACGAAGGAATTAATAAGTTGGACCTTCATCTGCACCCTTCTGAAACCATAAAATCCCCCACAACAGTACAGTCGTCTGGCAAAGGAAGCGGATCATTCCTGAAATACGAACGCCCGACATCCTAGGCATTTGTTCGGCTGTGAGTGGATTAGAGATTCTCTCCCTGGCGCAAAAACTCATAACAATGTCTTCCGAAAGGAAAGAAAGCCCTCGAGGCAGAGTTGCGAAAAATAGCAGCAAAAAATAATTTTAGCCCCCCCCAGCCCATCCCAGCCTGGGGCGCCAAAGGTGGAAATGCACAGCGACAGCGTAATATGACGCTGGTAGATATCGGGGAGGCATCTGCAAGCTTAGATTTGCAGCTAGCCGGAGTTTGCCCTCAGAGAGCAGCTTCGTCACCCAGTAGGGGAAAAGGGATAATTTTACTCTACCCCTCCAAAGCTTATCACGGTCTATCTTCAGTCTGAATCACTTAAAGGGTTGCAATTAATCATGGCGTGCCTTATCTGCACTTTGCAGCATCAAAGCCGTAATTAATTATGTTACATGCTCTCTTTGGACAGCATCATCAGCTGAATTACTCCCAGTAATGGATACACGGTGATAAAAACAAGGAGGCCCACTGAATAAATGCCTTCTTCGCCCATCTTTTGATTCCCGCTGACGTCTTTAGAGGTCCTGTAGCTGTTGGGCTCCAGTTGCCCCCCCCCCCTCTGCAAAACACCCCGCTCACTGTTTTCTTCAAAATATTTTATCAACAAGACCAGAACGGACCATGGCAGTGATGCCAAGAGCAAGTCAGCCTCACACGGGTCCTCCCACTTGAGAAACAATTCAGAAGAGCACCCCAGGGGATGGAGGTGTCAATTGGGCCGGCACATTCGGAACGCTGGGGCTTCGTTCAAGGTCCACGAAACAGGGGAAAGATAAGGGTTGGCGACAGCCGTTGCCGGGGATAAGTGTTGAAGGTCAACTGCCCATGTGCCAAATGTCACGTCGAGTTGGAGCAAAGTCGTTACGACGGAAGGTCTTGATGGCTCTGTGCTGTTTTTACTTGTTCCATCAAGTGGGATCTTAAAAGACACCGAACTTAGTATTAAAATCTGAGCAAACAGTTTCTCCAATCATCACTTTGACAGCTGAGCCTGATTGCTGGCTAATTCCTGTACAGTACCAGGGAGACAATATGACATGATAAAAAACCATTGTGTGATGGCGTACGTGTCGTCCCAGTTGATGAATCAATATTAAAAGGCTACATTCACTACCAGATGCTAATCCAATGCCAGTCACAAATGTTCTGCAGTTCATGAGTACAAATATTATGTACAACCCAATACAAGTGACAGCAAAATGTTTTATATCTTGAAACAGGGATTTCCTGCTCCTGGTATAATTAAATGAACTATACCGGGCATTTCTCTGGATTAAATGATAGATATGACACATGCTTCTCCAGGCCTGCTTCAGGACTAATAATGTAGCAGATGTCTCTCTTTCCACTTCTCTGAATAAGGGAGAGATTCATAAACTGAGTGCTTTCTCTGGAGGAGGATGCTGAATTTTCAACAGCCCGCACCGCTTTCAAATGGGCAAACAGCTTCCCCCCCCCCCCTTCACGTGGCTGGCGTTCGCATGCAAATATGCTCGTCGTAAATGGTTTCTATTGAAGGAGGGATGGATAGACCCCGATCATGAGGACTCTACCAGTGAACCGAGCATGGAATTGGTCGTAATGGCTGACGCTAGACCCGATTCTGGGGGTAGTCGGTGGGTCTGTCTTGAGCAGGGCGATGGAGACCCAACCCAGGTCTGGGTTTTATGATTGGTGGTGCAGGAGGCCAGAAGATCTTAAATGACAAGAAGAGGCAAGCAAGTCTGAGCACAGATTTTATAGAATGACAGAAGGTTCCCCTAAACTTCACTTTGATTATATGTCTAGCGAGACACGAGTCATTTACTTGGTAGAACTGGCAAAGGAATTGTACCGGGAGCAAATACATATCTTTCATGCATGAAGAGTTGTGATTATGGCTGTATTGCTTACATTTAGAGGTTAGCCAAGGCTATCACCCAAAGCAGTTAAGCTTTCACCCAAAACAGCTGACGACATCATTGAGTATCTCGCTGGGGCAATTCAGTACTTCAGTATACTACAGCAGCAGAGCTCTCCTGGGAGATGAACTGGAAACCTTTGCAAGTCCTTTGCTATCGACATTACTTGAGCTGAGGGATAAGGAGGCAGAGCTGCACAGCTGCCGCTGTCTGGCACTCTACTTTCAAGAATTCGCCAACGGCCTAAGAAACACTGATTGGCTGATTGATCGACTGATTGATGATTGTTGATCATTACCGCCCATCGCCTGGAATATTGCTGCACTCGTGTCCCTCTTCGGCAGCTACGACAAGACAGCAAATCATGCAATTAGCAAGTTAGCCAGCTTCTTTACGGGCATCGCTTAGCACGTTTGACTGTGATAAATAAGCACCAGCCAGCTTTTGGTGACTCCAGAAGAGTTTGCTATTGGAGAATCAGGCCTTGACTGACAGCAGGAATCTGAGCTTCTTCTGAGACCATTAATGCAAACTGGCATGACAACTGGTGCTTTGGTTTCAATATCTCCTTGACTTTTCGTGCTTATCTCCCAAACACCGAGATTCCCGTCTGGGCACCCGGGCTACGGTCAGACTGTAGGCATCCTTATCTTCATCCTGTCCCCAGCGGTTTGAGGCACCGCTCCGTATGGAAAAATAAGAAGAGGTGAAATAATGTTTTTTTTTATTCAACAGAGATGGAGCAAAACAGCAGCTTCTCTGATCCTTATCGGCTGAGTCTATTCAGCCAAAAGCCAAGTCGCTGTTGTCTGGTTATGACCTTTCGGCTTACAGGGTTTGCACGGTTTAACTTGTTTACCTTGAGGATGAAGGTCGTGCTCGTTTAAAACGCTTATCGTTACATTTACATGGAAAGAATCACGTAAATTTTTTCATATTAAAGACATAGTATCGGTGTGCATGGGTGAGGGTTACTTTAACAAAGATAGCTGCAGGGTGGCCAGCTCTGTCGAGAGAATTACGACAAGGATTCCCTTGCTCTGCGACTAATACACAGCATTTGAATTTGTTTGTGAGCCAGATGAAGATCGCTCATATGTGTCACACCTGGCCTGTAGGTCTTATGGAGCTCAGAACTGAAGTTTTTACCAATTTAGCGAGTCAGGCCTCACAGCTTCCTCTCAGTTCTGGATTTGTTCTATGAAGGCTTATGTTCTATGTTTATGCTCTGGCGGGGTTCAACTCCCACAGTTTGAAACCAAGCAGTCATCAAACTTTGACATTTCCTGCTTTCCCTTAACCGCCTACCAGCATTCTGTGGGCCACGCTGGGCCGTACAGGTTACGAATAATGAAATCCAAAGGCCCCGCGAGGATACAATGAATAAGAGTGTCCTAACCAGACTCCAGCAGCTTGGCGGAATGAACTATCTGCACGCTCATGAATTTGCCCTGATCTGTAAGGGGTGCACAGGGAATTTTTTGGATCAGAAACGAAACAGGAGATCAGGAACGGACTAATAACCCAGAGAGATGTGGTTCTCTGGCTGCTCTGTCCATTCCTATTCCAGGTCCCAGCAGCTCGCTTTGGGATTCTGGGACGGCAAGATTTACTTAATGCTGTTTCAATTGCGTGGGAAAAGTCATCGGCTGCTTTCTCCTTCACCGAGACCCTAAGACATAGTGTATGACGTTACTTAATACTGGCCTCATGGTATCCAGAGCTCCTTACGAAGTTTAAACCAGGTAAGTGCATTTCAGGCTAATATCCTTTATCTGTCATAAGCCTGTCAGCTTATCAGGGCGTTTCCCATGTGGGTGTTGAGGCTGGAGTCGCATGATGTCATTTAGAGCTGCAGCGGTTCATCTGATCACTACCAGGAGTGTCTTGTTTAGTTAGTACTGAAGGATCACACGAGGTATGGGCTGTCGTGACACACGTTACACCAGGCACAGCTTCAACCAGTGATATTTCAGTTATAATCTGTCCTTCTGCTTTATGCTCACATTTTTATGACCCTTCCGCATAACTTTTCAGTTCTCTCTACTTTATGAATATAGATTCATTATTTAGCGTAATCTCTTCCGGATTTTATATCTCGCTGTACCCGTGTGCATCGCTTACTCAGATCATTATACACCACACTGTACCGTGACAAAGACTTCGAATGAGGCAGAAGTAAGGTTTTTAAAATAATCTTCTGAAAGAAATGACTCACTTTAATCGACAAAAAAAAAAGCTATTTACATGCAAGAGTTTATATGGCGGTGTTACAAATAGCAAAATGTGTCTTAGATTTTCTGAATTAAGTCTGATTATGAAAGCGCAAGCCCGTTCTTTCTAATACCAGAAAGTGATTGTGCCCCACGGCAAAATGGAGAACTATTGAAAGATTTGAATTCTACCTCCCATCATGAGGAACTCAGAAACAGAAGCACTTTCAATTAGCTTTCCAGTTAGCTGCCCGAGATATTGGATTCATTTGCAGATATTCTAAAAAGCTGATTTGACATTACCATGCTTCCCTGGATGGCGCCTGTCACTTACTATAGATCTGTGCGATCGATATCCTTTAGGTTAACAAAAAAACCACTTGTGGCTAACGGACACACATTGTAACGAAACTCATTACGTCGTATGACCTTTTTCGAATATTGTTCTCATTAGTTAGATTTTACGGCAAGAGGATATTTATGTAATGACAGTTAATTATGCTGGCATATATTCAGTTGTTCATTATGCTACACAAGACGCCCTACCTCAACTAAAAATCTAAATACGGATTTTTACTGATTTTTTTTTTACCTGAGTTTGAATCCATCTTGTCTTAAGACAATATCATTAAAAAATATATCATTGTCACATTACAGCATGCAAAATCACACACATCGGGTTTGTAATTACCCAGCTAACATTTAACGTTGGCCCAACGTTGGTAGAACGTCGGACATAACGTCGGCCCAACGTCATTAGCAGACGTTGGCCAGACGTGCATCTGCACATCAGGTTTACGTCAACTCAATGTCCGCATCAAACGTCAAACGCACGTTTGTCCCATGAGTTAGTCAATACCCGACGTTGTCAGGACATGAAGCCAACGAAGAAAAAGGGATTGTTATGGAATCCTTTAAACTTTTTCTGTGGAGGTATAGGTTGTACAGTTCATCTTGATCTGAAAAGAAATCTAAATTCGATCTTGGACATAGAGTAAAGGTCTATGAGACGTCTACCAGACGTTACACCGACGAAAAATTTGGACGACATCAAGTGTATTTCATCGATTCAGAAAGAAAGGAAATTAGCCTATTAAAAGGCAGTTAGTGTATCTAACAAACAATAATATCCAAAAATCTTATTTTCATTATGTAGACCATTATGTTGGCCAGACGTTGTGTCGAAGTCCGCTTTTGACCATCGACATAACGACCAACAGCCGACGTCGGCCCAACGAACCAATGCTAGCTGGGTATATCTTTGTGGGGACTCTCCATTCATTTCTGTGGAGAAAACTCTAATCCCAACATGACGACCTTAACCTCTACCCAGCCCTAACCTTAACTGTCACAGGAGATCGCGGGCAAAACGTCGATCGTGAGGGCAAGCGGGAATCGGGGCAAACGAGGGTTTAATAATAACAACGGGGATCTCACGCGAACAAACATCAATGACAGACCAGGGAAACCGGGGAGACCAGGACTTAAATACACAGGACTAATCAAAGTAACTAGACCAAGCTGGGTACAATCGGGAGAAAACACGTGGGTAATCAGGGGGCGTGGCACACAGGAGGAGCGGACGAGCCGGGCATGACACTTAACCATAAGGACATTTTTTAGTTTTTTGATTGCACTCACAGATCTTTGTAGGGACCTGAGAAACGGTCCCTACAACGTCTAAATAACTAGTTTTTATCACATTGTGCAGGACATTTGGTCCCCACAATGTAGTATAAACATAATACACATACCCACACGCGCACGTCACACTTAGCATCATTAAGCGCGATCCTCTGTGAATTATATGGGTTGCAGCCGATTGCCTAAAGTTTGTCAAATTTATTGCTTGCGAAAATAAGAACCAACGAATCGTGATTGGAAGACATTTCTGCAAGTTTCCGGAAGCTGACTGTCACCCTTCATGTCACGGATACAATGGCAATACGCGCTGAGTCCTTTACACTGGCAGATCCCTAATTATATCCATGAATTTAAAAAATGATTAGGTGTTAAACGGGATTCTCCAGTGCCGGCATAATTCAGCTAGCTTGGCGGGCGTTTATCTCATCCTCGCCAGCCCATTGTGTGCACTGCACACTGCGCACTCCACCTCGTCAAGCATTATCCATACGGGTCCTGCGTCATCGTCCCGCTGAGGGTTTTAAATCGCTCCCTTAAACCCCGTCCATGCAATAATAGCAAAGGAATAGCAAACTGGCTATGATCCGGTCACCATCAAAAGCTGACTCATATCCATCAAAAATGAAGAATAATAATTACAATCACTGACAGGCGCGGACTGCTCAATCAGGAGATTCGGGAGAATTCCCGGTGGCCGCTTTGCTGTCGTGCCGGTCAGAAACAAAATAATTTTACAACTTTAAAGTCTACAAAAATGCTTCAGAATGTTAACCAGTCAATTTTCTCACACACACACACACACACACACACACACACGCACACACACACACACACACCAGACCACAACTGCTCTGCGTAAGGAAACGCGCGGATATGTGGTACGCGCGTCAGTGTGATCGCTTGTCAGAACAGAGTGAACGCAGTGCACAGTTGCTAAGGTACCTCAGCTAATTGCTTGATATTTGCTAATGAGTGGAAGTGTCTCAAACGGTGGATATTATGGCGCTTTTCCACTGCCACCAAGAACCAAGCTGTACCCGAGCATTGCCAGTGGAAAAGCGATAACAGAAAGAGACCATGCAGGCAGGCAGGGCTGCAAAATTCAGACTGCTCAAACAGTTAAATATGCTATTTATTATTTATTTTCTTCTTGAAATGGCATTAATTTATTGAGATAATAAGACTCGAACTGTGGCGTCATTTATCAAAGTTCCCCCAGAACGAAAACAAAATAGGCTGATCTTGGAAATAAAACTCTCGGGCTGAAAATTAGTTCCACTCTATTCCTGATCACTGGCATTCTATTAAAACTTTTGACTATAAAACTAAAAAAAGTGATTTGAAAGTGCTCTCCTTTTTATGAGCACTGCATGTAAATATCCCCTCTTGATACATGAGTTTCAATCCTCTCTAATCTTAACGTTTGCTGTCCATGCATGCTAACCTACAGCGTGACACAAGCAGAACCAGTGAAACCCATCTTCCAGCTGCCGGGCCTGGATGGGTCTATGTGCAGCCGGGCAGCACAGTGCGGGTCGGAAACCCGGAACTAGCTAAGAGATGCGGATTAAACTAACTCCAAGTGTTTGGATTGCAGAAGGAAGCCAAAGCACTCAGGGCAAGCCTGCATAACATGGAGAGAACATGCAAACTCCAGAGCAGAGCAGAAGTGGGGTTGCATCCTCTAATGCTGGGGGGCGTCAGACATCACTGCTACTGCCTGAGCCACCGTGTTTCCCAGGTGATGACATTTGACGAGTAAAGTCTGGTATTACCTTCATGTTTCAAAAATAATTTGATACTCTCCCACACCTGCCTGTTGGTTTAATGCAAGGACACAGGGTCCTACAATCCACCACGGAGACAGAGACAAGCTACTGCCATTTCCTCAATCCCGTGTGGAAAAGGATGTGATGATTTTTGATAGATAACTGACACCAGAATTGATGACGGAGGGCATTAATTGCTCATTCTGCTTACGTTTGAGCAACATGTAAGTCGTGTGGAGATTCTTAAAATTATAAAGATGGGTCACACATCCCTCGCTGCATGGCATATGGGCAAGACGCTTCAGACTGTGCATCCAATTCTATCAATCATGGGTATTCAGTATATCATGTGGTGAGAAATGTAAAATTGATTTTCGTGAAATGCTAAAGGTGCTGCGGGATCTAGCCTCTTTTACGTGTAACAATTCCTCTCTTGTTTTGCGTAGGTGCTGCCTTCAGAGGAAGATTATAGTTGTGGTCATATAACCAGGGGAGAATTCGAAACCTCCTTGAAGTGCTTGCAATGATAAAAGTTCAGCCCGCAGCTGTTTAGTTTATTATTTTTGGTTAGTAATAGAGTATGTAAATGAGTCGACTCTTTGCCCCTAATGGTAATGTAATTTGCTGCATGACAGAGTACCCTCACAAAGTCAAAGCCCTGCCCAACTAGCGAGTCAGCTTGTCAGCGAGGATGCGTTACTTTGCCTGCGTGAGTGAGTTTGCGTTCCCACGTCCGTTTGTTGATCAGTGCGCGCTCTGCTCTGTGACATTGTGTGCGAATGCTCCTGTGGTTGGGCGTATTTTTTTACAGGAGAACAGTGACGATAACGGTCCACCTCTTGGAGACACGCAGTCTGTCCACGGTGATCGTGAGTCTGTCAGTGTGCCCTTCGGCCTGTTTGTGAAGCCGAGGGTGAACAGGAGCTCTTTTTGACACCACAATGGCTGCCTTTTTTCTAAAGGTTCTTCGCAATACAGACTGGAGTTTAATCTTTGCCGGTCCTCTGGAGAGTAAGTAAAGCCTGTGGTGGAAATACTGCTACTGCCAATGAAGAGAGAGAAGCTTATAGATAAAATGTGTTTTAAAAATGATCTGTTCTAAACTGAGTTATTGTTTAGCATTTCATTGACCTCTACATACATGGTATGCTATCTTCTGCCATTTGTGATGTTTAACCCTTGAAATTGAGTTTCAGATGGTAAGATCAATTGCTGCATGTCTGTCGTAAATTGTCGCATTTATAGTCGCATTTATAAAGCCACTCTCGGGGTTTGTGGTCTCTGTCGATCCATCAGTTTCACTCCAAAATGCAGCTTTTCAGACTGCCTCGCCAGATATATAACTCTATGACTAAAATGACGGAGTCAACAAACAAGCCCGTTTTGACATAATTGCCACGGACGGCGAAATATGTTAGGAATAATGAAGGACTGGCGAGATGCCATGTACGCTTCTCCATGGAAACCTGACCTCGGCAAGGTCCATCTGCTTGTCGCAACATCGGCCGCAACAGATGGACAGCGCTGTGAGTGGCGCGTTGACCTACGACGGACATGCAGCCGCATCAGGCACAGGTGCCGTGCGGAGACATGCGTGCAGGATTGTATGCGGTACCATACCCCTGCCACTGCAGTTCCGCTTCTTGGGGTAAGAGCGCATTTCGCCAGTAAACTTCACCCGAGGCTGTCTTGACATCACAAGATTGCCATGGGTCACCTGGCCGCTCTGCCGGGGCGAGCTCATCCTGAACTGGTCTCAGAAGATGTCATCTCTATTACCGCTAATAACGGAAACAGCCAGCAGTACGACTGGAGCTGGGGGTCCATGCTCTATATCCATATCTACATCCATATCTATATCCATGATCATTAACCAATAAGTGTCCAGCTTTCGCTACTCATATAAACATCCCTTAAATCCAGGAGAGGGTTTGCTGTTTCTGGTGCCCCCACTCCAAAAGTCCCGCCCCCCACCAGTAGTGATTATTTGTGGCCAATAGTGGGCCCCCAAATGCATGGCAAACACCAGTGCTGCCTAAACCTTCCTTACCTAAATCCTGACTTGAAACCACCCCCCTACCAATAACCTCGTCTCCTTGACAATGAAGTCCTTTTTTTGTTTGAAGATTAAGATGAATTCCACTATAAAAAATGACATTTCAGAAAACCTGAAAGTACCCATTTATCCTCGTCGATCCCGACCCAATCAGGGCTCCTTGCCGGCTATTGCAAAGCTCTCCGGCACAGCAAGTGCCATTTGATCCACTACTCACCCATCCATTGTGGACGGAGTGGTGGCTCTGTGGATAGAGCTCTGTGTCAGCAATTAGAAGGCTGCAGGTTTGAATCCCATGAATACCAGGAGGGATCCTACTCTTTTAAGCCATTGAGCAAGGCCCTTAGCCTGCAGTTGCTTCCTCCTGGGTATGACGTTAATCTACATAAAGCCCTGTAAGGAGGTCCTCCAATTTACAGGGAATAACTTGGGGGTTGGTGGCAGGAATGGCTCTCCAGCTACTGGGAAAAACACACTGGTCCATCCAGACTAGTGTGGTGCTGAGGTGTCACCTGCCACACAGCTGCACTCAGGCTCTCGTCCCTGTGGTTGTTTGTGGTGTGGTGGGGGGGGGGCAACGTGCTGTCATCAGCGCAATGCTCCTTATCTACCTACCTATCTTACCCATCCTCGCCCCTTTAAATGGGCAAACTTCCTCCAAGGGCCGTCGTTACACGGCTGCCTTGTTTCCTCATCAGTGATTATGCCGTTACCTTCAATCCTGGCAGAAGAAACGGCTGATTTTGGGTCATGGGTTGTCGACTCCTTTTGCTTCCTCCGAAGCGTAGTGCGTCATCCATAATCGAACATCTGGGTTAAACCCACAGAGAATGAAGTGACAGTGTGCAGTATGCCTGAAATAACAGAACGCGAATCTATTCGTTTTTAATTTTCATCTTCTTTATCTTTATTCGAGGCTGTTTAACATACTTCAAAAAATACATCAATGACAGGTAGATAATTATAATTAAGTATTTAATTTAACTAAGTAATAAAAAATGGTCATAATATTAATATTCAATGTGTATTTTACTTTTTCATATGTGTGTGTGTGTGAGCGGGTATACCTTACCGTATGGGGACACAATGTCCCCACAACATGATAAATATCCTGGTCCCCAAAAGGGAAAACTGTATTTTATAAAAATCCGTGACTGCACTGAACAAACTAAAAATGTTAAACTCTTGTATCTTGCATGGTTACTTATGGTTATGGTTAGGGCTGGATAGGGGTTAAGGTTGTCATAGTTAGCGTTAGCATTTTTCCCATTTAAATGAATGAGCGGTCCTCATAAGGATATGTTTGCCTGGCGTGTGTGTGTGTGTGCATGATTGTGTACAGTTGTCTGGCTGTTTTTTTCCATCATGTCTGCACTGTCAAAATCCACATCCCAGCAAGCTTGTTCCCTTTTTCTCCCCTCCACATCCTCTCCGAAAAGGGTGGCATTCGCTTGTCTCAAGACGGGGCTCAACGAAACACTTCTTTTCTCCTCAGGTCCTCTCATCCTGCTCTCACCCTTAAAAGAGGCTCTTTACCCCACCGTGGAGGTATCTGACTACAGCAAGGCAGAGCAGTGTATCCGTGTTGAGGGCTGTCAGGCTTTGTTCACTGCACCTCGTGGAAATGTCAGACGACTGTTGCGTAAGCCACACAGACTCAGAGGAAAAAACATTTTTTAAATACCTGAAAGGTGACAAAGGTTTTTTTTTTCAGTGTGAGAGTTTTGCCCTTGCCACGTACCTGGGACACTGGGCCAACAGTCATCTTTGTTCTTTGTTAAAACAAACCTACTAAAATTAGACAGGTTCAGCAGACAGCCAGACTCATCCACAAAAATGCCTTTTGTTCAGCTGGTCTAGGAGCTGCTGAGCTTACGGGAAGAGATCTTACAGTAATTAGTTTTAGGGGGAAAAAAAAAATCTCTTTCATATACCACTGATGTAATCATAATTGTGACACGTTTAGAAAAAAAAACGTAATATTGTGCAGTTGTTTTGCTTTTGAAATGCTGACATCAGGGCGAGAGGCTACAGCAGCTGAAGCGAATGCATTACATTTTCACGTGTGAATTGTTTTTTTCCCCGGGGAGGATATCTGTTTTGACAGCGAATCATGGATAGAAGACATCTGTGAGCTGGAGTCGGCCAGCAGAGGGGATGGAGAATCGGCCGCACAGTGAGTCACAGCAATAAGTCCTCCCTGAGTCACTGCGCTAGGACTCACGTCCAGCTCTTTCATGAAAGATGGGCTTTCATTCTTAATATAGATCACAGCGCGGCATGGAACATCGGTTTTGGTCGTGGTCTAGGGGACGGTTTAACGTTAAGATGAATGTATATGCAGGGATTAACCGTTATATCTGCCACATACTAATGCGGGGACCATAGGAGGTCACATCCAGCTCTATTTGCCACTCTATTTGCCCAAGACATTCGCTCAGGAGCCAGCACACCTGTGATGTTTCAGCGCTCCTTGGGGAATACAGCAGGAAGATTTCAGTGTGAAAACCTAGCAGGAGCCCTATTTAATGCGAATGCCACCTGCGAGGTTGCTAGACTCCTGCCTGGATGGGAGAGACATATCCCACGTGACAGTATGATGTCTCGTTATAAGTTATAAGGACGTTTTCCGTCTGTCATTATGAAAACTCTCACGCGTCATTTAAAAGGCTCTCACTTGTGTCATTATGAGGACGTCTCCTGTCTGTCATTTTGAAGACTATGCTGTATGTCATTATAAAGACTCTCACATGTGCCATTATGAAGATGTCTCAAATGTGTCCTTATGAGGATGCCTCCTGTATACCATCATAAAGACTCTCCTGACTGTCATTACGGAAACTCGAGTATCATTGTATCAATATGTATCATTGTGAGGACTCTCGCTTGTGACATTATGGAGACTCTCTTATGTGACTCTATGGGGACTCTCTTATGTGACTTAATATAGACTCTCACCTGTGACATTATGGAGACTCTCGTATGTGACTCTATGGGGACTCTCTTATGTGACCTAATATAGACTCTCACCTGTGACATTATGGAGACTCTCGTATGTGACTCTATGGGGACTCTCTTATGTGACCTAATATAGACTCTCACCTGTGACATTATGGAGACTCTCGTATGTGACTCTATGGGGACTCTCTTATGTGACCTAATATAGACTCTCACCTGTGACATTATGGAGACTCTCGTATGTGACTTTAAATAGATTCTCACATATGATTTCATGAAGTCTGTCACATGTGATATTATGGAGAATGTCACACGTGCGGCTCTATGAAGACTGCCAGACGTGATATTACGGAAACGCTCACACGTGACTCTATGAAGACTGCCAGACGTGATATTACGGAAACGCTCACACGTGACTCTATGAAGACTGCCAGACGTGATATTACGGAAACGCTCACACGTGACTCTATGAAGACTGCCAGACGTGATATTACGGAAACGCTCACACGTGACTCTATGAAGACTGCCAGACGTGATATTACGGAAACGCTCACACGTGACTCTATGAAGACTCTCGCTCGTGGGCGTTTTTGGAACTCGCTCTCTCTTTTCTAGTCATTCACATCTTTAGACACAAAGATGCCTTTGTCACTTGATTATCGTCCATTTGTGCTCCCAAGGAGATGATTAACGGACGTAGGACAGAACAAAACGGCCACACCAGCCGCATTCCTCGGGTTACCAGGAAATTAATAAACAGACACCAAGCCACCCCAGGGGCCTGCAGGTACAATGGGACGCTGAAGAAACACGACTCTATCACCTTCTCACGGAGGCCAGATGCCAAAAACCCACACTGGTGTTGAGAAGACGTGCATATACGTGTGTGTGTTTGTGTATGTGCGTGTGTGTGTATGGATACGTCCGTATGTTTGTATGCGTGAAATCTGGATGGCTATTGATCAGGTAACTAAAGATCTAAGCATTTTTCAGACCCAAACTCATTTAAAGCCTAAGAAAATTTTAAACCTAAGAACATTTCAAACTTGATCATCAAACTTGATTTTGGGCCTGAACACATTTCAGACCACATCCTGAACATATCGGACTTGAGTGCATTCAGTTTCCGTGAGTATTAAATAAGAATGATTAGACCTGCCTCCCTGATCATCAAAACCCCAGCTGTGCATCTAGGAGGAGAGACCTTCAGGACTTGCTCAGCAGTACTGCAGCAGGGTCAGTTCTGGTTGGCCTTGGTCTGCTTCTTTGTTAATCAGCCACCCAGGTGTCAAGAAGGGGAGAGAAGCATCTCTGTGTTTGTGTGCAGACGACGTCTGGCAGGCTGTAGCCATCGATCTCCTGGCACACCATGGATTTATTTGTGAGAGAACAAGAAGGCAAAGTAGAAAACGACATGTATGGATTCAAGAAAATATTCTATTAATCTTCCCCAACCTGTATGACATTTGCCCTAAATATCATATTGATCTTGCACTATTTTAAGTACATAAGGCTTGAATTGCATTCAGGCATTCAGATGGTGCTGATTGGTCGATCCGTCTGCTGTGACGAAAAGTGGCAACAGCAGATCAATGGCTCCTGAAGAGCGATATTCTCCACAGTCTGTGCACAAAAAGTCAATTATGATCACTAAGAATGGAAAGACGGTCCCCTAGCAGGTAGATGAAACCTTTGGCCCCTACTTATCTCTGAGTGAAATGCTCTGCTTCCATGCTAACACTACAGTGGATATAAAACGAAGTATCAGATCAGGATCAGAACAGCATATATTTCCTGTCTGGAAATGTGTGTATTTTGTTTCTGAAATGACTTTCAGATTTGCTGGTCCAAAAGTATGATTTCCCAATGAGCCGATTACCATGCCGATAGAGAGCATCACCTAACAACTCACAATCGGTTTCCATGCCAATAGATCACCTAAGACTAACTGTCAATAGTTGCTGAACAACTCCTTACCAGTTATTGCAGATTTCAAAAAGGCCCATTCTGTGTGAAGACCTTACAAATACAACCTTTTACGTTAAAAACACTAAGTGTCGATATCATTTTCAAAACCCAGAAAACAAAGAATATTTCATATCACTAAAATATGCCGATATGAAAAGTTCACCTTTTATGTCTCGAGTTTTGTGTGTGCACTGTTAATATGCTCTTCCAGCTGAATCTGCATGGGAAAAAAACTTTGGTCATCTTGTGACCCCCCCATGGTAATTGAAGAGACGATCTGATTGCATGGCCCCCGCTCTCTGGATCGGGACACCAGAGGTCTGTGGATGGTGTTTAATCAAACAGACCTCTGCTCCACAAACTCCAAGCAGCAGATGTACCGCTGAAGTGTGTCACACGTCAGCCTCCTTATCATCACGGCGTAGTGTCTGGGAGTCGGATTTAATTAAAATTCTCCTTAAAATTATACAGGGCTGGTAAGCTAATCTTGGTTTTGTCACAAGGAGAAGATCGTTTATGTGGAGCACAGTTTTTTTTCTGTAATGATGTTTGTAGAGCAGACATCTGGTTTGGTTTATGCTATGTGCAGGGAATGCTAAGGTTTTCCCCAAATAAATAGCTTACCGAAGGTCTGGAAGCTTAATCGCAGAAGCAATTTTAAATAATAATAATAATAATAATAATAATTTGGCATTGTCCCCAAAACAAAAATTGTAGTCATGTCTTTCCCATCAGCTATTAATGTGTCCCATATTTTCTAAGTGCCTTTATGTGTTAACAGAAAGTAGCTGGCAAATTGTTGGAGATGCATCACACATGAAATCATGGCCCACAGTGTACAGCCCTTATCTTCTCCTGAAATGCTGGCTTCACAGCTTGTTTTTGCTTTTTTTTTTGTAGGACGGGGTCTTTTAAACTTTAAACAGGAAATAAAATGCACGCCGTCATATGGGAGGGAAAATGTCTGCCCTTGCTTTTTAATCACGGTCATTTTAAGCAGCACTGGTCCGTTTTCAGAAACAAATCTGAAACAAACACTGTTAAACATCACCGTTTCAGTGAAAAAAAATTAACCGCCGTGAGGATATGTGTGTGTACAGCTCGTGAAGGGAGGGCCACCAGCCCTTGACCTTAGCTTCTCCCCACACTCTCTAATGGGGCCCCACAGCTGCTTTGAGAAATTAGCATTTCTCTAAAGACACCCCTGGCGCGGCAGGAGAGATTAGCGGAAGCAGTCGCTCAGAGATCAGGAGGAATCAAGCGTGTTGCCGTAGCGACTCTTTAGAGGAAGTTGGCAGGTGCGGCTCATTATATTAAGTTCATCTTGCAGACACTTTTGTCCAAGAAAACATGCACGTGAGACAGCGGGGTATGCCGGTGTCTCTGGAGTAACTGGAGCTAGAGGTCTTGCTCATGGGCCCAACGGTGACATCACTCTGCCACGGGATTTGAACCGATGACCTTGTGATGAGTCTTAACCAGCAGAGCCACAAAGCGTTCGCACTAGTTTTAGTAGTTTGACCGGAATGTCACCCAGGTTCCTCCCTGTCTTATATATGTTTCATACAAACGCCCATAGAGCAGGACTACAGGAAGGATTTATTCCGAAAAAGCAGCAGAATTGCAGTACCTGAGTTTGAGGTTTGAGCGTCGTTGACTCTATTATACAATAAACGTACATTAAAAAATACCTTTCAGATTACTGGAGGTCACTTAGTAAACTTTAATGTCTCATAAAATGTTATTTGCATAAACGATGCCAAATTACTGCAATCAGTAGCTTCACAATAATGACGTCAAAACAACTTTTACAGGTGGATTTTGTTGATACTGTACAATTTTATAGATCTATAAGAATTCCTTTATGGCTGGGCCTGGGTGTATATAGTGTGTGTGATGCTTTTAGCTGAAAATGCAGTATACATACAGGTAATGCAATTCCTCACCACTATATCTGGGCTTTCAAAGGTTTGCTGCTGTTCTTGAAAATAAGTCTCGCCAGGTTATTCTGACTTTGTCATCTATCTCTTGCGTACTTTCCAGCAGAGGATCAGAATAAAATACCATGGCTGGAAGTCGCAGCTCAGCTTCACCTGAGTGCCTCCTACAGGTAATTTTTTGCTTGCAGATTGTTAGATAGGAATGTGTTGGTTCAAGCTGCAGCAGGACTGAACTGCCGCTTGATGCTGGTCTTTGCCATTGGTGTGTCTGCTGGTTAATGCTAGTCTTTATTCTTGGTGTCTCTGCCGCTTGATGCTGGTCTTTACCCTGGGGGTCTCTGCCGCTTGATGCTGGTCATTATCCTGGGGGTCTCTGCCGCTTGATGCTGGTCTTTACCCTGGGGGTCTCTGCCCCTTGATGCTGGTCTTTACCCTGGGGGTCTCTGCCCATTGATGCTGGTCATTATCCTGGGGGTCTCTGCCCCTTGATGCTGGTCTTTATCCTGGGGGTCTCTACCCCTTGATGCTGGTCTTTATCCTGGGGGTCTCTGCCGCTTGATGCTGGTCTTTATCCTGGGGGTCTCTACCCCTTGATGCTGGTCTTTATCCTGGGGGTCTCTGCCCCTTGATGCTGGTCTTTACCCTGGGGGTCTCTGCCCCTTGATGCTGGTCTTTATCCTGGGGGTCTCTGCCCCTTGATGCTGGTCTTTATCCTGGGGGTCTCTACCCCTTGATGCTGGTCTTTATCCTGGGGGTCTCTGGTCTTAAAGCCTCTTAATGCTGGTCTTGGCGTTAATTTAGCTCCCACTCTCTATGATTTCTTGTGGTTTAAGTACCAACAAAAAACATTCGCAAACCACTTGTTGGGAGCCACTGTATCTTCATACGCAGAGCCCCTGAGAAAAAGTGTGTAGAAAATGAATGGAATAGGAAGAGGATTCTGACGAGGTCCTGGACAGGCAGCAGACCCGGAGGCTGGAGCCGTCTGTAATTACAGCCTTTTGCGAAGAGGGATTTTCCTGTCAGCCCTGCTATGGCAACAGTGCGGACCCCGTATCCAGCAGCTCACCTAGGCATGGATGGCAGTCGTCAGGGGGACCAGGTCACAAGTACGGCATGTGGGTCACTGCGGCTGTCGTTGCAGGTGCTGCTCTGGGCTGATGTAGACGGGGGGTGGGCTCAGTCACAGCTTGGAGACACAGCCAGTATCCATCACATGCTTTTATTCTCCTTTAATGAACTACGTCTGGCTGTCGTGTGATAACCCAGCCCACTCATCAGGTACACCGGCACGCAGGACACTTACTATGCCCTCACATTCAGAACAAAAGCCCCCCTTTTCCCTGCTCAATCCTTTTTTTCATTTTGCGCCCCTGACAGCTAAAGTAATTCCGTTCCTGCCGCGGGTTTGATCCATGGTCCCGCAAAGCGTTAAATGTACACGGTAGAGTTGACTGTGTACTGGTTCTACACCAGCACCCCCTACAGGGAGGCACGCTTGCAGAATTTTGGATGGCTGCGCCCTTAAACAGTGCCCCCTACAGGGCGACACACCGCAACATATTGGCTAACTACTGCTCCACCTGTTTAATTTTCTCTGTAAATAGACGTGTAAAGAGAATTCTTGGAGGCACATAAAAGCGGGAGGCCCGGACTAACAGCCCCATCTAAAACTTCTGAATTATACATGTATGTGTTGTATATATGCTGTTTTTATTCAGCATGTGCTGTAGATGGAAAGGCTGGGAATGGACTGAAACAGCAGCACTGCATAATGCAGATCAGTCACCCCCCTCAGGGCTGGGGGGAATGTTGAGGGGGGGTGCAGGCTGATTCAGTACTCCAAAGAGGTGAATTCATCCATCGTGTGTGACCGTCTCCGAGCCCCTGCTCTCCTCGCATCTGCCGTTAATCAGTCCCACATTTCCATTAAAAGTGAGGCGCACTCCCTTTCTCTCAATCTTTTTCTTTCTTTCAAATCTCGTCCACCGTGAAGAAACATAATAGCTTAACATTTATGGATTCTGCCCTGTTAACGGTTTACACAGCTGTGTGCATTTTATTTTTACGAATGTTCCATCACAATCCCGTCTCTGTAATATGCTCAAATCCATCCATCCATCCATCCATTTTTCTGTAACTGCTTATTCTATTCAGGGTTACGGGGGGTCTGGAGCCCATCCCAGAGGCTACGGGTGCATTGGATAGGACATCAACCTATTGCAGGTATGTTCAAATTATGGGGCTAAAATACTCTTAGATTCTTACAGACAGGGGTGTATACAGGGGTGGGGCCACAGGGATACTGGCCCCGGCTGAAAGCTGATTGGGCCCTGGAGTACCCACTCCCCTTTCAATCACCGATTCAAATGATATGATTGGTTAATGATAGAGTGGGCCCTTCTTTATGAATTATGCCACCCCCATGAATTTTTACACCCTCATATAAACAAATTCTAGATTGTTATTACACCCCTACCTACAGATCTAGGGGCAGCTTCTCCTCTTACTGGGAAAGCTGAGACTGCACCTGTAACCATCGCTGCTCCAGTCCCAAACGACGACCCGAGCAATGCCATCATTATGGTATGGTGACCATGGTAACGAAGGCAGGAGTGTGTGGAATAACTGCGGCACTGGAAAAATGACAGAATGGCAACATCGCAGGACTGCAGGCCAGTTTAAATGCTCCCATCATCTCTGTTTTATAACATCTGAGCGTCTGACACCCCCCTACGGCCTGTCCATCTGCAAAAAATAAAAAGAACAGCATCCGTCGCAATGATGCATCCATCCATCCATCCATCCATCCATCCATCCATCCATCATCCATCCATCCATCCAGCTCCATATCTGCTCATCCAATGCAAGTTCATAATTATGTTTTTATTCGTAACAGTTTTTATTTTAAATGTTTTATGGAACACTTTCATCAACAAAGCATACAGATATACACAGACACTCCCAAACACACACACACACCCACACAGACACACAGAATAGTTCAGCCACGTTTATGATATTTTTCAAGCGCTGATATATACGTGAGTCACACCGGAATATGTTGGCCTTTCCCCGTTCCTGTTAGAATCTACATCCAGGCTGATGGCTTATTGGGAGGTGGTTTGAAAAAAAGAAAAACCCCCACAGCATCACTGCACCATAGGCGACAGTGGCAGGGAGTCTGCAGGGACTGCTGCGGTAATGCAGTGCTTGGAGTCGTGCGGCAGCAGTGGCGGGAAGCACGTGCCGGACATGCTCGCTAAACGCTGCATGGATAAGCGATTCCTTCTGCAGATGATCACGGTTACTGCTGACGCTACTGCTTAGATTCAGAAAAATCGCCCACTTTGCACAACCCCCCCCCGACCCGCTTGGTGCTCAGAGCAGCTCCGGACTGGTCCCCTGCTGAACAGCAAGTCAGACATATTTTAAATCAGACGTGGCTCATCACTCCTCCTGTTTTTTTTTCTCCACCCTCTCACACCCCCATCCCACACGAAGAAGGTGGTGACGGGAATGAGAGTCATTGCATATCACCCCGTCCCACCCACTACCCCCCCCCCCCCCATTCTACAGTCTCTCTCCTGGGTGAAAATTATTCTCCTCCAAGGCTTGTGTGAATCGATATCTGCAACAAAGGAACTTCCAACTTTTAAAGGGACCGTTTAAATCGATTATCGGAGCGTTAAAGGCCCCTGGGCCGACCCCTGGGGCTCGGATGCCTGGTGTTTACTTAAGAGCTTAAGCCAGATGTGGACGGCGGGTCTGGCGGCCGCCCCCCATTGCAGAGTTAGAGCCGCAGTCACGGCTGTGAGGTCGGAGGTCAGAAACATGCGTCGCAGGAATCGCAAACAGCCGTGCAAAGGGAGTCAGGGGAGCCCTCGGGTGACACCCCACCGCAGAATGGTTGCTGAATGCTGCTAACTTCTTGATGCCACCATAGCATTGGGTCATCGAAGGTTGGCGACTCACTCATCAATGGGGGGGGGGGGGGCACCAGGCACTCCTTGTCACAAGTTAGTGCGAATTCTCTCGAGATCAGCTGACCTCAGCGTAAACTGGCCAAGATTATCCAGAATCCATTTTCTCTCAACAATTAACCTGCACTTCAGCAGTGACACATCTTGTTGTTTAAATTCCGTCACCGAACCATGTATCCATCTCTCCCCTTCATAGTCACATATTCAGTACAGGGTCACAGCTGGGGCAATGCTAAACCCAGTCACTTGAAGAGATTCCTCCTCCCACCATTTGATTTGACGAGCAGGGGTGAAGGTCTTCATGGCAATCTTGGCTGAGCTGGGATACTACAAAATGTGTACAAGAATATGGGACAAATCGCTAAATGGTTTTAGAAAAGATATTTTTATGGGGACGGAGACAAAAAATATGGGACAAGTCACTCCTTGGTGAGTCAAAATCTTGAGCTAAAACATTGCGAGTCCAAACCAAGTCAGTCCATCGTTTTCGGTTTCGAAACCGAAATTCGTCATTAAATTCGTGACTTGAGTCCGAGTTGGGAAGCAGAAGATTGGGGAAAACTTGGCCCAGGATTCCAGTCCATCTGAGGAAACACACAGACTCACACACTATTAGGAATTCAGAATTATGTACCGCAATAAAAGTCAATTAAATCTAAATTAGTAGATCAATCCATCCTGAAAAGCAGGTATATAAGCAGATATTCAAATCATGGTTATGGAAACCAAGTTCTCAGTTGCCATGGTCATTTTGGGACAGGTCGAAAGTCAAAGGCTCTTCACCTGTAGAACACTGGGTCCATCCGTTAGCATTTCAGCATGATGCAGGCAGCCTTTGGTGAGAAATTGATTTAATCAACACCGTGGCTATTCATGTTCCTGGATTTGCCATCGAAGATGAAATATCTATTTACTTTGATCCCAGGTTGCCTTGTCTCAGAATTTATATACATATGTACTTGGAGACAGGCTGAGGGTCTTTGATATAAATAATTGAGAAAATGCATGGTTGAATCGTGGAAGGGCAGTGACAGAGAAGATGAGGAAGGGATGTAACTTCATCTGTCTGTCACGATCCCTCAGTGGAAAAATCAATCACGAGCAAACGGATGAGGAAATGGAGATGGTAGCTTATTCATTTCGTTTACTTGAAGAGACATCATCTGTCAAGCCCTCCAAGAAATCCTGGAGAAAAAAATAAATAAACATTTGCGGGGACAAACATGCACTTCAGAGAACTTTGTCCATCAATCCGGAGGAACCAGTGGAACTGGCCTCTATATACCAAGAGTCCTGCATGGTCAGGTCACTCTCCTGGCAGACACATGGGCCAGAGGCCTCTCCCTTGGCCAGCCACAATAGGATTTACAAGGGATTCATTCCAGTAGGGGTGAAGTGTCGCTAGCCTCCCCTGTTTGGAGATTAATACCTCACACCACTAAGCCCCCTGAGATACAGACCTAAGTCATCACGGGTTTATTTTCCCCTCGTTCAAAATCATAAAGTCTGGATGCTACAGGATCCTGGTGCTGCTGATTAAACACTCGCCACCTGTGATTTCGACAACTTCGCTTGAGGGCTCCTCCCCAAGGACCCTCTTGGCACCACAGCTCCACGTGACCCTGCGCCCGCCTGTCACACGCAGCGTTTTTCTTCACCTATGTTTGTACCGTCTTCCGGGCGACACATTATCTTAGACCCTAACGTCACACAACACAACCCATGTCCTGGCAGACGCCTCCCCCACACCAAACAGCAACGTTGTGTTGTTGAAGACGCCCTTTCCGATCTGTGGGACCCCGGTCAGCTGGTGATGAGTGAACGCAGATGAATAAAAGTTACCATCTATCTAGCGGCTGCCTTGATATTTAAACTGGAAGACAACATGCATTATCCTTAGTGGCGGGCATTAGGGCTAGCCAGCTGGCTTTATGACGCACTGAATCATAACGATGTTTGGAATACTTTTCTGTAGTTGTCAAACCCCCCACCTCACCTGTGACATCCTGTCTTAATGATGCATAATTAGTTCCTATTCAACACCATCTCTCTGTCCAAAGTACAACTCTGGCCCCGGCGTCTTTGCTGTGATACGGGGGCTGAGCATTTGGGGTTGGCTGTGTGTGTGTGTGTGTGTGTGTGTGTTTGACTGCTTGGTCTATGTCTATGTTCTTTGCCGGCGTGTGTGTCACGCTCTTTTTCCTTGTTGCATTGGTCGCGTGTTTAGGGCCCTGTGTCATACAACTTCTGGTCTCACAGTTAGAGTGACAATAGAGTGTCCCGGCCAACATCAGTGATGTAATCACTGTCATCCCAGAGAAGCTAAAACAGAGAGTCACACACAGCATTTGGGAAGCTCAGCGCACCAAAGCCGATTTGGGTTTCTGCAGCTTTGATGTTGTGCCGTTCGGTGTCATTGGTGATTGAGCCTCAGAGAATACAGTGCTAATTTCTTTGTCCTAGTGACTGATATTCAGACTTGACAGTAAATGATCAGTTTAGGTTAGTCCTAAATTGGTACGTTTTGCGTATGTGTAATAAAGGATTATTCATAAAAATGGCAAAAAAAATCACATTCAGCTCCCCTTGACAGTGAGGAAAAGATGCTCCAACGTGTGATGTTGCATCTGTGCCATCAGTAGAAAGGGAGACCAGGCCAGTAACAGTGAATCTTGGAAGCAAAGTGTAATTTTGTGAGCTGAAGCAGGGGATATTGTTTCAGACCGCCTTTCAGATGTAATCAGTGACAAGACGCAACACAGAGCAGAGCAGAGCTAACCAGACTTTTCAAGAAATGACCTCTCGCCGAGGGCGGCAGGATACGGAATATCTTTATGTCCTGAATTTATATTTTTCTGAACATTAAAACACTCATTACTGACCTGTTGGGGCATCCTGGAGTCTGCCTCTAGATGCCCGAGCACACAGGAATGATTAGCTAGCCTGTTTGTTAATTTAATTTCTTTTCAGATAGGGCAGGACCTGACCGATCAGAAGACTCAGCGAGGTTTAACCACGGCCTGGTGCGACAGTGGAACCGGTGGCCCGGTTGGGCGATAGTTTGGACCAGGGAGGGTCACTCTCCGCGCCCCGCCAGTACCTCTCTGCCGCACCATCCCACCAGAGCTTCTGCTGCTGCATGCATGACCCAAAGAAAAACACTTTAAAGGAGCTTTTGAGGATTAAAATTCATATCCACTGTCGTGACTTTAGATGTGGCTCTGCTTTGGTTCTAATCGACCCGATTCCCGCATCGGTGTGGTACTGGGGCGTGACTGCGGATCGGGGAGGGGGGGGAAGAAGCAGCCGCAGCCCCCACTCAGGAACGGTGGAGGGAGCTACAGAGAGGGGTGGGTGCAGCGATTGCCTGGATTCGTGGCACGTATGGGACGGGGGGCAGTGGCGAGGCTTGTAATCAGAGGAATGAAGGTCAGCCGAACTATACGAGTTCGGAAAATGACATTACGAAAAAAGTTAAATCAGCAGCATCGTTAAACACCGTCCTCCGGACATGGGGAAGGTGTCCTGCGGAATCATCGTCTCGGTCCGGGCGTCGAAGAGGCTGAAAGTCGGGATAGAGCATCAGAATTAGCGACACGTCGGTAGGTTTTTTTCTCCCCTTTCAGGTCTCCATTGTCCTTGGCGAGACGTGTCTGCGATAATAAGTTTAGCGTTAGCAGATGGAGCCTCATGTTGCGAAACAGAGCCCGGCGAATCATGACTGAAATATTTATCAGCGTGCGAGCAGATCACAGGGAGGCTGGGAGCGGATCGTTCTGGGCTCTCGGCATCTCCTCCAACATGTAGGGAGCGGCGAGAGCAGCACCGAGGAACGGCAGCAGAAACGGCATTTTCTTCATTATTTATTTCTCAGAGTGCAGTAGAAAGTCGTTTTGTGAGACGATCTGCAGAACGTAAGAAATCCGAACAGGAAAAAGCAACAAAGCAAAAAAAAAAAAAAAAAACTTTACAACTTTCTGTTTGTGAAACGAAATCCATCCCTTCCCATCTAGGGTGCCCCCCTGCCGTGTTCCTTCTTCTTGGGAGGGAGGGGGGGAGGGGGCTCCAGGCCCCAGTGTCACCCTCTACTGGAGAAGTGGTTATGAAAGATAAGTGGGTGTATATCCAAGCCATTTGGGTCCAAAATGTTGAAGAGGTTGGATCACGCCTCCTACCTCAGGGCGGGATAGGGAGCGGAGGGACTGTGACATCACATACATGTCATGGCACAAGTTTGCTTTCTAACCCAAAGGTATGAAACAGTGGAAAACTGTGAGAAACAGCAGTACAGTATAGAGATGTGGGATAAATAGTTAGAAAAGGTTTATCTGTACATGATGCACCAATAGACGGGATCGATGTACATGATCTGAAACACAAAACATGATGCAGTCATTTTGAAGCGGAGTGTGTGTACGTGTGTGTGTGGACCATATGTCCCCCACTAGGTGATAAAAACCTGTTATTTTTATGCTATTTTGACCATTTTTCAGGTCCCCACAAAGATCCGTGACTGCAATAAAAAACCAAAAATGTCAAAAGTCTCGTATTTTGTTTGGTTACTTATGGTTAAGGTCAGGGCTGGGTGGGGTTAAGGTTGTCATGTTGTGATTAGGGTTTTCCCCATAGAAATGAATGGAGAGTCCCCACAAAGATATAATTATAAATCTGTCTGTGTGTGTGTGTATGCGTGTGTGTGTGCGCATGTGTGTGTGTGTGTCTGTGTGTGTGTGCGTGTGTGTGTGCATGTATGTGTGTATGCATGTGTGTGCGCACATGTGTGTGTTTGTGTGAGTGTGTCTGTGTGTGTTTGTGTCTGTCTCCTAGGAAACAGAATAAATTGCAACATGAGTGCAGATGAGTTCCTGGCACTTACTGGGACCCAGGAAGAGTCATGAACGGGGAACCTGGCGGCTCTTCCTGGTCCGCGGGAAAACTCTTCGCCCAGGAGGCGAGGAGGGTCTGGTAATGGGTGGAGGGGATTCAAGGAGGGGAGGGCTTCCACGAGCTCAGGTGGAGGTCTCTCAAGTGTGTAATTCCAAGCCCCCGGTATCTCGCATAGGGGAGATGTAAGTACAGGAAGGGCAGCCGAGCTTAGCGTGTAAGAAATCTCCAAGACTACAGAGCGCCCGTGAATCCGATTCCGGGGAGATGTTTCCAGAAGTGGCGCCGCATCCCAGCAACTTACACATATATTTAAGTGTGTCACACACGAGGTTTACAGATTGCATGCGCCCCACACAGGCCGCCGTTTGGCTAATTCAAACGTTCAAAATATTCAGGATCTGCTTCAGTGATACTGCACTGATCACACACAGAAGTTCCATATCTGCCTGAGTGACACTGCAAAGTCATGTACTGACAGCAGCCAAGGACACGTTCTCATTGCATACTGTCCACGACATTACATTTTGTATATGTCTTATTAATAAATGAATTGGATTTTGTTCAGAAGTTCATGAGACATGTCTGCTGAAGTAGACAAGTTGAGGCACTTCCCACCTCGGAGTGATGTTTCTTTCCCTGTGGGGACTGTACCCTCTCCCTTTCCATCACATAATTTCTATCACTGTGCCGTTATTACAAATGTGGGGGAAATTCGTCCTCCCTACGGCTTACTGAGGGGCGACTGCTGGACGGGGTCCACTTTTGGCGACATCGCTCGATTTAACGCTAATCGCTACCGCTAATCGCTTGCTGTTCTTGTCGCTGCTGATGACATGGCGCATCGAGAAGGCAGGTCCAAGTCCGCATATGGGAGCCTCCCCAGCGTAGCTTCCGCAAATGCGTCGTATTTTCAGCGTTCGTGATTTTGTTTGTGGCTAGTGGCCAAATCAGAGTGATGGCTACCAGTCATGCTGGATTGAACAGCCAAGCGAAAACAAGAACCACACAAGCCCAGAAGGGAGCGATCAGCAAATCAGGTCCCAGGAAACTCAAATACTGAGGTATCCATGTTTGCCTTAGAGACATGTGATTCTGGAACGTCAGAGCGTGATGTAAAGGCTGCCGTCTAGAGTTTGCTGAATCGCTGGACAGAGCCTTCCTGCTCTTATCCGGAACTTTCTCTGGCAAAGATTCACGTAACAAGCTTCATGCTTTCACAGCGTGTGTTTGTTTATATTCTTGTTCTAGCTCTGTGTGTGTTTGTGCCTGTCTGTTCTAGCTCTGTGTGTGTTTGTATCTGCCTGTTCTAGCTCTGTGTGTGTTTGTGTCTGTCTGTTCTAGCTCTGTGTGTGTTTGTGTCTGTCTGTTCTAGCTCTGTGTGTGTTTGTGTCTGTCTGTTCTAGCTGTGTGTGTGTGTGTGTGTCTGTCTGTTCTAGCTCTGTGTGTGTTTGTGCCTGTCTGTTCTAGCTCTGTGTGTGTTTGTGCCTGTCTGTTCTAGCTCTGTGTGTGTTTGTGTCTGTCTGTTCTAGCTCTGTGTGTGTTTGTGCCTGTCTGTTCTAGCTTTGTGTGTGTTTGTGCCTGTCTGTTCTAGGTCTGTGTATGTTTGTGTCTGTCTGTTCTAGGTCTGTGTGTGTTTGTGCCTGTCTGTTCTAGCTCTGTGTGTGTTTGTGATTATGACATTCTGATGGATCATCCTCTTGTCATCTGCTGGCTGTCGGACCTGAGCAGCAAAGAGGCTGATGACCAAGCTTCATTCCCCGCTTGACCTGATCTGCTTCATTACCCATAAATTAGGATTCTGGCAGCGACAGGAGCTTTAACTAATGAGAGCCTGAAGGTTTCGCGGGACAGCAGTGCCCGTGATGAACCTGCTGGTCTCCCCGTTCCTGCTCGCCGTCTGAGCCCCTGATCGTCCTTAAACGAAACTCATGATTAAATTAATGATGTGCTGGAATATCTCAGAACTTTCTGCATGACGGCTGATGGACCCGGGGGCAACGAGGGGCAAATCGTCATTTTGTGTTGCAGTGTTTTTCACATTTTCATAATCTGTGAATGTGCATGTTCTCCCTGTCACATGGATGCCCTCCCAGAGTCCATAGTCATGTGACCAGAGTGTTGGAGAGTTCCTCAAGGGGCGTTGGTTTGTTGACCAATGAAGGCCAGATGGGACATGGGTCTTGTGGAGTCCCTTAATGGAGATGAGTGCCTGTCCACTAATGGCCCTGAAAGCCAGACACCAAGGACTTGAACGTGACACGAGCACAGTCTAGTACAGCTGCTAGCAGAGAGTTGCATGAGTATAGTCGTGAGTTAACAAGCGCCTGAAAACTAGAAGCTAAGCTACATACTCAGACAAGTAATGCCTGACCTTCCTGATGTTATACAGGGTGAATATCCAAGACAGTGAGAGTGCTGTCATGTGATTAGGCAAGTCATGCCCTGCCATGGACTGCTGCTCCCTGCCTGGTGTGCTGTGCTTCCTGGGATTGATTACAGGCTCATTGCAGCCCTGCACTGAATAATAGGTTATAGAAGATGGAGGGATGCATAGATGGATGGAAGGAAGAATGAGATCTGGTCACATGGTGCTCCTAAGCCGCACGGACATGGGCACGCCGGTCTCAGCACCATCATGTGAGGCATGGGGTAATTTCACGGGGCTTTTAATTAGTGTCTCAGACCTTCGACTACTCCCAGAGCTCATGGCAATGCGGTGATGAATGGGGGGGGGGGGGGGGCAGACAGCTCACGTTTCAGACGGCGTCCACGCTAAGTGCCTGCGTGAAAATTCCGAAATTCCGACTTCGTTAGTCAGTTCCACGAGATCTTAGGAGCGTTTTCTCCGAAGGGACACCAGCGGTGGTGGGGAGCACTTACATAAGCGGGATGTGGATCCTTTGATGTGGAGTCCCAGAGAAGGTCCTCCCACCTCTCATGAGTGGACTCCAGAAGTCACAGGAGTACTGAGGTCTTCAGACATCTTTGGAGGCCTCCCAGGACTCCCTGTCCCGCCCCACCACCGCCGCTAACCCGCTAAACACTGAGCCAGATTTGAATGGCCGAGTCATTTAATAAATTGCTAAAGGGGATGCGAGAGCATTTTTATGGATCTGAAAATTTTCCCAACTTTTCAACTTGGCCAGCTCTGAGGGTGTCAGATCCATCCCTGCTTCCTGGTCTGCTGTGGGCCAACGCCATCTGCTTGATCAACAAAGCATTCGGGGGAAAGATCACTTTATGCACATACGTGCATATGAGAGGTTTAGAAGTATGTCAGTAAATGCTAACAGATGTTAAACCAAATTGCTGCCACTTCTGCGGCTGAACGCTTCGGCAAATTCTCGCTTCAGCAAAACATCCAAGCGCGTTAAACATTAAGCATTAAAATACGTGAATAAAGCAGTAACCTACTAAATAACTGCATCTAATCCCTGAGATCATATCAAAATCAAGGGAGTGAGGGTGCTTTCCTCTGATTGACAGCCCTATCAGCCAGTACTTTTGTCCATTACAGGTGACATGGTGCAGGCCACTAGCACCAAGTTTGGACCATCCATAGGGGGCGCTGGTGACAGTGACTCGATAGCAATAAATATGCAACAGAGACAGCAGTTGGGGTGGGGCGGGGGGATACTTTAAAGCAGGCATCAATTACATATCGATCCTCAGCAGCCCAATGTCCAAGTTTTGGGGCAGAATAGCCCTCTCTTCAGGACCCCAGTTGATGTGATGGTGGAGTCTGGCTAGAGGGGAGAGAAGCTGTTTATCGTTAACAAGCCCTTAGGGGAGAGGAGATCCAGCACTGATTAAGCGAAGGCCGCCTTCACCACGCAGCATTATGCCCCGTTCAATGGAGTCCGTGGGGGAGTCGGTCCTGACAGCCATCCGAGTCCTTGACCAAACCCGCCCCCCCTCCCCCAGCCCCATGCTGAGGCAGCAAACTAGCTAGTTACCACAGGCCGTCACAGCCAGGGAGGCCCCTCCAGCTCCGTTGACTTTCCGCTGACTCAGCGAGATGCCCTCAGAGTCAGTGGAGGTAAGGAGGCCGGCTTTCGGAGGAGAGCCGGGCATGCTTCAAGACACCTGAGAGGACGCAGGCTGGGGATTTTATTTTTTTTTTGCATCGAGATGTACAGTTTCGAGCTTTTTTTAACAGCGATCTGTCATGCGGCGCGGCGGAGGACAGAGATTGGGTCGGGCGGGAGCGTGTGTGGGAATAGAAAAAAAATGAAATGTGTAGAAAGCTGGGTGCAGAATAACAGCCATGAGAGGCGAAGCCCTAAGCTATAGATCAGAAACGGGAATGAATATAAAATCACGCCAGACCATCAGATTCCTCAGTATAACCTGTCTGGGTGAATAATTGACGTACTTCGGGTCTTATGCATAATCCAGGCAATAAAATGACAAGGCGCGTGACCTTTTCTGGCAGATTTCAGGAGCGCGGGCAATACACTGTCAGCAGACTGTGTCATGTTTCCCATTTCTGACATTAGTGAGGTCACACAACCCACACAACAGGCCCCTGGAAGAAACCTAAAATATTAAATACATTTTACCACAGCGATAAGTCCGAAAATGTACAGTCAGGTGAAGTAGAGTCTCTAAATTTCCCATAGTGTATGACTGCGTGAAATTGAATGAGCGGACATTCCCTGTAACTGAGGGGAAGAGGTTTGAATATGGTTTTAAAAATAATCGTAATTAATAACGTGACATGGGCACATAGCAGTAAGGTAATTATTTTTTGGTAATATGGCCTTTTTAATGATTTTACAGGAACAGGCTGAGGTTTGGGGTCAACACGACACAAAAATATCTAATCGATGGAAAAAAATGGATGTGAAACCATTGGTGTATTCTAGGGGATTATGGGTAATGGGAATAGGTTCTGTGTCACTAATGGCAGGGGGACAGACTACTTCACATAACACACCAATATATGTGACCCATCACCACGAAATGAGTCTTAAGGGTGCAGTTCTACCAGTGCGACTTAAGACTCATTTTGTGGTGACGGGTCACATAAATGCCAGGAATAAGGGACAGGTGGAGTGATTTAATGCAGATGTGACTGGCCACCTGACTTAATAAGGAGAACTTAATATGGAGAAGATAAAAATGAAAACGACCTTTGGTATTTGGAGGAGGTCAGCAGTGGCAGATCAAAGATCACAAGGTGGGGAGGCTAGAAGAAACTAATATATCCTTAGTGGCCACCCTGGATGGGACAAGCAGAGCATTCAGCTGCATTTCCTGTGGCTGTTTTCTGGGGATCCGTATAACACTTCACACGTTAAGCAGTCTGTGGATACTGATCGAAAAGAAGGGCAGGACTACGATCGATTAGCGCAACGCTTTTCTGAAATTATGCATGTAAGACTTGAATGGGGCAATGAAAATATGGGAGGAAGGCCTAGAGACTACAGGGAGGGGACCGGTGGCTTATCAGGAATAAAAACAGGAGGCGGCCATTTTGGCATCTGCACAAGGGAAACTGAAGGGGGCCCTGGCACCATAGCGGGGTGTGGGCTCAGGCAGCGGGGTCAGGTTGTGAGTTCTTGGGTTAGGAAACACAGTGTCTTAAAATAAAAGCACAAGTCATGTCGATGGACTCATCAGCCGACTCTGCCCCCCCCACACCTGAAAACAGGGCTAATTTATCACAGAAAACCCTCTGCTCAACAAGAGCAGCGCCAACGAGCCTCAAAGCGATTCCCTTTCCTGAAACAGGAAGGACATCCTGCAACAGCCCACAGATGCGATCGCATTTCTAATGGGGAGAACATGTGATGTCATGGAAAGGACAGTGGGCACTTTTCTGGGAATAAAAACACCAGTTACGCGCATAATTAAATGAACCCATACCTAATTAGCACACACTTAGCTACACGCTCAAAAAGCCATCAGGAAGGAGACGCTCGAGATCATAAAAAGCGACGTAGCACAGATTCGAGGGGGGCCACGGGTGATTTTCAGACATAATGCTATACATAAATCAGGATATAAAGCTATGAGGATCCGCTAAAGCGGCTGGTTAGCCCAGAGGGAAAGCAAATATGTGTCCTAATATATCGTTATGTGACATCAGCCTCTAATGTCAAAATCAATGGGAGGGGAATTGTGGGTAAATCAGCTCACAGGGATTTCTGAGACCTAAGAGCTGACAAAGATGACAAAGGGAATAAGGTTTTATTTATTTATTTATTTATTTATGATGTATTTGATAATTATTTTTAGGGTTTTATTTTGTTAAATAATTACACAAGAATAAAATAACTGGGGGTCATTTGTGTGCTTGTATTTAAGAGTAAACTAATATAGGCGCTAAAATTAGCACTGGGCATTTAGTGGACATTAAAAGACAGAATGACCTTTAATGAAATGGGCCCGTGGCATCTGTGTTTGCTTGGAAATGCCTGAATGGTATCCGCACAGCAACTGATGAGATGATGGAGGAGCCCATTTTAAGAGTCATGGGCGTAGCTTTGGGTACGGACAGTAGGGACACGACCTTCCCAATATTATGGGGGCACCGTGTGGTTGTGTGGGCGGGACATCTGGGGATGATTTGATCCTCACTAAGTTGAAATAAAACCAACGCCCTTATCCAGTGTCGAGAAATGTGGCACATATTTGCTTCCCAGATTAATTTACATTTCATGTAAGGCAGAATATAATTTCTTTCTTGAAGCGTATACATACAAAGAGTTTTATCCAGCATATAAGCCCCAGCTTCGCAGTCAGAGCCCCACAAGATCCATACTTTGCTTACCCATGGACAACAACACAAATATACGTGGGAACTTGATTCATCACCATGAAGGTTGCAGGAGCTTGGTGATGCTCTCTAATGCCCTGGCAGATAATCAAACAAAATCCCTTGTGTGAGCTCTATTACATGGGGTGCCATTGGAGGACTAAGTTGCCTAACACTTTCCACCCTTTAAGATGCACGATGACTGTCTAGGTTACCAGACCAGAATAGCTTGTTGTTCCCAATCTGAAACTAAATATTTTTGCAAAGGAAGATGTAAAAATAACTGCCCCGTGTGTAAACATATGGTGCCTCATTCAGGCCGAATGGCATGACCTTCGAGCGATACGAGCCGCCGATGTGCTTGCTGTCTAATCTGTCGAATCCCACAGTTAATCCCTCAGCAAACCTGTCTATCAGCGAGAGGGACAACGCAGTCAGCAAGAAATCAAAGGAAGAATCGAAGAAGGAAGAATGCTGCCGTATTTTAATGCGGCTACATCTCTGGAAGTCGGCGTAAATTTATGAATTTGCTCTGCGTCTGGAGCTGTCGTATGAAACTTGGGTCTTTTTTTTCCCAAGGCCGGCTGTTTTGTTTATGTAATGAATTGTCCTCATTTAGCATAGATTGAACATCACCATCTGCGGTAACCCTGCGGGCAAATAATGATTCCATACCGACGAAAAAACAAATATTAAACATTTTCCTCTTGGCTGACAGGAAGCTGGTCACACTTCAGTGCTCCCGTCTTGTAGTTCCGTTTCCTTTGCAGCATTGTGGAAATTTATTTTTATCCTCCACATTGGAACATTAGGGGCTTTAAAAATGAATCTCCTTTATTCAGAAGGCAAGCAAAAGGGGGGACACTTTAAACGCTCTGTTGTTGTGCCCAACGGTGCGAGGTGCCGAGCATTGTGTAGGAAGACAAAGGGACAGACTGCTTGTTATTGTTTGTTGTGTGGCTGACGTAGGAAGTGTCACTAAGACTCTTGGAGCCTGGGAGTGAGTGTGTACCAAAGCCTTGTAGGTGTGACTGTGTGACCCACTAACAACGAATCTTGGCCATAACCGCTAAACTGTAAACTGGTGGTGAAAGACATAATCTTCCTTTGTATGTAACTCATCTTATAGTTTTATCCTTTGCACAAGACCTGTCACCCAAAAATGTTATATCATGATTCTAATCCCGTCAGAATGATGCATTTCATTGTGCTGTATTGCATATTACCAGATTTTCAAGTTGGGACCTGGAATCTTTGCAAATTATTGATATATATGTGACTTAATGCATGGCAAAACTAAAGTATTGTAAAACCAGATGAATCATTAAACAGTGATACATTGATGGTATTTTTATGCTGAGTGAAGAGGATGGAGCAGGGTCTATTAGCTGTTAAACTCGTTAAATAGTTAAGGAAATACCGATGTAGAGTGCAGATAGAGGAATGGTCATGTCTGTCACCAGTCTCCCCCCTTCAGAAACACAAGTGTCGTTTTCTTCTGCTGACTGTACATTACTGAAAAGACACATTTTTGAAAAACCCTGGCAAATCTAATTGAACCGCCACAGCGATGCCTGTGTTTTCTTCCTAATTAGTCGGCACTACAAGGAAAATCCACTTTCAGACTGCGGCCGGTTTCCCAGAATGCAACTGGTGTAATTGCCAGAGGTCGCTCGCCGCTAATATGGATGGTGGCCATGGGGGCGCATGCGCGGGGGTGGGGGCGAAAGCCAGCGAGGGGCTCACCAGCGTGGATTGTCGCGCCCTTGTCTGCTTTACGGGCCCCTGTCATTTAGTATGGATTAAACAAGCGAACTGTCGAGGCAGTGGGAATCTTAATGAGGTTCCTCAGTCGTTCTTCTCATAAACATACTGTCACCCGTAGCTCATTTCAGGTGATGAGTAATCACATTAGGAGAATATAATTCGTTTCACATTCGTTCCTGAAGATAAAAAATGCCCCTCGAGGCTTTTATGTGTTCTCGTTTTGCATATATTTCACTCAGAAAAATAAATATCAACAATGTCAGTGTGTCACTCGTAGGCAATCAGTTTAAAGTCCATTTAATCTGCCATTATATTTAAATGGATGTTTTAAATTCCTGTCAGTTCACACACAGCTCTATACACAAATGGTTCTGCTTGTTATTACTTGCTTAGCTGGACCCTTATTATGCATCTAGTTTCCGGGAAACTCATCCTGACACCGGAGCTCTTGTGTCACTCGACCCTCGGTTTTCATTGTACCTCTAGTGAGAATCGCCGTTTATTTGAAACCTAGCGGCATCTTAGGTGACTGGATGTCCACTGTGTCGTTCTCAGGAAAGAGTCCAAGTGTGCAGATCAGCAAACCATTGTATTTTTTTAATAATAATAAAAAAAACAGCTAGATTCAGGTGGCTTTTATGTCGTCAGATGGGTTTAGGAGACTCATTTACCGAGCGAAATTCCCCTAAACTTGCCACAAGAGAGCGAAGCATCCAATGATGAACTCATGAAAATGAATAAGATAAGCTTACTCAGGTCTGAAAATAACTTGATATATTATCATAATATCAGAAGTGCATGTTTATGGATGTTTGAAAGCAGCTTTACATTTTTTAACAGTTTGATCTCATGTGTTTGCTCCGAGCTGCCCTGTCTTCCATTCCGTGTGGCCACCGGGTCGATGTGGGCTCTTGCCAGGACCTCAAGGAAGGTTCTCGCTCTAACACAAATTCAGTATTAAGGAGCCCGAAATGCAGCAGAGAATTCTGCAACGCCTCCTTCCTGCTGGAAGGGGGGGCAGCTGTTTAGTATGAGGTGCGTGTCGCTCGTCCGGGACACTGGCAACTGTATGGTGTTACATAAGCTGCGGGATGCAGCACTGTGCTGGAGACACCGGCTTCGGCAGAAAAGCAAAGAGGCCATTCTGGAATAAAAGACGTGGCTACTTCAGCGGACCCTGTAGACCTGGGGGACATTCCTAAGGAAGCAGGTGCAGAGGGGTGAGGCTGGGGGGCGGGTCTACGCACCTTCCCAAACGATTGAAAGGCCCACTTTTTGATATCTTAAGTGCCTCTTTTCGAGTACTGGCAATCGCGCACAATTTATCGAAGGAGATCACCCCACCCCCCCCCCCCCCCCCCCCCCACCTCCCTCCCATATGCTCATGTGCCTCTTGAAAAGTCACATGGTTCTCTAGGGATAATAAGTAAGAACGAAAGTAGTTTGAAATACACTCATGACCATCCAGCAGGGCGGCAGTTTTCATCACTGCATCTGGTGGCCTGTGATTCTGTTTTATTCCCCCCCCCCCCCCCCGAGTCAGCCATTGGCTGCAGTGCCCAAAGCCCTCAGGGACTCACTGACATATTTTGAGCACAGACTCTGCTTTTTAGCAATGCGTGTGACCCCCCTCCCACCAAAGCCACTGCTCACTGGTGCCTGGGGGGGCTCAAACGCAGCCATGGTATTAGATCGATTCAGAACCACTATCATCTCAGACTAAGCTTCACTGGGTGTACATCTGGGGTTTACTACACCTAATTAAACCATATCCCCTCCCCCCCGCGAGGTAGTATATAATACAAGGCTGTGAGGAAAATTTTGTTCAAATTACTTTTCTAGCTTGATAAGGTAACATATAATCAGGTATATAATGCACAATATTTTGTCAGCCCATGCTGGATTACTTTAGATGGTTCTCTAGGTTTTTAGGTCTTTTGGTTTAGCGCTCCCCAAGTTTGTGCAATCATCACAATGAAGTGGCAAGCCACTGAAAGGTGTAAGGCACCGGGTCCCTTTCAGAGAGTGACATAATCCAGCAGCTGGAGCAAGACTTTTACAGATGTTAGACCATGTCTTTTGTGGGACATATGCAGCAGGTGGACACATTGCCCCCTACAGGACGTCGCTGGGTACTACCTTAGTGTCAAGCCCTTATTCTCTTACCCATAATTCCAGAGGGACACTGGAGGTCTTCTGAGAACTAGATGAGTGAGAAGTGGGTGACTGCAGGTAACATAAGATGCTATATTAGGCAACGTTACCACACTGTTCATAAACAGAATAACGGCTTGGCTGTTTTCTTCCAATTCTTCATAAAAATGGAAGAAATATATATATTGGAGCTGATGCAGAGAAGTTGAAACCCAGTACTGTGGGAAGATGCAACCCCCCCAACCCCATCCGAGCCTCACCCACACACACACACACACACACACACACACACACACACACACGCCTTCATGCACACTTTTCCAATTACACAGTAAATCAGAGCATCACCACGCATGGATTCACAATACTCAGGAGGTGAGATGGAAGGTGACCTCATTAAGAGACAAAAATATGTTGTCTTTTTTTTTCCCGCAGCCTCAGGTTAAAAAAACAAACGTGTACTCTGTCAGAGAGAGCTGCATGCACTCGCATGCTGTACTGTCTTGGGGCTTAGTGTGTTTTGTACCCTGACCGCTGCGTTTCTTCATGCATGCGGTATAAGGCGAACGGAGACTCCTTCTCACACACAGGAGCAAAACAGAGTATTTACATGAGTTTCCATAATCTGCTGCTCTTTCCCATGGCCATTATCCTTCTGCATTAAGAACTGTGTGTTTATTGGATTACATTTAATTATGCGCCGGTATTTATTTAAAACCCATGCAGATAAGTGGTTATATCAGCAGGTGCTCCTCGAGGTGCACAGACTTGCATTTCCTGCGTCTGATCTCAGTTTCGGCGCATGCCGTCCATCCCGGGTCACGCAGGTCTGGAGTGAGGCAGCGGATCTCGGCTGCGTGAGGGGTGGCCGGCAGCTGCAGCGATGCTGTGCTGCAAGTGTTGGCACAGTGGGACCAGTAATGCAGCAGCCTGACTGCCTGCCCCTTTCCATGAGCAAATGGGTGGGTGAGGGGGGGGAGAGATAATTCAGTGTGGTGAGTGTGAGGTACTGCCCCCGGGGGTCATATTTGGTAACTGCGCCCCAAGACCACCAGGACCCATAAAAAGTATGTTTTTATTGTTTTTATTATATTATCCTCAGGGTGCAAACCTGATGTTTCTTCACAGATTATATACATGAAATTAGTTTTTTTCCCAGTTAAACTGGATTGGATTTTAAATTAAATTGCATTGAAGTTAAATTGGATTTGGTCTGAACATAAAATGAACAGTGACTGATATATATATATATATATATATAATATATATATATTATATATATATATATATATATATATATATATATATAATGTGTAATGATTTACATGTCTTTTTCAAAAAAAACAAGAGGTTTATAATATTCCCATTTTCAGAAAAGTAAATTACATTTAGTTGACATTTTTACCTAAAATTACTTTTTTTGACAATTCATTGAGCTGTGTATTGCATCGAAGCAGAAACTTACGCTCAGTGTCCAATTCATTCGATACAATAGCTTTTACCGGACAGGGCCGGTTTTATTAGGTAGATATAGGGTTTATCAATCTAGGACCCACTTTTGGCTCCAGCTGTAAACTAGTTCTGTCTTCGGAGAGACATCCACCCATCTGCTGTACTGAGCTGTTATTCTGGCACTTTGACCCGTCCTCTTACCTCTCACGAGTTTGGGCCATTCTCCTCTGACCTCTCTCGTTAAATAGATGTTTTCAGGTGTTCTTCCTTCGTCACACTATTCTCTGTAAACTCGTAGCACTGTAGTGCATGAGAATCCCAAGAGGACAGCTGATTCTGAGACACTGGAAGCTCCACAATCCAAAGTGATCAGATACATCCGCAGACCTAAAGCTTTGCCCAATCAGTAAGCGGACCCCTTGCAGCCACCTGATTGGCTGTTTGGGGGATCAGGCTATTTCTATTAAGCAGGTCAGCCTAACAAACTGAGCATATCAGTGTAAGTGTTCAAGGGCAGAGTCCCCAGTGTTTCGTATGGGACCTGAATCCACAACCACATACTAACCCAAAACGCTCTGTACTTGCCCTTGCAGGCAGATAACACCCTACTGGCGTAAACAATGTAGTGGAAATGAGCAAGGTTTGCAGGAGTGAATCCCAGAAGAGTCAGAGCTGCTGTACTACAAATCTCAAATATTGATTATATGTCTTATTGGTGTAATAGCATAACAGACATCCAGAATGCAGAACTGCATTATGGGAACGCCGTTCACATCTTTATGTCATCTGTGTGACGCTGACCCAGGTCCAGTCTCTTCCAATTGTTGGGTCGGACTGTGACTCACTATCCTGCACCAATTTCACAACATACATCAAACCAGACTCCCCATCTCCCGCCGTCCCTAGATCCCAGTTTGGTCAGAACCACAAATGCATCCCATCTTGGTCTCAACAAAAATCTGGACATTTAATCCATCCATCCATCCGTCTTCTATAACTGCTGGTCCTATTCAGAGTCACAGGGGATCTGGATCCGATCCCAGAGGCTACCGGTGCAAGACAGGGAACGACCCAAGGTGGGGCGCCAAACAGTCACAGGGACATTTAATCCATGTGTCCATAATTAAACAGAAGCATATAACTCAGCAAATATAGTCTACAGCTGAATTGAAAATTCAATAAACAATGAATATTGTTAATTAGAATTATTAATAAAATGTAATTTTTTTTAGATCTTTGGATGTTATATTTAATGTTTTATTTTAGATGGTACTTTATTTCCGGAACACTCCTTCCAAAAGCATGTAAAAATGTTTATTAACTGCTTATAATCAACTGCATTTGTCATCCAAATCGGAACCCGACCCAGTAGAAGTACGATCGGATTTCCCGAGAGGTGGGGGCTCGCACCTGGGATGTGGGGTGGGGGGGTTGGGGGCATCCCATCGATACACTGCGCTCGTCCCTAAGCACTCCTTATGATTACCGCTAGCTGGATTGCCTTAGCCAGCATTTTCTCCCAGGCAGAATTAATGTGGGCCTATTAAAGTCCAGGCCCTGGTCCTAGAGGTGGTGTGGGGGGGGGGGGGGGGGGGCGGGGGGGGGCAGTGTATATACAAAGCAGGGAGGGGACCGGGAATCTAAAATAGCAGTGGGCTGCATTTTACACCCTCGTTTTGGAGTGATTACTCAAAGGCCCAGCTTTGACACAATGAGATCGCTACTGGGGGGTGGGGGGGGGGGGGGGCGCGTTAGTCATTGTAGGCCAGCAACTCTGGGAGTGAGCGGAATATCACACAGAGGCACGCCGCCGGGGTGGGGATCGCGTCGCTCAGAATTTCACCTCTGGAATTTCACGGTGGGGGTAATGGGGTAACTGCTACCCCCCTCTCACCGAGTCCGAAAAATCAAACTGCAGCAAAAGCTGCGACACTCTCACAGCACTGCGATCACAATGCGAGGGCGCCGATACAGCTCTGCAGTGTTCCGGAACAGTCTATCTACCATCCTTTAAGGCACTACTGTCATGCACTGTAACGCATTAATGCCTGTATCTCAATTAATCACACTTGACGTAACTGTCTACGTTTAAGTCTTAATAGTCATTTTCTAGAAATCTTCCAAGGAAAATTGGTGTCTTTGAAGTCGTCTTTACTGTATTAGATGAATAAGGTAAAAAGACTATGCTCAATTTATCCAACAAACGGCTAACCCATAAACTAAATTACTTATAAATGCTCATTAAGTCACCTAGGTGGTTATGGATTACAATTGGTATGAAATTGTGAGCACTGGGGGTGTGGGAGGGTATTATGAAGCCAACGACCCACTTCGAACCCGCAACCCTGAATGCAACAGCTGAATCAGCGTAGTGCAATGAAGTCCTATCACATAAAGTAATCTGAGCGGGTAATATCACAGTGCCTCCTGGGCAAATGAGGGAGCGTGGGTTTCCTGCGAGGGAGGGGGCGACTTGGAGGGAAATTCGGGGATGCAGGATTTGGAGACTTTCAGGATGCGGACCAGAATGCGGGCTCCTTCCTGCAGAAACATGCAGAAACATGCAGGTCGCCGTAACCGTGGTGTTCTGCGCCCATCCGTTACCCCAGGAGCTAAATCCATCATTATAATAAGATATAAATGAAAATGCGAGATGCGATTAGGGGCGGGGGGGGGGGGGGGGAAATTATTATAAATATCATATTAGGTGGAAACGCAAATCCATCCGTTCTAATAACATTATAGTCTTTGTTCCCCTTTGCTGTACTGGCTGAAGGAGATGCTGGAATTGCTGCATCAGTGAGTAAATGGGACACTTTAAACTGCCCCCCCCCCCCCCCCCCCCCGCGCCCCCCACCACCATCCATCTTCTTCATCAAGGGCAGCGATGCCTCGGATGCATCCGCACGTGAGGATGGGGACTGGGGTGTCCTATTTTGGCCTGGTGTTGGCAGGGCTCACCACTGTATCCGTGTCAGGAGGTGCACGCCGGGTCCCCGAGACCCCTGTGTGATCCAGCAGGTGGCTCCGCCCCCAACCCCTTCCCCTCCCTGCTCGTTTCTCAGGCGATAGTATCCGGGAGCGACAACATGTTCCGGTGTGTCGGCAGCTCAACTAAAACCTTGGGGGGGGGGGGGGGGAGGGGGGAGTATGTGATGTGCAGAGTCTCTCCCTGTGTGGGGTCCCTTTGGGAATCGGGCAGCATGGACACCGTAGGGGGGGACTATCCACCTTTGGGTTGGGAGGGGGCATTGGTGGTTTAGCCCCAAAAAGGAGAGAGAGCATAAAAACATTTTCAGCAGCCTGGTGCCAAGAAGCTTAGATGTATCCTCCAGCTGAAGATAGGTTACTCCAGTTGGGGGTGTGGACCTTGAAATCTTGTCAACTATTGAGTTACAAAACTCCCCACTAAGACACCCCCCACCCCCCCCAAAGATGTGGTAGGACCTGGGTGATCCCGAGGAATAGATCTAGACAAGCAGGTTGCAGTAGGCGGGATCAATAGCCCCATTCACTCCAAAATAGTCCCCCAACCCTTGTTCCAGTTTCCTGACTGGTCGTTCTCTGCTCACATTCATCACGCGTTTGGGGTCGTCCTCCAGACTTGCCTGAAATTATCACGGCATCCAGAAGGTGCAGTCACGTAGGGGCTCCCTCGCCTCTGTGGGAACGCCGGACGTCTAGTGCGCCACGTCTGAAGGACGTTCGGTAGCAGCCTCTGTTTGTTTACTCACCTTATTTATTTCTTTAGCAGACGCTTCTGTGCAAAGCGACGTTCAGGTGAAGAAAGTTTGGGGTCAGAGCGCTTTGCTCAAGGGCCCGACGGTGATATAATTACTCTTCTGGCCGTGGGATTTAAACTCAGCTGCTGGCTCTCAATAACAGCTTCCTGCAAAAAGGACCTGTTTATATGGCCTGTTTGAGTGGAGCTTTAAATAAGTCTCAGGAAGGAAGCATTTGTACCCCACAAGGACCCCACAGACCATTCTGTCTCCATCGCTGGTTCCCAGTTAATTACATCTTAATCATGGCTGCCAAGCCCCTGTGCTGTGAAACACCCTGCACCCAGTTTTTAAGAAACCACTGAAGACTCACTTATAGAGTACTAATTCTCTTCTAGAGTCTTAATGTCTATGCTTTCTCTTTCTTTCTTTCTTTCTTTCTTTCTTTCTTTCTTTTGTTCTGTTTGATCACCTGCTTCATCTTGTGGCGATTTTACTTCTAGTAACATTTTTTTTTAACTGTTCTTATTTTACTGTTGGTATGAGAAATGCATGTTTCAAATAAATCATATTATTATTATAGTATATTATAGTATATATTATTATATATAATAGTTAACTTGATAAGGCACAAAAATATAGTATATTACATATATATTAATTAACTACGAACTAAGTCTTAGTTACATACCGATTTCATGGTCATTCATCATTAATGAATCGCGACGCATGTTTTATCTCAAGCAGTTACTATTTAATACTTTGTTACTATATGTGTTAAACCTTTATGAACTACTGAAGCAACTACTGAAGGAACAAGTGATGAATGACACAAGTTACATTCTCTCATATTTGTTCATCATTGTTCATCATTAATGAGTCATAATGTTTCTTTTATCGCAAGCAGTTACTATATTTGTTCATGATTTGTTCATAATTTGTACTTTTGTACTTAATTCTTCAAGCAATAAGCCCAATAGGCATAATTATTCTACTAATACATTCCCAAAGCCTCAGCTGCAGTCACATGGTCATTCTTAGTGGTGACCATCAATACTACATACTCCTTTTCAGTGCTACATGTCCTTAGCGGGAAGATAAAATGTGTTTCATAGCAGCTTTGGGTTATTTTAATATTTAAAATTTCCTGGAAATATTTGGTATTCGGGGCGGCATGGTGGTGCAGTGGTTAGCACTGTTGCCTCACACCTCTGGGACCCGGGTTCGAGTCTCCGCCTGGGTTACATGTGTGCGGAGTTTGCATGTTCTCCCCGTGTCGTCGTGGGGTTTCCTCCGGGTACTCCGGTTTCCCCCCACAGTCCAAAAACATGCTGAGGCTAATTGGAGTTACTAAATTGCCCGTAGCAGTGCATGTGTGAGTGAATGGTGTGTGAGTGTGCCCTGCGATGGGCTGGCCCCCCATCCTGGGTTGTTCCCTGCCTCGTGCCCATTGCTTCCGGGATAGGTTCCGGACCCCCCGCGACCCAATAGAATAAGCGGTTTGGAAAATGGATGGATGGATATTTGGTATTCACGAGGGTAGAATTTCAGTCGACGTAAAAAGGGGATCGGATCTTAAATAGTAAACATTCCGTGATGAATGAAAACAGAAAAACAGCTTCAGGAGACAGCCGGGTCATAAATTACCAAACTTTCTCCGCGTCTTTCCATAACTGGTGCTAACGGAGAAAAATAGCACGAGTGGCTCCATCTGCTCAAGGTATTATTTTTTTTAGTATTAAATATTTTTTACAAATTCATAGCAAATGATGCCCTCTTTAAGTTTCCCGTAAAAACACTTATTCTGTCGCAGTGAGGAATCGCATGCACACCTCACTGGAGAATCGTGTACAGGAAACGACTGATGTATCGCAGATAAAAGGTAATTAGCAAAAAGATGTTAGTGTGATCATTTTCTTGCTGTCATACTGTCCACATCCCAGCCCTGCAGATTTGCAATATCACGTGATAGTATAGTATAGTCATATCATAAAGTCATATCTCGAACTGAAATAAAATACCAACAAAGCACAGATTGACGAATGAAAGTGTTAATTATGATAAATGATACTGCAAGATCACTTGGTTCCAGTTGATGTGATACATCTGCATCGTTCCCTGATCTGGATTCATTGGCGAGAAACGGCTCAGACTTCTGGAAGTGGCCGCTTTAATAAGTCGGGATCTCCATTCAGCCACAGGACGGAGCATAATAATGCGAATGATGCGTTACAGAAATCCAGCCTCATCAGCTGGGGAAGGACATTAATTATTATGGCTGTCATCCTCACGCCCCAGTGATTGCGGTTTCGGGCTGCTTGGGGTAACATCACTGGTTATTTCCGTCGCTCGTTGACTTGTGGGGAGGGGGGGGGGCCTTCATCTGGCCGACCCAGTCACCCCACGCCGACAGCTTGATGGGACTTTATCTGGCAAGGGTCACGACCGCGTTTACGTCAATTCCGTGGCCCGGAAAATGGCGCTGTGGAAACAGTTTGAGCGCGATGCATGTTGGAGACAGAGAAATAGCCTTTCGTTAATTTTATAACAAACGCTGCCAGCTATTGGCTCACTGTACATTTGGATGAATCAGGGATGCGGGTGGTGCTCATCGATCACCACTGTAAGATTTTCGTTAAGCCGTCCGTTTGGCTTCAGCGATGCCCCTGTTCTATGGGGAGGCAACGGTCCCCACAGCAATAGGGGACTGTGCCACACCCTCCCTCCCAAAAAAATAATGGGTGTGCATGGGAGTCTCAGTGTTTGGGTGTGCATGGGAGTCTCAGTGTTTGGGTGTGCATGGGAGTCTCAGTGTTTGGGTGTGCATGGGAGTCTCAGTGTTTGGGTGTGCATGGGAGTCTCAGTGTTTTGGTGTGCACGGGAGTCTCAGTGTTTGGGTGTGCATGGGAGTCTCAGTGTTTGGGTGTGCATGGGAGTCTCAGTGTTTGGGTGTGCACGGGAGTCTCAGTGTTTGGGTGTGCACGGGAGTCTCTGTGTTTGGGTGTGCACGGGAGTCTCAGTGTTTGGGTGTGCATGGGAGTCTCAGTGTTTGGGTGTGCATGGGAGTCTCAGTGTTTGGGTGTGCATGGGAGTCTCAGTGTTTGGGTGTGCACGGGAGTCTCTGTGTTTGGGTGTGCACGGGAGTCTCAGTGTTTGGGTGTGCACGGGAGTCTCAGTGTTTGGGTGTGCATGGGAGTCTCAGTGTTTGGGTGTGCATGGGAGTCTCTGTGTTTATCGCTGTAGGACACTGGTGTCGTCGTTAGTTTCCAAGCAGGAGCGCTGCCCCCAAACAAATCACCCAGAAGAGCAATTCTTAAGAGGCAGGGAAAGTCGAACAGGGCGGAGGGGTCGATACGACCCAGGTTTGGAGGGTCAGCGTGGAGGGCGGAGTCAGGCTCATGGTAGGGAGGCGACAGGTCCCTGCTGTTGGGTGATGAACCACGTCACTGAAGGCTCCGCTCTCCGAATAACCACAGCATACGGCCCGGAAGTTGTGTTAACTGTGAGCGTAGTCACATGAGGGAAGGAGGGGATTCTGGGAAGGAATGATGTGCCCAATTAATACCTAATAGGTCAAAAGGACAATGATGATGCTATGAGCCAATGGGAATACAGAATGAGTCAGTGGGTCACTCATCATCTTTTATTATTATTATTATTATTATTATTCTTGTTATCACTATTATCCTTTTTCAAAGGGCTTCTTCTGTTAGGGTTATGGTTATTATTATTGGCCCAGGTATCTGAGACCTCTGTTAGATGTTTGAGGCCATAACTCAGATTATATAAACACAGCATGTGCTGAGGGTAGGGGTTAAAGGTCACAGGTCAAAGTCACATACGGACTTTCTTTAAATAGCCCTCGCTGTGGCGGGGGCTATAGCGTGAGTCGGCTAGCGGTCAGGTCAGATAATCGCAATAGCCACCTGTTTTTAAAGCTTAGTGTGCTGTTGTCATGCACTACACAGCTCCCGTGGTGCAGCACTGTGGGTCGGGAGCACGGCACGGGTTGGACTTTAAGACTTTCCGCTGTTTAGGAGGATGCTGGGGGAGGTGGCTTCTCTCTCTGCCTGCTTCTGTCCAGCAGTATCTTCTTCAAGCCTTTATGAGCCGAATCTTAAGTCTGCCTTTAAAGGTCAAGACTGTGGAGAGGTTTGCAGGCTCCAGCTGCTGATAGGTCAGCCTCTCATCACCAGGTCCGACCTGACAGCATTCCCTTTCCATGTGAGAGACGTGTAATTCCCTTCCCCGCCACGGTTTCGGAATTAATGATGTTCCTTCTCATTGCAGCCAAGAATCGCAAGGTCCTTGTGATGTTTCAGCGCATACATTGGATTGGTTTAATTACACAATTAGCTGCCAGGGGCAAATGGGATGTGATTATATCAGAAAATTTCACAGAAGACCGTCGGGCTTGATGTAGGGAATCAGTGCAGACGGGATCCGACAAGGACGTCAAAGCTTCAGCATTTCACGTGGCTTTGCTGAAGGCAACGTGCATGTCAGAAGCAAAGGGAAGTTCCTTGAGGAGCTGGGAACTGGGTTAGGTTGAGGAGGACATCCTTTAAGAAGACATGCATCTGGCAGATGGCTTCAGGGAGGAGGGGAGAACTCCCTGCAGACAGAGGTTGCTAGATGGTGGAAGGCTATATGGGTGCAGAGCCTATTGTCCTAAGGGTGAGTTGGATTATTCCAGATTATTCCAGGGTAGGGTCCTTCGCCTTGGGAATGGGACTATATATGACAGAATCCAGGGGCGGGATCCATCATCCTAGGGATGGAACTTCCTGTCCTGGTGATGAAACTTGGCTTTCCATCCTGGGGGTGTGGCTTCATGTCCTGGGGTGGGACTTCCCGTTCAAGGGGCGGGGCTTTCAATAAGTGGCAATATGGGGTGGAACCCAGCATCTTGGAGGTACGGCTTCCAGTATGTGGCGATAATTCATAGGCAGGGCCCATCGTCCCAGGGGTGGGTTTTTTAATTGTGTGGTGATAATTTAGGGGCCGAGCCCATCATCATGGGCATGGGACATTCCATATGTGATAATAATATGGGGGTGGAGCCCAGCATCCTTGGGGTCAGACTTTATTGTGAAAGTGATAAGGTTTGCTGGACTGGCGCTTGGAGAGGCACCTCTGGCAGAGCCTGATTCGCCATGTCCTTATGCCACGGCTAAGCTGTGCCGTAATCACCCCTCTCGCACAGACACCGTGTTCCCTTCCTTCGAGCTTTAGCGGGACATGAAATTCTGTACGTGTGACGCCAGCATCACTTCAGTGCTTTTGCGGTACATAAATTTACAGCTTGGTTTGAGTTCAGCCAACCCCAACCCCTAAATTAGCTGGATGGTCGACTCTGAAACAGCCAACCCTGTCCAACAAGTGCTCTTCCAGACGGCAGTCCCTGTACTCCGGGGGGGGGGGGGTTCAGAACACATAAGTCAGGACATCACACGACGGTGGGGAGGTCCATGCAAAGATGCACACAGTAAACTTTGTCCCCCCCCCAAGGTGTGACAGCAAACCTCTGCACTCAGTCACAGTGTTGCCCTTACCCCCCAGCGCCTGTCTCTTAGGAGGAGGTAGTTCACACCCGAACTGAGAAGAGGTGAAATGTGAGTTTGGGGGGGGGGGGGGCGATGAGGCACAGCCGATAAACAGAACCCTGCGGGATGTTGGGGGGGGGGCAGCAAGAAATAACATTGCTGTTTCAGCAGATAAAAACAAACCCAAAATTGTTTTGCTGTTCAGCTGGGTGGGGGGGACAAAATGAAGGCAAGCCAAGCTCAGCAGGGAGCCATTATCCTCATGGGGTGGGGGTGCTAAATGGAAAACACCCAAAGCAGACACACATGGGTAGTGAGGGGCAGATGGAGTGAATTAACCCTGACAGTGGCAATCACCCAGATCTCCCTCCTGAGGCAGACGCGCCCCCCTCCACCACCCCCAGAAGGCAGGGCAGGTGAGAAATCTCCCAGGACTCGGAAATCAGATTGTGTGCCTCAGGAAGAAGCTCCGGCGACTAAAAGACGATTCCCCAAGGGCTGCAGTGGACCATCACTGGCCGGATTTCACAAATGAAAGGAAAAGACAATGCTGAAGAAAGCCAATAAAAAATGACTTTCTGAGAATACAGTAAAATGGCATCGCTTTACCTGCTGAAGCTATTGTCAGCATAAAATATTCCCTCTAAAGTGATTAGCCACACCCTAGCAGCGCCGCATTGGCAGATGTGGCCATTGGGCATAGATGTGGCTCATATTTAACAGTTTAAAAATAAAAATGTATTTAGAAGACGTTCATCAACCCAGTTATGAAATTACTCTGCCCTGTTGAGGTTGGGAGTTGAACCAGCAACCTTACTGTTACTAATGTGGCATCCTATTCCACTGGGCCACACACTACCTTAACTAGCTTGTTAAATTTGCACATGAATCCTTCACACACACACACACACACACAAAGGGAATTGAACCCACAACCCAGGCATGGTGTTTGGCCAAGTGCCACCCACTGAGCCGCCTGTGTGCATAAAAATCCAGTATATTTCCTGTAAGACCCCCCCCCCCCCCAAGCTTATAGTTCACTCAGGGGGTGTTTGTTTACGCTTCACTGTCACCATGACGCCACTTGGCGTTTCGCATTCAGATGTCTTTTTTTAAAAAAAAAAAAAAGGTCAGTCTGTGGATCTCACAGGCAGAGTTATTCATGTGCGTGAAGGAGATGTGACCTCCTGCCAGCCGGCGCGATGTTGGGGAGCTCGCTCCGGCTCTCACGGTCCAGAGATCCGGCTTCAAGCTCCCTCCACCTCATATGAGAAATCAGACTGCAGCACAGAAGGGCAGAGCCATTCCCCGAGCTTCTGTGTGTGTGTGTGAGTGAGTGAGTGCGAGAGAGAGAGAGAGAGAGAGAGAGAGAGTGTTTATACCACCATGCGATGGGGAGCTGCGATGGCGTGCCAAGGTGATGTCTGTATCGCCCAGGACAGCGCCAGAGAACTGGTGCCAGCTTGGTAATGCCAACTGGCACATTCTCAAGTAAATACGCCGCGGGCATGACACAGAAAATGGTGAGGGGGCAGTCTGTGCATGTCCCAGTAATGAAGGGGGATCTTTAAATGTCCGATTGATGCCGATGTAGCCTGTGTCCCATTATTGGGGGTGCAGCCTGGAACTATCCCATTATTGAGGATGCGTTCTGTAGGTGTCCCATTATTGGGAATGTGGTCTGTAAGTGTCCCATTATTGAGGATGCGGTCTAAAAGTGTTATATTATTGGGGATGTGGTCTGTAAATGTCCAATTATTGAGGATGTGGTCAGTAAGTGTCCCATTATTGAGGATGCACTCTGTATGTGTCCCATTATTGGGGATGTGTTCTGTAAGTCCCCCATTATTAGGGATTCGGTCTGCAAGTGTCCTGTTATTGGGGATGTGGTCTGTAACTGTCCCATTTTTAAGGATTTAGTCTGTAAGTGTCCCATTATTTAGGGTGCCACCTGAAAATGTTCCAGTAATGATGAGGGAGGTTTCTGTGTGTCTCATTTGAATGGCGTCCGTAAGCATCCTGTTAATGTGGAGGCGGTTCGTAAGTGTCCTGGTGACGATGACTCAGCCTGTAAGCGTCCCCGCGATCTGGACTCTATGTCACTGTCCCAATCTACCCAGCACACCATGCTGGGCACTCGCTGTCCTAGCGGGGCGAGCTGCTCGCTTTCGCAGTCGTCCTGAGGATTTTTCAGCGTTTGGCACACAGCTGGAGAACAGGGAATAGCTCGGCGGGGACCTGAGGAGCCCAGCTTACGCGATCGTTCATGCTCCGGATGCCCCGGTGCCTTTTTTAGGGAGCTGACGTTTCAGGGAACATGCGCCTGATCGTGGCCAAGCTTGCAGGAGAATAAAAAAAACGCTTTTGTTGTGTCCCGCCGATGAAGACGGCCTTTTTCATGGCTTGTATGTACACCGTGTTCAGAATCATGCTAGTTATTCTCCCCAAACTGCTACTTTACAAACAACTCAATACTAAGCCACATCTCCAATTCTGTGGTTTTTAAAGGACAAAAAAAGGTGATGTGGAGCATTATTGTTGGCACTGAACAAACAGCTGTTTCTGAGGGCTTAACTAAGGGGGGGGGGATTCTGACCAGGCGATTTTCAATTTGTCTTAAGCATCTTTAAAAGTGCAAAGCGATTAGGAGGCATGCATATACTCCACAGCTGTCAGAAATAACGCAATATGTGAGCATTCTCGTGGTGTGCAAGCAAATCATCTCTGAGCTGTGAACACTGGTCTTCTTTACAACTAAATCTGTCTCCACAGTCTGTATTATTGGTCATAGTAGTACCAGTACTGATCATCTAGTTTACAACTTAACGTACATTTTATCCCCCATTTATTCAGCTGCATTTTCACTGGAATAATTAACGTTAAGTACCTTTCTGAAGCGTACAGTACGAATCCTGTGACATGTTTACACATCTATCACCCGTACGTTTTTTTTTTTTTTCATTCAGATTCTTACTTGTCAGCGTCCAAAACCTACCATGTTTCACTGTGAGTGGTGTGTCGGCTGAGTGGGATAAGCGAAACTACCGTCCTGATTTCTGACATTTACATTAAAAAAGGATCCCTTCTGTGTCTGCGATTTTGTGGCCAAGGAAAGGTGTGGGATTGTATAAAAACCAGCAGCTGTGGGCCACACATCCGCAGATAAACGCACGTCACACTCCTCCTGTACCCCTAATTTATTTACGAAGACCAAGCAGAGCCATAATGTTAGGATGCCGTAACATTCGGAAGCATGATGTGAAGGTGTTGGGATCCGGCAGTGTTCCTGCCTGAAGGCTCATAAGGAAGTTTAATGAAAGGTCAGAGCATGAATGAGTTTCTCTGATCGTAGATCTACACTCATTAGCGTGGTCCTTAAAAATGAACATTTGAAAATACTAGTTCTCACCCCTTAATTTTATTATCTTATATAAGACAAGATTTAAGAAATTTTTGATGATTTTTCAAGCATGTTTAGTGGTCAGTCAAGCGATTTGAACAGCTAAACCCTAGTTTATCATCCATCGACTGTAGCACTCGTTAATCTCTCAAATCATTCGATTGCTATTGTTTTTTTGTGTTCATTTTATTTTCTCGATTGCTGTAACTTTCTCTCTTAATGTTTGGTTCTTTTAATGTAACAGTGGGCCATGAAAAATACCATTACTACAAAAATTTCAGGTTGCAACAATGCACTAAGAACTTTTTAAAATCATGCCCTTCATTGTTGTTGACTTTGGCCACAAATGTAACTTATTACGTATTTTCACATTTTTACAGTTTCCTTTGGTCAAATTTTTATATTCTTGTTTTTTTCTGCTTCAATTGACCAAATGTTAAGAAATATATGCCCTTGCTAAACTGCAAAAAATAGAGAAATGTTTAGCGCATTTTTGCTAACAATCAAATGAATGACCTGGTAGATTAAGGATTAATGGATAAACTGGACTATAGCCAGTTTGAATATTAAGCCAAATTGTGAATTTATTGATCGCTGATCACAAACTCCACTTTCCTTGTTTTGTTCTTACTTAATTGTAAAAATGTTTTTTGTTTAAACAAATAAATATTCATCGTTGCCGTTGCTGTAGTCATTTTGTTTTCAGCAAAGTTTGGCTGAAATGTAGCATAATTTGATCATTTACAGTTACAGACTTTGATCTTGTTAGACAACCTCTGAACATCAATGAAACTATGAAACATTTTGCCAGCAACACTCTTTTTATTACAATACATCACAAGATAAAAGGGTGAGTGTATGAAAAACTGCCATTTACAATCAAGCTCATGGCTAAGGACCACCCTAGTGCTTATTAATAAATATATTTCCCTAAGAGTGCAGAGAAAGCTGTGAGCCTTTGAGGACAGATTTATAGCCGAGGTAAACATCAAAGGGGTGTCTTAAAACGTATCACAGAGGGAAACAAACATAATAACCCCAGGGAATCTTCCAGGACGAGACTGTAGGTGTTTCCTGGGGCCTGGAGGAGGTGAAACTGATTTGCGATCCGAACGGCACATCAAAAGGATGGGGGGGTGTGGAATAAGAGGCCGAAGTAGAGATCTGCGGCAGCCATCGCTAGGCAGACGCATAGAGACATGACCAGACTGCAGAAAGGCAAACAGGGCTGTGCAGGCACCTCGCACCGACACAGACTGGCCACAAACGAGGTGAACTCCTTCCTCAAGTCTTTACCTGGTGAATCAGTCTGCTCACCCAGGGCGTCGGACGTTGCTCAGGTGCAACGGAAAGGTGTTTCTCAGAACCTGCTGAACTCCGGCCGGCGAAACTCGCTGCCAACCGACAGGGCCGGTCAATCCCAAAGGTGGGTGTCAGCCTAGGAATCCCCCTAGGGTCACCCCCCACCCAACCCCGGCACACTGCAGAGCTGGGGGGGGGCGGGGAGGCACCTAATTCACCAAATACCACATGGGCTTTGACCAGTCATGCTGACCGTTTGTTTTCATAAAGACATAAAGAACAAAAGTATGTGAAATGTCCCGCACTTACAGAAGGCTTACATTTACATTTACAGCTTAACTTGAGCCAAAGATAAATTATGCTAACGCATCCATCCAAATTACACAATGTCAGATCATTCAAGTAAAAACCTGCTTAATGTGCCCTGAAATGCATTTATAATGTACTATTTATAATATTTATCTGTCCGTCTCTTCATTTTATCTGAGTTCCCTGTGCAAAGAGGTAAACGTATTAATTCTCTGCTTGTCATTTTAGACCCAAGCTTTCAGATGGAATCCCACGTCTCCCGGACCGGGCTTTAACACCTTCACTTCAGCTGGTTCTGGTGCTGCTTCGGCAGGCTGTGTTTGGCCCAGAAGTGGATGAGAGTCCTGGATGTTCACTGGCTACACTGGACTTCCGTCGACTTCTCCCTTTCGGCGGGAGAAGGCGTGGAGATGAACGTGCGATGGAGCGGCAGACCACTTGTGAGGAGATGAAACAGAAGAAGCGATGAGAGGAGGAATGCAGGCAGTAGCTGAAGCGGAGGGACGATGGAACAGCTTTTAGTTTAATCCTCAGAGGACTGAGGGCAAAAGAAAACCAGAAGGATTCTCCATCAATCCAAAGCTTCCAGCTAAAGGGGAAATTCCAGATTATTTATATGGTACCAGTGCAGTTAACGCTAAATACTGTAGCCCACAGTGTTTTGTTTGCTTTTTGGTTATGGTGACATTTTATGACAGCCCTTGCAGGGCTGATGGATCCCTCTGATAGTCCATAGAGAACATTCATGAATCAGACAAATCAAAGCCAGGAGCGGTGATTGTGATGGGGTCTCTGGGGGCCCCATGATCCTCATTAGCGTTTTGTTCAGCATTACAACAAACATTTTCATAGTAGAAGGGAGCAATAATTTCAGATGGATTCATCTTTTTCTGCAGTGGATAAGCAGTGTACATCTGTTTAAGGCTCAGGACACGGTGTTTTCATAGGATTTCCCATTAACCTGGTTTGAACCCAGCCCCGTGAACATCCACTTTGGCAGATGAGAGGTTACCGTCCACTTGACTGTTTTAAAGTGCCGTTTTGTACCATCTTCCTACCTCAGAAAGACACTGAAAGGTGCAAAATGCACACAACAGCCTGTGATTGGTCGGAGGCAGGGCCCACCCCCCCTCGGCTGTCACCTCCGATTCTGAGAGCTTAATGTGAAGGCTGTTCAGAGAGAGAATGCATCACTGAGAATGTGCGAGACAGTGGAGCAGGGCTCGCGGACTCAGAACAGAGGCGTCACGGAGGATATCCTCGAGAGCGAACAGCTTGAAACGCCGCAATGTGGGGTGCGGCGAAGCCCTCCCCCGCCCAGAAACTCGCACGTCTCGCCAACAAGTGACAAAACACGTACAAAGATAAAATGAGAAAATCAATATGTTTATCTCACTGGTTTTCATTATCTGATTCTCTTTGCTGTTTATTTCGGCTATTGATGGGTCTCATGGCCAAACTACAGACAGGTGGCGTCACATCTCTGATTAGTTCTGAGCATTCAAATCGCTGAGGCTTCGCCGGCGGCGGGGCGGGGCGAGGCAGTGTCCAGAAGCCAGCATATTTACACTTCTCATTGGGAGGAGCTTCCATCCCATAATGAACTTGCAGGTGCACTCATGGTAGTATCCAAGGTTTAAAAGCGGAGCCCACTTTCGCCTCCTCGCATCGAAATCGCACCTTAGCAGAGCGCAGCTCTGCCTCTTTCAACCTTAACTCTTTTTCTTAACGTCTTAAATTTAGTAACAGATTCAAAGTGACCGGTTTAATAAAAGGTCAGTTTTGCAAAAAAATCATATTCCCTCATCCGGTTTAATGTTTATAATGTTGAATGTTAATGTTCATTAATCGCTCTGATTTCTCGAGTGGTTAAGATATCCCTCCATGATGCCTTGATTTCTGTCCTGTGTTTCTGTATTTCGACTTATTTCACTTAGTGTACTATTGCCAAAACTTCACTTACTGGCTTGACTCTGCTAGGTAAGATGTGTAAGAAGCTGTCTGGGAATAGCTTCATATTTTAATACATTTTCACGGGGACATTACAAATGAATGAACAAGAATATTATTTATAGTGATGCATGTTTAAGTTTAACTTGCATGTTATGTGTACAAAAATTCATGGAGGCCTACTATTTAACCACACAATATGTAAAGTACCCACATCAAACTGAAATAACTTTTTGATCACATTTTCTTTTTCATTTTGTAGTAACACAGCCAACAAATGAACATACTGCATCTTTAAGATTGTAATCGTAAATATATGTAATGACTAAAGTACCGAACGGCTTATTCAGGAATGCACCAGTCATTTTTTTGCGGGAGAGAGGCTGCTCCGGTCACAGGCAAATCTTGTAACACCGGACCCTGAGCAGAGCGCATTACCCTGCCTGTCCACTTGAGGCATCCTGACTCCTCACACACACTCAAACTCCATCCTAACCACCAGGAATGCTTCAGAGGGTTCCCCAATCGCTTCCTGCTGCTTCCCGACCTCCTGAAATAATGTTTAGAGTTCGCTATGGCGATACACCTTCCACTGCTCACTGGTCAGATGTTAAAGACCAGTGGCTCCCAAATCAACATTACTCTTTACTCAGGTTACATTTTTTTAATTCACTTTAATTGACACAACAGAAATGAATAAAATAAAACTGAACTCTTAACCTGCTTCTCTACCTGCTGTTTAATCCTTATTTTTAATCATTGTGTCAGTATCTAACCATTACACCACCTACTGGCTATTGTTTTCGCTGTTCTGCGATAACACCAACACTTGATATCTCAGTAGCTACTGCTATTTTATCCATCTTTATAGTCCGGGGGTTGTGGTGAGCCTGGAGCTTATCCCAGTAAGTACAAAGCACCAGAGAGGCATATTACATTCCAGTAAGGAAACTGTATAGATACTCAATTTTCTTGAAACGTATACTAGTTATTGTAAACAACGTGCCACTAAAAAGAGCTTGAGATCAGCTGCTCGCTTTCGGATATGCTAATAAGTACTTTCTCGCGCGTTCAATTTTTCATGTGGGTTTTCCATTTGCCTCATTGTTGACTGTAAACATTATTGTCACTCGATGAAACTTTGATGATCGGCACGTTTCTCAGACAGATGGACTGGGACGCGGCAAACTGCGGTCTATTCGTCAGCAGAGCTAACCCCCACGTCCCAAATTACCCTTATGCCAACATCGAATGTAATGCTCAGCCTTGAGTTTTTCTAATTCATTTCCCCCAGAAATCTGTCTTTTCAGACTATAATATCCCCAAACGCGCGTCTCATCCTCTGCCAGCTGGCAAACGCGGTTTTAATAATGATGCATCTTGCTGTTCATGGAGAGGGGGCTACTTTTTATGCCTGATGGCTCTTTGGGAAGTGAGGGCAAGACCTCCTGCCGAATAGACAACCGTGCAGTGCCCATAATCGCGGAACGATAAGAAGAAAAGGCCGGGTTAGGAGGATAAAGACGCAATCCATCTCTCCGGACACGAATTTAACACAATTTGAAACTCTAAATACCCCGATATCGATCTGTTTTTCCTCCATCTTCAAACGGGGAAAGAACAACGAATGAAGAGAATTACTGTATCAGAGGTCGTAATGCGACAATGGATTTTTATAATGATATAGTGATGCCGGGGTTTCAGGTCCTTATCTGTGAAAATTCCCAGGGCAAAGAGGCAAATATTTATACGGCAGAATTTGAATTACAAATCATCTCTTGCGCAGTCGATCTGCCGACAACTATCTTTGTTGGCTTGCGTGGCGACTTAACTGTACTTACAAGCTAACAAGGTGCAATCCATAATTGAGGGATACGTGGCTTGGCATTTCCATTGAAAGTGCATTTAAAATAAACCCTTTCATTTCGGTGCCCGAATCGTACAACCCGTCAAACTGGGAAATGTTTATAATACCACTACCCGCCTAATGGTTATGTGTATAATACTTTAAAATCCAGCAGGGAACTATCCAAAGAAAATTACAATTCAATCACCAAGCCAACTGACACAGTGCTCAGTATCTAACCGCAGTATATGTTTATGGAGCGGAGAAATAGGTCCCCATGTTCCACGTGTTGGATTTTTGCATTATTACTACCCAGTGAAAACAAATTAATTGAATTACGCTTGTCAATTTAGCGAGGGAAAATGCGATTTGCCGGGAAGTAACGCAGTCTAGCACTCCGGTTGTGACACTCCGGCGTCTGCCCAGCTCACAAACGTCAGACCCGCTTTAAGGTTCTTATTCACCGTGTCCTTCGGAGTCAAAACCAAATGTTCCTGTTGGCTGAAAGTAAACACCGGGTTCTGTATTTGGTGGAGCAGAACCAGCTATAGCAGTATGTTCAGCCCAGTCCAGATTCTCTGTGACTCATTTGCAAGTCTGAAAATCGCGCATTTTTAAACGCAGCTTGCAATAAGGAAGACGGCTGGGCGCTCAGGTGTGTCAGACAGCTGACTGGCTCGCTTTTAACATACCTTGGTTTTGCTGGGCTGTTGCACTGCCTGGACCACTAACTCTGACCCCGCTGCGCACCGAAGCTGACGGGAGATTGTGAATCGCTTGCCCTAGTCTTTGTAATAAGACCAAAGATCTAAATGAATGGCGGTTTTATGAAACAGCACCAACTGATTTCAATCTGTTCACAAAGGTATTATTATAACAAAGGTGTCGGTTTAATTACAGCTCAGCGAATTTTCTGTCAAGGGAAAGGACAAATTGCTGGTGGGTGGAATCAAGCTTCATGGTGGGTGGGCTGTCAGTCATTGTTGGGATCATAAAGGTAAAAGGTCCCATAATCCTCTGATACAGTTCTTCGCCCCCACCCTGATTGAAAGTGTTCTACAAATAAAAGACTACAGGCTACATTCACGTATGAAGTGGGATGTTGCTTCAGCTCATGTGGGAGATGTTCCTGAGATATCTAGCTCAATCAGTGATACTGCTCTCCTGAGACATTCAGCAAGCATGGAATGTTACCACAAGACGGACCGTTCTGCTCTGCCTGAGCTGGCATATGAGTTACTAAAAGGAGTGACAAGCCGTGATTTGTAATACCTTCCTCTGTAATTATTTTCGAATTCTTCTTTTACTGAGTGTCTGCCCATCCAGGTTAATCTGCACTTAAGACCACCGGCCTTGGTTTCATCTACTCAGTAGGTCTGGCCACCATCACCTTGCCCTAGGATTTGTACCATCATGTAAGCATATTGCGCTTGTCAGGATTGTGTAGCACAATCTCGATTAAATTGATGACTTTCCCATTCATTAATCAAATGGAGTCGTATGGATTTTGTTACCAACAATTATTTTTTCACAAAGTAAACAATTTCATTATACAGTAGTATGTAGTAGAGGGTGATTCTACAACTTGACCCTTAGGGCCCGTCAGCCCCCTGAAGATGTATGGGAGACTAACACACCCCCGCCACCCAAGATGAAATTTGCTAAGCAGGATGTACTAAGTGAGTCCAAAAACACAGGACAAATCACTAAATGGATTTAAAAAAATATCTTTTTCAGGGAAGCAGAGACGAAGAGTCTAGAACCTCCTAGGGGAAAATATCAGCTTGATTCAATTCTACCGTGATATTTTATTGGTTCTCAATGAGTAACAGTGTGCAGTAATTCCACTCTTACCTCATCTTCTCCATAACCAGCTCTATGTGCTGGAAGCCAGTAGTATTTACAACCAATGTTAAATTACTGTCTGACAAGAGTGATACATTAGATATCCGTAGCGATACTGGGGCGGAGTCACAGGGGCATTGGCCTCAGTTGAAAGCTGATTGGTCCTTGGAGTGCCCGCCTCCCCTGTCACTCACGGATTCAAAACATATCATTGGTAAATGGAGGGAGGTCCCTTTGTATGAATTATGGCCCCTGTTATGCTGTCCACCTTAAAAAAAATCATTGACTGCCCCTGGCAAATGGTGTTTCTGTGTAGAATAGCCCCGTCATGCATTGACATAAACCATAATTTCCTTTAGTGGGTTCTCATTGGGCAATAGTCCCAGACTACAGTCTGCAAATTTCAGATCCTTAAATGGAATCTGAATCTTCAAATAAATTAATAGAAATACTATTAACTGTAGGAGAGTAAACCATTGTGCTGCAGTGGATGAATCACTGGGGAGAACAGGCAAGAAATCATGTGACAGGCCAAGGGCTCTATGCCAAAGCCATCTACACGGTGGTGGGGGGGCCAATCGCAATGCGGGTACACTTGGTTTTGGCTTGTTTGCAAATGTCACTTGGCCAGTAATGAAAACAGATCTTTAGCCAGGCGTCTCGGGTGAGTTCACTCCCAAAAACAGAGGTGAAACTCAAATCGACACCCCCACCTCCACCCCGCAAGCTTCTTCTACTTTCTACTCAACGTTTCTTTGGTGGACGGAAAAGGTCTTTGCAGTTCTGCCTGCTCCGTTATTCGCCGAGTTTGCAACATGAGAGGGATGGTATGTGACTCGTGTGACTCGGCGTTGTGCTTGTTCGATAGTAAGTACAGCCGCTCCTTTAGAAAATATAACGCCGATATCTACTCAGCTGCTCTTTCTATCAGTAAATGGGTGATACACGTTACCCTGGTGATTCAATACAGCACTTTGAAGTTATATTGTACACTTTATGTACTGTGTAATTAACTGGCAGGAGAATGTTCTCTTGAGGAACACACGTTCCCTAAGTTACGACTGTTAAGTTACTTGGGAGATTATATTTTAAAGGCAAATTGCACACCGCACACAGTTTTATTGCCAGATATTCAGATATAAGGTATTTAGCGTAGGTTGGATTGTTTTGGGGTCGCCGGATGGGCGATACGCATGCAGGCTGTCGGTTTGTAAGACGGCCGACGGCTAAGATGCTCTTGATCCACCCACGCCTCTTTGTCCAGGGCTTGGCGCCCTCGTTCTGAAACAACGTCAGATATCCCTGGCTGCGGGCGTCAGCCCTCAGACCATCAGCCCTCAAACCGTGAGCAGGGCCACTGAGTGCAGGCCAAAACAATATTGCATATTTTGGCGAGGGGCCGTCACAGATGTAAGGCTGAGGTATTGAAACAGGCAGTGGGGCGGAGAGCCAGGCTCATAATGTCTTCAAGAGAGGAAGGGGAGGGAGGGGGTTGGGATCTGAGGATCTGGGACTCGCACTAGTGCTTCATCTGTGTTCCGGAAATATCTGTGAACTATACACTCCCTCTTCCTCACAATTAAGGATGACTGAGAAAACAAACTGTATAATGACACAAACTGTATCAGTCTACTATTTTTTCATGGCTTGCCCTGGTGAGATGGTATCATCTGACGAAAGCATCTCATTCTGGCAGGAGGGTCCAGCACAGAACAGAAAGAGTACTGGTTTGAGTGGTAGGAAAAGAGGACTTATTTGAACCCCCAGAAACATGCTGTGTTGGGTAAGGAAATAGACACTTGACCTTTTGATTTGACCTTTCCTAGAATTATGATTATGTCCTTTTCACTCAGCTCAATCCACGTGGCAGAAGGAGGCTATCGGCTTCAAACGAAATCTGATCCTGGAAGTCTGGTCACAGGGGTCCCAGATGCAGATGCAGTCATGCCATCATTGTTGGTCTGTGCACATCACACTGGAGGACCATGTTATTTGGTATGCAGGTCGGTGCATCTGCCCACATCACACTCTTACCCTGATGTCAGAGCCTGTCAGGCTGAAACCTTGTCATCCCATTTTTGTACACCATGTTAAAGACCGTCCCGGTTTTCGGGCCAGCAAATCAAACAAAAATACTTGATCATCTCTCTTTTATCACCTAGAAGGTTGTATGATGTAGGTATTGAAGGTCACCTAGATCTGATGGAGTCTCAAACAGAATATCTCTGTGTATATCCCATTAACGTATTAGTGCCTGAAAAAGATGGCACACTTTGAGTCAAGCTACGGACGAGACATTTCTTGAGGAATGAACGTGAGCACACTTCTGCAGTGGGTGATGGGTCCGGGGAGGTTGTAGAAAACCATGCTTCGATGGAGGCATTTTGCCATCAACATTGAGTTTTACTTGCACAAAAATATTCTGAGGGCAGAAGGAACAATGATTGGTTCAGAGAGATAACCAGTAAGACTGCAGAGGAGCTGGGTTCAGGTAACTAGAGGAGGCGGGACCAACCAATCAGATGTCCTGGCCCCACCTCCTCTAGTTGCTTGGACCTGTCTCCTGTACAATCTCATTGGTTATCTCTCTGAACCAATCATTGTTCCATCTGCCCTCAGAACATTTTTCTCCCATGAGCTGTTTCTCCACCAGTTGTTGATCCACCCACACATCTTCCAGTCTACTACAGTCATGGAGAGCCTGGTTTCTCCCAGGAAGCTGGACCGGAAGCACCAGGATGGAATCCTTTTGTCCTGATACACAGATGGGAGCTGATTTACATGACAGCCCTTTGATTCCTCATGAATATGTGTCTCGCATACACAGGAACTACTCAAACATTCTGCTCAGTGCAAACTACAGTAAATATGACACATAGCTCATTTATTTATTGCTGGGTAAATATTTTTTTTTTTACTCTTACATTTCATTACAATATTTCCAAACTCAATGCCTACAAGATGACTTGTGACTCATTGACATTTGTAATTGCTACTTGTGAAGGGAATCTGTCAACAGCAATTGACACTAAATTCATTTTGAATGTCAGCTTTAAGGGCATATTCCATCTGTTTTATACTGTATTTCCATACTAAGTGAAGCTTGCTGCTGAATGAATGGCATTATCATCATATGAGCAATAACAAACAAACAGAATAATGTTAAACTCTACTCAGAAGTTTCATGATTACTCCTTTATGATGCCATAATTGTATCCATGACAACATATCCACAAAGGCAAACGTTCTCTCTCCTCAAGCAGAAAAATACACGAAATTCCCTAGCAGTTGTCGTCATCGACCCACTTCTGAAACGACGCATCTTGAAAACTGTATCAGTGCTATAAAAATGATAATGACAGCAAAGCAAAGGGCTTATCCAGCCCATCTGTTGTTCGGTCCATGCCAACGCAAACCGAAATAGCTCAGCTAACGCTAAAAGCACCGCTAAATATCGCACTGTCTCAGTCGCTTTGAAAAAACAGTCATTATGGCTGTATATAATTATACGAGTGCCTTTTTTGGTAATTATTATCTTTTGCTTTGCTGTGACGGGGAACAGGCGCATCAAAATATTCATTAAGAAATCTCAGCGGAGTTCTGCGAAACAGATAAATAAAACAGACAATTGCGGATCATATTTTATGAGGCTGGGGGTTGGAAAATTGGGTGTGACGCCAAAGAATCACAGTCAAAACTGTTAGCGAGCAGAAATCTGTCAGTTTATTGAGCACATATTCTAAAAGGCCCATGTGGTTCATGGATGTGAAAGCTGGAATCCACAGTCGATCTGGTATAAACCAGTTCAGGCTCCACCCGTGAAGATCAGGGGTCTCCAACTCTGGTCCTGGAGGGCTACCGTCCAGTACGTTTTCTATCCTACTTGGCTTCTGTTGAGCCACACCTGTTACTGGTATTTCCCTGAGAACTAATGTGGTTCATCAGAAGCCAGGTAGGATAGAAAACCTACTGGACGGTAGCCCTCCAGGACCGGAGTTGGAGATCCCTGCTGAGGATAGTCACCCCCAGGTATGGTGAAAGAAAGTTTGACAGTCAACACAAAAGACGGCCTCCTTACAAATGCATGCAGGCATCCTTGTGGTTCCCGCACAACCACAAACAAGAGTGTATGCAAAGCAAAAGGTGGAGGAGTTTCAAGATGGTGCAGTGATGATGCAGTTAAAAAATGAGGAAGGACAGGTTCTCAGACTCAATCATAAACGGTGTCCAGAGTCCTCATTGGAGGTTCATATACACTGAGCAAAGATTATTATAAGCTTACAGCTTTGAGTTTGTCAGGTTTGTGTCTTCTGAGCGATGCTTGATTCCGCAGGGGACGGTCGTCTAATAATTTGCCGAATATCAACACAGGGATCTAGGGGGAGAGCTGAAAAATCATTTAGGGTGAGGCTAGGGAATATTCCACAAGCCCCCCCCCCCTCAAAATCTGCCCGTGGTCATTAAAAGATTGAAATGAGGCAAAATGCTAATTCTGCGAAGCTGGGGTTCATTAGCCGAAGACGTTGGAGGTACTTCTGAGAATAAAGAATTAGTAAGACTTCAGAGTGACGAAGTGTGGAAGGAATTTAATATGCTGAGAAAGTGAGGGAAGGGAACGGCTTCTTCTGGTGGGAAATCGGGTCATCTTGGATGTTGAGCAGAGCTCATGCCGATATTTGATTCTGATGACGTCATGTCCCCTTAAACACTCTCATGTTTTCATTCACATCAGATCTTATAGGGACACTGAAAGATCCAGGTTTCAAACCAGCCAATCAGCAGTGGGATTTTAGTTCCTGTTTCTCCTGCTCGGGTGCGTCTCGTCCCCACAAATAAGGACTGACGCGAGCGGAGAAAGGGTGGGGAAGAGCAGAGCGGCACTGCTGGTGGGAATTTATTACGGGTGATTATCGGCCGATGCGTACCGGACGAAGCCATGTCCGATGCACACGCACCCTGCCAACTTCGCACAGGTTACAGGGCAAGGGGAGGCAGCCATAATGCTTTGTGGAGATACATGCTCGTTTTAAATGGAGTTATAACGAGGTACATAATTAACCAAATTGGAACAGCGGCAGTGACAGAAACGGGATGGCGAATAATTTAATGGACCCATCAGAATTTCCGACGGTGATATCCGAACTCTGTTGGCATTGTTTAGCGCTGCAGCAGATCTATAAACACATGTATTTATACATTTGTACGTAATTATGTGACGGTTAACTATTTCCTTTCATTGGGCTTCTGTGATAATGACTGAAATTAAGCAAAAAGGGCTGCTAATTTGATATTTAATTTGATTCAAATGAAGCTCTTCATGAAGTTGCGCCTAGCGGGATTTATTAATTTATTCATGATGCATAATGAGCGCTAAAAACGGATTGGCTATTAAAAATTGTTCCTGACGATGGCTAATTTAATTGGCAGGCTGAAGAGCACGCTGCCGCTGAGGGCTTGCTTGTTCTTGGTTCGGTTCTGGTGGGCATGCGGTCGTCACGGACACTGGATGAGCAGCTGGAGGGAGGTCGGCCCCTTGCACCTCCCACTGACATGTGACATTGCCCCGCCAGTCTCGCAGGCTCCAGGGAGGCCTGCTGTCCAATCGCCCCCCCAAATGCATCATTGGTGTTTGGGATGTGGGGGGGGGGGGGGGGGGGGGCTATAATGACCACATTGGTCAGTAATACATACAACACAATGACAGTCAGACGTGATTAACCTTCAAAGCCGAATTCACTAAGTCAGCCGTGTGGAATGGGGTGGCTCAAAACAGAAGACAGGAAGTTGTAGCTGACTCTTATCAACTGGAGTTGACATGAATTTGATGGCACCTAAATATAATGACTTATCTCTGAGTAATAACTCAACGCCTTCGGGAAAAAAGGACAAGCTCTCTCCACTGTGCCCTGTCCTCGACCAACGTCTCCCCACGGGAATACCGATGACAGGAAGTGGCAGCAGTGTTTTGGCCTGGGTGTCGCCACGCCGACGCAACGAGCTGTCCTGGGTGGGGGGGGGGGGGGGGGATCTGGGGGCGGGGAGGTTGACTCGTCAGCTACGGCTACGACAGGCTGTCAGCAATAACCCCCTCCAAAACCACACTGGCTGGACAATGTGCGCACCTGTCGTGGCCCCCCGGAACATCCCCCCCCCCCAGCAGAGCCCCGTCAGTGACGTCACCCCAGACGGGGGTCCCGTTAAATCTGTCCCAGGAAAGATTACTGCCATTAAAGGGACACAGAATCCTTTACTATAGTTCATCTAATTTTTCATTCAGACACATTGTCGGTTTTTGCTGTATGGCACCGACAGCAGCGCCCCCCGCAGGCCTAGCAGCGCCCCCCGCAGGCCTAGCAGCGCCCCCCGCAGGCCTAGCAGCGCCACCGCCGCTGGGTCCTTGTGCATCTCGCTAAAGTGAAGCACCCCCCCCCCCCCCCTTCCACCCCAGACGCCTTCAAACGCTCAGCCATGCGGCAAATGGCCCACAGATCCTGATGTGGACGGTAAAATATGCAGGCCTGACTTCCTCTGTCCTCTGTCCCCCCCCCCATTTGTTGTTTGTTCTCTTTTGTTCTTCCAGTGACTTTAGCTAAACACTACAGACAGTGACCTTACATCACCTCCGAGTCATAGCCGCCGCGCCCCCCTGTGGAGGGAGCTCGCGAGTTCATCTGAAACACCACAGCAGTATGCCATAAAACCTGATTCACTTCGGGGGGGGGGATATATGGTCAACAGTCGCATCTTCATATGAACAAACGCACACACACACACACACTTACACGCACACAAACCTCTGAATCTCTGATCTAATCCTGCAGCCCTTTAGTGAGAGTTAAAACTCCCGAACAACTTCACCATCTGAATATAATTGATCAGTTATCATATAAAATAAAAGACTGGATTTAATATAATAAAAGGCCCTGTTACGTCCTGCCATGTGAGCACTGAAGGAGGATGTGATGATGCAGGATTGTTGACGGGCCCACGGACGCAGCCAGCTGTCGACACAGAACCACATCTCATGTTTTATATATGAATCTATCGATGGGAACCTGGCAGTACAGCAACAGAGGGAGAGCCAATGAAGAGCAGGGAGGATTAACTTGTACCTTCAGTTTCCAGGTCGGGAAATAAGAGGATGAAGCTGGTAAGGTGTGCACAGGAGATCTGGCTGTGCTACGTTGTCCTTCCTTCTGTTAGGCAAAGGTGGAAAGTTCAGGTCCAGGAAGCACAAATCCAGACCGAGATTTTGTTTCAGCCAACCAACTGAGCACTCTGCGACTGTGACTCTTAATACTCATCTGATTGGTTGAACCAAAACCCCGGTCTGGATTTGTACTGTCTGCACCTGAACTTTCCACCTCTGCTGTTTGGAGACTTTTAATGAAGAAATATACCGATTAGTCTGCAAAAATGAGAAAGATCTTGAATGACTGGACTGGTTTTTCTAGTCCAAAGTCTCATTTTAACCCCTCGGTATCTTTGGGTTGAAAACAGAGTCGTATCCAGACTTTATTCAGGACATTTGTTTTATTTTAGCTGTAAACTGGGAATTTGAAGTCCTGGTTGTGGAACTGATTTGGAGGTTTCTGTTATCAAACAGATTATGACATTTCGTATACAAGTAGAAAGTGCTTGGATTGCTCACCTCTGAACGGTCATCTAGCTTAACCCTCACGGGTCAAGCACACTGTATCAGGATTTAGGTTTTAATTATAGGAACAGAAATGTGCGCAGTTTCAAAGGGAAACGTTTCTACCAGCCCCAAATAGGCTTTATCCAAGCAATCTACAGCATTTAATGTTCTGATAGTGAGAGCCCAGCCACTGAGCTTCTCCCTTAATGGCTATGCTTTTTTTAAATCTCCTCTGAGGGAGGACTCCTTTAAAAGATCTTTAAACCAGGGAGGGAGAGCTATAGAGTTAGGGGAAGGGAGGTAAACTGTCCTTAATGCCAGGAGCCGCATGCGTGAGAAAAGACGGCGTGTTGAAAGGAGCAAGAAGAGCCCCATCTAGTGTTCATCCGGGAGAACTGAACTTTTCAACATGTCGAGTACCGTCCTCCCGGAACGGGCCATGCAGTCAAATATTAAAGTGTACATTTGTTTCCTTTCACGCTACTACCAAAGCCGTGATTAAGAGGATGTTGTATTTTTCAAGCAGGAGCCAATAAAAAATTACAGTTCAGGCAAAGATGCAATAATTGTTTTTCTTTTTTTTTGAGATTCAGAGCTGAGAATTGCCCTTCATATAAAAAAGTATTGATAAACATCTTATAATTAGCGATTTTGAGGGAAATGGGGTAGGGAGATGTTTTCACTTATAGGTTTACAATGAATATATTCTATTTCCTCATATTCCTTATATGTGCTATAATCAGACATTACCGCTCCCGCCCACAAATACGCTTAGCCCCCACAGACCATTAAACCTGGATCGTCTCTGGAAACTCACCAAATGGCAGCCAGAGATTCCAGGGCGATGGCAACACGACAGGTCACTATGACAAACAAAGCCCTCGCAAACGGAGCCGATTTCGTTATTCACAGTACCCTTCGTATCAATTTGCCGTTATTGATTGTAACCGTGTCGGCAGATCGATGCCGCTCAGCGTATGTCAGACATCACAAAGTTTATTTAAACGGTATCTACGAAACCCTAATGGTAATGATGCGAGTGGTTATCGTCATATTTTATAGGATGGATATTGATTATTGGCTGGTAAAGGGAACAGTCCATATATAGCAGTTTTTTTTTTTTTTTGCCGTGTGAATGTACAGGCGGTAGTCATGTGACTGAAACCTACTACTTTTTGCGGGGCCATGCGTCCTGGCTTTCACAAGCTCAATTAAATGTCTTACATCGGCCACATGCGAGAAACGTTTCATCCGATCTGCTCAAGCACCTGGCACAGGAACATACGCTATTGCGGTTGTCATGAAAGTCTGGGGCCTGGACCGTCATGAGCTTTCAACGCCCGATTCATGGAGAGCGATTCCGGAAGAGCAAGCGGGTTTGGCGAGATGGCTAGGAGGTCCTAGAGGACCAGCTACACCTGCTTCATGTCGTGGACTAATGTTGACAGATTGCCCCAGTCCTCCACACTGCCAGGACCCCAGTCATCAGTTCAGGCATGCTGGGGACAGCCGTCTGGTCCACCGCAGTGACATATTGACGGGACAGGTCATGTCCTTCTCCCATCAGGACAAATCGTCATGCATCCACGGCTAAATGGACTGCCGAAGGTGCCCGTTTTCCCCAGAATTACCGCGTGTTCAATAAACAAGTGTTTCTCACACCAGTCCTCAGGGACCACAAGACAGTCCACATTTTTCACTTCCCAGGGAATTGTGTGTTGGATGCACAGGATTAAAGCCCACTGACTTCGGCCAGCCAGTGCAGAGAAGCCAAGGGAGGCATCCAGGAGAGACAGAGAGTTAATAAGTGTCAGGACCCCGGAGGCCGTCAAGCGCATGCCTGCGCCGTCCTGCTGAGGTAAGTCGTGCCAAAAGGACAACTGTGCTCACCACAAGATCACCATGCCGCTGGTAACGGGGTCCCCTCACCCACTTTCCTCTAGGTTTTGGAGCTGGACGTCCCGACAGCCACCCCGTGCATCACCAAGTCTCATAACCTGCTGTTTTTTGATGGGGGGGCTTAGCCATTACAGCGCCAAGCAGGGACAATTCCATTAAGAGGGGGCTTTATTCATGCAGAGAGGCCAAGCTTATCATTAGCCAATGATATGTTTTGAAATGTTGAGTGACAGGGGAGGGACTCTCCAGAGGCCAATCAGCTTTTAGCTGGGGCCAGTGTCCTTGTGGCCCAACCCCTATATATACCCCTGATGGCAAGTGCATTAATGGACAAGCTATATATTTGTAAGTGGTTCTTACATCCAGCGACACACTCAGGTTTCATTAGCAGTGCTGTTTCCTGTCATTTTACCCCCCCTTTAAGGTGGAGGGGGGGGGGGGGGGGGTTACTCGGAATGACTTAACCTAGGCCTGCCATCTTGCACTCGTGTGGGCTTTCAGACTCGCGTCGGCTGGTTGTGACAGGCCTCTGAGGTCCTCTCCGTGTGGCACAGGGGCGAGAGACAGAGGAATAGAAGTAGAGAGGAAGAAGGGAAAATAAAGAAATAAATCGGCCTGAGACTTCCGGGTCCCCCCCCACGATGAATTCTGCTGCCCTCCAGGAAAATGCCCGCTATCCTTGAACAGTCACCTTGGAACTGGCTGATGAGGAAAAAGTCCCAACTGGGACAACTGGAGTCATGAATGGGTTGTGGCAGAGGACTGGTAGGGGGTGAGGGACCTGAGGAGAAAAGTCAGCTTAGATCAAGGCTGGGACAGAAGCAGGGGAAGGAGGCAAGCAGGACACTCCTATGACACCACCCTCACCCCAGGACACCTCCACCCCAGGACACCTCCACCCCAGGACACCTCCACCCCTGCTCACTCGTAATTACTCACCTGTGTCCTATGGATAGGAAAGAGAGAAGCTAGTCTCTTTATATTATGATAAATGAATTCGTTCTTCAGGGGTCATTCCTGCCTCCTAAACTTCCAAGTATCTTCATTGTGTAACTCCAGCCATATATGACATGTGAATCACACACTCGGATGAAATTTTGATTAATTGATTAATTGCCGACTAACCAATGAAATGCGTCCTCTGTATTTAACCCATACACAGCATGACATAGCAGGGGGCAGCTAATTCAGTTCCCAGGGAGCTGTGCTTGGGGGAGGTACTTTTCTGGATGGAGATTTGAACCAACAACCTTTCAGTCTCAAGCACACTTCCCTAATTATTACACCACCACTGCCCCACATAAAGCAGGAAACAGAATAATCAAATTAAAAACAAAGATTAAAAAAACAAACATTTGAAGCCACATCCCATTGTCTTGTGTTAGGAGGCACATTGCAAAGGAATTCAGTAAACAATGAGTCTTGACATGAATTCTGTATCCGCAGTAATAGGAGCATTACATCAGCATGTAAAAAAAAAAAAAAAAAAAAAAACCTAACAGCTCCGACGGAATCACATGCGTTTTGTTTTCTCTGAATGGTCAGTATCACTGTTTCCCTGCGGCACTGATTTATTCATGAAATGAGGCAGCCGGCCTGCTCTCTGAGATATAGGTGATGCGTGTTATCAGGGAGCCCAGGCGCACAGGGAGCTGCCGGGGAATGGGGTTTGTGTCGTCACTGTTCTGTTTTTCCCTCCTTCAGCTGGAACGGCAGCTTACTGTGCTCCAGTGCTCACCCACTGGGCTCACTGCACGGTTTCCAGTGTCAGACAGACCATTAGGCGACATTGGCGGCTGCCTAGGGCACCATCTTCCGGGGAGGGGGGGGGGGTGCTGATTTAGTAAAGTGATTTCACTTTGTCTTAGATAGGGGGCGCCAGCCTTGGACACTACGTGGGATTCGACGGCACCGACTGTTCCAACAGCAGGACGGTTATAAAACATCATATAATGCACATTACATAGATCAATTTGGGGGAAAAGGAAATACAGGAATTTTGTGGGCAGAGAGACTTGTTGTGGGTTTGAATCCCAACTCTGCTCCATGTATGAGGGTCCAAGTTCACTGTGACCCCATATGAATTCCTGTACACAATCAGTAGCAACATAAATAAATATTTTTATTTATTAGTCCACGCTGTATTTGAAAAGCTCACCACTCGAGAGGATCAGAGACTTCCGGAGTGAGGCCTGCAGTGCAGCAGCCGCGGACCGAGCCGGATCACGCCCAGGATCTGAGAGTCTGCTCGGTGAATGTGATCTGTGCTCATCTGTACAAGCAAAACATTCAGCGCAGTCTCTCCACAGAATGACTAAAACAGCCGCTCCCTAGAATGCTCGGCCAATTAATTTAAACTGCTAACGAATGTCGATAAAAAAAACTGTCTGGAATGACATCTGCCCGTCTGGTAACAAATACGGCGGAGCTCAGAAAGAGAAGCGGCAGTGGAAGGTTCAGCGGCCCGCGTGGGTCGACAGCGGCTGCATGGGGCCACTTCGGTCACGACCCTGTGTGGCCTGAAATAGAGAATGAGAGATGCTGCATTATTAACACAGCGTGTGCGTCAGCAGGAGAAAGCTAACGGTGCCTTTATGGGGGGCCGGGTGGGGGTCGCGATCACATGATCCGGAACCACGTTGGTGGAAATGGTCGGAGGGACGTCACACTGGAAGATTACCAGTCTCCCCTGTGTAACCCATCTACAAGGCTTTTGACCTTGACAGTGGTTTATACACAGTAGCTATTAGCTAATGAACATCACTTCTTGGCCAAGACTAAGACACTAGGCAACACAGCCTGAGACCTGCATTGACAGCACTTACAGTGATGATATTTCACTTAGAAGAGCCAGATACACACTAACATACCTTAAACAGTAATTATAAACTCCTTGAATCCTACAAACATCCATTAGATATACTCGATGTTTATAAGTTTAATGTTAAGTGGAATATGAAATATTTGAAAAGGATTTAATGGTTTCCGGTATATTGGGTGGGAGAGATCCGGCTTAATGGCAATGTGATACAAGAAATTGTAGTCGTGGTACAAAGCCCCATTCCCCCTAACCCAAAAACGTCCCATCTACGTTTCACCAGGCTACAACGAGCAGGACCAGGGAGCCAAACAGGGCACATCATATATATTCATGCGCATCATGAATGCGTACAAAACAGAAGGCGTTTTAGGATACCCAGACACCTGGAACCGCCTGTGTTTTTATAAAAGCTTGATTATACTTTCATTCATCGCCCTCGTTATGGGAACCATTCAGACGGCGGATCCTGTCGCCGGGGTGTCGGAGCCCGGTGTGCACTTCTCTCAAAGCGCACTCGCCATACAAACCGGCTTATCTCGCTTCCTGCGTCGCTGTTTACTCGCCCGACTCTGCGACATATGCTTTATGGCTTAGTGATCTGTAAGAGGGGAGGGATAAGGGTTTCAAGCCGAGCAGATGACCGCGACTCGTTAACCGGGCGCCGGCGCTAAGTGGGCCGTGCCGTCCGCCGGCCGCGCTGGGACTTCGGTGCTTTTTAGGGATCCGTTTCTAGGATTCGTAGCGGATCACCTTTTCCTTTCCTTACTATTAACCTTTATTGTGTGACTATTTAAAAATACTGATCCAGTTTATAGATGGTTTGTATTCAGATCTTTCACTTTTTCCAAACAAAAAGTTATGAAATCACCCGACTATGTGGACGCCACGAATCAAAGTTTAAATGTGTAAATTTAAAAGCATACTTAGTTCATTCATTGACACGTTCTTATGGCGAAGTTGGTGACGCCATCGTTTTTGGTGACAGCACTTCTTAGCCATAACGATTTCAGCACTGACCTGGCTCCTCTTGGGACCTGCGCTTTTCCCACTGCTTACCAGCAATTTTACCATAATCTTTCCGGTTACCAGGCAAGTCTTTTTTATACAACCCAGTAACCATTCAGGGCTTCATAACCACCACAGATCTAAACTGCATTCCCATGTGGGCTAGCAGCCAGCCCGGGGGCGCAGCGCGTTCATTTATGCGCTCATGAAAATAAATCACAGCCTTGTTTTCTGTACTCAGACAGCTTTTTTCACGCCTTTTACTCACCCGCCCCCACCCCCAATAAAAGGCGGACCTTTACTTATGAGAGGTCGATTACTCAGACCATTATCTGGCCGAGATCTTCCTGGTGCCGGGGGACCCGGACCGCAATAAGAGCTCTTCGGTGAAGCTGTTAATGTCACTGCAGCCCCACAATTAATAATGCATCCGTAACACTTTAATTAAGGCGGGCCGATGCCGTCTGTATCTTGCGAGTCTGTGGGCAACTACAGCGTAATGGAAATCAGATGAGTTTGCCCGTTTTACTTCGAGCACTTGTAAAACTAATAAAATGTTTGTTGGGTCTTTGCTTATTACCTCTGGGCATTAAGTCCTGGTGTCTCAGCACAACTGGAGAAAGTAATTAGAAGTCCTCTCACAGTTTTAGGGGCAATAGCAGCGAGCGCAGAGGGCAAGATCACATCGTTTTATTTTATATTTATTCTGCGCTCGAACGTGCCGGCTTCTGCGTGTAAACACTATCTAGGTCGCAAGCTAGCGGTCACATGTTCTGACTACTGCGGGAACCCTGGACTCAATTATGTGATTATCAGATCTGAGGTCACTTTCGTCCAAATGCACAATTATAGACATAATGGCTTTGACTGGACTTACCTGATCTTAACGCACTAATGATTTCCACTCTGCGCACACCAGGTTGCTTGGCCATTAGCTACCTGTCTCCACGCGCCAGTGGGTAAAAATAGTCAAATGGGACTGGATTAAGTAAAGCCGTGTAGCGGCTTTAGATCGTAAACGCGAAATATTAGCGAACAGAATAATCTCGTTTATATATAAAACATCTTGCTGCCAAAATCTGGAGGAAAAAAAAAAACGTGAGGAGTTGCACGTGCTGATTCAGATCTATATCTTTCCGAGCTGGTTTTAGTTGAATATTTCTGAATACTGCATTTATGATGGGGGAGGAAAGCGCTCCGTCAGCCATGAAATGAAATTTAGCTGACGAGTCTTGCTGTTAAATAACATGCCAGGTGCGTAGAATTAAGGAGGGCAATTTCCCGGAGACCCATGTCATGCTTTGGGGGCTTTCCCGCTCGCCCGCAGCGAGGCTATGCAGCACGGAGAAGCCCAGGTGTCTGTCCAGACCGATGCAGCTGCTACGATGAAAAGCTTCAGATTGCAGCTACATGAATCACGATCTATTGGCTTCTGAAGCATTGCAAATGGTCCCCCCGCCCCCGGTATCGCGGGACAGAGTTGGCCACCTTCCACCCTTAGACATTCTATTAAGCCGCATCCAACACCCTCAGGACAAAGCACATTTCCATCACCCCATCCACTGCTCTTTTATTCATTCTTTCCTTATTTTCTAGCGAGCTCTGTTACCAGTTCCGTGTTGCAAATGGTCCTGAAGATAGTGGGCTGCCGCGCTGAGGTCAGCACCCGCGAAGGTATTCTACCAGCATTCAACGCCAGCCAAAATATTTGTACATATTTGTCTCCTCATCGCAGCCGCTCTCCTCCAATCAGAAGGCGGTCACGTGACTTCTGGTTAATGCCTGTTTATTGGCTGCATGCTTAGTAAACACTGAAACATTACCTTTCATCCGTGACCCTCAGTTAAAGCAGGGTAATTGGCACTGATACCTTTGGCTCTGCAGAGTTCATTGCAACAGAAGCCCTGATGGATTTGGAAAATCAATAGTAAAACAGTTTCCTTTTATTTCCTGGGTGTTCACATCTGCCGCTCCTGCGGTAAAATTGCACAGCTCAGCAAATTTATGAACCTTCTTGGGATCCTTGCCTTGTACCACAAGGGACCACACACCACTAAAAACATCAAATGACTCCTCAGGATAACGAACTCCGGGGAAAATCACCCATGCAAAACAAATACACCACATATGCAATCTTGTATGGATGACGCAAGTTCCCGTAGTCACTGACAACAAAACTATGATTAATTTAGACCTGTTATTGATAATACCTCAAGTCCTATCATTGTTGTGTGTGTGTGGATAACAATGATTCAGAATAATGGCGACTGTTTGCAGAATTACAGTACCCACAGAAAAAAAACTTTTACTCAGCAAAATTGGTGAAAAAATGTTTTCATAGCAGAAAACTTGTCATGAAAAAAAATGCTGACTATTTTTAAATAGAATCTCTTTCCATAAACACAGCCAGTGTCCGTTTCCATCTATTAAGAGCCTTATTTTCTTCAAATTGTTAAAGTTAGCCGCTGCCACATCTGCCCGCGTCGCATTCGATGCCCCGCATGCATCCATCGTCCTTGAAGGAGTCGAATCCAAAAACTTAGTTGCGTTGGACTGATGCAATCAAGTGCAACATCTTTTCGCGAAAAACATTTGAGGTCCGGTTGCTGTTTTTGCAGCTCAAGGCCACTCCGATGATGCACTGAAACAGCCAGCGAAAGGAGCACAACCGGCGGTTAAAAAAAAACCCTGGAGAACCAAAGGCCCTGGAGAACCAAAGGCCCTGGAGAACCAAAGGCCCTGGAGATGTCCTGTCAACAGCATCACCTGGGAAAGTGATAAGAATCAAGAGCCTCCACTCAAGCGATATTCTGGGGGGGGGGGGGGGTACCAAGTCTGCTTGTTCATCGACACTTTTTTAATTCACGATTCCTCTTTCATAACCGCTAGTATCAGATGTAAACCACTTTGGTTTCGTACCACTGTCATGTAGCAGTGACTGATGTGACTGATTACCTCGTTATGATTTAAATAGGAACAGCTGGGTGGATTCGGGGTAGCTTGGGACTCTGAGGCATGCTCCAGACGGGTTTTGTGTTTGTTAACAGTAGTGCTTCAGCTCTACTGAGGCGGCTTTATGTCCTGTGCTATATTAATAACACCCCTCCGCCCCCCCTATGTGTCAAGTGTTCACCCTATAATATGTCGGAATGGAAACACAAAGGGATGAGTCTTGCTCTGATGGGAGCAGGCCTCAGACCTTTCAGAGGGGGGTTCTCTTATTTTCTTTTCTGGCTTGCTGATATTTTCCCATGATCCTTGCTATAGCAGAGGAGGAGCCCACACTTGTGTCTGCCCGACCTTCCTGTTGGCGCCCTGTGCGGTAACTCTGATGTAATCCCCATGTGACCCACTGATCATGTGTTAATTGTCATATTTAAGTCCCACGCCCAGGGGAAATTACGAGGGCTTTGCACCAAAGATCACGTCCCATCGAAAGTTTGACCCGTCGTTCAAAATCAGAAGATGCGTAATGTCTCGAGTCTTCTGCAGATCATGCCAATGTGAATCGTTTGAGGCTAATTTGTCTAATGACTAATTTCAATTACGGCCCATTGAACAGCTGATGTCGCTCACGTTCTTGAGCCTGCCTTTTTTTTTGACAGGAAAATCAGCCTGCCAGTTGAAACCAATGTCAGTGGCATTGTGGTGAAAAAACAGGGCAGGACGTCATAGAAATACACTACAAATTTGCACCCCCATAATAGCATCATATGACCAATGGAGCTTTTAGCGGTAACGCAATGCCGCACGTTTCCTAGTAGCTATCAGCTATAGCACTGTGGGTTTGAAATGTGCAGGTTCAGACCTGGCAGACAGTCACAAGCCGTGACTCTGATTTGTGTGAAAGTGCATGGCCTGAAATGGACTGACATCATGTCTAGGGCATCCTATGCTGTCTGTGATAAGATCCAAGCTCGCTGCGACCCTGTACTAGATAAGCAGTTCTGGATGATGAATGATGTATGGAATCACTATATGTGACTGTGCCCCAAAGACAATGATCTACCTGAAACTCCCGACTTGTAGAAATAGCGTTTTTGTTCCGCGGTTTACTTCACAGATGCCTGTTTAAATTACTGATTCAGAAAGCTTACAAATGTAGGAGTTTTCAAATACACTTCAGGAATCAGGCCTGGTGGCATAAAATGCATCACTGTTATAATTAGTCATAGTTTGCAGGAGAGGTGGATTAGGCAATGAAACATAGAAAAACAAAGCAATTATCTAAAGCGGCGGGGATGGGATCTGCTCGCTCTACAGGCCACCGGGACGGCCAAATTTCCCAGAGGTCCATGCTTACTGGGGGAGGACAAATACAAACGCATGCAACTGGGGGAAATATGGAGCAGGTGGGAGGCAAATTATGCAAACTTGTGCAGTCGCCTGATTAACATCCCAGGACAGATACCCCCCTCACCACCACCAGAATGGCTAAAGCAGGAACCTGAAGGCCTCGGTTCGGGGATTCGCTGTTGTTCTTCGGTCTGCGGTGCTTGTGGATTCCCATAACGCGGTACAGCGACCTTACGGCAAGCAATTAGCCGCTCCAACTGTAAGTGACTGGGAGGCTGGACACCTGGCCACAGGAAATAAATGAAATTCTCACAGGAAATGAAGGAATCTCCAACTCTCAACTAAGTAAAAAGTCCCGTCACCTTGAGTCCGAGATGCTTCCCAAGCAAACCCTTCTGATCCTTGACGCAAAACATGTGGCTTCAAACGAACATCGCAAAAGGAGCCCGGCTGGCTTTTTAACACCAGGTCAGCCTTCCTGCCCAGTTGGCCCATTTAACTTCAAAGCAGGCAGAGCGTGGACCTGTTTGCCTTGACCTGTAAGTCACTTTGGATAGAAGCGCTCGCTAAACGAGTGGATGCTAAGCGTGGACGAGGGGGGAGTGCAGCCCTACAGCTGACGCAGCGTTTCCTAACGACTCTGGCACTGCTGCCTGACAGGGCCGCATTACGCTTCACGTCTGCTGATAGATCTGTCCTTTAGCTTTAATTGAATCCGAGCCTGATGGCCAGCAATCGCTGAATGCCGAAACCTCCATGCCCCGAATACATTTAAACACGTCAGCTCGCGAATCCGCCGTAGCCGAGGGAAGAGCGAACCAGCTTTCTCCCGCTCCGTTTTGCCACATAGCGCTACGTTAATGTGTCGGTCATATCTGTCAATGCGGACAGGGCATGTCGGTTGCCCCTCGTCCTGTAATGGATATGACATGGCTTCATAGGCCCCCCTGACAAAGAGGTTTCCGTTTCATCCTGCAAATTGAATCCAGCTGCTGTTCTGTGCTTGTCAAATGATTTAATCAATAAAGACCGTCTTCAGGGATGGGTGAGTTAGGATGGTGGGTGGATTCTTCGCTCTATTCTGCCCCCGGCAACACATCCAGGGATACTGGGCCTCCCTTCCCCATCGTTTGTGTCGACCCAATTGCACAGCGGTACGCCCGCCTCCCCGCTCACCCGTGGCTCGTTAAATGTGCACCAGGCGTGCGATAGCTGGGGGGGCAATTAGTGCAGTGCAGTCGCAGGCTCCGCTATTCGCACCTCCCCAACCAGACCTCCACGACAAGGGATCCCAGCGTGATGACTCTTCCCTACCCTGCAGGGGGCGATGCTGATTCAGGTAGTTCATTGGTCAGTCACCAGCAGGCCATAGTGTGCTCCCAGCACTGAAAACATTGATTGTTGCCATATAACTAGATAACCTGAAGGGGGATTGAATCTGGATTTAAGTGCTTAGAAATTTAGCCTTGTCTGGGATAAAAGATATAAGGGGCAAAGAATTTTCCAGAATCTCAAAACTCAAAGCCCTACTGATCACAGCCATAGGAATAAGCAGTTCGTGCATGGAGTCAGTTGACCTAGAGTACTCAAATCAGCTAAAAAAAATCAACTTAAACTCTTAATCTGCATCTTTTAGTGTGAGCAAAAATCAGTTAACATGTTAAGGTAAGCGACCCTTACCTAAACCTTCCTAAGCCATTGCGTGCAGCTGATCACAGGACACGTGAATAAATAGTTAACAGGCCAAAACCACATATATTAAATCGCTGAAAGACAGGTGACAGATGGCTAGTTAGACTGTTTTTGTACATGTTTAATTCATACCATAGTAGTCCCTCTTGTCATTATAATTTATAATGACTCACAGGGCTATAAATTATTTTTGTATAACGAATGAGCGGAAATCTCTCCGTCCTTTGTCAATAGCTGTCTTTCAGTTAAGATTTACAGCCTGTCTGGTATAGAGTGCGACGTAATGCAGTTGGGGCAGGCAAGGGGCTCACTGAACAGGGCATTCATGCAGTGAGCTCAGTGTTACCAGGTAACCTGAGCAGTGTGGCTTTGGACTGTGGAAGGACACTGGCAAAGTGACACGTAACACGCAAGCATGAGGAGAACATGCGTCACGTTCCCACACATGCAGAGAGCTTGGGCCAAATTTGAACCTACAGCCCCAAAGGTGTGATCTGACCCGAAGCACATTCTGCATCCCAGTGAGTCCACTGTTGGGATTTACAGTTATTTTTAATTATCTAATGCTGTTTGTACATAACGGTGCACCTAAAGCCTATTCTCTCTATTTCAGTATGACATTTCTGTCCTCCGCATCACAGCGGTAAATGATTTAAAACGCACGTGCTTTGAAGATTGTCCAGGGAGCCATCAGCACGCCTAAGGGGGGGGTCGCTTGGCCACCGTAACCGGAGCTGCGTTAAATGCGAGCAGCTGCACGGGGGGGGGGGGGGGGGGGGGAGGAGGGGTGAACATAGACGTTGCCTCTGTTAATATTCAACTAACCGCCTTGTTTGGGGGGGGGGGGGGGGGGGCAGCTGCAAACTAACGCTTTCATGGCTCATCTGGAAACTAAACAACCGTCCATTGTGACATCGCGGCCTGTTATTTTTGGCGGTTTGCAGAGACACATAGGATGTCCTGCCCCCCCCCCACTTAATATTTCCGCCTCCCGGTACAATCTGCTCCCAATGCTTCAATGATGTATAAAACCCCCAAGGTGTCTTTGAGTGTGTTTTTCACGAGCAGGTGGGAGTCATATGTGTTCGTTTGTTTGTTCTGCCATGTCTCTTTGGGCGGCTGGGGTGGGATGTTGGTCAGTGCATGCACAGATTTTTTTAAGAGGCATGTGTTCCCGAGGGGGGGGGGGGGTCCCCTAATTGAATTTTGCAGGCGGGGGGTGGGGAGTCTTCTTGGTAAATTTTGTGTGATCGTTGGTGCGTGTGAGGGCCACTTCAAAGGGGATCACTTTCAATCGTTTGGGCAAAAGGGGCAGCTGAGCAGGCACACCCAGCCGCCCCCCCCCCCCAAAAAAAAAAGACAGATAAACAACCAATGTAGCCCATTTGCATTGCTGGCCATTCATTAGACAGGTAGTCAAATTACAAATTCCCATCACTATGCTATCCGTACACTGCCTAACATTTTTATTTCTTCCCTTGACGTTGACTATAAGCACTGACATAGCGGTATGTTCCTCATCATCCGGATGCGAGATCAGTTCCAGTGACGGCAGACGCCTAACGAGGAAGGGGAGCCCGACCACACCCTCCAGAAGCAGACGAGGAGAAGAGCATCCAAGAAAAAGATGCCCCAAGCAGATGTCATCCACTTCCACCATGTATGCTAAGAAATGCTACTAGGATTCTCAAACATTTCCTCCTTTTTAAAAAAACGATGAAATAGCATAATATAGAGTGCATATGGAATTACATAGTAGTCAAAATGTTACACAATCAAAACATATTTTAGAGTAGTCGCCCTTTGCCTGAGTCACAGTCTTGCACGCCGTCTTCTCAGTCACATGAGGCTTTTCCAAGATTCCTGGAGGACATCCCACATATGCTGATCACGCTGCGATCCAGTGCTGCCCGAACTACCAGGTTGCCATCCGATTCAGGTGATAGTGAGAACCAGATCATCGGCTACAGCGCCACATCACCCTCCGACGCTGCCAAATAATCCTACACAGCTGGGAGGTGTATTTTGGGTAACATCCTGTTAAAAAATAAAAGAGGTGGGTGTGTCCAAACTTTCCACTGGTAGTGGAGGTGTGCTGATTCTGCAGCCTCACCCCCCCCACAACCCCTCCTGAACACACTCCCTGAAATCCCTGTGATTTCTGGAGATCCGCCCCCCTCACGCAAGAGGTTATTACGCAGGAAATGATCGGGAGACACAGAAGGGGGGACATGTGACTGATGCATACCTAATTTATGTCGCGCAACAGGGAAAGGGAACGGTCATATTAAGCAATGCATCAACATGCGTAAATGCCGCAGCGCTAGATCAAACGGCATAAGATTATGACATCGTTTATTTGTTAACAGGACCATACTAAGCCATTGAGGGTGCCCCGTTAATTTTTTTCCCCTTTTGGATGTAGTGCGTCCTCCACCCGGCGCCGAAGGTCGAATTAGATTACGTGGAAATCCTTTTCCACTTTCTGTCGGTGCAGGCTGAGCCTCAGTGCAGAGGACAGGCTAAGCACGCCGCTGGAGGTAATCTATAGTCATAGGAAATATGCTTGGCGCTGCATAAACATGGGGGGGAGGACGCAGGAAAAGTGCTGAGCGCCACAAAGGGGAGCTTGGAGAGTATTACAATGTTAATTAGAATATCTCCCAGCATGCCTGGGAATTAGTGAAAGCCGCCTGGGCTTCGCCGTGCAGTATATTAAGTGTGGGCTTACTTACAATATAGCGCGACTGCTGATCACAAGAAGATCCTCGAGTCTAATGTTTGATGTGTTTCGTGAAATATTGAAACATTTTAATCTATTGCATATTTGTCCAACAACAGCCGGTCGCGGCGTTTAAGCGGCTTGAAAACAGCCATTTGTGTGATTTCATCCCTGTTGTTTTATAATTATTACCGCGACACCGTAAAGCGGTGTTATCCTAAGGCACTGACGGCATTTACACAATTTAGCAGTGTAAATAAATAGTTCCTAAATTTAGTTAAAATAAAGTGTTAGCATTGGACTAATTAAATATAACTGTGAACAATCATCATTAATTAGTGAGTTACAAAGGCTACTGTACGTCCCTGCGTGACTGGAAAAACTAATTAAAGATGTATTGATGGGAGTCTTTTCTATATTTAAATGATCGTTTTACTTCTTTATGCAAGTAGTACGAACATTTCAAACTGTATTGGGCTGTAGGTGCTGCGTTTATTACCAAATAAGGAAAGGCAATGTAACCTGCGAAGGCGGGTAGGGAATGTTTTAAATAAGGCTGCGGGGAGCTGGGGAGACGGCGGTTTGAGAAACCACACGTCGGAAGCATCCCCCGGTCCTGTCACATAACGAATGAACAAGGAGTATCCAGGGTCTAACATGATGCGATTAGGTCTCGGCTCCCTGCATGGATCGATCGCATTCATGCGTGATGATGCCACAGGAAGATCTATTTGAGACACGTTTGTGCCATTTTTGTATGCAATCATGTTCATCATCAGTTCATTTACTTGGTAATTATGTTGCAACAGATACGAACACGTTCGAGGGATGTCATTTAACATATTTTTAGTGTGATATCTGCATTTGAATTGAACTTAAATTAGTTACGCATTATGTTGACTCAGCAGGAGTTATGCTACACGTTTGGGAAAGATATCAGCCAGCAGCTGCGATACTCCACGCCCGGTGTTACCAGCTACTTTCAATGAAAAGTATCTAAAATTTGCTGGAAAAGTAACAATCTTGCAAGATGATACCATACACTAAGTAAGATATTATTGACGTCATTGTGTCGAATTTGCATTTTACCCACTGTACTGTCAGATAGCGTCAACCCTTTCCATTATTCGCTTTTCTTTAACTCTCCGTACTCACATAAAGGGTATTTTAATACAGCTAAGATCCCAGTAATGCTGCTCTCATTCACTTTTCCCCCCTGTTTCTGTTGTCAAGCTAACGTTCTGAACGTTCTAACGGTTCTGAAAAGTCACTAAGTTGGCAACACTGTCCACACCAGGGTTAGCGCACCAGAGATAAGAATTAATGTGTAGGCTGAGTGCGTACACAGTGCGCACACCTGGAAGGGATAGACACTGTTATTGTCCATCGGGGACCCTTCCGTTTTATACTTCCTTAAATAATCTCCAATTTTCATGGAAACGTTAAACATTCTGCGTGTTACAGGCTTGTGTGAATACTGAGTGTGTCTGCGGGCCGTACACAGCCCTCAGATAAGGGCCAGAGGATGAAATAGACCAGGTAATTTCAAGCTGTCAATCACTAACTGCTAAAACACTTTCTATTCATTAGTCTCAATTGATTTAAACCAGCCAGTGATTGACAGTACATTTTTGCCCATAGGTAGCAGGTAATAGAGCCTGATTTAGGGATATAATTCATGCAATTAGTGGTGGTGCATATTTCTGTGTGTCCCTTCAGAAGGTCACTACAGTTATCTACAGCTATGAAATGACTTCATAACGAAGTGGTATAAGTGTTTACATGTTTAAAAAAATTATACAAATAATTATCAGTAATTAAATTTGGGAGGTTCTAGGGCTTTTCATTAATATTTTAATATTAATGGTTATAAATTTGATTAGACTCTCATGAAAGCCGACCTTGACTGGTTGCCAAATACCTTTTACCCACCTAGGTGGAAAATTATGAAGGAGAGGCAATTTTGCTCTTTACAGGGATGCTGTGTACATTATGCATGCCTAGACTAAATAGCAATATGAAAGAAATAATGACCCCAAGGTTACAATTCACTGAAATACAATCAAGTTACTTTTTGTGACCTCACGTGACACTGTGTGTGTGTGTGTGTGTGTGTTTGTGTGTGTGTATGTAATATATATCTGGGACAAGTTAAGAAATGTAGGTATGTAAATAGCACATTATGTATAAGATAGAATATAGACAGTTTCAATATATAATGCACCATAAATAGGTAGAAGATAAAAGTCATTAATATATGGTGCATAAGGGGCAGGCAATAATGCATTGGACCTAAGTATAGATTATTATGCATTGGGTGTGATAAATATGGAACACAATGAAAACTCTGACTAGTGTTATGGCATCATATCGTACTCAGTAATTGGAAATAATAAATACTGTGAATTAAAAAGGGATAAAAATTCTCATTAAAGCTTGAGCTGGTCCTTGGCATGTTGTGTTTCTGTGTGTGTGTGTGTGTGTGTGTGTGCGCATGTGCGTGCACCTAGTTTACTGTAGGATTGTGTTGAATTCAACACAAAGCCACTATCAGGCCACGTTTTAATGATTTAATAGAGAAAACAAGAAAACTGTCTGATGTTTTAAACACCATGTCATTTTTATTTTTTAACACAATTCAGTTGGTTTGCTGAAGGCCAGCATTAGCATTCAAATAACCTTTTCCAGAACCGTCTTCCTTGGCTTTGCATTGGCTGGGCACAGATACTGGAAGCTCAAAAGCACTTGTGGTTTAGAGACATTCATCTGCATCGACAGGGGTCTATGCTTCCTAGTGAATAGTATCTATCTGGAGGTCCCTCATCTGGCTGCAAAATAGGCCTCCCCACCTCTCCAGAGGTTCTCCAGCTGCACATTCATGTTTTGCTTGGAAGGCAGTGGACCCCTCCCTCAGACAGTTGCACAGATTTATCTCAGATAAGTGCCACTCGCGTAATGCTACTGTGCTGACTTCACACATCTCTGTTCAGCACATCTTTTCAACATCTCCCCTTGAATGCCGATTCAGCAGCTCCAACACCACGCCTTCAAGATGGAGATACCCCAAATCCCAGCTAAACTTCTCTCCTGTGAAGAGTAGGCCCTCCCTCCCAAAACAGCCTTCGACAGACCTTGGACAGCCACAACAGCAAGACCTATGTACTCACCTAAACTGGACACAGTGCTGGAGTCTTTAGCTACCTAAATACAACCCAGAAACCCCAGCCTTCCACAACCAAGATACGCCTACTCTTTAGAGCGCTGAAGCTGAGAGCCACTGCCTTCTAGAGGACAGGCGGACTTTTCATATGTCTTGCTACTATCTCGAACAATTGGACTGCATTGTGTTCAGTATCTGGGAAAAACTCCAAAATCACTATACCTTAGATCCTCTTGTTCTTTTAATACATAATACCTGCAACCCTGTCCTGTAGGTCCCTGCTCTCAATTATTCATAAGAACCACTGGTATTAATCTAACTGAAGTTGTTAGTCACTCGATAGTCATTCCTTGCTTCTTTACTACAGTCCGATCCTGGCTGAACATCCAATATCTCACTGCTCCATCTCATCCAGAACACTCCTGCAGAAACCATCCTTAACTTCCTGAATGATTTACACACCTTACACCTCCTGCTCTCTCTCTCTGCTGCCTATCCAATAATACCTGTGAGAGGAACAGCACCATTTTACATCCTCGGGCCCCACATTTAATGTCATTAGTCCTCCATATTAGGACATCTCAGTGACCCATATCCGAAAGGTCACAGTTCAAAGCAGCCTTTTTAAACTGCCCTAACCCATGATGAACTGGTCTCCAGAGCACATTTCTTTAACAGGATTTGTCATGCATTTGACTCGGGTTCGAGAATCTTCACATCATCAGTTACTATTATAGTAAATGGGTCCGGACAAGTGTGCTCTACCTATCCACTCCTGTACATTTACACAGGCTATTTTTAACATATTTTTTGTCTGAGTCTTTTTTTTCTTGAAATTTTGTCTTTGGTTCTAGTTTTTGGTTGTACGAGTAGATAAACATTGTAACTTGTACTACATTTCCTTAACCTGACTTTTTTTTGCTTCTTAAAACAGTTTGTGGTATTTACTTTTTTATTATGTTTTGTTTATGAACACCTCAGATGAGAAGCAATACCACAAAGAACTTGGCCTGTCACAATTATTACATAATCACCTGATCGCGATTATTTGAGCCGACTGCGATTGTTTTGCACGATCGCTAGAATTGTCTCCATCTGAATAAAAACAGCTGGATGAAACAGAGGTGTGTTCTTGCTCATTTGCAGTTTTCTACCGCTGTAACATTTCACTTCCACTCGTTTAATGATGCCATCTCGCTGAATTTCTGAATTAATCCATACCACCTGCTCAGTTTGCACCTTGCGTGTTCAAGTCATGATGGGGAGATCGTACACGTCCCGGACGGCTGCCACTTAACACTTAAGATATGGGATATTTAGGTATTAGTGTTGATCCAAGATCTGGAAATAGATGAGCAACACTTAAAATGTCAAGCAAAGAAAACGGGTTGTTTCATAAGCCAGCAGAATCATTAACACCAGCGACCCATATCACGATTCACAAAGCCGGATTTTTTTGCTTAGCCGGATAACTTGTCGGATTTAGGCTACCAGAGTTTAAATGGACTTTATCTTAGTTCACTTATATTTATTCCAGGGGCGGCATGGTGGTGCAGTGGTTAGCACTGTTGTCTCACACCTCTGGGATCCGGGTTCGAGTCTCCGCCTGGGTCACATGTGTGTGGAGTTTGCATGTTCTCCCCATGTCGTCGTGGGGTTTCCTCCAGGTACTCTGGTTTCCCCCCACAGTCCAAAAACATGCTGAGGCTAATTGGAGTTGCTTAATTGCCCGTAGGTGTGCATGTGTGAGTGAATGGTGTGTGCGTGTGCCCTGTGATGGGCTGGCCCCCCATCCTGGGTTGTTCCCTGCCTCGTGCCCATTGCTTCCGGGATAGGCTCCGGACCCCCCGTGACCCAGTAGGATAAGCGGTTTGGAAAATGGATGGATGGATATATTTATTCCAGAGTACTTTAATTTCGTAAAATTATCCGCAGATAACATGATTTGCCGTAAAATAGCACTATGAATGGACCAGGCAGTGCCAGAGAACGTAGTGCGGTCCACACGTGCTCGAAAGTGCTGCGCATGTGCAGACGTTCGAGATAACATCGGTAGGTGGTACGGATCGGGTAATGGACAATATGGGCTATTTATGTCTTATCTAACCTGAACAGTTTTGTTTACAAAGCTTAGAAGACAAACAGGAATTCAGCTTTTATTTATTTTCCAATGTTCAATGCTAATTCTATTCTTCTTAATTGCAATTATTTGTATGACAATTAATCGTCAACCTAAATTTTTCGATCGGGACAGCCCTTCCCAGGACTTACACAATTCGGTGATTGAGCACCAGTCGGTTCATGACCTTTACTTATGTTGTAATACTTCCGCTACTGTATTTGCACGCAGTGCTTTTGGGCAAAATGCAAAAGCGAATACAGGTGGAGGACCCGCTGGGCTCCGTCATGGAAACATTCTGTATTTATCCTCATAGGTCACCTAAGTTGAACTGCTAACGATGTCTTTTCAAAATTTTTATGGATTTGTGCATCACCCCTGCCTGCTTGCACTTATTTTCCCGGCAGCGGTCTATTAAAGCGACACCTGTTTTTATAATTGAGTTTTTTTAGGCCGTGTTTCCGTGTCGTCAACCGCAAATATTTATTTGCCAATTTAACAGCCGGGATGTTTTTAACTGAGTACTCTCCGTATTGCGCCGCAGTCTGGGAAATTTATCGTACTTTTTGTTAAGTTTACCTCTTTCTGTAAAAAAAAAAAAAAACATCATGACTTGAGCCCCGGGGGGATAATTAAAATCTTTGTAAATTTCACAATGCACACAAAACGCCTTGTTATGATGGTGTAAATCTTTTGTCAGACTCTTCCTAAGTGGAAGGTCTGCAGGAATTCATAAAAACAAATTAAGAAGGGGCAAAAGAAGTCGCCATTAAACGTTTCATTTCCCGGTCTTTTGTTTTTTGCGTCTTCTGTGACAGGCAAAGATTCTGGGATTGCAAAAGAAATGAGTGACACCTGGCGAGAGCTGCAAATCCTGACCACAAATATAATGAATCCAATTTTCTTGCGTTTTGAACTGAACCTTTTGTCGCAGCATAATTAAGAAACGCAACTCGCTGCAAGCAAACGAATAACCCCCCCTCCTGCTCTTAGGCAGCGGTCCCCCGTGAAATGGCACATTTTGCACTCATTTTAATGTTCAGCTCTCATTTAAAAGCTGCTTCTGTCGCTCACCAATGCTGCTACTGCGACGCGGAAAATGTCGCATGGGGGACATGCCGTTTTACAGCAATTTTCCACCTTTTCGCTTCATATTTTCAAACTATCAAATAGGTGACAGCCCGATTCATTCGCGTATTCGGCAGCTTTGCTTAACTTATTTATGCAGTTGTGTTGAATAAATTCCCTACTCCCTGCTCGATAACCAGGCGAAATAACGAGGCAGTTGTAGTTCTGTGCGAATCCAGACTGGACTTTCCTCAAATCTGCCTTTAACTCCCCACACCTATGCTGTAAGAGAGTTTGATATGAGTTATACAAGCCAAAAACTGAAAAAGACCATTAAGGGCCTATTTATTGGGGGTATACGGGGCCTTGTTAAAGATAAATGAATGGGCGGCTGAGTCTATCCATGAGGAGGAGGGGGGCATGGCAAACAAACATGCTTTTCATAACTGTAGCCAATAAATACACATTTATTGGGGGGGGGGGGGGGGGGCTACAAAACCGTTTTAAAGGGGCTAAAGCCCTTCTAAAGTATTTGGACACAGCTACCCCCCCATCTTATGCCCCTGATCACATTACTATTTTATTATGAGTCCAAATTTAATAATTTCTTGAGACAAAATCTGCTACTATGGAAAATGGCCGTTTGTTTAATGCAGTCATTATTCCAGTAGGCCTAGTTGTATCTCATTAACTCCGGCATCTGTACATATTGTTTGTTCCGTCGTCATAAAGACAATATGTAATGAAAAATAATCATACAGACAGAAATATAGGCCTATTGGTCAAGAACCGTGAGAGAAGAACACTCCATTTTGATTGGGGGAAACATAAAACGTATTTTACCCAGAATCCTATGGCTCTTCTCCTTTGACGTTCCTGTTCCAGATATAATGAGGCAAAATACCATGGAAAGTTAACCGAATAATACAACGCCAAGGATACGCACAGTGCAGGTAGACCGCTGCAGGCTACCCTGAGCCCCATCGCAAAAGGAGGTGGAGGCTTTTGCCCAAAAGTGTTTCAGATTTTCCTTGAAGTGACTATAGTTTTAATTATTTTTAAATCGAGGCAATCTCAGATTTCTTTCAGTGCAAGTGCAGCTGTTAGTCAATGTTTCCCAAGAAAAAAATATAACGTATCAGCATTCCCCCCCCCCCCCCCCCCCCCCCCCCCCCCCGGTTTTTACTTATTTATGCAGCTTGTGTCGTGTCAGGGTGGGTGTGAAACCCCAGACTGACATGTCAGGGCTCTGGCAGGGAATGGAAGTCGACGGGAGTCGGGGGCTTGTCCGCTCTCGCCTCCAGCAGTCCAAAGGCTGCAGAAGAAACCCTGTGATCTTCAGCAAATGAAGAGGGAATGGGGGCTACTGCCATCTCTACCCGCATCTTTATCCCCTTCCACCAGCCCTGTCCTTTTCATCATGTGTACCACCTTCAGCATCTCCACCCACTTAACCATCACCACTGCTTCTATATGTGCTCCACAATCGCTCGTAACCTTCATCACCTCCACGCCCTCCATCATTTCGACAATCGCACGTACGGCGGGGAACTTGGTTTAAAAGACCCTAGATAAGAGTGCAGAGTGAGATCACTGGGATTAGGCTGGGTGGGGTTTGGTCCAGCACTGCATCATATCTGTCCAAGGCTGACAGGTAGATGGAGACTAATGACAGAGCGGATCTCAGTCTTCCGTCTTCCTCCTGGCAGTGGCCGTTGGAGATCGATAACCCCACCCACCCATGTCACATTGAGCCGTCACATGCCATAATGTCATCCCATCGCATCCCATAATGTGCGTGCTTTTCACCCCCGTCGCTTTCTGGCGTCAGCGCAGTAAATCCCATCAGGACAAAAGTGGGGGGGGGAATTTCACCACTGAGTCCTGGGTAGGGAATCCTGAGTAAAACCCAGCTGTGAATCAGCTAAAAGGTGTTGTTGGAAGTCCCCCCCCCCTTCCCCCCCAACAAAATTCCCACCCCCATGTTGATTCCTTCGTGATAAATTACACTGCCCACCATAAGCCAGCATAGCTGAAGGCATATGGATAAGCAGTTTTCATAATATGTGTGTTTCCCGGTTACCTGTGCATATGTCACATGAGACGCCGATCTCATTCACTTCCTCTAAAAGGAGTGCACTGCGGACGAATGCCCCCCCCATGGTACAGCGCAGGTTCCCTGCGCCCGTCACGCTCTTTGTCTCCAGAAGCCATATGGCTGGCCTTGTAGTGCTCCTCCGAAACGGCGCCTGCTCTTGTCAAGCTCCGGTGCACGACTATCACGTTAATAAGTGCCAAGAGTCAGTTCTTAGTCAGAGGTGGCTTCGAACCTCCTTCTCGGTCTTTTTTTTTTTTTTTTTACATTCCCTAAATACACGAGAAATGGCAGGGGCAAGATCAAAACCCTTTTGCATTTTTCATAAGTCTGCTTTTTTACTGAAGATGAAAATTAACCATCCGAAGGACACCTGGCTGAATAAAGTAGAGAGAGTGCGAGAGAGAGAGAGAGAAACATTTACTGCATTTATATGCGGTTCACGTTCCTCACTCGCAAAAACATTTTCCTGCTTATAACTGCCATCTTAATATTGCATTCATAATATGAAATTATTAGCTAACGGTTTGGGGACACAAGTTCGAGTAAATAAATACTGGAGGAATGTAATATTCCTGTTTTAAGTAGCCTATAGCGGCTATATACCCCAGACTCTATTAGTCAGTTTGTCGTTCCAATTCTATTAGGTGTAGGACATTTTTACCTGTGGGAACGTCCTTAGCCAAAACTGTATATTACTGCATGACAGTAAATATATCATGGTGATTTATTGCAAGGATGTAGCTTTGGTTTGGACATTGGAGGGTTGAGGTCTCCACCAATTTATGAGGAGACATGATTATTGGGGGGGGGGGGGGGGTTGTATTAACTGGTTTTGATTATTGAGAGGGGGGGGGTTACAATCCCCCTGTGATTTACGCCCATGATTATTAGGAAAGTTAAGCATATAAAAACCTAAAATAGCAGTAAGTGCGAAGGTGATCGCTGACCGCACCAAAGGTCCAGACTGTTCACAGAAGGCACAGGTGGGGGTGTTGGGGGGGGGCGGTGGGGGGTGGAGTGTCTGAAGCGTGATACATCTGGCTTGCTGGCACAGGATTTGAGACTCAGGTGTGGCATGTCCTGAACGGTAAGAGAACACAAAGTGCAGTAAATGTAACAAGGACGACTGAGAAAAGAGCAGTTTGACTGGTTACAGCCAACTTTTAGAAACAGGAAGGGCAGACAAGAACAAGACATTTCAGCACATCTCCCATCTGAGACGGCGTACAGTCCTTGGAGCGCAGGTGGCCAGTTTCACGTCACAGCATCAATATGCTTTACAGGCTAACAAAAATAACCTCGATGAATTCACGTGAATATCTGTAAAAGCACTCTCCCTCATCTTTTCTCTTTAGATGTGCTGTGATAGCTAGACTATACTTAACAATGGTAACTTAATTTATAACCCAAAATATTACTTTAAGGAATTACTCGCATTTTTTTCTCCCACCCAGGACAATAACGGGATACGTGTGAATTTTTGTAAAAACCCTTGCTTTTTAATTATACTGGGATATGTATGAACGTTGCAAACCTATATAAATTACTCACTAAAACGCTGTATTAGCGTTTCATAGGCCTACTGCATTCTACTCTTCAATTATGACAGTTTTTATGTTGAGTAACTACAGTCATTTGGCCACATCCAGCAAGACTCTCCGTTGAATTACACAATCCGGTAATCCTGGAAATTATTATTTTTTATTATTACACACAAAGAGCCTTTTAGAGAATGTCTGAGACGTCTATGAAATTAACGGCCACTCAAGTCAGCCGTGTCTGTCCATCTATTTAATTACCCGCTTCTCCGGGCTCAGGGGTCCAAAACGCAGAAGCGACAGAGCGGAAAATCACCTTTGAATCGGGACCAATTCAGACTGATTAATATTACAGCAATCGCAACGGTGTCTTTTTTTATTTCTTCAACAGACATCCACCTCTTTCCCCGCAGCTCGTGTGCGCGATCCGACTCGGCCGTGGAGCAAACGAAGGGTGGGAGTTACGGGTGCTGAATGGGCCATCCGCATGCAAGATGAAAAACACCGGGATAGGCATTCATTCACGTGCCGGCAGTCATTCCTTTGCTTCTGTCAAAAGGAAAAGTCCAAATAAAGTTTAGCCGGTGCTGGAAAAAACACCGTTAAGCGTTTGTTACAGATAAATCCATTTAATCCTCAGCGCTTCCTGTTCGACGCCATGCCGTGACAGCATGTATGATTTATCCTCTGCCAGCGGCGATGCTTCTTCTAGAGACGTTATTTGATCTTATCAGCAGCCTCGGGATGTCCTGTCAGTGAGGATCTCTTCTCACTGCCTGCCATTAATCACTGCTACTACACCGGTGTTAACTGTGCCGCAACCTAAAACACAAACACGCTGGAAAATAAACATCTCATCTCATCTAACAGATTAACCCGTATTGTTTGTCGATCTCTCAGTTCCTCTCAACCCTTAAGCTTGGTGACGTTGTCTGATGTCCTGGCCAGATAAGCCGTTTTGACTTCCCCAAAAGGAAAATTTTAGGTTAATTAAGGTTTTCCCATGCAGCGCGGTATAGAGAGTGTATAACATGCTGATTAAAAATTGTTGCTGTGTGACTCGATTGTCGATTCTCAAATACAATATGCGCAAAAGTCCAACAAATCCTTTTTAATAACACATCCTTTATAATATTGATGAATAGCTATTGATTCTTTTGAAGAGGTTACAGGGATCTGTACATGTGAATGTGAAACTTTGATGATGAGAATCTGGCCTTGACATGTAGTGTTACATTTTGCGGCAAAATGGATAGAGTGTTCACTCTTGCGAGTGTATCAAAGACCAAGTGACGCATATCCGAGATGGACGTGGCGGTTAACGAATTCTGAGCTTGTTGTGGACGGTGAGGGATGCAGTCAGTGAGGATATCGCAGCCGCTCTTCAACATCTAAGACGTTTTGCCACTCAGGACCTGACATACAAAATATTTTTGCTACTTCTACCAAAAACATATTCAAATTGTCGACGACGTTGATGCACTAAGCCTAGATCATCACTGATGACAGTGCAGTGGGTCAAGGTGGCCTGGGACGGGCGACCCAAAGAATGCTCATAGAATTACTAAATGTCACTCCTACCTCCCAGAGGCAGGAGGAACACTGCTGTCCTACTCATCCAATCAGCTACTGCTGGTAGAAGGAGCTTTCAAGTGCGTCGGAGAAATCGAAGGAGAGAGAGGGAGCGAGAGAACTACTGCTGGGGAAAGATACTGGCATGAAAGCAGGGGTCCGAAAACTAGCAGCAGAACTGCAGCAGTGGTTTAAAGTGCAAACACAACATCCACATGTGATTGATGGCCTAGAATTCAGCCTCTACATATAGATCAGAACATCCAGCCTGTATGACTGGCCATAAAGAAGATTCTGTCTAACTTGAGAAGGCTTATTGGAAAAAGATCAATGAACTGTTACACATGGACATCACTGATAATTACTGTGCTAATTACTCACACTTGCCTCTGTTTGTTACTAATTCTCTGTGTATATATATATGTGTGTGTGTATATATATATATATATATATATATATATATATATATATATATATATATATATGCTAACCCTCGCAACTAGCCAGCTCAGTCATTGTTGCTGTCGTTAGGTTGGCTTCAGGTTAAGTCTTGTCAGTAATTTACCTGTTGTGATCGCCATGTAGTTGGCTAGTTCTGGTGCATCCTAGTTGTTCCTCCTCATCTCTCGTATGACCCCTCATGGTATTTTGATTTCATTTATTGTTTTTCATCCTTACTAAAGCCTTTTCCATTTAACCCCCAAGTCTGCATATGGATCATCACTGGTTATAATATTGTATATGATTATATATTGTTATTTTAACAAGGCACTCACAGAAATGACTAAGCAATATTTATCTACGTTAGACGCATTTCGGTATTTTGTGAGCCACCAAACAGCCCTGTTTCTTTCCCACGCCACAGCAAGTGTGCCGTTGCCTAGGGGCACTTAATGCTCTTCATCCAGCCCTTTCACTACCCTACGCCAACAGCAGATGAAATTCCTCAAGACATGAGGCAATCTATGGTGCTTGGAAACTTGGACCAAGAATGAGGCCACTACCAACTGGAGCCAACGCACGACTCATGCCAGATCACCACCTTCTCGGCACATAATGGAGTATACAAATATAAGGGACTTATCTCTGGTGTGTCCTCTGCCAGGGAACATGAGATCGCCTCTGCTCTGGCTAGGAGACAGGCAGTCCTCTGGTGATGTGATTATGTAGGCGTCAGACCAAGAGACACACTAGAAACACCTGCACACTGTCCTGAAACGTTTACAAGAATGTGGGCTAATTCTGAATCCTAAGAAATGTTTGTTAGATGTGGATTGCTTAAACTTCATAGTTGTTTTTTATCCTTTAATTTCCATTTGCATAAGTGCATTGTACTTCTCTTTGCCTACCCCATCTTGTTCCCTATTGCTTGAGGGTCACAGTGCAGGGTCAGCCAATGTGTGCCGCCCCTGGAGCTGAGGGTTAAGGGCCTTGCTCCAGGGCTCATGGACATATGACTGCTTTGCTGAGGCCAGGGCTTGAATTGGTAATCTTGTGATCACATGCAGAGACTCAACCTGCTGAGCCACTCACTGAGGGAGAGAGAGAGAGCTGTACTGGAAGCTAAGGAACCGGTAAACATCTCAGAGGTGAGAAGCTTTTTCTGGCCTTGTTAGCTGTAGCCGTAGATTTATTCCACAGAACCCCAGAGACAGCTAATTTGAAAAGACAAAATTCATTTTGGGCCAGTACAAAGAAAAGCATTCGGTGTTCTGAAAGATGGACTGGTGAACGCTGGAACTCTAGCTTACTTTGATAAGGATGTACCAATCAAAGTAATTGCCATTGCGAGTCCTGCAGGGATAGGTGTAGTGCGAGATCAGTGCCAGCAAGGTGAAATGGTTCCAGTTTGTCTGTCAGACTGTGAAAAGAGATTGTGTCAAACTGAAAGCGAGACCTTGGTTCTCATGTGAGCTGGTGAGAGAAGGCACCCTCAAATATGCAGGAGACAGTGTGATCTTGTAACTGTTGGAATCAATATGCTCAAGCCTTGTCTACAACCTCGTCTATAACTATGCAGTTTCAGAGCTGTTCATGCTCTAGGGAGAGACGCTGCAAACCCACTGTCATGTCTGCTTCGGCAACCTTCAAGGCTCAGGCGAACATCTAACATTCATTGGTGCTGGTGCCAGTCTCATGGATCTAATCAGGAGGGGGAGACAATAAGGGCAGATACTGAACTAATCAAGATGAGGAAACCAACTGAGAGAAGGCACTGGGGAACAGTTAGGAATAGTGGGAAGTAAGCAACATCTACAGTATGGTGGCCCATCAGGGACATGGAAGCAGAGTAACACTTCAGAGCCTGTCACTGATATACCAGAGTTATGATTCCTCACTGACATCCTACCCTCATAGTCAAGTCAAGTCAGCATCATTTATACAGCACTTAACAACAGCCCTTGCTGACCGAAGCGCTTTACATAGATCATTAAATCGCAACATGATATCAAAGCATAAAACCAACATAAAACACACGTACACAGTCTGCTCTGCACTCAAATGGCAATGAAAACAGATGAGTTTTAAGTGTAGATTTAAAGCCTGAAATTGATGAAGAATACCAAATAGCAATATAAGGAGGAGCTTACCCACGTGGGGATTTAAAATCGAATAACAAAATCCAAAACTGAATCCTGTACTGAACTGGGAGCCAATGGGAAGTCAGAACTGAAATAATATGGTTCTTTTTCTTTGCATCAGTTAAAAACTGTGCAGCGGCATTTTTAACTGATAAGCATCTCAGTCTTTGCTGCGTTTGCTCACTACAACTTGTACTACACATATGAAGAGCTCGGCAAAAGTAACGGACAGTTTCGTGTTGATATTTAGCTGAAGCGGACCTCCAGCCCTCCCCCAATCGGAGTCTGATGCGTGCTGAGATCATCGTGCATGGAGATGGCATCAAACACTCGACGGCCGGCCTAGAACAGGCTTGAGCAAATAGCGACATGGAGTTCCAGAACGCTTCAATTCTGACACACATTTGGACAGCACAGTCGGCGGGGGGGGGGGGGGGGGGGGGGGCGTGACCGGGAAAGACAACTGAGAACATGTGTCACGGTGTTCAGAGCGGTTGTGCAAAGCACTGGAGGGAAAAGCCTCGCTGGTGAGAGGTCAGCTAGCTGAGTTTCCATATGGCTGAAGGTATGTGACCAGCATGCGGAGTGAGAGGGGGAAACAGGAACTGTATACAGATGGGTGACGCAAAGCGACTTACTCAGGAGCTACTGTCGGTGATGGTGCCTTGATCAGACAGAAGAAAGAGGACAGATTCACACACAGGAGGAAGTGAGAGTGGAAACTGGGTACCTGTCGAATCACCCAGGGGAGCCCAGTATAGCAGCAACCTCCGTGGAAAGGAATGTTTCAGATGGGGCAGCAGGTCAGTGATGCAGAGGATAGAATAGAATAGTTATATTTTATTCAACCCCATGGGGAAAATGTCTATTCTCCTATCCCACACTGACAGGTGACAGCAAGCTTGGGGGTCACATCGCAGGGCTGACCAGTGTCCAGCGGCTCAGGGGCAGGGCTTGTCACCCTGTCCCTACATGGACAAACATTTCCATTGCAAGATTCACCTATTGCCATGGAAAAATATTTTGAGTGAGGAAAAAAAACGTTTCTCAGTTAGGTTTCTGAAATCTATGCCCGTGGTAACAATTGCATTTAGATCAAACTGTCTATTGGAATCGTTACTTCTGTCCTCAAGCAATTGGGTATTAAGGGTCTTGTTCTGTGTCCCAATGCTGGTATCAGTCTACTAGCCACATGATTCAAACCACCAACCTTCTGCCTATAAGCACAAAGCCCATACACACCGAGTCACACAGCAACGAAAAGCCGTGAACTGTTGCTACGACCCCTGACCCTATGGCTGACGGCGGGAACCACAGAGACCGAAACTCCTGGACTTGGCGGCTAGCTTAACACTGATTATAAAATATCCAGACGAGATAGGAGCAGCTCATCCCTTTTTCTGAAATCGCTTGTCCTATTCATGGTTGCGGGGATCCGGAGCTTATCCTGAAGGCTATGGACGCAAGACAGGGGACAAGCAAAGGCAGGGCGCCAAGCCATCGGAAGGCAAACCCTCACACCTACACTGTCAGAGTACCAATTTGTACCTTTACGTGTCACAGAGGATGTACCCTCAAGGGTTTGCCACTTATTCCATAGTTGTAGGTACCTGTACATTTTTGTGCAATTTAAGGTACAGAAATGGACTCTGGGGAACATCCCCAAGATACAAACGACATCAATGGCACAAAAACCATTCCTCATTGTCCATTTCTGCATCTTAAGAGATACAGTTACCTACAGCTAAGGGTACAACTGGTAGACCCTTGAGGGTACAGCCCCAGCAACAAGCAAAGGTACAACTTGGATGGTACAAATCTGGATGGTGTGTACCAGAACGAGTAGCCCGTAACTTTAATTTGTACACGAGTGTATCACCTGCTGCTATGGTTTCAGTGACACAGGTATCATAAAATCATGAAATGATTTTAATGAATAACTCGAGGCACCTAAGAAGCGGTTACTGGAGGTCAATCCATCCATGAGAGTTTTTCCCGGTTTAAGATAATGAGGCTACTTGTCTGCGACAGGCACATGCAAAAAGTCAGCGTAGGAGCATAATTTCAGCGCTTAAGGCCGTTTTCAAGAGAGTTCCTTAATGAAACGTGTCAGCAATGCTGCGATTCACAAATTGGCGCTAAGTACTGCATTTAAGGCAAATATTATGTTTTCTGTAATTAAATCAAAGCCTCTGTACTTCATTCCCAGAGGTTACTGCACGTGAACCCACCATCAAATGCCTTCAGAGAATATACCCCCCTGTACAACACCTAGGATAGTTCTTTTCCACAGAAACACTACTGCTGTCTCCAGTAACAGCCTCCAACGTAATTTCTTCATTTGTTATTGACGTTTATCTGGACGTTTCCCATTAATGGAAGAGGCGCTGAGAAACTACCGCATTTCGCCCCGCTCACGGTGGCTTCCGCACACCGTCCGTCTTGCAAATTGCGCGCCGCCGCTGCGATTGATGGACGCCAAAGCGGCGCGCTTTGTTTTTCCCGGGCGGGCACGAATGTGGTTGGCATCCCTCCTTCATTCCGGAGACGGAAAAACAGAAAAGTTAGGAGGAACCTTTCAACGCCGATTCACAAACCTAATATATGGGGCACTGAACTAGCCCATAAGCTCTAGTAATTACTGGTGCCCGCGTCCATCAAGCAATGCAAGGTGCAGAAACATTTCAACGGCATCCATCCGCTGCCAGCCGCCCTCGATCAGCATTTAAAGCTCTCTCTTTAACTTGAGTGTCGTTTATGCCTCTGAATTATTTAAGTGCATTTCCCAGGTGCTTCCGGGCATGAAAATGAAAGACCCTCAAACGACGGCGATGCTAAGCAGGAGCCGACCTTGCCCGGTACGCGCTGCAATCGGCAGCCGATCGGATTAGTGCGTTTTCAGCAACTTGGTTTAATGCTTCCGTGCATTTTGTTTGTACAGCTGTAATGGTTTCCTGAATGTGAACTGTAATCGGACAGCCCAGTACATTACATCTGACGGGTGCTGCGCAATCTGCGTGACTTGCGGTCTGATGCGGTCACGGACCGCAGTTAATGTCACGTGGATGACCGTGTGCTTTCTTGGTACGGCGTGGCATTTCTCCCAAATGAACTATACAGTTTTCAGAACATGATGATACATATTAACAATATAATGATCCTTAATTACAATTCTTCTCATATAACAGACTCCCATATAAATTGTTGCTTGGAATCGTTTGTTCACTGAATTACAGGAACACCGAACACGCTCCGTTAAAAATACACCTGGGGTAGTCCTCTAAAAAATTTAGATTTTAATGCAGTTATTTGTACTCCATCTGGCATCACATTTATGTTTTAGTGAGTTTATTTTAAGGGTCTGCCCCGTCTGGTCCTACCCCAAGTGTTTAGTTCCTGTTTGGCCAGCAGGTGTCGCTGGTCATCCTTTTCCCTCCACCGTCTTTGTCCTATGTTGCTAGTGTGTTTCTCTGCTCCCTGGACTGCCTCATAGCTCAGTGGGTTGGGCATGTAGCCTCAGAGGCTGAAACACTGCAGTTTGGCCTGCACCATGCCCCGTTGTAACATTTATCTTATCGAGGTCTGGGTAATGGAAATTGGGTGTGATAATCAGATAATATGTCTTGGAAGAAACTTTCAGGCTATTCATGAAGGATCAAACAGAGTGTGTGTCTCATTTCAACATACAACTAGATTTAAAAAAAAGAATCCGTCCTTCTCAGTCTTTACCTTAATGAAGGGTATTGGGATTAAATCCAATAACCTCCTGGTCACAGTTCTGTACACCTACAGGTCCTGGGACAGAAACACAGGTGTTTGTTCATTAAAGCGATATGGATTTTCCTGGCCCACACACCAGTGATCACGAGCCATCCAGATCTTAATATGTTTCATAGTATAAGCAGAAGCTGTGTAGACGCCCACATTCTGTAGGCCGTCTGTCCCATGTCCATAATAGCTGCTATTGAATGTGATGTGTTTTATGTGTTATGTTGTACTTCTTTCACTTGATGTTTTTCCTGTTGGTTTGGGTTCGATCCATAGAATTATGACCTCGGCACCATTACTGATAACCTCACTGAGGTACGAGCCTCTGTATCAGTCAGGGAGTGTTTGCTGAAATGGTGTCTCACACACACACACACACACACACACACACATATGTTGGCATACCTGTCTAAATAAGGACCTTCAATTCATTTCTCTTTCTAAACTCTAATCCCAACAACGACACCCTTAGCCCCCACCCAGCCCTAACCTTAACCATAAGTAACCAAAGAAAATACAAGACTTTTGGTATTTTCACTTATTTGATTGCATTCAGAGATATTTATAAAACTGAGGCTATCCAAACAGGGACCTGAAAAATGTCCCCAAAAGTAAGGAGGGTCCAGGTTTTACTGCACTTCGGAGATATTTTGGTCCCCAAATGTGATCTATGCAAACCCACACGCACACACACACGCTCACCCTCCTGCAGTACCTGTGTCGGTGAGCTCACTATGATAATATGCCACTATCCAGTCCCCCTGATCCGGCCGTTTCCTGCACATTTGCCAGCTCTGAGCCCCTGCTGGAGGTTAACGTCACTAATGCGGCTTGACGTTAATGAGACGCTTAATTAATTACCGTCCAGAAAGCGCAGATGAGTGAGGGCTTTGCTAACGCAGAAAGCCGTTGGGGGGGGGAGATTGCATTGACATAGCTGAACCCCCCCCTCCCCCCCCCAAATCCTCGCTGTGCTTCGGTGCTTGATCTTCTTTTTTTTTGTTTTTGGTGCGGTTTAACTCACAGGAGGCCGTGTCTCCCATGCAGCCCCCGTGAGCAAACAGATTAACGGAGACAGACGTCTCTGGAGCCGCAGGAAGTCTGACAGCACCTTGGTCAGGATGCACGTCACAGAGAGCAAGGTCAGGGCGCGGACCGGACCCCATGTCAAGGGGATGGTTCGAAAGGGGACCAAGGTATCATTATTGATGCTTTCCATTTTTGAGGGGGGGAGGGGTGTTAACCAGACCACAAATAAGGTAAACAAATGCACTCACAAACGAAAAGATGGATGCCGGTTGTACCTCAACAGCGTACAGCACCAGTCCAGAATCAGATGTGTTGGTATAAATGAACCCCTGTAGCCACCTAACATGTCCCACCATCTAATCCATCCCCCATTCCCCCGCGATATAAAATAAAGTAACATCTTTCCTCTAATTAAGTCATTTTTCTTATTTACAGGGTGTGGTCCAGGCATTGAGCAGACAGTCGGTCTGACCGATGAGGTGGCGATGTGCCTTCTAGTCAGAGGAGCCCTGAGAGCTCATTTAGGAAAACGATGACAGACGATCCCTCTGTTTATGCACAGCAGCCATGTGCTTGGGCCTGGCACATGCCAGTCAGTAGGGGGCACTGTTAACACTGGGGAGGATGTGAACTTCTATTCCACTCACGCTTGATTATCTGGCCTAGATATCCCATATTTTCTAAGTACAGCAACCAGAGTACAATCAAGCTCTGCTTCAAGAATCAGCTCTCTGTGGATATTATTGTTTTCCCATTGTCACAAAACTGTATGTCAATTACAATTAGACTAGATGTGTGTGTGTCATTTTGTAATTATTACATCATGGGGAACAGATTAACCTAAATTTAATAATAATCTGTGAATATAATCAAAACACTAAAAATGCCAAAAGTCTTGAGTTTTGTTTGGTTACTTATGGGTAATTTTAGGGCTGGGTGGGGTTAAGGTAGTCAGAGCTGGGATTCTCTATAGAAATTAATGGAGAGTCCCCGCAAAGATATGACTATATGGACTCCATGTGTGTGTGTGTGTGTGTGTGTGTGTGTGTGTGTGTGTGTGTGTGTGTGTGTGTCTCTCTCTCTCTCTCTCTGTCTGTCTCTGTCTGTCTGTCTGTCAATGTGCGTCTGTCTGTTTATGTGTCTTTTCAGTTCCGGTGTTCATGCCAGCAGGTTGTCCACCTTTTGAACATATTAAAATAAAATCCAACCAGCCAAAGTAGTGTTTTCTTCCAAAATATTCCAAAAAGATTGGAGGCTGGTTCTAGATCTGGAAAATTAAACATAGAGTTTAGCATAGTGATTAGCATAGAGTTTAGCATTCATGCATCTTCTTTATCTGGAAAATCACACGCCTTCTTCCAGGGTCTTGTTGTTCATTTTTATGAACAAAACAATATGTTCACATTGAAAAACAATGAAACATCATTTTAACAAGCATCACGAAGCATATGTTGGCAGTCTCAGATATGTCTCAGGCTTTTTGGGATTTCTGCTAACAAAAATGTAGCAACATTTTGCTTTATTTCCTTTCGAGAGGGTCTGTCTCTCACTCGAATTCCCCCCTGATCCGCTGAGGAAATCGGCACTCTCACCATATTCATAACAGATCAAAAGAGGAAGCAGGAATGGACCATGTGGAAAATTCACCAGTTTCTTGATTTTGTACAGACTACGGGGTGGGGGGGGGGGGGGGGGTGGGGGGGGGGTGGGGGGGGGGGGGGCTTAGAGGAGCCTTGGAGGAACTTTCCAGGTTAAGCCATATAAAAAGTGTCAGATTTCTTGGGGTGGTGGGGGGCTCACAGCCCAGCCAACATCCTGGGTGGGGGATGGGATTGTCACAATTGTTATGGCAGTTGGAGGGACGATCCATGCAGCGACTCCCAACAAAAGGGGTTTATTAACGAAACAGAACAAAAATGGAGGAGCAGACAATAAAAGGACCACAGGGGGTCAAAACAAAACAGGTAAAATATGAACCAACTAAACTAATAACAAAGAAAACGGATACTAAAGCTACAAGTAAGACATGTTGGGACCGAGGAAGGAGACCAACACAAAAAATCAGGAACTAACACAACTGAACACAGTAAGGGAACAGAGCAAAACTGGGAGCAAGACTGGGAAACAACCACAGTGATTGACTAAGGAACAGGACTAGGGAACAAAGGCGGGCACTTAAATACACTGATAACAAGGCTAGCAGGGGGCAGATGTGAGCTATTACAAACTAAGGGCAACAAGGAGTAGGTGAGGTCAGTAAAAAGATACACAAAAGATCTAAACACTAAGGGAAACTAAAACAAAGAAAACTGAACAAACAAAGAGCCAAAAACAAGGCACTAACTGAAATACACAAACACTTGGTGGACTAAGAAAACACAAAATAAGTTAAATAACTGTCTGTCACTCGAACACACAAGAAAAGGAGAGTTAGTAAAGGAGCTGACAACTTAGTCCGTTAAGCCATGCGGTTGCCCAGGGAGCAGGGAAATACACTAGGGTAACAGCAAACAGGATGGCCAGTGACACCTGCTGGCCGAACGGGGAGAAGGCACACGGGACTGAGCCAGAAAAGCACCAATTCTGAGAGAAGCAGGGAGTTCCAAAGGGACATTCAGTTCGAATGGCATGTTAAAGGGCCGGCATGTGGATCAGTGGGTTGTGATATGTTGCTGCTGTGCCTACGAGCAGAAGGTCACTGGTTTAAATCCCAGGGTCAGCATGGTCTTTTTGCTTTTGGGCCCCTGAACAAGGGCCTTAACCTGCATTTTTCCAGGGACTGGCTGATCCTGCCCTCCAGAAAAATGTTTGCCACTATGGATAAAAGTGTCTGATAAATAACATGAACGTATGTCATTGTAAAAGCTGGTAGGAACCCTTGCTTCTGCTGGAGAGCAGTTTTTGTTTTCGTTGGAACACCAGTTTACAGTTTTATCAGCTATTCAGCTGGAGAATTTCTCATTACTTTTTTTCCCCTGAGGAGAATCACAGGAACCCAAAACCACCCAAACCAGCCAGTCCAGGGACAAATGGCTTTTTGTAGAAGTCTATCTGCTTTTTATGAAACTGAAGACAGAAAGACAAATGTGTGTTTGAGTATATATGTGTGTGAAGTCAGTGTCTTTCTGCGTGTTTGTATGTATGCACTTGTGTGTGTATGTATATAGGTGTGTGTATGTATATAGGTGTGTGTATGTATATAGGTGTGTGTATGTATTTGTATGTGTGTGTGATTCTTCCACTGCTGAAAGGTCCTCCCACTCAGATGATAGCAGGGGTATCCTGGCTTCCTAAGACCCTGCGCCCCCCCCCCCCCCCCCAGCTCTGGGGGCCCCTTCCCTAAATACTCATCGCTCTTTCCTGTCGCCCCCCCCTCACTGGGGACCCTCCTCAAGGTCACGCACAGCGGGTGCCCAGCTAACTTTCACTTTTCTGCTGTAAAGAAATAGGATGATAGCGGGAGGGGGGTTGGGCCCCCCCATGTACCAAAGTGAATAAAAGTAAAATCATTAAACTTTAAAATATTCCTTCTCCCAAACTGCATTCTATTTATAAAGTGTAGTTGCTTTGACCTACTTGGTCATGAAGGCTTTAGCTCAGCAGCATTTAGTTCAGAAGTGTGAGACCCCCACTGAGCCCATGTGATCTCTGGAGCGTCCCTCCGATTGGACGGATTCTTGTGGCCTTTTGCTCTGAATTAAAATGAAGTAACTCAGGTGGATGCTTAACTGGAATCTTTATAAAACTGAATTCACATTTCGGATTTTAAAAAAAATATATATCCACAAGGAGAATAAGAAAACACCACCCATACTTTTATCTGGAAAAGCACACCCAGCTGGATTCATATTTAAAATTAAAATTTTATGTTGGACAGCTGCTGAAAGGCTGAAGCACATTCAGATATTGTGAGATACCTCATCGGTGATTCCTAATTCAAGGTAAATACAAAAAAAATAGTTTTTTGGCAAATTCAGACTTTCTTAACCCCACTGATCAGCCATTTAAATACATCTTGACTGGCCGCAGTTATGTGACGATCCCCCATCTCACTGCGAATCAAACTGCACGCCCCCCATCATGGAAATCACGCAGTGGATCCTCTATATTTATGATTTTGCCAGATAATTATAACACCAATTGCACCTTTTCGCGTCTTCGTCAGCCAAGTGCAACATCTTTTCCATGATTAGGGGGCAAGTTTGTTTGAGGCCGGTCACTCAGGCATTAAAGTTGCCGGGTGAAGATTTATTTAGCTCATTTAAATGCTATATTTTTAATGGCTGTTTGATTTTCTTTCCCAGTTGCCAAATACCTACGATACAGTCATGAAATCGCAGCTGTAGTCCCTCCTGGTAAGTGAACGGCAACGCTGTGAGTGACAACGCTGGTTGTTTCTTTATTATGGTTATTGTCCGTCCGCATCCTTTAACCAGCTCGGCTGCCGCCTGCATTCTGGTGAACGAGCTCGAATTCACGCCCAGCAATTCTTCGCTCAGGGAAAACACACGCATTGAAATGCAGGCCAGGGGCCCCCGCTGTCCCATCTCCCGTTTGTCAGGCGTCACAGAGAGACGACACGGATTCCCAGTGCTGCTGTCTTACGTTCATTTGGTCTGTAGCCTTTCTTTATTTGTTGTTGCCATAGTAACGGGAGACGCATTGTGTTTAATGAAAAGGAGGCCAGGTGTATTATTGGATGGGGGCGGGGGGGCTGAACCCTCCAGGGTTGTGGCAATGAGGACGTGTAGCATGGCGGGTGTGCAGAGTTTGCATGTTCTCTCCATACTTGTGTGGGGTTCTTCTGTGAGTTTATCCCACAGCCCGGGAAACGTGTGACTGGATGGAACCGTATCTCCAAATGTCCTATGGTGGACATGCGGTTATGAACGTTCCATACGGCTCTTGTTCAGAGTGTCTGGGGCACTGTTTCCTGGAACACTCTCACCATGAGCCCATGCTGGATGGATGGATGGATGGATGGATGAATGGATGGTCTCAGGTGTTCAATAAATAATCAGAAAAATCTAAAAAGCAATTAAAAATCAGAATTAGCTCACGAGGACATTTCCAGGCTTAACTCAGGGGTGGAAAAGACTGCAGGCACTGACTGGATCCATGGCACTTTGACTCTGAAGCTGTTTGCACAGACCCCACGCTGGCCGGACATCACTCTGGCATGCAGCAGGAGGGGAGGACAGGGAGAACAGCAAGACTAATGCTGTGCGGCTCAGCTCAGGCGTGTGTGAGCACCATCCGGCCATCGGAGCCCAGGCCTCAGACACTCTGGGGTTAAGCTAGCGGCACACTTTCACTCCACATGTTTATAACTCCGTACCCGGCCTCCCTATCCGATCTCCCCACCCAGCCTCTCCACTCTGCCTCCCTACCTGCCCTCCGTACCCGGCCTCCCTACCCGACCTCCTCACCCAGCCTCTCCACTCTGCCTCCCTACCTGCCCTCCCCACCCAGCCTCCCCACCTGGCCGTATTTTGAGAATATCTGCATGTCTTCGGACTGCAGTTTGGTGTTGTGCTGCTACCTATGGTTCTAAACCTCACTGGGTTTGAGTTGATTATCTGTGATTGTGAGGCTCACATTTCAGCCCTGGATTATCATTCGTGCTAAAGCTTGTTTCCTCTGTTGCTGTCCATGGTGCTGAAGTTTGTTTCTGTTGGCCTTGTGCTGTTAATTTCAGTGCTGATCCTGACACAAGACGCATATAACCAGTAAATGTAATGCAGCAAGTCAGAACACAAGGACCACATAAAAATCAATATCATCCTATTCTTCAAATAATTTTTTTATCTCATATTTTTATTAGTTTTTTATTATTATCTTATACTCCTACAGTATAATTCTTTAAGGGAAAAATGTCCTCTCATTTCATAGATTAAATGTGTGCAGAGCGGTTATCTTAACTTCAAACGCAAGACAGCACCTTCGGGGAGACTGAAATAACTGATTTGCGTAAATGTGATAAATCTTATTGGTTCATAATAATACCACTAGATGATATTTCCTAATTGCCCCATTCCGTAGTTCAATTCACACACCTCACATGCTCATCCTTCACATCCAACCAGCTACGCCTCATCGCCGAAGACCAAAGACACATTCCATCTGCAGTCACTAATTAAGGCTCAGGATCTCCCTCAAAGCCCCGTGTTCCCAGACAGGAGTCTCTCTGCTGCAGCCGCCTGCTCGGCCAATGGAATCCCTTGTTCCTAAAAATGCGCAGCAATCCGAGAATTTCAGTATAGAAAATATCAGTAAAAATAGGATTCACGTCATGTACACGAGGCACTCGAGTCAAGAACGCTGAAACCAAAACTGCGGGATCCAGACAGCTCACCTAATTTAAATTTTAAGAGTCCAATCAAGGTCAGCTGGGTCATCGCTGCCTGAAGTGTCCATAGGAACAATTTATGCAGAGTGTTATTGTTTTAGAAAATTCTCAGAAACCGTGTATTAAAGAAATATTATAGGAAGCCTATTACTGCTAACACTGAGATCGTGACTGCAGCCTGCCGCGTAGGAAGCTAATGTATTCAGAAGGCGCTGTATTCCCAGAGGACGTAACACTGCCCTCTATAGACTGTGGAGGAATCAGACGGCACAGGAACCAAAGGCCACATGTATAGGTATCTGCTATCCATCTTAGGAGGGACAGGTGGGTGACTGCAGTTACTAGGGTTTATTTGTCCCATCTGGCCCACAATCCAGAAGTGTTGAGGACAAAGATCTAATCTTTATTCTCTCCAGGAGAGAAAAAGACAGACATTTATCATGTCTGTCAGCACATGGGCTGAAAGAGCAGGTCACTATTCCACAAAGCAGGATTTCCCAGTTAGCTGAATAACTTAAGCCAAACATGGAAACTGTCCAATAGGAAGAAACGTAAGTGAATTCCTATTGGACAATCCTAACATCTGGCTTAAGTTATCTGGCTAATGAAGAAATCCTGCTACGTATATGGAATATCCCCCAGCTAACATTGTATGCTTGGTACTGTTTAGTTTGACCAGCAACAAACTTGAATAATAGCATCATTTTACACCTCCTCTCCCACCCAGTCCTCTTTTCTGGAATGCCATCTAGACACCCCCCCCCCTCCCCCACCACGATCCTCCAGTGTAAAATAGAAATAAGGCTGTCGCCTTCACTGTCCCTTCCAGCTGGAGCTTCCCTCGCACATTACCGTCTGTAAACCTCCACTTTACAGGCAAGCACAGTATCTTAGCGTGAACATGCAGACCGCGCCACACAGGACTCGTACCCGAGTCCCTAGTCATGCCTCTCACCTGGCACAGTAATTTGCACTGATTGTGGCAAAAGGAATTTTCAATCACCCCATGCTCACTGACAGGTCGAAAGTGCGCATGTTAGCAGTCGGGGGCGCGGAGCCGAACGGCACCCACCAATGAAAAACAGAGCAGACTGAACTGACTCCTCCCCTGAGACCTGAAGGCCAATCCTGATGCGTCCTTTCAGCACCGGCGGGAACCTGCTAGAAACATGCCATGGCACCGTACAACACGTTCGAGCAGCCGTGCTGCTAGAGGGAAGCGGCAGGTCACTTAGAGTTTACCGTACAAAAAAAAAAAAATACAGGTAGAATCTTTATGCAATAACATATTTGTGGTACACAGAGTTTACGGTAGTGCAAAAGTCGACATGCCTGCAAATAAATTTACAGTAAAAAGGCATTATTTAAATCTTTTCACTTGTTTAATATGTGTTCTTTGGTAGGTATTCCTAGTATATTTTAGCACATCTGGTTTTTGCTGTAAGGTGTCTTGAACAGTACGGAAAGGTCAATCTGACTTAGGTAAGGGTTTGCGGAACACTTTACTTACGTCAGCGGAGCGCTGCTTGTAATGACAACCGCAGGGCGTACCTGTTGGGTGTTAGACCTGCTAATTGGCTTTCCTTATTCTGGTGTGGAATGAATTCCACAGTGCTTACTTCATCGATCCGTGGACCCCCCAGACAGGGACCACACAAACACCAAAAACCTCAGCCCAGAACCTCAGCCGGTAAGCTCTCTGTTGTATTTATCGTTTTCTCTCCGAGTCATGTTACTGTCCGGGTAATTTTTTTAGCTATTGAATGTGCATACTCAAACAGACCGGCGGGAAACTGTCAGGGGACCCCCGCCATAAACTACTCAAAAGAAGAATACAAGGTCCAGCGTCGCCCCCCAACAGCACAGATGCCTCTTATAGATATTACGCCTCGTTAGCATAACTGGGGCCAGCTGTGCCTAATTTCAGAGGCTCTCAGGCTGCGGGTAACGAGTGTTGGCAAAGCTACAGCCCTCCGGTTACACTTAAATAACTGCACACCACACTTTTAGATTCAGATTAGCGCCGCGATATCCTGTCGTCGTCTGGTGTTTAAATATACAAAGCGGCACCCCTCGGCTCGTCGAGTCTGTCCTCCTCTCCTCAAAACGAAGGCAACAGTTTTATAGCAGTTCTGCTGCATCCTGAACCACCAAAAGGAAGCAACTTTTACCAGTTACATAGTCGTACTTGGGAACAACTTATTGAACCAGGTATGGGGGGGTGCATTTTCTGTACTAATTTATGAAAAGATTAAGCTTCTATGCAATGCTAAGCTTTGACTCTGTTTCCATTTCCTGCAGCTTCACACCATACACGCAGTGTCACACCATACACGCAGTGCCACACCATACACGCAGTGCCACACCATACACGCAAATTGACCTGAAGAGAAGTTCCCACCAAAGAAGAAAGACATCGGACCATTCCTACTGTAACAGGATAATGAGCAAAGAAACTGAAAGGAGATTAATACACTAAAATACACGTGGGTATAGAAGACGCTTTTATAAACGATGTTTGTGTTGTCGGAGGGAAGGGATCGGCTGAGAGGTGGTGTCCGTAGGTCCCCTGTGACCCGTCCTGAAGACTCCGATTTAGGGTCCCCAGCTCAGAGGTGTAATTATGCAGCGATGGCAGATCTGTCGGGATGCACACCTGTGCTAGAGCAGAGAGACATGTCAGGAGGTCCTTCTCAGCATATGGAGCCCTTGTTCCCCTGCCGTGGTGGCGAGCACACCTTCTGGGCCCCCCCCCCCCGCCACCCCCATCACCCCTGTCCACCTCCTCTACCCCCACCATCCCCAGACCCTTCTCCTGTCATGATCTCTGTTTGTACATCTGTCACCTGACATCCTGTCAGGTGAGTCTAACTCCCACAATCCCTTGGGGCCGGAGTGAGAGGTAGGGAGTGGTCGTCCCTGCTGTCACCAGAAAATGGCGCCGTTCGTCCGTGAGCTGCCTACAAAGCTCATCTGCCCTCCTGGTGCTGACACATGTCGCTTCTAAAAAAGCCAGCCTTCCTCTCCGCTTGCTGGATAAGCTCCAGCTCTCTCACACACTCCAGCAGTACCAGCCGCCAAGAAATCCTGATTTTCAGAGCACTAACTCTGCCATCTTTTACAGAAACAGACGCCAATCAAAACACACTAAACGTAATTATATGACATTGTGGTCCCCAGGGCGGAAGTTCCTTAACGACATCCATTACTCAGTGAGGTCTATAGCTCAGGGTGTCACTGGGGACGTTTCTGTCCATTTCCAAGCGAAATGGACGAGTCGCATCAGTTTAAAATAACCGCAGATAAAGCGATGTGTCTCGTTCTCGGACCAGACGGTAATCACTAGCCCTCATAAATCACAGCATCCCGAACGAGTTCTGATATAGGAAATCAATGACTCTCTTCTTCAAAGTAAATTTCCTGTGATGTTTTAATTGCGGAGAAGATGTTATTGTGGCCTTTTGGGCACAATAAGTCAAATATCTCTACAGTGCAGCAGAAACCGGCTTTTGATTCTCCAGGGTCATCCTGTTTTTTAAAAACACACACACACGCACGCACAATTTTGCACCATTTGTCCATGCTTTTTGCTGCCTTCCTCCTCAAAGATAGATTAAATTAAATCCCAGAGGCTGGAGGTGGATGCAGACCTTGAAGTGGTTATTTACAAAGCCTTCACGTACACTTCAGGTGGAAGCTAACAGAGGTTTTTCCACTGTTTCTTTTATTTTCACACTCTTGGGCCAAACTCTATATCAATCCAGCCGCCTTAAAAATGGGAGGGCCTGTGCCATAGGGTGCCGTGACGAAGCTCAGCGCCATAATTCAGCGCTTTTTTCCCCTCGGTGTGAGACAGGTCTGCGCGTGATCATTGCATTAGCTGGGATTCTTCATGCTATCTGCCCCATTCTGAGATAGGGGCGGCAGGGGATTCGAACCCACAACCTACCTGACTAGAACCATACCTTCTTGCACCCCACAGCACCACAAGCTTGTGCTTTCACTGCTGGTTTGTGCTCATCTGGGTCTCTGAGAGGGTCCCTAGTGTGAGTGCGGGTCGAAGCCCATGTGTCTTGCTAATCTGCGCCCTGCCAGAACACAGCACACTAGAAGGCCACCTGTGTCACCCAGTGGGTTGATTAGCACTGTTGTTACTGTAGGCATCGCTCTATACTACATGGCTGCGTGTTTATATGGAATTAACTTCTAGCTGAGTTGAAGTTTAGGCTTAAACATTTTCTTTGCTTTTCTAACTATGCCCAACAGCTGCCCGTGTCAACCATCTTCCCTCGATATTTCTCTGGCCCAGCCCAGAACAAGATATGGTGGCGAGGTTTGATGAAAGACCTCTCAGGGTCATCAATCTCTCAGGGAGCCAGTTCATGAACCAAAGCTGTACAGAGCAGAGGCCACTTCTGGAAGCACAGGGCATTTAACTATAGTTGTTAAGGAGTTACACATGCCTTAAAATTAAATGTACAAGCTAGATCTATTAAAATGAAGCTTTAGGAATAGCACAGTCGCCGAGATGAATTCAGATGTATTTTTCGACCTGCCTGAAGCGAGGTTGTGACAACAAAGAGAAAATCAAAATGTCAGCCGACCTGAGTAATCAAAACAGAGCAAGAACACATTGTGGTTCTGTAAATATGTGCACGTTCATTTGAAAACCGTGCTTTTCTTTGCCATTTCTCTGTCATTCATAGTTCAGCTCCAGAAATGTGTCATTGCTATTTACAAATGCACCGTGGCTTCTAAGCGTGTCGGCTTATTGTGTGCCGTCGATTGGCAACTACTTCCCTGTCCCATTTCCTGATTGGTCCACGTGGTGATGGACAGGCTCTAGCTCCACCCACCGCAAGTTGAGTCCCCCCCCCTCAACAATTCACGGCGCACCCACGCTGACTTCACGTGTCCCCGCGGCAACGGCGAACCCAGGATTGTCCTGGCTAAGGAGCCACTATGAACACGCTGTTATTTTTGCTGGTATCCCCTTACTTTCCCAAGCAGCCTTAGTTTTGGAGCCTTTTCAAAATCCCATTTCAAAAATGAGTTTTTCAGCCATTATTTTCTTTTCTTTTTTCTCTGCCAAGCAAAAAAAAAAATCATTATTGTGACTTGGATTAATAAGACGAAGTTCAGCATTCTTTGGATACTTTCCATTTTGGGTGTGTGTGTAATGTGTCACCCTGCACCCATATCATACCATCCCCCCTTAAAAAAGATGCTTACAGGCACTAACTGGTCAGTCTGTTATAAAAACTCACCACTCAGAGTGGGCAGTATCTGTATCTTTATCCGGAAAAGTGCACTAGTGTCACCTAGAGGTAAAATTATGAACTACTCCCGCCCCATCCCAACTCTGCCTCCAAGCTGCGAAGGTCTCCATACTAGAGGAGGATGACGGCGCTCATCCTTTTCAGCATAATCGCAGCCCCCCATTATATAACATAACATAAAATATGGAGGGAGTATTTTTTTTTTTAATCATCTCGTCTTAGAAGTGGCCGCATGCGCGACGGAAAGCGGCTGTGACAGGATCAGGGTACCGCTGGGTGAGATCAGGCTCACCCATATCATCCGCGATCAAACTCCATTACCACTGATGATGAAGAGTTTAAAAATTCATTCGCTAGTTAGCCGTTAGCGACCCAACTCCTGAAGGGAGCATCCAGCTGTCGTGTGGGTCCCCCACGTGTAGCGTAGGTTCGAGTTCAGTGAGCTTCGTTTGCGCCCCTTAGCGTGCGAGTCGTTGACTCGGTCATTAGCTCGGCCTGGGGTAGCTTCCAGGAGAACGCTGAAAGAAAGGCTATGAGGAGAGATGGAAAATAAATTCACTTTTAAGATAAACGAGACCAACTAGCCAGCACTTTTGAAAGCGAGTAATCACCCCCTACAGCACAAACTTCTAACAGCCGTCTACTACACAGCTAAAGCAGAGCAAGGAAAAATATATTTAAAAAAAAAACAGAGAGCTTCATAATAAATCAAACTCGCTGACTGTCCCTTACTCAGATGGAGAAAAATGCATCTGTACCTAGAAACCTACAAGAAACTAGAGATGACCGTAGCACACGGAAAGGGGTCGAGAAGCACGTTTCACTGTCTTCAGAAATTTCCTACCGCTCCCCCAGCTGGTCCTACTTATCTGTAACTGGTAATCCGTGTCGTTAGGGCCAGCTGGACATCATTAACTGAGCTCTTTGTTCAAACACAGTTAGGAAACTTGAAACAAAAAAAATAAATAAATAAAATCTTAATAAAAAGGTAAACAATTATTTGACCAGGAATTTTCCGGAAGGTTTAGGTTTCTGCACCTCCAGATAGCTGGAGCACCCATATACAGTAAAAGTGATTTTCGTGTACATACATATGGTAAAGTTTAATTGCTAAAATAAGCACAGTTAGACATAAACACCACATACGGTAATAATAAACTATATTGTACATTATTATACAGTACTGATGTTTTAGACTTATTTTCAAGTGACTATATAGCTATGAAAAATTGAGGGAAGATGGAGCAGCAAAAATCATGTTTTTCATACCCTTCAAAGGACGAAGGAGCAATGACAACACAGACTGCTGTGTGAAAATACCACATCATGTCCTAGTACAGCAACCTGTAATGAGACCAAATTATTAACCTACTGTGGGTACTCACTGGAAATTATTAATAATACACATATATTTCAATTCCTATATCTATGAGTTACTGTAAAAAGCAGTAATAATAATGATACTGATCGCTCAACCTCTTATACGCCCGTTCTTGTATGTGCAAGTGTAGGTGTGAGCTGATTTGTCACTGGATGTGATGGTAGTTGATGCCGCCGGGGGCTGTGACAGCAGAACCAAGGACCTCCTGGCCCACGTCCCACGAGAGGAGGCCGCCCACACCAGCCAGGGCCTCCTGCATCCCCCGCATGATGGATCCTCCTCACGGTGGGCCCCCCCACCCACGCAGACAGAGAGTTAGGGGAGGCCCCTCAGCCCCCATCGCTTCCCCGTCCCAGATTAGTGTAAAGTGTGTATGTGTGTGTTGGTGTGCATCCCCCCCGTACCCTAGTTTCATTTTTTACTTGCAGTTTTATCTGAAAGAATTAATCCTTATGTACCTGTTAGAACTTCATTAAAATTTCTTGGGAAAAAAAAACACCTCATTGGGCATCGGAATAGATCCTTTTACTATGGGGTTTTATCTCGTATTGTATCTGGTCTGACAGATCGTTTCCGTTGGGTGGTTTGTCTGCATGTTTTTACATCGTAATTCCAAGTTTGTGTTGACTCACAGTGGAAAATAACCCCCCCCCCCCCCGACGAAGTGTCTTCTTCGGATTGGCCGGAGGAAACTGGGACGCACTGCTTTCAGAAGCCCGATAGCCGGAATTGTGTGACCAAGGCCCCGGCAGGCTAATGCCGGAAAAGCTAATTACATATCAGGCTTAATTGAAGTCCCTGGTGGAAACGGACAAGCCTCGACAGCACCGAGACAATCTGGTTCGGTCAGAACTGCGGTACAAGGACGCGCAGGAAGGAAGTAGGACCCAAATCCCCGGGAAGCCAGAGGCTGGCAAGGTGGAGGCATGCGGAGTGTCAACAAGCGCGAGCAGCGAGCAGACACCCCTGCTGCCTCATTTGCTCAGCTGCTAAGGAGACTCTGCTGCGTCATTAACATTTCCTGGGGGTCTCACTGCAAAAAAGAGCAAGGTTTGCATCGGAATGCATCGCTAACATGCAACGGAAGGTTACAGAGCATTCTGTACGCGTGATAAACAGCTTAGCCGGCAGCCCAGTGGTGTCTCTGAATATTATTCATTAGTCCAATATCCATCTGCCCAGCTGACATTAATCTCGTTGGACTGTTTGTGTAGACCAAGGAAGAGGCTTGTCCAAACGAGCTAAACGTGTGAACTTCGGTACCAGGTTCCATCTGATATGAGTGAAATTCCGACGATGGGAGATGGGGCTATACCGATTCGTTACATAGCCTAGCCACCAGGCTAACAAATATTTCAGGTAATGAAGTCCAGCTAGCCCTAATTACACCATGTCAGGGTTTATACAGGGTCAACTGGGCAGACTGGGGGACAGTGCGAGGTGCACTGCAAGTGAAGGTAATGTGTTGATTTTGAGGATAGCTTTTTTTGCTGTATTTGTTAGCTAGTAAGGTTTTTTTTTTAGTTATTTGTTGGGCTTAGTCCAATAAGACACCCTCCTCCATTTCGTTTTCGCCTCTCGCTCTGTCACCCTGCTGTCCGCCTTTGAGACAACCCTCCACCCTCAGCCTGGGGCGACAGGCCTGCCTGCAGCTTTCACTAATTGTTTCAAAGCTTGGTAATCCAGAGAGACACTTACTGCCCTGGGTGACGTGACAGCCCTCCCATCAGTGTCCCCCCCCCCCCCCAGATTTCTGAAGTGAAATTAAGCTGAATGCATCAAACGGCCCGATTCCCACCTAACGCACGGCAGTGAAACCCCGAGCAGCGGCTAAACGAGGGCCACCGCTGCAAGGAGCCGTACCGATTCATGAACAGAACGAAGTGGCTCTGATGTCGGGAAGCCGGAACACGGTGGATTCATTACGGCAGGAGATCAAGGTGAGTCTTTCTTTCCGGGTTTGAGATGAGAGATACAGCTGAGAGAGCCAGCAGGAGGCTGAATCAAAGAGAAGGCCTGCCTTCTTCGTGCTCTACACGCCATCTATGTATCTTCCTTAAGTGCTTATCCGGTACAGTGGTGCACCGAACCTGGCACTTATCTCAGGAAGCACAGCGTGGGGAGGGGGCGTGCCAGAGCCCCTCGCGTGGCAAGCACACACCTATGTAAATCACATGCTAAGTTCGGCTAACTATGCTTTTTGGGAATGTGGGATGAAACCAATGGCAAACACAGGGGGGACGTGCAACGTGCGAACTCCACACGGACTGATCCAGGGCTGGAGTTCACTTCCTGCAGCCAACCTGGACTCACGTACGGGCTGCCCTGCACTGTAGCCCAGGGCCCTGAGTTGAAGGGGGGGCCCAATTTTTTTTTCTTGACTGTTGACTGTAGCCAACCACCCTTAATTTGGCTCTACCTGCAACATGTAATAAAATATGTGGGGGGGGAGGGGTGCCAGAGCTCCAAGACCGGCTGTTCAGCATTCAGCCAAGGAGGAGCAGTTTGCTGACACACTGCCAGACCGTGTGAGGCGTACCGCAGCCAGCTGTGGTCTGTTTGAAGTCTGCAACAAAGAAACGGTTAAGGGGCAAATTATCTAGGGTGGGAGGTGAAGTGGCCCTCTGATCCGCTTGCTGGTTTACGCCCAAGAGATCCTGTACCCGACTGAGTCAAAGGGCCCGATCACTGCTTACATGGTGACTTGGTGTACACAGATTGCATGGCGACCATGTGCTGGTCACATGACAATCCTATGCCGGTCATATGGTGACTGGTCACATGATGTACAGTGGTCACATGGCAACTATATGCCGGTCACATGGCGAGTTATACTTTTGCTCAGTTGCACATGCTAACATTGTCAATCCTGGAAATGACAAGCTGGTTCCTTTCACAACCTCCTTCCCAGAAAGGCTACAGGAAAGCAAAACTTTTCATGAGTTACGATGTTTCCCATATGTGTGTTAATATCTCCTTGGTAAAGGCAGCCACGCAGCAAAGAAGGCTGAGTGCCCCCCCCCCATCTTTTTTCATCCTTTGTTTTTTTTTTCTTTCTTCTGGATGATCAGCCACTGGGCAGGTTGGTTTGAGCAGCTCCAGCTGTCAGTTAAATGCTAACATTAACCTAAGACAACAGCTTGACAGTTAAATAAAACGTTAGCAATAAGCTACGGAAAAATATGTGAAACTTATCCTTAGCTTGTGTTCAAATTCAATGTGGGGAGTAAAGGAAAATCATCTAAATAAGTGGCTTAAGAAGAGAAAGAAAGAAGAAGGAAAGAAAAAAAAACAAAAAATTAAAAAACGGCACGAAGTTATAGACAGGAAATTCGCCATGGTGTTCTCTGTGACGCTCATTCCAAAGGCCTCGCTTGCATTACTGTTAGTGTCAGTTTGTGACTTTTTAATTTTTGTACACCGAGTAATTTAAGCCCGTTTTAAATGTTTCGGTCTGCATGAATAATGCAGAGTTGTACTCCCTTTAAGGCACAAGTGTAACTTTTCTTGATTTGCATGTAACACTCAGGCATAAAATTCGACGTCACAGGCTGCAATTGGAACAAACATTAAATTGTCCCCAGCTACTACAACTTAATGTGACTCTTCCTCTGCACTGCAGCTGTGCCTTTTTAATATTTACATTCTATCACCGTTCATTTATTTATTTGATTGTTTTCTGTAATCGAAACCACACCAATTGCCGGTAAACTTCCAGTTTCTAAGTTTGTGATGTTTTCCATATGGGTAGTTGTCTCCTTCAGCGCTCAAGGCCTTAATTGACTTTAAGCGGCTGCTCCAGCTGATATCTCCACACATTCCTCAGCCTGGCCCAAACTGCTGAATCAGAGGAGATGAATCAGAGAGGATCTCCCCGGCAGGGAGGATGCACGAGTACCACATGGGACGGCCATGGGTGCGTGCTTTACCGTGCCCGCTGCAGACATGTCACGGCATCCCGATGCAAGGTCAGCCCAACTCTGAGCATGAATTCATATCGGTCAGTGTCGGGGGCGGGGGGGGGGGGAGGGCAGGAGTGAGAGGATCGACGCAATGAGGTCCGAAAAAATGGATGTTCTGGGGCCCCATAACAGTTGGAGTTTAGATGTCGTGGTGAGCAAACGGCAAAGGAACATCCTGTGAGGTGAGTGACACACTGACACCTGGGCAGTCAGTATGTGAGCTTTATAATAAATGCCCCCACCTGACTTCATGGGAGGCAGAGTAGTAGACAGCTAGTAGATAAGCCCCACCCCCAAAATTATCCAGCCAACGGCTGCAGTAGGTAGCAAACTTTTCTCTGACTCTACACAATGGACACAAGTGACAGGACATTGTAAATTCTTGCTGGTTAGAGTTTCTTCTTAGATCTGGAGACACTTGATCAATAGCTGTGGCTTAGAGATGTGGCCTGGACAGATGCTTCGCACCGATAGAGGGCCCACCATAGGAGGCACTACCACAACACTGGGCCAAACTACCCAAACAGGAGAGATCCCCTCCACGGGACCCGGCAGCAATAAACCAAAAGAAGGCTAGACTTGACTGTTTTGATCACCTCGGGACAAGCACTGGGCTCCCTAACAGGCAGGGAAGCTCAGGACAGCCTATTAGAATTTCCTCTCATTCCAAATCCAACTACTTGTTTTGGCGACAAGCATGTAGAGCAGGAGAGTGCGTGTGTGCCCACGTCAATGTAAAACGCATTCTGATGGTAATGTTAAAGTCTCACACACAGACCAGGAGTTCTGAGATGATTGCCAGCTGATCACATGCCAGTTGACATTAGTAGGCTCAGACCTCGACGGCATGTGCATGAATCCTCCATGACTATTACCTCCTGAAGCCTGTTTAACAGCAGATGGACACTAGGGGCGGTCTGCGCAAACCCCCTTCCCCACCACCCCAGCATGGGGGAGTGACAAGGACACATGTGCGGGGGGGGGGGGCATTTTGCGTCACCCGCTCCCCTTGGGGGGGGCGGGAATCTGCCAGTTAACGGCAGCCCTTCACCAGCCAGAGGTCCCTGCCATCTGAGAGCGCTGGCGACAGGACACAGCAGGGGGGGTCAGACTCTGCGTGCTGTCAGACGCAGCACATGCAGCACCTCCCGGAGCGCGAGCTGTCACGACGGCACGTAGTGTCCCCCCCCCCCTCCACTAGGGCCAAAGGGCAACACATTTTAATGAAAATCCCGCGAGCAGCTGCCCCATGCAGAGGTAACGGGGGTTAAATAAATAAATGCGTCACAAGTGAGCATGGTACAGAGGGTTAGGGTCACTACTTGCCAAATCCGTAACAGCTCCAGTGGTAATTTGACACCGAAGTATGGTGGATTTTTGATGGTAGGAGAGAGAGGGCGGGAACAACTCTGAAATGTCACCGGCCCCACAGCCCGGGGACTGCGGGAGGTCAGTCTCGGCAGATTCCATCCGTTACAGGGAAGGCCATTTTCTTCACTCCTGGTCTCTAGCACAGCTTCGTGACTATGCATCTGAGACTGCGATGGGGGGGGCGGCGGGCTGTGGAGGTTTGGCAGGCGAGCACGTGCTCTGCATCACACTGAAGGGAGGGTTGCGTGGGACCCCTGTGTGGGACAGTATGGCGGAGGTGAGGAGGCTTGTAAGCAAGAAGGAGGCTGGTCCGCTGAGCTTCCCAGTTTCACGGTGCAGGAACTCCATGTTCCTCCATCGTATGAGTCTTACCACCTGCTCCCTGAAGCTGTTTTTGATGAGAAAGGAATTATGGGAAATCTCAGGAAAGACAGGAATAGCCGGGCGACTGGCGAAGTGTGAGCAATGAGGGAGTGCAAGTGTCCATATGTCTGTCTGCAGGGCAGGGAGTCTCCGTCCTGTCAAGGCGCCGGGACGCAAGATGCAGCAGAACTGTTATGTCATGTGACCAGCTCAGGGGCTGCTGGGATAGCTTTGGATCTTGGCGTGTGTGATGGACTGTGCTGTTTGCCTGTGTACCTGAGAATCCCTCTAAACCTTCACCTGGGAGATCTTACCCACCAAGTCATTTTCTGAGCACACACATAATGGGGCAAGAATACTGGGTGCCCCTAGTGGCAGGAACAAGTATTGCAGCTATATCCTGGCAAAAGAGAAATGAAGATCTAAAGAAACACAAGGTCCTGTTAGGGAAGCTACACCATCGGCAGCTTCTGCGCAGGCTCCCAGGTGCCAAAGAGGGAATCATCGCTCTGCAGAAGGGCGAGATGAGCTGAGTTTTCCCAGCTGCCGGCAACTCTGCCTCTATTCAGCATGTTTATGGTGCACCACGCGGTTCAAAGCGCCGTTATCTCTCCGCATTTTTACGAGGGGATGTTTTCATCTTCTGTTTCTCCTATCATCCGAGATTCCGTTTGAGCTGCGGAGGAGCGTCAGTGAGCAGAGAGTGACGGTCACCCCACTTCCCCAATAAATAAAACATCCCTGTAAAGTGGAAGATTAGAGGACGGCCTGCAGGCTTGTGTCCGGTCCAAGTGTCGCGCCGCTCCTGAGCCCGTCTGATCAGGAGCCAGGGCCGACCCGACAAGTCAAAGGGGGGTCGACTGATGACATCACAGGGCCCAGTGTCGTCCCACGAGGATGGGGGGGGGGGGTTAGAGTGAGAACAGACACATGTGGCTGACCTAATGTCCTCATTCAATATTGCAAATGGCTAATGCCGGTCAAAACCCACTGGGCGACACAGGTGGCTGCCTAGAGCGCCATCTTGAGGTGAGTCACCGACTTTGCAAGCGAACCCCAGAGCGACAATCTAGGGCCCCACGTGGGCTTCAGCCGGCGCTGCGGACGACTGCTGCTTCCCTGAGGAAGGTCAAAAGGATGCACTGAATAAACAACAGCCTCCAGATCTCACACAAAGCGGGCGAGCCGTAGCAACCATGCTAACGTGGCATTAGCGGCCAGACCGCTGGGTCTCGGGTGACCCCAGGGGTTGAGGCAGGATCTTCAGGGAGATCCAGCAGAGCCGTCCAAGCGTGATTTACTCTTCCTCGTGTGAGTCACACACCGGTGCTACGTGCTACGTCCAGGCACCCGTGCAGCACCAAGTCACTCCAGTGAGTGTTTCCCTCCGGAGCAGATGCCTTATCCAGTGTGGCTGGCACCAAGGGCAGGCCGACACTCTGGCCAGCGGGCAGCCATGTTGAGGAGTAGTGCTCAGCCTACTGCGTTTGTTTATTTTTAAAACAAATCTGAATAAATCTGTTCATTTATGGGAAATACAATCATCTCACAGGCTTTGCGGTCTCCAGGGGAATGCCCCCAAATGGTCGTTCCTGATCGACGGCTCCTGCACTAAACCCTGCCCCCGTGCTGACGAGCAGAAGGGCTATAGATAATTAACGATCACGTTTACCGTATTTATCTTCGCGCCCCCACGCCGCGACCTGGAGCACCGCGCGGTCCTCTGGAGCCGCGTACAGACACAGTGTGATGCATGTGAAGCATCTCTGGGCACCCTGCGGAGGGACTGCAAATGAGGCAAAACCAGGCTGGGGGGTCCTCATCCACCCCCAAGCCATTCCACGGGAGACAAATCACTTTATTCTTCTTAAAGAGCCGGTGTCACCGAAGACCGCCGGATCTGCCGAATTCCAGATCTCACTCTACTGTTGATCATCGCGAATCTTATCAGCCAATACCCACAGGCGCTACCCTAGTGCCAAAACACAGGTGTCATTTTTATCCATCCGGCTTCTGTAACTGCTCGTCGAGGGTCCCACTAAGCCTAGAGCCTATTCCTGGAAGCATGACAGAGAGCTGTCAGTCCATAGAAGAGCTAACATGCACACAACCTCATACTGTGAGTCATTTAGAGACCCCTATTCATCTAACTGTATGCCCTTGGATTAGTGAAGTAAAGGGACCCAAGCCCCTGGAGGTGGGAGATGGTAGTGCTCCCCACTGGCAAAAAAAATATGTACCTTCCAGCACTCCACTTGAGTTGTATTAAACAATGCCGTGTTTCACGGAGATACCACTAAAAATGCAGCAATACTTTTACTTTTACTACACCCGCAGACTGGACCACACAGGTGCAGTGCTGCAAACTGTGCAGTCTAGATGCACTGGATACTTCTTAATCCAGTGTTTTCTGACATTTGTCGTCAGGAGGAATCATGCCAGAATTTCATTGTACCACATGACAATCACTTCTCGTGTTTCTCGTTGTTTTGTGGAAGAGCACGTTGACATTAGAGGAGCGAGATGGATCGCCGTGGTAATGAGGCACTAATGATCACCGTCATTGTCTTTGAAAGACATACAGAGAGTTTTAACTGGAGCAGGATGTGGCGTAATAGACCCAAGCAACCAGCATCCCTGCTTCTGGGCTAAGAGGGCCTGCAGTGGGCTCTCCATGTTCGCTGCTCATGTCATATCTCTCCATATGAGGTGGTTTTGGGGAGAAGGTCATATTCAAGATGGAGGAAGATGTTGTTTTGAAGGTATAGTACAGAGGAACATAAGACTGTATAGCGCGATTCCAGAGAGCATCCAGGGGGAGGGAGCCCTCGTAAATTATGTAGCTGCTTCTAAAGTTCAGCTATAGGTTTAAGAAAATATTTCACTGGGGGGTGGAAAAGCACTGGAAAATAACTGAAAGCTATGACTGAAAATCAGTGCTGGATAGAATTTCCGTTCAGTAGTGACTCTGCTTGTAATATTACAGCTATTTGGTGTCTGAAACTAATTGAAGATTATTGATACTGGACATCGTTTGCCCTAAGCCTTGCTTTGCAGAGCAGATTCTTAAAACATCACCCTTAAAAAAAAACACAACTGAAAGTCAAATCAGCGTCAATGAAGTTAACAGCACACGCTGCCACTTTGCTGTGGTAAAAGTCACATTCGTTTTCGGTATACCATCAGAGATAGTTTACGAAGCCTAGCTTTTTATGTATTAAAAAATCTTCTAAAAGCATTTAGGAAGGCAGAGACTTTGTGACAAGCGCTTAAAATTGTAATAGCACTCCGGCATTCCGCGCAGCCACAGTAATGCATGTGAGCCCCCTGCTGGCCGGTTGGGTGAACGACCTCATTGTCCATCTGCTGGAAATTCTGTCTGGAATCCCAGAAGACCAGAAAGAAAGGTACATCTTGGGAAAAAGAAATGTCAACTGTCCACCCCACACCCGATTTATGTCATTATTTCACTTTTTTTTAAAAGTACCCCACAAGGACAGAATATGCAATTGTTCATTTTTTTAAAAAAACACTCGGTTTTTTCAATCAATAATTCATCCCTAAATCCATGGCAAAAATTTCCATTTTCATGAGCACAGAGGAGCTTAAACAAAGTGGTGTCCATTAGAGATTGTGGGGTTTCAGACAGGCCACTCTCTCATTTGGGGAGTGGCACCAGAATCAGCCCAGTGAGTAAAATGCAAGTGAGGGGGTTTTTTGGTGGGGGTATATTCTGCTATTGTAGCATTAAATTCAAGTCAAGAACCGTTACCCTTCACCAATCATCAGCTCCACCACAGAGCATGTTGGGACCAATAAGATATACACAAAACTCAACCAGAGAATATGACCTGACCTGCATGCGGAAGGGTGATTGCATCCCATAACCAGTGGCCACTAGCAGTATATGGTAATACCATTTGGCCTGGCAAAAGCTCCTTTCAATTGCCAGGCATTCGTGAATGACATTCCGTGTGATTCGTGCCTCCCAACAAATAATTCATTCTCAGAGAAATTAGTTTTTCTCCTTGAGTGATTCCTTGCCTCTCCATTTTCTGGATACACAGGGGTCTGACATACCCGGCAGCTGATTCTGGAGCAGTTCTGGTGGCACGGAGACACAGAGACCTTGGTCTTGGCCTTCTCCTCTCGAATACAGTCTAGGGAACACAATGATCCTCACCTGCTCCCAGACTGAACCATTTGGGGCCAAACTATCACACTGAGGTCAGGAAACCAAGTGGAACCTACATCATTGATACATATTCGAGGAGGGAATGTAATCCAGGAACACCTGGAAGTGCAGATAACAAATATCCATCTTTGGTTGTTGGTTTGTTTATTTCATAGTTTGACACTTATCATAACCTCTTTGACACAATCTCTCATTACTGTGTGGTCCGTTCTGCAGCTGTACATTCCTTCGTCTGTGTCATCTCACTGCATCCTTTCAGTTATCAGTTTTGCACTTATCTGTGTATTTTCATCTTCCCCGCTTACCTTCAGCTCCTTCTGCTCCATCTGCTGAGTTCCTGTTTGTGTCCTCAAGCCCCAGAGCCCCCGCCTGTCACTAGCACAAGTTCCATCATCCGCAGAGGAGGACCAGTCGCTCTCAGCAGGCAGTGACCGGATTCATGGGCATGTTTGTTGCTATTTTCTCAGCTATGCATTGTCTTTAGTTAATAAAGCACCTGGGTTTCCTTTGTCTGTCTCTCCTTTCAGGTCTGTCTATTCCTTTGTCTAATATGTCATAGGAACCAAATGAAATGATGTTTTTTTTCCCATTTGCACACTAGATTTATAACTTTTTTGCATCTTGCTCTCCTTTAAGACATACACGCATTTATACGCGTGAGAGAAAAGCTTGGGGTCTGAGTACAATCCATTTATCTGCAAGTATGGAACATTTTTCAGGTGGGTTAAGTGCCTTGCTCAAGGGCTCAGTTGAGATTATTGACTATTCTGCCAAGGACGGAATTCGAACTGGCAACCTTCCGATCACAGGCACAAAGCCACATGCCCCCCCCCCCCCCCCACAATTAGCAAGGAACGAGCCCATGTACATATTTAGTTTGTTTTAGAACTTGTAAGCGCATAGGGGCCGTAGAAAAGCGTGAACGACTCATGGCGCAGAAATCCTGACAGCAGCGGATATGCAGAAGCCAGTGTGAAGAGCTCAGCGTGAAGAGCTCAGCGTGAAGGGCTCAGCGCGGGCTGGAGGAGAGAATAGGGAAATCATAGGCTATGGACCAGCCAAGGAGAGCACGTATAGAACCAAGAATTTTTCCTCAGAAATCTGCCGGTCAGAGCAATAAATCCATAATTCAAGGACTGCGGCTAAAGAGGAAGGCCTACATTTTTTATTAGATTTAACACCTTTAGAAATCAAAGAAAGTACAGCAGACCACTGGGTCACGGTAAACACTGCAGCCAGCCCACTGCAGCCAGGCCACTGCAGCTGCTTCCATTAGGGCAAATGCTTTTTTTTTTTTTAATGTCTTATTTATGCACCCGAACCTTGTTTGCATCATTTTACTGATGAGAAATACGTACAGCCTCTCCGCAGGTTACGTCTGGGTTACATTCCGATAAACCTATTGAAATGCAGTGAGTACACCTACCCTAACATCACAGCCTAGCCTAGCCTACCGTAAACACGCTTAGAGCACTTACATTAGCCTACAGTTGGGCAAAATCACAAATAAATGTGGAATATCTCCACATTCTATATGTAATTAGTTGAGTATATGTACTGACAATGAAAAACGTAAACATGAGGTCGAAATATCGTAACACGGACCATCGTAACGCCAAGACAGACTGTTTCCAGGAGATTTCTAAGAAAATCAACTTTGAGGTGAAACAACTGTCTGAAATTGATTTAAAATGAATGTATAGACAGATAAATGAAGGTAACACTTTCCTGGAAAGGTTGTTAGGATGGCAGACCTGAGCTCTTTGGTTGCTGTCAGCCATTTTGACTGGCTGTTCAGGGGCTGTGTGTTTTTTTTTCCTTTGAGAATGAAAAAAATAGAAATAACAGAAAACTGCGTCAGTGGTAAACCGAGCTAGCAGACAGGAAGGATTCAGGTAGCTTAGAGGACAGCTGCGGGAGGGACAGGGCCCATTGCCCCGGTCATGTCTCCGCACTGCTATAAAAGACAGCGGGGGGAATAATTTAGGGTCCACTCCGAGCACAAGTTCACAAAGGAACAGATCAAAGCAGCCGAGAGTGGAAACAGATTGCGGGCCATATTCCGTTTCCATACAGGATGTGCCAAATCCAGAGGATATCGGTTTACATGTGTCTGCTAGCATGCAGGAGTCACTCAAACTCGCTGCTCGGGCACGCGCTCCGCACATATGCACGCCCCCGACGGCTCTAAGTCAACAATTCCTCAGAGGCGCCTCCCAGTCACTTATTTTAAGGGGGGCAATACCATTGATTGTTTCTTCCCTCTAATTAAAAATAGTAATCGGATTGGGACAAACGGCTTATCACTTCATCTCCCCCGCAAGGGCCGTAATGAGCAAACTTATTTACCCTTTTCTTTAGGGTAAATCTCTCCGGGTTTGTTCTCAAAGCCAACGATCACAAACGCACACGTCTTGATATTCAGCCGGAAGATTCTTCTCCTTCCTTGGAGAAGGACATCCCCCCCCACCCCCGCTCAGCGTCAATCCTTCAAATCAAAAGTGCGGCTGCGACAATAACGAGGCTGGCGGGACTAATTGAAACGAACCGGTCGTGAAATATTAAACGGCTCCTTCAAAGCGTTGCCACTGTGTCGCTTCTAAATTAGACTGCGGTTGGACGGCCAGACCTCACATTCCCGCATCGAGGGAGCTGCTGTGGTGTCCGTCACTCATTAAACCCTAATTCAGCCACCGTCTATTTGTCTACGCGTGAAAACTGCAAGAACGGCATTGTGCGCGTCTGCAGTTTCCAGAATAAATTGAATAGCTTGGCAGCGGACAGAGGCGGAAACCTAAATATTTTAGGGGCTGCACATTGCTGCTCCATAGGGCGAAGCTGTCTCAGATACACGCACGTTTGATTTCCACGGCCCAAAGTGCTCACTCAGATCTCAGCGTTCCCTGCAAGGGACTCGATCTAATCAAATCGCCACCCAGAAAACACAAACGTTTAGAGAAGCAAAAGTCTTCAGTAAGAAGCACAGTTAGGAACTATACCTAATGCATTATAATTTTGTATGCTCAAGCAGACGTTGTCAAAGAGGGAATCAGCAAGGATGGGAGGGGATGTGTAAAATCCATTTAGGATTTCTTAAAAAAAAAAAGCTAAAGAAACACGCTTCACAATTTGTTACAACGTAATATAATGTCAGGGAACATAATTTCCTATACCGATTTCCGATTTAACTTCTTTTGTCTTTCATACGGACTCCTAGATTCTGATATCCTGGATTTTTATTTAAGAACAGCCCGCAAGTGCTCTCCATCCTAAAAACATCTACTTGGCGCTTTTCATCCGGCAGCTGGCGTATCTGTCATGCTAGCAGGGTAGCTCATGAATGGAAAATCACCGATCTTTGTTTCCTTAAGTCTAAGGAACGATTTTATCCTGAAGCTTCCTGCCAGCGTGATCATGCTTATGACAACAAGTGAAGCAGAAAAAAATGAAAACTCCCGTGGGTTGTGTCAAGAACAAACAAAAGATGTGATCTCAAAGTTTACTTCGGAGGGCAAGAGTATTTGGGTTTGTTTATGAAGTGTTGCTGCCATCCAGTGGTGAAGCTTCGTATTACCGCATGATAAGAGACATCGAAGATCGCTCTCTCCACGACGGATATTGCTGTGTCAGATACGGCAGGACTATCGTTTCATTGACATTAACAAAATCAAAATGTTGAGTACTATTACAAAATGCAATAAACATATTCAAATGAAAGACGCATAGACAAAACAGGTGACTCACTGTTGCTGGGTGACCCAGTGACGCAGATCTCCTCAGACACTTATTCGGCTGTGGAATGTTAATTTATTTACAGATTGACCCATTGAGCTAGAACATTAAGAAAGTTTCAAAGAGAAAGTTTTATTTATTTTTTAAACGGCAACAGTAATAGCACAACTATTTCCTGCGTCACTGAGCTGAATTTTTTTCCCAGTCTCTGGAAAGGCTGTGACCTCTAATTGAATGTGGATATTGCTGTGAAAAGTATGACAATGCGTCTTTGTTGGACTGGCTTCCTGCATACCTCATAATTGAAATTGGTCATTAAACTGCTCAGCAGCAATGCTTGCCAACACTCAAACCATGCATTTTTTATGCATGGGGGCCCTGGACATTTGGAAGCCCCCTGTTGGCCACAAATGATCACTACAATGGGGGTGGGTCAGGGAGACCCAGAAACAAAACACCGGCCCCCGATACTGCTGCAGGAAGGAGGGAGCCTATTGGTTTTCCGCAGCAAAGCCTGTTTCTGGAGAACGTGTTTATTTTTTTAAATCGCGCAGATCCAGAACAATCCGGGACATGTGCCGCATTTATAAAGAGCTCTGGGTTAGCCGGAGGGTCCAACTGGGGCAGGCCTTGCTTCTCTAGGGCAGTGTTTCCCAACCTTTTTTGAATTGTGTACCCCCTGAGAGATTTTCTCATACCACAAGTACCCCCTTTGTCAAATGTGTTGATGATTCAATAGTTTATGTCTTTTTTTGCTCTTTTCATTGATAAAAGCTGGGTTTGTTATTCATTAAGCAACACATCCCAGATAGATTTTCTTTCTATACCAGGGCACAGCTAATGGAATGGCTGATAATATTTACCCATCATCAGGGAAATTAAATATAAAAAATTTTTCCACGTACCCCCTGTAATGTGCTCGCGTACCACTAGGGGTACGCGTACCCCCGGTTGGGAATCACTGCTCTAGGGTAACGGGTCAACCTGTTAAGCCTCGAAGCCGATTCTTTTCCGGCAAAATCAATACCTCCAAGAGAGCCTTCCTTTCCTGCGGGGTAACTTCTCAGGAAGGCAAAGCTGCAATAAGCGAAAAGATGGACATCATCACTAGGGGATGAGGAGCATTAAAAATATAGGCGGTGTCCACAGGTCCTCGTGCTGGGATCTCTTTAAAGCCCGAAAGCAGACATCCAAATAAGTTTGAGTGGTTCTACCTGACCACGCATGGAGAGTATTTTCAGAGCCTCTCGATAATGCCAACGTAGAGTTTAAAGGCCACTTTGATCTGCGATGCCGAAGGACCCGCAGCTGGAATTATGGTGGCCCCATGGGGTCAAAAAGAATCATCACACGTAGCGAGGGGTGATGGGGTAACATTTCATGGCAAGTATATCTACAAAACCAAAGGTCATTAATAACATCTGCTATTACAGCCCACCAAATTCAGTTTCTACCAGTTTTCACAACACAATTGACACAAATTGATGCTCAGGGTGCATTTCACATTCTGTGGACGTCTGGCACTGCGACTCCACTGTTCTCACACCTTCACGATTCTGCGTTTGCTTCCTGCCCTGGATGTGTGTGTCTTTGTAATTATTACATTGTGAGGACCGGATTTCCCCACAATGTGATAAAAACCTGTAACTTTCTACATTTTTTTGGTCCCCACAAGGGAAAACTCAGTTTTATAAAAATAAATAAATAAATAAATAAATAAAAATCTGTGACTGCAGTCAAAAAAAAAACTAAAAAATGGTTAAGGCTAGGGATTGGTTGGAGTTAGCATCGTCACTGCTGGAATTAGGATTACGTCCATAGAAATGAATGGAGAGTCCCCATAAAGACATGAATATAATATATGGATTCTGTGTGTGTGTGTGTGTGTTTGTATGTATGTGTAGACTTGGCATACTCCATGCAGCTGTGTTAGCTGATGTTTCTAAATCACCCATCCTCGTAATTATAATTTGAGCACGTGCCTTGCAATGGACTGATGGCCGCCCCCCCCCCCCCATGTGTGCCCTGCCTCCTAGCACAGGCTCCAAACACTTGTCATGACCGTGTACTAGATACGAGGCCAGCAGATGGATGGATGGATTTTACAGCTTAATTTAATTTAACAGGTCAAACTTAACCTCTTCCCCAGTGGCACTCTGCCTCCCGAAGACACATAAATCCTTCTCCTGCAGAGACACGTGATTATAGAGCAGGAGTGGCCCAAACCTTATTATACAAAACCAGCCTTCTGTTGAAATATCTCCAGCCAGCGTAGAGCTGGCACGCTGCCTAGAGCAGCGTCACGTCTGCCCACAGTCCACTCTGCTCTACGCCTCGTGCAAATGCTAATGGTTATTTTTGTAGCTCAAGTAAAGTTACTACAATCTGTCAATCAGGCCCCAAGTGGCTCATTCACAAATCCACTCCCCTGCACCTTTTACGTGTTCAGCAAAATATTATTTCCACAAGGACTGCACTATGAGTGTACACATCAAAGAAAAAATTGTACAGAGGGAAATTTATCACGATTTGTCTTTGGTGTTTTGGATGATTTCTATTTAAGGTTGCCGTGTTACTAAGATGATGCCTAGAACAACAGCATGAGGAAAGTGTTGCACTATATGTCGATTTTCCCTCATATGATGGTATACTTTTAACTTCTGTAATTACCCAAAGTCCTCAGCCTATTGGCAAGCCTTTGCATCACAGGTGCCCCCTAGTGGAAATGTTTAAGACTGCATTTGTTAGGAGTGGGTTTCACCTCATACATCCTTATATCAGCTCTTGTTTGGTTAGCATTCGCTTAGTATTTTCCACAGGATCACAGGATGCTTCCATATTTCTGTGACACGCTGCTTCATGGTCCCAAGTGTAGCCTTTCAAGAAGCCACTAATATAACTGCTTGTTTACATAAAGGCAAGGTTCTCACCAACAGAGATAACAACATACAAGAGATTCAAAGTTACACATCCTGTTTGCACAATTGTTTGCAATTTCCACATACTGACAGCTGGCCCAGTGCATATCACACATGGAAAAGGATTATTGAAAGGCGATCGCACGCTAATGCATAGTTGTAGTCACAAGACTTACTGCTGGCTTGGTCATGATCGCGACGTGTGTATCATCTGTTCATTAAGACCAGCTGGGTGTTATATTTAAACCCCTCTGCAATATCTACCTCCATCTGCAACACGAACCACCTCATGCCCCATACACTGAATTAGCGCTCCAAGGTGACACACGTGTCACAAAGGACTCAGAAAAATAGCTCAAATCATGTTCACACTGCTTTTCACAAACTTCCGTGGTTCAAAAAAATGTCCCCACCTTTTTTGCGGTCAGTTCATTGACGAAATTATGAAGCGTGTCAACACCAGTGTTATCTTACGGAAATGCAAAACACTTTACTCCTGCGTGGCAGAAATCACAAGTTGCACTGTGGTGCTATAACCCTATGACAATGTATGTTCTTCATGCCCAAGCAAGTTCTCAGCCGCTTGACTGGAGCGATTTTCCAAACAAGTGTAGTGCGCCACTCATTGTACAGTGTAAATATCGTGTTACCCATCATTATGACTGGAGCCGGGCAATCAGGTTATTAACAAAGAGTTTAGTCCTATGTTTGCTTGTTACTACGACTTCATAATTATAGACAGCTGCCTTTCGTTAAACTGGAAAGGGAACAGGACAGTGTCACACCACAGACCAAACAGCGCACTAAAGCGAGCGTCCCACTGCCCACCATCTGGGTCAGCAGACTCTAATGCCAAGGACAATGTTCTGTGAGTCATATACTCTGCAAGCATGCTTCTATGTGGCACACACGTAAAAGGGTGGCCTGGGATCTTCTGAATGCACAGGGAAGCGGCTTTAAATTCCAACTGGGGTATTATTTCCGAGCGAAACTGTTATGCGGTTTAGGTGAACACGGTACTATTTTTAACACTTTGGGGTGTAACTCTGAAATTGCAACTCTGTCAACAGTATATCTATATCTACAAGACTCCAAGGGAGTGGACAGTTTTCCGTTCTAAAACTCTACCTGTATATTATAAACTATACCCAAAAATAACTGTAAAGACGTACATAAATTGGCAGACAACTCTCCTAGGAGAGCAAAATTGGTCTCTGCAAGTTCTCTACAATGAATGAATGCTTTACCGACCTCCTCCGTTTCATAAGGTGCTGCCTGCATTCCGGCCAACACTCAAATTCATGTCTTCCCCATAAATTTTAGACGGTGGTATGAAAAGATCAGGAGACCTGGGGAACTGTGACATACATCATGAACGATGACAGTGGAATTGTACAGATTTACTTTGCATATTTTATAAAGTCAAATAACTTAGGCTCATACATCTTTAAGGGGAAAACAGGTACATTGCAATACGATGCTGTACTCAGACTAAAGTGGCCAGAGGCCCAAAAAAATTTAATTTTCCTAATGAACATGAACTAAATACCAAACAATCTGCCATTCCAAAAACAAAGGGGCTGGATTAATGAACACACATCGACTTGAACAAATTTATTTTTCAAGCTTAATCAGTTTAAATATTGCCTCTTTAAAAGAAAAAAAAAAGTGAAAAACTTTATAGCGCTGAGCCAATCCTCAGTGTGCATCTACAAGCCCTACCCCCCACCAGAGGTTTTTGTGAATCCTGCTTGTGATGCGTGGGGGGGGGGGAGGGGGGGGGGTGTCACTCACAAAATCCGATCCTTCCCCGGAAGCGGGGAAAGCCCAAACAAATCGCCACTATACGAGATCAACGGACAGCAGAGCAAGTTTCAAGGATACCTGAAGACAAAGTTAAAAGCTTGGTTTAATGCAAGAATCATCGTTATACATGAATACCTATTCAACGCTTTGCACCGTTTCTTTTACAAGATGTACCACATATATCATACCAGCACCTAAATGGTAAGTATATACATTATTTACTCACAAAAAAAATTAAGTCTAGGATTATCCATGAGGGGACACATCTGGGAAAATGTTATTTTGGAAGTCGATGGTGAAATGAATATGAGGCCATACTGGAATACTAAGTGCACGACCATTACGGCGCCCCGTACTGTCACGAGAGAAGAATGGGCAAGGGCTGGAAATAAAAACTTAAAAAATGACAATGAATTTTGTGGGAGAGACCAGTCTCACAAAGTCCAATATTCTGACAAGTGGTGTTACACAGGGGCCTGGGGAGTCAGTCTCGTGCTGCAAATATAACTTAATATGGCAGGTGGCAAAGCTGCGGGAATGGGGGTTTTGGTGACCCGACAAAGCAGGAGTAACAGAGTAATCGCATTCAAACATCTGACCCATGGAGGGAGCCGGGAGGGTGGACTGGACACAAGTAATTCAACCTTAAACCTGGAAATGTTCACCTTTAATGAACTTGCTAAGTACTAACAGACATTCCGAGTGACCGAGACATTAGTGACATGGGTCCAATCGTTACTGAACTCACTACTCTTGGAAATGGCATCAATGATGGCCCTTGTTTCCTTAAGGATGGGGGGGGTGTGGGGGTGGGCATAAAAATGTGCTGAGGATTAAGTGGCTTTTATTTTAAGCAGCACAGTGCATCACTGAGAAACTCCGCTCAGATCATTCGGTTGCGTTTATGGGTCGGGGAGTCTGTGATGACGTCGCCACACTGGGCTGAGGTCCGCTTCCTGGTTCCACCGTTGTCCAGGTGGAGTGCCATCTCCTCTGATATGAAAGTGTTCAAGTCCACGTCGTGGAGTCCATTTCTCCTGCGGCTGGGGTTGGAGCCACTGCCCACGTGGGTGGGAGACCCCGGGGTACTGGACCGCACACTTATGCTCGCCATTGCTCCGCTCAAACCTAGAGAGACGACACAGCCACTGAAGGACACGTGCGACAGGTGATGACCACCTTCTCAGACCTGACAGCCCGTCCTTGGCACCAAGAGCCCTGCATATAGACTGCAGACTAATACCACAAATAGAACCCAGCCTGCTCTTTACGAATATATATAGTCACTCTGAAAAGCTGTAATTACAATTTGCCCGGCTGTTAATTTAAAAGGCCTGTCAGGTCCCTTAAAAGGGGGTTGAAATGCTTAAACAACTTCCCCCCTCCCCAAAAAAAGCCACTCATCCAGCAAACGAGCTCATCTCCAAAGGCTACCAAACTGAGTTATACATTAAGCCATGGCCTCTCAAAAAATCCAAAAAATAAATTCCCAAAAGGAAAAACAGGATTCCAACAGCACCATCCTACAAGCAGCTGAACGCATTGAGGATCAGGCGCAACACACATCGGCATTTATTAGCTATTAATTAACATTTACCAACTAAACACTGGCTCTCAGGTCTGTGGGTACCTGCTGTTCATAAATGTGTCAAAATGGCCTGAGGAACAAAATCACCGCTGCCACTATCCATGACACACACACACACACACACACACACACACACACTAATGGGTAACAGACACTGATGAGATGTACTTACCATGCAACGCTATGGCTTCTCGAAAAGGCTGTAAATCAGTCTCTACGGACGAGCTCGTTTCCGTGGAAGGGGCCCGGCTCGGAGGCACGACAGTCAGTTTCGGGGGGGCTCTGGAAGTCCTTGGTGGGGGGGCTTTCCCACACAGGAAACTGATCAAGTCCTCCCTGCGAATGGTCCTCCTGCGCTTTTTCACCCAGGCCAGTACGTCCTTGTTGCGGCGCTGGTAACCGATCTGAATTCCCAAGTCGTAACTCCTCTGATGCGCTTCCACGCTTTCTGTAGGGTGGGGGGGTACAGCAGCAAGCAGCCCAGATTAACTGCACAGCTGGGATAACTGGCCAACCACCCCACCACATCAGACATATTTCAACCAAAGTCTTAAAACACTAAAAACGAAATCACAGGTGACTAAGATGACCAGCTTTGTACGCCCAGTGTGAGTGGTGGGGAAGACCGGGCTGAAACAGATAGCAGCTAAATACCTTCCAGTATTCGGCACAAGATCTCATAGCTATGCTTGAAGGAGGAAGCCAAACTCAAAAGCTTCCTGGAGAACTCTACTCAAATAAGTGTCACCTGACAGTTTAAATCTCCCCTCGCTTATATAAAACCAGCCATCTACCACTAAACAGGGATGACAAGTGAAACTACAATTACAGCAGAGCTAATTAACCCAGTGGTATCTCATTATCCCAGGAGAGCTAAGGAGCAGCTGCTTCACTCACACACCAATAAGCAATGAAAGCAATTTGCTCCTATAAGGCATAATTTGCAGCACTGCATTGTGCAGTGATAATGACACCCAAGTATCAAGTATTCAGGCCTCACAGGGGCAGATCCCAAAATGACACCAGCAGATATGCACAACCACTTACTAGAACCTTCCCGTTTACCACTGTGAGTGTCTAGAACAAGTAAAGTGAAAAATATGGCCTGTATGTATCAACAAAAAGGTTTTAGGATACTGGAACACAAAGTCAGAGCAGAGCAAGTTTTATGAGTACATTTTAAAAAGCAGGAAGTCGGACTTGGGTTCATTACCTTTATATAGATTGGTGACAGCTGTGGCAGCATTCTGAAATGGTACCCAGAGTGAAAGGCCCTGCTGTTGGCACACTCGGTCTGTGGGGTGGGGTAGAAAAAGAAAGAAAAAAGAAAACCAGAAGACATGAGAAAGCGTTCAGACCACGCGGAACGCCATTAATGTGGTTTATGTAGGGCCAGCTGTGAGCCACTCTGAACAAACGTCAAAAAACGTCACCGTGCCAGCAAGGCATATAGGCGACTGAAGAATGTATCGATATACGGCGATTTTCAAGCACTTTATAATATATATAAAAAAAAACAAATATCCTGTAATACGGTCGATTGGCGTTGCGCCATTTCCTTTAGGTTTTTTTCAGACTTCAAAGCCGCGCCGGACCACTGCCGGGCCCCTCGCCCTTATCTTTAACCCGTCAGTCGAGCCACCCTGGCCCACCCTGCCCGCGCTTCAAAACAGCCGAGGCCCGCATATAGCAACTTCATCGAAAAAAGAATTGAAAACATCCGAAATATCCACATCGTGTCATAATGTATCCGTCGCGATGAATTCCCTTCGCCATTTTGTCAGGCGCCCGTAGCTAAACAGCTGAAGACGCGACTGGCGTTTCTTTAACGCCGGCTGAGGGAAGTGAATAACAACTTGTGTATTTAATTATTCGGCTTACTAAACTTATCGACTAAGTAACGGTTTAGTGGCAGCACCGTCGGTTTAACTGGACAGCGCTTAAGGGGGGCATCTGTCGCCCGAGGACCTCCTGCCAGGACTTCGCCATTTTGTTCCCGTTGCGCGGCCCGGTCGGCGCCCTCTGTCTGTCTCTCTCCCCGGGCCGCCGGGCAGCCAAAAATACTGCCAGGACTTGGAGATCCACTATTACCGGGCCGCCGAAGCCCTAGTTAGGCCGAACAGAACCGAGGAGGCCGCGTAACCACCTCCACCCCCTCCCTCTTTCTACATCCCACCCAAACACACTCGGGAAACCGCAAATATTACGGTATCCATCGCCATCTTGTTAAGCTAACGGGTCGCTAACGCCAGTGCCTAGCCAATAACTAAGCTCCCGCAAACCTCTTATTAGTTAGTCTATTATCAGTTCTAGGAAACTTCTCACCAGTTTGTCCGACTGGGAACGGAGGTAACCCACTAAGCTTCCCATTTCCGTTTGTCCGCTACCCAAAATGTCGGTGGCTAATTAGCGAAAGGGGATAGCTTATTAGCTTATAGGCTATCGCTAGCTAACGGCTGGTCGGCGGTCGGGTGTAACCGGTTTCCGTGACTGAACTAGCCGAAAACCAGGTAGCTCAAGGCGTCGTTCGGACCTTTATAAAGCTGCGCGACAGCCGTTGCGGAGTTCTGGAAGAGGTGCCACAGTTTTTGTTGGCCCGGATCGGCCTCTTCTTCACTCGGTTCCTCCTGCTCGGCCTCGGCCAAACACTGCCGCTCCCATTTCGAGAACCAGTGCTCGGGACCGTGTTCTTGGATCTCCGCTTCCCCCTCCTCCTTTTTATCCTCCATCGCCGCGCTTATATTGCCTTTTGATTTAAAAGGACAAAGCTATATTTCGGTAAAAATATATAACCGGGCGAAGCGGAAGGACTCTCCTTCACGGACTCATCAATACAATACTGTTATTTCATATCTATGTGTTACACTACTTCACTCTGACAATTCCCAAACAAACTGAACCTATTACGCCACCGACTCGAACCTATAATGAAGACATACTACCTTGCTCACATTTAAAGCCCCACCTTTTTAGCGGAAATACTATAGTGATTGGGTACATTCGCACCCTTAACGCGTCTTTTAAATCACATTTAAATATATAACTGGACAAATGAGACGTCTATCAGCTGACGTCACAAAAGAATGCCATGTTTTAATTCGGCATACAAAACGTCACGTAGCGAGGCAGACAAACTTGAATGTATGCTCAGTGCGCAGACTCACAGCTGCCACCGCTCTGTTTGGCTGACACAGCTGAGGGGTTTACGTTGCTGTCGATAACAAGACATGAGTAGTGAAAACATGCGTCACATGTAGCAGCATATGAAAATGGCCGAGGTGATGAAGCGTTAACAGGACGTATTGATTGATTGATTAGGAGGCATATAATATGCTTAAATATGCTAACGCAAAAATTGTAATATTTTACAGTCAATAGATGGAATACTGTTAATTATGTCATGAGCTAAAGTAGGCCTTCTAAGTCAAACACTATTGAATATCTTCGTAGATCGGTAAGCGGATTGCAGTTTATGGCCCATTACTATGTAATACTAATTAATTATAATAAATGCTCTTAGCATCTGATGTGATTCTGCTATCTTTTGAATGAGGAATATGGGTTATGCTTACCTTGCAAGTTCATTACCAGACTACAACCTTTTCATGTAAAAGTACGCTAAAAAGCCAGTTGAGAAGGGGGGACGACATAACCTGCAAGAAAACTAAAACTGTACCTTCAGTTACAATTTGATGAGCAGCAGAACAGGTCTTAAACTTGTACAATGCAACAAAATAATTAAAATGAATCAAGATGCGATGCCCAACCAGCACTCCAGACTAGACCGTTAATTTCGTAGTAATGCAACATCAAAATGAAGAAATATGCCAACTACGCATGTTTCTCTCCGTTTACCCCTGACTTCACTGCAACTTCACTTTCATAATGGCCCATATGTCACAACCAGTTTGTCCGAAAAGCCTCTGTGATAAGGAGTTTGCCAAATGCGCACTACCTCAATTACCTGGAAGTGTCTACACTTGTCAGATATTTACTGATTACCAGCTAGTAAGTCATATTTCTGTCATGATGTTGTTTTTGAAAAATAATTTATTTGTGCCCAAAACACATTACTGGCCATGCCAATAGTAGCAACCTATCTATTTGTATTAATGTGTTATAATTTGCCCTTGTTCAAAGATTACAATATAAGACAGATGAGTTATCCGAGTGCGACAATTTCACATTGCCATGTCCATGCTTAATGACAATTATATGAGTGTGCATTAATTTGAAATGTTGGAATGGTCATATGGAATGTTTATTCACTCACCACACTGGGTGCAATGACCAGTATACAAATAATAAATAGACAATAGATGTTTGTGCAATAGTGCAGTGAAACAAACACCACTGCAGACATTAGAGTTGACGTATGGTGCAGGTGCACGTGCTATCGACGTGGTCCACATTTAACTCTTGATGCAGTAGTCAGCACTGTGATGCTGTGATACCTCCAAGCATGTTCCAGCAGTGAAAGCCGTTCATGCTTGGCAGGTTTGGGGGAGTTAGCTCTCAAATGTGGGTATTTTGCCATCACAGACACTGAATCTAAATCTGAAAATGTATTTTATATTACAGTATATTAAAATGTAATCACGAAAATGTATTTGTATACTTCTGAAGTGCTTTGGAGAAGTAATCATAATGAGAAATGGTTAAATACTTTTAAAATATTAGAAACTTTGCCTTGATATGTATTCTTTGTAATCACTGGGAATGTTTGGATGCTATATTTAAGGCTGTGCTGAATCACCAGAATGTCTTCATAGCTTTCAAAAATACTGAGAAATGTTCAGTGTGGGATTGCAAGAAGCAATCTCTGTCTTGAACAGAAAATCTCGATCTGTGTTTGGTTTCATATAGTTTGCAAATACTTTCCATTTCAACCCCTCTGTGCATCATTGCATAAGGAAACAATGCACAGAGAAGAAAAATGTGTCTTCAGTATGTGTAGACAGTAGGGTATTTTCCATTTGCTATAATCCCAGTGTATAATCCAGTTCTATTTACCATAAGGATTGTCATGCTTTATGAAAAATAATTGGTGAAGAAAACAAAATTAAACCGCTTTGACGTTTGTTTTGCTTGAAAAATGTTGTTGCAATATAAACAAAAATATTCCCACAATGCATTGCTGTGGTTGATGTTGGCATGACATAGGTGCAGCTGAGGTCTGTACCTGCTTGGTTAATCATACTCATTGTAGCTGCTAGTCAGTGCTGGATTTGATTATGTCTTTGAGCTGCTTCCATTGCCCTAAGCCTGCTTGAATGACCTCCCCCCATTCCCATCATATTGTCTGCCTCCTTCCCTCCCTCCAAAAACATGTGGGACTGGACTTCCTGTAGATTGTGATTATGTGTGGAAGAATCTTTTTTGACTTCCTGTGATTTCCAGCAGAAGATCAAAATCATTGCAACCAGCTGGATAAGCTGCTGTAAAAAAACAAAAAAAAAAACAATGGAGGACTGTTTTGTTGCTTATCTGATTAATATAAGATTAACTTTATTGGTCCCAGGGGTCAATAAATATGATCATTCTGCTTTTGCTGAGTGTTTATTGCAGGCCACAGTGACATTTTTTAAATAAATTTAATTAAATTGTGCTCTGAAAACAGGCATAATCAGAGCACTAAATAATCGGAGTAAGGGATTGTAGAGAATAAGAGCCATTTAGTATTGTTTCATACATAATGGATACGTTTTTCCTATTTTTTTCATAATTTCCTAATTTTTATGTATCTACATGTCACATCTTGCAAACATTTTTCATGTTTAAGTTAAATGGGTTACTGTATATGGAGCACAAAATGCGATGTTAAACAGTGTCACAAAGTTACAATTAATAATCAATGTAGTGAATAAAAAAGAATGCTTTATCAGTAGGTTTACTGCAAAAACTGCTGTGCAAGGACTTTATTTGCATCTGAAGGAGATATTTCCGTAGGGATTTTTATTATTAATATGGCATTACTATGCTACATTTCTGTCACAATAAATTCAGCAATTATAACATTTGAGTATGAATCATTAAACTAAGATATATTTGCAATCACTTACTGATATAAATTTCTTTTAGGAGAAAATAATACTAAGCTTGCAGTATTTGACTTTTGTCTAAAAAGCACTGCAGAAAATAAAAGGGGGCCTCCGGACACTATGCACGGCATGTAATTAAGAATTGCAGGGGGCAAATAATAATTATGTGTATTGTTATTAATAAGAATGATGGTAAATTGTAAGCGCGGCTGGCTGCTGGCGGGCAGCGCTCCGGTCTCCATGCGGATGTGACATTTCAGAGCAGAGCGCGACCGCCATTTTGAGTTTTACCTCAAACGGAACATCACAAACCGAGCGAGTGGGGCGAGAAGCTTGGCTGTGACTGGGCTCAGAAAGAGAAAAGGCCATCACATATATTAGAAAAACAACGATAATCGCGGCGACGGTAACCGTCACCATCATCGACGGCTGCACTCGAACGCGAAAAGCTGGAGCGTGTCCGTCCGTGTTGGTAAATACGGTGGTTTCATGTCAGGGGGGGGAGGAGGAAAGAAAAAAAAAAGTCGAGCACCGGCCGGGCGCCTCGCGTCGCATCGCCGCCGAACTTCCAAATTAGCGCGATTCCCGATTAGCGGCGCGTTTGAATGGATAGCTTCTCTCATCGCTCTCCCCCAGTAGCGGGACGGTCGGAGGGGCACACGGACTGGAAAGGCTGCCGCGGAAGCTGTGTTTGAGCCGATATAAATATCCCGAGATCGCCTCGATTTAAATATACGCAGATATACGCGCGTCGGCGTGGTGTAGCCCATTCGGCCCGGGCTTTAGCTGCCTGTCTGGCGTTAGCTAGCCGTTAGCGCCCCGTTTGTGCTCACCGGCTGCGTGTGGCGGTGCATCTCTGCCTGTTTCTCTCATCTCGCCTGCTGCCCCATATTTTTGGGGTAAAGGCGCACTCATTCATTTTATTCCCGCGTTGGAGCCCCGGTTTATCCAGCGCCGCGTAGCCTCCCCCCGTTAAGGCGCCGAGATTGGGCGAATAGCGAGCAAATACGTCCGCGTTTCGCTGCCTGCTCCCCCGCCGACTTCCCACCCCCAGTCCCCGGTGCTGACGGCAGATAAGGCCCAGGTCGTCTCGGAGCAGGCCCGGCTGCCCAGACTCGACCCGTTGTCCGTACCTCCGCGCTCGCAGGCCCCCTACCAACCGCCCCGAAGCCAGCCGACCCCAGAACCGACGTCTGAGAAGGCCGAGGGGATAGAAGAGGAAACCGAGCGCCGCGCCGCAACACCCGTCGACATGAACCACCACCATCACCATCACACCCAGCAGCAGCAGCAGAAGACCGGCGAGCAGCAGCTCAGCGAGCCCGAGGATATGGAAATGGAAGGTGAGCGGAGGCCGAGGCGGGCATTGTTCCCAGCTCCGTGTGCTGGGCCGGACTGGGGGGGTGACAAACCTCAGGTTATCCTTCTATCGCTGGGGGGTACGTCGCGGCCGTGTAGCTGCGCTGGCTTTCGCACCGCAGGCTGACCTGCCCCGGATATTTTATACGCTGAGGTGGAACGTGCATTATGTGTAGTTATCATTTTATAAAGCGGCAAAAATCCTAAACTAATACTGACTTCTGCAATCAATGTTAACTGCCGATACGCCCCCAATATACTAACGTTAACAGTGCGCCCCGTTGTCGGCTCAATCAATCGCCAATTCGTTTAAAACCCAATAGTGGTACTAGGTGGGACTCGACTAGGTGGGAGTTAATAGACAGTAGGGCCGGTAACGTTATCCTTATTGACTAGGTGGGTTGATGGGTGTATAATTAGGTTAGTTTTTTTAATTCTTGGTACTGCCAGTGTGTTAGTGGTTTGTCTTACTGATCCGGGGAGCACAGCGGATAATTTGCACTAACCTTCCCCCAACACCGGCTGCCGGAGTGGGTAACCGATGCGGTAAAACCATTAAATGATGGTGGAGGGCGGCTCGGTGTCCGGCCGCATGTTTAGCCGTAAACATCAATGGCTAACTGCGACCTAGCCGGTCACGGCGCTGCGAATTAAAAACTCGAGTGAACTAGTGAAGCATCGCATCAGATGGGCTATGTTTCTTGCGGGGGATCTCTGCATGTCAGGGAAGTGGTGTTATTTATCCGGTTAAACGGGAAACTATGGCTGTAAAGATGTGTTGCTTAAGCGGCTAGCTAGCGATTTATTAGCTCTCGGGAGGTGAAAGCAGTTTGCGAAAAAAAGAGCCGCCCATTTCCCGCCTCTGTCGACGTTCAGATTTTAATTTTTAATGGTTTTATCTGTAATGATAAATTTAGAGTGATTTTTCTCCGAGCTGCTAGTCGAATTGAATGACACATAGAATAGCTACTTAGCACGTTAGCCAACTGGGGGGGGGGGGGGGGGGTGGTGGTGGTGGGGGGTGGTAGTGAATGGCCATTTCCATCCAAGATGGTGGTGGGATATATTTTGCAACAACCCATTTTTTAATGAAAGGCCTTTGCGCATGTTTTATTTGGTCGGGATACTGACAAGAGGGTTTAGACTCCCTGCGTGAGCGCGACAGCCACCGGGACGGAGCCGTCAGCTAGTGAAAGTTAGCAATGCGTTTGACCCGCGATTACTGGGACGTCGCGGGCAGTGCGGTGCCGTGCGTTTTGCCCTAACGTTGCGGGAACGGGGCAGTAGTAGGGATGCACTGCTGCTTTGTCCCGACCCGGGTTCGGAGCACGGAATCGGTGCTGCCAGTCCGAGTTAGGCCGGGGTGCGAGTAGGCCTGCATGTGAGACCTGCGCCGCGCGGTGATTTGCTGCTTCATTGTATGAAGACACCACGCGTGGGGCTCGCCATTTTTAATCATCCACATTTTCTTTCATCCCCCCGTCCCGTCTGCTGTCGTCACCTATTTCTGCGGTCGTTTAGTGGACTGCCGGCCCGGAGGCGATATTTTTTATCTCTGCTTTTGCATCTGGGTCCTTTGGCGATCGGGGTAAAAATACGAACCGCAAGTGCTCTCAATGCAAAGTCATTGACTGTTCGCGAGCCGGAGGAGTCGCTGGTTTATTTATCGGGAGCCGGCCATCGGTTTTCGGGCCTGGTGTCAGGAGCTCGCCGATAGGCCGCGCTGATCACCGCAATTTTAAATGCGCATCTAAGGCACCATTTAAGTTGCCGTCCGCTCCTGCCGTTTTTCCTACACGTAATCCGTGAACGAACGCACATCAGGAAACAGGGCCGAGGCGGCATCCTTATTCTCCGTATTTCTAGAATTACACGCATTAGGGAAAACCCGGAAACAGAAAAAAATGTACTGTGTTATTATGTATGTGGGACATAATTCCATATTCCTGCGTTTTATCCAACATTGTATGGCTTGTTTACCGCTTTGGTAATTTTAAATGTGATCTCATCAAGGGAAGGTGGGGTTCTGTTACCCAGGCTTCCTATTTGTAGTTTGAATTAAACAGTCAACAAAAATTTATGCTAAGACTACTTGTGTGACAGTCCTGGCAACCTCACAGGCCTGTCTGGTGGCTGACAGGATCAGCCTGTCCCGGCCGGGATGCGTCAGCATTGAGGCTTAACACTGGGGACCGGATGCTCTTATTCCAGATAAAACCCTACTCCTGCATGCTGATGGTTCATGGTGTGTCCCATCACACATGATGCGGCTGAAAGCCACGTGATGCTTTCAAACTCGCTCTAACAAAATTTTTATCTTATCTAAGGTTAAGTGTGCGGGGGTGGGGGTGCAGTGTCACTCATCTTTCCGAAAGCGATACAGACATTCCTGCATGGATTTGAAAGCAGCTATCGGCTGTGAAGCTTTAAACATAGAAGCCCAACAAAAGCCTCGCATCGGTACGAATGCATCTATGTATGTGGACATACATGAATTTATACAGCTAAGGGTTTGTGCAGGGAATGAGCAATGAGGTTACTGATGACATAATCGCCATGTTTGCTCTGAATCCGGACACGCTCGACTATTTCCCATAATCCTTCGGCCGGTAGATGAACTTCTGCTTTTGCTTCAGATAGGAAAGAGCAGTCTATCACAGAGCTGTGAATTTGGTTCTCATGTTGTCCTAATGTCTGCAGGGTACAGGCCCCGTTTTGAGATTCATTGTAGATTATGTAGGTAGTTCTTTATTTTTTATAGATTTTTTTTTTTCTTTTTTTTATTGCATCCGGAGGAGCGGCAGTGGTGTGCAGATCGGATGCGAGACCTGCTTACCCACCCTTCTTTCTGTCTTCCAGCTGGAGACACCGATGACCCCCCGAGAATTCCTCCGAACCCCGTCATCAACGGAAACGTAGCCATGGCTGACGGCCACAATAACACAGAGGAGGATATGGAGGACGGTGAGGGTCCGGCGGGTCTCCGGGGGGGGCGGTCAGGGAAGCTACAAGAGCGTGTTGGTGCCACGGCGGCGCATCAGGATGCGGTGACAGACCAGATCAGCTCCTCCTTCGAATGCCACCTGTGTTACGTTTGGTTAAAACCTCTATAATGCATGGCACAATATGAAAAAACATCAACTAAATTTAGTTAACTGTGCATTTGAAGCACTTTTTCAAATCCCATTTGTCTGATCTGTACGTTAAAGAAAACAAAGGCGCTTCAGAACTTCAAGCTTTGATGTATTGTGCACATGCCGGTTGTCTTGTCCCTCGGCCACCGCAGACACCAGCTGGAGGTCCGAGGCCACCTTCCGCTTCGTGGTTGAGCGCTTCAGTCGGCTCAGCGAGTCCGTGCTCAGCCCGTCCTGCTTCGTGAGGAACCTGCCCTGGAAGATCATGGTGATGCCGCGCTTTTATCCTGACCGACCCCACCAGAAGAGCGTCGGCTTCTTCCTACAGTGCAACGCTGAGTCAGACTCCACGTAAGAGCCGTCCTGTGCGGCGTCTATGCCGAGGAGCGTCCCGGGTAAAGGGGGCATGTGTGACTGGGCAGAACCGGTCAAACTGCCAGTTAGGTGCACCCTGAAATGCTTCGGCTTGAATTGCTCTGAATCCCGGTTGCTCTTTAGAGCCAAGGAATATGAATCACCCCAAGGAAGCATTAATTACTGGTAACTTTGTGAAGTGGTCTTGTTGGACACATGACAGCCTGTTCTTGGAGAACTTCAGCTGTGTCGAGTCCGATAGAGATGCATGATATATACGCCGAAAATCAAGACATTGATATTGGCCATTTGGAGTTGTCGGTCTTGGCCAATATAGTCCGCTGATATTTAAACTAGCAGCACCAGGGATTTAAACATAACTAAAATAATGAAGATAAATGGGCGATAGTCCATGCAACTTCCTAGTGGGGGGTGAGGGGATTTTGTCGGCACATTTCGCCAAGGAGACCCTCACTACAGTCCCCCAAGTTGACGCTGCTTCACTGATGTCTCACTGGCCACGTTATATGACATCATATGGCTGCTACACACATTCACAGGATCTTAAGTAGTAACATTGACGTTTTTGCCGTGGGTCTGTGGAGCTCAGGTTGTCGACGTCAGTAATAGACAAAAAATATATCTGTTATTGGTATCCGATGTGAATATGAAATAGGAAATGAAGGGACTAGCAGTAATGACCATTGGATGTTTCCCTGCTTATCTGAGTGGTCCTGCGATCCCTCACAGGTCCTGGTCCTGCCATGCCCAGGCCATGCTGAAAATAATCAACTATAAAGACGACGAGAAGTCTTTCAGCCGGAGGATCAGCCACCTCTTCTTCCACAAGGAGAACGACTGGGGTTTCTCCAACTTCATGTCATGGAGCGTGAGTCCATTATGTCACTCCCGATTTGTGCGGAACGACCGTTTTCCTGCAGCTGTGCAGCACAGTCATAGCGTGTGCTTTTTATCAGGTCATAGCTTTTATGTCCTTAACTGGTGGGTCCCTTGCGATGCCGTGGCAACAGCCGTCAGCTGTTTTATTTTATCGTCCCGGTTGCTGCGTCACGGGCACTTCAGGATGAAATGGATGCTGTCAGTCTGCTCGAGGTTTACCTTAGTCTGGCTGCATCACCTGCTAGCACGCAGCATTTTCCGCCCGACCGGGAGTCCATGTCTTTAAAATCGGCACACCAATCACAGACGTGTGACCCAAATGGCTGCCAGCCTGAGCCTCTTGCGGCCTGCGGATTTCTCATACTCCTGAGAAAGATACTTGACCTTAATTGCTTCTGTTTTAAAAATAAATAAATAACCCGTTGTTGCGACGAAATTGGATCAAATCGCCTTGATGCTCACAAGTGAAGGAGTCATTTGGGTCCGTGCGATGAAACTGAAGACCTTCTCCACCGAATTCAGGATGTCACAGATCCAGAGAGGGGCTTCGTCGAAGACGACAAGGTGACCTTCGAGGTCTACGTTCAGGCTGATGCCCCGCATGGAGTGGCGTAAGTTCACACCCTTTGTCCCCTCCTGGTAGAGCACCTGAAGATGTACTACACCTGTGCTATCAGCATTGTTTTAAGACACTTCTTTATATAATCACACCCTGCCTTTTTTGGGGCGGGACTTTAGCGAGGGATATCTGCTTTAGGAGTTTCTCTATAGGCCAGGGCTATTCAAATCAGTCTTCAAGGGCTGATTTTTCCAGCCTTCATTCACCTGTGAGCCAGGCGTGAAGCCTGTGACCAATCAGAATCAGTAATTATTAAACTAACCACCTGGGAGAACTGAAAACGTGGCCTGTATTTGGAATCTATGGCCTGATTTGAAGAGCCCTGCTATAGGCCGACTGCTGCTTTTTATCGCCCAATCACAGGTGGGATTCGAAGAAACACACAGGCTACGTTGGCTTAAAGAACCAAGGGGCCACGTGTTACATGAACAGCTTGCTGCAGACGCTGTTCTTTACCAACCAGCTGCGGAGGGTGAGAGTCTCCATCCTGACCTTGTGTTGCTGGCGTCGTGAGCAAACGGCACCTAACCAAGGGCCGCTTTTCCCGCCAGGCCGTGTACATGATGCCCACCGAGGGGGACGACTCGTCGAAGAGCGTCCCGCTCGCACTGCAGCGGGTCTTCTACGAGCTGCAGCACAGCGACAAGCCGGTGGGCACGAAGAAGCTGACCAAGTCGTTCGGGTGAGAGGACCGCCGGCCGTGCCGGCCCCTGCACTCGCGATAAAACCCGATACAGTAAATCAATCTAACATAATTGCAGAATCATATATGCTGGATGCATCATGTTAAAGAACCCCCCCCCCAATAAAGATGGGAGACTAATTTGGTTAATTTGCATTGATCAGATTGCATGTGATTCCAGATCGATCGCATACACATGCATAAGAGTTGGATAATTACGGCTTCGGCTTCCTAATGGGAGGCTTTGTCTGCGCTCCAGTTTCCTGTTTATGTTTTTATATCCCTATTCCCATGGAAGGAGTTTTAGTTGCAGTTAGTGCCAGTGCCTGTCTGATTCTGAACCCCCCACCCCGTTTACCTTGGCAGGTGGGAAACGCTGGACAGCTTCATGCAGCATGATGTGCAGGAGCTGTGCAGGGTGGTGAGTACGGCACGCCCCCACCCACCCCCGAACCTGCCGTTCACTATTTCTAAGTTCATCGCTGTCTGGAAACGGCTCCCTTGTTAATTCATGCCGATTCACCGATGTCTGTCCCATGCGTCTGATTTCCAGCTCCTTGACAATGTGGAGAACAAGATGAAAGGCACCTGCGTGGAAGGCACCATCCCAAAGCTCTTCCGAGGGAAGATGGTGGTCAGTTGACATCTTTATTTATGTTTCCCACAATTTTACACCTTGTTTCCTGGGTTATGAAGTTTTTTTTTTCTTCAATTTCCTCCATCCTAGTCCTATATCCAGTGTAAGCATGTGGACTACAGATCTGAACGAATAGAGGACTACTACGACATCCAACTGGGCATTAAAGGAAAGAAGAACAGTAAGTGTCTGCTGTATATGCCGGCCATGCATCATCTCCGCAGGCCGGCCCACATCTGTCACGCTGAATGATTTTGCCCGGTCCGCGTGTCCCTCCCCACGCAGAAACCCTGGACTGTGTCATTCCTGATCAGCCAGTTCCTTTTGCTTGCAGCAGCAATTTCTGAATTGAAGCACCGGTTGTTTTCGAATACTGGGAGCAGTTTTCAGAACATTTGCTTCGCTCCAGTCCGTATGCAGCAATACATAAATGTGATTTGTGGACAGAACTGAAGACTCTGGGTTCTTTTTGCAAATTATTGTAGACTCATACCAGGCGTACAGGAATAGCTACTATTTCGTGCATTTAGGGATGGGCCGATCCACATTTTTTCAGTTCCAATCCCAATACAAGAGCTCTTTTTACTTTAATATTGTGACGTACTGTTCCATGTCGTTTGTATGCAGTTCAGTTTGAATGTCTAAGTGAGGATACGCGAGCGCCGAATGGTTAAAATGCACCGCAGCGTTTCCCCACTGGTGACAGCGTCACTTACACTTCATAGTGATAGCAGCCCCTCCTGTATCACAAGCTGTAGTGATGCGTGGCGAACATTTTATTTTTATTATTGTTAATGCTGAAGGAAATTGCTGGTTTATAGGAGCCTGAAACCCGTTTTAGGTGGAGAAAAAGACTCGCTCACTTTGACAATGAAGTAATGTACAGGGGTGGTGCACAACATGTCATGGAATTCCATAGTGACGGCACTGCGGACTGAATGAACGAGTGATCTGCAGTCTGTTGTGCTGCGAAGGCCTGCTGTGTGCATCGTCAGGCAGGCCTCATGCTGCTTCTCTCTCCCTGTAGTCTTTGAGTCCTTCAAAGATTATGTGGCCGTGGAGCAGCTGGATGGTGACAACAAGTACGACGCGGGGGAGCACGGTCTGCAGGTGGGGGTCGCAGCCTTGACAGGAAAGCCGGAGCCCCGCCCGGGCCCCTTCACCCTGCTGGCCGGGCGAGTGACCCCCCTGTTCTCTGGCTGTTTCACAGGAAGCTGAGAAGGGGGTGAAGTTTCTGACATTCCCCCCGATTCTGCACCTGCAGCTGATGAGGTTCATGTACGACCCTCAGACAGACCAAAACATCAAGATAAATGACAGGTAGCGTGAACGGCCGTTTACCGCCGCTCTCTGGGAGGCGCCCTCGTCTACCGCCCCCCCCCCCCACCGGCTCCCGAATGTCATCCATTCTCTCCCCCTTAGGTTCGAGTTTCCTGAGCAGCTGCCCCTGGACGAGTTCCTGCAGAAGCCGGATGTCAAAGATCCGGCGAACTACATCTTGCACGCCGTCCTGGTGCACAGCGGAGACAACCACGGCGGCCATTACGTCGTCTACCTCAATCCCAAAGGAGACGGCAAGGTGAGTATGGAGGCCGCCTCTCTGCCTCGGGCTGCCGGCAGCCAAAGGGCTGGTTCATGCTTACTGGAAACATGCCACCACTCGAACGGTGGTGGTGGTATAATTTTTATCACTGAGGTCAGGCCTGCAGACTGAGTTTGGGGGGGAGGCACACACCCATTAAATTGAAACTACACGTATAGTCCGTTCAGTGATGCAGACTAAGCATCATTTGTTCATTGGCCAGAGGAAAAGTAGCAGAAATCGATTATATACAAACATTTTATATCCTCTCTGTTCAGACTGAAGCAAACGTATAGCTTGTGGATTGAAAGGGAGTCTGCAAATACCAGTAGTTATATGATCTCTTGCTATGGGATTATTAAGACTCCCAGCTGGTGCAAACTAAAATAAAATGTTAAAACGGCATATGCCTGCATATGTCCTTGCACCAGTGTAATAGTTTTTATTTACTTTTGATTTGAAGTTTCATTCTAAGTATTTAGTTTTTGTGTTTTTATTTTAAATATGTATATCTATTTAGTTTTTGTCTCTGTATTAATTTTAGTTGTGCCACCCCCTTAGCATGTGTCCTGTCCTCCTACCGTGTGCTGCCTTTAGTTTTCTACAGAATAAGAAAGATTGTTTAGTGTTATCCTGCTAAGAAGCACTGGCAAGTATCACTGCTGGCCCCGGTGATGTATTATTCAGTCTTGTTGAGGTACAACAACAATTCCATCTGCTCCGTCTCTCTTCCTGCACTGAGTAACTTCCATGTTAGCGCCGGCGCTTGTGGTCAAGCAGCCAGCATGTAATCCCTGTAAGTGCCTCCACCGCAGTGCCTCAGAGCAGCTGAATCGGACAGAGTTCCGATGATCTTGCTGACTCACACACATGCATACACACACACGCCAATTCTCGCCCTCTCCGAGTGTTTATATGACAATATGGTCAGACCGTATATCTGGGGCATACGTGAGGACCGGATTTGCAAGTCGCCGTGGTGTGCCTAGTTAAAACATTGTCGCACTGTCTCTAAAAACAGTTGCACGATGCGACTATGGAATATGGGAGCCTGAGAAGCCACACTTTGGTTTCTTCTGTGTTTTCTACGTGACGAATAAAACAAGACGACACAGGAGCTTAGAGATTCTGTTTGTGTAACGTCACGTTAGACACCCAATCACCAGTGACTTTACATCTCTACACAAGTATGCTGCATGCTTATTGGCTCACAGACACAGATTCATTGTTTGGGCATCAGAATTTGGCACCGAAAGAATTTTTCACTCCTTGGTGGAATAGGAGCCTTTTGGTCGGTACCACAAAAGTACCGAAGTTCGGTACTCAGCCCTAGAAGCTGTTTATATGAGCCTGAATGTGTACCCTCTTATTTGATACCACAGTGGTGCAAGTTCGACGACGACGTCGTGTCCATCTCTCTCAACAACAACAACGGAGGAGGAGGAAAAGAGAGAGATATCTCTCTCAACAACAACAACGGAGGAGGAGGAAAAAGAGAGAGATTGTACATCCGAGAGTCCAAGCTCAGTAAGTAGCCGTCTGGGGGGGGCGTCATGAAGATGGGTGGCTATTAGAGGAGACTGACCAGCCATGTCCCCCACGTAGGCGAGGTGTTGCAGCCCGTCACAGACATGGACATCCCCCAGCAGCTGGTGGAGAGGCTGCAGGAGGAGAAGAGGGTGGAGGCCCAGAAGCGTAAGGAGCGTCAGGAGGCCCACCTCTACATGCAGGTCCAGGTGAGTGTGTGGGGTCTTGGTTCTGGGTTCAGGAGCACCCCACAGTGACTGGGGGAGGTACATGACCCTAAACCGAGGCTCGTACCATTTCAGATCGTCACAGAGGATCAGTTCTGTGGCCACCAGGGAAACGACATGTATGACGAGGAGAAGGTCAAGTACACAGTGTTCAAAGTCCTAAAGAGCTCCACACTGGCAGAGTTCGTCCAGAACCTCTCGCAGAACATGGTGAGCTCCCCTTCTGCTGACTCTGCGCATCCATCTGTCCTGGCGGTGGGATTACTGGGGCCTGGGGGGGACTGAGAACCTACAGCCAGGCTTGTGTTGTTGTATCGCAGGGATTCCCGCAGGACCAAATCCGGCTCTGGCCCATGCAGGCCAGGAGCAACGGCACCAAGAGACCAGCCATGTTGGATTATGAAGCCGATTGCAGCAAGTCTGTAAGTGTGCGGCAGCCTGCGTACATGTGCGTGTTTCTATTTTGTCACCGTATTTGTGGTAAAACCTACATTTGATCTTGTGCGGACATGTAAACATCCATCTATCCGTTTTCCAAACCACTTATCCTACTGGGTCATGGGGGGTCTGGAGCCTATCCCGGAAGCAATGGGCACGAGGCAGGGAACAACCCAGGATGGGGGGCCAGCCCATCACAGTGCACACTCACACACCATTCACTTACACCATTCACTCTCACAGGCACACCTATGGGCAATTTAGTAACTCCAATTAGCCTCAGCATGTCTTTGGACTGTGGGGGGGGGGAAACCGGAGTACCCGGAGGAAACCCCACGACGACATGGGGAGAACATGCAAAGTCAGGCGGGGACTCGAACCCGGGTCCCAGAGGTGTGAGGCAGGTTAGGTGTGCTAACCACTGCACCACCATGCCGCCCCCATATAAACATAATTTTTATAAAAATCCTGCATTTTGTTTGCTTACTTGTTAAGATTATAGGTTAAGGTTGTCATAGTTAGGGTTACGCTTATGGGAATGAATGGGGAGTCCCCACATTGATGGGAATACATGAAGTATGAGTATCTGTGCAGTTTGTAAAGGCTATGGGCCTTTCGTCTTGCTTGTCTGGGTGTGTTTGTTCTTTTCAAGTGCTGATGATTTTAACTGGGCTCGTTTGTGGCCCTTCCTGCGCCAGATGATTGACTTAAGCGATAACGAGAACCCGTGGACAATATTTCTGGAGACCGTGGACCCAGAAATGGCTGCCAGTGGTGCGACGTTGCCCAAGTTCGACAAAGACCGTTAGTGTCCATCCCGTCCGCACACCGAGCCACTGGGCCTGCAGAAGACAACCGATATCTGTCTCTGTCATATATGCACTGACTTGGGTTCTTTATTCCCACACAGATGACGTGATGTTGTTTTTGAAGATGTATGATCCAAAAACAAAGAGCTTAAATTATTGTGGACATATCTACACACCTATATCTTGTAAAATACGTAAGTAAATGAGTAGGGGAGGGGTGAAATAAATACAAATCTGTATTGATGGAAGATATTAAAGTCCCATTTTTCTCCAACAAACAGGAGACTTGCTGCAAGTCATGTGCGAAAGAGCAGGATTTCAGCAAGGAACTAACCTTATCCTCTATGAGGTATGCTGTGGGCGGGGCTTACTGACTCAGGTTTCGTTTCCTCTGCGCCGATTGGCTTGTTAGTTGTAATAAGTTTTCTTTTGATTATCACTGCTGTCTAGGCCTGGTAAAAACAGAACAGCCAGTTTTCTCTGTAACATAACTACACTTTTCATGCCTAAAGCTGCTTGCATCTCGCCCTTTTCCAGGAAGTTAAACCGAATTTAACGGAGCGGATTCAGGACTACGACGTCTCCCTGGACAAGGCTCTGGATGAGCTCATGGATGGCGATATAATAGTGTTTCAGAAGTGAGTGCTGTTGTGGGTCCCTGTGGTCGTGCTCCGTTGGTGACCGGCCGCCCGTCACACTGTCCGTGCCTCTCTTTCCAGGGATGACCCCGAGAATGATGCAGGCGATCTGCTGACCGCAAAAGACTACTTCAGAGACTTGTACCATCGCGTCGACGTCATCTTCTGTGACAAAACCATTCACAACGATCCAGGCTTCGTTGTAACGCTTTCAAACAGGATGAACTACTTCCAGGTATGGCTTTTCACAGCTGGCTTCCAGACGATGTATTCACACTTAATGCACAATAAATGCTAAAAACTGTTGCTGCAGGATGATTTGTAAACTGTTCAGCAGTTGAGATTTTTCATGGCGTAAACTTCATGCAGTGCCGATCTCATCCTGCAGGTGGCGAAGACTGTTGCTCAGAGACTAAACACCGACCCCATGCTCCTGCAGTTTTTCAAGTCCCAAGGGTACGTGCCCTTCAGGAACGACGGAAATGGCCGCTACCGCTCTCTGTTCGACATGGCAGCAGAGGTGTCGGCAAGCGCATTTTTCTTTCGAGCAGAAGTGCAGGCCTAGCCAGTATGGCTCAAAGCAGAGGCTTTAGGCGATCAAATTGACAATCTCCACTGCTGTTTTTAAAGGGCCCTCGAGCTTTGGAACTGGTAACGTACTTTAGCCACATTAAGTGCCCATATGAGTCTCTCCCTTTCTGTGTGGCGTAGATACCGCGATGGACCAGGCAACCCCCTCAGACACAACTATGAAGGCACCCTACGAGACCTGCTGCAGTTCTTCAAGCCCAGGCAGCCCAAGAAGCTGTACTATCAGCAGGTGAGCAGCAGCGCACCCCCCTGCCATCACCCCGGTATACTGCACTCCCTTGAGGATTAACCTGGCAGGTTCTCTGCTAGCTAGTAGGTTCACCCCAGCGTTTCTGCCCTCAGCTGAAGATGAAGATCACAGATTTCGAGAACAGGAGGAGCTTCAAGTCCATATGGCTGAACAGTCAGTTCCGGGAAGAGGTAAAACGAGCAGACAATAGCACAAGCTGATGGATGTATCAGTAACCAAAGAGCTGCCGATGGAATTGGTGTTTTCTGCTGTACAGGAAATAACACTATACCCTGACAAGCATGGTTGTGTGCGTGACCTCCTGGAGGAGTGCAAGAAGGCGGTGGAACTATCTGAAAAGGGTTCTGAAAAACTGAGGTATGCTACACTTGGTGAATCTTACACTTGTTCAGACTGCCCCTGTTCCTACAATGTGTAGCTATGTGCGAGGCTGACCATTCCATGAGGAATCTGGGTATGGCGGTATGTGGCTCGGCGGGTTAGGGCGCTGTGCCTGTGATCAGGAGGTTGTCGGTTCACATCTCACTCTGTCCCCACAGGCTGCTAGAAATTGTAAGCTACAAAATAATTGGAGTTCACCAGGAGGATGAGTTACTGGAGTGCTTATCCCCCGCAGCGAGCCGGACGTTCAGAATAGAGGTTTGTACCGTCCAGCCTCTTGGCAGACAGATCTGATTGCCAGTTTCAGGTTTGAAGTGTGCCTGTAGTTCTCTGTGTGTTTGATGGCCCTCTTCCTTTCGGCCAGGAAATCTCTCTGGACCAGGTGAACCTTGACAAGGAGAAAGAGATGCTGATTCCTGTTGCACATTTTCACAAGGAAGTCTTCGGGACATTCGGGATTCCTTTCCTGCTGAAGATTCGCCAGGTGCGTCTCGGGATGTCACAGAGCACGCTCGCGCGTAACACCACTCTGCTTTCCACTCTGACGTCCATGAACTCGTGTTTCTCCTCGCAGGGCGAACCGTTCAGGGAGGTCATGAGAAGAATTCAGACCATGCTGGACATCCAGGAGAAGGAGTTTGAGAAGGTCAGGCTCGTGAGGGTTTTCTGTTTCTGACTAGTCAGTAAATAAGGAGGCGTGGATGATGTCATTGGGGATCCCTTAATCACTGTGCAGTACTCTGGTGCTGTGCTGTGTGCCGTCCCCTTGTACCTAATGTATTTTTTTTTTTTTTCAATGATTTAGTTCAAGTTTGCGATCGTCATGATGGGACGACATCAGTACATCAATGAAGACGAATACGAAGTAAATCTTAAAGATTTTGAGCCACAGCCAGGTAACTTAAACTTTTAAGTGTGTATGTAAATAATTCCTTTTTAAAGTAGGTTTTCTCAGCCCAGTACTCAGGGAGCCTAGAACATCCACGTTTCTGCTCCCAGTAGAGAGGTGGGAGGCAGCATAAAACGTACCTGTCTGGGGCTCTCAAAGAACCGGTTTGAGAGAGACTGCTTTAAAGGAACCATGGTGGATGTGGTGTGCAGATGGTGAAGCCAGTATAAGTGGCCAGTGTACATTTTTGAACCTTCGGGAATGCAGTCTGTCGCGTGTAGCCCTGCCTGCATGCGTCGGCTGTTCATTGAGAAACCTCTCAACCATTCATTCCCCCTCCCCAGGGAACATGTCCCACCCCAGGCCTTGGTTAGGGCTTGACCATTTTAACAAAGCCCCGAAGAGAGGCCGCTACACTTACCTGGAAAAAGCAATCAAGATACACAACTGACATCCCCACCCCAACCCGCTGTACTAAAGACTTTAACCAAACCCTTTGTGTGCATCACTTTTAACAGCCGCAGAGTTTGGGCGTTTGGGTACACACACGCACCGTTTATGAAGTCTTCAGCAAAACGGATCGCTGCTCCTTTTCCCCATTTTTTGGGTTCTTTTTTTGAGGCTGTTCGATTTGGCTTCTATGTAACTATTGACTGCCTATTTTTGTCTGGAAGAATTCATTGGATTTTAACACGAGAGGACTGTATGAACTTAGGGTTTTTTTTTTTTTTCGGGTTTTGTTTTTAAAAAGCTGCTGCCTGGGGGGGGCGGAGCAGAGGGATAGATGGAGGGAGGGGCCATTTTTGCAGGAAGGCGTCGGTGACCTGGTCGCAAGAACCGCAGGTGGCTTCTGCTTGCTAGTTGCCTAACGTGGTTGTCATATTTTCCTGGTCCCTTAGTGCAACTAGTTCACTTCATGTTTACACAATTCTTTCTCACTTAGTTTGGTTGGAGGAATTCAGTTCTGTCTTCTTTCAAATCTTGTATAATAAAAAAAAAACCACAGCATCCATTAAAAAAAAAAAAAAACAAAAAAAATTCTAAGCGTCTGTACTTCATCTTGCACGTTGGCACTTAAATCGCGAAGATGATTACATTTTTCAGCACTGTTAAATGTAATCTTTGATCCTCCCCCCCCCTCTCCCCCCCCCCCGCTTATTTCAGTTTCCGGAACTCTCCTCTCCATTTCGTTCCCACCTTGTTGGCCCCTGTCCTTTTTGCTGTGGGTTTGGTGACGCTGTTCGGGTTTCTGATCAGCTTGAGGGGTTTTTACTGTAGTGTACATTGGCAACAAACAGCACACCCTTCGCGGTGATGGGTTTAGGACAGTGTTTCCCAGTCCTTTCTGCGCAGACCCATAGCCGCTCCATGTTTTTGCTCCCTCTGAGCGCCCTTATCAGGACAGTCTACATTTTTGCTCCCTCCCAGCTAGGGAGCAAAAACAAGGACTGTCTCTGGGTCCCCAAGGACCAGATTAGGAAACACTGGTTTAGGATATAGTGAAACCAGCATTATAAATGGAAATCCAGCCCTTTCCAAGCACAGGAGACGTGCTCCCTAGGGCGTAGTTGGCTTTGTAAAGAAATTCAAATTGTATATTTAAAGAATGGACATGTAAAATTAAACACAAATTTTGTTGGTTACAACGCAGTTCAGATGTTCATATTCCTTGTGTGTAGTTTTTTTTTCCTGATTTTTTTTTTTTTTAAACTAATGGCAACAGTGTCTAGTTAAAGTGCAGTACAAAGATGACCTTCAGATCATACCTTTTCTCCAGTCTAATTCCTCCCTGTAGCAGCAGTGTACGACAGCTATTCCTGTATATTGCCTTTTTGCTGGAAAATGTATGTTGAATAAAATTTTCTATAAAATGCTGTGCATTAGTCAACTTTGAACAAAGAAACACTTATGGGAGGGGGGCTGGGTGGGCTTTGCTAGCCCCAGGGGTGTTTTCACCACTTATACTTGATTAGAAACATGGATCTGGGCTCACTGGGCAACCCTCCTCCCTCCATCGCCACTGGCTGTACTACCTAGCCAGCTGTTTCCTGTGCTCAGGATGGAGCCTCATTAAGAGTCGAGGCACTTTGCCTCATGGGTGGTAAGTTTGGTAGCAAACAGCCCTTGAATTATGGGAAAACGTTCCGAGCTGCTGTCAGCACTGGTTCAAGTCCATCATACTTGGAAAATTGCCTTTATTGAATTGCATTTAAAAGTTCTTCAAAACACCATAGGAAGTGATTATTTACAAAATATTCGTACATCTTGGGTTATCCTAAACATTTCTAGGATGACATCTTCCTTGATGCCTAAAAAATGCATAAAAATTACTTCTGATTAACAATCACTCTTGCTTGGCCGTAGTTCAACTGAAGACTGCGATTTTCTGGTACATGCAAGGCTACTGAAAGCACCCATATTGCTTAACTATGCGTGGCGTTGGGTAAAGAAAGGTTGTTTGAGGTTTTCCCTGGCTGTTGAGGAGATCCTAGTGTTAGCAACATTTCTTCTTTTCCACACTTAAGATCTGGTGGCACCTGGGGCAGGAGTGATACACATCTTTGAAGTGTTTCATGCAGAAGGGGAGTAGGCAGCATCCAATCACCAGCCTGCAAGAGAACAGGGTGCCCAATCACAGAGTGCTCAGCCACTGAGTACAACCCAATCAGAAGTGTCAGTGCCTGACAATCCATGGTGGGCATTGTGCTAAGCTACAAGTTAGTGCTAAAGTGATACAACTCATTTTCAGTGAATACAGGCACAGAGAAGCAGCAACCTTACCCACAGAGGATAAAGAGCAAGCACATCAGCCATGCATAGGCTCCAACTTTGTAGGTGACTTCAGTCATGACCTGCTGCTGACAGTTTATGCATGTTGTCATTCCAGGGGAACGAGACAGCTCGGTTTCATAACTTACAAACTTGTTCTTGGATTCGGCTTGGACTGAGGAAAAAGAAGATGAGCTATGCAGTAGCTGTGAAAAGTACTTAACTGCACAGAAGCAGGCAGACCTTAAAAGCTTCACTGCCAATCTTAGTTAAAATTAAAATGGAAAAAATCTCCAAATCAATTTTAAGGCAATATACTCACCGTTGCGATACGGGGTGCTCTCTGGGGGGCTAAATGGCGTGTGCGGATGATAGACCTTAACGTCATCCTTCTCATCCACTGCAGGTGCGGAGAACAGATCGGCGAGAAAACTATTAGTTTTTGCAGGCTGTCAATCTTTTCTAAATGCATCATTTCACCCAAATACGTTGGAGAAAATCTGTTAAACTCTATAACTGTCATAGTGTCTGTGCAAAATCAATGAATTTACACCTTGAAGGGAAAAGCTCCCATGAAGTGACGAGGACTGATACATGGTGGCCAACTCAGCGTTGCAGGTTCAAGCAGGTATGTTTAGTGCATAACCTACAGCCTTAGCCACCTCAGGAAGAATGGAGCAGCTACTTAAGATCAGCAACAAGTGTCCATGCTGATGTTAACTTCTCAAAGTCCAAGGCTAACCTGCATCTGGGTTCAGCCCCAACGTTAGAGCAATCTGATACTTAACTGGAGTTGGTCCCGTAACTGTGTGTATGGCGGTTTGAGAAAAACATGATCACAGAGGATCAGGTAAGCCTTGCCTGGGATGATGTAGGGTGGGGGTATAGTCGCAGGGTCCCCATTCACCGACGTACTCATCTTCTTCAGCTGAAGGATTTCTGGGGGGGGAGGAAGAAAGAGAGAGAGAGAGAGAGAGAGAGAGAGAGAGAACAGTCAAGCATCAGGAGGCAGATTGTCACAACAGGATGCAATAAAATAAAAGTAGGTGAGATCTGCTCGCTGACTGGAACAGACATCAATGCCACACTCCGCTCTAGACACGGACATTGTGACACACATCAGTCTCTGCATCAAGTGAGCCGCGCATCTCAGGTCGGCCCATAGCAGAATCTAGAAGCAGAGCACCGGTCACTGGCTCATATTCCTCGGACGTTCAATTCAAATTTATTTTTAGATGGCACCTTTCTCAACTCATTTGCCCCAAGGCACTCGAAAGGTGTAGCAATCCATCGTTACATAACTTACACAAAATGATGTATGATATGGAAAAGATGGGGAAAGTAAAGGCAGAACACAGAGGAGAGGACCCAGAAATGCAAGTAATGAGAAACAAACACACTCAAACACAAAGCCAATTAGCCGTGTACCATCAACCACATTACAGAAAGGGTTAAATTGGCGCCCCCTTCTGGAACATTTTATATTACACATCTAAAATCCATCCCCTTCCGGGCTAGAATTTTAAAACCCCCCTCGATACTCCACACACTGTCTCACAGCTTACAAGTGACACCTTGTAGGAACAAGCAGTGTTCTGTCACACAACCAGTGACAGATGTACGCGAGTCGCCACACACCCTGCGAGACGGATGCAACAGTGGTCTGGTTTACACCCAGTACTACCAGCAAGACTGCAAACACACTACGAGTTCAACAAGTAGGACACGGTGAGGGGATATCGGAGTAGCGAGAAGGGAATGGAAACTCGGTTTATCGGCTTTTTTGGCGGATCTGACAGGTCGTTTCAGCCAAAAACGGAGGACATTCCTTTGAAGAAAGATGTGCTGACGGCTAAGATTTTCTCAGAGTGCATTTTGACTTTTCATTAAGATCAGTAATCACGCCACTGGCAAATCTAGCCCCAGTCTGGACATTCGTTTCCTTGTTCACTGGCATGATACATAAATGAAACCCAGGAACCGGTGATGTAGAGGACAGGTGCCTGTACCACGCGTGAGGGAACCGCCTAGTAATGATAAAAGGTGAGGCTTCTGCCACCTAGAGCTATGGACATTACTCACCAAGAACTCAAAATACACACGAAAACGTGTCGCTTGGCTGGTTCCTGTTGGTTTCAACCAGGCTTTGGCAGGCATGACGCACTATAATCCTACTCAGAGCGAGTTCTGCACCCTCCGCTCTCCAGTTACATCTCATTAATGCGTTTTCCGCCGAATCCATTTTGCTTTGTTGTGCAGAAATGCTGTACAAAAAAAACCCCCCCAAAATTAAGCTATTTCCCTGGTTCACAATAATTAGCAGTTTAAAGCAAAGCTCCTTAATTCCGGAAGTCCGCACAGACTGTTGATGTTACTCTTACTGTAACAAAACATATTTTCTTAGGTCAAATTCCTCCTCCCCCCCCCCCCCCCCCCAAAAAAGAAAGCAAAGTAACCAGCAAAGTACAGTACGTTACCCTTTTTCTTATAGTATTGTATGAAAAACATTTACTGAAACGCTTCCACTACAAGGATCCCCATAGACCAAGCCTAGTCAACATTGTGGTTCTCTCATTATTACTTATTCAATAAATTCCTCTACAAATCACAATGGGAATCTCGTCCTCCCTCTGTACATCATCCATACAGTGAATCCTCACAGCGTCTAGTGGGTAAACCCTCATGCCTTATCTTCCTGCCCTAAAGTCTATACAGTTAAAAAATAATCCCATAATGTCAAACTTTCTGCTCGATCATGTACATACATGGGAAAATCGGATTCAAATTCCAAGATAAAACACAAAATGGGCCTGGAATGTCAGTCGGTGGCATTTTTTCATCCCTCTGTCATATGTGACACTTCCTGACTTCCTGTCATTCCATAGCAGTCTCTTGCAGTCATTCAGAAAGAAGAGCATGATCTTCTTGTGGAGGTGTGTCTAGACATGGTTTTTGATTTGTAGCTGTAGACTTGTAAAGTCCTTCTGAAGTCAAATTGGTCGTTTTAACACGTTTAAATTAAAAAAGTGAAAAATCCTGCAGGAATAGTGATGATCGATGCACCAAAACCGTCCACGGTACCAATGGAAACTTGTTAAACCCTCAGCAAACTTCATGCGTTGGTTTAAAGGAATCTCACATCAGTCAACCATTCCTTTAAAAAATATAAAAAATTCACTTTTACACTGACTGGGTAAGCTTTCGTTTTGGACACTTCGCTGGGTCACGTTTTAGCAAATAAGCCTCGCACGGTTATCAGAAGGCCAGAAACTGCGTGGAGAAGATGCCGACTCCAAGTAAGATTGATCATGTGAAAGGCCCCGATCGGGCATATTGGATACATAATAATACGCCGGAATGAGGAAATTATGCCGATCTGAGTCCTGGAAATCCCCACGCTGCTATAAATAATCCAAGTCAATCAATCAATTACGCAACAAAAAATAAAAAAATAAATAAAAGCAGCGAGGATGCTTTAGCCTTTTTTAGGTCACATATAGGCGTCACCGGGCACCCTCATAAACACCAGCCGAGTTTAACTTTTCCAAAAACCATGTATAAATATACGAACTTTACTCGGTTGTCTTCCTATGCTAATAATTCATTTATATTCATGATACATTGACATCCATCGTCTGCTTGTATTTGGAGAATTAAAAGGCGACGTATTTAAAGTTAAATCATATGTAGTATTTCCCATGAACTTTAAAACACTTAATATGATGCTTAATTATGTCGTAAAAGTATTAGCAGACATTTAACGGATCTTACCTGTGTGCAGAACAGTGATTCTGTACTAAATGATCAGATGTTAATAGACTGCCTCTATTTATACGGCACCACCTCTGGTGTGAATTAAGAGCGAAATGAATATGCATGGTGCTGAGTCACGAGCCAGCTGATTGGGTCGGTGCCATTCTGTTTGCTTTGCACATCTGAGGAATCCGTCCTACTGCTAAACCTGTTTCTCCCCCGACAAAGGCAGGCTCTGTCACTCGCTGTCCAGGAATGTGCCCCGGTCTGCTTGGGACACTGACTGTCCCGGCGTCACGCGCCCGTATGTCACTAACACATTTCTGCTTTCCTGATTTTTTTGATGAATTTAAGTGTTGTTACGCTTTTTTGATCTGGATTAGTACTGGGTTATTTTTGTGCTCCTCGTGGCTGTCAGAGCTGCAGCTAACGTTGCATGGTAAGAGTAGTGGAACAAGGATATAGTAAATAAAAAATGCTTTATGTTTGTGTTCTGTAAACAAAACCTAATACCGTAAAATATACTGGAACTGTTCCCCTGAGGGATTCTCATGCCATTTACCGAAGTACTTTTAACACCTGTAAACAGTAACCATCAAGCACGTGCAGTGGGGCGGGGGATGCCTGAGCAGCCGCCCCTCGAAAAGTCTGCAGGTCAATGCCAACCATCACGCTATTGCACTCAAAAGTAGGCCTAATTTGGTAATTAGCCTAAATAAGCTTTAAGGAATGCCACTGACGAAATTTTAATTCTACTATTGTTGAAGTTCTAACTTTCTAAATTTTCTAAATATAGTCATTGAAAAAAAAAGCTGAAAAAAATAACTGACGCCATAAAACACATATAAGATACTTATAATTGGATAATAGTAATTGATCTTGTTAATCATCAGCGAAGAGTGATCTTGATTACAACAAAAGTGAATAAATGATTAAAACGTTTGTAATGCATGGTTGTCAGCACTGGCGGAGTCAGAAAATGTTCTGTGTGGCGGCCAGGGTGGGACCAGAGGTCATTTTGGGGTGGAACATAAATCTAAATATGAATACAAGGCATGTTAAGGGAATATTTAAGGTACTTATATTTAACTCTACATTGTATATAATTCAGCCAGTGGTAGAATGATCAAATACACATTTAATGTATAAATTTCTTGCAGTTAATGTAATAACCTTACAAGTAACCTTAAGTACGCGATTCCCAAATTTCCGCATCACTGTTCTGAAAGCGCATGTTTAGCTCAGCAGTTCTATGAGCTCATTCTCTATCAGTGTATCATCAGGGATACAGAGAAACACTAACGTAATAAAAGGAGTGTTTCCTTTTAATCGTTCAGATTTAACCAGAATGCAAAATACGCCGGGATGCAGGGTCACCCCTTGCCACCACCTCCCGGATCCGTGTATGCCAGTTAGGCTATAGCGATCAGTATTTATTTGTGCACATATGTGGGAATTTCCTACATATGTTACTGTCGTGGGTCATACGAAGGGTGTGGTGTTCTGATACTGGTGTGGGAGGTGTATTCACACTCAGACTAGAGGCCGCTGTTTGTGTGAGTCAACTGGAAGATTGCTGTCGCTCCAGCGGAGCCGCATTCCTATAGACGGAGGTCTAAACCGGTTTTTGTGGGGGGATTAAAGTTAGGGGGCCTGAACGGTCTTCTGAACAAAATCGGATCGAAATAGGCATTCTTTATGACAACACCCGCTCCCGCCCTGTACACACCCCTTCCCTTTTCTAGCAGTCGGTGGTACTCGGTACTAGCTTACTACAGAGGTCCACTGTGGTATTTTTTAAGGCGATAAACCTTAAAAATAGCAATAATAACGTTTTGGTCCAGTAACCTGATTTTAATGGGGTATCTTTTATTAATTGTTAATTATTCATCTCAACACTGATGTCTGGGACTTTCTTAAAAAATCCACATAATACACTCCGGTGCCCTCATGCAGAAGCCCAACCGGACGCTCCCGAATTACCTTACAGTCAGGAAAACGTGCGGGCTAATATTCATTTATTGAAATGACGCCATTGGCTCCATCAGATGAATCCTTTGCACCAGTAAAAGCTTTAAACTGACACAACAGGAAATGTATTTGATGAATATTTTATTTAGCTAACAAACCGCTATTTGTGTCACTGTGACCTGAAAGGAAATATCTCGTGCTTATTTTCGAGAAATCCTTCCCTGTCTCAGGGTTGCCGGTTCTAATGCATCAGGCGTGACACTCACGCTTTCAGACGTCTCACGTAAGACATATTGAGACAAATCTATATTATTCTATTATAAACCTAAAATTGGCTACATCAAAAGCCTTGGATTCGTTTGCAAACCCTATACAGACTATTTAAATCTGTTACATACATGTAAATGCGCGTGCAGACGAATGGAAAACCCCACGTCAGACAGCTGACCAAAGCTGGCAACCCTGCTGTTTGTCTGCTTTCTTATATGCGGTTTTGCAAGTTGTTGTTGTCGTTGTGTTTGTGGGGAGGGTTTTTTTTCTCACTTGATAAAAGAGCGTCTTATTTATGGTCGTTGGTCACTTTACTATTTAGCCTATTTATTGTCCTGTTACTTTTTTGCCGTCACGTTATTTTGTATCATTATCTTGTGTCACTGTAAACATGTATGGTACTATATATGGTACGTCAATAAAACCCCTTAATAATAATTCTACTATTGAACAGGAGGAGGCGCTGTGCCGCCCTAGTGTGACGCGTTTCGGACGGTAGGATATAGTGCCGGCTGATAGTGGGACTGTCAAAGTAAAAGGAAATGCAGACTTCCCGTCACGCAACAACGTATTAGACGCTGTTGAAAACAATGATACGAGTAGGAAATTTGGTAAACTGGCAATCCCATATTTCACCCAATGAACAATATTTGTGATACGTAAAGAGTTTTTAAAAAGTTGGTTTTAAATAGAAGTGGGTGCCTGTCCGCATGCGGCAGAGATTGATCTGATTTGAAAGGCTTTCAAGAAATATCTTCAAGGAGCACTGACGTCTGAATGTGGAGAAAATAACTGGTGCTGACAAAAACTGGTTCTATGGGAAGCTAAATTGTCTTTCATTAGTGTAAGATTTACTCATCATAACTTCATTCTTATTAGTAAAAATAACATTCTTACTAGAAAAATATACTAGCATTATATAATTTCTACTAATAAGAATATGAATTCAAGATGTCTGAAATGCAATTCTTACTAGTAAGAATAACCTTTTTTTTCTAGTAAGAAGTCTTATTATAGAGCCCTATAATTTATTTTTTGCTAAGATGAACTCCCATTGTAGATATCTGTAGTTACATTTTGACTAGTATAAGCTACTAGTAAAAACACAATTCTTACTAGTGAAAATAATGATTTGGACTAGTCATAAAAAAACTATAGATGTTTAAAATTCACGTTATCACTAGTAAAAATTAATATTTTTACTAGTTAGAGTGTTATTTTTTACTAGTAGAAATCAAGTCGTGACGAGTTAGCCTTATGCTAATAAAAGACTATTTGGCTTGCCATACTGGTTTGAGTACAGTGTTTAGTCTGGCGTGCCTTTAATGCCATGGTTAATGCTTTACGTGTTTTAATAACAAGTTCTTAGTGTTACCTTTGCATTCTTGAGAACTGAGAAACACTTTCTGTGTGCATTCATCGTGCAACAGTTTAAGCAATAATAAGTTAGAATGTATTCGCGGGCTGAAGTCAGGTCGTACAGTATTTCACACGTGACCCAGTGCCGTAGCCAGGATTTTTGAAATACCGAAGTCAAAAGTGATACCGCTTCCTAGGTGCGCCCTGCAATGGATGTCGTGGTTATTGGAGTTGCAGAAAAAAAGCTGAGGACTTGACCTCGGTGTTCTCAGTGGTAGGTACGGGCAGACATGCACACATCACTCATTCTTAATATTACTGCGCAAACTGTTAGGATGCTCTACACGTCACTGTGCAGAAATATGGGGAATTTATGTTAGAGTGATATTTACTTTTAAAATTCTAAAACAATTTTATTGTTGTAGTCATAGGCGTAGACTTGGCGGGAGGTGGGCACGTCCCCCATTATTGAGATGGGGCGGATTATCCCTCTAAATAATATCACGTCTCATTACATAATTTCATGTTATTTTCTTACACGTTTTATTTGGAGAACCTCTGTCTTCCGTTAAAACGGTTTATTAATTCTCAGCTCCTGCTCCAGCAGGCACACTGTCACCTCCAGGCACGCGAGTAAAGGGCCGATTAACATAGAGAGCGAAGTTCGGGTTTGTATTTAATCTTAACTTTGTGAAAAGCTTGCATTATAACCATCAAGTAATCAATAAAAGGCTACGTGAAATGGAGGAATTTAATCGTCTAATGTCGATGAAGTTTCAAGATAATCTTATTTATTTGTGCAAGCTGCAACTAGCTTGGTTAGATAACAATATAGCACAAATAGCAAGGTTGATAACGCAGCGGTACATAGCGTTTGTGTCGGTTACAATCGTCATCCTACCGTCATTGCAGTTACGGCGTAAGACTGAGCAAAAAGCCCATCAAAAACAGGGCCAGACTTGGCATTTATTTAGTAAACGCCATAGAGTGAGTTATTCAAAAACCGGAAACTCCAGAATCATTTAGCGCTGGTAGAAAGTCCCATTTATTGCCAAGAAGAGATTCAGTAAATCTCCTATATTTACTTTTATGGGTCTCTAGGAGAAGATTTAGTCGCTGTTTTATGTGGGTTGCGTTTCTTAGGATGTTAAGATACTTTGTGAGAGAGACAGGGTGCAGGAAAGTGACATCATAGTGGACCCTGAGCTGAGGTCATTTTCCCTCTGTGCATGGCCTGACATTCGTCGTGGAATCTCGCAAATTGTGCATGATTTTAATAATTCCCGCAAATTCGGTGTGCATAATGCGGCACTTAATGCACTTAAACTACCATATTACTGAAGATGAGTAACCGTACAATAGAAACACAAAATTCACCTCATATATTGCAGCTATAACAGCAACAGTTTACAAAAAAAAAACGAACCGTATACAGCGCGACTACAGAATCGCCTTATAAGGCGACGTGACGTCACACCTCTTATATCCGTCCCCGTAATGTTGATATGAAACCTACGCCCCTGGTTGAATGGGGGTATACATGAGTTAGGGATTAATGTTATTTTACCTTGCAGGAAAAACATTTGCATTATGGGAGAATGAAAAACTACACACACACACACACTCTGCTCTTTTGACCCCAATTGTCCTCCAAGCAGGTCTGTATGAGCTGGCAGACAGTGTCACAGTTAGCAAGTTGCATAATCAATGGGACTGAACCAGGACTCCAGCTCCAATGGTGCCCAACCAGGGCAGCTTCCGGACAAGTTGGAAGGAAGGCAGAGATCATGGGTGGTAAAAACATTAATAGACACATTCATGGACAAACATTGTAGGTCAACATGGCATGTACAGCAGCACAAGCAGCCATAGTTACGGTTTGTTATGTGTTAAGTTGTGGGAAAGCTAAACTTGCAGAAGTAATGCAGAAGATAAGCTGTCAAACTTCCACAACAGAGGCCCTGCAGCAGAAGGGTTTACTGCCAAATGTCACTTTATTTATATGTGGAATGACCACATAACCTGCGTCCTGTGATCTGAGTGTACAATTCGCCTTGTAAACTTAGAACATAAGAACTATACAAACGAGAGGAGGCCATTCGGCCCATCAAGCTCGCTTGGGGAGAACTTAACTAATAGCTCAGAGTTGTTAAAATCTTATCTAACTCTGATTTAAAGGAACCCAAGGATTCAGCTTGCACTACGTTATCAGGAAGACTATTCCATACTCTGACTACGCGCTGTGTAAAGAAGTGCTTCCTTAAATCCAGTTTGAAATGTTCTCCCGCTAATTTCCACCTATGGCCACGAGTTCGTGTATTTGAACTAATGCTGAAGTAACTATTTGGTTGAACAGCATCCAACCCTGTTAGAATCTTATATACCTGGATCATGTCCCCCCTCAGTCTCCTTTGCTTGAGACTGAACAGATTTAGCTCAAGTAACCTTTCCTTGAAGTAATTCTGTTAGGTAGGCGGGTGCGAGACCTTTAAGTACCTAATATTAGGAGAACTTTGACTTCCTGCTCCTGGTGACAGTTGATCTGATGCATTTTGAATGCACTGAAAGGTGTTTAATGCGTGGTGTGAGCTCCCAGATAATAGAACATTACAAAGTCTTACCTCCTGTATACAAAAGCATGGATTCGTTTTTCAGCGTCTCGAATAGCGAGAAAACATCACAGTTTGGCAATGTTCCGTAACTGCAGGAGGCCTGCCTTCGATGCCTCTTCCGTGTGACATTTGAACGACAGGCTTGCATCGACGATGACGTTCAGCTCCTCAGAGTAAAGTGAGGAGGTTACAGCAAACCTGATTTCACTTTGTTCAAGAAAGTAGCAAAAGTGACAAAAGATGGGGGGGGGGGTGATTCAGTGTCATTATTGCTGGACAGGAAATCTGACTTTCTGTGACGTGTGTAATGTGTTTGAGAGAGAGCAAACCTGTGTCTTTAGGGCATCTGTTAAACCCATCTGATGATAGTTTGGCCCCCTTGACGTCAAGTTGGCAAACAAGAAACCCCCCCCCCCATCTTTTTGGAGTATCCAGTGATGGGACGGATCTTCAAGTCTGGCTCCTCCCCACCCACTCCCAGTGCCACTGAATAAAAGCCCCTCCCTCGCTATAAGGGATCCTTTATTCAGGCTCCAGCGGTGAAATCCACATCCTCTCACCTCCATCATGCCGGGCTGCAGAGTGAGAGTGGACCTCATCCTCATCGTCCTCTGCCTCCACACGCAGTTCATCAGTGGCCAGGAGGGGGTCCAGACAGAGCAGCCCAAGCCTGTAATCCACAGGCTCAAGCGTCTGGATGAGCAGGTCAGTTATGAGTAACACTGGACCCGTCTATTCGATTCATTTCAGTCAGGCAACCGGACTCGGTGAAAATTCTGCATGGATGTATTAATATCGTCTCAGCTGTGCTGTCTGCTTGAACATCGTCCTCAAAGCTTTTCACGGCATCCAAGATCCAGGTGACGGCTTAAAGTCACAGCAGAACTATGTACGGTGTTTTTTTTTTTTTTTTTTGATATTCATTTTTCTATTTTTATGCCGTCAAGTCACAGATTCAAGTTTCATGAAACTTAAAACGTGAATCTTGCGCGAATAAAAATAGGAGAAAGGGTATTAAAAAGCCAAAGCCACTTTAGTCCCTGTATACTTGTCAGCTCTTGTCTTGCCAACAGTTAACATGAGAATAACTACATCACATTTGCTGCTGCCCGTCTGTTTTGAATGACCGTTTTCGTATTTCCATCCGCTTTGCAGTTCCGCCGGTTCCAGGAGGTCACTCTCGTGCGCCTCAGTGACATCGCCGCCAACTACAACATCTCCTACAACATAGACACGCGCTTCCAGGAGCTGATGGCACAGTACCAAAGCATCTCCGACATCCTGAAGGAGTTCCAGACCATGACAGCCAATGACCTGAAGAGTCTGAAATTCTGGATGACAAAGTTGCAGAAGAAGACCAAAAAGATGGAGGTGAAGGTCATAGCTCTGGAGAGAGCTGTGAATGAGAACGGCAAGGTCGTGAGGAAGGAGAGCCAGAAGGTCATGTTGTCCAACCTCACCCAGGAGCTCCAAGTCCACAAGGAACAGATGAGCATGATCTCAGCTCATAGTGGACAGCTCCAGAGCAGTTTGAGGACCCTGAGGGACTCCATAAGGAAACAAGAGAAGAAGATCTCCAGGCTGGAGAAACGGCTGTGGGACATGTTTCAGGCCATGGGCTTCCATCACTTCGATTCTGGCTACATCCCCCCAGCTACACCCGCTCGGCGGGAAGAGGATCCCAGGAGCCCCCACCCCATTGAGAAGCTCCTGGCCCAACACTCCAAAGCCCGGAAGTCCAAGGTTGACCAGGGGCCGCTCACAGCCATGCCAGAAGCTGCAGCCCAGGAAGAACCAGAGCTACGGGACGTGCTGCAACTGCCTCTAAGGCACAGAATCCCACATCAGCAGCACACATCCGGGAAACCAGGCAATAGTGTGTATCCCTCAGGGCAGCTAACCACTGGGCTTATCTCCTAGCAGGTCTCATGGCACCCACATGGGCGGCACCTGCACAGCCACATAGCTGTGCAGTCATCTCATCGCCACGCATTCTTTTATATGCTTAAAACCGCACTCAGATCACAGCTGATCGTACTTCAGGAGGTATTCAGAAACAATTAGGTAACAAAGTATCCAAATTTGACAGGTTTGTCATGAAGCCTGCAAACTCCACCCATGTGGAACCCGGGCAGAAACTCGAACCCAGGGCCCAGAGGTGTGAGGTGACAGTGCTAACCACAGTGCCACCCATACCTATAATATCCTTTTGAAAAGCCAGGTCTCCAGCATTCTGACTCTGCTGGGTGGGGGGGGGGGAATAAAATTTTATATGATGGAAATTTTTGCTATTGTGATCAAAGGGGGGAAGCTTATGTAAACAAAGAACTTAATCTATCTCAGTTATAGACACCAGAAATAAAACACTGGAAAGTGTATTATGATTAGAATTTGCAATGTGAAAGCACAGAGAATGAGGGCAGGAATTGTGAAATATTTTTGACGATTCTAACAGGAAGAATTAAAGCCTTCCAGCTCCTGTAACTGGAATAACATTCAGACTTCCTACTTTCCCTCAAAATGCCAGGTTTTTCCTAAGAATGTGATTTTTCTGCGGAGCCTCTTCCTTATGCATCCCGGATACTCTTGGTAGAACTCAGGGTTTGAATAACACTCTGAGAAACGCAAAGGCATCTCCGGTGAAGCAAGTCCAAGCTACGCTAGACGCTGGAACGTCACAGAATCTAGAGCAAAATAACCGAAGTATTTACAAGGCTTTGGAGGAAGGAAGACATGCCACATTCAAAAGGGAGAGAATCACTGAAGTGGAAGTTAGATCATTTGCTTTGGGCCTTTCAGTCATTCCCTGCCACATGCTTTTATGCTGTACAATCAAACCCATTCAAGTGGCTCGGTATGATGTGACCAGCAGAGGTGGAAAGTTCAGGTCCAGAAAGTACAAATCCAGACCAAGATTTTGTTTCAACCAATCAGTTGAGTCACTCTGTGACTGTGACTCTTCATGCTAAACTAGTTGGTTGAAATAAAACCTTGGTCTGTATTTGTACTTCCTGGACCTGAACTTTCTACCTCTGGTTATCAGTAATGGCTGTTCATTCCTATGACAGATTCAGTGTACAGTTTACAAATTTGGAGTGAATTTCCATTCTATCCTTCCGTCTTATGTAACTGCTTGTCTGGTAGAGGCTATTGGCGTCCCTGGCATCTCTCCCAGGATCAGAATGCCCAGGTCCATTGCAGGGCAGGGCAGGGCACACACACTCACACCATGGACCATTTCGAGACACACTCACTCACCTAACTGCATGTTTTTGGATGGCAAAAGCAAACCCTCATAAATGGGGTGAGAGCATAGAAATTCCACACATACAGACTCGCAGTTCAGGTATCAATATCTTTATGGGGATTCTCCAGTGATTTATATGGGAAACGCCTAATCCCAACAATGACGACCGTAACCCTAACCCAGCCATAACCTTAACCATAAGTAACCAAAACAAAATGCAAGACTTTTGACAATTTTTGTTTTTTGATTACACTCACAGATTTTTCATAAAATTGGCTTTACCCCCCTGTGGGGACTGGAAAAAATGGTCTCCACAATGTCAAAATAACAGGTTTTTATCACATTGTGGGGATACACACACTCATGCCCCCTCAAACCGTCACTCACAGCCATACAGACACACACACAAACACAGGTAGGGGTGGACATCAATGCCACTGGGCCCTCGCCTCGCCAAACTACCAGTGAATTCGTTATGCTATTCAGATTCGGAGAGTCTGGCAAGCCCTGTTCTGAGGGACTATTCTGCTCTTCTTTTTCCCTCCCCCACAGTATGCAACGTGAAGTCCATGCTACTGTTCCCCTCTGCCTCGGTCCAGAACTACGTCACCTTCAGAAAGGGCATCCCCTTCGGGATCCACGAGCTGTCCATGTGCACCTGGCTGAAGCTGAGCGCTCCCTATGTGGGAACCCTGCTCTCCTACGCCACTGAGGACAACGACAACAAGCTGATTCTCTATGGGCGCAACTCCAGCCAGCCCAACAGCATGGACTTCGTCATCGGCGACCCGTCGTATCGCCAGCTGCCCACGGCGAGCCTCCTGGGTGGGGACTGGCACCACCTCTGCGTCATCTGGTCCGCCGCCGAGGGCCGGTTCTGGCAGTACGTGGACCGGCGTCTCACCTCGGCCGGCTCCAGGTTCCAGAAGGGCTACGAGATCCCACCGGGGGGGTCACTGGTGATGGGCCAGGAACAGGATTCAGTGGGCGGGGATTTCGATGCGGCCGAGGCCTTCGTGGGTCGGGTGGCCGGCTTTGCCCTGTGGGACCGGGTGCTGAATCCTGGTGAAGTTTCTGCAGTCACCACGGGGAGGTCTCTACCCAGAGAACCCATTCTCACCATGGACGATGTGGACCAGCTCAATGGCTCTGTGCAGCTGGTGGACTGTGCCTGTCTGGAACACTGTACTTAGAACCCAATTTGTCTTCTGAGGGTACTTTAACATCTAGCCAGCCTGGAAGACCACAAACTATCCAAATGCTTGAGCCACATGCATGCTGTCCATTGCACACATGTTGGGGCATATTTAAGAAACTCACGGAACCTTGTGTATCTAAAGGCATATGCACTGTTCTTGATAGGAACCTTATATGGAAATCTGTTCAAGAACAAATATAATAGCAGTATGTAAACACTGTTCGTTTCTTTGTTGTTTAGCATCATATTTCTTATTTCATTCTCTTTATTACAATCAAGCAAATTTTTTTCACTGTTTGCATTTCATCGAGGTGTACTAAACACAAGCCCTGTGTTTTGATTCCAGATAGGTGGTGCTAATGTTGTTTAAAATCCTTTAACGCAGTGTTTCTTCCTCAGGGACCCCCGGACGGTCCCTGCCAGACAGCTGGGAGGGAGCAAAAAACGTGGACTATCTGGGGTTTCCGGGGACCGGTTTGAGACACACTGTATTAAAGTTACAGATGTTATCAATTATGTCGTTCAAGTTTGTGGAACTATGAATACGACATTTCTGAGCGATATCTGTCATTTCAACATGGAAATTCTAAATAAAAGTTTTTTTCTTGAGTGAAATTATAGTGCTTGGATGTTGTTTTGCCTTCTATTAGCTTGAATAATTGTTACGTTTTAGATTTTATCTGCAACAGTCCTTTGTATATTGTTATACGGGTTGCAATGATTTCTGCAAAACTTTGTGAGGCGGTACCAAAAATATCGATCATTATCGATATTATCTGCCGTATATCAATATCAAATAAAAATGGTCAGTAAATGTCTAGTGCAACAACGTGAATAACATTTGTTTCTTCTCGGTTTGTTTTACAATTGGTAAGTATCGTGCCTGGCGAGACTTGCGTGTCCCTATAATGTCACGACGCCCCATCAAACGGCGAGATAAATTTCTAGGACGGTCTCTCAAACGTGCTAAGGTGTCTTTCTTTTTTCGGTGCCATGAAAAAAAAACTTTACGTTATGTTATTCACATTACATTTCTAATATAATATGTTGATCTAACATAAAAAGTCAAACGTTAAAAGCAGTAATGTGGTTACTTTAGCATGCATATACAAATAGATATGAAATTTATGCGGTCGTTTAATTTCCTTTTAATTAATTTCAAGTTGACTGGCTGAGCACTGCAGCGCTTGACTGCTGTAAAACGAATTGTGCTGCTACCCTGTTTGTCACGAGGGGCTTACCGTAGTCTGGGTGCTTCCTCGTCACGTGAGTGCTGGTCACGTGAGTGTCATATTGGAAAGTGCGGCTCTGCAGCGGAGGACTGGGCAGCGGACTTGCTGCGATAGAAAAACGCCGCGGGTGAATCGGTGGTCGGCTGTAGTCGCCGTGCAGTGTCACCATTATGGCGAACATCGCGAAAAAAGTGTCGTGGTCCAGTCGGGGTGACGAGCCGGCCCAGGGGGAGGGAACTCCGCTGCTTAATGGCACTGGCGCAGCAAGATATTCCAGACAGGTAACTTGTTTGTTTACCCGGTATCTTCCAGTTAGTCCCCCGTTAGCTACCAACAAGGCAAGATCAAATCTCATTCTAATTAGCAAGTTGTCGAAGTGGTGTAGTTTTGGTTGTTTGTAATACAAGCCAAGTTTCATAACCATAAGTGACTCATTCATTCGTGACAAATGTTCCCCAGCCCGCTGCAATACTTTTTAATCATCTGTCTGATATGCTTAACGTAACGGTAATTAAGTCCCTTTCATGTTTGTTGCTGTAATGTAGCGAAGTTTTTAGTGGGTTAAGTTGGCCATTGTGTCCTCGATCCTCCTGAAACTGGGCGCATACTCTAGTTTTTTAATTATCCACGAAGGGACGAAGTTAGGCTACATACTTAGAGTAAAGGCAGACAGTTTATGTTGCGAAAGTATCAGGTTCAATTGAACTTTTTTTTTCCAGACTTGTAAACTTTCTTTTTCGTCTGATACATTTTGACTCTTTTTACAGTATTAAGATTCATTAACTGTTTAGCTTGCTTACATTATATTTCATTAAATGACATTTAGAGTTCATATGTTTAATGTTGTCCTTTAAAGAATGATCCCCCTATGATCAGTAAAGTATTTTCTTGTATTGTCTTGCCTTGCCTTATCTTAATTGTTTAACTGTCTCAAGATTTTACTTGGCTAAAACGTCCTTTCTCTGTCCAGTTTCCTGGTGATAAGCTCTTTCACGTAGGAAGACTCAGCACCGTGGACCTTGAAGAAGAAATAGACGAAGAGGTAATCTTGGAGGTTTACCGAATTTCCTCTTTTTCATGCAATTTTTTTGTGATCCGCCTTATTTTTGCGTGTCTGTATTTCTTTATACCTGGATGCAGCATGTGTTGTATCAGAACTTTTATTTTAATTGTACTGCTTTGGATTCAGAGTGTGACAGTTGCTGTAATGTGACACACATGCTGTTTGTGGACCAGATTTGGTGCCTTACTGCTTACTGCCCAGCTTAACGAACTCGCGGGCCCTTGTGCAAGACTCCGGGAACCGCTGTGGTCCGTTTCTCTTCCCGTCGCTGTTGCACACCGCAGATTGCGCTAATTTGGAATTTTAGTTAAGAGGAAAAAAAAAACTGCATTTACATACATAGGCACAGGATATCAGGCAGCGTTTGAGTCAATGCTGTGATAAGACCTGTTTTTTGGTTAACCTGGAGCAACTAGCAAATCTGTTTCTTGGTAATAAGTGTAGGCAGTGATTTAAAAACCCAGTCGTCCTCATTCTCTCACAGATCTTTAGCTGTTAATCCTACTGTGCAGCAACTTGCGAAATAGAAGCCCTCAGTGTTTGGACAACGCCCTCCAGTCATGCAGCGTTCATTGGAAATCCCTTGTGTGTGTTTCTGGTTACTGTCTGTACTTCCGATTAGGCCCACAGAGAAGTTAGATAACTTAATGATCTCTCGCATTATTCTGTGTGCAGGAGTCTGTCGTTTCCCGGCCAAAGGAGATTCCACACAACGAGAAGCTCCTTTCCCTGAAATACGAGGTAAAGGGCCAGCTTAGTTTTTCCACATTAAATTCATCAAGGACCCCGGTTTCGACGCCTGCCACGAATGCTGTCGTGTTCAGCGAGGGCCACGTTTGTGTGTTTCAGAGCCTTGACTATGACAACAGTGAAAATCAGCTGTTTCTGGAGGAGGAAAGACGGATGAGCCAAATGGTCGGTCTGACCGCTAATTGATAGGCACTAACTAGTGTCAGTGCTAACGATGATGCTAACATTGGTGCTAAACTAGCATTGGTGCTAACGTTGACGCTAATGATGGTCCCCCCCCCGGTCATCTCCTCGGGTCATGGCCTCTGTAGGGCTTTAAGTGCCTGGAGATGAGTCGCTGGCTGGTGTGCGCCCTCATTGGGATCCTCACCGGCCTCATCGCCTGCTTCATCGACATCGTGGTGGATAACCTGTCCGGTCTCAAGTACCAAGTCATTAAGCAGAGTATCCTTCCAACAGGGACGAGTGTCTGTGACCTAGATGCCTTTTGGAATTTTTTTTTTCCTTAACCTCTTCTGTTTTCGCTCAGATATTGAAAGGTTCACAGAGACGGGGGGATTGTCCATCTCCCTGATCCTATGGGTGCTGCTCAACTCCGCTTTTGTCCTGGTGGGCTCGGTCATAGTAGCCTTCTTTGAGGTAAGGCACAGCCTCACTACCAACCTGGCGTCTGATTGGCTGAACCAGCGGGGGGCTGGATCAGAAGACCCCGTTGCTCACCGATTGGTTGATCCCCGTTTTCCTGTCAGCTTATTGGTACTCTCTTTCTGTGTCTCTCAGCCTATTGCAGCTGGAAGTGGAATTCCCCAGATAAAGTGTTACCTGAACGGAGTGAAAATACCCCGTGTTGTGCGCCTTAAGGTAACAGGCTGATGTGTTAGCCAATCCCCTCAAGTCTCCTCCGGGGTGTGGTGATTCTGTGAAAGACTTGTCTGGTCAGATCCATGATACCGTTAACTTCTGTGTTTGTCTGGCCATTACTGCAAGGCCAGATTCACTGTATTAGAGTAGGACAAAAGCAGTAAATCTGAGTTTGTGACATTACTGTTGCCCCCCCACCCCCCTGTGTCCAGACTCTTGTGGTGAAGGTCTGTGGAGTGATTTGTTCAGTGGTCGGCGGCCTCACCGTGGGGAAGGTAAGAGATTCCATTCCGTACCACTGTGTAGTCAAGGACCACTTTGGCAAAATGGTGCTAAGCATCTCTGCCCCCCCCCCCCCCATGTGTCTGAAGGAAGGACCCATGATCCACTCGGGTGCTGTGGTGGCGGCTGGCATTTCCCAAGGCAGGAGCACGTCTCTGAAGAGGGACTTCAAGGTCAGATGTTCCTCCATGGTCTAGTTGTCTTCGTCTACATTAAGAGTTACGGTTAGGGTCTCGTCCATCTTTCCTGAGGCTCTGTAGAAGCCCTCAACTCAGTCACCAGTTTGTGAAGATTTTGATGAATGAGATCCCTCAGATCATAAACGATAAGAATCCTCTCCTGATGTCTTCGGCTTGAGCTGCGGCTGCTCTGGCTTTTCACAATGGCGCCCAAAGCTTCTTTTGAGAGCAGAACCCTGAGTCTGATTCACCTGCAGATCTTCGAATACTTCCGGCGGGACACAGAGAAGAGGGACTTTGTATCGGCGGGCGCGGCTGCAGGGGTGTCTGCCGCTTTCGGAGCTCCTGTGGGTAAGACCCGAAGCTCTGATCTCAGATCAGTTCCATGCCTCCAGAATCTAATGTTACCCTCAAGGAAGAAGGGAAGCTATGATGAGTAAAAAAAAGGTTATTAGAGTGTCCTGTCAGCGTTGGGCTTCTTCGGCCTCCGCCATTGATTTTTCGGTTTCAGGATGGAAAGTACAAGGTGGCTCTGTGTTGATGAATAATCCAGGAAAAAAATGCCACAAAGGCATGGAGTCACACCAGTGGAGTCTTATCCTTGCAATAAAGACCCCTGTATGACCTTTGCTGAATATTTCCAGTTTAGTGGAGCTGATCTGTGAGTAATGCAGTTATGCAGCAGTTTCTGATGGTTTCCGGTTTTGCAGGTGGTGTCCTTTTCAGCTTGGAGGAGGGAGCCTCCTTCTGGAACCAGATGTTGACCTGGAGAATCGTGAGTGACGTTTCCGATTAGCATACCTGATCTCCTTGCCCCGCCACGGGGCTCTGGTGAAATGTAACTATTCAGTGACCCGTATCTTTCAGTTCTTCGCTTCCATGATCTCGACCTTCACCTTGAACTTCTTCATGAGTATCTACCACAACAAGCCGGGAGATTTTAGTAACCCAGGTCTCATCAACTTTGGACGCTTTGACAGCGATGTAAGTTTCCCATTTCTGTCGGTGTTGTGATGTAGATTGTCCTTTTTAAAAGTCTGTAGATGGAATCTTGAAAATCAAAATATTGGGCATCGGTAATTGATCTGGTTGTCTTGGCCAATGGTATGCTGTCCGCAAGTCAAGTAGCTCTTGGGAGATGTCGGCCGTTACCCTCTGACATTGGTTTCCTGCCTCCCGTTAGTCAGTGGGGAAAATGTGATGTTTATGGATGTCTGGACAACTTAGAGTGGAGAGCATTTTATAATCATTACCTCGTTTGGGAAAGGCGAAAGAAGACGGTATAATTTTGACCAAAATCCAGAATGAGACCAAGTTCACACTGTTCCCGAACATGTTTTGGTCTTTCCTGTCCGTGCCGTTCAAGAAGGGGCTGATCTGTGAACTTTATGGGGAAACAAGGGTGAGAGAGAAAAGGATGAGCTGTTATTTCCAGAAAGGGCTCGACTCGGTACCCTGTCACATGAGCAGTGATGTATTTTTACCTGCCTTCTGGTCACATGGGTCGGAAAGGAAACCATGAAACGTTTGTTGGGGGACTTGGACACAGCCCCCACCCCGCAGCGCATGACTTTCCTGGGAGGCCCCCTGGGCTGGAAATATAGTCATCACCTCGGTGGACATGAGTACCCGCGCTGTTTTCGTTGGGCCTCCTGGTTTAGGTAGGCATGTTAGCCATGGCTGTGGATGTTTCTCGTTACAAGAGAGGCACCTGTAGCAGTTTACATGGTATGCAGATACGGTTGTTTATTTTATTTTTTTTAAACGCAGCAGAATTTTTCCCGCCTTCGCTGCCTGAAGTTTTTGGGAAACGTTTGCCCCGGATGCCCACTGTATGCTTCCTGTAGGATCACAACACGTTCACCATTTTTTTAAAAATTATACACTACTGTGCAAAAGTCTTAGGCAGGCAAAGAAAATGATATTTAGATTATCCTCGTGTTGGTGTAAAACTATGATATTATGCCTGTCAAAGTGTGTCAACTTCGCCATTTCAGAACCTCTGCTAAAATCATCCTAGTATTTGCAGCGACCGTCCAATGCAGCCATGTGTTTTTTTTGACTTGGCCACCAGCACACCTCATACAGCTAGTCAGTCTCTCACTGACTTTTTAAGCCAGTATATTTAATTTTTTTTAATTCAGCTGTTGGTGAAATTTAACAAAATCATGGAACGGCTGAGGTGCCCCTGAGGAGAAGTTTGGGAACTGAAGCGGTGTTCATCTAGCCATCCAACTAGATATCAGTAACTTTTTAGAAAATAGAAGAAATTACTCTATATATATATATATATATATATATATAAAAATAAAATTAAATTAAAAAAAAAAGAGGCAAACAAGAGGTGCCCCCATGTGTGTAGTCCTGTAGGGTGTGGTGATGTCATTTGCATGTTTGACTGGAGGATTCTGGGTATTGATTTTTTTTTCTTTTTTTTTACCCCGCCCTCAGAGCACGGAGTACTACCTGTATGAGATTCCTCTGTTTATCGTCATGGGAGCCTTCGGTGAGAGAGAGAGAGAGAGAGAGAGGGAGCGTCTTATTGTGGAAACCCAAACCTTGCTCTTTTACATCTTAACGGACTGGTTCTGTTTCTGGTTTTCTCATGCCGGGCCCATGTCTCTTTCCCCCCCGCAGGTGGATTGCTGGGAGCACTGTTCAACGTCCTGAACTACTGGCTCACCATCCTCAGGATCAGGTGTGCCTGTGTGCGTGTGCCTGTGTGCGTGTGTGTGCCTGTGTGTGTGTGTGTGCGTACTTCTGTGCGCATGTGTGCCTGTGTGTGTGTGTGTGTGCGTACCTCTGTGTGCGTGTGTGCCTGTGTGTGTGTGTGTGTGTGCGTACCTCTGCCTGTGTGTGTGCACGTAAGTGAGGCCTGTTTGGTTTTTACTGTGTCACGCCTGTCTGAAACTTAGGCATCTTAACACTTGAAATTAAATAATTAAATAAATATATCCCGAGACTGTGGGGCTGACCTTGAAACTGCCCCACACTGGTTTGATGCAAATGAAAGTTGTCCCACAACAAAATCATTAGCTGAGCCACCATGCCCCCCCCCCCCCCCCCCCCCCATCCCCAGGTATATCCACCGGCCCTGCCTGCAGGTGATCGAGGCCATACTGGTTGCTGCCGTGACGGCCACTGTGTTCTTCACTATGATCTACTTCTCCAACGACTGCCAGCCCCTGGGGGAGGATCAGCTGGAGGAATACCCCTTGCAGGTAAGGCAGCTGGAGGTGGGCTCTCTGTGATTTCATTGGCTGAACAGCTGAGAGGGTGTGTATCCTGTCCTCAGGCCTGAACCTCCACTTATCCCTCTCACAGCTGTTCTGTGCTGATGGCGAGTACAATTCCATGGCCACGATCGTCTTCAACACCCCGGAGAGGAGTGTCCGCAGCCTGTTCCACAGCCCCGCAGGTCCGTGGAGTTTCCAGCACGTGTTTCAGGGCAGGATGGGTCGTGACCTGAAGCCGGATTGGTCGCCCCTGTTGTGCCCTTCTTCTGGAAGAGATTATAATTACAGTCCGTTGTCCATCTTTAGAATGAACACCTGTGTTTGATATTGGTGACAGGCTGGCTAGGTCCGGGGCAGCTGTTTGAACAGTCAGACTCGTCTGCCACCTCTGTCGTGTCGTAGGTTTGTTTACGGGCCGCTTCTGGCTGATTGTTTTCCCAGACAGACAGCTAAACCCATACACACAATCCTCCTCAATTATTCAAGGCTTCCCTCATTTGGGATGGGGGGACTGTCACCCTGCCTGGGGAGAACAGGAGCGCTTCTCAAGTGCCCTGACGAATGCCACCGTAGGCAAGTTCGAACGGCACTAAACTGTGTTCATCCATGCCCTCTAGTGGATGAAAGACATACCAAAGTAACATGGCTTGGTCTTGATCGGCTCCAAATTGCACTTTACACCAGGTAGAAAAATGGAAATGATCATATGAAAAATGCCATTCATCATGAAATAATTTCTGTACACCTGTATCCTCATTACAAGGGTGAATCAAGTAAAACTAGCTGGTTTCGCTAGATTAGCGTTCTTGGGGATCAACTACATGATCAACATTTTAGCAAAAACGTGGGAAACACTGACTTAGGTGATGAATTCCACCACCACCACCCCCCCCCCCCCCCCGGCAGGTTCCTACAATCCCGTGACCCTGGGAATCTTCACCATCACCTACTTCTTCCTGGCCTGCTGGACATACGGCCTGACTGTGTCCGCCGGGGTCTTCATCCCCTCGCTGCTCATCGGCGCCGCCTGGGGGCGGCTCTTTGGCATCTTGCTGGCCTCCATTACGCCGCACAATTCCATACAGGTACATCAGGACGGGTCGCCGTTCCTGGGGAAGCGCCGTATAGCCGGTGAGGCGGCGTGGTCCGCTGGCGGAGGAGGGGCCGTCACGATAGCAGAGAGAAACCTCACAGTGGCGGCGTTTTCCACTGACCTTGATTTTTTTGCACATTTTGAAGAAGCAAAACTGAAAATCCGTTAATGGGTACGATTATATTTCAGGAGGACAAGCCCTCAAACGCTTTCAGTTTGATTGAAGTGGTTTTTGTGGCGATTCGCAAAACTGAAATGGAAGCCGATTTTGCGAACTTGTTGCTGTGTAGGACACGATGACTTGGTTCTAGAGCTCGTATCTCATGAAAAGCTCAATCCATGTTGAGGCACGGAATCATAAATTGCAGGTGTTGTTTCCATGATGTTACTTAATGGAAACACCCTTTATGCAATTTCACTTTGTCAACAAATTTGCTTGTTTGTGCAGAACTTTAATGGAAACGCTGCAGGTTTTGATATATTAAGGAAATTGAACGGGGTCTTTAGAAGTCAGAGGGCCTCCTTCAACACCCGCTTTAGATTGATTTCCTCTTTGTTGTCCAATCAGATTTACTCTTTAAGCAGTCACGTGACTCTTTGAAGGTGCCCTATTGGTTAGTGCTGTATCGATTTCCTGGGCCGCCCAGCGTCATGTCGGCATAGATGTAGTTTAACATAATGTTTGTTGGAAGTAAAGCCCCCTCGAAGTTTTTGAATGAGCATGTTTTATGATTTGTGGCGTTTCGTTTGACAGACCTTGGCCGACCCTGGGAAGTACGCTCTGATTGGAGCCGCCGCCCAGCTTGGTGAGTGTCCGTCCGCGGTCAGCCTGCTTTCAGAGCTCGTCTGGAGGTGCATGGAGGCACATGAGGTTTCGGGTTTGCGTCTGTTTACGAAGGTCTTTGCCAGGTGGGATCGTGAGGATGACCCTCAGCCTGACTGTCATCATGGTGGAAGCCACCGGAAATGTCACCTACGGCCTACCCATAATGCTGGTTCTGATGACGGCGAAGATCGTGGGCGATTATTTCGTGGAGGTCAGTGTTGACGTTTCGGGTTGGAGCGGGTTGGTCCATTTGGCATTATGTGTGAGCCTGTCAGCGAGTGATGAGCTCATCGCCTTTCAGACCGTGCAGAACTTGGAATCGGGCCAGTCGTGTTTCGTTAACTGCTCCGGTCTCATGTTTGCTTTTGGTGTGGGTGGTGCAGCTAGCCACCAGTCTGACTCCATCTTTTTTTCATCTGTCCTTCCAGTGACTGATTTTGAGAACCCTTCCGTTGTTTTTGCACAGCTGTCTAACTTAAGGTGGCACATCATGCTGTGACAGCTCGTTTCGCTTCTCTGTTCCTCAATGTGCCAGCAAATCTGCTTAGAGGAAGTAAAACTTCAAGGGGTGGCAGCTTATGAATGTTGTGCAGATGTGATCCTAAGCTCTTCTGAGTGACTCGAATTTTCCCACAGGGGCTATACGACATCCACATCAAGCTGCAGAGTGTGCCCTTCCTGCACTGGGATGCCCCAGCCACCTCCCACTCCCTGACTGCCAGGTATATTGCCCCCTACAGGATTTTCCCTGCTAATGCTTCAATGAGCCCAGTACACGCCTTTAGCAAGACATTGGTGCTTCATTCTCACTGTATATTCAGGTTTGGTGTGTCTGTCCATTCAGGGAGGTTATGAGCTCTCCAGTAACCTGCTTCAACCTGGTGGAGAAAGTGGGCACTATTGTGGATGTGCTCAGCAACACCTCGACCAATCACAACGGGTTCCCTGTAGTCTCCGGGTTGAGTGATGGCTGTGAGGTATGTCCCTCCCACTAGGGGTGATTTTGTTTTCCTGGAGATTTGTCACATGATGTACTTTGGGGCTTTGCTAATCTGAATTTTGTGCTCTTAGCCAGGGAAAATCTGTGGCTTAATCCTGCGTTCCCAGCTTATCGTGCTCCTGAAACACAAGGTGAGTGTGACCTAAGGTTCCTGCAGAGGTCAGCTGAATAAGGAGCTTGTCTGTCCACACTAACACCTATCAGGGTGCTTGGTGTATATGCATGCCTGTGAATGACAGTGCAGCTGACCAATGAGGGGTTTGATTATTGAATACCTGGATGTGACTGGCAGTGCGATTGGCCAATGAGGGGTCTGTTTACTGCGTACAATGTTGCGAATGGCAGTGCAGCAAGCCAATGAGAAGTGTGCTCATCCACGTTGTGACCGGTGTACTCTTTTCAACCAGGTGTTTGTGGAACGGGCTCGTTCTCGTCTCAATCTGCGCAAACTGCAGCTGAAGGACTTCCGGGATGCCTACCCTCGCTTCCCTCCGATCCAGTCCATCCATGTGTCCCAAGACGAGAGGGAGTGCATGATGGACCTGACGGAGTTCATGAATCCCACCCCCTACACTGTCACGCAGGTACTAGTCTCAGTCTCAGCCTTGGTCTTGGTCCTTGAGAACCAGAGACACATTTGACTAAACAGTCATGTTCTGCGACTGTGTTCTTCTGCCTCTTTTTCAGGAGACGTCGCTTCCTCGTGTCTTCAAGCTGTTCAGGGCCCTTGGTCTGCGGCACCTCATTGTGGTGGACAGTGACAACCAGGTGCGTCTGCCTTGCGAGGTCCTCAGGCCTTCGTCATCTCCAGCACATATCTCCATTCTCATTGTAAAATTCGAAAATTACTGCATCGGTTTTCAGCCAGTGGCCGTTGGGCATCCATCTAGATCAAGGTTATCACCATGGTTTCCTGTGCTACTCCCACCCCTCCCTCATAACATAACCAGCTATCTATGCCCTGTTCTACGTACCAATCATGTTCCCGGTGCCCAGGTGGTGGGACTGGTGACGCGGAAGGACCTGGCCCGTTACCACCTGGGCAAAGACGGCCTGGAGGAGCTGCAGCTGGCACAGACGTGATGCGTGGAAGGCGACTGCCGCGCTGCTCACCAGGCCAACCCCCCCTGCCCCCAGTCAGCCCCCGCCAGAACCCGCACCGGTCGTGCATTTCAGCAAAGTCCGGAACCCGGGATGCCAATGACTGACTTTCTGGTTTCGTTCACCGAGGGTTGGTTGTGATGGGGGAGGGGTTCGATTCCATGTGTGTTTTGCGACTTTTTGTTGCCCCCTCCCAGTTTGCACATAAAATAATTTATCCGTTATGTTTTTAAAGCACTTCAGAGAGAGTGAGAGTGAGAGTGAGAGTGAGAGTGAGAGTGAGAGTGTGTGTGTGTGTGTGTGTGTGTGTGTGTGTGTGTGTGTGTGTGTGTGTGTGTGGTTCTACACACACTTGGGTGTCAATCCCGCTCTGTGGTCATTTGCAAAGCTTTGGTAGCATTGTGATATACATTAGTGTAAATGTGTAAAAAGCATTTCAAGCTGTGTGTGTGTGTGTGTGAGAGAGAGAGAGAGAGAGATTAGCCAGGCCAATAACGTTCCTCCTTTACTCAGACTGTGGTCTATTGACAGAGGGTACCACAGTTTTCTTGTGACTTTAGCTTTACTTTAGGGGAAGTTAATTTTCCTCTCCCAGATAATTGTCTTGCACATTGTACCATTAACCAATGCCTCCCACCCCTCCCATGCCAGTGTAGGTAAGACCAACCCTGCCCCCCCCCCGGAAAAACCCTGACTCGCTTTGACCTTTTTCTCTCATGCTGGATGCTAGCGGTTTTTAACATACAGTGTTTTTTTCTCGTGAATTCGCCCATCGGCTGACTGCCACACTGCCTGCGTCCTCCCCCACCCACGCCAGTACGTGACAGTATGTATCCCCCCCCACCCCGGGTGATTCTCCAGGTCCTGTGTTTTTGACGGCGATTTGTCTCTTGTTGCGCCGTACAGCCTCTAGGTGGCAGAAACCCTGGTTTCTGATATATACCTGAATAAATTATGCAAATCGGGGTCAGGTTTACATGGGTCGGGTGCCAAACAATGCCAGTAGTGTGTGTGTGTGTGTGGGGGGGTGACTTCACAGGTGCTCTCCTGAAAATGTGTGTATATCATTGTTTTTAAATGGCACTTACTGAAAGCAGAGTGGGGTTCAGGGCAGCTTAATGATTTGCAAGGTGACCATGGGTCGTGTTTGGCCAAGGGGGCGCTAGTGTGTTGAGGAAAGGAACTTATTCTGGTCTTTGCAGGCTGTGCTAGAAACCCAAACCCACTCCCATGGCTGTATGTGGCTCCGCACTTTAAATGCCTCTTACCCCACCTCGTTTCCCATCTGCGCCCTACAACTTACAAATCCTTGCAATGTCACGTGCAAGGGGGCCCCCTACTGGCCAAGCAAGGCCCTACAGTCGCTGGTGCCCTTGGGGGTCCAGCCGTACAGTTTTTGCCAACAGCAGAGTTTACACTTTGACTAGTTATGTGCTGTTTAGTTATTTTGTTTTTAATTAAGGTGAACTTGCCTAAGTGACCCTGATCAGTTAAATAGGGTTTTTACCCACCCAACAAGCCTATCGAAAATGGACATACCAGTTAAACGGTAAACGATGTGAATCCCTTAGCAGATTTTGATTTTATTCTGAATATTAAATGTCGTGTTTTAACTCAACCTTAAATAAATTAAAGTATCTCCATTTTAAAGAGCACTGTGACTGGATGAGAGAATTGTTTCGGCGTTGGCAAGTACCACCTTAGCGTACATTTATAGAGACGGCTGAAATATACTGGATAATTTTGCATAATTTTTATTTTGCCAAGCTTGATTTTCTTCTGTGATTTCTGAAATCTAATAAAGGTTTTGATGCATATGCCTATTTGTATTGCACGAGTCAGTCATGCTGTTTAATAAGAATCATTTGTATTTATACAAACAATGATAAAAAAATTATTGTATTAAATGGCGTGTTTGATGATACTGCTGGTGACTCCGTGGCACTCTTTGAGCAACGTGTCCGTATCCTAAATTTCTACCTTCTGACACACAAATTCTCAGACTAAATGAGATTACTGCAGTCCCGTTGCCGGGGTAATGCAATTGTTTAGGTGGATGTCGCTGAATGCATTTCAGTGGGAGGTCCAGAAAGCCTGGGACGCGATTTGACGGGGTAGAAATGAGATGAACGGTTCTGTTGTACCTTGCAGATTTGTACCTTGCAGATTTCCCTCGATTTGCTTATTAGTTGCTGGAAATCAATATTTAAAAAAAATGTGCGTTGAACATGCCTTTCCATCCCGATCCATGAACCCAGTTTTCCCAGATATCAGCAAAACAATGAGAAATTCTATATATAAAAAAAAAAAAAAATCAACATTTGATTAAGTTTTATTAATGCTTGCTTTCATGTTAAAAAATTTTGGTGCACAATTTAATTTTTTTTTTAACACATAACATTTGGTTGAAATTGTAACGTGGAACATCAAGTCTGGGGCGCAGTTAAGGGGGGAGATTAGGACAGTAAAAAACTTGGAACATAACTGCATTGGTGTGGGTTTGTGGCCCAATATGATATGCATTCATGGGGCCCAAATTCTCTTGCAGAATCACAGCATAGATCTCTTTGTATATTTTTTAGGTTTAAAGGACTCCGGAGATTGAGATATTGTGTTTTTAAAGTTTCCTTGGACTCCCACAGTAAATTTTACAGAGCTGGGGTCTCCATAACTTTTGCTGTGCAATAAATTTTGCTGACTGGGAAAGGGGGGGGGGGGTTCCCCAAGATTTTTGCCGGCTCGCCTACCCATCGGCTCACCTTGAAAATGCCCAAAATGTCACCTGGCTGTTCAGCCCTGCTATAAAGTTGCAGAAAGACATGACGTTGTACTGTGACCTTACGATGTTACAGATCCGAGAAATAGCGTACTAAGCAGCACGTGTTTCCCTGCTGTGTTAAGGTGGGCCTTAGAAACCCATAACGCACTAATGCAGCTCTGGATGGCGGGCTATGCGTCAGTAATGCTGTCAGAGAAGATTCACTCGTTAGTCTGATGTGAACTTAATCAGATTATGGGTCCTTTTTAGTCGCAGAATACAACATAATCCATGGCAAATGGACATCGGTGCCGTCTTTATGATGTTATGCTGACAGTGCCTTTAATCCCACCCCCCACCCCCCACCAATCCCTTTCCCAACTTCATGTTGTCTCTTAATCCTGTATGTTTCAGTAATATGAAGACGGAATTTCAGTATTCTCTGTTGCGGTTGTTTTATTTTTATCTCGCGAGTTTCATGCATTTTTAAGAACCGCGCAGAACATCAGTTAACTCTGTGCTGCTGGAATCCTGAGGATTGCCTTGATGGGTAGTGTAGGAGTTGAAGGACTTGCGTAGTCAGATTTAATTTTTTAAAAAGGAAATCTATTAAAAAGTAACATGCAAAGTAGTTTATTATTATTATTATTTTTTTTTTTACATAACAATTTCAAGAGAAACTGAGAGCCTCGTTTTAATGGGCTTGTCTGGTAAAGTTAGTTTGACACTCGTACTGCATGTATTATTAAACATTTATCTATCCATCCATCCATCCATCCCGGCTCCGTCAACATGCAAACTTCAGTAATTCAAAACACTTAGTATTGAGCTTCCATTGTGAGCCTTAGCAGCCAATAAACAAACCGCCAATAATGAATATCACAGGCTTTGGTGATGGACACAGACTTCCAGACACGCCCCATATTCCTGACGCATTCCTCACCATGACCCTGTCTACTTCACATTCGCAGCCCAATATTTCATTCAAACTGGAGTTCGAAAGCTTGTTGGAGCCGAATGGACAATTTTAAAGACCAACATGGCAGAAAATTCAGTTCTGAAAGAAAGGAAGTTTCGATTTTTAATGAACTTATGAGATGCAGCAGAGATTCATCTTACCCTCAGTAATCTTTAGTTATAGCTTTCAGGGACTGGGATATAGATAATTTAGAAATGTGCTGCTTTTTAAAACACTAAGTAGGATTCCAATACTTTTCCAAGACACGGTATAATAGTATAATGTATTGTTGGTGCGCTGTGGGAGGGAGGTGCTGTCCTGGCAGGGGAGACAGGTGACTGAAACCTTTTGTAGCGATTTGTTCCGCCTGTCTGTTGGGCAGAATTTAGTTTGCTCTCTTTGTGCTTCCAGTAAATCTAGGTCCCGTTCCCATCATACCAGCAAGTCCGTGCAGGGTGGATCTCTGGCTAATCTCTTTTGTTGTTTGATTCCCTCCACGGAGGAAAAAAAAAAGAACTCGAGGTCACCTGCGGTTCCGAACCACATCTCCAGCAGGTCAGTGATCTCAGAGTAGCACATGCCGTTTATAAGCCAAAAGAAAAATGGTTGAAAAGTACGACACCTGTGTTATTCTATTTTGGTATTTAAGTGACAGAATTCCACTAAAGGTGAATTAAAAACTTGCTTAATTTATTGAGAAATGCTGAAGAAGTAAATGAACAAAGGATGAGAGAAGCTGCTGGAATCTGAAGCAGACATGATGCAGGTTCGAAACTGCACAGTTTTGATCTGGAATATGGGACACAATCCACATTATAAGCACTGAGCTAAATGCCAAGTTTTAAATGGCTATTTATCTATTACAACCATTGTTTCAGTGAAAGTTGTATGCAGATGTTTATTACTTAGTAATAAGGCAATATTTGGCTCAACTATGGTTTGTCTGTTACTAATGAAATAAACTTTTCCTATATATAGAGACACAGGACTTTTCTCACTTCTGATCTAAACCATAATTTAGTCTGTTCTTATTTAACATGACACTATAATAAAAATACATCCGAAGTTAAAAATCCTGGAAGACTGCGTCAAATAGAGCAGCAGAGCACCGCCCCCAAACAGCCTCTGTGGGGCAGCAGTGAGCTCAGAGTGCACCCCCCCCCCAGGAGGCAGTGTTAGGAAGAGCAGGCTGCTGTGGGACTTGCTGGTGACCCCAGGGACTTGGTCTTGCCGTTGTCCTCTAAGGCCTGGGCGAAAAGGGCAGGGTTACGGCTGGAGTGCCGCTGGCGTCTCACAAAGGGAAAGACACTGGGGCATGATGGGAAGGAGAACATGTTAGCGTTCCGCTAACACTTGTGGCACTGCCTTTTCTAAGTCAGCCATGTTGGAAAATCCTTGACTACCGTGGAATTACAAACAGAAACTGGAGAGCATCACAGGGGACGCAAAAGCAATTAACATTACAGAACTCTGTGTAGTCTTAGTGACGAAGCTAAGCTGAAGCCAGCAGTTCACACTAAGCCCAAAAATCCCTGGAATTAATCGTTAACAACCCCAGAAACAGAACCTGTGTGTATCCCACACCAATATAAGTCTTATCCCCTTATATAAAATACATGGAATATATTACAGAAAGACCCCTTTTATAGAAGATAATAGTTTTACCTTTTTTTGGTCTCTTGTGGTTCTATGGCTCTAGCCAGCATGTTTTTGTAGAGATCGGACTTTAAATAGCGGGCGTAGGAGTCCTGAGGGTGAGAGGAGAGGCCGAGAGCCCGTTTTAATGAAGCTGTCATCCACTTTCATGGCTGTGCACAGTTAATGCTCCTACCTTCTTCATCAGGAAATAGATGTGCATCTGGGCGTCATCCAGGACAAAACGATGTGGGCTTTTCATGCCCTGCAGGGTCTTCTCCATGGTCTTGCTGTCCACGTTTACCCACTTGCTGGCTCCCGGGGCCAGGAACTGCCTGGGGGGAAGGAAGTGATGAGCCTGAGCTTTGCAGTCCCACTGGGAGTAAGCAAGTGCCACATCAGGGCCTGCTCTAAATTCAACTGGGATGCAAACTGTCCCACTGGGCCACAAGGTCGCACTCACTTGTAGACCTCTTCCACCTTCTGCGGGATCGTAGCGCTCTCGCCGTGCCGGATGTCCTCACAGGCCTCCCAGAAACAGAGGTTCTCCACTGTGAATGAAACAGCGCATGCATCAGCTACCTGCAGGAGGCGCTCATCACGATGCCAATATGGAGGAGAATTGCCTTTCATAGAGGGATCATGATTATTAATTTAGCAGATGCTAGATCCTATTTTTTTTTTTTTGAGAGGGCAGGGTCAGTCAGTCCCTGGAGTAACTGATCGACGGCCCAATAGTGAGGTCACTCAGCTGACTCTGGGATTTGAGCTGATGACCTCCTGCAATGAATCCCAATCTGCTGAGTCACACACTGCCCAAATAGGCCCGCAGTGATCAAATAATGAATATGATTCTTACTTGCTGACGATGCCTCCATGAAGCTGATCTACTTGGGCGGGGGGGTCTACATGCTGCTCACCACTGAACTCCTTCTCCAGGTACTCCCTGAACTTGCACCGTCCCAGAGGGTCCCTAAGGAGCTCCGTGAAGCCGAACCCCCATCGTTCCACCCGCAGCTTGGTGGGTGTCTCCACCCTGCACCAGGAGGCGTGGAAGTGAAGAGACGACAGTCACCTCTGGGGGTGTGGCCCTGAAGAGGCAGGATGGGGCGCGGTAACGCACACTCACATGTCGGCATTCAGCGTCCAGAGTGCCGTGTCATCTGTTATCCAGGGGTTGCTGGGGGGGCAGCCTTGCATCATGGGGTCATGGTTCAGGTACTGCTCGCTGAACTTAAGGAAGCTGAACACAGAAGACCAGCCATTCCCAGTTTTAGTCCTACTTTCTATAATCCTTGCAAGTCATCAAATATTCAGGTTCAATGCTGGCATATTCCAGCAAACTGGAGCTCGAAATGGTGACGAAATGATTATACGTCATTGAACCCTATAAGGAAATTCTCTTTTCATCTCCTCCATCTTGCTCTCCATAGGTGAGAGAAAGCTTGGTAGCAAAGGGCAGCTGCCCGTAGAGGCTCCCAGGAACCTGGGGGTTAAGGGCCTTGTTCAAGGACCCACAAGTGTGCTGAAGCCAGGCTTGAACCGGCGACCTTCTGATCAATATTAAGTAATTATTTGCAGTTAAATACAGTTCAATTCAGTTTAATAGTCAACCGGTTTCAATATTAGTTAGGCATCATTAATCCAGGATATGTGTGACTCTGAGATTTATGGTGAAAGATGGACGGGCAGATGGACGAAAGAACGAAATAACGAGGTTAGATTTTCACAAAGAGCAGTCCCCAGCATTTTTGTCAGAATTAACATGAAATAGATCCCCCCCCACCAATCAGAGGCACAGTAGACAGAATACCCAGAGATATCCCCCAGTTAGGGACTAATGTGGACTGGTGTCGAACCAGTGGCCCCCCCAGCTATGCTGGGACTGAGGCTGAATCACAGGTGTTGGGGGGGGTAGGTGGGGGAGGCTGTTATCCAACCTTTCCAGGCAGATGGAGGACTTGACCCTCGAGCGGCCCAGGGATTTCCTGATGTGTTCAATCTGGTGTCGGGAGCCATGAAAAATCACACGGGGAAGATAAGAGTCAGAAAAAAGGCACAGCATGGTACACATCCAAGCCCTGATAAGAGCCATGCTGTTGTACCTTTAAACAGAATTTGTCAATATCTGAGAGCCAACAAAAGAAAACGACAACACAGATGTAGATCCTTCCGAAGCAATTTTCTTATGACAGCATTCTTAAGAGCCCACTTAATCACCCTCTTTGGTTGTTCTTGGCAACCATCCCATCAGCTGAAATAGGTTCACTCTAAATTCTTTCAGGCTTACCTCTCTTTTGTAGTAGTCCGCGTTCTGTTCTGTACAGAAGGAAGAAACAAAACCGTCTCTAAACATGATATAAGCCACATGTTTATGGGAGTTTTACTTGCGCAAAAATGTTCTGAGGGCACAAGGTTCATTGGTTCAGAGAGATAACCAATCAGACTGTAGAAGTGGTGGATACAGGCAACTAGAGGAGGGGGGGGGATCAACCAATCAGATGCCTTGTTCCTGCCTCCTCTAGTTGCTTAGACCCACCTCCTCTACAATCTAATTGGTTATCTCTCTGAACCAATCATTTTTCCTTCTGCCCTCAGAACATTTTTGTGAGGGTAAAACTCCCACGAGCGAATCACATGCAAGGAATCAGACAGTAGGAATTCTGCTCACACTCAGCTCCTGGCTTTACTAAGCAGACATCCAGTCTAGAAACCATGAATAATATAGCACTATTACGAGTATGTATTTTGGGAGTGCTGACGTACTTACGTTAGCATGGAAAACGAGAGCAGGAAGTGAGGAAGAAGTGAGACAGAAAGATGAGCACAACGAAGTGCTGTCACACTCACACACGAGCTTCCCTCGGATGCCCTCCCACTGATTATCACTTCACTTCCTTAGGCAATTTGGGGGCCCAAGGCAACAGCCTATTCTGCCTATAGCTGCCATATATATATAGATATTAATATACATATTTTTTCTTCATGACTTTGATCTTATCTAGGCCCCGAGCGGCTCTCTTGTTTGCCCGGATCCGGTCCTGTGACTGACAGAGGCGATAAACAGCAGGTACTGGCATATTACATTACGGAAAAAATGTATATGCTTAATAAAAAGCTCAGACCAGCTGGACTCGGGAGTTGTGCCGGTTCCTTCGCTCAGGGCCTTGTTCTTGAACGCTGAATGTTCCCGGCTGCAGAAAATCAGAGGGTGAGAAATCCTTAGCTGAACTTCAGATGAAGAGTGAGCTTGTTTCTCTCAAGCAGACTGACGCCGGTCTAACGCTGCATTAATACCCCTTAGCACTACTGGTCACATTTCCCATGATGCCACTGGGTACAGCCCATGGCGACACTGCCCAGTAGGGGACAGTGTGACAGCTTTCCAAAAGGACCATTCGGTCCTGGAGGGCCAGTCGGTGACACAGTATCCATGATCAGGACTGGGGTACCCTGCTTTACAGAATAAACTAACCAAATGTCGATACTGAATGCAATCTGATTTAACATGGTTTCCTTAAATCCCAATTAAAGTGCTTCAGATCAGCTCAGGACTTAACAGCAGAGAGACTATTTGGCAAATTATTACGCTGCTATTTGCAATTACATCCATTATCTCTCCGCTAACATGCAGCATTAAGGCTGAGCCGCAGGAATAGAGGTCAGATAATGGATCCGGTATTCCGGAGGTGGGATCCTCTTCCAGCTCGTTTAAAAGGCCCAACAAGTGGGGGGGTGGTGGGGGGGGAGACACACAGCATGTCTGCATTTTAGCTTCAGGCCGTCTCCCAGTCCCTTCGCACTCCTCTCTCCCAGATCCAAGCATCACCAGTCTTAGCGATGCGTCTCGTGTTTCTCGGGCAAAGAGAAAGGAGGCAGGAAGCGGCCGTTTTGTCATTTGCTGGTTTTAATCCCCCCCCCCCCCCAGCTTCCCCCGTCCACCTGGCCGTACCAGAGTGCAGAGCGTCCCTGCCTTTTAAACACGAGCAGCACCTGACTGGGGGGCCCTACGCTGCGTGGTTTTTGGCTCAACTGTGTTTCCGTCTAATTGGCGTCAAAACGGTGGGTTTCATCAATGAGGGTGGTGTGTGGCTGAGCGGGTTGGCAGTCGCCGCCTATGACTGGAAGGTTGCCGGTTTAAATCCCACAGTCAGCAGAGTGACATCACCACTGGACCCCTGAGAGAAGTCCCTAAACCCCCAACTGCTCTAGTCTCAATAAAAGGTACATCTGCAAAATAAGCTGAATTTAGGATGTGATCCGCAGCTGCGTGGCTGCCATTCCCACCTCCTGATGCCGCCCCGGATGGGGATAATGGCCCCAAACGCTGATGCTTATTAGCCCTGAGAGATGCTGCGCACCCAGCAGAAAGGGGCCCTAGTGACGGCCGGGATTAAGCCAGATACACACCACACTCTGCTCCTGTCCCACACTTTCATTCTCCACTCTCCTGTGTTATTCATGAACTCCAAATTACACTCAGCGAGGGTGCAGTTGCTCATCCCCGCAGCCTGCTGTCCTGTCTGTCTTCTGAAAGCTCTCGTCCCACAGAACATAGGCTTCTTCCCAGCTAAGTAAATATTTCATGATCACACTGAAGCAGTAGTGGGTTATCAGGCCTGAAGTGATATATTCCTCCCCCACAAAGTATGCATGGAGACACTCTGTGTGTCTTACTTAACGAAGATAAAACTCCCCCCCCCCCCCCCCCCCGTGAATTTTGCTGAGCTCAATGCTCTGGAGATGACGGAGATCGAAAATTATACCGGAAATGTTCCATATGTCCTTACAGATGTTTCCTTTGCCTTCCTTCATTGAACAAACCCGTTGTCGTGGGAGAGAACTGCACAATCCCCCAGCTCTCTGTGGGGGAATGGGACCCTGCCTATGCCTTCCTGCCAATCCTGCCAAGTTTCCCCTGTAAGTTGAAGGATCTCCTAACAGGCCTGCATGTAGATTAATGTCATACCCAGGACAAAGCAATTGCAGGTTAAGGCCCTTGCTGAAAGGCCCAACGGAGTAGAATCACTCTGGGCATTCACAGGATTTGAACCAACAACCTTCCACTTGCTTGCACAGATCCCTAGGCCCAGAGCCACCACTCTGCCCCACAACCTCAAAAAAATCCTAGAATCGCCCCCAGCCTGAGGCGATATTCGAGCTGCCAAGGTGCATTGAGTTCAGGTTTACCCAGTGTGTGCTTTACTCTAATCACAGCATACTGGGTTTTCGCCGGGGCAGATGTAGGGAGTCAGGGGTTTCGGGGGAGGTGCTTACTGGCGGTCTGTTGACGAGCCAGTAGGCCTGTTCCTGACATTCCAGCACGATGCGGTCCGCCTTGCGCCTCTGTTTGGCTGCCCTGGTAGGAGCAGAGCAGTCGATGGAGAGTCAGAAAGCATACTGGGTAATTAGCATATAGCGGTAATCACTGAACTGCAAGGTAGGGTTTTCATTTTTCTGTTTCCTTTTTCACTTAGAAATGGATTTCCGACTCTAGTGTTTAGGCTGAGGTCTGATTTAACAGATAGGAGGGAAATTATGACCACACACCATGTTACTTTTTAATTTAGGTAACATCATCATCCTCTTAATACGAGATTTATTCATCCATTCTCATCTGTCCCCTTGTGTGCATTTATGAAATTGATTTCATAGCTCGATGCGACAGTATTCCCGGGCTGGGGTGGGGTTTACCTGAGCTGCTCCTTCGCCTGCATCACCACGAAGTCCCAGGTGTGGTTGATCCGTTTGTGCAACATGTTGTAGCTGTCCTGCGGAGACGATGTTTAAATGCGACATTGCCAGGTCGCACGGCTGGCTGCGTTGCTGCATGGGTTCACGTTATGACTCACAGGCCGAACCCCTCCCAGGATATCAGCTGGCAGTGTCGGATTCACAAACCCTCTTACTGATGAGAACCTAAAATGCGTTGACCCTGACGCAACATGGCGGCAAGTTGGTGGATGTCTATGTGCGATCCTACTATGTACATAATTGGTGGGAGGTTTTCTTACACAAAAATGTTCTGAGGGCAGAAGGAAAATGATTGGTTCGGATAGATAACCAATCAGATTGCAGAGGAGGCAGGACCAAGACATCTGATTGGTTGCTCCTGCCTCCTCTAGTTGCTCGGATCCACCTCATGTACAATCTAATTGGTTATCTCTCTGAACCAATCATTTTTCCTTCTACCCTCATAATATTTTGTGTAAGTAAAACTCCCATGAGCATTCAGCTATCACATGATCTCATCAAGCAATGCTTCAGACCAGCGAATAAGAATAGCATTGAAATGTACATAAATAAAAATTTTCTCTTACCTTTTCATAGTCTATCAGCTGCCCTTGCTTTCTGATATTCTTCTTAGTCAAATAAATCGCTTTAGAAGAGCAAAAGAAAGACATGGCAAGAAACTGTGTTTTTCTATTATTCTAGTAAAGGGAAGTAATGATGTAATAGGCGAGCACATGATTAATAATTGGTAATCACCGTAATCTAGCTCGGAGGCTGGCCACTGCTGAGAGCTCCAGAAGTACGGAGTCTAGCAAAAAGGAGATGCTGTCATTTGAAACTATTCAGAAGCAGCGTGACAAAGGTGCTTTGTGATTTAACATGTCAGGGACAAGGCGGGTGGAAGGCATTTTGCTACTTTAACTGGCATTGGTTCTCATACATCAGTGTTTCCCAATCCGGTCCTCGGCGACACACAGATGATCCACGTTTTTGCTCCCTCCCAGCTCCCTACCAGACAGTCTACGTTTTTGCACCCTCTCAGCTCTGGAGCCCGGACCAGATTGAGAAATACTGTCCTACACGGTAATTCCGCAGTCTCTCCAACGAATAGTTTCGATATGCGTGCCCCCCCACATGGCCACCACCCTCTCGCGCTGCCCTCCATCTGAAGAAACCGTGGTTTTAGGTTACCTGGAAGCGATACGGCGTCTCGTCGGGCCGCAGGACGAGCGTCCTGGGGTCCTTTAGGGGGTAAATGTAGCCGTGCTTCACGATCAGATTCCCCACATGAAGTGCCTCTGAAAACACACAAAGTGGTCACTCATTTCCACGTAAACTACTCAAAGCTCAAACAAATCCACTACTCGTAGCCCAGATTTAGGCATAGTAATTCTCTAAATTTTTGTCAGTGGAATACAGTAGAACACACGATAACTAGAAACTGAGTAGGCATATTATATTTTATTTTACGGTATAGCAAGTAACTGGAAAAAACGTTGACATGGTGCACAGAATAAGCCGCGGGGATGGTGCATTCCTCATCGGAACTATAATTAATTACGAGTAATTGGGACTTTCCACTTTCCGGCTGCCTCCGCGGCCATTGGCAGTCAGGCGCTCCCGGGGGTTTCAGACCGGCGCAGCAACAGCGCTGCTAGGGGGAAGCCTAGTGTTTACAGGGAGGGGTAACTGCTTACCGGGGCAACAGGTTTTTTGCCCATTCAAGTCTGTTAATGCATCTGCCATCTACTGCCTAAAAGTCCCCTCCTTTCCATTCCGACTTCTTTTCCAATCTGGGCTGTAAATCAGGGAAATCTGCTCCCTTGCTATTTAAAACCTCATCTGCATCGCCCGGGAATTCAGGACAACAGCGTCTTGCAGAAGTGCATAATGAGGGAGACGGATAGCGATATTTCTCCAGGCATGACTGACTGCCTCTGGCTATCAGCGAAGTTTGCATCGGGACTATCAAACCGTACAGCTCAGCATGCGTAGCGGCGCGACTCGGGACTGGCCTACAGATTATTTGTACTAATAGCCTCTCAGCAGAAAGATAAATAATTCAGCAGATAAATTGACGCCAGGGGAAGAAAATCCCAAAAGCTTCAGGCGAATGGGGTGTCTATGTTATGGACAAGCTCAATTCTGACATTTATTAATTCACAGGCTCAGCAATATCAATGGAACAGAACATGCTTCTGTCAGACACGTGAATTGCATATGCTTACACATAAATGCAGCTAGGCTAATCTGTTGTATGGATGACAAATTCTATTACTTCATTTGTATTTATTATTCAAAAAGACTCGTTTATTTCTGTTATTTTATTACAAAAAAAAAACCTGATGACGTCTTTAGCCAGCTGGGGCGCCATCGTCGTCACGAAGGGAAAAAAACAATCAATTAACCTCACATAAGAGCACCAGGTAACGCTACCCTACAGACTTCTCGGCCCTACCTTCTTCCATGATGGAGTACTTCTGAATTAGCCACTCCACGATATCATTTCCTGGGAAGGCATAGCGAGGAAGGCATCTAGTTAGAGTCGAGAAATGCATTAAGCCGTCATAAATCAAAAACGCTGAACTCGATAAATAAATTACATAAATAAATATGAGCGCAAGGAGATCGATGACAGTCTTAATGCACAGGATTCCCGAAGACCGCCGATGTATGGGCTTTCCTGTGAAGGGCTTAAATGACCATTAGGACCCGGCCCCCGGGACACTGCACGGCCGGGTGTAAGACAACCCGGGCGGCACGAAAAATTATTTTTAAAAAGTAAAATATGTATCGTGCACCTGTCATCGCATGTGGAATCACTGTGATTAACAGTCTTTGATTCTTCATCTTTATCCCCATGTCGGGATCTTGCATCGCCACAATGACTTGTTCAATCTGGGATAAGAAGAATAGTCAAAATCGTGAAATCAAGGTGACGACAGACATAGTGAAAACGTTCAACCTAGTAATATAATAATTGCTTAATGTGTGATTTGATATGTAATCGTTATATTCATCATTAAATCACCGGAGAGACACACTCATATATTTAGGCATATATATAAGTAAACTACAAGGTTTTTCCTCTGACTATCTTAACTGCACGTCAAAGACGTTATCGGATATTCCCGACTACAGACTTTCGGTTTGATCATTTATTCGCGTTATTAATTCGGCTCCTGATTACATTAAACTAAACATGCTCAGATTGTTACAACCTTTGCTTGTCGGTTATTTTTGGGATCTTTCTGGATGGGCTCAAGGCGGGGTCTGTAAGCACAAGCAAACTGCCAGCACTTTTGTTTTACATGAAAATAGTTTGATGTCGGCCTATTGCGTTATTGTCTGGCTATAATTTGGAGGCAATATTAAACAATAGGCCCATATATTGTAAATATACATGTTGTGTTGTTTTGTTGTTATCACAAACGTATAGCCTGATCATAAATTTCATGGATACCTGGATGTTGTATGTTCCATTATATTTATGAATGAATGATTTATGTGAAGTCTGGCTTAGATTCGAGAATTAATCATATAGATTAAAAAAAGTTTTCATTTAAAACTTATCTCATATAATAAAATCCTCGTCCGAACGAACATATGTCAGAATGAAAAAACATTTAAATTATTTTTGTGATGCATCAGTATCAATAGCTACAACGTCATAACAGATATAGATATAATGCGGTTCATACTTTTGAAGTTGATGCGTATCTCCCGAAAAAAATCAACTCCAGAAGAGTCCGCGTCTGTAAATGCCTGAACTTCGGAATCGATCCTACCTTTGTTAGGCGCGGCATCTGTGTCTTGCAGCTGTTCCCTTGGATAAAGATGTTAATTGTCATGCTTACAGCATCTCGATCTCCGGCGTTTGTGAAGTTGGGATTGATGCTGTCCTGTGTTTTTTTTTCCTTCCACACTTAAGCTCTGCTTGTTACTGCCCCATAGCGGAGCGCAAGTGAAACGGACTACCGGAGATTTGCACTGTTTTTCTGTTAGTGTGTATAATCAAAATATGACTCAGTTTGGCCAGTTAGAAAAATATGATAATAGAAAAGTATTCTTTTCCTCTCACTTTTTTTTCTTGATTTGATTACCGACTTCACGTACTTACACTGTGTCCCGTTGCACGATGTAATATTGCGAAACTATGATTTTGTGGCAGTGTTTTGTAAAGGAATTTTCCGTTTAATCATCGTCTTAGTATAAAGCTATATGGTTGTTCTGGTATCAGTGGGCGTACATTATGTATTTTTTCTTCTCGAGCACCATGGTCATGACATGAAGCTCAGTCATTGATTACTCGCAAATGTTAGTAGTCATCCGCTGTTTATCTTGAAGATGTAAAAGTAGTGCGCGTACATCTCCTCGTTAGTATAGTGGTGAGTATCCCCGCCTGTCACGCGGGAGACCGGGGTTCGATTCCCCGACGGGGAGAGTCTGCATCTTTTTGCCTCGGTCTCAAAAGGCACCAAGCTAGAACCGGCCCCGTGTTAGTGGAAACGGGGCTTGTGACTTGTACTCATGCATAATATTCTGCGGGTCGCTCAGCAGCGCAGCATATGAAACTAGACTCGGATTGTAAGTGTGTGGTTTTGATAATTGATGTATGGATGGATGGATCCTTAATAAGAGATATAAACAATAAGGTCCAGTCGCCAACTAATCATGTAAAATACGTCATAAACTCATGGTTGTTAAACCCAGAATAAAAATGAAGACGTATAACTAGGAAAGTCAACTTGCACATTTCAATTTTGGTTCGATATAATCACGTTGTCCTTAACCCTCCAGTGCAGGAGGGGACGGTAATGCGCATCGAATGTTTCCGAACCTGTGTGTGATACAACCGAGGAAGAGCCGATGACTTCGGGGGAGGAGGGGCAGGCGACTCGGAAGAAAAAGCAGCAGAACCCAATGCAGCCTGTAGCCCATTCAAAGGCCTACTGTTGGACCTCTGCTTATTTTGCAATACGTCTTTAGTACGGACTGAAAAATGTCCGATTTCGATGAGTTTGAGAAGCAGTTAAGCGAAAATCGGCAAGGTAAGTTTGGCTTTGAAGATCGGTGTATGCTCCCTGTTTTAGGGTAATAAAGTGGCCGGCGTGTCCTAGCGCCGAGGATGGTGCGGAGGGCACTTCTGCTGGTTCCGAAAAGAAAAGCGCGGCTGGGAAATCGGTGCCTTTTATCCGAGCGCTCGCCGATTCTGAAACCTGCCCGATTCTTCTTCTCCCAGCTGCCGCAGGATCCCCGAAAACTGACCGCTTTGGTAAATCAGTGACATTCTTTGCTTGGCATTGTTATAGAGATCGCTAGGCCTGCATCCATCAGTGCCCGGCGTACATAACATGGACATTTCAATGAAACGTTATTGGGGTGCACTCGATGTGAAAGCCTGCGGTTTTATTTATTTAATTATTTACCATTATACACTTGGATCATAAATTGCGACCCGCGTATTTTCATTCGCAGTAACACACTATGCATGGATGTTTGTTGCAAGCGTTATATTTTCAAGATCACGTTTAAAGTTTTATGCAAATAAAAACGACCGCGACCACTTGATTTAAAGTCCGCACTTAATAACAGTGTTAGTTACTTGGTTTTTAAATACTACGACGAGTTTTCTATATAATGATATGATTTTGTCTCTTTCCGATGCACAATAGCCTTTCCCTTGGGTCCGAAATGCTGGCCCTGTCATCCGTACAGAATAAGTCTTTCTCACACGATCGCCGTTTCTTCATGATGTATAGACTCTAAAAATCAGCCGCGTTCCCTGGAATCATAACAACTGCTTTTAGGTCGTTATTGCAAAGTCTTGCACCTGCATCTACCTTTACAGCGGATAGCAGTAACTAACAATGATGTACAGTTATATAACAATACACATATAACTTCATTAAAGTGCAGAGAATCCAGTAAACTGAATAAACTTAAGCCATACTAACGCAACTGAAATATACAACATGCGTTACAACGGAGTCGAAAGTAGGATTGATTTATGTACCTATCAAATGGCAATCTTGTCATATCAGCTCCTTATCACTAAATCACTAAAATGTCATTCGAAACGACCTGATTCGGCTAGACGAGCACTAAGTGCCGCCGTGTTTGATAAACTAGCAGTTCCAGTCATTCATATCTGCGCTCTGACTATGCCTGCGATTGCGGTAATTGGTTATTACCGATTTACGTAAGATGCATTGGCCGCTCCGTGTCTGTACTTTTGCAGCGGTGCATTACCGTAACGCTGTTATAACTGATGCATGAAGCTGATTCCTCGAGCAGCACCTGCGTTTAAATGCTTCACTGAAAACTGCACCTTCAGGGATTTATTTAAGCTTCTATATGAAGGACCTGCTGGGATAGAAAGGTGATATTTTATTGCTAGTTTAATAAAGTGCTGTCTGTCAGATTGAAACGATATTAATTACCCATCCATCGTCCAACCAGTTATCTTAGTCAGGCTCCCCTGGAGCCTATTCCAGGCAAATTCCCCATACAGAGAGCAGAGGCAAAATTCAGGCCTCCAGACTCGGAGGCGTGAGGCAACTGTACTCACCACTGTGCTCCTATATCATTAATTAGTCTGGTTATGTTTTTATTGTTTCACAACAGACTGACATTCAAGGGGATGTCCTTGTGCCCTTGAAATTATTAGCCATTGAGAGATGGGTGTGTTTGTTTCAGGAGGGTGTGATTGAATATGTGAATTGAATGGAGGTGCTTCATTCTGGTGAGGAAACTGGGGAGTTAGACCCCGTACCACATCTTGGTCTCCGTAAGTGACTTTTAAGGCATAGCGCTGGGTCAGTCAGCATCCAGCACCCCAGGGAAGTTGGTAATATGATTACTCTGTGACTCATGGGCTTCAAACCCACAACCATCCGGACACACATTCATAATCCCTCTGAGTTACACATCTTGGATTTATCGAAATGGATGGTAGGGGGGCAGTCATGTCGCTCCGCCCACCGTCTCACTGGTACCACGGTGTCGTCCCCCAGAGCGGGAGAAGGAGCGACACAAGAAGCGTAGCCGCAGCCGGTCTCTGAGCCGTGGCGAGAAGCACCGCCGCTGGAGCAAGGACTCCAGGGGGCGGAGTCACGAGAAGCGCAGCAGCAGCCGCGACCGCAAGGGTCGTGACCGACGGAGCAGCTCACGCGAGCACAAGAAGCACAGGTACCCCCCCTCACGGTCCCGGTTACAGGCACTGAAGCTGATATCTAGCATGGTTTGAGGCCTCTTAACAAGTTTCTTTCACAATCAACCAATTGGTTTCTTCGTGGTGGGAAGGGGGACTGTACCCATATTAAATTTTAACTGGCGTTTATAAGTAGCCCCCGCCATAGCGATGGGACCTCAAAGCCAGCCTAAAAAGTGGCGTATGGTCACACCCTCATGACCTTAAACTGCCTGCGATCCAAAGTTAAATGTAAACATTCTGCCATCTGTTTGTTTTTGCCAGATTCTGAGTGTTTACACTGTATTGTTTGGGGAAAACAACCTTCTGTTTTGTGTTTGGGCAGCTACTCTCCTCGGAGAAGCCGTAAGAAAAGGACATACAAGTACTGGGATGTTCCCCCTCCGGGATTCGAGCACATCACCCCCATGCAGTACAAGGCAATGCAAGGTATGGATGCGACGCTTCCATGTGTGCTAGTTCAGTATTGCAAGGTTATGGTATATTGGTTGCAATGAAAGCATTTATTCTGGAGTGCCCTCCTCCCCCCTGCTGGTCAAAGAGGGAATAACACTTGGGATGATTTCGGACAGTGTGAAGAGAGCTTAAACCTAGGGGTTAGAAGCAAATGAAGGCGACGATCCGGATGTTCTGGCCGTCCCTGGTTGGGGTCTTGAAGCCCTTTCTCCTCCCCACAGCTGCAGGGCAGATCCCCACGATAGCTTTACTGGCAACATCCACCACCAGCGGCGTGGCAGTGACGCCCACCCAGGTGCCGATGGTCGGCAGCCAGATGACCCGGCAGGCCAGGCGGCTTTATGTCGGCAACATCCCCTTCGGCCTGACGGAGGTGAGTCCAGGCAAAGTCCCGCGTTGCCTTCTGTCATGCATACTGGTGTCATGTGTAGCTCAGTGAGTTAGGACACTGAGCCGGTCACAAGAAGGTTGTTGGTTCAAATCCCTTGGGCAGCAGAGTGATTTCACCATTGGGCCCCCGAGCGCAGCCCTTAAGCACTATTTGCTCTAGGAACTGTCTGGTCCTGCTTCTTCAATGAAATGTATGTTGCTTTGGATGAAAGTGTCCGCAAAATAAATAGATAAATGTACTAGACTTGTCAGTCATTTTTTTTCTCGTTTGCCTGTTTTGATGTCTTCAGACGTCTGCCTGTCTTCATTCAGTGTGTCTGCCTGTCTTTTTAGGAGGCCATGGCGGATTTCTTCAATACCCAGATGCGATTGGCTGGCTTATGTCAAGGTCCCACCAATCCCGTCCTCGCTGTTCAGATAAACCAGGACAAGAACTTTGCCTTCCTTGAAGTAAGAGTCTTTCCTGCCTAATGGCTGCTGTGTCCAGGCGGAGACCGCAGCCTTCCCTGATTAACGACGTTCTTCGTTCTGCCCTAGTTTCGGTCCGTGGATGAGACCACGCAGGCAATGGCCTTCGACGGCATCATTTTCCAGGGTCAGTCGTTAAAAATCAGGCGGCCCCACGACTATCGCCCCCTGCCTGGCATCTCAGAGCAGCCCGCCTTCCACGTACCAGGTCCGTTTTGCTTGTCGCCGTCATAACCTTAATCTTTATTTACCTTTGAAGAGCCGATCGGCAAGGCCAGTTTTTTGTACTCGTTACGGACTGACTGTCCTTCGCAAGCTGCGGATGTCTTGTCATATAAAGAGGGAGACTTTCACTTTTATTTACTTAATGTTGTAAATATTTAGCAGACAGTTTTATCCAAAGTGAAGAATGTTTTTTTTTTTTTTTTTTTTTTTTGAGAAATCAGGGTCAGCCTGTCCCTAGAGCAAACTCGCCGGCCCAGTGGTGTGATCACCAGTGATGTGAACCAGTGATCTTCTGATGATAACGCTGGCATCCTAACCAGCTGAGCCACACACACACACACACAGCTCAGTCACTCACTTCTTACTGTTAACATAGGGGTGTTGTGTGGCTCTGTGATGTTTGCCCATGAAAAGAAGGTTGCTGGTTCAAATACCAGGGTTGGCAGAGTGATTTCACCACTGGGCCCTTGAGCAAGGACCCTAACCCCCAAATTGTTCTAGGGTTGCTGGCTCCTATTCTAGTCAAAAATTCTGGACACACCTACTGAAAATGACTTGTTTTTCAGCAAGATAATGACCCAAAGCCCACCTTGAAGGTTATGCAAGTAGCTTATTACCTTGTGAACTAGGAAAGAGATGGTCCCCACAGCCCCCCAACCTAAACTCTATAGAGCTGGTTTGGGATCAGTTGGATGAGAGTAAGAGTAAGGTAGCCAGCTTGCGCGCAGAACTTGTGGAAACTCGAGGACTGTTGGAGAAACGGTCCAGGTGGGTACATATGTTAGCTGGTTGAGTCCGCAATGCTGTCATCGAAGCCAATGGCTCCTATTTTGAAGAGACAAAAATTTTGTCTTTGCAGTACTTCATATGCATAACTTCCATGCCCAAAGGCCTTTTACTACAAGGTGAATAACAGCTAAAATAGAGACAAATGCATTAAGAGCAGGTGTGTCCATACTTTTGACTGGTGCTGCATGTGTCAGCATCTCCCATGGAGAGCAAGATGGGAGAGACAAAAAACAGTCGTCAAACTGCCCCAGTATTTAGGTATTTTTTTGCTGGAGTTACATTTATCTGATATTATATAGAAGATAACGACGTCATACTGATTTGAAGTTGGCTTATTTCACTCGCGCCGTTTGCTCGTGGTCATTATCCGGCATGTTGACGGTTTGCTGTGATCGGCCGGCTTTGGGCGCCGTGCCGCTCTGTCTGCAGGGGTCGTCTCCACCGTGGTTCCAGACTCGCCACACAAGCTCTTTGTCGGAGGCCTGCCCAACTATCTCAGTGACGATCAGGTACCCCGCCCTCAGTCTCTGTCGCCGGGGAGCCGACCCACAACCCTCCTGTGTTTCTGTCCCACTGCTGCACGTGGAACTCAAGCAGGCATGCACACACACACGCACGCACGCACGCACGCGCACGCACATACATACATAAAATAAACACTCGTCTCTGTGTAACTGATTAGTAGGAAAAGAAAGCCTGTCAAAGTTACCTCATCGCTTAAAATTCATTACAAGATACTGGGGGGTCAAATGTCAGCATCATGTTTAAAGCTAGCTGCTGAAAATAGCCGCACATTTGAGGTTTTTTTTTTTTTTTTTTAAAGATATTCATGGGATTTATTAAACATTTATTAGACATGTAGGTAATGAGTTGACAGTTACATTACGCTCATTGTTTATCCAGCTGTAAATTATGAAGATATTGAGACCCCGCTAATGTAAAAGGTACGTTTCCCAAAACCTCATGTTATCGACTTGCATAGTTGGAACCATTCAGTTGTAAGTTGCTAATGTTGTTAGCAAATAACCTTATTAGCAACAAAGGCTTTGGGAAACGTGCCTTACAGCTGGCGGCTTGCCAAACCAGTCACGTAGCCAGTCCCTGTGCTGCCTGTTGCTGGGTACCCTGGAATATTTGTATATCGGGTTAATTGCTGAGTGTTAGTCGGATGAATCAGCCGCGTCGTTTTGCTGCATGAAAATTTAAAATCGAGTCATCTGCGCGTCACCTAACTGACGAATACCTCCACATTGCCGTACACCTGTGTTTGCCCAATCCCAGTCCTCGGGGAACCGCCGACTGTCCACATTTTCGCTCCCTCCTAGCTCCCAGCCAATCAGGAACACCGAATACCTGGTACAGGTGTGCTGAGAGGAAGCAAAAACGTGGACTGACCGGGGGGGTACCCCCGAGGACTGGGCTGGGAAACACTACCATAGACTGTGCTTGAAATGTGGGGGAGATCGACCAAGTCCCCAAACGCTTCAGTATTCGCAGACGTGCCGTGTCTCACGTCCATGTCCGCACACTGAGAACGATGACTTCACATCCCGTTAACAGCGATGGGGAGCTGCGGAAGAATCGTTCCCTACATTGCTGTGTCGCTCGAAAGGCAGAAAATACTTCGGACCTTTTTCCCGGTGAATGATTATCAGCTTCACTGGAGTTTTCACATCGTGCCCCATGCCCTATTCTGTTATGACGTCAGTGATGGATAATATTACCATAACAACATGCACAGATGAGGTCGTCTTACTCTGAAAGTGTTGAAAGGGTCACATTTTAGACATTTTCTACTTCTCATTAGCATCTTTTATGATTTTTTTTTTTCTTCCTATATCGCCACCCCACTGAAATCGGCCCATTATAGACATAATCCATACAGGCATTTAATAGTTTACCTATTTATTTTGCAAAAGTTAATCGCAAAACGTTTTGCGTCCACCCCTGCATTGTAACATTTTGAGCTCCGGTGTCCCACTCACTTTAGCCTAAACTGTTAAAAATGGCAAGACTCAGCCCACAAGATAGTGATCGCGGTTTCAGTGAAAGGTAAGTGAGAAGTGCAGTCAGTTTGTTTTTCTTTGATTTTTTTCCTCCTTTTCGGATTGTCATCGTAATCTTTCTTATCCAGTGTGAGTCACATGTAATCCAAGTCAAGAGGAAGGCTGTACCAAAGCAGCACTGGGGGGAGAGAGTTTGAATCCAGCAGAACTGTTAATGTATTTCACGTCAAAGCCAGTAAATGTGCCATAGACAGGTGAAATGGAAACCGCTGCTTGTATCCTGGTGTTTACATTTTTTTTGCAGTCCCTGCTACCGCTTTGATACTTACAGCTCTTTCATTTTTGTTCCCCACTTTGTCCCCAGCTAGGGGCCTGTAAGATCGTTAAGTCTTCGCTCATAATTTGTTCAGTAGTACTGACCTACTGCTGCCATGCCAACATGTAACACAAGGCAAGTAAGACATTCCGTCCCTCGCACGGATATCCTCCCTGTCGACGGCCTGCCCCTGTGGGGGGGCTCTGTCCTGGAGTGCTCTTAAGCATATGGGGTCCTTTTTTTGGGGGTTGAAGGCTGGGGAGAGACTTATTATGCTGATCACAGGGTATAAATTTGATTTTTTTTTTTTTTTGCCCCTAAGAGAAGGTAGGAGGTAGCGCCCTCTTGTGGCTGCCAGTGTCCCAGGTGACTCCTTTCTGAAGTCAGTGGTTAATGCGGCTTTACAGTAGATTCCTGTAGAATAAGTGAGGAATGATGTTAGCAGAGCTATTTCGTCCTGTTTGGCTTCAAGCCGTGGCCCCTTTAGCAGGACCCTGTGGCGGCTCTTAGCTTTACCTGTGAGTTTATCTCCTGTAGGCTTTGTCCCTCTAATTAACTGCACCAATGTGGTTCTTGGTTTTAAGAACAGGAAGTCAGTGATTCGGCTGGGTTTGTGTTCTGCCGAGTCGCCCCCCCCCCTCCACATTGTATACATGGAACACTTAACATATAATTAGCTGTTTTTATTTAGTTTTTTTTTTATATACCATCTAGCTTAATTATTGTGGCCCTTAAAATCAGATGCAACTCGGTCCATATTTCAAAATTCGTAGTTGGAATTATCAGAGAACTTGATTAGGAATTCAGTTGTGTTGTATATGCTGTAGGATGGGGGGGGGGAATCTGTGTTATCATTCATTGACAAGAATCAAAATAGTTACTTTTGTACGCTCCCAGTAAGTAAGTCATGCAGAAAGGGCACAGGGGGCTTTGAGCTCTAGTGTTGCACCGTAATGTCGAGCCACTTGTCATAAAGCCATTTTCCTGATGTCTTCACTGTTTCCTCATGTCGTTTTGCAAAGTTTAACATGCTGCTTCTCCCACAGTTAAGATTAGCATTTCTAGCGAGGCGCCGTGCCTGGACTGTCGGGCTAATCGCCCCCCCGCGTCTCCTCCTCTTGCCCAGGTGAAGGAACTCTTGACGTCGTTCGGACCTCTTAAGGCCTTCAACCTTGTGAAGGACAGTGCCACGTCACTGTCTAAGGGTTATGCTTTCTGTGAATACGTGGACATCAGTGCCACTGACCAGGTGCGTGAGGTGGGGCAGCAGCTGGAAGGTCTGGGGTGACTCGGGGCTTCCGGATGGAATTGCTGACGCTTGTGTGGGATGCATCCCGCAGGCCGTGGCTGGACTCAATGGCATGCAGCTCGGAGACAAGAAGCTCATCGTCCAGCGGGCAAGCGTGGGGGCTAAGAATGCCAACGCTGTGAGTATTTGCCCTCGGCTGCCGCCTTTCTGATGTCCTAAACCCAACTTGGTTCCTGGGTGCCTCCCAGGAAGCTTAATGCCCCTATTTCTTGGGTTTATTTGGGTCCATGTAAATTTCTCGCTGTTACTCGAGACGATTGGACGATCAGGGGGTATCTGACACTCTTGTCGCCCCCCGGGACAGACGGCCATCATCGAGACGCCGGTGACGCTGCAGGTTCCAGGGCTGCAGCGGCTGCAGAGCTCCGGCATGCCCACGGAGGTGCTGTGCCTCCTCAACATGGTCATGCCCGAGGAGCTGGTGGACGACGAGGACTACGAGGAGATCCTGGAGGACATCCGGGAGGAGTGTTGCAAGTACGGCAACGTGCGCTCCATCGAGATTCCGCGGCCCGTCGATGGCGTGGAGGTGCCTGGCTGTGGCAAGGTGGGACCCGTACTCTCCTGTACCAGTGGCAAAAAGAAGACCTCTGTAGGCACTAAACACAGGCTCATGGGAGCATTTCTTGCACAAAAGTGTTTTGAAAACGGAATAATTTTTTGTGTAAGAAAAACAATCTGATTGGTTCAGATAGACAGACAATCTGATTGGTTCAGATAGACAGACAATCTGATTGGTTCAGATAGACAGACAATCTGATTGGTTCAGATAGACGGACAATCTGATTGGTTCAGATAGACGGACAATCTGATTGGTTCAGATAGACGGACAATCTGATTGGTTCAGATAGACGGACAATCTGATTGGTTCAGATAGACGGACAATCTGATTGGTTCAGATAGACGGACAATCTGATTGGTTCAGATAGACGGACAATCTGATTGGTTCAGATAGACGGACAATCTGATTGGTTCAGATAGACGGACAATCTGATTGGTTCAGATAGACGGACAATCTGATTGGTTCAGATAGACGGACAATCTGATTGGTTGAGATAGACGACGGACAATGTGATTGGTTGAGATAGACGACGGACAATGTGATTGGTTGAGATAGACGACGGACAATGTGATTGGTTGAGATAGACGACGGACAATGTGATTGGTTGAGATAGACGACGGACAATGTGATTGGTTGAGATAGACGACGGACAATGTGATTGGTTGAGATAGACGACGGACAATGTGATTGGTTGAGATAGACGACGGACAATCATTTTTCATTCTGCCCTCAACATTTTCTTTGTGTAAGAAAATTCCCATGAGCTAAACATAACATGTCTGCCTTTTAGAGTCAAAGTCATGTAACCGACACATTGAGTAACTAGCATGATTATAAAATATCAGTATAGAAATTAAAAAGTCATGCTAAAAAGCAAATACTATTCTATTAAAAATGTACACTTAACGGCGCTTTATTGATACCCGTGAGGGAATTTCTTACCTGCCCCATCTTACTCTCTGTGAGAGAGCAGCACGCAGGTAGCCGAGACCAAGCTTTGGCAGCGAAGAGCTTAGAGCTGGGGGTTAAGGGCCCTCAGACGAGGCCGGGCTCGAACCAGCGGCCTTCCAGTCACAGGCATACAGCCCAGAGGCTTAGCCCTCTGACCCTTAGCCCTCTGGCTCTCTGACCCACGCGCTGCCCCCTAAAACTAACAATAACTAAGAAGATATTGTGCGAAACATATGTCAGTTCCTGCGCATGCCTACAGAGTAGCAGGCTTTAGCAGTCCTCCTGCATGTTCCACCATGGTTTACCTTACAGTCTCTTGTGCCGTATTGTATCTTGTAACGTGGTAAAATAACGATAAATGCAGTGATCATCACAGTGTGGAAAATTCACCAACCCAGGAGCGCCTTGGCAGCATCGCCGGACATGAGAACGTTTACTGTTTACTGTGTTTATGTTGTCATTCAGTATAACCAGCACGTAGCTGCCAATGGGCCTTCAAAATCCACTGTCGCCGCTGAAGAAACGCCTTCTCTTGCAGATCTTCGTGGAGTACACGTCTGCGGCCGAGTGCCAGCAGGCCATGCAGGCTCTGACGGGACGCAAGTTCGCCAACCGTGTGGTGGTCACCAAATACTATGACCCCGACATGTACCACAGGCACGAGTTCTGATCGGGGGGCAGGGGCGGGACAGGAACGGTGGTGGGCAGCGGGTGCGGTAGTGCCCCCTTTAGCATAACATTTGACCCTGGACCCCCTTCCCGTTGACTTTTGAGCGCTTTGACATTGTGAAGTACATAGTTCTCCTGTACGATATTTTTGCTTAACCTCTCATACAGCACACCCTCTTCCCATCTACTAACTGGTCAGAGTTTTTATTTTTTATTTTTATTCTCCCCCCAATTAAACACATTATTTCAGGGTTTCCGGAATGTTCTCATTAATTCAGATGGCCCTTGGGATGTGCTGTTTTTATTTATGTGTTTTTTCCATGTGAGTCGTCTATCAGATACCAACATTAAAATAACATTAATAAGTAAAACCTTTAGGTGGGGTTCAGTATTGTTAAATTGCTTGCATTTAGTTGTGCAACACAATAACGAAAAATGTTTTTTTTTTTTTTTTTTTTTGCCTACAATGAGTAATCCAGTGGTAGTTTTCCCTTCCCCAAATTTTAAGCATTAAATCCTAATCGGTAAATTTAATTTTTAGAGGATTTGTCATAGTACCCAACGCGTTTGAATCATAGCAGTTAACATGTTACAAGATCGCCACTGATTCAGATGAACAAAAATCAGCATGGTCAGGGGTTGTGGGGATTGTGTTTGGGAGAAAAGATCCCTTCGATCCCTGTGGAGCCAGCAGCCCGGATCATGTACCACCGTCTTCGGCGAGTGCAAGCTGCCCAAGAATGTGTCTAGTTGCTTTGTTGTAGTTTGTGATAGTTAATTCCCTTTAAGTAGTACTGCACATACACGTACGTTTCTCCCCAAGGCAAGTAAATAGAATATTCCGGTTGCTCGTTAACGCTAATGTATTTGTGAAGCTAACCTGCAGGTTTTTTTAGATCTTTTTTTGGGCGAAAACGGATCGCTGCTCGTCACGTACTTGGCCGGAAGCTGTGAATGACGCATCATCGCGCCGACATTAGCGAACTGGGATTTGTTTTAGGTTCCGGGAAAACGAAATAATTACAGCTTGGTCAGAGTAATAACTCGTTAAAAAAGATTTATGGTTGGACATTTAGGACTTTGCGTGTGTGCGCGTGTGTCTAATGTATGTGTGTGTGTATGGTTGTACACCCTCCTACTGTTACGGATTTTTTGCTGTTTATCACATGTGCATTGCAATAAACTAGCGTTCGAGTTAAAGGAACTGCTACGATTGTGTGTGAGTAACAATGTTGGGCTGCTCTTTGGGCGGGTTTGGTTCGTGTCTTAAATACACCCACAGCACGACTTAAGTGTGCGTGTTTTGGGGGGAGGGTCGTCGCGGTAACAATGCTGAGATGTTATGCTCTAATGTCACCAGGGGGCGTCATGCTGAATCCTTGCCGGGTTTCGCATCTCTTGTCGAGCCTGAACGCTACATGGGAGGCAGTAATTACTGTTTTTAATCGCCTGATGTTTTATAAACGTGCATCTGAATGTGAGAACGGGTCGAGACGTGTCTCTGGTTTTTTTTTAACCCCTGAGCTGCGACTGCCAAGCTTTGAATAAAACCCTCTTTCTCCAGGCTCTCCGTGTGTCTGTGACTCGGGAGAGCTGCGCTGCGATTACGTCACCCGTAATTATCGTTAGGCTCACTTCCTGCCCACGGGAGCCGCTTTATTTCCAATTGGCTTGTTCACTTGTCAATCATTGTAATATCGATTGTTTGTTTGGACCGCTGAAACTGACACACCGGCTCACTGAGTTTGGGACTGCGCCGAGATCAGCCGTTTGGATCTCACGGCGTGCTGTGAAACGGGTGCTGGGCTTGCCACATTACTATGAGGCGACTGACGAAGAGAACGGTAAACTACAAAAATAAACTGATGCAAGCCCTCTGATTCTTATTTTGCAAATGCCAGAACATTCTGGTAGTCATCGAGTCAAAGAGCAGAGATTTAGGATCCAAAATGATAGTCTGGACTGGGTTTACTAGGGAATGCCTGTACAGTTAATATTCCACCACCCCCAACCCAAAAAAATGTTTTGACTAAAAATAAAGCTTCCCAAAAATAAAATCAATTGAAAATGTTTACACTTGTGTGTCAAGTGATTTGGCTTTTCCAGCTGCTGACATGACAGAGTAACACTCCCTCAAATGTTTTCAGGAGCATTTTGCAGTCAGATTACACTTCTGTCTGCTTTGTGAACAGATCCGTTTCTTCCCCTTCGGTGGGATTTGCACGCAGCGTCCATCTCCGCCACCGTCATCTGCTTGCCTGCCTGCCCCGAGTCTATGTATAAAAAAATATGTTTTGTTATTTAAAAAAAAAAAAAAGCTTTATTCTTAAATGCACAGCCTCTGCGTGTACTTTTATGCACACGGGAGATTAGTGGAGATTGTCCAAAAAAAATGTGGTTTAATGGTTTTAGTATGTAAGTAGGGAGATAAAGTACTCAAATTGAAAAACAGCGTCGATAACATACGATTCAATAACATAAAACGTTTCTTAATAGAATACTTTTCAGCAAAACACGTTATATCTTTTTCATTCTTCCTTAACATGTTGTTGCTGGGTGGCAATGGCGGCAATGGTGAGGCCAGAGAGGGGACGTGCGTGGGGACTATATAACACCTCCACTGAATGGAGACCTCTCACACCGAAACGCCGTATTTGTTCATAGCTGAATGGCTACACCTAGATACCTGTAATATGTCGCGACATAATAATTATAAGCACCGCGGGGTTTAATATGACATACCTGGTGCCAATTACGCAAGGAAATTTAACTCTGTTCTTCAAACTGCACAATTGCTTGGTTCATTTTTGTTACCTACCTTCCTGATTAATACTTTAGGTTCAAAATCATTCTAAACTAAATTTCCACAATAATGCAACTGGACAGTTCCTCCAAAACTGGAATTAATAGACAAATGAACGGTAGCCTATGCAGTTGATAAGAATCAACCACTACAACAACAACAATAAAATAATAATGATAATAATAATAGTACGGTTATTATTGCAAAAGGTTTATAGCATTTTAGGTTTATAGCAGTTTAAAATTAAAATAGAAAACAACGCATTTTGGACACCGGAGCCTGAAATTATTTACATCAATTATTATTTATTTTTTCAAATGTAGGCTTTCGTAATTAAAACATAACTTATATTTTAAAAAATAAATTAAAAAAAACGTTTTTTTTTTCTACAATGTCTACCTTTGCATTCTGGTCGGCGTTCTTCAGAGAGCGTCACCCATGATGCTTTGCTGAGTGGTTATCGGGAGATGATATATATTCTTGTAACCAAAGACTTTTTTGAACAAGACCTATGATTCGTTCTGTGTTATACTGGCGACATGAGCTACATGGACGTCTTGAAAAGCAGATGTTAATATAAATATTAAAACTGTAATTTTTTTTAAAGGACAACCTAGATCATATACATTGCATTTATCTTGTTGTAGTAAATAAATTAGCTATATCAGAAATCATAGGATTTAGTACAGTTTGCCTTTTATTACTTACATTAGTACTGGCTGCATTTGTTATTAGAAACACAATTGTATTTTGCCGTGTAGACGTACTGGTATAGAAAAGGGCATTTCCTTGGTAATTGTGCGAATGAACAATAAATGAAGAATTAGGCTACATTTATGCACGACCACATATTGTTGAGATGAAGTTCACTAAGCAATCTTACACATACTGTGAATGTTTATAGACAATGATGTGAGTAATCCTTTGTTGCCCCCGAGGTCTGGTTGTCCCTCACAAATCAAAACCCGGAACTAATCGTCGATCGTGGGTCTTGTTTAGTAAAACGTCTTTGGAGGAGCTGGCACGGTTCGCCGCTCGCCGGTCATGGAGAGTTTAGGAAGTCCGGCGTCCTCCCCTTTATTCTCCCCGATTGGCGGTGATACGCTGGGCTCGGTGCCGTCCGGACGGCTTGGAGACAAGGCGGGGTGGGCGAAGAAGATGCAAGGCGCCACCGATTTCAGTTTGAATTAGCCGATCGTGCCATCCACGTCCCCTAGCGTCTCGGTAAGTTTCCTGTCGGGTTAAGTAAAGGCAGGTTCTTTTGTTTTCCGCCGCGAAAGCCGGGCCTAGCCGCTGCGGGATGGGATCCTAAGCCGGCTTCTCCGGCAGCCTCTGAGCACAACTGGAACACGGAAGGGGAGCAAAGTTATATCATCTGTCACCGGTTAACGCCGTTGGCGATGCGCTGCGGCGTGCTGGCCCTGGGACCGGCGGCTGGCCATCCGCTCACAAAGTAAGTTTCCGAAAGGCGATCTGAGTCCAACGTGAAATGGACATGCAGTCCCCCCATATCATGTCAGAAACACAGTAAATTAATTACTCCGTCGATGCTGCTGAGTGTTTTAAGGTTAAGAACAATTAGCGTCCGGAGCCCTAACTCGTGATGCATTCGCGCAGGGTACTTCTGCGGTAACTGGGTAACTTATATCTATGTAAAGCTACGCAGATAAACGATCGGCACTGAAAGGTCCTACGGCGTGGTTTCTGGTATGGTTTGGTAATTTTTTTTATTTTACCTAGTTTTCAATGAACGTGGCTGTTAGCTGGTTAGCCGCGTATCCCCCCCCCACCCCCCACCCCAGTAACCGAGGTAAAGGGGTTTGCGAGCAGTAACGTGCGAACGCAGCACGGGGGGCTCGCGGCTCCGCGGGACACGCCGACCGATCCCGAAACTTTAAGGGGGGCTTCACGCGAGCGAATGTAGAGCATGGTGTCCCGCCAGTGCTTCCCGCAGGATCCCTGAATATAAAAAGGGGTCATCGGCGCATGGCTTCGTGTCAGAACTTATTAACATCCATGTAACAGAAGTCGACACGATCGACAGGTTTGGCAGCTTTTCTTAGGCAATACGGTTGGAAACGCTTGTGAACAGTACAGAGCGCAATTAATAATTACGATCAAATTATTTTCTATAGAGGGTGTGATCTCATAATGTGGGAACTAAAATCTTCAGTTACAACTCAAGGAAATTGTTGCACAGTTTTAACAAGTAATTGATTTTGACAGATAGGTGTGCAGTACGGTATGTTAGTGTAATGTATAGACATCATGTTTAATCTCCAAGACAAACTAAAGTACATGAAGGATTCAACTCCTTTTCTGGATGGGTGTGCCTGAAGGCAGTCCCAGGGCACATGGCACAAGGCAGGAACACACCCAGAATGGGATGTAGGGTACATGCTCATGCACATAATCACACACTACAGGCATTTTTGAGTAGCCAATCAGCCCAACTGCCTGCCTTTGCACCACAGTATCTATAGGAAACCCAATGCCACAAACATACACCTCTGCTTGCTAGTTACGTTGCTTCCTGTTGGTTTGATGGTGCTCTTTGTGTCTCTTGTAGCTGATATGGACTCCTGGCCCTTAAGCCAGTGCGATGGACCCCATCCTCAGGACGCTCAGATGCACAGCATGGCAGGAGCCATCGATCTGTCGAGGAGGCGTAGAGAGACCCTGGGCGATGCCGGCGCTGCAGAGACGCTAAACAGGGCACTAGGGTCTGGCTGCGTCAGCGGAGTGCCGGTGGGTGACCGCAGGGTCTCCCCCCCATGTTTGGAATGGCCCATTGATAGGACAGAGGTGCCTGATGGGCCGGTTAGGACCAAGGGAGAAGCTGCGGGGGGAGCTTGCTTTGCGCAGCTGGGCCACGGGAAGTCAGCAACCGCCAGCCAGTGGGGAGGCCAGAAAGCGGAAAGACAGAATGGGTCCGTGCACCCCCGGCAAAGGGACGGGTGTGCCGCTGGGTCATGGGGTCGAGGCCCGTGCTCAGGTGGGGCCGAGGGCCATGTCCCCACACAGGGGTGTTATGCTGTAAATGGGGGGCACCTCTATGGTGCAGGGGGCGCCGCATGTACCGCTCCTGTGTCACCAGGTGGCAGGGCAGCCCCCTCCATAGAGCCTCGGTCAGCCACGGGGGAGAATCCTGTTACCTCAGTTCTAGATGCTAAAAGAACTGGACCAGCAGGGGAGAGATCCGGCGGTTCTACGGTTCTAGCAGGGCCAGAACGGCCCAGAAGGGACCGTGGCGATGAGGCATTGGTCACGGAATCGTCCGGCGCATCGCCGAGGCCCGGAGCAAGTCCATTAGATAATGAGGGCGTCTGGGGCAGCCAACTTGATGCCGCTGTTGGTTGTTGTTTCAGAGATGCGGGGCTTAGTACCTGCTCAGTAAGGACGGTCACATCCGAAACCATTCACAACATCATACCTCTGCCAGGTGTAAAGGCAGCAAATTGCCGTCCACCTGAACAGCATGGTAGCCTGGATGCAGAAGGCGAGGAAATGCCGATGAGTCTGCAGAGTGGAGTGTGCGAGGTTGGAGATGTTCAGGCCTCACTGGAGATGTCAGCCTGGTCTGGGGAAGAGCTGGGGACGAAGGCAGCATGTGACGATCACAGCGGCCAGCAGCCTGAATGCGTGGGCGTACTGCCGCAGACCTGCTCTCCTCCGGCGCGGCCTACCTTAGCCGCCACCCCACCAGAGAGTGGTCTACAGGGTACCTCGCCGCCTAGTGGCGAAGAGAGGGATGACCCGAGAAGCCTGGATGCGGCCAGGGGGGGCCAGGGGGGGGGCAGGAAGTGTTCTGCGAGCAGCCGAGTCGTGGCGAAGAAGCCGCGTTCGGCAAGAAAGAGGCCCAGGAGTGTGCAGCTGGGCCCGTCGGCCCTCTTTGGCCCCCGGGAGCCCGAAATCACGCTGAGGTACGCCAGCCACAAGGGGGACCGTCGGTGCTCGACCGCGACAGACGCCTTTGTGCCCTACGTGCGCCTGGAGCGAGGGGAGTTCAGCGTCTGCTCTGTGGTGAACAGCCCTGAGGAGGAGCAAACCGGGCGGCAGAACGGCCAGCCGCAGGCGGACTCTCAGTTCGGCTCCAGTGCTGTGCCCACCAGCTCCTGCCTGCTTCTGGGTCGCCTGGCCACCGGGGTGGGTATCAGGCCCGGGCCCCTGTGCTGCCTGTGCCACAGGGCGTCCAACGTCTTAGAGCTGGGTGACCTGCACGGACCGTACCGTCCCATTGGGACCGGGCCGCCCCGACCGCCGCCCTCTCCTTCCCACGCCCCGGAGGAGGAGGAGTCCAACCAGTCAGATTCATCCTGCGGCCTGCAGGGCGGTGCACTGAAGCGGGGGTTCCCGTCGGAAACGGCTCACGGGCGGCTTGGCGACAGGGATGTGTGCCTGACACGCCCAAGCAAGTGGCCCAAAGAGGGCGCCCCCGCCGAGGAGCGTCACTGCGAACCGGACCCCAGAGAGTACTGGATCCACGAGGACTGCGGAGTCTGGTCACCGGGTGTTTTCCTAGTCCAGGGGAAGCTGTATGGCTTGGAAGAGGCGGTCCGATTCGGCCGGGAGACGGTAAGACTGAGCCGCCCGCTGGGGGCCGTTTCCCGCCGTCGTCTTTAGCGTAAATACTTTTGATTTATTGTTTATCATCTGTCACCCTCACCCTAAAAAAAAAAAAACATACCACAGGTATGTTCCCTGTGCCACAAGGATGGGGCCACTCTGGGGTGCTTCTTCAAAACCTGCCCCAGCAAATTCCACTTCAGCTGTGCCGTGCAGGCAGGTAAGAGACCGATAAGCACCCGGTTACCATTAAAATCCCCCGAATCCCTTCGCTTGACCGCCTCGCCGAGGCTGACGGATTTAACCGCTCTCCTTCCAGACTGTGTGCTGAACAAAGAGAATTTCTCCATGAAGTGCCCGACACATAAGGTAGGAGAAGTAAGGATTCAGAGTATGGAACAAGGACAGAAAGTAAGGAGATATTTCCAGAAGTGGATAGTTCAGGTCCAGAAAGTAAAACTCTAGACCAATCTGGACCTGAACTATCCACCTCTGAATATTTCGACGTTTTCAGACGGTCGCAACAGATCGACTTGATTTGTGATTGGTCGACTAAGGTTGCCAAATGTGTACGGAAAGCAAAATAATATTGGCTGCGACCTTGAGGACGTGATGGTCTCCCCTACTGTCAGTTTGAAACCTTAATAATCTGATTCTTCCTGCCTTGGATTGCGGTGGGATGAGCTATAAACTGTCTCTCTCTCTGCCCCAGAACAGACCAGTGAAAGGCTCGGCTCCACCGGAACACTGGTGACACGACGAGTGACATGACAGGTGACACTCCTCTGGAATTGTCACTCTCACTGTCATCCGCTCTCACGTTATTACGCTGCGGTCTTGTGTGCTTCCTGCTGACTGTCCTTTAAAATTCACTTCTTGGTAGCATTTAAAGTCAAGTTTCTTTATTTTCACCCTCAGCTATTGTATGAGTCAAAAGTTTGGACACACCTGCTCATATAAAGGTTTATTTGTACTATTCTCTACATTTTCGAATAATTATAAAGACATCAAAACTATCAAATAACATATGGAATTTTGCACTGACTAAAGAAGTATTAAACCAAAAATATTATTCTTAAATCTTAACCCCAATCGCTCCAGGCACTGCCTGACCCTCCTGTCTCCTCTGGGCCAGTTCCATGAGGTGGCCTCCTGAGATGATTTTATAGCCGTCCTGAAGGAGGTCCCACGTATATGCTGAGCTCTCATTGGCTGCTCTTCCTTCAGTCTCTGGTCAAACGCCTCCCAAACCATCTCTGGTGTTTTTAGGTCAGGTGACCAGGTCATGTGATGCGACACTCTATCATTCTACGTTGTAGGCGGCTTTGGTGTGTCCAAAGTTTGGACTGGTACTATATATATATAATCCATACAGTGAGATGAAATTATGATATTGCTGGTCATATTGCAAGAAAATGGTGACAAATAGAATATTATTTTGAATATTAAAGACATTAAACACCGACGATCTGACAATTGAAAAGTCTGAGACTCAAAACAGACAGAAAAATACAGTATAAAACCAACCGTTATTCCGAAATACTGCATGTACAGCTCTGGGAAAAATGAAGAGACCACAGCAGTATTTTCAGCCACATTCATTTCTCAGTTCATGGGTGTGAGTCTGTGTAAAATATCATTGCAAACTGCGGTCTGGCTCTTCCCTGCTTCTCATTAATGAAGGGCTCCTTCCTTCCTTCATGGGTCTTCAGTCCTGCTTCTGGGACCCTGATATGACCTGTCCTAGCAGTGCACTTCCTTTTGAAGGTCACCCTCTGATTCATGAGGCACTGCCGGATAAGCTGACGGTCACCTCTGGCATTAGAAAGTTCCTTCTGCCCTCTGCCTGGCTGGTTTCTGGTCGTTCCCAGCGTCTCCTGCTTCACCTTATTCTTGTGTGCTGTTATCTTGGAGACTTTGAGCCTGAAAGCGACCTGCTGCTCAGTGTAGCAGAATCAGGATTAAACCAGGATTTAAGAATGCAAATTTAAAAAATATATAGTGTGGTCTCTTTAAATTTTTCCAGAACTTTATATGGTATTCAGGTAGATCTCAGGCTATTCGTACTGTACAAAGTTAATGATTTTACTGTCTACCCTCCTTTACAGTCTACTAAAGAGTCGCGACATTTCTCTGGACGCAGGACGACCCGGTAAGTCTGAGCAGAAATGTCCTCAAATCCTGCGAGGATGTTTGCCATAGTTTTACGTTTTGGAGCTGGACAGAACTGAAATTATTTAAAGCGTTTATAGAAGTGGAAATGTACATTTGTATACACACACGCTGTAGACGCAAAACTCGTATTAAAGTATTTAAAAGGTGGCGTTTGAAACCTCCTGTGTGGCAGCAGCTTTCTGGTAATTTCCATTGGGTCGTTAAGGATTGGGGCTGAAACGAGGCTTTAGGTTTTCTGCATGGTGAAGCCTGTCGGCAGCAATGGTGGGGGGGGGGGGGGTTGGGGGATGTCTTTATCTTCAAAAACATCACTCGTGCCCTTTGGTGTTGTACCATGTGACCTGCCCAGGTGTAAACCTCTCTGCGTTCGCGGCCCGAACACCCTGTAAAACATTGGCCTCATTCTCCAGCTTCCATCTCGATCGTTGATACGTTTGTTTCGCGTTTGACTAACTTAAGCGGCGGTGGACGCACTACCGCGAGGGTATGCCTGTCTCGGGGCTGAGCCACAGCCCGTTTGATCCCTTTGCTTGTATGTCTTGTGTTCCCCAAGCATAGTTCTGACGGTGTGTGGGCACTCTGCTGACCCAGGTGCCTGGAATTAACTCTCTGCTCCCTTCTTCGTGTCTCCCTTGCAGGTTGGATGGCATCATTGTGAGCTGGGTGTAGGAATGTGAGCATGTCCCTCACATTTGTGCTGTGCGAGTACCCACAATGCCCCTGGAGGGTCGGGCCTACCTGAGGAGTGGCCTTTTTCAATGCAAAACACAATATTTTTTTCAATGATTATTTTTTAAAATTCTTTCCTGGAAGCCTTCATCTGTTTTTGCTGGTCCTTATCTGCTCTGACGGATTCCAGAACCATATCTTCAGAGTGGGGCCCGTTTACGGAAGGGACCATCGTAATCCACGATGTCGACCGTGACGGGGGGGGAGATATGTAGTACCCGCCTCGCATGTACATTTTTTTAGATCTCACTGTGAAACCGGTGGCATCCTGTCCACTAAAATGAACTGAAGACATTAATGTTTTTATTTTCTTCAGGAAGTTATATTTTGTTGGGCTGGGTTGACTGACTTGTGTATATTTAATGATGTTTTTTTTTCTATTTTATTTCAGAGTTATTTTAAAATTCACACGGTCTGTTTCTGTAAAACACCAAGGTGAATGTGAACGAAAGAATTCCTCTCTCTCGGAGTTCGCCTGGGTTGAACCCGAGTAACGATTCAGTCCCTGTAGCTGCTACTTTTGGCTCCTCCTCCTCCCCACCCTCCTCCACTGAGGGTCACCTTGCATCACGGGGCATAGCAGGTCGTGTCGTTTCCTCCAATCAGCCGAGCAGTGGCACAGGGCATGAGGTAAAGAAGCCTTTTCTGGTTGGTTCTTGCCTGCTGGTACTCTGACCAATCTGGGCCTCTTTTATATACTGTGGTATAAAACATGTAGTGTGAGGATGCTGTCATGTTGGGGGGGGAATGGCTGGTACTTAACAGGTCTGAATGACGCAAGACTGTGACCCCCCCCCCTCCAGAGAGCAGCTCCATCTTTATAGCCTGAGGGCTCAGACGTTGTGTTTTCCTAAGGCTGTATCAAGATCTCCACCTTAAATCAGAGCTGGATTGTTCAGGTCAAGAGAGTAAAAATCCAGACCAAGTTTTAACCTATCAGCTGAGAATAAAGAGTCCCAGTCACAGGGAACTCAGCCTGGTTGGTTGAAGCAAAATCTTGGTCTGGATTTTTACTCTGGACCTGAACTGTCCACCTCTGCAAGTGATTAATACTGATCCATTTAGAGTGATTTCGGAGACTGTTTGCAGTTTTGAAACTGATGGCCGTACATGCCGGTCTCCAAAAGTGCCAAAGGTACTCTGTTTTTTTCCCCATTCCTAAACCCAATGTGCCCCACCCACAGGATGCTGTCACTCCCCCAGCCCCCAGGAGGATTCTGGGAAATCCTTTGGACAAATAGCTATCCCGTGATGCCGTTTACCAAGACGGTTCTATTCAGCCTGTCTCCTATTTAAATAGGTATCGGATGACATAAGACTCATCAGCGGTGACCTTGAATGGTTTTAGGAATCGTTAGTTATTTATGAAGTCGTCGGTGTCGTTAAGAGCTAGTCTGTAAAAGCTACGTTTGGGGTCTCCGGACGAAGTGGGTTGTTGTTTCTCCCCTACAGTTCGGCTTGAATTTCGCCTGAAATGTTTCGTTTACACCCTGAATGCAGAGCAAATTCTCATTTTGTAAGATGCCTCTGGAGGCCATGGTCTGCTGCTTTGTGGTCAGACGAGCCTGTGCGCACGTGTCTGTCTGGTTTAAGCTCTGTTAGGTCCCCACCCCAAATAATAGCTTTAGTGCCCAGCTGGGGGGTGGGGGGGGGCTTCTTACGAATCTATTATTGTGATAATTATTTACTTAAACCGAGCCACCCCACAGTGAAAAATATAGCTTATGTTTGATCCGTTGCACTGTAATGGACTGGCGTCATGTCCTGGGCGCCCCCCCCACCCCGTGCTTCTCAGGATAAGACACCAGGATAAGCAGCTATAGAAGCGGGGTGGGTTGGTGATACGATTTGTGCTCGAGGGAAAACATTATCCTGACCATCCATTGATTTGGCAAATTTGAAGCATGAGAATTAATTGACAATATGGCAGGAGGGACTCAAACATGGGTGTGATGTAACCAAACAGCAATGTGACTAATTTGGTTACATTGTGGACTTCATGGGGAGTCACATGGTCACGCACAGCCATTGTTAAACACAGACCATGCTTTCAGCGAGGCTAGTCTGTAGTTTCCCACAGAGATGGACATTTCAGGTCCCGGGAGTACAAATCCAGACCAAGATTTTGTTTCAACCAATCAGTTGAGTATAAAGAGTCACAGTCACAGAGTCCTCAGCTGGTTGGTTGACACAAAATCTTGGTCTGGATTTGCACTCCCGGGACCTGAAATGTCCACCTCTGGTTAACCCATAATGCCTTGTGATGTGCATATCTGTAACAGTCTCATTGCACCTGAACAGGAACAACAACGATTAAGAAGCGGCTACAGTAATAGGAAGAGCAGAGCAGTCGTCATAACTCTGAGAAACAAACCTTCTTCCTTTTAACTCGGCTTTGGTCACTCTCCTCATGTGATTCCACATCATTGTGTCGAGGAAGACATGGAGATGAATTGTATAAGTACAGTTTCTGTATAAGTAGGTTTCTGGATGGGAGAATTTTCCAGACAGATTTTACAATAGATGATTAGAACAGTTTTTTTCCTCCTTTGATTGGTTTTGTTTGTGACATTGTGCATTAAGGCTAATTTGACACTATGTGCTTTTCCAGATATATTTTTTTAATGGTACTGCTAAATAAAGTGCTTGGAACATTGGGACGCTTCCGTCGTGTCACGCCAGTCTGTTGGGTAAGTCTGCAGATGTATTACGGCGCTGATGAAGGCAAGTCAGGATTTCAGGCCTGTGGTACTCGGGGTTACAGCAGCTTCCCCGCTGGTTAATCTCCTATTTCATAAATGGTTAAAGCAGACAGTGAATGTTAGCGCTATTAAACCCACCAGCCCGGGTTTAAAAGCTCCAGGCCTGCCGTTCTGCCCACAGAGTAACCTTGTTTCACACCATATTGCCATAGAAATTAAAAGGGAAAATCAAAGTTACTGGTTTTATGCACCAAATATCCTCTGTGGTTTAATCACGGCAGCTGCAGGTAAACAAAGTATTTTTTTAAACCAGATTATGACATTTTAGTTATTTTCACTCTGAAAAACATTACGATAATATCCTAGCTTGTGTTCAAAGGCGGCAAATGTCATCCCCCCCCACAGTGTTTGCAGATGTAGGCTGCCGTCCAAGGTACCTTGAGTGTGTAAGCGTAGTGTGCAAGGGCACTTGAGTGTGTAAGCGTAGTGTGCAAGGGCACTTGAGTGTGTAAGCGTAGTGTGCAAGGGCACTTGAGTGTGTAAGCGTAGTGTGCAAGGGCACTTGAGTGTGTAAGCGTAGTGTGCAAGGGCACTTGAGTGTGCCATTCCTGTTCTTCCTGCCCCGTGACCCTCCCATACACAGACAATGACTCCCAGAAGTGCTCGGATTGTCCACCGACGACCTCATTGTGCGTCTTTTTAAAAAAATGGATACCTGTGCTTGCAGCAGCAAAGCTTTATTTGGAACGCATGCGGTTACGTCTGGAAAACACAACACACAAATTATCTCCGGCACAATCTGCATTTGTGGGTTTGTTTAATGCATCAGGGCAGTAATGTTTCTCACTGTTGAAAATGAACTTTATCAGAACAGATCTTACAATAAAAAAAAAACAAAACTGTCAATACGCTTACTACGGAAAATTGTTCTGTAACGAGGTACCCGTTAATGATTGATAACCATTAAAATCACAATCTCACATTTCCTTTGCAAAGGTGTTACTCAACTGGTTTGCTTAGTCACAAGAAAGGATACATACAAATATAGACCACAAAATATAAACGTCTTGTTCGCTCTGATCAACATCCTAGCAGGAAACTTCTTTGCAGGATGTAGCTGCAGAAATGTGCTGTCGCAAAACACTCGTCACACCAATTCAGTTCTGGCTTTGATCTTGAAATAAACATGAAAGACGTACATCCATCTTGTAAAAACCCTGACTGACAGATAATTAGAAATGAACGAAAAAACGATTTGTGTGAATGTACTTCAGACTAAGCACCTGGGTCCAATCTGGGTGACGTCGGACGCCCCTCTCAGCAGCACAAGCCTGTCCGTGTCACGCAGGACGAGGACGGCCATTGACTTCTGTCCAAAACTATCAGAAATTGGCTTGAAAGGAAGACCTGGACAGAAGCACATCACACAGGTTTGGTGTGTAGGAGCTGCATTAGCCCCAAGGTTGCTGATAAACTAATATACTAATATTCCACCATGAGTTGGGATGACCTTCGCGATCCACTTCCCAGTGTCCCTCCTGCCTCTACAGTCAATGATCCGCACATCTAATCACTTATCTAAAACTGGTTCATTAAAAACGACGTTCACAACTACAGCACGGCGGACATGGTACAGGATCACGTCTCGCGGGACGCTCTCACAGACGCCGCCACGTTCCCTCCACCGCTCAGGCGATGCTGACATCCGCTCTTTGTGGATCCTCGCGTTTTTGAAGAAACAGATGGATGTCGTTGTGGATCTGGCCCGGTTCTGACGACAAGGGGCGCGTTCACCAGCTGATCGCCCATCCCGCGGAGGGTCCGGCTGCCGTTTGGCCGGCGCTGCTCTGTTCCGTTCCTGACGGGACCGTTGGCCAGTCTAAATCTAAGCTTCAGCGAGAATGATGGGATCTACAGAACACCAATAACACACCGTTGACATCGGTCCTTTAGCGCGTGTTACAATTGCATTCTGGATGCTTCCAGGCTATTTTCAAAGTGGACCACAGCGCCACCTACACGCAGATCTCGATGGGCGCAGCCAAGAGGACGCGGCTTCCGGTCTCCACGGCAACCACCGCCCGGTTCTCCTCCTCCTCCTCCTCCTCCTCCTCCTCTGCGGCCGGCGACAGCGTCTGCTGCTTCATGCGGTCGACGAGCTGCTCCTCCTCCTCCGGGGGCGGCGAGCCCGGCTCGGCCGGAGCATCCCGGGCATCCTCTCCGGAACCTTCCGGCAGCGTCCAGCGGCATCCCAGCTGGCTCAGCACGTCCCTGGCGGCGCAGCGGCACAGTGGCTCCGGGGAGAGCAGGCGGCGGAACGTGTGCAGAGCCTCGTCTGAGAAGCGCCGCCACTGTGTGGGTACGGGGGCGGGGCTGGGGCGGCGCTGCCAACGTAGGAACTCCTGGTAGAAGGGGTCAGAGGGCAGCGCCGCCTCCCAGGGGAAGTTGCCAGTGAGTGTGCAGAAGAGCAGGACCCCAAAGGCCCAGACGTCCAGGCTGTAGTCGACGCAGATGCCCTGTCGCGGCGCCGCCTGGCTCAGCTCCGGCGCCGTGTACGGGATCGTGCCGCTGACGCGCCTCACCGGCGCCCCCGCCCACTGCGCCATGCCGAAGTCCGACAGCTTGACCCGGTGGCACTCGCGGTCGAAGAGCAGCACGTTCTCGGGCTTGATGTCCCTGTGCACCAGCTTCTTGCAGTGTAGGTAGTCCAGGGCAACGGCCACCTGCCGGCCACAGCGCTTTGCCACTGCCTCAGGGAGGCCCACCTGGGGGGGGGGTGAGGTCACATATGCGACTGTCACATGATCACAGCGCAACACGGCGCACAAAAACCAAGCAAGACGGCAGGAGATTTCACTGACATCACAATTACATCCTGCATAGTAACTTATTAATGCGATAATTATGTAATTAATGTGGATATTCTTCCATCTGCCCATCTTCCACACCCACTTGTCCTGTGCAGGGGTCTGGAGCCGATCCCAGAAGCTACGGGAGCGGAGAAGGGAATAACCCAGAATGGGGGGGCCAACCCCAGTGGCACTAAGAATCTCAAACGGGTCAATTGTTTGGCCAAAAGGGGCGAAAGGAGGTGGATATCAATTATATAATGATAATTAATAATGTGATAATAATGTAATTAATTATGAGGGACTGGCCAAATTTCAGTGTAAGATTAAGAAAAACCTGTTTAAAAAAGCATAATATCACCCTGCATCCTGTACCTCAGAGGACTGACCCGTGTCCTTGTTGTGTGAAACGCGTCTTCACAGGAGACGCGGCCTTTACCTGCGGAGGAATGATGTCGAAGAGGTCCCCGGCTAGCGCGTACTCCTGCGCGAAGATGTAGTACTCGTCCGTCTGGAATGCGATGCCCAGCATGTCGATGATGAAGGGGCAGGGCGACAGGTACAGCGAGACGCTGTACTCCCGCAGGAAGCTGCGCAGGTTGGTGGTTTTCTTGCAGAGGAACTTCAAAGCCATCTTCGTTCCTACGGAGGGACCGACCGCGCAGATATTCAGAGCTCCGGAAGTGCATAGGCCTCTAATTCAACGGTGCATTTCAGCAACGGGCCTTAATGTGGTCACAGGTATAACCCTGATTCTGCATGGCTGAAGCCAAGGTCCACTGCCCTGAACGCATGGGCCGTGCGACGTCTGAATGGGAATGCGGGGGTCATGTCCACTTGTCTGTTTGGTTAAAATCTCAGACAGAACCTTCTGTTGAAAAACATGGATATAATGCAGGGTTTTATTAATGAACTTTTAGGGGGTTGTATTAAATTATTTGCAGGTTTATTTTTTATGATTGTTCCGCATTTTTAATGATACTCCAAAAATCGGCATCTCTGGTTCTACGGTCCATGACTGGACTGACAGGTGATCAAGACTGAGCCAAAGCTCCACTGCACTGATACAAAGTAGCTATATTAAATCATTGTGGGTGGTAAATTTGAATACTTCAATGCTGCATGGTGGATATTAATTATATAATGATCATTAATAATATGATGATAATGCAATTAAGAGGGACTGGCCAAACTTTGGTGTAAGATAAAAAAAAATAAAGTATTAAAAAAAAGCATAAAAAATAGTCAATATTCTCGAGACGCACCGCTAAAGTAAAGTTTTCTGAGGTGTTGCCTGCTTCCCTCACAATCACACACAGCCCCTTCATTTCTGGTCTCACTGTACTTTTGCTCATTCATACATATCGTTGTTGTCCAATGAAAATTGTGACTTTTTACTACGGATGGACTACGGCCAATCTCCTCTGTCTGCTGATAGCACTTGACATCTAATTGGCCAATGAAAAAAATGCTTCATGAAGGCATCTATTTAACTAGTATTTATGTTTGTACTAGTTAACATTTGTATTCATGATGGCCAGCTATACTGCTAAACCTAGCTAGCTATCAACGCTAAGTTAAGTAGCATCATCGCTAACAGCAAACATAAATTAGATTAGTTCGTATCTTGTCGACACTGACATTTCTGCCTCGCTGACAACAATCAACGTGACCTCATTTAAAACATAAGAAAGTTTCTATTTGTGGTGCTGTGGGAGTATCAGTAAACAGCTTCAAATTTATTTTGTAAAGTAGTTTCTGAGAAATGAAGAATTTCTTTCACATTCCTGAAATAACAGACATTTGGAGATACTTGAGGCACCAGAGACACACAGTGCAATGTTGCATAGATCCAGTTTCATACTAAACAGACCATACGTCCGTTGGATGACAGTTTTAAACTGCAGAATGTCCACAAGCACGTCTGTAACATTGTGTACAGCCTTATAATGAGTTTGCCTTCAAGTTGATTTTTGACTTGGGTTCTCCCTCTGGGGCAGGCGTGAGTATTGAGTGATTCAGAAAGGGGCTTCTACAGCGCCACCTTATGGACCTGCTCCGCATCACGTGCTCAGGACGTGCCTCCCACTGGTGCCATCTGCTCTAACATTCCATACACTGAACGCACACTTTTGCTGGCACAGCCACATAGTGATGATTTACCAAACGTGAATGAACCTGCATATCACTAGCAGGTTCCCCAATTCCTCAGAAGAGGCCAGCTGGCCACTAGGCGGAATTCACTTTGATGCGATCGTCCTTCTCAGATGAATGAGATAGAAACTTTGTTTTAAGAGATCTGGATGTAGCCTTTATAGACCACTTCAGAAGATTAATAGAACCCACCCCTGATTCTGTGGATGACCAGGTCCACCTTGCCGTAGGTGCCCTTGCCCAGCTCCCGGATGACCTCGTAGTACCGACTGATCTCCACCTTCTCCAGGTTCTGAGCGGCATGGAGCTGCAGCTCCTCCAGGACGTCAGGGGAGGTGCGGCTGGGTGTAGAAGAGGAGCTCATTTTGGCTGAAGGCTGGCGGAGCTGAAATGAGACGGAAGGACAAGGCGTGAGTCTCATAAACAGCGTCTGTTTTCTTTTAGGAAGGCAGGACAGGTCCCACCCATTTAAGGAACCATCATGAGTATGAGATACAAATTATCAATGACTCACGACAGGGTGAAGCCCGAATCCATCGTGTTCCTCACCCCTCCCACCTGTAAACATTCCCCGGCCTCGTGACGACGAATGTGTACGAAAGCTGTACGACCTCAGTGCATCATAATGGCCCTGTCACATGGGATCAGCATCTAATCCTCAGTGCCGTCCCAGACCAAACAAGCCAGCCGCCCATTTCCGTGGTAAAATCGTGCCGCCGTGCTCATTACAAACCAATCAGACGTGCGGCAATCAATGAAAGACGCTGCCAAATTGGTTTGCCAAGTGCAATTTGGAAGCATTTAGGACCAATAATTACTGATGGGAGGAAGGCACCTTGGAAGCTGCTGGCTTAATCGGTCGGGAGGTAGATGACTGAGTCTATAACAGTCCCACCCACTCAAATCAACATTAAATGAATATTACACATATACTGACTGAAAATGGGTTGCTCTTTGTACCCAAGCAATTCAGATTAAATACAATCAGTTTCTGGTCCTACTGAGATTTTAATCTGAATTGAATCTGGTTTCTGAGCTGCCTTTTTTTTATCCATCTGTCCATCTTGCAGCCCCATGCCCAGGTCCCTGTTGCGGGGGTCTGCAGTCCTTCCCAGGCAGTATAGGTAGGATCCCAGTGCACCACAGGGATCACATTTTATGAAAACTATCAGCGTCCCTAAACATCTCTGGAGCTGACAAGCACAGACTGTAAGGACGGGGCACACAGCAGGCCAGACAGGACAGTGTGTCTGTCCATACCGAGGCACTGACACACAGCAGGCCAGACAGGACAGTGTGTCTGTCCATACCGAGGCACTGACACACAGCAGGCCAGACAGGACAGTGTGTATGTCCATACCGAGGCACTGACACACAGCAGGCCAGACAGGACAGTGTGTATGTCCATACCGAGGCACTGACACACAGCAGGCCAGACAGGACACACTGTAAACCCTAATGCTGTAACTAATTGATTGAACTGAGTTGTATTAACTTAAATAATTACAATTAGTTTATATTAATTAACCTTTATGAGTATTTAGAACTTTTTCTTATTTATGAGTTTGTAAAAATTAAACCTTTCAAGTAAGATGGAAAATTTTGCTGGTTTAATTTAAACAAAATGTCTCTTTAAAGTTTTATTAACTCAAAATCTTTCAGCCTTGTGATTTTGCGTATGACGTCATCCAGGTTCACGTCAACTGTCTTGCCCGCGCTTATTCCTCGTTCGTTTTTTTCAAGATGGCGGATCGGCCTCGCTTCACACTACAGTAAGTAAAATATTGAAATATACAAATCCAATGAATCTTAAGCAAGTGTTTTAATCCATATAATCACAGTAACATTTAAAAGTAATGTAGATGCGTTTAGATGTGTTGCATTACAGAGTACGCGTTTAGCCCTGTTTAAATCTTGAGGCGAGGAAGCTCCTCATCCCGCGCTGCAGCTTGTTGGTCAATAAGAAACTTTTAACGTTAGTTCAGTGTTGGGAGCTGTTACTGACCAGCACAATGTTTATAAATTCAGGTAAAATTGAAATTAAAACATTTATGCCGCACTTATATTTAAAACTGCGTTATCCACAACATGGAGTTTTATTTTGAAATACTTCGTTTGTGCGGCTTCTCAGCCGAAAGGTGTAATATTATTTATATAATATTAATTTCAATGGCGGATCGGACTCGTTACACGCTGTTCAGTAACGTTAGGTAGTTAATGTATAACTAGGGATGTTCATCTCGGTTAATTTTCCCAACCGACAACCGCCGTTCGTTAACCGAACATTAATCATTAACATTAACATTAACCGAATCCTGAACGTTCTAAGATGTGGCCTCGTGATTTTCCAATTCCACAGTTTTCCTATGATGTTCAGCTAAGGCTTAGACAGGGAAATGATGAATTTGAGAAGAGCGGAAAGGGTCTAAAGTTGACAAGAGACCAAAAGCATGACATTCTGGAGAAGCTTGGCTCAACCATGTATGATTTTAAGGCGTACCCAGACGACAAACAGATAGGAAAAGTAGCAGAGGCCCTTGTCACAAAGCATCCTTGTTTGAAGGAGCCAGGCTCTGACACAGGTTGGAATGGGTGGAAAACCAGTTTAAAGTTCAAGATGGGCAACTTGAGAAACAAAATGAGGAAAATTGGATGTCTTGAGGTAACTGTTAATGCTGGGAAAAGAAGTCAAGGCCATCCTGAGAATGAACCATCACATTCTAAAATCAAGAAACCAAGACGTTCTGAGGTTAATTATTTGCCAAACTTTCCTCAAGGTGAGGATGAAGCATCTCTTGAAACAGTTAGACAGGAAATTGCTGTTGAAGTCCAGAAGACAGAAAAAAATACTAGTCTCATCCACAAGAACATGGAGAAAACTTTTGCTCTGCGACGACAGAACATTGTTAGCGGAAGCCCATCTGTGAATGAGTTTCTGAATCTCTGGCCTGCACTGCGTATAACATCTGAGGTAAATAATAATAATAATAATTGTTTTCTAGTGATTATTATATATTTTCTGATGTGGGTTTGTTTTATAAAATTCTCTTTTGTCCGATTTAGCTGTTTGCAGAGTACCAACGTGTTACAAATGAGAATTTGCCCAACAAATTCTATGCACAACTGGACTACCTCCTACCTTGTTTGATGACCATTTTAAGGCAAAAAGCATCCAAGACAGGCAAGACAGCAGATGCCCTGGCTAATCTTTTGAAAGTTCATGATGAGCAGGTATGGTTGTTGTCATAAGATGAAGTATTCTTTAAAATGTAATTAGATTTTTCTTTATTTCAGATATTTAGATGTTGTTTTTTTTCTTCTTCTTGTTTTTCATCTTTACAGGAACTGCATGATGTAAATTCACGATGGACTACCGTTATCAGAGGTCTTCCAGTTTTGCTGCGTGACAAAGACATAGGATTTTTTAGGACCACCCTGGTAAGCCTTCATTCATTGTTTTTACAATTATGCATGTTCTATTGCAAAGGTGAAGGTTGAGGGGCAACCTTTACTTACTAATATATTTGTAATTATCACTAGTTGATGAATCATGTAATATTGACTCAGTCATATTGATAATGTTCTAACATGAATATAACATGTCCCTGAATAATATTTTTTAGATTGATAATCCTGAAGTACGGACTGAGGATGCTCCAGTGTCCCTGCTTACAGTTGTTCATGAAAATGCTGCTGCTCCAATCCATTACGATCCAGTGAGGGTCTCAGTTGTCCTGGAGAATGAAGTGGTCACCACCCATAGCCAACTTCCAGAGGCCTTTCTTGTCTTGTTTGGATTCATGTATGCTCTTCACTTAAAATATCCTAAAGGACTTGCCAAAACTTTTGAATTTGTGCAAAAAGTTTTACTCGGCATGGATGACGGAAAACTGTCTCCTAGCGTGCAAACATTAAAGAATGAGTTGATGTAGAGCTACTTTTTTTTTCTCGTTTAATGAAGGCTGGCACTGGGGCAGTAACTTAAAAACATGTCAGTACGTGTAGTTTAAACTATACAGGAGTCACTTACCAGAATGCACTATTTTTATTTCTTTTTATGAATGCCGCAAGACTAAGTTTTATATGACTTAATGTATGTTTTAAAAATCAGGATATTTAATTTTGTCAAACTAAATCATTTTTTTTGAAGCTCATGTTTAAACAAAGTTGGTCATGTAAAATTCTGTTAAAAAATATTTTACAAAATAATTCTTCAAAAATATTTTTTTGTTACAAGTCATACTGGGTTTTATGCATTACTTTTTCCTGAATGTTTTTTTCCCCTGAGAATTTTCACCCTTTTAAAGGGTTACTTTACAGGTGTCATGTTGATTTGTTATATCAAATAGAACACCATAGAAAGTATTGTTATTCTTTTTCATTGTATTAACATTCTGGGCATACTTTATTCATTTTAAAATAGTGTTTATTGTAAATCTGTTACTGACAAACTGTTTTAAAGGTTTTGAGAAATTTGTATGTTTATAGAAGGCATGTTTACTGTAAACATTCATGTTGGTATTACCTGTTGGACATTTTTTGTTTAAAAATAAATGTTAAAAATGGTATTGTGTGTTTGCTTGAAATTACAGATGCGTTTTCATACATTTATAGTGTTTACAGATTTAGAATTTGGTTAATTTCATTTATGAAACTCAAAATGGAAAATTTAATTTAAAAAAATTATTACAATCAAAATGTATAAGCTGGGTGACTAAGTATTTAAAGTTGGGAGAAATTAAAAGAATTAAGTTAAATGCTATCAAAATGTATAAGCAGGGTGACTAAGTATTTAAAGTTGGGAGAAATTAAAAGAATTAAGTTAAATGCTATCAAAATGTATAAACAGGGTAACTTGGGTATTTTAAGTAAGAACAAATTATTTTGCATGAGTACAACAAACTCAAAACTAGATTTTTCTGCTTACTTAAAATTATAATTTCACAACTTAAACAATTTGACGTAACTGATTACCTCAAATTTTTTGAGTTTTGCCAACTTATTCGGGATTACAGTGCAGTGTGTCTGTCCATACCGAGGCACTGACACACAGCAGGCCAGCAAATTCTGAGTCACCAGCTCATTTGAACTGTTCACTATTCGCCTAAATTATGGAAACACCTAGCATTTTTGGCATTACACTTTAAAATTTTGGCCATTAGAGTAAGTCTTTGTACGGGGGGGGGGGGGGGGGGGGATCTAAATACCCCACAAGAGCAAAGGAGAGAACATCTGCAGAATCTCAGCAATCTCCACACCTAAAGCTGGAATCCACAGCACTGTAGGTGTAAGTGCTACCTGCAGAATCAGCATTCTTCATGAACATCGCCCACCAAAACTTTCAGACCCCTGCAACCAGGCCTGAATTCTCTTCACAAATCTCTAATGAAAAAACATTAAACCATCCATGTTTACCTCCAGTCACAAGACCCCTTATCCCACTTGTGATTTCTGAGATTAATATTACTATTGTTCGATTGTGGGCTCCAGTCTTTTTCTGTGCTGCTAATCAGTGAGACATATAAAGACTGAGAAAAGAATTCTTCGATATTCAAGGTCCTGTAAGGTACATAAAGGCAGCTGAGAAGCCCCACAGTCTGGACGCCCTTTTGGTTATTAGCCACAGATCAGACTGTTCGCAGAGAAAGGCCTTTTTCAAAGACTGAAACAGGAGACACCAGCCTGTCAGTCAGGTATCTGCCACCTCTGTTCTGGTAACCTGCAGTTTCACATTTTTCGTAAAATGTCTTATTTAATAGGCACAGTTACTCACTATGGCTGACTAACCTGTTCACTGATTTGTGCATCAGTAACTACACCGCTGTTCCGCACCACTGGGGAATGTAAGAACCGATTCATCAAACGTCAACTGTGTTCACTTTATATTCGCTTATTTTTTAAAGAAAAAAAACTTTAACTCAACAGTTGATATGGGGATTTCCAGGCAAGAAAGTCATAAAGGCTGCAAATATTTTCTGCTTGAAGACGAAACGGGAAGAGATGAGACACTAAATAATGCAATCTAGGTATGTCGCAAGTGATATCTGCGTGTGAGATAATGCGACTCACCAGAGAAGCGGCGTCTCCTCTAAGGATAAGCCTGGATAAACGCTTGTTTATGGCGCTGGCAGGTCGGCATGACTCGTTCGTTTGTTTCACCTGTTTCCCTGTGTCGGTTTCGTATAGTACATTTTGTCATTACGTAAAGTCTCCGCTACACTACAATGTCTATTCATTACATACAGAAAATCAAATTCTATCCCTGTAAAACGAGATGATACAATGACATAATGTTTGGGCTTAAAAAAAAACTGATAGGTGTCCTTTGTTTGCGTAACATGCAATTTTCCTAATGGACTGAAATTAATCCTGGGGAACCACATATCTTGTACGAATATACCTATCTGCGCCGTACTGGTCAAATACATTTTAACTGCAAAACCGCCTGCCTAAATAAAATACTAAAAATAATAAAATGATTGTTTCAAATAAATAATTACATGCCCTATGTGCACTGTCCATTGTTATTTAACGACTTACCTTTCAGTTCGTAATGCATGCAATCCCCGTAACCCTCTGTCAATTTAGAAGAGAGGACAAAAATTATTATACTGACGGAAAAGACTATTCTGATGCAAAAAGAATTGAATGCCTTTTCTTCAGCTCTGCATTGTTTAGATTTTGGCGGCGATTCAAATCCAGACGAGCGTAATTTCGGATCTCTAGCGCAAGTACCGGCTGCTACCCCTGTCACGTTTGGTTCCGCCGTCCTATTGTCTGTACATCGCCTTTACTCATACTGAAATACGTCCAGAGAAGCGAAGCCCCCCTCCCTGCCTTGTGTCCGACACCCAATCGTAGCCAAGACCCGAGCAGCGGCCGACGCAGGATCCGGAGAAGCCCCCTGCCTGCGTGCGCATTATGTGCGCTCGGACAGTTCGCTCCATGCTCGGCGACAATGCGCCTGGCCAAGCTCGCTGATTCACGGCCACCACAGAATAAATTAAAGCATAATATCGCAGAATGCCAGTATTCGTATATACATATTATGTGTTTTAATATACAAGGCTTAATGAATAGTATCGCTGAGTGTTTCATAGGATATTGACCTGAAATTTAATTAGCTGACCCAATACAGAGTTACTACGGTGATAGTATAATACCGTAAAAAACTATCTCGCGGTCCGATTCAGCAGACAACGACACAGTACAGGTGTAAGGTGTTTGTCATGTATACATATGTGGTAGCTTCTTCAAAACCGAGTCTCTATAAGCTACACTGCCTTACGTGTAGATATGCAGTACAACACACAACAGTAGGATCGCTTAGGTGTTTTGTGTAAACACGCGATGATCAACCTTGATATTCAAATAACGAGCCACTGACCGTATCCTTATGGCATCTGCTGTGAAAGGTCAGGAATGAAGACAGGTCACGTATCAGCCCAGATGGTAGGCAGTGGTGGCATAATGTTTAAGGAAGCACACTTGTAATCGAAAGGTTTCATGTTCAAATCCCCGACCATCAAGGTACCGCCCCCAAGCACTGCTCCCCAATTAACTTCCCCCTGCTATGTCACATACGGGTTAAATGCAGAGAGCACATTTCGTTGTTGTGCGCTGTGGTGTCAACAATGACAATTAATCACTATATATATATATTTATATATATATATTTGATATGCTTTGATGAAGAATTGCAGCAGAACCACACAGAAATATGGATAATTTTGCAATCTCGTCAAAATGTTAAAGGAGCAAAAGAGGATTCGTTTATAAAGCGCTCATTTTCGACGGAGTCATTATTTAGACAGTGATAACAAAGGTCTTCAGCCGTTGAACACCCAGTGCTCAAATGTATCAGGTTATTCAATCAGACTTGCATTCATTTTTCACAAGTTACTTATCTGCCTTCTAGGACAGGAACACCTAACTCAACCAAATCACCTGCTGTTTCTGGTTATTAATTGAAGACTATTTCGACAGGTACCCACTCATCGTCTGACTTTCATGAGGTCTAAAATTTATAGCGGCACCCCCGTGTTACAGCCCGACATGGTACAGGCGGAAATGAGGGAGACCATCCACTTAGCGGCTGCAAGACAAAAAGGGGTTTTATTAAAGACACAAAACATTAATAAAAGCCAAGGGGACATGACTTCTGGCATGCAGGAACACACCACATTTAATGACTAACTAAAGAACAGAGAGGACATAGGCTCTTAAATAGGAACAACAAACCAGCTAACAATAGGGCAAGTGCACAACATGACAATTAACCAATCAACCGAGACAGAGCAACAAGCAACAGGTGGAGCGAGTCACCATAACGAGCACAGAACTAAAACACTGACCACACTGGGAATTACGAAACTAGGATAATTTACAGAACCAAATAATGCAAACGAAAACAGTTGTGAACAGGAAAACGGCAGGGTGACCTAAACAGAAAGGAAAACATAAAACACTGCGGAACAAAACTAATAAAAAAAATAGATAAGGCAGACCAAAGGCCAGCCCAGAACCCACAACTAGAGAGCTAACTGTCTCCCAGCCACGCGCAGCCCACTGAGCTATGCAGCAGTTCAGGGAACAAGCAAAAGACACCAGGGAAGTGACAAGGAGGAGGACAGGATGACCAGCGTCATCTGCTGGTCAAATGGGGAAGTAACATGAAGGGCAGGTCAGATGGGCGCTGACCCTGTCCCCATTTATAGTGAGAGAAAACTTTTATCATTTTTTTGTTGCTTAGAATTATAGCAGACTCAAGTGTAACTATAATCTATCAAAATGACAGATCACTTAATCCTGCATATCTTAAGATGAACTTGATTAAGGACTTCAACTGTGCATTTTAATTAAAAAATGGCTGGATAAGTTGCACTACCCATTTAAGAAGCCACCATATACTGTAGGAGTACAGGTTTCTCTGAGCTTGTGTATAGCTGACTGAGCAAAGGCTTTGTAACTGCTACACTATAAGGTTCGGGTTAGAATTTTATGTTTTACCTGAAACTTGCGCAATGCAACCTTCATATAACTTTTAGAATTCAGTGATTAGTTGTCATTGTTGACACACCACAGAATGCACAACGACGAAATATGTTCTCTGCATTTAACTCATATGTGACATAGCAGGGGGCAGCTAATTCAGCACCCGGGGAGCAGTGCTTGGGGGTGGTATTTTGCTGGTTGGGGATTTGAACCTGTAATCTTTCGACTATAGGTGCACGTCCCTAACTATTAAGCCACCACTGCCCAACTACTGTGCTTCTGAATAGGAATGTCGTTACGTAACTTACTGATGGATCAGTAACTATTTTACGTTGTATTCTGAATATTCTTGACTGTACTACAATTGCTGCAAGGGGTAGGTAAAGTACCAGAATCCGCACAAACTGATGTGCAACCTCTTACGTGCAAGTTTAGCGTCGAAATAATGGTATTAAGGCGCCGCAGTTAGCCTCATATGCCAGATGGCTCTGTGCACTGACTTCCAGGCCCCTAGGTATCACTGAGCTGGCATCATACAGCATTACCTGGTGCTTTTCAGAGCACTAGAGTCCAGCCGAGTTCCTGGCAGGTATGGGCGCTGTCATCCATCACTGGCATCCGTTTATGTCAGAGCGCTGCCATCCAGAGACACTCTTCCTGCTTCGCATGTAAGAAATATTGCATTTTACTGCTGAGGATTTTAAACCACGGGAGCCGTATAGCTAACAGATCGTTATCCAGTAGAAAGAGTAATGTAATAATGTACCACATGAATCAAGTTATTTGTTGAGCATTGGCACAGAAATATTAGGTTAATTCTGTATATTTCTGCCATTCCCGTCACCCTGAATGACGTGTCTGCCTTTTGTATGGTCTGTCATTATAATTAATATTGGAATATAATGTACCAACGTAATATAATAAATGCACTCAATGGCCACTTTATGATGCAGCCCAATGTAATATAAGGAAGGGCTCTCGACAACTACTTCTAGGGTTGCCAGGTTGTGTTCATTGGTGCCTTTCTGCAGTCCACCGTCATCCTGAGTTTCAGAATGGACTGATTTTTATTCTGCTTTTTCAGGCAATTTTTCAGATAAGAATTAAGATCACCAGTATTACAGGAATTAAGTTGCTTGACAAAACAGCAGCTCAAAACGTCAGAGATTTTGCAACTCTTCGAAGAACAGGCCACTCCTACAGGCCAATCCTGGTGTGGATTTTAGATGATGCTATTTTTTGCTGCCTTGAAACTGTAGTAATTTTTCGGCATAAATCGAAAAATTTATGTATCTTGTACTCTTTACATAGCATTTGCAGAATATCACTCGGTTATAACATTTAACAGCAGACTGATTCTAATCCTGGTGATATTCGGGGATGGGGATCTCAGCAGGTATAAACATGACAGGGGTGACGATCCGAACACAGGCCCGAGGAGCAGCGATCAGGCCGAGGCAGAAACATGCAAGGTGCAACCAATCCTACTGACCACCGAGCAGAAGAGTGGAAGCTGCCAAACCTCATGCTGCAAGCAAGGAACGTCATCATATGCTATATATACGGAGCCACGAGGATCCTACCTGGTCCCAGTAGTATAGGACTTCAAACGTGCAGCATGGTTTTATTAATGTCTACAAGTACTCTGGCGAGAATATGTATGTGAATAAAATGTCACACATTTAACACTGGAGTTTCCAGCCATAAAAATGTGGAAGATCTTCCAGAATGTTTTCAGTCTGCATATCGTGCTCCTCACCCCAGATGGTGTTGAGTTTAAGGAGGCAGAGCATGAGGCCAGTTACTGTCCCCTTAAACCACACTTGAAATCACCAGTACCAAGCATTTCAATGAACACCAGTGATTTCCAGTTAAAATTACTGCTGCATTGCGTCTGGCTAAACTGTATCTATCAGTGCAAAGTGCAGGGACTGTGACCTGAGCTGTGATCAATGTCATGCCAAAATGGTCATTGTCAGAGCCTACGTGCAATACCCCACAATCATAATCAGAAATGCTGAAGAAGTTCGGAATGCGCATGATAACTAACAGCTCGTACCGAGAGACATGGAGTCTATGTAGCCTGTTAAATAATTAGGAGCACATTGAGGACACACAACCAAGGTGTGCAGGTTTTACACAAAAGCATCTACTAGGATTAAATTTCAATTTTTTTTTGTTAGAAAAAACAAGCTTTAATACAACAAACAACAAATGTATTTTTGTATAGCGCATTATCAAAACATTATATCGTCTCAAAGCACTTTACAGCATCCCCACCCAAAGCCCCCAGTGAGTAAGCCAAAGGCGACAGTGGTAAGGAAAAACTCCCAAGAAGGAAGAAACCTTGGGAGGGACCAGGCTCAAAGGGGGAGCCCATCCTCCAGGGGCCGGCAGGGAGAGTCAAATAAGAGAGATTATAAGAGAGAGAAATACATTGTCTTTGTCGCTGTGTGCCAAATCTAAAGATTTTCAAAATAATTTTATGGAGAACATAGTATTTTTTTTTGAATACTTGGTCTTTATCACAGACAACTGACACTTAACCGAAAAAAACAAGCTCAAGGAAAGACTATACAGTAAAATACCGTTATAGTGGACTCGTTAATAACGGAATATCGTCTATAACGGACAAGGTCCGCTGGTCCCGGCCGTGCGCCTTTAAGAACATGCAGAAAAAGCATCAGATATAGCGGACTCACATATAACGGAATTTTGCTTATAACGGACAAACAATTTGCTCTCCAGAGCCACTTTTAGCTGTAGTTTTGTTCGGCTATAACGGGCATGCAGGCTCCGCCTACAAGGCGCGTGGCGTGTCAGTGATATCTAGTGCATGTATAACCACTTACAGGCCATATATACTTCCAACAGCCTACATGTACAATATAATAATCTATACCACAAGTGTGTCTACTGGGGTGTAGTATGAGTAAATGGTGTCCTGTAGTTTTGGGCATACAGCAACTCTGGATATAACTGACTTTGGATATAATGGACTGTTTTGCCAGGTCCCTTAAAGTCCGTTATAACGGGACTGTACTGTATATATCTGTATATAACAATGATTTGGTATGTGGTTTGGAAAATTAACACAAAAAAAGTTTTGTGTTAATGTCTGGGTTGGCATTTCCAATAGTTTCATGGGAAAATGACGAAGGAATCTCTTCCACATTACTGAGACCTTTGGTGCGTCTGGGTATATAGTGCAGTACTTCTTCAGCAGAGTGATCAAGACACAAATCAGCTGGACTGATGGATCAGAGTTGGCTGCTTTTGAGCCGAAATACTCATGGCCATTTAATGATAACAGAGCCGGCTGATACCTGGGTTCATGATACATGGGTTAGCAGTTAAAGCGTCAGGTTGCTCATATGAAGAGGTCACACTGGCTCCTGTTAAACACTGCAACACTCTTTCCGAAGTACATGATGTGTGTTTAAGTGTGCATGTATGCCAGTAGGAGGTGTGTTCACATAGAGTTCTGGCTCAGGACCTCCAAGATTCCATGAACACCTGATCGCATGACAGTGACAGTAATCCATTCATCCATCCATGCATCTTCTGTAACCGATTGTCCTATTCAGGGTCGCGGGGCCTGCATCCTATCCTGGACGCTACAGGCTCAAGGGAGGGAACAGCCCAGGATGGGGCACCAACCTATTGCAGGCACATCACAGGGCATCCTCACGCACCAGTCACCCACACAGGCACACCTGCTGGCAATTTGGTAACTCCAATTAGCCTCAGCATGTTTTTGGACTGTGGGGGGAAACCAGGGTGCCCAGAGGAAACCCCACGACGACACGGGGAGAACATGCAAACTCCACACACATGGAGCCATGATGGAGACTCGAACCCGGGTCCCAGGGGTGTGAGAGATGACAATAATCAGCTGCTGAATATAAGATTTAAGTGCTTTTTTTAAAGATGTGTGACCTGTCATTTTTGCTTTGGCAACATTATTTAATGTATAACAGAAATGGTATTTTCAAATAAAATAGTACAACAAATTAACTAAGGATTAAATAATTATAATTATAAACTGTAACAAAGTCTTACATCCCATATGCACTGGCCTTCTGAAAAAAAAGTTAAAAAAAAAAAAGTCTTTACCTTTGTTTACACAGTAAATATATATTCATGCATTTTGACCTCAGGACCCTGGAGCTGAAGTACTTGGCTGTGCCTTTCAGGCAATAAGGGTCTGAGCAAAGTTAAGCAGCACCAGAGGGTGTCCAGCAACTTCCTCAGCCAGAATCCCAGTGCACCCAGTACACCTAACAGGTCATCAATTTTAACATAATGCATGTTACCGCCATGACATTCTAAAGCATGACATTCCCGTACATAAACATTTAATTGCTATGTACAAATGAATTTCTTCGTGAATATTCTAAATGTTTACACTCCGGCCAGAATCCAGCTCAGAAGCGTCATGCTTATACACTGTTTTCGGCCTGCAATTCAAATGCGAAATGTAATAAACCTTTTCAGCGAATGAAAATATGTTGAAGTAACCTTTCCTCGGTAAGTAAAAAAGGAAACATTTAAATATCCCAAAAATGTTTTCCTATGTGGAAAAACTCCAGCAAGAAACCGCAATACCCGCAGCTCACACAAAGGTCCCTGAGTTTCAAAGTATGCTTCCTGGCCCAGAATTCCCAGTTACCTCCCATGCAAGCTAAACCTTCCATACACACTTGGCCACCAGCAAACTGAGCTTGTCTCCTGATGTCTGCATAAGCTCCTTGCCACTGTAAAAGCAAAAACACAGACGTTACTCTTAATACACACAGGCAAGCACACACACACACACAGAAACACAGACACGCAGAGCTCCGCTCCTGCTCACCTGTGGTACTCCATCCCCACCAGGCTCTGTCCATTTACGGCCAGGATTCGGTCTCCTGGGCCCAGTCTGCAGCACCAGGCGGCAGGTGAATCCGGAACCACGGAGCGAATGTAAATTCCGCTCATCTTCATCGGCGACGACTATCCAGCAGAAACAAACGTCAGTCAGCTCCCCGTAACGGCTCCACCTGCTGGTGTGCCGATGCACTGCAGCCAGAAGTAGCTGCTCACCACAAATAGAACCAAGCAGCACCTCCTTCTTCAACTTACAGGGGGCGCCATTACATGCAAGACTGAACAAATTCAGCAGCAGCAGGTAAACTAACTGACAACCTGTGTATCAGATACGTGTCCTGTTAGCAGCTGTGAGGCAGTTTAAACAAAATAAAACTCTAATAATAATAATTATACTGATATAAACCACTGTTTCCCAATCCGGTCCTCAGGGACCCACAGCCGGTCCACATTTTTGCTCCCTCTGAGCCCCCTGTCAGGCCGGATTGGGAAACACAGATAGGCAAACGGTGACCATGAGCCTGTGACCAGCACCAGGACTGACATGGGGAGAACGGTCCACCTCCTCACCATCCCATCCACCAGGGCCAGTCCGAGCCCCTGGGGTCCCATCTGCAGCTCGACGCTGAACACTTCCTCATCCATTGCATAGTCTTCCTTATTCTTGCAGCACGGTGATTGGTTCTCACCTAAGGGATCACAAGCATTAGCCAATCAACGTTCTGATTGAGCTTCAGCGCTCATCCCATTCTCTGCTTAACCTATCAGGTCTGTAACGCAAATTAAATCATCGCATATGAATGTCCCGGAGGAGACACTTACGTTGTCTCTGCTGGTCAACCGCCTCTCTCTCCGGAGCGCAACCTTGCAGGCTGGCATCTGGCTCAGCCAGCTCGTGGCCCTGGGGAGTGTTGGGAGGGGTGAGCAGGCAGGATGGGTCCAGGGCTAGGCCTCTGTGACAGCTCAGGTCAGGCTGCTTGCGCAGGGTGCACTGCAGTTCTAAGCTCCTCAGCTTCTGAGTTAGGACAGTCTGGCAGGAGCTCAGGTTGCCGACGCTGGTGCATCGCGCTGCCGTCGGACACTGGGACAAAACCGCAGCTTCTCCCACCTGCGATTCAAGTAAGGGTCCGTTGTACGGAGCCGTGCCAGTCGAGTTCTTCATAGCCGCGGGGGAGGAAGCTTCTGAACACGGCTTCTGCATCGAGGGACACCGAACAGAGGATCGACACCTTCGTGAGGACATACTGCGAGAACTGACCAGCAGATGGCGCACTGAGGCCCAGAACCCATAACTGAGAAACATGTTGCCAAACTAGGTCATAATATGACTCGATCAATGAGCACTGGAGAGAACATCAGCTACTTCAGATTTGTCCTGCAATTCAAACATTTGAGTTGGTGCCTGTAAACAGCCTACGGTATACGATTCTGTTTATGACCATCAGAAAAAGTACAACTTTTAGAGTACAACTACTTATCACTGGGGCTGTACCCTCAAGGGTCTGTCAATTGTACCCTTAGCTGTAAGTAAATATACCTTTTAAGGTAAAGAAATGGACTCTGGGGAACATTTTCGTACCAATGGAGGAACAAAACATTAATTTGTACCAAGGGATACAAAACTGTACCAGGGCTGTACCTTTTTTCCTGAGAGTGATAAGCATGTGCCCTACGATATAAGAACACCTGGATGGGTTGTTCTTGCTGGGATAGGGTACAGATCTACCAAGAACCTGGAAAATGGTCATGGATGGATGGATGGGACTGAGAACAAAATAAGTGTTTGATGTGGAGAACCTGTACATACATGAGAAACAGGGGAGGCATATGCGGGGGATGCTAACCTGCTCCGGGTGCACAGAGGGCAGAGCGAGCGAGCAGACGAGGTCCTGTAGGCTTTGTAGCCGCGCCACCAGGCCGGCATCTGGGACCGGCTGGCCGAGCTGCAGCTGAAAGCCACTCCTGGGCAGAACGAGCGGGGGATGTCCGTCAAAGCTCTCCAGCACATCGGCTATGGAAGGTGTGGGCGGGGACAGGTGAGGGGGGCGGAGTCAACGAAAAGGGTAAAAAGTGCTACGGGTGCTAGATGTGGGCGCGCTCACCTCCCGACCACGCGGCAACGGCGTCCTGAGGCGCTGGGCTCCACGCAGCGGGGCAGGCTCGGCCCGAGTGGTACTGCTGCAGCACGTGATGGAGCTGTGCTGGGCTCAGTGGCTCGAAGTCGCTCCGCAGGGAGCTCCAGGAAGCCTGGGGGCAGAGGCACAGGGTTTACCCCTGTCACAGACACACACACACACACACACAGGGTTTACCCCTGTCACAGACACACACACACACACACACACACACACACACACACACACAGGGTTTACCCCTGTCACAGACACACACACACGCACACACACACACACACACACAGGGTTTACCCCTGTCACAGACACACACACACACACACACACACACACACACACACAGGGGTTACCCCTGTCACAGACACACACACACACACACACACAGGGGTTACCCCTGTCACAGACACACACACACACACGCACACACACACAGGGGTTACCCCTGTCACAGACACACACACACGCACACACACACACAGGGGTTACCCCTGTCACAGACACACACACACACACACACACAGGGGTTACCCCTGTCACAGACACACACACACACACACACACACACACACACACACACACACACACAGGGGTTACCCCTGTCACAGACACACACACACACGCACACACACACAGGGGTTACCCCTGTCACAGACACACACACGCACACACACACAGGGGTTACCCCTGTCACAGACACACACACACACACACGCACACACACACAGGGGTTACCCCTGTCACAGACACACACACACACACACACGCACACACACAACATTACCCCTGTCACAGACACACACACACACACACACACACACACACACACACACACACACACACACACACACACACAACGTTACCCCTATTACAGACACACACAGATTCCCCTCCTCTAACGTCCTCTTTTCCTTAAAACCTTATTTTTAAACCCTGTCTTTAACCAGTGACTTTTTTACATTTTTACAAGTAAACATTTGGAACGAGTTCCACGGGTCACTGCCGGTCAGAGTTTGATGGGCCACATCCGTCCTGGTTAGGACTAAGTTTAGGCAGACCATCTGTTTCCACTATTTCAGCAAATAAAGCTGGGGAAGCTGCTTTAGAATGTAACTTAATCACGGAGTACCATAGATGGCACTGCCCTGTTACATTACCTTTGATGTAATGCCCTCACGACACTAAAGGAGATGCTGAATGGAAGCACGCAGGGTAAATTCCCTTTTCTGGGCCGGCCACGTACGAACCTGAGCGGGTCTCGGCTGTTAAGCACTAAGGAATCGCTTTTTCCTTCACCAGCTATATGGGGACCCCCAGATATAAAAAAAAAAAAAAGAGGAAGAGGGTTGGGATGCAGTTGAAGTTGCTTGTCTTGCGCATGAACAAATACTTGAGAGCTGAGACGTGTTGCAGAGCGGAAATGGAGAAAACAGGAAAACGTCCTGGCACCTTCCCATCGGTCCTGGGTGTGTCCGCGACGGAAAAGCCGAAAATAATTTGAAAAAAATGGCACAACCACGAGAGCGAGTATTCTAAGGGTAGTGCTTTACCAACCACAAAGGACAGCGCCACGGCAACGCAAGTCCCTCTGCTTAGCAACACGCCGGCTATGTTTTGCAGCATTCCACACTGGTCCCTGGGAGCAGAGTCGACAAGTCCGAACTGGGAATACGTCACCTATGGGCTTAGAGTTAAGTTTCAGCCCTTAAGGAACACAACTGAGGATCAGAGTGTCTATAAAAGTTAAATGTTGTCTGATGCACGTTCAATCCAGTGTATCTGGTTTATTTGTTAGTTATACTGGCATCATTACATTTCAGGCAGAATCATTTGCTTTGTCACTACATATTCCGTGAAAAACAAGACAAGGAAATTTTGCCCAGACTGTACCTCCAGTAAAAACTGCCATGGATTTTAATTCACGGATTAGGAAGAGTGAACAGTCCATGCAATTCATGTCTATTTTAGTGTGAAGGTGGATACAATTTGCACAATAATCCACTAAAGGGAAATTTTAGTCACAGACAAAACCTGCCGTGCCCCTAGTGAGACTGAGGAAGTCTATGTACCGTGCTTTTCACGGTGACAGGACGAGTGCGTCAGTTGTCACCAGACACACCGCAGGATTGTAAACTCCCCCAGGAACTCCTAGCCTCCCCGTGACATCATGGCCTCGCCGGCAGGAAAGCCACGCTCCATTACACACGACCATACAACTTGCTCCACATCAAACCAATGGGGCCCGCGAGGCCAAATCCCTAAGCGCTTTCTCCACGCTGAAAAAACACTCCCCATTATAGCAAGCTGGGTCTGGCAGCTACTTAAAGCAATAGTTTATAACATTCCTAAACTAAGAAAGCGAATAACCCCTTTTCCTGATTGACAGAGACAGGCAAGAGCAAGATTCAGATCACCTAATTTAATATTATTAGTTTAAGACTGTAAGCATGCTGTGAATAATGGGTGGGTCCGGTGTTATAATCTTACTTATTTTCTGCCATCGTGACATGCATCAAGCAACCTGAAATTCCACATTATTCTGTCCTTGCAAACGTTATTAATGTAGTGTCACTGAATGTGACCAACCAGGACCTTCGGGAGGACCACAGACCACACTGCCGGCTGGTCTCCATCCCTGACACCTCTTCGCATACCTGCAGCAGCGTCTCCCTAGGCGTGGCCAGCAGGTTCACTGCGGACGAGAGCTTCTGGAAGAAGCCGTCAGCCACGTCGGCCAGCCCCGCACCCTGGATCCAGTCCATCAGCAGGTCTAGGTTGGCCCGGATTTGGACGCCCCTGGACCACTGGTAGAACCCATCTGTGGCTCCTTAACACAGAATCCAGCCATCGCAATCAGAGACTGTGAGCCCCGCCCCACCCCCACTATGGCCCCGCCCACTGCATCAGCACTTACCCCTTTCCATGAGTGTATTGAAGATGGAGGCATTGGTGAAGAAGAAGAGGTAAGCGAAGAGCTGGGTGGCGATGTCCCGGTGCACGCCGCAGGTGCTGAACGTCCGCATGGCGTCTCTGAACACCGCCACCGTGTCCAGGACGGCCTTGGGCGTTTGAAGCTGACCATTTTCGGAGAAGGGGCTGCTGTCGAGCAGACCAAACAAGGTGCTATACAGGCTCTGCAGGGGGGAGGGCAAGGGTAGAAGGCGTCCAAGCATATGGAGGTTATCAGAGCCAAGGCGTTTAAAACTGGGGGGGATGGCTGCCATCATGTGACCTGGCTAAATGCTCTGGAGCTAAAACTCAGTGCCCTGTGCAGGCCCTGACTACGATGCTGGCCATTAAAAAAAAAGAATAACTAAGTAACTAAGTAACTAACTAAGCTAACAAGCTTTAAAACAGACACCAGACACTAAATGCTTTGTGAGAAACTGGATCAAACCTTCATTCTGCCCAAGGGGACTTAGAAAAATGAAGAAGCCTTTCGTTTAATTTCACTGTTTTGATCTGACTGCCTTGAGATATGAAAACTGAGATGACGAAGATGTTCCCATGTGAAGCTCACACACACACACACACGTTTGTAATCATATCTTTGTGGGGACTCCATTCATTTCTACAGGCAAAACTTTAATCCAAACATGACAACCCTAACCCTAACCCAGCCCTAACCCTAACCATAAGTAACCAAACAAAATATGAGACTTTTTTTCATTTTTATTTTTATTGCATTCACAGATGTTTTTGGAGACCAGAAAAATGGTCATCAGAAAACGACGGGTTTTTATTGCATTATGGGGAAAATTAGGTCCCTACAATGTAATATAAAAACATTCAACGCACACAATTTTTGTGACACACCCAACCCAGAAGCCCCCTGAACATGGGACACTGGAAACCTGGTCTGTAAACCATCCCCATCATTTCATTCCACTGCCTAACCAAAAGAGTTTCAGCAAATGAGATCATGGCAGTTGATGTATGACAGAGGGGGTGTGGATATCACAGGGCAAAGCTGGATTAGGTGATGAAAGCAGCGATTCACTTCACCTGTGTCATAATGCCATTGACATCCAGTGACTGTCATTTTTTTCCTCACAACCCAAAAGCGCGCACACAGTCCACGACAGCCCAATCCTGCACCCAGCTGCAGCCCTTCCCAATACTCAACACCTGTTTCGTTTGCCTGCATGTTCCTTGTTCGTTTGGTTAAAATGATACATTAAATCTGTCTGCACTGGGCCTGAAAGGTGGGTGAAATGGCCAACGAACACAACAAGAATACCTTGGCTTACCAACATTCGAACGACAGGACAAAAATATGCAAGTGAGGGTGTGAGACAGGACAGAGAAGAATGGTTTGTCCTCAAACAGGTGGCTGTTAATTATCCAAAGACCTCAAAGTTCTTATGCTAATAAGCATTCAGCAATAATTCAGAATTATAAAAAGTGGCATATCGTTTTAACTCCTAATTAAATTTCTTAATTAAGTATAATTAAGAAACGGCCCTTAGAGGTTAGTGAACCAGTGAGAATGAAGAGAGGAGTTTCTACAGGCAATAAGCTATTTCTCTTCATAAAACACTGCTCACCCCTGACCACTAAATATAAATACATACATATACAGTTTTAAATGGTTTAATGACATGTTTTTTTCTTTCTATGTGGTGTATTTCCAGCCATCTTTAATAAAGATTAGACAGTCTATGTCAGTAGACCCCCACCAAAAATACATGATCACATACCTCACTAAGGACTAGGGGAGCTACATCTTTGTGTCAGTGTTGGGCATTTCAGGTCCAGAAGCTACAAACCTAGACCAAGATTTTGTTTCTACCAACCAGCATGAAGAGTCAGTCACAGACAATTCAACTGCTTGGTAGAAACAACATCTTGGTCTGGGTTGGCAGCTTCTGTACCTGAAACGCTCCACACTGCTTTAAGTCTGAATGTGGCCAAAGATTTGGTTGCATCGCCGAAAGCAAATTCCAAATGAATTTGTTGGCTGAAGGCAAATATCCATTCTGTGTAACCACATACCAGATGACTGCTGTGTGATTCCAGAGCTCTGCGTGTAATGCTGAGCACAAAGCCGATGTGAATTTCTGTAATTCTATTCATGAGTATAACAGCAGCCATACACGCCCTCATAGGTGCAGCGTGGCACAGTTCCAATTCATATTTCTGCTACATTTATTCATTTCGGAGACACATTTTTTAATTTATTTAACAGGTGTACAAGTGACACAAGTAATACATTACAAACATATAGCCATCAAGGAGTCAACAGGTGCTGCTAGGCTAATCTTCCAGTATCAAGTGCAAAACGCACTTCCTCTATTGACAGCAACATAACAGACCTGTAACTATCTGCCCGGTTTCACAGGGTACGCTGGGGAGGACTCACCTTGGTGAGGTGGTACACAGACTGCTGGAATGTAAACATCACCACCTCCTCCAGGACTGCTATGGCCTGCTGCCAAGGCGACCGTGGGCTCCCTGGAAAAATGACAGCTGGAGGTTACCAGCCGGTTTCTTTTACATGCATCTGTCTAACGCTTTTATCCACGGAGACTTGCAGCAGAGGGGAGGGTTACAAGCTATGTGTGCTCCCTGGGACTCGAACCCACAGCCTTTGTGTTGTTAGCACTACTTATACATGGGAGCCACGTTTTCCTACAATAATGTGGAAAAATATTTTGCAACTTATTCATCATATGTATCTGAGCTTTTTGACTGAAAAAGCAATCAGCAGCAGAGAAGGAAGTACAGTCATTAACAGGAGAACATCATCAATAACAGGGACAGAATGTGAACTAATGTACAAAGTGCAGCACATTCAGGACTAATAACACAGAAAATATCCTTCCTTAAACAGATGTTTAAACTCCAGGAGGTTCTGAAAGCCCGAAAAACACTCACAGGCCCAAGCAAAGGACACTGCTCCCAGTCTTACATGAGACTTGTGGAGCATGCCCTGATCAGTAACACAGAGGTGAGGTGAATGACAGGAGAGCGATTCAGCAGTAAGCATCACCTGGATCATCCTCCTCAACTTCCTCCTCCTCCTCCTCTTCAGCCCAGGGGAGCAGACGCGGCACCTCCTGCTGAATGAAGTGGAGCAGTTCCAGGCTGTTGGCCATCCACAGCACCAGCGGCCGAATGTCGGGGATCGGCACGGACTGCGACTCCCCCAAGTCACTTTGCCCCCCACCAGAGGGCCTACGGGGGGGGGGGGGGGTGAATCCAGAGTCACACCCACAAGCCCACGGCATTCTGGGTTAACAGGTAAAACCAAACTCCAAAACAGCTATAGGGGTTATTTCAGACGAGCGTTACTATAAGCAGTCAGTAGATAACATCAACCGTATGTGATGCAGCAGAAAGTAAAGAAAAGGGACTGTAACCAACGCAGAGCTCTAGCAGAACTGGCTCCCTGAAACAAATCCCCAGTGTAAGCAACACCTCCCATCCCTTTGAAAATAATGCCCCCAAGGAGGAAATAACTGAAAAGAAGGACAAACAGCCCTTTTTCAAAACGCTAATCATCAGAGGGCGCTGTGATGTCCAGCACTGGCCGTCCAACTTTCCAGACGGCACATTCGGATCACTCTGTTCGCAACCAAAAGCCCCTGAACGTCACCCAAGCCCGGATGGCTGGGGTGAGGTGGCACAGGCTGGGGTGGGTGTAGAATTGGGAAACATGCTGAACGAGTATAACAGGTCAGTGTTCTCACGTTTCAGGCTGGACTGAGGCGAGCTCCTTCGTCATGTCCTGTCGAGGGAGAAAAGCTATTCAGACGAGTGGAAAACTGTAGCATAGCAACAGGCAGAACATCATTCCATTTATCACTAAGCTACGGGAACATAGCTTAATTATTTATTAGCTTATTTAATGCAGGAGGTGTGAGAAAGCAAACAGCTGCTGCAGTCAGGTGAAGGTACTCACCCCCACGGCGGTCTGAACGCGGCCGGCGATCTGGAGCAGCAGCCGATGGAAGTCGGAAGCCCGGAAGTTCACGGCCGAATGCTGAATACAAAGGCACAGCAGGAAGGCTGGGGTCAGCTTAGGGTCATCGCCGCGGGGATCCACCACAGCGAAGATTTCCTCGAGGATCCGGTCCTTGTGCTCCAGCTCATAGGATAGAGAGAGATCTCGGCACTTTGGGTCTTTTAGCCTCAGTGAGGGTCCCCAGCTGGTGCGGGGGGGGCTGCAGCCACAAGTAGGGCAGACTGGAGCCCTCTGGTGTCCAGAGGTAAGCCAAGGGGGCATTTTGTGGGCGGGGTCAGTAGTAGGGTCCTTATACAGGAACAGGTAGTGATTCCCGAAACCTACAAGATCCCAGTGACAGAGCTGGGCTTGCTGCGTCAGGGCGGTGCCATTGAGCGTGACGGGGGCGCCGTGGAGCGGTTCCAACAGTACTGCCGCACTTGCCCCATCGCGCTGGGCCTCCTGGCGGAGCACACGGCAGTGCAGGGGCAGAATGTCGGGGGCGTGCAGCTGGAGGGCGACACCGAACACCGGCTCCCCCCCCTGGCTGCGGCCGAAGGCTGTGGTCGTCCCGTCTAACGGGTAGATGACGCAGTCCTGGCGAAGCAGAGACAGACGGGTTACAGAGTGGCAGGATCACATGGGGCACGTCAGTGTAAACAAGACAAAGCCCTATGACTCATCTCAGAACCGGATACAGAACACCATATGCTTATAACTTATCACCAAATTTGTCCCTGGCATCAAAAAAAAAAAGTACGTTTTATCCCCTTAACGATTAGAAAAGGCTTGTTATTATTCTAAGACTTGCAACGCAGAAAGAAATTGTGCAAAAAGTCCTAATAAGATTTGTCACCCATTTCTGAACAAACCATAGCTCTTCTAAAGTGGGTCCTGCTGACTGGAGGCCAATCAAGCAGCAACACTGTCAAGATCGGATCAGGGGAAGGTTGCAGACAGGGCCAGCATGAGGTCATTCTGAAAGATGCAGAGCTCAGGCATCAACTGACCCTGAATCTATTGTTGAAAGCGCTCTAACCCGCCTCTGGATCTTCTGCATTATCCCTGTGTTGGCACATCGACCGCTTTACTGGTTCAGTGGAAAAAATAAGTCCCACAAGCAGAAGGTAGTAGCTACACCCTTGTGCTATGAGAAATATTCATTTTAATGCATCAGTACAGGATGACATTCATTATGAGGAGACTGTAGTGTCGGGTCTTCATAAAACTGCTAAGCAAAAATTCCCTGCAGGGATCTATAAAGTAAACCCAATGTTAAGTGTGAGTCTTCTTCAGGCCTCCAGGAGCAGGCAAATGTGTTACCTGACTGATTCCTCACTGAATATGTTCCGCAGAAGAGGAGCATGACACAGGCCAGCAGAATGGCTGCGTAAATACGGGAGATTCCAGCAACGAATGGAGAAAGCTGGGTGCCTATCAGCTCTTGCCAGATCACAGCCGGCAGAAGCGAAAGGCGAGGAGAACACGGCACTGAGTAGACATTGCCGCTTCTTTGCATTAAAGACTCACACACGAGGAAGTTGGTTTGTTATGAAAATGGGAAGTTAAAACTGTGCTTCACTCTCCCACATCTGTTTGTTCCAGAAGCAGGAACCCACCTGAAGAGGCGTGTCACTCTATGCAAACATGACTCCCTAGCGAAGGACAAACATGAATTTGGAAGAAAACACCGACACTGTACATATCAGCATTCCAGGAAAAGGCTGGTCTGATAAAAAGTGTATATGTGACCCACCACCAAATGAGTCTTAAGTCGCACTCCTAGAATTTCACCCATAAGACTCATTTCGTGGTGATGGGTCACATATATGGATAACATGAAGTAAAGAGACCAACATAAATCCTCTTTAAAGTTCCAGTTCAAGTTAAAGAAGGATTCCAACCAAAAGGACAACAAGCCGACATCACCCCTTTCACGATGACATCATGACACTCCATTCACGCACTCCAAGACTAGATGTAAAAACATGATCTGACAACCTGGTTTATCACCAACTAGTAACACAAGGAAGTATTTTGTGCCCTGTCCCTGCTCACTCAGTAATAAGGAAATCCAGAAAGACAGGTCCTGGGAAAATTGGCACCTTAAAAGATTAAATAAGATAAGCATTAAACCCAGTATGAACACTACAGGCTAAACCATCACATGGCTTACTAATCTGAGGTGCATTTCGCAAAAGCATATTGCTAACAACGTTAGCGAAATAGCAAGTTGCTAGCATGTCAGAAACAGCATGTTAGCACCATTAGCAACTTACAACTGAATGGTTCCAACTGTGTAAGTTGTTAATTGCCAGCTTTTGGAAAACACACCCAGGTAACTCTCTGCACTGCAAGCTTAGACTGTGAGGGCATCACCCAAACTATGGGGTACAGGTTGGGGTTTGAACATGCAGTCAGGATAGCGCCCAGGTATAGAACAGGTGTGTGTCCCACCTGACTGGAGCTGTATCCCTGCAGCAACAGGAAACAGGGTGTTTGGGGAATTGTGCAGGAAATCTGCGGGCTGCTGAAAAGCTGGGTGCCACAATCCCCGTTGCTCTCAGTCTCTTCTCTCTCCCTAGACGGGCCCTGCACTTCGTTGGCGTGGGGGGAATTCTCCGATGTAGGGGGCAACTCCAGCTCACTGAGGCTCCTCCACAATTCCGGGCTCTTGACCCCGAGTTCCATCAGCATGGAGGTTACACGCGAGCCGTTCTTTGGCTGCCTTCCTGAGCCTGCCAGGGTTGAGGTTTAAGGGAGGTCGGGATGGAGAGCGAAAAACATGAGGAAACATAACGATAAAAAAAAAAAAAAAAAAAACTTCTTGGAGATTAGATTGTGTCGCTAACCACGGGGCTCAAATACAATGAGCCACAGTGAAGAGGCACGCAGAAGCTCACGTGCACGCACACAGGCGCCCTCGTTTCCCTTACTGTAACCTGCACCATTGACCGAGGGAAACGGGATGATGGGTAGAAGCAGAGGAGCTACTTAATACTATGTGCATCAGCCTTGGTGGTCACGGCGACCAGCACAATGCTTCCGGTCCATGCTAAACAAGTAGCCGCTATGGAATATTCTGAAAATGCACTTTTTGGCAGTAGATGTGGCACCCACAGCCGGACAGCCACATTTGATGGGGGCACCCCACTGGCCTGGAGCTTAGCTCTTACAGCCATGGTATAGGCACCGGTTGTCAGTCCAGTCGAGCACTTTAGCAGTTATAAGAACTGAATGACTAATTGTGCTAATTTAGCCTTTACTGTTAACACTAGTTTTACCCGTATAATAAAATTCAGAGAACCTTTACAAACTGTAAAGCGTTTTCAAGTGACCTTATTGCTATGCCCAAAGCTCTACAGCGCCACCCTCAGACCGTACATACCCAAGGTGGCAGCCTGTTTTCCCGTGTGGCCACTCTGCTCCAAAGTGGCTCGTCTCTGGATCTCAAAGCGGCGGGAAAAGCCCTCTGCGGGTCTCCACATCGCCTGCAGCAGCAGGGGTCTCTCCAGAGCCCCTACAACCCGCGAACACTCGCTCCGCCACTGGAGGTCCTCCCCCTTACAGCCGACCACCTCGCACAGCACGTACGCGTCGGCATCGTCCTCCAGGCCGTACCTGAACCAACATTGCCCAGCTGGTCACTGGAGAGTCTGATCCCTTTTTCTAATCAATCTGCAATGCTTTTGAAACATCTCCTGTCCTTTAACAGGAGCTTCTAACAGCACATGTAAGGACAAACATCAGCCTGAAGTCTTCTACAAGAAAAATGTAGTTCTAAAAGGTCTAGCAATTTGCCCAAATTATCTTCATTACCAGTTATATCATGATGCCCTGTTGGTTATGAGTGGAATTGCAGTTTTTCCAGGTTTCCTGATCACAAAGCAGTGACATGACCATAATATGACAGAAGGTGTTCTACAAAGCAGGATTTCTTGCTTACCCAGATAACTTTTTGGATTTAAGGTAGTCTGGGCTAAATGGTCTTTATCTTTGTTCACTTACATTTGGCTCAGACTAGCTTTAATCTGACAGGGTGTCCGGCTAAGCAAGAAATCCAGCTTTGCGGGACATCCCAAAGGTGCAGATAAAAAATAAATATATCACACTTATTGCTGCTGGGGAATAATTCTCTATCAAACTTTCATTGCACATCACATTCTCCTGAGATGCATCTTTTCGCTTCCCTGATTCGTGACCCAAACACTCACAATACACCAACAATCAGAGGAGTCTCTAGCTATTGAAAATATCAATGAAGTTTACCTGATGCTTGCTATCTTTTTGAAGGAAGATTGGCATTGGGGCTAAGTTAAAAATACTCAGGACGAGTGATCAGACTTAACAACAGCCATGCCAACTGTGACATGTGAGGTCTTACCTTTCCAAGGCCTCCTTAATGATCTCCTTGGCAGTGGAGTGCATGGTGGCAAGCACACTCTTGTAGTGCGCCCCCTGGGAAACAGCACTGCCGAAGATCTTTAGGATGCTGGGGCTGGAATCCGGACCGGACATCTCGCTCAGAGTGTCTGAAAGCGCGGCACCGTCGCCACCAGCCCCGTCGAGGTGTGCTCCTCTGCTGAAGATGGCCGCGAGCCCTTGGCTGTGCCAGTGGGCCTTGTTCTTTTTGGACTCCCTATGCAGTGCACTCTCAGCCGACCTGGTGGTGGCACTGGACAGCTTGGACCTGCAGATGTACAACGGGGCAAGCGATGAGCGCCCAGGTCTGGAGATGTTCAGACTGAAGATGGCTGTATACCCCATGATGTTCAGACTGAAGATGGCTGTATACCCCATGATGTTCAGACTGAAGATGGCTGTATACCCCATGATGTTCAGACTGAAGATGGCTGTCAGCCTTATAGTGACTCCTTGGCTATCCAGCTACATTTGCTCCCTATACGATTTAGGGCCATAAAAAATAAATTAAAAAAAAATATATATATGCATTGCTGCTCGCCATACCACAGACGTCACATTATCTTTATGCATGGGTGGTGACACAAGTATTGCTGATGGTAGCTGGAACCAGAACATGACACCTCTGCCAATATAACGTGGATTCACATGGACCTACAAGTATGGCAGGTCACCGGAGTGCCGTGACGACCTCAGAAGGCATCACTAAGGCATAACTGAGGCAGAAAATGTGAAACGCGACACTGATCGCTCAGCTTGAGCAGACAAATAATGCACAAGTGTGTGCATGTTGTGAAGGAGGTGGAGGAAGGGGGCCGAGAACTGTCAGATCTGCTATGGAGAAGAAGAATGATTCAGTGCTTACAATGCTTCAATACATAGAACTATACAACTACAGTTGCAACAGCAGCAGTGACAATAAAACAAACATAAAAAGGGCTTCTAAATATGTCGACTGCTTAAATACGTTTTTCAAAATGATATCTCAGGACGTTCAGAGCATGAGACAAAAGTACCCTGGATATGATATCACCCCATCGCATGGCGTGCAAGGGTAGGTCAGAGACGCCAATTCACATAAGATGTATATTATTGCACACGTGATCATAAGATTAAATAACCATTTTCCCATGGTAACCAGAGGAATAGGATGAAATGACATACAGCACTGATTGAGTCTGAAACCCACACAGACTTAATCGACTTAAGTAATATAAAAGCGTACTGTATTGAATATATTAGAGAAGTACTGTATTGACTATACGCCATTCTGTCGATTCCAAACGAAAACCCTGTCTTATTTTGAACGCGTTGAGCTGTCTCTCTAACATACCCCTTAAGACGACTTATATCTTATAAGGAAAAGTATATCGAAGCTCACGCTGCAGAAGTTTGAAAGTTACGGCACGTGAATTATCCATCCCGTAAACCAAAGGTCACACTAAGATAAACTGCATGTTTAACAGAGCTAAAGCACGTGAAAGAAGGAAACACAACGAGTTACTTACTGTACGGATCCATTGCTTGAATTTCTTCCTAACTTCTCAAGGCGTTTTTTTGGCGATCGGATAAGTAATCCCACAGGTATATTCAGAGTTGACTTGGACATCTGATAACTGTGTTCTCTGGAAATCATGTTGAACAGCACGGTAACGCGGGGAGCGGGTAAAAAACCTTTATGAATCAGACGGGACAGTGACACGCTGCTCCGTAACCAGCGATGGACATACACACGCAACTAACGCCATGTATACTAACGGAGTTCACATAAACAGCACATTTCGGCACGGCGCAATAGCGTCGCGCCAGTTGCATCATCCCACTTATACAGCCGACGACTTCAAACCGCTTCGTTGGCATCAAAAGTCCCGAGTCTCCAGCTGTCGGTGATTCAGTGTTTCAGCAATACTGCTATTAGTCAGATTTACTACCTAGATAAACCGACGTTCTCAGGCAGTAACCTATGAGATACGACTCGCCCTATCCGAATCATCGGCAAAACTACTACTTATCGCTTACAGTCACATTTTAGGGATTTAGAATAATATCGCGCGGGTCAGGTTCACCTCAGGTAACTTTCGAAACGTGGCGCGGTTACTCACACACGTCGGCAAAGTAACCTGCGTAAAAAATGTAACGAAAAAACGCCGCGCTGCGCTTATTTTATGTCGCCCGTGGTTCTTCGTAACTAGTTAACGATATAAAGCATAAATCGGCGGAGTGAAGCGCTGCAACCCAAGACGCGAGTACCACGGCACGCGCCGGCGACCTCCGCGAGATGAAGCTCGCTCCGGTTTCCACGGTTACATCATCGTCAGCAGCGGCGGCGAAACGCGAGAAAAACGGGGGGGCGATGAATGATGGACTGGAGGTGCACAAGTACACCAGCCTCTTTTATCTTACTATAGCATTTAAATTGTCCCAAAACAGAATTAATGTATAAAAACAAACACGTACACACGCAAGCCACAAAGCACTACGCCTGTGCCATCACCACAATCTGCATCAAAGAACCACAATCACGAGATAAAGCACGGAAATGATAAACAAGTCAGCTCTTTCTGGTTTAACAATGATACATAGTAAGCGTGCTATACAACAGTACTAGGGAAGAGGATGGATAGAGCAGATAGCAGTGACAGGCAGGCAGGCTTACTTACTGTTTTACTGTGGCAGTTCAGATGATCTTTACTGGCGCAGTAATGATTGAGCCAGAGAATGTAAATATATAATCTGCCATAGAAGTGCCTTATCCAAATATCTGTAGCTAGTTACTGGAGGAAGTTGAGTCGCGGTGTGAAGAATCACCTTGGTTCAGCCTGAGTCATACTATTTACAAAAGCTGATGGCATGAGATTCCGAAAGAATGACAGAACAAGGGGAAAGAAACATCGTTTGTTTTATTAAATCGACACAAATATACAAGTCCTAAAAATCTGAGAAGCAAAAACAACCCATTTCACTTCAATACAAAATGATCCTGCTGTTGGAGCATTACGACACACGAAAGGTAAAATAAACCGAATTTTTAAGTGGGTGGGCATCATATCTGAAATAACCCAGCTCAGACAGGTGTATAAAAACAAGTACTTCAAAGTTCAAAGAGCAGAACCAGGGACAGAAATCAAACAAGCCACAGGTACAGGTTTCAGTTACTAAGCACGGTAAAAAAAAGAAAAAAAAAAAAAGAAAATAGCCGAGTATCAAAACGTTGTGTAGTTCCAGCTGGTGTCTGAAGCCATAATTATGGAGGAAAAACAAACCATTTTTTTTTTTTTTTTTAGGGAAAACGTAACAAGTGAACATATGGACTGGGAAACAGATGTTTTTACAGATTTATTTTTTTTTTTGTTACTCTCGGCCATTATGTTCACCTCGCTTTACGTGACGGGCTTGCGCGGTCCAGACAGACGGACAGCTCTTTGGATGCACTGCTGCGGCCTGGCCCTGATGTGCAGAGAGGTCAGAGAGGGGGGAGTTAGTGCAACGAGGACGCCGCGCACGTGCGAGGCGCACACACAGAGACACGCAGCCTAAACCCCAGTCCTGACATGCACGCCATTCTGCAGTACCCTGGACTTCCATTCAAAATGCAGTTGTCCCCACACAGTCAGCATAATGAAGTTTGGGGGTAATTATACACTGCATGCTAATGCTGAAAACTGTACAAATACTACAGCAGAAAGCTCCTAGCTGTACAACATGCACTGGAACCCCGATATACAATATATACCGTAGTACTGCCACTAAAATTCAATAGTATATAGATAAAGCCTGGCAGTGCAGCATAATATAACAATCATTTATCGGTCCCAGCGAATATAAAAGCTTCAGGCATAAACTTAACATTATAATTATTACACAATAACACAAGTTGGACGTTGACTGTTTTCAAACCGTAGCTGCCATGCTGCCCTCTGCTGTTCATCTTGCCAAACTACAACATCAGAATCGCAATGAACCAGTGTTTCTCAATCCTGCTCCCAGAGCATCACCCACCAGGGCTGCTGTTGGTCAAACCCACACTGCATACAACCTCCCGCCTCCATTAAGAAACTCCTGATGCTAATTAAGGTCAGGCCGGAGCACAAAGGCCCTGGCAGGCGGTACTGCAGGAGCAAGACCGAGAAGCGCAGCAATAAAACTACACTGGACTTAACCAACTTCAGAAATCTAACAAATGATTAATCCCCATGGGGGAGATTAAGTTAACAATGATTTCTTCCAAACACAAATTTAGATTTGAATGTGGGATAAATATAGTTAAATTCTCAAATGCCCAGAAATGTAAGAATATATATATATAAATATATATATAAAAAAAACACACACAAAAAAATGTACGCAGTAAGTCGTACTGATGTAGGTGGTTCCTCGGCAAAGTACCTGTACAGCCTGACAGTTTCCATTTTTTATTTGGCTTTTCGCAGACCCAACGCTGGGTGAAGAGCAGGAGTCGACCACTAAGTTAATTACGCTACAGCTCTGCACTCTCGAGACAAACGGCATTAGGACGCATGACGGCGAAGCAGCACATTTATGTCGGGGGGGTGGGTGGGGGGGGGGGGGTGGATGCAAAGAACAAACTGAGACTGTAATTAGACTTTGGGATCACCTGGGAAATGCAGCAGGATTTCACAATGACAACTTCAGATTTTTTATAATTTTTATATATATATATATATATATATATATATATATATATATATATATATATATATATATATATATTAAAAAAGGGTCACATGGGTCGGGGGTTGGTGATCAATCCTGGCCAGTGGCACAAGCGTCACCGATACGAGGGAAGACGGGACGACGGACAGGCCAAAGTACCTCCAGCCCGGCGTCTGCGTTACTCATCAAGCTACTTCAGTCTTCAGAGAATACTTACGCTGCACCAGCGAAAACAGACACGCACTACAATAAATGAAGGGGGAGGGGAAAAAAAAAAAAACAAGCCAATCGGAAGGAGAGGGAGAGAGGAGGCGGGTAGGTGCACCTACCTGGGCCCGGTCTCAGGTCCTATCACATCTGTTTTAATTGGACTGAGTGTCACCTTCAGAGTGCCTGTCTTCAGTGGTGCCATTCAGCGGCGCCGTGCCCCCCCCCTCCTCGGCATGAGGCTTCTTGCTAGCCCGCTTCTCGTCGCTGCCTCTGAGTTCTTTGGGGGGGGGGGGGGGGGGGGGGGGGGGAGCAGCCAGAGTCACGGTTAACTTCCCTCATTGATGTGATTGGCCGCACAGAAGCATGCGCTCAGCTGACACTCTGACCAGTGACTTAGACGTTCACCTTTGTCTCTGGATCTCCTGTCCCTGTCTTTGTCCTTGTCCCGATCCTTGTCCCTGTCCCGGTCCCGGCTGCGGCTCCGGTGCTTCGGCCTCCGGTCCCGGTCTCGGCTGCGAGAGCGAGGCCTCCTGTCCGAGCGTTCCCGGCTACGCCGTCTCTCTCTGCTCCTAAAGGACGGCGCGACGAATTCTGTATGCTTGTGGGAACTGGTGGAGAATTTATGCTAGTGATTCCCCCTAAATGCCATTCAGACTAACCCTGACTGCCGGCGCCCACTAGTGTTTAGCTGCAGTACAGCGTATGGTACCTGCTCCGCTTCCGCTCCCTGTCACGCTCCCGCGATCGGCTCCTCCTCCGCTCCGATGTCCTGCTTGAGTGACTGTGCCGGCTGCGGCGGTCCCGGTCCCGGTCTCTGTCCCGGTCCCTGTCTCGCTCGCGCTCTCGCTCCTTTTCCCTCTCCCGCTCCTTCTCCTTCTCCCGCTCCTTCGCTCTCTCCCGCTCCTTTTCCCGCTCCTTCTCCTTCTCCTCCTCCTCTCTCTTCCTCTTCTCCTTTCTTTCTCCCTTTCCTCTCGCTCTTCCTTCTCCTTCTTGCCATGGTCATCTTTCTCTGGTCCCTCAGACCGTCGGCGCAGTTTTTCCTGGACACCAAGAACAAGATTTCACACTCACAGAGTTCAGATTAATTTAAGAGTATCACCTTAACAAAAAAAGGCCATAACCCCAGTGCTACAGGCTGCCACGCCACATACCTTGAGCTCCTCCACAGTGGATTTGATCTTGGCATAACCCATGTGCTGCTTGCCCATCAGGTGGTCATCTACTCTGGACTGGGCATCACCCACGATGAGGAATGCCCCGCACACCTCACAGACCTCCATCTGCTTCTCCTGAGCCACGAAGCTCTCGATGGTCTGGAGACAAGCAGTCAGAACTGTGATATTGATGATCTCAGACAAACAAGTTAGAAATGCTTAATAAAGCTGGGAGATGCACATAGTCAAAACCTTTGGGGGGGGTTGCAGGGCATGATCAGAAGTTTGCCAGTTCAAATCCCATCCTCAACAGAACAGTCACGCGTCCTTTGGACACTCGAGCAAGTCCCTTAAACCTGCCCCCCTCCCACCATCTCAGCCCAGGAGTGTCAGATAAACGGCCTGATCAGCACTCAGATCCTAAGCTTATGACATTTTGACTTTCCGATTAGTGCATGTTTTTCACTTTCAGTACATGATTCAATAAATTACATTTATTCAAATATTACAAATATTCTGGACTATTATAAAATAGGCCTTGTGCTAATGATTTTGACAAACTAGGCTAATGTAAGTGTTCTATGTAGGCTAGGCTAGGCTATGATGTTTGTTAAGTTAGGTGTACTGTATTCAAATGCATTTTTGCTTTACAATGTTTATCGGAATGTGACCCCATCGTAACCCAGGGAGGGTCGGTACTTTTGCAAATGACAAGTAATCCATGATTTTATTACCAAATCACTACCCTTGTCAACAAGCACCAACTTTCTACTTACTAGTATACAATTATAAAGATTAAATTGGGCATGAACATGCATTGAAACTTAAAAATAAAGAGTGGCAATTACACACTGGTCTCCCCGTGCACATAATGGCATAAAATGGGGTCACCCAGGGTTAGTAACAGGAGTGTGCCAGTATAGTAAGCAAGGTTGATGTATGCAGACCATGTGAGACACACAAACCAATGGGATGAGAGACTCACCGAGGGGGCGGAGCTGAGTAGTTCTCGATCATCCTTCAGCTGCTCCACCAGCTTCATCATTCCCTGAGCTTCCTCCACCTTGCCCTCGCTACCCAGCTCCTCGATCTGCGCAGCAACACGAGCAAACACCATGGCAACGGGAGATAAGGCTTCTAATTATCCGGACGTTAATGTAAAGATTCCAAGGAGTCAATTCACTATAAATATTCACTTGTATAAGTGAAAACAAACGCACGCCAAGTTATGTTAAATGTGAATTACAGCATATAAACTAAAAGTTATGCTAATCAGCTTCAATTAAGTTTAATGCTACAAGCTGAGAAATCGTCCCTTAGTAACCCCAGGAAGGACAATTTAGCCCAGCAGATACTGGACCTGAAGCAACAGATCTTCAATCTTCTCCGTGAGAACCTGGGCCTTCTCCTCATTCCTCCCTGCTGAACCTGGTCCCTGCTGCAGAAACATCTCCATTTTATCCACATCCTTCTTTAAAACGTAGACGCTCCTCTACTTACAAACGAGATACGTTACAAACGGCCATTCGCAACTTGAAATGTTCGTAAGTCATTATTCAACATCATTTTAAGGGTATACGCAAGTACAAAGACCTAGGATGCTGGGAGTCCGCACGCTACACTGCTGTGCGGTGGGAGTAGCGGCCAGAAGTCGTACTGGGCGGAATTGGAGTGCAGAAAAATAAATGTTGTGGACAGGAAACAGGAGCCCAACGAACAAATTTGGACTTACGGTCCTCTTCGTTCGTATGTCTGATAGTTCGTAAGTTTAAAGTTCGTAAGTGAAGGAGCGTCTGTACATGGCTATAGGCCTATAATTAAGAACAGGTCTTTAGCTGTGAATCATACTGCCGTGTGTTTACACACTTAGGGTTATTTTAGGAGCAAAGCCACAAACACAACTACATCTAAAAACAGCAAACGGAAACAACTATTGAGAAAGACTTACAACCTTACGCAGAATTTTTTTTAAATGTGTTAAAGCTGCGCAGCTCTACAAATCAACAGTACCTTCTAGATCACACAACAGCTTTCTGTAAGGAGTGGAAAACTGCAACTTAGTGCCAAATTAAATAAGAACCATAATAACTTCTTTTCCTCATTGACAACAAGGTATCTCAATCAAAGGCTAATGGTCACCGACTCAAATGATGAGCAGAGGTGTAGCAACAGGACAGACAAGGCAGGCAATAGCCAGGGCCCCCGGGGTGGGACAGTGTTCCAGAGCAGCCAATTACAGCATAGATCACAGCAACGAATTAGCTCTATTAGTCTATTGGTGTATTCTGTTTTTCACAAAAGTGAAAATGGCATTTACTAAATTGTCTTTATTGATATTAATGTAGACTATCATTATATAATTTAGTATACCTTTTTTATACATTTTTTTTTCCTGGCGCCCCTAGATGCCTCTGATGAGACTAATCACTAAAAAACTGAAAAGCAAAAAACTAAAAACTTAGGCTATAAATACATTTCAAGAACCTGACTTGAATTCGTTTCATGAGTTCCAGTTCAGCTTTCGGCTGATTTCAACACCCTTTCTGCGAAGGCGGCATACCCCAGAGCTGGGCTGGGACTGGGAGAGGGACAGGCGGGCGTGACCCCGGCGGATGCGCCGCTCCACCTCGGCCAGCAGACTCTGAAGGTAGCGCAGGAAGTCCCGCTCATAGCCCTCCTTCATGAAGCGGGAGCTTTTCTCATACCTGCAACACACGGGCGGTCGGGATTAACAGACACCCAGGGGGTCAAACAGGGCAGGATGGAGAACGCTGGACCTTAACATCTGGCACTTGCATTTTCCGTAGGTTCTCATCGTGGATCTTGTCGCAAGGACCTACAAAAAATAATTTTAAGTAAAATCTGCTAAAATTTAATGCAACAGCTCGAGCATAAAAATCGCGTAGGGTGTATTGCGTTGGTCCAGCTACTTACCCAAGTCTGATCGTGTATTTGTGAATAACTCTGCCGGGCAAAATCCACACAGGTAGTACTTGCAAACCTACGGGGGGGTGGGGTGTTGTTTTTTGTGGGGAGCGGAAAAACTGGGCATTACATAATGAGCGTGCAATCCCGCCATTCTCCAACACGAGGAAAGTCACCGCAAAAGTGAGGAACTGACAGTGAGACGTTAAAGCAGATCCGGCAACACAACAAAGTTTGTGGCACGATCGCCCTTTGCTTGCCGGCTGTGTAAAATAACGCCGTCATTTTATAACGTGTGTTTACACGAGGCCGACAGAGACTAAGTTAGAATAAAGAGGTAAGAATGAATATGATGTGCGATCGGCGCAGAACCGGCAGCGTTTGGGTCTGGAGCGAGTCGGACTCACGGTCTCGTCGTCCCAGTGCACGTTGCAGCGCTTCTCATTAGGGGCCAGGTTCCGGTCCCTGCCCATAAGCTCGTCCAACAACTGCGCCGCCGACAGCATGCTGCCCTGCACATACACGCTCAGCGCGCACCTATTAGCCCCGCTGGAAATCACCCCCTTTTTTCTACGGCAGTGAGGAAGCCGATCAGGATTTAGCGACAAAATGGCAGCCGGCAGCAGCGACGGTACGGCAGATGTTACCCATGATGCAGCGAAGAGGGGTCAGCTGTTGGAGCTGCGCGGTGTGGAGAGCACGCCGTGTCCTGGACTGGAGGTCCATGCGCATAACGTGCACTTTGTGATGACTTCTGATTCATCACGAGTGTTGCTTTTTGGGGCTGAAATAGTCTGAGCCGACCTTTTTTTTTTAAAAAAAAAATATTGCATCTATAAAGTATAGATTATTTAATAGAATGAATGAGTTCGTGCTTGCCCCGAATATAATGTGAAGACGGTCTATGCAAATTGGGATGAAGACAGTTATACGGTGATTTCATGGCTAATATCAAGTTAAAAAATATGACTGAGGAACGAAAATTATGCGATAAAAATGTCACCCGCGTACAGTACTAGAGGAGTCTTTTGCTGTCGTGGACCTTGAAGATTTTGGTCTGTGGCGTTTGCCTTAGTATGATTTTAAGACCTCATTTATTTGCACTTCTGGGGAGTACCCTTACTTTCAGATGAATAATTAGAATTTTTATTGTGTATTTCAGTGCAGGGAAAATCCCCAACGTGTAGTATTAAAGAAATGTCAAACGTTTGCAGTTACTTAAAAATATGTCTGTTCATAACCAGTGTACCGTGTGGAGACTTGCCTTTGCATCACATACATTTCTTTTGTAGAAATCTGCGGATAACTTGTGCGAGGGCTTCTGTTCACCCTGACATCTGCTCTGATAGCTCTGTTTTTATTTGAAATGAAACTGAAACGCTGCGTTTCTCTTCACACCACTAGAGGGCGCTTTTAAATCAGGGCTCTCTAAACTTGGTATATTTAATCCGCTGACATTTTTGCAATGAAAATTGCACATCTATAGGAGGAGACATCGGCTGAATATGATCAGCGTAAATTCTTTCACTCTAATTGAGGTTTTATGAACGAATAAATGCCTCAGTTGTCATCCCCCCCTCTCACATCTGGTTAGTTCCACTGCAAGGTGATTCTTCATTACCAATGGCACCTCCAGTCCCCTGACCTCTCCCATTCACTCTCCGATGCCACACTGCACAAAAACCAGTGATTTGGTGCCAATGAAAAAACAAAAAGCTGCGTTACTTAGTTTGTAGATGTTTTCTGCTCCTACAGTAAAACTTGTAATTTTACGGCCTAGGGGAATGAAAAAATGACGCAAATCTGACATATGATTGTCACCACTGCCTTGTGGGCCTGGCAAGGTCCTGCTCACCTCATTGGCGGTCGCGTTTCATCCACAGTCTGAGCCAATAAGCTGGTGTCATTCATAGCATTGTTATCGCCCCTTCTTTCACGTAGTGACAACGCTATAGATTACGAGTGAGCCTACACTTTCCACGCATGGATCTTGACTGCGCTGCTCCCTGGGTGCTCCTGTAGGTTGGAGGGCGCAGCGCTCGCCCCTGCGGGCCCCCTCTGTCAATCTAGAGGACAAAAGCGTCTCTACGAAGGCTGGGGCTCATGCTACTATTCATACGTTGGCTTCGCTTCAACACTGCCAGAAATCTCGACCCATTTCCCAGGGCTCAGATGTGCTACATCATGTCAGAATGCTTGTCTGTGGTCTTCCAGTAAAAAGTCGGTTTAAGGTGCGTGGATCTCTCCCCAATAGGTGTGAAATCGCTTATTTTGGAGCGACAGGTCACTCTTACTGTGGCTTTGTCATTGCTGATGGTTGGGGCCACAATAGCATAACATTTTCCTTCTCATCACGCTCATCATGTCCACTGTAAATGTCATAATGCAATTCAAACAGCACATTATGGAAAAGGAGGCAAAGGGTCCGTTCATGAGCCTGAGAGGCGATTCTTAAAGGAGGCCAAATGACCGGGTCCGGGCAAAGGTCCAGACGCCTCTGCAGTCCGGCCAGACCCGCTTCCACGCCCCACCGCATGGCTCCTGCTACATCTGTCGCTCCATCCACCCGCTCACCCCATCTGCGCCCCGCGGGGCAGGGAATGCAATGTCCCTGCTCCCCCCCCCCCCCCCCCAGTGGCACCAGAGGGATCACTGGGGCCCCTCAAATGCTTAAACGGTACAGGAAACAGCACTGGCTCATATCTGGTGGGAAGCAGTGAGCGAGTCCTCCTGATTTACATCAACACGTGGCTTAGAATCTGGACGTGTATTTAAGTACGAAAAGATTTTAAAATGGCATCATTGGCCCAGTAAGACTCTGTGCATATATACATGTATGGATTTTGATAGAAAACTGAACATAAAATTTCAAGTCCAAAGGCTTGGTTTCCTTTGACTTGGGAGGGCAAACAACTGCGGCCCTGAAAATCCTTTGGAAATATGAGAAAGATTAAAAAATGATGAGATGTAGAAAAGAGAGCCTTTATATATGATGCAAGGCAATAATTTACTGAAATATCAAGACCTGAAGTTATACTCAGTTATGACACTGTATGCATTATAGTGGCTGCATATATATATACAACAAATACTGTATAACTAACTCACATAAATCCAGTATCCCAGTGCTTTGCATGTGGTTTATATACTGCAGCCTCTTTTTAAATAATTATATCTTATTTTCGGGGTTTCATTTGAACAAGTTCCACTTTTATATCAGCGGGTTGACATAAACATGTCTTTTACACTTGATTTAATAATAAAAACAAATAATTCAAAAATCTAAGGAGCCAAATTAATTAACGTTAAACAGATACATATTTCTTTAGATATTTATATCGGTGTGTGAGTGAAAAATAGGACTTTCACCTCAGAATAACATTTATTTCATTTTTACAGATGGAAGTACTTGGCTACCCAAAAACAACCCAGAACCAAAAACAAGCAAGGTCCCTACTGCCGCACTTAACAATGCAACTAGAGAAAACGTCGATTAAAACACTTCACGAGTTTACAGCTCACCAGCAATCCCTCCCTCAAGTTCAGAAAAGCCGAAAGTCCACTGAGCCCGGTCTCAGTCCTGACTTATACAGTCCCTGTTACTCGCGCTACCATAACGTTCGAGTTAATATTTCACAGTTGGGGACACCGATTAAAAACTTTCTAGAAGTTTTCTAGAAGTATACTGTACTTATTAAAAACCTGTTTATGGTTCACCATTATATTACCATCCGGTTATGGATAATGGTTCTAATATAACTGAGATAGATAATTCATATAACAGCCGATTTTGTTTGGAAAAGCGCGACATTGTTATTAAGGTCTTAAGCGGACTTAGTCGGGTTCAATCAGAAAAAAAAACAATTAAAAAAATATGCAATGCAAAATGAATAAATAAAACAGTAAGGCAGATTAAAAACCGATCGGCGGCGGCTTCATCTGCCCCCCATGTAACTGCGAAGACTTAACGGGGTTTTCAAGCAATTTCTAAAGTCACAGGTGTCCCGCCAGCTGCAGCCAGAGAGTCGATCGGCGTGTGTTGCAGGACTGGTGTCTTTTCCAAGTTTACTTTCTAGGAATCAAAGAATAACTTTGACTGAAGCGCAGAAGTTAAGTAATAGGGTATAAATACCGCGACCTAATCTAGACTATTAAACGAGATGCACGGGACGGGAGGAGTTTCACAGATCCTTGCGCTCCGCGCAGAGTACAAGTCCTCCTCCTATTATTCCCCATCATTATTACTTTGATAGGTTAGATATCGCCCTTTGAGAATAAAATCAGCGCGGCGACCGAGCCGAAATCGAAGCTTGCTTTTGTCCCGTCTGGCCGCCGACCGCCGAGCGCCGAAGGGATGTGGTGGCTGCTGTTCCCCCGCTGGATCTGGTTCTTTGTTGGACAGAGCTTCGTGCTGCTCCTGCACGGCCGCTCGCAGGCCGTGGCTCTGCCAAAGGTCGCCTACTCGCATGCGGGTATGTGTCCCAACGAGATGAACCCCAACCTGTGGGTGGATGCAATGAGCACCTGTACGCGAGAGTGCGAGTCCGATCAGGTGAGTCCGTCTCCCATCGGTGTCTCGGCGCTCGGGGGGCGGCTAGAGGAGCGAAAATGAACAATGGCAAAGGCATCAGTCTGCCGGACGCACAAAGGGGTGCCAAAAATCAGTATTTGCTTACAATCCAGTTCATTTTACGCGGGGAAGTTAAAACGATTCTCTTACTAACGGTTCAGGGTAGGCGGAAATTAAATCAAAATGACCACATTTCAACAAATCAACACAGAAAAGTTTACACTCCAGAAATCGTGCACGAGAAAGTCTTAATTAAATTATTCATCATTATGTTAATAAATACCACCCACTCACAAGAAAGACACTATTAATTAAACCTCAGCCTCAGTGTTTTCGATTATACTTTTACGGGGCACTAATATAAATGGTATTTATAAATGGGTGCTGCCGTGTTGAATGATATGTGATATATAATAACATTTAATCCTTAATACATAAAGTAATGATATATCACCCAGAAAACTATATTGCGTTAGAATGAGAATATATATAAAAATGAAAAATGCATTTTAATGAAAACGGAAATTTGTTTCAGAAACTTTAGCCGTTAGTAAACATGTTAGGAAACATTTCTTGCAATGTATTAGGAAACAATTCTTGCACATTGCTGTAGAGAGGCAAAGGAGGGAGGTGAGTTTGGTGCTTCGCCCGCAGGACTGCGAGCCGTTCGAGAAGTGCTGCTCCAACGTGTGCGGCAGCCGGAGCTGCGTGGCGGCGCGCTACCTGGACGCGCAGGGCAAGAAAGGCCCCCTGGGGATGCCAGCAGGAGCCACATGCGACCGCTTCATGTGTCCCCAGCAGGGGTCCGAGTGCGATGTCTGGGACGGCCAGCTGGTGTGCAAGTGCCGGGACCGATGCGAGCGGGAGCCGCGTTTCACCTGCGCGTCTGACGGCATGACCTACTACAACCGCTGCTACATGGACGCAGAGGCCTGCTCCCACGGAGTCTCCCTCACCGAGGTGGCCTGCAGGTTCCACCTGGCCTGGCCGGACGCCAGCCCGCCCCCAGCCGAGACCACACCCCCGCCGCCGACCACGGTGCCGCAGACCACGCCCCCAGATGCCATCCCTCCGAGCCTGACCGCCGAGCCCACCCACCAGTCGGTGCTGGAGGGCGAGACTGCGAGCCTCCTGTGCGAGGTCACCGGTCGCCCTGTGCCCCAACTCACCTGGCAGAAGCAGGCAGGGGCGGAGAAGGAGAACGAGATCATGCGGCCGAACTACGTCCAGGGGAACGTGGTGGTGACCAACGTCGGCCAGCTGGTCATCTACAACGCCCAGCCGCAGGATGCCGGCGTCTACACCTGCACCGCATACAACCTTGGGGGCTCCCTGCAGGCCCACTTTCCCTTGTCGGTGGTCAGGAGGGGGTCCGTGGAGAAGGAGGAGCTGCATACGAACGGCTCGCACTTCTCTGTCGATGAGTGCCGGAAGCCCCCCGATACGGACGACTGCGGAGGCGAGAGCAGCAGCTGGTACTACGACGCCAAGAAGGCCGACTGCTTCGCGTTCAGCTACGGCGGCTGCGGGGGCAACGGGAACCGCTTCGAGAGCTACGAGGCCTGCGCCCGGGTTTGCAGCTCAGGCTCGGCCACGTCCTGCAACCAGCCCTGGCTCCAGGGACCCTGCAAGGCCTACGAGCCGCGATGGGCGTTCCGCGCCGAGAAGCGGCGCTGCGAGCCCTTTGTGTACGGCGGCTGCGGCGGCAACGGGAACAACTTCGCGAACAAGGAGGCCTGCGAGGCGGCGTGCCTGTCCCAGAAGGCCCGGGGCTGCCGACAGTGCAAACCACGGCAAAAGATGGCCACCAGCTTCTGCAAGAGCGACTTCGTGGTCCTGGGCCGCATGGCTGAGCCGACCGCGGACCAGGATTCGGGCCATGTCTTGGTGACGGTCGAGGAGATCCTTAAAGACGAGAAGATGGGGCTGCGATTCCTGGGCCGGGAGCCACTGGAGGTCACGCTGCTGGACGTGGACCGCGGCTGCCCCTGCCCCAGTGTGAGCGCCGCCTCAGGCCAGCTGATCATCATGGGTGACGTTCACCAGGGTATGGCCGTCTTGCAGCCCCACAGCTTCGTGGGACCGTCCAATGCACGGCGCCTGAAGAAGCTACGCGAGGTGATCCAGAAGAACTCCTGCGATGTTCTCAAGGAGTTCCCAGGAGCCCAGTAGGCTCTCAGTACCATCTTATGAAGCTGCCGGCCAATACGCTTCTGGCATCCAGCCCACTACTTAGCGACTCTTCCTCACTTTCGTCCAATGAACATATACCTTCTAGACGATTCTTTGGGAATCTAGAACCAAATGGACACCGTTCTACAGCCCATACTGTTGGAAGATCTGTTTCCGAAAAGCAGTTCAGTGACTCTCAAACTGGTCTGAAAACATTGATCATTCTCACCGTTCAGATTCTGGACTCAAAATAATAATATATAATTTGTTTCACTTTCTGAAAGATGAAACATGTTAGAAATTACTAACTTTATAAGTAGTCTTTTCTACTCTGTGAATGAGTATTTCACCCTTTTCTCACTACCTATGTTTCTTCCATACATCACATTGGCTTATTATAATACGCAATAGGGTTTTATTTGTAGAACAGTTATATTATTAATGGTATTAATAGAGGCATAAAGTGAAATCGCACATACGAATTTTAAGTGAACATTTTATGGAAAGCTGAAAAGCATCTGAGGTAAACCAGCTGGTCGTGAGTCGTGGTGAGAAGGTCTGGACTGCTTATTTTGATGGGGTAACATCCTGATCACATGGAAAAGTTAGATAACACGTTATCGGACAGCAAACCCGCAAAGCTACCCCAGCTGTCCTAAAGCGCGGCGCTTAAAACACCCCCCCCCCGAGGATTCTCAGTTGAAAACGTAGCTCTTATTAAGCACTTAAGCACATATGCTAAAGCATCCATTTTAGTTAAACTAAAATGATTCTTTGTATTGCTTTCACGATATTTTCTTTGTGTTGTTAAATTTATGATCTGTAGCTCGTGCCTTAAAGTCTAATATGATAGGTGCTTAAAGAAATTAAGGGTAGACATAGTGAACTGCTAGCACTAATCTGCAGTCCCGTGCAGTTAAAAAAAGTTGTAATATATTCCCTCAAAAGGCGATCACTTAAAATCCCAGTAATATTGACTATAGTCCCTATATTTCTGTGCCTGGCATTAATTTTGTGTTTATTTATTTTGTTGTTATCTTAATTAAGAGCAAAATAACAACCACTTTGTTTATCTTAAAGGCATCTGGAATTTTATCATAAAAAAAATCTGTTGAGAGCAAATAAAAAAATGTAAAACCAGTAATTCCCCAGTCGCTCTTCCTCCATTGTCCTGAAATGTCGTTCATGTCCTCATACATAGATAAAAGCGTCTTCACTCCAGCTGGATTCTGAGCCATCAACGCAGATTCGCATCAAGGTCAGTAGGATATTTTACGACAATGAAAACCCCGCTGATAGGTTGCCCCCAAGGTCACATTCCTCCTCAGAAGTGGGGTGGGGGGCGGGGTAGAGGGGGGGGTTTCAGGGCCTTGCCTTGCTGGGGGTTCTGAAAAGGGCTGTGTGTGAACAGCGTCCGACCCATAACGCTCATTTATAGTTTATTTGGGCTGTATGCGGACACGTGGTACTATGGTGTGGAAACACTGACACCTAGTGTCAAAGACACTAATGGTGTTAATGATTGTTTTCTCTCGTTTTCCGTACAGACGATGGCATGGAAAATTCTGTTAAATCAGAAAATTCAGATGCTAGTCTCAACGCTAAAAATACAAGCACGCTGGATTATAGTGGGATTGAACTCAGACTTTGGGAAAACCCAGTACATCCAGAACCATTAGCTTGGTCTAACTTGTCGAAGTTATACAAAGGGCCTATTTTTGTATAGCAATATTTATTGCACTCTGAATGGGCAAAAAGAAAAATCATTTTTGCCACTAGATGTCAGTATTTCGCAACATAAATTAGGAATATAACATAATAGATCTTTCTTTCTTAAAGAAATCTAGGCATCTGTAGTGGCTATTAATTTATTTTCTTACATAGCCCACAACGAATTAAGCAAGGGTAGCGGAATATCAGACCAACTGTGTTACCTATTTCGGCAATTTGTATTTATAGATTTTTTATAATGCACCACTGACGTTAATTCAAAAGTAATTATCCATCCATGTTCCAACCAGTTTTCCATATATGTACATACTCTAAAAGCTTATATCCAACTTGGAACACTTCCTAATTACTGTTTTACTGTCTACATACTGATGAGCGTATCATAAATTCTGCATTCTAGATACGCGACTAACATACTTGAGGCAGTGATAACTTATATTCAAGTACTAGAGTTATCCCAGGAGTAGTCGGGTACCTGTATCCGTTCAGAACCCCAGCGCCTGAGAGTAAATCCGGAAAACAGCACTCTTCATTCTTCATGTATGTGTGCAAGACCTGTCCTCTTGAAGGACATCTTGCCAGTCGCTATATCCCCAGCTTACCGCAGCCGATCCCCCGAGGTCAAGACCTACACTGTGAAACACTCAGGCATGCAGAGGCTAATGCAATTAGTCGACAGATTTACACATGGGGGTAGTATCTGAATTTGCTTACGCAAGCTGCCATTTCAACCCAAACAAGCAATATGGATTATCAAAATACAGGATGTTAGATATTTATGCGATATAGCATATCGTAGAATTCAGTAAGAAAAAAAACTGAAAGGATCCTAAAAGTTGTGAAACGGTCGTTAAATGAAGGGTTCCGATCGCACGAGGACATGAGTTCTTTCTAAGCAAATCTTGCGGATTCCCTTCTGTGCTCCAAACCTCCAGCATTACGTGCACAGTTTGAAGGATATTCTGTGCTGCTCTCAGCAGCCAGCAACTATTTCATGTTTTGGCCTTCAAATTTCCTGAGATTATGCACGGCTATAAAAAACAGGGTTGGTACCGTCTTTATTACTTTGAAAAACGTTTAATTTTATTGTTTATTTATTTATTTTGGGGAGGGAGCTGTTAATCTATTTATCTCCTAAACACGAAAGCCTTAATCACTATACAGAGTTGCATCTGCCTTGCGGGACGTTGGTTTGGACCCCCACGTCAGGCTCTCTTGGGACACGGTTGCGTTGGGTTTGTGTGTACATCAGTACTTCTGTTAGGCAAAGCCACGTAAGAAAAGCATTACTAATTAATGGTTATTGTTATTATTTATAATCATCACCAATTACACCTTTATTTACACACTTTCTTATCCGAAGTGAACACATTTTAGAATTTTCTTGAAAATTCACCTTATCACTACAATACACTACTTTAACAGGTGATATTTGGTTGCAAATAGGCCTGCTTATCAACAATGCTAACTATTTCACATAAACATTACACCACATGACATCCCCCCACAGTCCAAAGACATGTTGAGGCTAATTGGAGTTGCTAAATTGCTCATAGGTGTGCGTGTGTGAGTGAATGGTGTGTGCGTGTGCCCTGCGATGGGCTGGCCCCCATTCTGGGTTGTTCCCTGCCTCGTGCCCGTTGCTTCCGAGATAGGCTGCGGACCCCCGCGACCCAGTAGGATAAGCGGTTTGGAAAATGGATGGATGGATTATTAGCAAGCTTGCTAGCGGTTGTTCTCCGTGTCAGTCCGTTACTTGCGGCGCGCTCATCTTGTACATTAGCCCTGGTGCTACGTCCATCCATTAGCACCCGGTTTAACCAGAGTACGCTGTTTCTGCGTTAGCCGTGGCATGCTAGCTCTCAGCAGCCAGCCAGACTGCCAAAAAGCACTCATATTTATTGCTGATTAATGCCGCCAGAAGCAAGGCTGGATATTTATACCCGGTTTTGCATTTAGATTGAATTCCAGCGGAACCCACGCTGAAGGGACTCTTCATGTCAAAATGGGCTTTTACTGCCAGCCTTGCAGGACTTTATCTTACAGCACACATATATTACATAAGGCAATCCCAGTAATGTATCCTGGGTCAGGGATTAAAGAGCCAGGATGGGTGAGAGAGGATAAGATAGGAGAAACCGAAGAAATTATCAGGTTGACTCCGAATGGCAGGATTTAAAAATCCAAGCATAAGTGTACACACATTGGCACAAGTTATTAGTATTATTTATTATTTTTTATTTATTTAATTATTTTGATATTTTGCCAAGTCCTACCAATGTCAACGAGCGCGGGAAAGTGACACACTGAAGCTAATATGCGTTATATTTTATTATTACCAGCGAAATCATAATTATCTCACAAGCAGACCGTAATCTGCGTCGTGACAAAGATGAATTAGTGTACCTCGGTTTTGTCCGTGAGCTGCGATCATGAGATCGATATGAATTTCTCACTACAGCTTTGCAGCCTTATACAAAATCTTGGTCACCTGAAGTTCTGTATCACTAAAACCGTTCAATTCACATTTTGTTTGTTTGTTTGCTTGCTTTCTTGCTTGTTTGTTTAAATGTGACCATTCACACTTTACAGCATTAGTACATTTTCTTATAGAGTGGGATGGTTCTCCTGACTTATTACCACAAAAACATTTATTTTTACACTGACTGCTAAGCATACCACTCAAAATCCAAAAGATTCAACCATAAATACTAATATGAAGGATTCTTGAAACACGTACAGTATAGATTTCACAATCGTCTTTACAATGCACTGTGCAACATTCTTGACATGGCAGTCACTGCTAGGAACACCCCAAGATATCACCCCCCCCCCCAAGTAATAAATGTCATAAGGTATCTATAAGGATACCTTCTACGTCAATAAATCCTGCAGTATATAAGAGACGTATCCCTGCTTACGTCTGTATGTATAACCGTCACACGGCAATTTCAGTCCCACTGCAAATCAGTAGGTCTCACATCATTAACATTTGTGTGTTTGACCAGGTACCCAGTATTAGTTTTCACCAAGGTTATTTTTCTCGGGGCCCGATATGTGGTCCTGATAACCATGCGGAAGGAACAAAAGGCATTCAGATCGTCAGCGATTCCCTCTTCTGGTCTGAGGCGTCAAACCGCAATGTGGGTGTATTACATGTGCGAGACACCTCAATGCAATCAAAAAGACAATCACAGTGGCAGGATTTGTATGGACCAAATGTGGGGTTTGCCTTGATGAACGGAGCAAGAAATGGCTCCCATTCCCATGAATGAGAAGGGAAATGCTGCCTCTCTCAAACATGCACATTTTCTTGCTTCTTGGCCTGAAAGATATTATCGGTGGCTTGGTGTACACAGTACCTGCTCTTGGTAAATAAAACAATTTTCCACTCAGTGCACACTTTCCACGGGTAATTCCCAGCTCAATTTGCGCCTGCGTACACACACATATTATATCAGCCGATAACATCAGGAGAAATGAGCCTATTGGCATCTTTCCAGAGCACAATTCTAGGTGTCCTTGAACTGAACATCAACGAAAAGCATGCTAGTCATCGGGCCTTTTATTATTGGCCCACCGCTGCTCGGTTACGCCTGGAATGATTAACAGTCTTGGAACATACCATCTACAGCTGAGGGGAGTGAGTATTGATTCCCAGTCTGCACCTCTGTGGTGTTTTGGTACGGACCTGTGAAGTTCTAAATTTTTGGCCAGAAGAATACTGAAATAGGCCTTCAGGATATTACTGGGAATGTAAAAGATCATACAGTCCTTTATTTTAAATAATTATTTTTTCTTTCCTGAGTTTGGCTTCAGGGTTACTACGACCCTGTGCTGGAAATGCAGTTGTGGGAGATCGGTGGATATAATCGAGTGTATTAAATTTTTTTCTAAAAACACAAGTTAACATGCATATAAAAGTAAATTAACAGGTTTTATTGAGCTTCTTTGAAATGGGCATCCATTTACAAACGTAAAAGTTTTAACTTATGACCCGTAAGTTTAAAATTTGCTCGATTTAGAAATCTAGCCTATTTAATTTTCCCCGATAAATAGAACTATTACTCCCCTTTCCCGTAGAAACACCTCTCTGATGAAACTGCAAAAAGGAATATCAAAACCACATTTCTCCGATTCAGGAACGATTAAATCATTATTGAAATCTTGGTTAATAATGCATGTCTTACTCCTCTCATATTATAAAAGGTGGAAAATTGATAGTTTTACTGTAAGACGTTATTTTGTAGCCGGAGTAAATACAAATAACAAGAAGCCGCTGGCCCTCCAACCCTCAATCAATTTGTCGGCATTTTTGCAAAATTTGGGAAACGAAATGTTCTTGTTTCATAGCATCAGTCCTTTTGACGTCAGTCACCAGAGAAACGCTTTTCCGGCTGCGTCCGCCAGTGTCCGCCGGCGCGCGTGACGCACCGTCACGGTGTGTGGTTCATTTACATTACTGCAGATTTTTCCCTTTGACAAATAATATGCAGGCCATCTGACTTGAGGACACATCATTTGTATTTACGCTGAAAATCAATTGTAAGGTTTGGTTCTGTAGCTGAGGGGGCACATTGTACTAGTACACTCTTAAGTAATGTATAATTAACTAGAAACTAAGTGTTAGTTACGTACTAATCCCGTGTTAGATCATCATTAAACAATCTTAACTTGTATTTAACGCATTTACTATATTTGCTAACGATTTGTACTTAAGTAGTTACTGAGTTACTCGTGTCCCCTGAGATGAAGCGTTACCACTCCTACAATCCAGGCTAAAGTTCAGTTAAACCAGCACCACTGGACCGCCACTCCTGACCCATGGTTAGGGCCGTATCCAGGATTTTTAACATACCGAGGTCGACACTGTTAGCCCTTCCTAGGTGTGCCCAGTAATGGATTATAGCTATTGGAGCTGCACAAAAAAATGCTGAGGAGTTGACCATGGCGTCCTCAGTGCTACATGCTGGTATGCCTTTGGTGTTGTAGAAATCGTGTGTAAATGGTACATCGTCTTACAAGAAGAAGAAGAATTTTATGAATAATAATAATAATGTTTCATTTATATAGCATCTTTTTCACACTCAACACACGCCTTGTTCTATGTCGCCCCAGAGTGATGTTATAGATAACCAGGAACATGGTGACTGAAAATGGATGGATAGATATAAAACAAACAGGAAGACACCTCCCATACATCACCTTGCATCAGGGTTTCATTATTCCGCTCTGTGTGTCAGTATATATGCACTGGCAGGCACCTCATTTTGCAGAGTCTTCGTTACAGGGTACAGTTAAATGCATTCTGCTACACGTTCAGGCTTTATTATTCCAGACCAATAACAATTTAATTACAACTGCACTGAGATACTAAACAGGAGCAGCGTTCACAAGGTGCGCACAGGACAAGTCGCACGTCCGTTTCACTATAAGCAGGCGTCTAGCCAGGTAGCAAAATTACGAGTCTGAATGTACCAGGGGTTACTGGACCCCCAATGAAATTTATTTCTAGTTACTGGCCTGACTATAAATATAAGTAAACTATCTGAATTAAAAGACTATTTTGAAGTGAAAAATTATGGACAAAACGTGTAGGCAGGACTGCAGATTACAGGAGGACAATGATAAAATTAATATTGCTTTTGCTTTTTGGTGTATTCAACAAGGAAACTGATTTTTTGCATATAATATAGGTCGGCTAATTTAGCAGCCAAATCACTTATACAAACATGTCTCTTTGTTTAAGGTAAGTCCTTCATTGTCTTTTGTTCCCAGGTGTCTTCCTCTATTATGAGGAACAGCTTCTTTGTTGTTTCGTTGGATTAATGAAGAACTGGCCTCCATTGTCATATGCGGATGTCTATACTGGATAATGTTGCAGCCCTAAATTCTTTAATCTGAACCTAAAAATGGGTTGCGGTGTCAAATGAATGTTTTAAATTGCAACCGCACCCCCTTAGAATAATCCGGCACATTGTTAGAAGGTTTTTTTGTTTCACAAGGCCCTCCACGTTAAGCCAAGCGTGAGTCACGCTTGCAATAACAAATAGAAAAATAATGACATTTAGGAGGGAAACTCGCTGCCTGACTGCAGATGTTAAGGCTCTGGTTAGAATTTTGCCTCTTTGTCGACTTGGTTTAGCTGTTTGGTGAACAGCCAGTGTTAGTCGAAGACAGAGTTAAACAGCAGTAATATGACTGACAATGTAATGTTTTGTTGTGCCTCTGTGTATCCCAAGGACAATCGATTTGCTGCATAATTTCATATTTAGTTTAATTGGCCACTGATTGGTTTGTCCTTCTGTCTGTGTTCAGCGCCTGCTGGTCCCGTGATGTTTTCCTAATCATTTACCTGCTTCGGTTTATGCTAATTATATAGAAAATTGCCTAATTACAGAGACTCATTAGGCATAAATTTATATTTTGGAATAAAAGAAAAAAAAAATGTGATTTTGAAATGCTCAAAAAAAGAGAAGAGCCCTCATTAGCTAGCGATTTGCAGAGCGCTGTCTGAGTGCTGGTCTCTGGGCTTCGGCAAGGAGAAGCGGATCCTCAAGCTGACATCACGCACTTGCCGTACATTTATGCTAAATTACTGTGCTGCCACGTGTGTGCCAGTCCTCCCACCTCCTTGCTGCATAACACTGTCTCTATCTCGCACCCCCCCCCCCAGAGCACATGCATCTTCCCCGATTCTAATTGTTTTCCCCATGAATGTCAGGTGCCAGGTTAACATGTGGATGGAAGGACCGAGATCGCTGCAGTAAAATATGCCTGGAACTCTGGGCTACACGTGATTGGCAGTCATTAGACATGGCTGGTCATGTGTCAGCCCCCCCCCCCACCCCGTGTGTGTGTGTTTGTGGGGGAGGGGGGGGGATGGGGGTGCACTCTTAGCCTGCTCACACCCACAGCCATGAGTCAGAGCCAGACTGCGTTCAGCTGCCTTTCTGTACTTTCTCTGGAAGGATCAGGAACAGAATGCTGTCTTAGTTATAAAGGAATAAAATTTATTAAGATGCAGATATACGGGTCCAACATTCCAACACTGCAAAACGTGCAAAATGAAGACGGCTTTGTCTGACCAAGCGAGCAGATTCACTCTTGTGCACCTGTGCAGATTTTATATACTTATAACCTATGCCTGCATTCATATACCATGTTTACTTGGTGCAAGGGTGAGATGAGCCTGGCAGCTCTGTGAGGAAGCAGAGGCTGTAGTAGGATGGGGTGGGCACCCTGGATGGGGAGTCCTAACTACATGAAGAAAAGCTCCAAATTCTATCTACGGTGCAAGAAAAAAGCACCAGTTGTAAAGTATCTAATATTTGCCAGGAAGAGGAGAATTACGGCAGCCGCTTGGCAGGCGAACCAGCCGGTGGACCGTGGAGCACGGAAACGGGATCCTTGGTTTGTGTCGAAGCGGCTTGTTTTTTTTCTGCCTTTTCAGATGAAGAAACCTCAGCATCACTCGAGAAGAACATCCGGCGTCAGCGTGAAAAGGCGCCTGGCAGGACTGACGGGCCAAGCTTACGTAAAATGTTAGGGTTCAGCCAGTACTGATAACGGCGGTAGCACTGTGCCACCAAAAAACATGCTTAGAACACTTACATTAGCCTACAATTGGGCAAAATCATTAACACAAACCCTACGTTATAATAAAGAGATTAATATTTCATTTTACTTATCGAATAATGTACTGAACGTGAAAAACATTTCCCCATCTTAAAGTCATAAAATGGACCATCGTAACCCAGGGAATGCAACACAAAACTTCATATTATTTTACATTGAATATGTTATCTATCCATCCATCCATTTTCCAAAACCACTTATCCTACTGGGTCGTGGGGGGTCCGGAGCCTATCCCGGAAGCAATGGGCACGAGGCAGGGAACAACCCAGGAAGGGGGGCCGGCCCATCGCAGGGCACACTCACACACCATTCACTCACACATGCACTCCTATGGGCAATTTAGCAAGTCCAATAGCCTCAGCATGTTTTTGGACTGGGGGGGGGAAACCGGAGTACCCGGAGGAAACCCCACGACAACATGGGGAGAACATGCAAACTCCACACACATGTGACGAAGACGGAGACTCGAACCCGGGTCCCAGAGGTGTGAGGCAACAGTGCTAACCACTGCACCACCATGCCGCCCCCAAATATGTTATCTGTGTTTTAATTTTTTAAAAATGTTTAAATTTCATTTTAACGGTCACTTTCGTCCAACTTGACATATAAGTGAGAAAAGCCGAGCAGAGTCAGACAGCAGCGGGAGCCGCTGTGCTTAAGGGTGTCGCTCGAGGACCCTAAAGCAAAATAAGGATTCGACCGCTCATGGGATTCAAACCCACAACTAGACCAATACATACATCCCTAACCTGCTGAGCTACGAACCACCCTCACTTATAAGCAACAGAATACATCTGATAAAGCACCAGGAAGACTGCTGCCCATGGCACATATCACACAAAGCTGTGTGTCTGTAGGCAATAACCATTTTACGTTAGCTAAGTAAGTCGTGCTGGCAGGTGAATTGGAAGATAAACAGAATGTTATGCAACAAGAAATCACTGAAGGGTTGCATCCTCCGCACTTAATGCCGCTAATGCATCTCGTGATGTTGACTCTGCAGCCAGCTCTCCTTAGGTGTGTCGGCATAATTAATACTTGTAATAGTTGCTGGGGAGAAGCATTGGGGTATCGCCCCCCCCCCTTTCGAAATATATGATAAAATCAGAACCAACCCGGCAATGTTTGCTGCTGATGCGGAGGCTTAGTTTTGTTAACGGGGTGAATTACACTCTGCCGAGTCTCGCTTTGCAGGTCCTGAGTGTCCATCCATTCAGCGCTGAGGCCACTCGTTAAAGCTGATGTATTTTTTAATGTGTTCTCAACCTTTTTCCCTTTTTTCGTCTTTTCAGACAAAGAAGTTAACAAAGATTTTATTAAACGGTCATATTTAGGAATGAGGCACCTTCAGCAGTACGTGACGACAGGATTCCCAATACAGGAATTGACCCGAACTCCCTGAAATGCTTTTGCGTGCATCTGACAGTATGTCTAGTGCCCTGGTTTGGGGTGATGAAGGTACTAATCCATTTATATGGTTCTTCTATGGTTTAAGCTGTGGCATATTTGGGGCTCAAAACGCCACACTGATGCTTCACACCTCCAGGGTCGGGGGTTCGAGTCCCGCCTCCACTCTAGGTGTATGCAGCTTGCATGCTTTGTTCAATGGAGTTGCTCCTGCAGTCCAAACTGGCATCTCTAGTATGCGTGTGCGTGTGAGAGCTGATGTAAATATCACCTTGTGGGAATTAACATTTTTTTCAGTCCCTACTAGGAAAACCTCTATTTTATCAAAATCGGTGAATGCAATCAAGAAAACTAAAAAGGCCCAAAGTCTTGCATTTTGTTATGTTACTTATGATTAAGGTTAGGGCTGGGTAGGGGTTAAGGTCGCCATGTTGGGTTTCGGGTCATACCCACAGAAATGAATGGAGAGTCCCCACAAAGACAGAGATTCTTAATCTCTCTCTCTCTCTTTGTGTGTGATGCGATGGACTCATGCACACCATGACAATAATGTTGCCTTCTACTGGCATCGCCTGCGGGATTTACTTTATGCCCTATGCGGCGCGGAATAGGTTCTAGACCTTTCTGTAACCCTGACCAGGACAAGCTGCTAGAAGATGAACGGGTATATCAAGTTTATTATGTCGTGTTCAAATTCATGCAACCTTCCAACAAGTCTAATGAAAATCAATATACCCGTGACAGCTGACGCCTGCACACGAAGCAGAATTTCTACCATCCTTGATGGGACATCTTTGATATGAAATACAGCATTTGGGAAAGCAAACACTCCTGGCTGAGCTGGTCAGAGGAAACAGCAACACTGTATCAGTGCCCTTCATCACGGCCTGATAGCCGAAAGCCGACTCTTCACCGGACAAAGCCGGAAAAACGCCGCCAAGCCAGTATCCATGCGGCGTTCAAGCAGCTCCTGTAACCATGACTCGGCAAAATGAGAAGCCGGCCAGACTTCTGTCCTTCCTTCCGCCCGCGTGGACACATTAACAGAGTGGCTCTCGTCAGGTCCTGACCGAATAAACAATATTAATGTCGCAGGGAGCAAGGTGAGGATTTAAAAGCCAAAAACACCGATCGATGTGGAAATGAATAAAATACATTTCTGCCGCTGACGCCTGTTGTACAACATTTGGCAGTATTTAGTTTGAGTATTAATTTAGTATGATATAGCGTAAGGCTGTGCTGTTATGTAGCTGGGGAGTATCATATTTAATGTTATAAAATAAATGATAATTAAATGTATATATTAAACAATAAATATACTAATACTAATTAACCTAGTAAGTGCTGTTTGTTATGATGCATAACATTTCAGGCTCCAAAACGGTGGTGCTTTTCTCTGAAGGAGTGTGTCGTTAGCAGGTCAGGTGGAAAATCCTGTAAGTAACTCCGATGAAGCATCCTGCCCAAGGACACATCAGCAGGGTCTCCTGGACTGGAAACGGCGACCTTTTGACCCCAGTCAGCTGTTCCTCTTCACTGGCTCTTCGTCAGCAGCCTCTCCGCTGTGCAGTGCTGGCGACGTCCAACCAAACCGGGGCAGGAGACAGGCGGAGCGAGCTGCCTGCACGTCCCAAAATCCAGGCCAAACGAGGACAGGCAAAAGGGAAATAAACTGTTCACATGCCCAACAGCTGCAGTCAGCACTATCACCGCTGTACCCAGAGGTAACGATTTGTCAAGTGCAGCTTAATAGCTGGTACTAGGAACCAAAAAATGTGAATCGTATCCATGCAGATCCATGTCTGTCATCACCACCTGGAACCGTGTCTTTGCACATGTATGTGTGTCCTGTGTCACCATATGATTGATGTGTATGTGTGGCGAAGGGCATTTATGTGTGAAACCATATAGGTTTGTTTTAAGCTGTGACCTGCTCTGCCATTTTGGGTCAACGCCCATGTGTTTTACCTTCTCTTTGAATTACAAGTCCAGTTCTACTCCGTTTAGGTAAAATAAACCTAAATGTGTGGCTGAGCATATAAAGGTGCCATTCTTTCAGCTCTTTTACCTCGTCTGAATTTCTGTAACTGTTCCACCTATTTGACAAGCTTATACGTTTTGATAAAAAAAAATTATATTATAAAATTTTTCATAGCAAATAGAGCATAAAGATTTTACAGTTTTTGTTTTGGGTAACAGTGCAATTTTCGTGTGTCATTCTTATGTGACTATTTGTTTATCTAAACTGACAAATGACATTTTGTGCTGTGCACATAGCTGTCTGCGACATGGTTATGTTTAACCGGGCTCAGTGACCCACCTGGCTTTCTCACTGCAGCTTGAGCTACTCAGTGAACCAGCTGATCCCATGGATGAGGCACTGAAGATTCACATCGTGATGCTTTTCAGCCAGGGGCCAAAGCCACCCTAAAACAGGCCAAACGACAAACCTGATTTCTCAGTTTGCTTCACTGAAGAAAGCGAATGGAGGTCCGGATGTCATGGGACGGGTTTGCGGGCGGAGACAAATCTGGGGGCCCTGGAGGACCCTGTGGGCCTCAAGGGCAAACTATGCAAACAAATTCACGGGAAGGTGCTAGAAACTCCCACAATGCATCTGCAGTCAGATCAAGAGAAGCCCAACCTACCAGCACCAGTCTCAGCAGCCTGCTTTTCCACCAACGCGGTTCCGGTGCCACGCGTGTCCATCACGAAAAAATGGCCCAGCGGCAGAAAAAACATCCCCACAGCAACACAGAAAAACTGGGCTCAGAATGTGGCGCCAGAAAGTCATCAAATTATCTGCAAGCAGGAAGTGGCAGACCTGACTGAGGACGAGCACATGCTCAGAAGGCGGAAGACTCCTTCAGCACAAAAGATCACATGACCTGCACTCAGCCATCTCAATTATTCCTGGTTGAGCATCGAAGAAAATGACTTAAGACACCGAGAAAAGACAAAAGTGTTTGTTTTTATGCCAGAACTGAATGCATGGCATGGAAACTCATTATGTGCTATTAAAAACACGAACAATAGCTATGCAAAAATATGCAGAAATCTAAGGTACCGATCCTCATTCCCAGGCGCTGCTGTGATGGGGAAAGACTGTCTGCTTATTGAGGCGCAGGGAGGGCTGCATAAAGGGCTGAGCGGATGGCAGATTTAGCAGCGGCCGGCGTAACACCCCCAAGGCAAACAGCACAGGAACCTGAGGACCTGCATTGCTTGCATATCTCACCCGGTTGCCTCACAACGAGGGCAGAGTGGGCTGAGTTTGGGCTCTTCTGTGACCTACTACTGAAATGGGAGGGGGTATAGTACCAGTAAGGACCAGTCAAGACCAGAACTGGCCTGGTCCAGACCCCCCCGTCTCCTGATTTTCAACTCACTCACATGTCTATATACACACACATCATGTTTTTCAGCCTTGCACTGCAATCCAGGGTATTCATAACGAAGACCACTTCAGCTATCGGACAGTGTACCTTTCATTGAAAGCTCTCCACTTTCCAAAAGGATTTGAATATTCATCAGTTCGTTTCTGACCGCTAGATAATCACAGAATAGATGGAGCAATCAAACACTTACAGTCAATAACACCCCCCCCCCCACCATGACCATAATTCCTTATGAATATTCATGAGCACAGGCAGAACTGGGAGGTCCTGAGCTTGGAGATCCACTCTGGTGAAACGCTTGCATAATCTCCAGAATCATGTTAACATTGAACTTCGGATATTTTCGGGAGTAATATGTTACTCTCATATCATCTTTAGCTTTAACACCAAGACCAGCTTGCTGTAAGTGTAAGCAAGAGAGACAGACTGGGACCCTTAGACATTAAAATATATTAGTTTTGTTAAAAGGGGCATCCAGACTAGATGAGTAGCAGAAGCCTGAAAGCCTGTCCTGCTTTAAGCATTAGAATAATCAGGGCTACATTATAAACAGCTGCATAATAACGGGCATCACAGGGATTTACGACGAATTGGCAGGGTACCACAACTGCCCTTCTGCCATGCAGAGATATCTGCATTACAGCAGGGCTTAGAGCAAGGAAGAATGAAAGACGGCAGGATGACGCAACAGGAATGGAAAGTTTTCCCTCCGAAAAGCCTCCTTAAGCCACCGGCACGGTGATAATTCATTAACATGACGGAATCATACCCGTCTTTCAGGACACATACACTCACGCAGCCCCCAGCGCAGTTCAGGCCTAATGCAACATGCAAAATGTCTCAGCGAGGAAGCTTGGAGCCGTCGATGCCAAGCTGCACTCAAAATGCTGAGTAACACGTTTTTTTTCCCCGATAGAGGAAGTCCCTCCCCCGCTTTAACTTTGAAACAACTCTTAAGTGTGAAATGCCATTTCGTAATCTTTATCACACCATCCGCAGCCCACGAATCAAGCGGATTTGTATTTCATCCCAATCGGTCTCCTGACACGCCACATCCTCAAGAAAACGAAAAGGTTTCATCGTAGATAGTTTTTATTAGAAATGACAAGATGCAGATATGAAATTTAAAAAAAATAGACAAGCATATTTAAGCATTTTAATACAAACTTAATAAACTATCAGTCCCTCTTAACATGTAAGACACTCAAAATACTTTGTTATACTGTTTTATCAAGTATTGCACAATGTAGTACAAAATTTTATATACAATTCGATTTTTTTTTATATATTTGTGAGATAGCAAAATTGGGGAAAAAAAAACAAAAAAAAATTCTAATTCCACCACTAGGGACGACTGTCATTCATAGTCAACAGTCGTTTCCCAAGATGGACTTTAACACAACTTCTGAAAGAAGACAAAAAAAATAAAAAAATGTGCCGCAGCCCCACATCACTGAAGTTGTAAAAAGATAGAAATGCAATACAGTGTCGTAGAAACAATATACTCTGATATTTTACAAACTTCGTACTAAATTAAATTATCATTAGAAAAAGAAGAGCAGAAACACCACTTAATAGTGCCAAAGTCAAAACCTGGAGATTCATTTTTTTGTTGTTTTTAAAGCAGTCAGTACAAAAAAAAACAAAAAATAAAAATCAAATGTTGTGCTTGGCTGGCAAAATACGACACACATTGGGTTTAAGTAACCAAGCTTGAACATTTTGTACTACAAGCTTATTAAAAAAAGAAAAAAGGCAAAGGGAGTCAACCCTCCTCTCGGCTCATGCGCATTAATCGTACAACTTTTTTCGTTTGTTTCTTTTTATTGAATATCTCACTTGCAGGTTTGTCACTAATTCGCCATGACTGGCTGGAATTGCTGGTTGGAATACTGCATGTTGTTCAGGCTGAAGTTCAGCCCGTCCACCAGGGACTTGTCGTTGAGGCTCCCGTATGTCGTAAACATGTCAAAGGCGCCGCTGTACGGCAGGGGCCCAAGGCCCAGCGCCCCGTCGGAGGGGAAGGCAGCTTTGGGGCTCACCTGCCCCAGAGCGCTGGGCAGCACGAACTCCTTAGCGTTGGGGGACAGGGCGGAGGGCTTGCTCAGGCCCAGGCCATAGAGCTGGGGCCCAGTCGACGGGGGGGGCTTCTGCTTCAAGCCCAGGTTGGTAGGCGAGGCGCGGGAAGCCTTGCCACCGCGGCCACTGCTCTTCATTTTAGTCGAGCCAAACTTGGTGGCCGCGAACGCAGCAGTGGTGAAGGTTAGGGGCTGGGAGGGACGGGACACGAAGGAGGGGCTAACGGCGGCAGAGTGGCCAATAGGGGGTGACGGAGAGCTGGAAGGCGGGGAGAGCCCCGCAGGTTCACTGATGGGCATGAATACCTGGGCGTCAGGGTTGAAACTACTCTTGATCTCTCTGTCCAGCTCAGTGCCGTTCTCGTTGCAGTCATCTATGAAGAGCACCTTGATGGGACCCTTCTCCCCAATCTGGTACGATACCTCAAACGGATCGATCCACACGCTCAGGTCCTGAGGCAGGTTGTTGCGAACGTCGTGGATGTCGAGGCCACTCTCCATGGCCGCCAGCTCTACGACCGGGTCCACCTTCTCCCCCACATGAATGCATCGGAAGCCAGAGCCCTTGAAAGGCTTGTCTGGATACCAGTGGCCGCAGTACTTCTGCTTCAGCTGCCGTTCCAGCTCTTCGCCAAACACATTCACTCGCCGCCGAGGGAGCTTGTTGTACAAATACGAAATTATAAAATTGAGAGCCACTTGGATTTCAAGCTGCATAGCTACAGCCCTGCCAGAGCACAGGAGTGAGGGTTTCCTTCTGCTTGTTTCCCAAAATGTTGAAAAACACCCCCCCTCCCAAACAAAAAAGTATCTTCAGTTGGCACCAAGCAAAAAAATTTAAATCCTAGCTGCAAATAAGTGCCTTTCCCACAGGTAAATGCTTCAGTTCCTTTAAAAGGGTGAGAAAAAACAGAGACCTTTAGATTTAAAGCAAGCTGTTGCATAAAAATATTGGGATGCAGCAAAATGACATGCAATTTATATGTGCATTACATATTCCTGCATCATCACCTTTCAGTGGTAGTTTAATTTGAAAATAAGAAGTGAATGAACCGCTGTGCGTCTGAATCGTGCTCCTGAAAAGCTCCAGAAATTTCTGAATCCAAGATTCCTTTAAATACCTATAAACGCCCACCGATACCACTAGACTGCGTGCATGCGCACACAAACATGCACTTAAGCACGGAGGACATGGACATGCATATTATACACACAGGGCTGAGCATGTTACGTAACACGATCCCCATTAAAAGCTCAGCGAACTGTCCAGTCGTGCTTCAAACCAGTAATCAGCCACCGAATCAGAATCGGTCCATGTAATAATTAACCGGTACGGAGGTACGGAAACGACGAAACATCAGTAACACACAATTAACACACTGCACACTTTAGCGATTGAGCCTGGCTACACCCTCCGCATATTGCAGTGCTCGGTTTGATCACAGGGGGACACACCTAAATGGTCCGGCAGCTCACGCGCACAGGGATCCAATTAACTGACCGGAGAGCTAACAACGAGGCAATCGATAAATTGCCATTTGCGACATACGACAAGCTGAAACAACCTAAGCAGACCAAATCTGAACGTTTTTAGCAACAGAACGTCACAAAGCCATTCATACGTCATAAGCGTAGTTAAAGCCACATTATTACGCCTGAATGTGACATTAAGCAGAAACGGCTGACAGCTGCCCCGTTACGCTTCCTGTTGGACCGACTGCAACTCCTGTGCAATGTTATAATAAACATTATATGGATATTGAACTCGTATCAACCGGACCGATTTTCACACCGTGGTTCGGGCTAATTAGCAAGTTGCTACTAAAATCTGATTGCCACGTATTAACAGCTTCCACTTTAAACTGTCGCCACAGCCTCAAACTCAGGCAAAAAAAAAAAAACGATACTTACATTAGGGTAATAAAAATATTCTCATCAGTTATGAAGTAGCTTACCGGCAAGCTATCTAGGCTTAGTGCAAACAGAAAATAAAGACTTTCTTCAAATGAAATGTATTAATATATTAATATGAGTAGGTATTCCAGTCCGTGTGAACTTCTGCAATTTTTTGCGACCGAGTTATAGATATATAAAGATTTTTTTCGGGGGGGTATCCCCTCCTAATACTAGCTTAGCACTACTGTACACCTACCACTAAATTTTACTACTGAGTATAGCAGAGACGCAGTTGCTTCCATATTTATAGCGTCCCTCCGCCACGGGCAAGGGGTGGGCGGTAATGCGGTTCGTCAACGTCACGGCGACGACTAAACCACAACGACGCCTCCCATTGGTCAATGGCTAAGAGACGCCGGTGAAAAATTACACGATACTGTGCTTATTGGACGGATTGCCCTGTCAATCACGAACGCTGGCTCTCCCCAAACAAAACGCCGACAACGACAGCTAGTTCCAAGCAAAATTAATGCAATGCAGAAAATTATTAGTTATACTTAACAGTATTCTCCGTGAAATAATATTTAGTTTTTATTGTATTTTTTCAATTAATATTTAAGTATTTCATGTTTGCCTGGCCACAGTAGTAAATTTTACATTTAATACACCTGTATATTTAATTACCCAGCGATTTATTACCCGTAGATTTTTCTTTTTGCAGCAGTGTGTAAAAATTGATGGAACTCGAGATTTTTAAATGCGTTTGCAGAATTTCACGTTTCTTATGCGGTTATTTAGTTGAATTTTACCTTTCCAAAACTTTCTGACAACAATATTTTCTTAAGTCATAAAACAGACAAAACCTCTATTGGCCAATGCGCCGCAAGGATATATTTGCCGAAAGTGCTGTAAAAGACAAGCGGCACCAAAATAAGTCTCTCAGAGCCCATAACTATGCCTTTTAACCTACCTTAGTGGATCGCGGAGAGATACAAGCAGCTAGTACCTGTGGCAAAGTTGCGCTTAGTCACTGTGTGTGTGTGTGTGTGTGTGTGTATGTGTGGGGGGGAAGCCCAATCCTGATTGGCTGAAAATCAGCTAAAAGCCACTGGTGAATGGTTTTCGCGTAACTAAGGTGGTGATGCCGTCCCAGACGTCATAAGGATACTGAATGGGGGACGAGGGCACACGCCTCTCTCTGAATTTAAAGGGACTGCTTGTCCTTTATGAGGTATGGGGGAAGGGGAACGGGTCACGAATGCGCCGCGTAGCTCTCTGACGTCTGAATGGCAGGGTCTTAAAAATTACTACTGAACAAGGACAAAGTAAGTCCAACATAGTGCACCTAAGTCATTGCAACACACTTTTGGGGGTATGAACAGTTCTTTATGTATCAGTAATTGCTAACGTTTTATTAAATTAGCTGGTGATTAAAAATGCAACATAGAATTGTGTTTCTCCTACATGCATTAATTATAAAAGCAATTTCACAGATCCCCGCATTTTCCTGTTTTGTCTTACTTTTTAATAGCTGCTAAGTGCTTAAATGCTTAAGGATCAGGGTATTAACTACAGTGAGACCACTGACTGCATGGATTGTGACTGTTTACTGCTACGACTGTTCATTGAAATTTAGGGTCATATTTCCACCGTGAATGAGAACTTCTTGGAAAGAGAATGCAAAACATTAGTGGAAGGACTCAGCCAGATATGCATGATACACATCTGCATGAAATTTGAACACATTTGGAGTCAACGGCACAGATATCACGCCAAGTACGCTATAGATATATGTTATATATATATATGATCTACCGAGAAGTCACTAGCTTTCGCCGCTGGTGCTTTGCCATTTGTGGATCAGCTGAATGTGATCCGCAAATGGCAAAGTGGTCTGCCAGATAAGGGCATGAATGGGATTGTCTGATTCACAGCACTGCAAATCACGGGCTAAATATATACATTAAATTTACTTCCATGTAATAGTAAGGCAAAAACGCATGTAAGCTGCTAGAAGCCTTTCCTCACACTTGGCAGATCCAAAGGAAACTAATTCAAAAGACACTTAAGAAATCCCTAATTTTCATTTATATATTCACTAGCTGGTTTAGGCATATTCTTATTATAGCTTGCTGGGCAGAAAATGGACATATGTTCCCGCGTACTCACGTTAAACATCTACAGACCAAATGTATCCGTAGTAATGACTTTTCTCTTATACTAGTTTGATCACCGTCAAAAGAAAACAACAGATTTTTTTTTGGTCGAGAGACCTACTATAATTCGTCGTCCTGCTTTATTAGTTAACCTGTTATCATTTTTTTAAAATGTGCAGTGGAAAACCATTCCAATAATTTCAACCAGTTATTCAGGTTTTGGCCATAAAAATGGTAGCGTCGTTTTGTTGCTTTAAAGATTATAAGAGAATTGGTCACCTGCCATAGGTGTGCAGGAGCCTTTCAAAGGTAAATAGTGATAGTAATCACATTAAGGTAGGTATATTGTCTTATGTTTAATCCGCTAATGGGTTACACTGGAGAAGTGCAATCTTTTAATCTATGAATTAGTCTATAAAAGGATTCAGATTCCTGTCCTCTCAGGAGAAATAAAAGTCAGTTAAAGGTAAACGAACATTATAATTCTTGGTAGCTTGCAAGGTGAGCTGCTGTTGGACCTGCACCCTCAGTCGTGTAACATTTCAGATTCAGAGCAGTGTAAGGATTTCTCCGTTGTACCGTTGAGAGGGTCATCAAATCCAAGCGACTCTGGTAGACGTTGTATTGCGTGAGCGGTTGAGTGGCCATGGATGAAGGTGTCAGCGGAACATCTATAGATAATCCACTGCTGCCACTCTGCAGTGGCCTCCCTCCAGACGAACAGGCTGAGGGTTTTAGACCTTGTCCCCAAAGAGGTCGCCGTGACATCACAGCCCTCTGCATGAGGGTGACGTTCCGTGTCACGGATCACGGGGCCGAGGATCTGGCCTCGTTGAGATATTCCTGCTCACAGAGATGGTAGAAGGTGAGAAATCTTAGCTAAAGGTTTATGTGTAATGGAAGCGCAAGTAACTGTTCTGTAATGGGAGCCTCATACACAGGAGCACACATGCAGGCATGAGTGGGCATAGCCTGCATATCGCTAACAGCAGTTACAGCCCCCCCTGCACCTCCCCCCAGCCCTTGTGACCCCACTGTCTCACCCCCCACCACCCCAGTGCTCTCCCAGTGCCTCTGCTCTGCGTTTGTTTGACGTCACCAGTATTGGCACGTCTGTGTTAAAAAAAAACAGACGCCTTGCGCTCTCGGAGGAACCTCGGATGCTAAATCCAGATTCGGTGCCCTCCCCCCGTACACCCGCCTCCCCCCGTACACCCGCCTCTCCAGTGACGGCACGGCCATTTTTAGAAGGCGACATCTCCACGCCAGACTTCCCGTATTGAAATGCCCACAACATTATGAGCCTTCCACCTGTGTTCCCATAATGCAATGCAGCAGATTGAGCAGGGACTGCCTGCCCGTGCAGCTTGCTCTCAGTACAGGCTCATTTGCTTGGTAAGAATGGAGTGGTGGCTCAAAGTGCAGAGGGGTTGCCATGAGCTCATTCGGTTATCATCGCTTCTGCAGGTCAAACTGCGGTGCTCCGCGTGTGAGCATGTGCGCGTTTCTCAGACATCATGTCCAAGGCCTTAAAAAGCCCGACTGCCTAACTGCTTCTGGAGCTGTTTGTGCAACTTAAAGGATAATTAAGTTTGCCGACTGTGATTGGTTAATTTATAACAATTATAACTATTGAACTAATCATTTAAGGCCTCATCATTTAATCAGTTAACCGTGAAAGCTCTAAAAATTGAATACGAATGATGCATTTTTTCAAATTTTGAAATAATTCACTATAATTGCAGTCTAAATATTAATTTTAGGGAAAAAAGCATAAAATGTTTTTTTTTTTTTTTTTTTAAACCAACGTGGAAATGCCACTTCTTGTTAAAAATATTATTGTTACCTTGATAATGTTAAATTACTTATGAAGGCGGTTGGAACAAATTAAAGTCACACACAGACTCTTTGGTAAGTAAAATGAAGTTCTGCTCATATGTTCCAGACTGCGGATCACCCCCACCAGGAGCCTGCCTCTCATTGGTCCCTCCCTTCCATTTTATTAAATACAGACTGTGGATGTGTCTGGTGTAAACCAGGCAACACTGGCCAATAAGGGAGAAGAGTCACATCGGGGCACGGAGATAAGTCTCTTAGAACTGGCCCCGCCCACATCCACACTGATCCCTGTAAGACATCAGGCACATGACTGCTGTCACATGTGTTCAGTGTCAACAAATCAACAGCGTCTAATCACGGCTAAACAAATTAGGAAGAAAACCCCTTGACCCGATTTTTCTCTTGAGCTCATTAATAATGTGCCATGGATGCACAATATAAGCCAATTAAGGTGTCATATTGTATCACACTTACTGTTATAAGGTGTCATTAGTATATAAATTTTGTTAAATTGTGTCCAACAATTTACATATGATGAATGACTGCAAAGGTCTTCTGTTAAAGTTGAATGTAAAACTAGGAGTTTCACACACAAGATTCACATCTTACAGTGAAAACACACACACACACACACACACACACACACACACACACACACACATATATATATATATATAAACACATATATATTCATACACCTTCCTTTCATGTATAACTTACTGACATGTATGGAGATTGTTGCATGTTTGACATTTGTTTTTCTTCAATTGCGATAGATATGAATGTAGCTCCGCACATGAGCCTGAATTTGTCTGGTGACTAAATTAGTTTCCTCTAAAAGCTCGTCTACGCCTGATGCCGGGAGGTCGTGTTTTCTTCTTTGACACGCTGTAATAACTCCGGTGCACAGTCACAGCTGCCTCATCTGTACCTCAGTTGTCTGTTTTAAGACTGTCATTAACATTTAGAAGGTATATTCTAAAAATGTAGAGTTGTCATTTCCTGGTAAAAAGGCATTGGCCATCCATCCATCCATCTTCTGTACCCACTTGTCCTATGCTGGCTCCCTGGGGGTCCGGAGCCAATCCTGAAAACTACAGGCGCGAGGCAGGGAACAACCCAGGATGGGGCGCCAACCTATTGCAATTTGAGGTAATATTAATGACTATTACCACATTCGGGAAAAGAGGCATTTCACAATATCTGCCAGTAAAAAAAGAAACAAACAGTTTGTTCTACTTAAATGACCAATGATCAAACTTACCTGACGGCGACTGAGGTGAATGTCTGGCCTCCCTGGCCAAGGGCCCCTCGGGAAGCTACCCAGGGGCCCTTGGGGTGCAGGGGGCCCATGGGGCCCCTAGCCTAAAACAATTTGCAACGCTTATCAACAATGTATTTTCGTTTGTCTATTTTAGAGGGCCTACATTCTTTGATCCTCTGCCTACAAGGGCCCCTGACCCTATAGGGAGGGCGTTTGGCTGCCAAGGGCCCTTGAATTGTGGTGGTGGTGGTGGGGGTGGGGGGGGCCTCGCGAACGTTTTGCCCGGGGGCCCACACAACCCATAATCCGTCCCCGCCCTCGGTTCATTTCGAAAGATATTGCGCCACCAGGTTTCCTTTGTTAATCTTTTACAATCATCTTGCAGGAACTTTCAAGCAATTCTTCTATAAATAATTTTGTTGTAAAAAAAGGGAACCTAGTTCATATTAAATCATGCAAATCGGTAATAATATCAGATCCTTCTGCGAGTGGGTAACCTTTGCAAACAATCCAGGGTTTTTATAATTATTTTCTCAGAATTTCCATGTCTTTCCTTTTTTCATAAAGCTTTGAAACAACTTAATCTTCGCCGACTGTGCGCTTAATACCACAGTCTAGCCTTTATCGGTAAAGTATAATTAGCATTGACAGCATTCACAGTGTTTTAATTAACAATTCTGCCTGACTCCGCATTCGCCTCGTATGTTACGCAAGTAAATAGGTGGGTATTTGATATCAGGCAATCAGACCTGCACTGAACAGCCTGAACAGATTCTCTGGCTGAATCAATCTTAGAAAAATCGGGGGCAAATTGTTTGTCATTTTACCTGCTACTTCTCTTATTTAAGAAGCTACTGGAAGTTCAGAAATACAGCTAGATTTTCCAACCTGTGTGGACAGTGACGATGTTGCTATGGGGATAGGTGAAGTTGATTTTATTTTTTATTTTTTTTCCGGTTGTCCTCGGTTGCTAAGCCGGTAGTTCAGCCTGGCTACGCAGCTCACACGCGGCGGGGGTAACCCCCAGGTACGTCGCCTCCCTGAAGCCGTCGCCTTTATCCCTCTCGTGTGTCAGTGTCCGAACAGGGCAGAGAATGTGGATTCTGACCTTATTTTTGGACTGTGGGAAACACAGGAACGCAGCAGATACCTGGTCCACTAAAACTGACGCCAGTGACCTTACAGTGTATAAGAAGCCTTAAAGCGTAGAGGTTGGGTGAATTAAAGGACACTATTATGCCCTGAGGTGCACAACTATGTGAAGTTAAGGAGGACTGAAAGTAGAAGGGTATTTTTTTCTATTCCTTTAACTCTCCTGCAACACAAACAAGCCTTGACTGAGTCAACACACAATCCTGTTTGCCAGAGATGATGTCAGTGCAACCATGGCAACCATTCAACCCCCCCCATCCCCTTCCACTGTATGGGCAGCAGTCCAAGTGGTATTTCTCTTTACCACAAACACTGGATCTCACACCTCTATAATAAATAAGTTCTTCTCAAGGAGAATCAGACTGCCACAGGTGGTTTATGTGTGTGTGTGTGTGTGTGTGCGTGCATACAGTGGGAGGGTGTTTGCATGTTTGTGTGTCCTGGCCGCAGTGGTGCTGTGTTCATATTGCGTGTGTGTGAAGTGCGTATGTTCTGCACGGCAATTATTCGAGTTTTTAAGAGGAATTTAAGACCATTGTTGGGACCATTAGGAGAAGGAGAGAGGGACAGAGAGAGAGAGAGAAGGACAGGAGGTGAGAAAGAGTGGGAGGGGGATAGAAAAAGTGTGGGAGAGAGGGGGGAGAGAGAGGGAGACAAATGGAGAGAGAGAGAGGGAGAGGAAGAGAGAGAAGGACAGATATAGAGAGTGGGGGAGAGAGAGGGAGAGAAATAGACAGAGAGAGAGAGAGAGATAGGAACAGAGAGAGAGAGATATATCAAGTGTGTTGGGGGGGGTCCATATCTTATCTGGAAAAGTCTGGAAAAGATGCACACTGCCCTGGTGCATGATGGGAGATGAGAGACAGCCATGGCTCTTTCAGCCCCGCCTTCTTCACGATTCAGTGACGCACACGAGGGCACGACCTGCTCAGACTTCCAGCAGCACCTTATCCCCCAGCTGGGCTCCACGCATTCACTGCGGACCGAACTGATTTTAATGCACAGTGAATCCTGCTTCCTCGCCTGAAGATGTGACTTGCTTTGGGACGGCACACGCACACACAAACACACACATGAGCACACACACACACACACACACACACACGCACACACAAACACGAGCACACACACACACACACACACACACACACACACACACAAGCACATACAAACACACGGGCGAACACATACTCGCTTCGGGCACATTGTGGTACCTGTCCATTTACGGCAGACGCACTTCCTATGCAAACACTGGCCTATTTTTAGAGCCGGTGCACCGGTGGCTCTGAGACGCCAGCTAATGTAGGAGACTCCACTCAGTCTTCCAATCAGAAGCCAGCTAACGTAGGAGACTCAACTCAGTCTTCCAATCAGAAGCCAGCTAACGTAGGAGACTCAACTCAGTCTTCCAATCAGAAGCCAGCTAACATAGGAGACTCAACTCAGTCTTCCATTCAGAAGCCAGCTAACGTAGGAGACTCAACTCAGTCTTCCAATCAGAAGCCAGCTAACGTAGGAGACTCAACTCAGTCTTCCAATCAGAAGCCCCGTAACAGACATACCATGAAATAACAAGGGTATTTGTAAAACAAATGTACGTGTAAATCTCCAGTCATCCTCTCTCATGTGATGTGTTTGGAGATGCAAAACATGCATCCTGTAGAATGACTGCAGATCATAATTACAGAGCTGATAATACTAAAGAGAACTTGCTTGTGAACATCAGCACTAAATCACATAACGACAACATGAAGAACAATGAATAGTCTTTTTTCCGTATTTGTTACAGCGTCTTTTTTAGAGCACAAAGGACACTGCGAAAGACTCGACTGTTATCATCGACAGCTGACACTGCAGCATCGAAATCTGCCGTCGTCTGCCTACAGGTCTGCAGCACGATGCACTAACGGGCTGTGTGGCTTTGGTGGCAACAGTCGAACGATCGGTATCCTGGAAACAGCAGCGCGTTAAGGAGACAGGAAGCCGATCCAGGAGTTTCTGGGGCCGACGACGGTACAGCCAGACCTACGTCAGCTGCAATGAAGAGGCCTAGAAGCGACAAGTAAACCAAAGACTCCAGAGCTCAGGGTTCTTCCCTAGACTTTTGGTGCCTTTTGCTTTAATAGGCGGAGCTGAGAAGGACATGCGTGGCTTTCTGAGTGACATCGTCTACAACCCCAGGGTAACATCCATTGCCCTGAGTCTGAGAGGGGGGTTCGGTGCGGATTAAACCAAAAATGAGTTTACTTATCAGGGCAAGCTCTTCTTAGGGAGCCACTGTGCGGTGTTGTGCTTAAACATCAAACACACATTAAAATGAAGGAATACATATTACATATACATATATGTATGTACTGTATATAGATATATATTAGACTGCAGTGCAAACTTTCACACAGAGACACTCGCAGTGACTTGGGGTGATACGCACACACATGCCAGCAAGGCCAGTGGACACCTTCTTCCCCCCCCACCACGAGGATCCAGTTCTTCCTTATTAGCGGGTCATATTTCCCAGCCGTTCGCTTGCGTAAGGACAGTGCAGAATAGAACAGGAAGGTGAACAGATTAATAATCACGGCCTGTTGTTTTTCCTATCGGGTCAAAGGCCTTTGAAAGAGGAAAGCACCGGTCCCAAGTCGACATGGACTCGCAGATCTCTCGCAACAAACACTTAAGAACGTTAATGGAAAATTGAGCGTATTCCTCCCTACTCAGAGACATCCTTTGTGCGGCTGTTTCAACAGGCCGCTTATATGTGTAACCATAGTCCTTTCTGTTGCTAGGTAAGTGTCTCCCCGCCCCTCGTCCCGATTGGTCCCTGCACGTCTGGTGTCTCCGCCCCCTTCAGAGGCGTGACCTCCACAGGGATTCCAGCTGCTGCTGCCCGGAGGTGCTTAAACCCTCAGCTGTGATGACGTGCCAGGGCTCGCCGGCCGTGGGCGGCCCCAGCGCGCAGGTGGACGTCAGTGACGCGAAAGGAACCAAAAAAAGAAACAGGCAGGGAATCCATTTCCAGAACACACACCTATGGCCTTTTAACAAACCGGAGCCATTAGCCAGCAGGGTTCACCAGCGCACAAACGCAGAGGCAGCGTGTACACAGCATAAACGCGAACGATAAACACAGAAGAAATACAAAACATGCTTCCACAAATCGTAACGGTTAGCATTAGCATTGCTTAGTGTTTTAACGCTTCCACAAACCTCATCAGGTTTCCCACCCCAGCCCAGTCCAGTTAAACGGTGCTGTGAGCTTCTATGGCTACGACCTTCTACGGAACTCAGCGGACAGTCATCTTGCCCAGGCCTGAGTGAGCAAACTGGAGCAGTTGGGCGAAAAAAGCATAGCCAGGCAGGCTCTGGGGGGGGGCGTGAAGGGGGTGTGGGGGGCAGCAGGGGGGTGCATGACTGACAATCATAAAGGTCTGACAGGTGCTAGTCAGCTAGCCAGTAAAATGAGCTGCATGGCCCGTTCCAATCTACACAAGACCTGGAGAGATCCACCCAGAGCCCACAGCTATCAGGAACCAGGCAGGCGGTGAAGAGCAGTCCCGTGTTTCCTGTCCTCTGAGGCTATCTAAATGTCACCACTGTTACCTAATCTGGTTAAACATATAGCTCTTGGTGGGGGTTGGGTGAGGGCAGACTGACGAGCCGAGGCCTTCTGTTAGGGGGCCAGTGTCCCCGCCTTGGTCGTCATGACGATCGCTTCCCCCCGCCCTAAGCAGAACACTTTCTGCACACTTTCTACCCCTGATCTGGCACCCGAGAGTGAAGCATCATGGGTATGAGTCATTGTCTCCTAGGGGGCGCATGATGAGAGTGCCCAGGGAGTCACTCAGCGAGTCACTCATCTACATCAATAAACCTGTAAAACAATAATAAATACATCTCTAATAATTTATTATTACACATTGATATGACTAACACAAGCCACACTTTCAAATATAGCTTTACAGTATAATAAAATTATATTGAGTTTAATATATTCAAATAGCATTTTTATCTGACCAGTAGGGGGTGCTATTGCACCCCCTGCACTAGCAACCTGCCAGGCCTTGAGTTCCAGCCAGACCAGATCCAGATCCAACCCAGACCTGAGACCCCGACTGAAAAGAAATCTGCTCGGGAGTCTTCGACCTTAATCCAAGCATCCAGGGAGCTTCCCTGCGGCGCAATCTGCCTTCACCTACGACATGAATGCCAGCCGAATGAGCGAAAGCCGTCAAGGGGCACATACATGTCCATGCCTGTTGGCAGTGCTGCTGTGAGCCGGTGGCTTTACACGCCTGCCTGGCTGGTTCATCCAGGCCTGCTGCACCAGCAGATCTGTGGCCTGTAAAATGTCACGCACTCCCCCACCCCCACACCCCCCTGGGTAACATCTCACCCAGCCCAGAGCAACAGCTTGAATCCTGCAGAAGCTAAGCATCTATTCCACGTTTTAGCCAGTTCCAGCCAGTTAAAGTTTCTCAGAAGGCACTGGATTCCATCTCACACACCGGCTCACACAGCTACGTGAGGACACCTCTGAGCACCCCCCACCCCCCCGGTCCCATTTCTCATGCTCAGCACACATGCAGACAGCACCAGGAAGGGCCACAGAACTGTCCCCTCCAACCATGTCTTGACGGCGGTCTACAGGTTTAAGCACCGAAGCTGGACAGATTGGACCATATCAACTTGCCCAGCTCATTATCTGCAACTCAAACCTGCAACTCATCGCTGAGGGGATCCTGTCTCCCTAAAGGTCACGCTAGCAGCACACCATGCAAACAGAAACACATCTCCATCCGCCACCAAGAGCCTTTGAGAGTCCAACACTGTCAGGCTTTAAAGCCACAGAAAGCCTCACGTTCAGGTTTAACACAATCATTCCCGCCGCAGGCTGCTCAGCGATGCATGTTTCCCATGTTTTTCTGAATTGCGACAGAAATCAGCAATTCTGCCATTATGGGATATCCCAGAATGCACCTCTGTCAGCATCACACCATCCCATCACCGGCAGACAAATATAAACAAACGAAATACTGCCAGGAGCTGCAGAGCTACAGCGGCAGCCGTATGCTGGAGGAGGGTGGGAGGGTGGGAGGGGGAGGGGGAGGGATCCGAAGGCTTGAGCCTCGCCATTGGCTGGCCGTCCGTTTCCACGGTTTCCACGGCCAAGGGTCATAAGCAGACGCAAGGCACTCATTCTTTTTTCATCTCACGCCCCAGGGATTCGCGGAAGGTTCTCATCTCCTGACCTGCATTAAAAATAAAAAACAGAGAGCAAACAGCACTCAGTAAATTTATGGATTAACACTTTCTCAGCAGCAAAGGCATCCCGTCAGTGTGGAATAAGCCTGCACATGACAATTATTTGCGGTACGTTTACGACTGACCTGGAGCGAGTGAGAGCTGAGATTTCTTTGGTTGTTTTTTCCTGCTTTGCATATTGAGACCAAAGTTTGTGCTTCTGTGCTTGTTTATGACATAGAGGCTGGGGGGGGGGAGGCAGAAGCCTGCGGGGAAAAGCTAACCTGTGGGGGGGGGCGTCTATCCATCTGGTGCTGGATCTCGGCATTCGCTCCAGGGTGAGCCTGACGTGACGAGTGGTTATAAATCACGTCTGCTGGGCCGTGATCCCATGCCCTCCTAGATCGTTACGGAGAGTAGTGGCTGTTTGGAAAGCTGCCACAGATCCACCCCTAATAACAACCCCACACCTGTATCATCATTCCTGCACCCTCACTGCCCCCCCCCCCCCCCCCCCCAAATATATTTAGTAAATATATTGGTATGCAGTCAAGCAGGCTGCAGCTCATTTCTGTGGCAGCTTTGGGGTCACTTGGGTCAGAACCAGTCATGCCAGGCCCAGGATGTGCAAGGGAGGAAGAGGCGGAGCTTAATGGCGGTGTAACCAGGCAACCGGGTCTGCCGGTCACCTATGGCTAAAGAGGGATTGTGAGTCACATGCGGTCAGTAGGTGAGCAGCTCAAATCTGAGAAGCAAATACAGCCAAACTGATATATAAGACTTTGCGGAAATCTATCCATCCATCCTTATTCTGATCGCTTGTCTCGGACAGTGTGACGAGGGGGGGGGGGGGGGGGGGGGTCCAAAAGATGAGTAGAAGGTGTCGGATAAAAAACATGACAGACTGCTAGGGGAATTTACAGGAATGGTTGTTGGCAGAAGTTATCTGGATGGGAATGGGTGAAGTACGTCGTGAGGAAAGACGGGATTAAATGCAGCATTTAACTGGAGCAACAGCCTGTTTTCACTGGGAAGCTGGCCAGCATGCCCCTCCCCCAACTCCCTTTGCTCCGCCCACAAGGGAGCTGTCAGCACTGCTACCCTCCACAAATGGGTGCATCCTGACCAAGGCCACAGAATGGAGGGCACCTCCATCACTCCTCAGGGAGCAAGGCTGTGGTTTTGGCCAGGAACGGGACACGGACACCAGGAAACTTCATATCAAGAAGCAAGGAATCTGACACAAGCCTGAGATGGTCCTTAGTCATCGTTATTCTTTACCCTCAGAGCCGACGGCATTTAGTCTGTTTGATGACTAGCTGGGGAAATAGACCTTTGGGCCTTGAATGAGCTGAACTCCAGAAAAACAGTCTTTGGCCCATTCGACGGGAGAATGTGGGCTCCCTGCCTCCCTGTGACTGAAAGCCGCGGTGATATTTTCTAAGAGAAGTCCATCCATCCATCGTCGGTGGTGGGAGTTTCAGGCACAGGGACTCAGAAAAGACCCAGAACTGAAGCCAAGGACTCGAATGAATTACCAAAGACCAGTCGGCCCTCTTTAGACAGTGCAGAAGAAAGCAACTCGTAAACGAAAGTGAGACTGACAGGAGACACGAAAGTAACATCACTGAAGAGAAACCGTTTCAATTATATTTCTTATGTTTGACATGATAACGAGAGCCGCAATTGGTCATACATATTTTCGCAGCATGGCATAGCAACCCTATAAATACAAGCGTTGTTATTTCTAGATTCCGAAACATCGGTGTTTAAACGGCAAGAAGAATCCATGCGTGCTGACGATCAGAGCGGAAGGAGAGGACAGGAAAGGCCAGAGGATGTCAGCCTCCCTGCATGTGGAATCTCTTCACTCCCTTCACTCCATGAAGGTAAAATGACAAGCTTTGCACTCAGCTAAGAGCAGAGACGTCTGTGGAGCGATGGACAGTGAAATACACTGAGACCTTCAGAAGCTGTGGGAGAAGCCGTCTGAACGCACCGTCATTTACATGTATTACACAATATAATCACTGTTGGGGTGCAGATTTCTTTTGATATCAGCACTAGAATAACTAAATAAGAATAAGAAAAACATCCACCGAGTAGTTTAGATATATCCAGTACCAGTATCCAGTACCATTATCCAATACCAGTATCCAGATTTGTGTATGCAATCCATCCATCCATCCATTTTCCAAACCGCTTATCCTACCGGGTCGTGGGGGGTCCGGAACCTATCTCGGAAGCAATGGGCACGAGGCAGGGAACAACCCAGGATGGGGGGCCAGCCCATCGCAGGGCGTGTATGCAATCGAAAAAGTAAAAATCCTTCTTCCAGCTACCCACCACAGGTTTCCATTAAACCAGAAGCCTGTCCCAGTAAACACAGGACAGAGGGAACCCTGACAGGAGGCCTGACCACAGTGACCCACACAATCGCACACTATGCAAATCAGACACAGCAGTTGACCTAGACTGCACGTCTTTGGCCGGTGGGTGGAAACCTGGATTACCTGGAGGAGGCCCATGCAAACACGGGTGGGGGCAGGCAGACATGCAAAGTCTGCCCACACGGTCTCAGTCGCCCATCATGGTTTCCGTTTCCATTCTCCAGGTCGCTGTTTCCAATTTACGGCTCGAAAGCGGATCCCGGGCGTCTTTTCTGAAAGACGTCGACGGTCCCTCCGTTTCACCTCCTCCTGCTGCCCCCCCCACCATAGCCGCTGTACTGGCTTGACTCTTCCGTCTACATGTGCATGATTTGGCTCATCCGAAAGAGGATTATGCCTGGTCACCGGGTTTGTTAAGCTCCCCCCATCCCTGACCCAGCTGTGTCCTTCCTCTTACCCACAGCGACTCCTTGGACAAACAAGTTTATTCTATACAGCTCCACCCAAAATGTACAATACAGGGGAGGGCGCTGCTGGACCAACGACCCCCTCGTATGTCTTTCTTTGCATTACCTGTGTGTTAAATATATTAGCATTACTTGTTACTTTTTTAAACAGTAATTTTTTATTTCTATTGCTGTTGATCTGTCCTCATCCGTCTTCACCGTTGATCGTCGTTGTGCAGCACTTTAGATTAACGATGGTTATTTTTAAATGTGCTATTTAAATAAACTTGACTTGACTTTTTGTTCGGCGACATAAGAGTCTGGATATCCTGCTTACAAAGCAACCTGGGCTGCTACGTCCCCAGTCGTGGGGGAGGGGGGGGGGGCATCGAATTACCCTTAATTACCCACAGACTGACAGATCTGGCCAGTCGCAAACACCAGGGGCAGAATGTGTACAGTGAAGACGCAGAGATGGCCCAGGCTCGGGGTATTCCTGTCCCCACCCTCAGAAGGAGGAACCGTACTAAGAGACCATGCAGAATACGTCCCATCATGGAGCCATCATCCTGCATATGTTGAGTGGGCTTTGCCGTCTCAGGGAACGCGGTGAAAACCCATTCCATGCTTCTGCTAGCCAATTATAGTAACTCTCTCTAGGGTAGCATAGCTGGGCATGTATGTGACATTTGATTTGATTGGCTGATGGTGCCGCATGACGACGAGGTTCCCTTGCTTTGCTTTGGAGGCTTATTTGAAAACATAATGGCAACATAATCAATCATTACTCACGGCTCGAGAGGCAAGGGCACACCACAATGCCTGTGTCCTCCACTAAACACGGCATCAGGAGCCGAACAATGGAAAACAGAACGGAGAACATTAAATGAGTTCAAAGTCCCATTTTAGCACACGGCTAAGCAGTGAACATAACAGTCATTTATACTGGAAGCAGCCGCTCTGTGAGAGGGGTCACAGGGCAGTCTGAAAGTACACTCTGGGAACGGAAAGGTACTCTGGTTAAATGTGGGTGTACTCTGGCGACAATCCAAGACTTAGACCCAAATTAAACGCCGGAGACAGCTGGAGCCCGGCTTCTCGCGCAGGGCACGGGACCAAAAACAACGCAGCATGCCATGTGCATCCAGCCTGAATTATATTTGCTGGATAAACAGGGACAGCATTACACTTGAACATTGTCCATGTTTAGTGACGTGTATATGCATCAAAATGCTGAACTTTTTTTTTTTTTTTTAATTAAATGCTGTTCAGCTATGTATTTCTTACATTAGTATCACAAAACATGCTCTTTCAAGGCTGGAAATTGTCATTAAGTATAAAACCTGTATAATTATTTGAAATGAGAATTGCGATTTTCATTCGGTAGGGCACCTACATGACGTCATCAGTATGCGTCAATAATATGACATTTTCAGATTAAAACAATATATAAAAAGTGATCTCCGCCAGGCTCCAAATATTGAGCTCCGGGTCAACGGGATCGGCCTCTCGGAACCCCATACCAAGCCCAAGGGATGACCAACACCAGGGGGCGTAATGGGAAGCATAACCAATACCACCAAACATCAACACCAAAAGATCCATGAATCTTGCCTGGATGCATTTCAAGTGCCTGCTAAATCTGCATACTTGACCGATTTTCTCTATATCTTTTTAAATAATTATTTGACATTTACTGCCATCATTTTCCTCTCTTCAGAGAAGTAAGCTACATGAAATAAAAATTACTCATCCTTAACGTCATAGTGCAATGCTGCCACCTCGCGTTACATTATATATCTCGTATATTGTGTTTAAATTACTATTTACTCATTGCGTTCTATTCGTAGGAGTTTTCTGAACCAGCCCAGAAGTTTGCGGTTGATTTTTTTATATTTTGCTGCGGATGTTTATTGGATTAGACAAAGAAAAGTACAGTAAAGGCATTATACAGTAGGTGCTCAGAAGATTGTAATCGGGCGTGCTGTCGGAGAAGCTGCAGTGTTGTGTTTGATGTACGCGCTGTTTCATCAAAGCCTGGATTATAGATCCCGGAGTTTCGGTAATTCCCGTTTCGGGCCGCGAACCGCCGCCGCCGCCGCGAGTATGTTTTTAGCGGTGAGAATTTCCCCACGATTTTTGCCCTTAATAACCAGCTGCTTATCAATCACTCACCATTTCTCCAGCTTCTTTACTGCCTAATATATTCAATGCACGTTCACCCGTCAGAAGACAATTGACTTTGGATTTCTCGGTTTCTCATTCAGATTTAGGGGTACAAACACAGGCCTGTATTAATCCCACGTGTCCGTCCATTTATTTTGTTGATTGCGTTTATGTTTTCAGTACGTATACCCACTAAATAATGCGTAAATAAGAAGTATTTTCAGCCGGAATTTTAGCAGTTAACTACGGATCCACCACGAAGGCATTTGCGCCTCTGAAATGATGGAAACGTATCGGAAACATGGGCCTAGTTATTTAAATATATGTCCCCCTTTGCATGTGCATGGAACTGTCCGCTTTATTGTCGCTGCAAGTTAGTAAAACCGATGTATTAAATAAAAGTTGTTTAAAAATAAGATAATATGGAATAACACAGCAGATTTTGCCGGAATATAGGTAATTTTAATTAAGAAAAAAGTATTTTGGTATTGCTTTTATTCATTAAAATGTCAAAGCAACGTTGCATTTGAGGGAAACGCACGGAATACTTAAGTACAAACGAAGTGTGAATTAATGACACTCTTTTTAAAGCAGGTATTTCCCCGCAGCGATCTGCACCCTGTGAACGCATGGCTGGCAGTGAGGAGCCCAGCGTAACTCGGCTGCTCATGCAGACGCACCACAGACTTCACAGCGGCTTAGGCCGCCTGACCCACGACGCCAGGGTCAGTCTGGAGGGGGGTGGGGGACTTTGCAGGGGGGAAGGGCGCTGAAGGTTAAACGGGGCATTTGGGGGTGTACAGAGGTATATTTTGGTATTGTGACATGAGTCTGTTTAACATGTGAACAAGGACACACAAAAGAGGAAGCTAACAATCTAAATGCACAGCAGCGATGACATCTAATGTTTCCACAGAGCAATTATACAAAATTAGAAAACAAGTACAGAAATGAATCACGTTAACACTAATTGGTAACATTATATAGTTTAATGGCATTATAGGTCTTAAATGCTTTATGATTTTGTATAGCATTTATAGAACTGTAATATTATTTAATTTCATTCAAGAACTGGAAACATTTTAGGGTTGTAAGATGAGTCTTTATCCCATTTGTTTTCGGCAGAAGGTAACTATTTACCTAAACGCTTACTGAGCCCTGACTCGATGTTTGCGCTTTCAGTGCAAATTCTTCACAATTTTTTCTTGTTTGTATTATTATATCATATAGTGGTTTGTTCTCTACTGTTGTTTATCTGTAGGCTGTGACAAATACACTTTCCTGGCGTGGGATCAATGAAGCCTTAACTTATCTGATTTTATCTTATCCCACTTCTGTTGCACTTGCCCCAGGTGGCTGAGTTGCTGGACACCTGGCTGGGGCAGTACCTCTCCTCCCATCCATTCCTAGCTCTCACCCTGATGCTGTTCCTCGTCATGTCCACAGTTCCGATTGGTCTCTTCCTTATGTTTGCTGCAGCCACCATCCTTGCCGCCAGCGTCGGGGCTGTTATACTGGAAGGTAAATGAGTAGAAGTTGTTGCAACTTTCAGAAATAAGCATTTAAGTTGAGAGACCACTGACTGGCAATTCTTTTTATTTGTTCGTTGGCTTCCTCTGCAGGGGTGGTTCTCTGCCTCGGGGGGGCTACTCTCCTGTGTGTGCTCTGCTGTTTGGCTATTGCCGCCTTCATGGTGTCTGCTTTCCTCACTGCCGTATACATAACCGGATCCACTGTGCTCCACCTATACTACACTCACCGGTATGGTAGGACTCGTCCATCTGGTATTTGAGTTAGTACCTGGGTCAAGAGAGGCGTGGAGGGTGGAGTCATTATTTAACATAACCGGAGATAATGATTCATCTGCAAGCGATGTTGGGATCTCTCGGCACGTGCGAACTCCTCATGGCTCCGTAATTTACTCCCACAGCTTTTTGCGAAAGGAGGAGCTGCCAGCAAGTCTGAACACAGAGGAGGTGAAGAAAACTCAGTGAGCAGGTTTTGACAAACATCAGCCTGTCTCCAACCGGAGCAGCATGCATGGGCGCCGCTGGACCCCTTTGACTGGTGAACCAAGTAAAATCTCATGATCAAATCATTTGAGTAATGGGGGGTGGCCTGTGCCCCAGTAGAGATTTATTTCTACATTTCCCCTGCCAGCATCTTCTGCTGGACCTGTGTGTCCTAGAGCCTTTCTGGCTGCGGTTTCACAAGCAGGAAGTGACATGCGCTGAGAATCCCCGGGGGCGCCCCACTGCCTCTATGTTTACTCAGCGTCAGAGTGTGATGTAGGTGGGAAGTTCTGCTGGGGGGGGTGGGATCCCAGGGATTCTGTAGCTGTTGCCATTTATTTTCACAAACCTGAGTTCAGAAACGATTCAGTGAGTAGATTGAGATTTTTTTTTATGTATAACTAGTGGAATTGTTTTCAAGTTTTACTAAGAGATCGTTTAAACATTATTGGAAGTTAAGCCAGTCAGCGTTATTTTGCAATATAGAACAGATTATGTACCATTGTCTTAAATGTAGTTTTTAGGTCAAGCACAGTGATACGGAGTTCAATTTCTGAATGTGCTGTGGAAACCAGTTCTACTAATAAATCCAGTATGTGGGAGTGTTGGAATAAAATCAGCAGTGAGGAACGTCAGGAATTTAGCCACCAGTGGATCTTTGAGAATGAAATGAATGTGAGTGACAGACAGGAGCAGCAAGTGTGCAGAGGTTTTACAGAAGGACGTTAAGGGAAAGAACAGACGCATGTCAATGTGGCCAGAGCCCAATTCTGACTGTTTTATATTGTTTGCAAAAGATGCCATAACTGAGGTTAACTCAATGTTTGGTCCTTGGCCTGCTGCCACACTTCTGAACTGCCATTCTTTGAAAATCGTGTTAGTAAATCTTTGAAAAAAAATCTATGGGTGTGAGACATTTTCAATAATGTTTTGGCTGCTAAGTCATTACATTTCAGTTTTGTTTGTTAAAACAACCCCCTAACAATTGCTTCTCTGATTACTTACAAACTCCATTTACTTTGCCTGGTACAAATTTAACTCCTGGAACTCAAAACGTTTCCCATAAAATCTTTATTGGAGGTGTTCCCACGGCGTAACATGCAATGTACAAGAAACAAACAAACAAAAAGCTGTCGTCAAAATGTGGAATCTAAATAATTCAAAATGAATTCCTCACAAACTTCCAGGATTTAAAAAAAAAAAATGCATAACTGTCCACAAATTGGCATTTTAGTGTCTCCACTTTACTAATTAATCTTTGCATTCATAAATTGATCGGAGGAAAGTAACAATGTTCTTCCTAGTTATCCCAGTAGGGGGCACTAATCTCCCTTTAAGCAACTTTGGCCCTGCCAAAATCCATCGATTCAGCCAAGTCAACATGAACACTCTAACAGACCTAATCATCCATCAACAACATAGCAGTCTTCAGACAAAAGCCACAAGCACCTGCATGACGACAACCCAAATCACACACTGCACACCCGAGCCTGACATTACGCGAGACGGCCAACTTCAACCGGCAAAATTAATGTGACACCTCCGGACACACTCCAATCAAGGATTCCAGAATAGCAGCTGGGTAAATTAAGTGAAACAAGGGCTGTTTTGGGTCAGTTACACAATTAAAAGAAAAGGCTTTGTACAGCAGGAAACCCACATGGAAATAAGAATTTGATGCAAAGACATTTTACTCACACATTGATGGGAAAAAAACTAAATTCTCTATCTCCATCCTGATCACACAGACAGATTCCTCCCGTACTGAGGAACGTAGATCTGGCCTCCATGTGTGGGCGAGTGAGTGAGTCTCCCTAGGATTCACCAGTCAGGAGATTCTTTACCAAACCCCCCCCCCCCCATATCAGGTCAAACGATCAACTGAAGGAAAAATAAGACTCCAAGAAACCTAAAATGGTCTCAATTTAAGCACGTTGCTTTGTCACACTTGTACATTTTCGAAAAGCATGTTTAGCCAGAGTGCACCTCCTACATAGAAAACCACATTCCCCATTATTTTCTATTCATTAAAAAAAAAAATACTAATAATAATATAGACAAAGATGTAAAACACATCCGAGACAGAAGCCTGGGGGGCGGGGGGGGGTCACCCCGGTTTTCCAGTACTGCGGGCCGATGGGACGCAAGTCATCCTGCCCTCCTCCTCGGCTGCCCTGCGACAGTGTAGTAGCTTGACCACACGCGCGCCCCCCCCCATCCCGTGGCTCTGCTCAGAGTCACTGCAGCGTGACCGGGGGAGGGGCATTTATGCTGGAAGGCTCAGCTTCTTCCCCTTCAGCACTGTAGAGGGAGCAGAAGGAATTAGTCAGCAAAGTTACTTTAATGAGCTCTCCACCGTAAACGTCTCGCAGGCTCGCATGTTTCAATGCGCGATGCAGCAGTCAGCCAGACGGAAGAGTTTCCAGCTTCCGGTCCTTATAAATCCACCACTCAGCGGTCAGCACTGCCACAACTCGCGTCCAAAAATATGCAGCCCAACTCAAGCGCGTACCGTTAGGTCACAATCCTTATTAGAATGGAGGACCTCATATTTAGTGAGTGAAGCAGATCGGTTCCTGGTTTAAAATTTCTCCAAACTATCCGTTTACAGTGTGGTAACTCATGGATTTGGAACGTAAAGCTGCCTGCGTTTTTTTTCCTCTCCTCTCAACAAGGTCAAGGTTCATCTCGCAAAATGCGTTTTTTTTTTTTTTTTTTTTAAATACTTGCCGCGACTGCAGTTGTGAGGCGGTGCCCACGTACGCTCACCTTTGGTGATATACAGGTAGAAGAAGTCACAGTAGAGGATGGTCTGCACCAGGCCGGCCACGACGGCGATCAGATCGAAGAATCCCTCGAAGTAGAAGCGCCAGATCCAGTTAAAGAGGTAGAGCGTGCGGTACAGGCCCAGGAAGAACAGGTAGTGCGTGGTGATGGTCTCCGCCTCGCCCGTCTTGCTGATCATGAACAGCTGGGGCAAGATGGCCACCGACTCCAGGTAGATGGAGAAGGTCCAGAGGATCTGTAACGAGGGACAGGGTCAAGATCCTGGGCTCCTAGGGGTAGCATGCTGAGATTTCTGAAGTGGGGAGCATCAGAAGTTCTGGGACTTTCCTGTGAACGGGGGCCATGCATCGTGCCTCCATTAGAAAACCATTCGAGCCCCAAACATTTCATGGGACGAGAAAAGCAAAGGACTGGACCAGGGTCGGCGTGGCGGGCCGGACGGGGAATTCTGCCCTGGTTCATTTCGTTTTAAACATCGACAAACTTTTCACAGGTTTAAAACATCATGATATGCAATACTTGGTTTATTTTGTTAGAGAGAACTAAAGTGAGGGTCTTTCCAGTTACTAAGCACTTTCAATGGTTACTTCAATGTTTGAACTGTTTTTGTCTTTATTTTGAAACTTCTGCATGTAATAATGGAAAATAAACCACAAGTATTCAGTATAGATTTGGAAACCCTGGGCGGCATGGTGGTGCAGTGGTTAGCACTGTTGCCTCACACCTCTGGGACCCGGGTTTGAGTTTCCGCCTGGGTCACATGTGTGGGTTTGCATGTTCTCCCCATGTCGTCGTGGGGTTTCCTCTGAGTACTCCGGTTTCCCCCCACAGTCCAAAAACATGCTGAGGTTAACTGGACTTGCTAAATTGCTTGTAGGAGTGCATGTGTGAGTGAATGGTGTGTGAGTGTGCCCTGCGATGGGCTGGCCCCCCATCCTGGGTTGTTCCCTGCCTCGTACCCCCCGCGACCCAGTAGGATAAGCGGTTTGGAACATGGATGGATGGATGAATGGATGTTTGCGTCATGTGGCTTTGACAAAGTTAAATACTTACTACTTTGTGGAAAACAGCAACACACACTATTGCTATTCTGCCTACAAATACTGAGATATGATTTTGCCGGAGGCAAATTTGCATCAGCACCACCCCCAAGGCCTTTCCTGAGGAAGCTCACCTCCATCGGCGCAAAGGCGTGGTTGATCAAGATGGCCAGCAAGGTCACTGGGATGAGGAGGAACTCCACCCTGAAGGTGTCATGGTTGCCGTCATAGGTGGCCTTGAACTTGGCGTAGATGAGGTAGACAGTGGCATACGAACACATAATGTAAATGACCTGAGGGCAGAAGACACAGGCGACACTGAGAAACATGCAGGGCAAGAGGGGCAGACATGTGCAATTCAACAATATTCTTGTTTCTTCCAAAACTGGGGATGTAATTACAAAGTATTACCCAAACCACAAAGCCCAAGAAGCACTAAACTTGTTCAAGAAAATTCAGCCTTTTGTCCCAATAACACATCAAGTTACACTGTGTTACATGGTAGTTAGAGGTTATGAAACCTGAGGGGACATCTGTGACTAAGGTGGGGGGGATATGATTTTTGTGTCTGTGTGCCTGTAATCAGAAGGTCGCCGGTTCAAACCCAGCCTCAGACTGCAGGCCCTTAACCCCCAGCTCCCTGGGCGCCGCTGCGAGTGGCTGCCCTTCGCGGAGTGAGGCGTAAAGATAAGAGAATAAAGCATCAATTATTATTATGATGTGAGGAACAAAAACCAGCTTTACCTTCATGACTGTGTTATAGAGGGAGATGAAGGAGGTGAAGAGGTCCAGGTAACGTGTAGTGAAAACCAACGCGAACAGGATCTGACTCTTCCCAGAAATGCCTGGAACAACAGGAACCACCCTTAGATGGGACCACAGCCGCACATATCCCAGTGCTTATTTACACAAACCGAGAGTTACGTCAGATATATTTGTAATACTGCGTCAACATCAGGGAGTCAAACATTCCCTCCGAAACTGTCTGTGGTCAAACTGCAAATCCTCAAACTCATCAGACAATAAATATCAACCGAAATACAAGTGTAGCACCAGAAGGCTTCCTGCCCATCCAACAGGATGTTACAGAAGGTAGCAGAAGTCGCAGATTTCAAAGGCATATGCGGCTTTAAAACATTCTAACCCCATAATCACTAACTTGGCTCTCTGGTAGCACCTTTTGGAGCAGGGGGGGGGGGGGCGCTCAGCCTCCCTGAAGTTTTAGGTGAGCAATTAGACACGACAGCTGTAGTCACTGAAGTTCACAGATCCGTTTACATAAAATAAAGATCACGGCCCAGCACAGGAGGGCCACACACAGCCACATAGCTTCATATGACTACCGATTTCCGGTGGACTATGCAACTCCTTATTCCAACGAAGAAACATTTGTCCAACTAGGAGAAGAGGACATCTGGGAGACTTCAGTGATTATTGTTCAACTTATTGCCATTGAAATGTAATATTTAGTCGTTTTTTAATTCAATACAGCTGCATGCTCCTCTCTAAACTAAATGTAAATAAAGCTTCTAATCAGTTTTTTTTTGGTGCACTATCAGCTGTGATTTCCTCATTCCTTTTTTTTTTGTTTTTGTTCTTGCAAGGCTGCGAATATATTCAGACAGGTGCAAAATGCTACCCGGCTCGGTGCAACAAACTCAACGACTTAATGCACATTGAAAATGGAGCAGTATGATATGGACAAACTAACAGAACAAATGTGAAAGCATCATTTTTTAAAAGTGCAAAGTGTGCGCAATGTATCCGTTTCAAGCGAGACCAGACGCGGATCTTCCCGGATGGCGCTGCCACGTCAGAGGCCTCGCGTCCCCGTCCTGTCCCCCCCAGCCAACTAACGTAACACGTTATTCAATAAAACCTAAATTAAACAAACCACGCCTAAAATACGGCAGATGCGGGCTATAGCTGGTTAAAATTGCCCACCGCCTACATGCATTTTACGTGCCAAACGCCGATAAGCTTACATGCTAACATGGCTAACCTGCAGCAAGATAAAAATGTTCTGGAAGCCGCATATGTAATTTTTAACCATAAAACACTACTAATCTCATGGTTTTTGTTAACTACCTGCACTTCAAATTACGAAAAAATGCCGTGACTGGCTGATAACACAATGCATCATGGATCGTGTTTTATTTTAATAACTATGCATCGATTAGCTTCCAACAAATATATTTCTTGGTCACAGGACAAACACAAGACGTGCAGCGAATTAAAAATCCGTGTGTGCAGGTCCATTAATCCTAATTACTGCCCAAATTTAGCGAACTTTACTAGTGCTGAATATTTCTCCGCTAAAATCAGTGACATTTCCGATCTGCTGCGCCCTTGCAAAACACTCACGGCCTATCGATCGACTTGGGGAAAACTATACTGTGTAAGTAATTTGTACATAATCTAGTCATAAATATTTGCTATTAGCCCAACTTCCCGTTTAATGTATTTTCGTGAACTTACCGGCACATGATCTGGTTTTCCATATTTTAAGGAGCAAAATAATAATGGCTGCCAAATGGGAAAGATCGCCGGTAAGCCTGAAAATGTTCATAGCTGCGCCGGATTAAGTTATCCTCCACCGGATAGAGTAACAAAGCGTTTCTAAGCCGCTGAAACAGCGAGTCTCCGCCGGCGGACCTGCAGGGCACCGGAATATGGCGAGTATCGAGCGACGTGGCCAAACGGGAAATGACAAGGCAAGCCGGGAAGGAAATCACGGTGCAGTCTGGGAATTAGATGCGGAGATCAGCAAGAAAACCTGGATAAAAAAAGGAAATCGCAGTACGAACTGGGAGTTGGATGGAGGGAACAGCACCAAAACCTTGGGGGAAAAAAATCACTTTGGGAATCACTGTGCAAACTGGGAGGGGGATGGAGAGACCGGTAGGGAAACCAGGATAGAAAAGGAAATCACAGTGAATGATAGGAGTGGACTCCGGTTTCCCCCCACAGTCCAAAAACATGCTGAGGCTAATTGGAGTTGCTAAATTGCCCATAGGAGTGCATGCGTGAATGAATGGTGTGTGAGTGTGCCCTGCGATGGGCTGGCCCCCCGTCCTGGGTTGTTCCCTGCCTCGTGCCCATTGATTCTGGGATAGGCTCCGAACCCCCCGCGACCCATTAGGATAAGCGGTTTGGAAAATGGATGGATAGGAGTGGGATGGATGGATCAGCAGCAAAACCTGGATAAAAGCGAAACTATAAACAAAAAAAAGCACGGAGCGGCTTAACAAATCAGGATGCAACCAGGGATGGGGCTGAAGGCAACGGCATAGGAGGCAACTAGGCATAGTTTGATATTGGGGGCACATACTGTATCTTAATCAGTCAAATACAAAGGTCAGTTTATTAGGGTGGGGAAATAAAAACTCACCCCTCTCACGGTTCCTGCGCCCGCATCTTGAAATACCAACACATAAACTCATCTAAAAGGGACGTACGATGCAAACTGTGAATGCACTGGAAGCAACCTATAGGACAAGACCGAAGTACAGCATTTGACGGTTCACTGTCAAATATGTCATCAACATCCTTAAACCTATTCCTCTTTTATGCTGCTGCTTATTTAATCAAATCTGGTAAAGAGATACAGTAATGCCACGGTCATCGGTACACAAGGAGACTGCTGGTCACGCATTCAGTATGATGAACAGCTATTTAGCTAATGACTTTATTTATTTTTCAAACATATACTCACACAAAATAGGGCTAGCTGCTCCTGGGACTCAGTCCACATATGATTGTACAAAATTTTCTTTGTTTCTGATCTGTTCATTCATTTTTAGATCAGACAATTATTGCTTGCTGTCCGTACAAAACGATTTGGAGGATCCCAAAACACTGCAGATCGTTTGTAGTAAGATATGTTACCACACAACACGACCGATTTCAAAAAAGTGGATAGATGAGACGCACAAGAGGAAGGAAGACGGGCATGAAACAGAAAGAGAGTTCAGTCTTATTCCTTCGTTTTGCAACAAGTCACAAGACAGCGGTAGAACCTTCAAGGAGGATCACAGGCAACGTATCAAACATGACTCTGGAAACGTCTTTAATCTCACTGTTTGCTTTCATGCTCACATGCACAGGTAAGTGCAGGAAGAACAATGAATCAGTGAGGTAAATGTTTTTTTTTCTTAAGTTCACTTATTTGTACTTTTCAGAGTGCAGTGTGTACCAGTCACTTAGCACTCAGTGCTTGTACCGAGAGGGTCACAAGGTTAAAGCCGTGTCTGGCAGAGTAATCATATATCATTTAATCCCTTGACTTCTGTAGGGATACTGGATGCTGTCTGACCTCACGGATCTGTAACTTGGAAATTGCTTTGGACTGAAGTTCCTGCTGAATAAATGTAGTTAAATTTATTGGTGACATTTACATATGTAAACTATTTAAAACTGTTTAGTTTACTTAGTTTGCTGTACTGTCTGGTGAAAAATGAATTTGTATATATCTGAACTGAAGTGTTACTTCCTCTGAGGACTGAACAGCAGCCTTAGGGTATCCTAAAAACTCAGTTTTGTCCAAAATCGTCCATTGAAATGTCATTTGGTGAGGATTCATATAATAGGTGGCTGTAAACGCTAAGATCAGTGGAGGATAAATCCAACCACAGCTTACTTGTTTCCTGTATTTTTTTTCCGGTGATGCTCTGGTAAATTGATTAGTAGATAACTGAAGTGAACTGTGACTTCCTCTATAGTCTTGAGCATTTCGAGGAGTGAAAAATGTCTCAAAGTTACAAGCCTCTTAGCCTCCTAGTTGTAATCATTGAAATGTTTCTTGAAGAGAGTCATCAATGTAAAATCTGGTAATTTTACATATTCTTAGTTCACACGTTTGATAAATTCAGATTCCCCCATTGTCGCAACTTTTGTCCCAATATAATGGGAGGGATTTTGGTCATATTGTCCCGTGTATAAGTGCCCGCAATAATCTGCTCTCCCCTGTGCGTCCAGTGCACGCGTGCCAGATCAACATCCAGCAGCAAGACTTGGTGTCCAAGTGGAGAGGAAGTGCTGAAACCACGCTTCACTGCGAGGTCAACGGCACCAGCGACTGCGTAGCTGATCGCACATGGACGTTCGTTTGGTTCAAGTTTGAGGCCAATAGCAGCAGGAGTCTTTGGTCTAAGGGGAACGCACGAGAGCTGCTCATCAGGAACGTCACCGTGAATGACAGCGGCGTGTACTATTGTGGCGTCATAGTCAACGACTTCACCCAGAGCGGGGGCCGTTATATTGGAAGGGGGACCCTGCTGGTGGTGAGAGGTCAGTGCAGGCAGCTATGCCGTGGCTAGCAATAATGGTGGCTTTTAGTCCTGTTCTCATGGTCCTTGCTGCGTACTAAACCTTATTGACTCTTTCTTTCTTTAAATAATAGATGCCACCCACCCTTATTCAGTGCCTTGGGGTGACTGCAGTTCCTACACAGCACTGTATTGCACTGTCGTGTCTTTTACTATCCAGCTATTTTGTCCCTAATTTGCACTGATGCTGGTGCTATTGTCTCTGCCCATGTACCTGGTCCCCAACCCTGAAACCACAGCACAAGAATTTGACTGTGTTCTTTGCAACAAGTGACAATAAAACCTGAAACTCGCTATGCATTGCTGATCTAGCAGCTTCTTAGTGCTCCGCCCAGCGCTAACAGGAAAATATTCTGCTCTGTTTTTGCTAACTTTGCCCTGGACCTGCATCTGCACTCCTCTGTTGGTTGAGCAGAGTACAGCCACGTGAAGCACGCTTTGGTGTGGACGTTGTTTGGCCTTCTGGCTCTGTACAGCCTGGCCCTGCTGGTCCTTCTTATCCTAAAGAAGGTAAGATAACAGCTGTTAAAGGGGCCATTAGTTGGTTCTTGTTATATGGACGCACTATCGTGGACGTAGTAAATGTCTTTTTCAGATCATGTGTCAACTCTGCAGTTTTAAGCCTGGGTTGAGCTTCACTGGGCCATAACCTGGTTCCTCTCTGTGTGTCAGATGCAGAGGAAAACGGCCACTTTCGCCGGCAGAGAACATGGCAACGGTGGGAAGGTTCGTGCTTCACTGAGATTCCGTAGCTTGTGGTTTTGTGGGAACCCGGCCTGTATTTTTTTGATGGGCGGCCAGTGGTCTGGTGGTTAAGGAATCATACCAATCGCCAAATGGTTATGGGGTCAGGTCTCAGAAGACGCAGCTTCAGGGAGGGCTGCACGACACCACGTCGCAATTGTCTGGCGCATGCGCAATAAACACCAGGGCTTCGGACGAAGGGCATAAATTTCGTCCGGATGCCGGCTTTTCGGTGCTGTATGAACGTTTACAGCAGTACGCCAATAATATTAAATACGAGGTGTACTGTGACACCCAAAAGTTAGTAATCTGAATAAATTCAGCATATACTTGGGTTTACTAAACGTGTTGGATTATTAAGTGCAATTAGCATCGTCGACGTCTTTCTACCTGGTTTATCCACAATGTCTTCTCTTCTCAAAGACGTCATGGCTGCTGGTCTGTCCCTTTCTGCACCGTCACTTCAGTGCGTGTCGCCTCTGATATACCAAAACAGTAGCATGCTCCACTAATTGAACTGAAGAAATATAAGCGTCTGCCCAATTTATGCAGATTACTAACTTTTGGGCGTCACAATGCCGGCACAAATGTTTACACCTGTCATCTAACGTCCTGGTGATTATTGCACGTGTACAGTCCTAGTGAGTGGCTCCTACACAATGGCATGACCCCAACGGGGAAGGAGTGCGGATGATCTCAGCAGCCAGTGGGGTTACGCTGAGACACGGCGACCGACGTGCATTTGGCTGGTGCGGGAATGCCGCGATTGTGACAGATCTTCCTCTGCAGGGCGAACCCAAACGATCAGCCCAGTTCCGAAGTGTGGTGCGAGAGCTGTACAGCAGGAGGAACTTGCAAAAGCACATGAAGAAACACTGCGTGACCCCTGCTCAGCCAAAGGTACCCGACGTCCACATTCTTAAGTCAAACCATACATGGAAACACAAATGACTCCGAGTTGATCACAGCCAGTTGGGAGACTCCATACAAAGAACTAGGACTTAGTTTGAATCCAAGGGAAACCCCAGTGCAGTGTTTTGACTATTCAGAGTTAAAATGTGTTTTTGCGGATGGACACAGAAACAGCCTGACTCAATAGACAAATTAAGTTCCTGTTTAGAGGTTCTCCTATTATCTGCAGGTTTAGCACTTCCACACTAACAAGCATAGTTCAAAAACATGGGCAGTTTGTTTGCAGTATGGAGCATCTCACTGTCCAGTGCTCTGTGCCTGGATACTCGTGATTGTCAGGTGTGTCAATGCATGCAGTGATGTTCCACCTGAGGCGTAATCATGCAAACAGTCCACTCTGTACCCCTTTCAGGACGAGCTGACCTGCTCTGATGCAGTGGACGAGACTGTGTACCAGAACATGTGACCACAGAATGCCTGGCCTGGAATTATGGGAAACTGGAGGAACCTGGGAAATTTTAGGCACCGCGGACCCTTAATATGGAAATGCTGCAGACTGCTTCACTGGGCAAGTCCGCTTCCAGTCAGTGATCAGCAATTCCTCCAGACCTCCGAGATCCACTTATATGTTAAGATCCTGTCAGGTTAAGTTGTAGTATCTCTACTTTAGACTCGGGGGTGATCTTTGGATGGGGGGAGGGGTAATCACCAGTGTAATGAGTATATGATCTGGCAGAATTGGTTATGCACTGTCTGTCAAACGACTATCAAAGGAACAAAAATATACATTCAGTGATGAGTAAACTTGCAGTAAGTAGTAAAACAATTAAATTTTTTATTTTTTCTATAATAAATTCTATTTCAATAGTAATGTGGTTTAATCAGTGCTTAATCAAAGGCACATAAATCAAAGATTTCAGTTTCAAAAAGATCTACGATTAACAAAAGTAAAGAATAAATCTCATGGTTAGGTCCACTGTGATCGGTTAGTGTAGGGAATTCCAGAAGCACATGACTAAAGCTGGCTTGGCACTACATGAGATGCCTTCAGTAATAGTTTATCGTGATTCATAAACGTTTCACATTTTACCCCAAATTGACATCCCTGCGGTGTTGAGCGGCTCAGGTTTCGGCGTACTTGGCATCCACTGTGTGGCTTTCTCTGATGGAGAAAGGCCTCCACACAACAGACTGCAAGAGGGCGACACACAGGGGCACCAGGCAGACCAGGCGGAACATGGCACCGTGGAGCATCTGCAGGGAGCTGGGGAGGAACCGAGAGCGACAAGGCTATGGGTACTGATGGGCTTGCAGGCTAACAGCGAGGCCACCGGGGTGAAAGCTGGCGCGGTACAGAGAGTCACCGTGACCGCTGATGGGAGGACGTGCGACGTGCTCCGAACGTACCTGGGCTCCGCCACGACGCCGACGTCCTTCAGATCCTCGTAACCGAACTTGTTGAGCAGAGTCACCACCAACATGGGCGCCAGAGACTGGGCGGGTTTAGTGAAGAGGGCGTTGGTGCCAAACACCATGGAGGACAGAGGCGAGCTGGCATGTCATGGGGGGAGGGGGAAGGTCACACTATTGCTGCAGCGCTCTGTTAAGCCCAGGTCAGTCTGGGAGCCTGAGCTTAACTCTACATAGGCATGCAGTGAACTCCATCAGAATAAGAGGACTACAAAACCAATCATTCACCATCAACATTAGGCTTGGGTGGTATGACAGTATGACGGTATCCCCCAGTATGACGGTATCCCCCAGTACTTAGGAATCCCAAAGGTATTAGTTTTAATACCGTAAAAAAAAACCGTCTTTCTATGAAATGGGTGCAGAGATGGTGTGTTGAGGCGATGTATTCTGGTGCACAGCGTTAGAGGTGAAATGAGCTTCAATAAAGGTAAAAAACACAAGTCAAAGAATAATATGCATGTAGGGTTAATGTCGCAAAAAACAAAATGCGCTGTGAATGCGTCATACACGGTTGTAGCTGCGTGATGTAGGTTAAACCTAGTGTTCAAGCAGCTGCAGATCAGGCAGTGACAGTGTCAATAAGCAAAGGGTGACGCGTCTCCTCAGTTCCCTAGTGCTGGTCCATTCGGGCTCTCCCTGATCCCGGAGTTACAGACCTATTCTGTATACTGGGGTAAAATGTCTAGAAGGCATGAAAAAATGAACAGTGCCCAAGCCTAAACAGCATCATCAACTGCTGATCATCCACTGCTGATCATTCACTGCTGATCAGATAGTCAACCAGCGATCATCCTAAAGTAGACAGAGTGGAACTGACAACATGGCAACTAAAGTGATTACCTGCGTTTGTAAGTGTGAAGATCCGAATCTATGATGTCTGCCAGGGGCAAGTTAAACAGATTGAAAGTGGCCTGAACCAGGACCCTAGAAGAAAGAGGAAGACGGCAGCGATGAAGCTCAAAGATCAAAGACTCACTGTGTCACATTTAGCAGTCTGGCACCTTAGAATCACACTGTGCAGCCCTTCCGAGTGCTGAGCAGAGAACCATTAATATCACTTATCTCCTGCACAAACAAAACTTTGAATACAGGGTATCATCTCTTAAAATACAGAAAAAGAATCCATCACACAAGAACGCTCGTATATGCACCATTATCATTCTATTTTAAAAGGTAAACAACTATTCCTCTGCTTTCTACATGACGTATGTATTTGACATTATGGCTGCTGTTACTGAGTTACTCTGCAGCAGATGAGTATTAATCAGCTGCTTATTAATAAATGTTATTTCGGTTTAATGTTTTCATGTGTTAAGCCAGTGTTTCCCAGCCCTGGTCCACATTTTTGCTCCCTCCCAGCTCCCTGCCAGACAGTCCACATTTTTGCTCCCTCCCAGCTCCCTGCCAGACAGTCCACATTTTTGCTCCCTCCCAGCTCCCTGCCAGACAGTCCACATTTTTGCTCCCTCCCAGCTCCCTGCCAGACACTCCACCTTTTTGCTCCCTCCCAGCTCCCTGCCAGACAGTCCACATTTTTGCTCCCTCTGCACACTGTAGCTGCACCTATAGCCAAAAAGAGCTAGTTGGGGCCTGTGCTCACATGTTGCAGGTGATGAAGACGGCCAGGATGTAGTAGTGGCTCTGCCCAAGCAGGAGCATGACCAAGGCAGCCCCTGCTTCCAGGTAAAAAGACAGCAGGATCAGCCTGTAATACCCCAGGCTCTGCAGCAGCCTCTGGGAACTCAGCACCAGAATCTAAGAGACAAGACGGGCAGGAAGCCGATTGACGATGAGGTGAATCAATGATGAGGAATCATTGGCGAGCAGTACAATACCATATATACCGTATAGATATTCACACCTGGGGGCAGATGAAACCAGCCCCGTACATAATGCTCTTAGCTGTTGAGGACAGGGCGTCCTGAGGGATGAGGTGTTCTGCAAATATCAGAGTGAAGTTATTGCAGAAAGCCACCATGAAGACCTGGAAAAAGTTCATGATCACAAATAACTGGAAGTCCCTCTGGGAGACGATCTGCCAGGTCATGGAGCCAATGGCGGTGAGGGAGAGCGCGGGAGCGGGGCCAGGTCGTGAAGAAGCCCCGCCCTCATCTGCACCATTCCGGGTGTCGTAGCGACTGTCGCTATGGAAACCAGTGTAGAGCATACAGCAGCAGGCCAGGACTGCCACCAGAACAGTCACACCCTGAAAGGTCCCGAAATCTTCCATGTTATGAGATAGCAGGCTGCAAAAGAGCACGCTAGACGAGCCCAGCAGGGAGGCCACCTGGCTGTACTGCACGAGCTGCAGGCGGCTCTGGTGCCGGGCCGAAATCTCAGCAAAGAGGGCGCACTGCGCTAGCAGCACGAACGTCAGCAGACCATCGAAGGCGCACAGCGCCACCGACAGGTGCAGGCCACTCATCCAGTCGCCCGCTGAATAGGTTCGCCATGGGAACCAAGCGATCAGGAAGGCCAGGCAGTACAGGGGCGCGCCGTACAGGATGGACAGTCTGCGCTGGGAGCAGCAGGGCAGTCGGGAATTGTCCTGGATGTATCCAAACAGTGGGTCATTTACAGCATTCCAGATCATGTAGATCACCTGAAAAGGGAAATACCGCACATCAGTAAATAGTTCAGGTTTAAGAAACAGGGCTACTCTACGGATGATTCCAAGGGCCCCTGAAAAATGTGGAGCATAATTGGATTAGTCTGGGTTGGGGGTCTAATATGATACGCTTTCATGGGGCTCAAAATCTCTAGCGGCACTCCGAGTAAGAAATACAATGTGCAATTATTTCCTAGACGTATGCTATTTTCATTTATATAAGGTTTAACTGTGCATGAACTGTAAAAGTCTGAAATGAGAATAAATTGCTAATATTTCGCTTTAAATTGCAAATCAAAAGTACAGATGATGTATATCCTACTCACCTGTGACCGATGGAAATCTCCTTCGGATATCTTGTACTTGTTCAAGAAAAGTTTAACGTAATAGAAGCTGAAAATGCTGTTCATCATCCCAGCTCCTACCGTGGTCATACTGTATGCTACAGCAGCCGGATTCATCCCTAAACTTACAAGGAATCTCATCACGTCTTCAGTGGATTTTAGCAAGATTTCCCTAAGGCATGTGCTGCCGTTTTTCCTTCCTTATGACCGGTGGAGTGCTCCAAAATACCAGACAAAAGAGAATCCAGCGACTAAACCTTCAGATACAGACAGCCGAAGAAGAAACTTGACAATACAAGGATTATATAAAGGTAGTACTTTCAGAAAATGACTTGCTGTACTTTTATATCCCCAAGCAAAATAAACGTGCATATTCCGTCTGAATTGCATACATATAAAAAGCACGGCTTGTTTTTCCTACCATTCAGACCTGCTTAACTGGAAGTACCGGCAACAAGCGTTTGTGCGCCTCAGCTATTGGACAATTTATATTCCGAACCCGCCTTCCTTATTAGTCATTGGTTGACAATATGATCAATCAAGTATAGTAGCGACGTCACGCCCGTAATTAGCATACTGAGGAAAGAGGCGGCTGCCACGTTGCTGCAGAGCGGGCGCGCCGCTGGAGGATGTTAATACGCCGCAAGGAACCCGGCAAGCTTGTCGCCTGAGACAACGGGACCGGCAAGAGAAGCCCGTTAAAGGCAGGCAATACATCGGCAGGGTGAAAATGTTAACCGATGTGACCCTGGAGCAGGAGTTCGAAGGCAAGAAGGATGTTTCGTGGTACGACGTGGAGGATGTGAAGCGAGGTGAGACCCTTTAAAGGATGGGGGGGGGGGGGGTTTGGAGAGAGACAAGGAACAGTGATCTGAAGGGCATCGGTCGCACCCATATAGCATGGCACTACAGCATAAAGTGTGCTGGATAGACAACGCCTTTTAACTGTTAAACCTCTTTAAATGCACTGTGTGTGGTAATAATGTTATATCCTATAATAAAAGATAAAAAAAACATGCAGTGATTTCATGTACAATGCTGTTCAGATTCTGCAGCGTTGTCTGATTTACAGCATTTGGAAAATGGTTATTACTAAAATACCAACTCGTCCTAAAGATGATTGTATTAAAGTATTGCTAAAACCATCAAACGAGACGATCTTTCTGTCTAGGATAACAGACCATTTTTCTTAACATTATATATATTAAAGCTAACTTTATCGATCTGACAAAAGGATCTCTTTAATTCCTAGAGGTTTTTCAGTTATGCTTTTGTTCTACAGCCTAGCTTCCAAATCAACGTGACATCAGAAATTACAACTGTTTTTTTTTACTACGTGCTGACATACTAAAATTGTTTTATATGTTCGAACATTTAAAGAGTGAAAATACTCTTCTTTCAAGGATAATTATTTTTCAAATATTAAGTGGTTTCTGACATTTCCTTACAAATGACACTAAAGTAAAATTCGGAGGAGTATTTGCTCCTGACAGCCGTGAAAGAATTTGTTCTAAATCGTGGAAATACAGGATTTTGCCTTTTAGTGTTAACACAATAACTATGCAAAAATACATAAGTGAGGATTATGTTTAATGGTGGATTCATATGAAACATAATTTACCTTTGTTTAAAAGCGTTTGAAGCATGAAAATGCGCTCATAATATTTGGGTCACCCCGTCCTGCGCCCGGACAGCTGACGGGCCGGTCGTCCCACCCCCACCTCGCTTGGCGTGAGTGGATGGGCGTGCGCATTCTAGCACTCAGCTCTGCCCCGTGTGCCCGTGTGCGTTTCAGACCTCCACTTGGCCGCCGAGCTGGGTAAGACCTTGCTGGAGCGCAACCATGAGCTGGAGGCGGGGCTACGGCAGATGTACTCCACCAATCAGGAGCAGCTGCAGGAGATCGAGGTGATACTCCGGATGCGGCGGCAGGACCAAAACTGCACGGGGGAAGAGAGCCGAAAGTCACCGAGCTGTCCTGTGGGGAATATTAGCCAGAGATGTGTTTGTTTTTAAAGAGGATCAATAATCTGTACTTATATTTTGGCAGACCTAACCCTCTGTGTCAGCACTGAGCTTTCGTCTAGGAAGCCACGTTCCAATAGTTCACCGGTCAGCTCATGCTGATAGCCGCAGTCTATAGAACAAAGTTTGACGTCTAACTTGACACACAAAGCGTTACATCCGCTCCTCTGAAAAACTCTGCCTTTAGCTTCCTGAAGCGACTTCCTGCTCTGGTTAGCAAGGAAGAAGGGGTTTAAACTCTGAACAGCGGGGAAATAAGCTGAAAGAAAAAACAAATAAAAGCTTGAGCCGTGCTGATCATGATTAAAAAGGAAAACTGCAACGATATTAATAAAGAAGATGTACAGAAGCAGCAGAATTTCAGAGGGTTAATAGGTGGATAATCAGCTCTGCTAGGAAGTAAACAGCAGAGATGAGGCCTGTTTTGTTCAGTGTTTTGCATTAATCTTTGCTGTCTGTAAATATGTGGCACCACATTACGCAATGTTTTTGTCATGTTTTACTGCATGGAACGGGAGCAAAAGCGTGACATTCCCCCCCCCCCCCCCCCCCCCCCCCACACCCATGCCGGATTCCTTAATGATAGATAATTACACTTGATGGTAACTTGTCAAAATGCACAAATACTGCTCCTAAAGTGTACGGCAGTGCATGATTATGAGAGTTGATGCCTTTTTGGGCGCATAGAAGTCCACTGAAGTCACCCAATCTGTGAACAACTACCAGCTAGCTAAAAAAACTATGAAGTTTATCTTATTAAACATTCAAAATGCGTAAGAAAGTTCCATAGTATACGCATAATAGTTAATGCCGACTCATGTAAGCTTGTCACCAGTAATATTAGTCTTGAGCGATATGGAACCATAAAGTCGGTTAGTAACCTGCATCTCACCACTGGCTGGCTGTCCTACCCTGTGCTCCTGTTGAACTCTCCCATACTCACATCTTCCTCTCACTCCGCCCTCTCAGTACCTGTCCAGGCAGGTGGAGCTTCTTCGACAGATGAGCGAGCAGCACACCAAGGTCTACGACCAGCTGGAGCTGACCTCGCAAAAGCTGGAGCAGGACAACCACCGGCTGGTCTTGGAGAACCGCATGGCCCAGCAGAAGATACAGTGGTGAGACAGAGCTTCGACGGCGGGGCATCTGTCAAGGAACTGGACCGTTATCATATCTCATCTTGTATATCATACTATTAGGGCTGCATGATATCACATCGCGATATAGTTGCAACTGGACATTGAACCAAGATGGCGCCGAAGATGGCAGCTTTGTCACGAGCTCCCTCAAGCAACTACACACATAGATTTGTCAAATGTCTTAAGTGTTATATATTTATACTTCTATTTTGACTGTTAATTTGTGTCATACTGTGGCTGCTTCGAGAGGCTTGCAGCTGTGTACAAGTGAAGTGACAATAAATGTGATTTGATTTGATATTTGCCATCCATCCATCCATCCATTTTCCAAACCGCTTATCCTATTGGGTCGCGGGGGGTCCGGAGCCTATCCCGGAATCAATGGGCACGAGGCAGGGAACAACCCAGGATGGGGGGCCAGCCCATCGCAGGGCACACTCACACACCATTCACTCACACATGCACACCTACGGGCAATTCAGCAACTCCAATTAGCCTCAGCATGTTTTTGGACTGTGGGGGGAAACCGGAGTACCCGGAGGAAACCCCACGACGACACGGGGAGAACATGCAAACTCCGCACACATGTGACCCAGGCGGAGACTCGAACCCGGGTCCCAGAGGTGTGAGGCGACAGTGCTAACCACTGCACCACCATGCCGCCGATATTTGCCATATGTACTATAATAATTTAAACTATGAACCAGGGCCTTTGGTCTGAGACGTTCACGCCTGCTTCTTTGTTACACTCAGCCTATCAGAGACCATTGAGGGCCTGCAGACACAAATGATGGAGCTGCAGAAGCAGGTGGAGGACCTGAAGCCTGCCCAGCCAGACAGCACTAGCCGATCCGTCCAGCCAGACAGCACTAGCCGATCCACCCAGCTGGGCAGCGGGAACAAGGATCCGTCGGAGTGGGTGTCGGGCCTGGCCTCCCCAGGCATGTGCTGCATGGTGGAAACCCCCCCTGAGTGAGTACCTCCCTCCCACCCTGCACCACCGGTGCGTCTGATCAGTGCTGTACTCTGCACACACATCGCCAAGAAAGAATCCCTGCACTGCCTTTTTCTTCTATCAGTACCTGAGAATCACAGCTCTGACCACTAGGGGGTGCTGACACGTGGCCTGGTAGTCTTGCACCATGCCTGAGAAGAAAAGTGCTTTTACACAGCAGTGGACGTCATTATTAATGGGCTTATTTTAAGGATTATTTGTAGTCGTTTTGGGCACGATGACACGATGACAGCCCTCTCGCAGATTTATCGAGCATGCAACGCGGTGATTTCCATTTAATCGTGCTGCAGGCATAAGAACACAGTCCCGTATTTTACCAAATATCTCTGTGGGCTGCATCCAGTTGTTCCTGGATACTCACATCAGCCCAAATTTCCAGCAAACACTGCACCTCTGACGCTCACCAAAGTGATCCCTTAAGAGCGATGTTTGTTAAATGTTTGCTGCAACCAGGTACCTGCAGGAATGTCTGTGTTCTGTGCTTGGGACAGCGATGGCACTAGACATGTACCGTACACAAATCCAACTGAACCGTGCCCAATCCCACCTCTTCAAGTAATTCTGGGCAGGGAAGATGGTATGGAACGATTACACTAGTCAAACAAAGTAGACTTTGGAGGTCAGACGTGCTTAGGCGTGGTATGGATTGCCTCGTGTGAGTACACTCTTAGATGGCAGTCAGCCATCACTGATGACAGCAGATAGAACACTCCAGTTCCGACAAGCTTCAAGATGACCCAAAATACCCTGTTTGAGTTAGATTGTTGACTAGATCACAGCAGGACGCCATCTTCTGGTTTTGGTTTCCTCTCCTAAACTCACAGCAGGGATCTTTTTAGGTACCAGCTAGTTCGTTTCACCACTGTAAACTGTCCCTTTGCAGAATATGCAAAATGCAGAATTTGCAAAATGACGATAATTGGAGTCAATTAGCCATCTACGGCCTAAGCGCAAGGAATTTGTTTTGCTGTAACTGGTTACTTTAAAGTAAAATAAAGTAAATTGCAAAAGTGATTAACAGCAGTGCTTCCAAAGTGAACGTGCATGTAAAATCCTCCTAGGTGTGTCGGGGATTTGGTTATGTGGTGGGCAGTCTGGGCAGGGCCTTGGTGAGCGTGACTGTAAGGGTTCATGGCTGTGACCAGACACGACACAGACTGCAGCTGGACCGAGGTCGACCTCGCCAACGCGGAGGAGGAGAACGCCGCCCTAAAGGTCTCCCTGCAGACGCTGAGGGCGCAGCTACGGGCGGAGGAGACGCGGCGGCAGGTGGCCGAGCAAGAGGTGGAGCTGGCGGCGCAGGACAGCAGCGTCCTGGGACAGCGACTGGCTGAGCTGGAGGGCTGCTGGGAGCGGCGGCAGCGGCTGGAACAGCAGGTGGAGGAGCTGCGTCGGCTGTGGAGCATAGAGGCAGCCCGGGCCAGGGCGCGGGGAGGCAGGCTGTCCTCCGAGACGCTCCTCACCCCCTTGCATGAGGAGGAGATTGACACGGGGGCGGAGTCCGGGGCAGAGTCGGAGGCAGAGTCTGACGTGGGTGGTCCTGAGGGCAGGCATCCTGGTGATGGCAATCTGCTGAGGAGCCCAAGTACCGAGGACCTTCTCCAAGTACATGAGCGCTTCTGTGCTCGGCGCTCCCAGGCCGTCCGGCCACGCGGCTCCTCCCTCCTACGCAAGGTGGACGAGCAGTACAGCGCCCTGCAGGCCCGCTACGACGCACTGCTCAGCCGCTGTCAGCAGGTGGCAGACGGGCTGAGCCACACGGCCGTACAGACCGCGGGCACCGACAGAACTCGTCGTCGCTCCACCTCCTCCGCCGAGACTCCGGGTGCCGACGTGGACACCTCCCCGCCGGAGTACAGGGCTCTCTTCCAGGAGATCTTCAACTGCATCCGCAAGACCAGAGAGGACCTGAGTGAGAACCACAGCAAACAAAGCTATTGATGTCCTGATAAAAGCTGAAAGGATATGAGCTGACACAGTGTGCCTTGGTTTACTTCCTAGGTCACCAAAACAAGACAGCTACACCAACAGTCCAATGAAAGATCACCACCTCACTCAGTTCCAGAAGAGCCCGTTTCACTGTAGTTTCTTTATAAAATGAAAAAAAAACATTGAAACTTGGATTCCGTATTCTCCCAACAGCTGACTTTGGATTCCAACTCCCAGAAGGGGGCATTAACCATCAAATTCATGCCTGTACCTACCATTGAGGGCACTGAGGTCAAGTCCTCAGTATTTTTTTTTGCAACTCCAATAACCACGATCCATCCCAGGGCACAGCTAGGAGGGGTATCACTTCTGACCTCGGTATTTTAAAAATCCTGGCTACGGCTTTGGTGACATTGTATCGATTATAATTCTGCATGATTCCATAGCACTATAACGTCTTCCTTAATAATGTTATTGTGAAGGATTATCCATTTGAAAATATTACTCATAGTCGGTGTGTTATCTGCAAGTGGTAATGAAGTCGTCTTGTCACGTAAGGAACTCGGTAAGTGTGCGATGCTGCTTGTGTTGCTTTACACTTCAGTCAACAGACCATATTGATATTACCTCTAAGCCTTTCTGCCATAGCATTGGCTGACCGCATATACTAGGTAAGGGCTCTTCAAATCTTCAGGCCCTCGATTGCAAATCCAGGCAGTGTTTTCAGTTCTCCCAGGGAGTTACTTTAATAGTTACTAACTCTGATTGGCCTGTGCTAGGTGAATTAGTATGAAGCTAAATCTTTTTTATATAGTGTGAAAACCACAACAGGTCTGATGTAAACCAATCCATACCTCAGTGGAATGTTACCTCTGCTTACCAGAGGTTACAATGAATCATTTCAGGCAACAGGTGGCGTAGTGGTTAAACACTCAGGCTTATTCCATTTTGGGAAATCCCAGTAGGGATTCTGCTGTAGTACCTTGTAACAGGTAATTTTCCCTGAATATCTCTACGGATGTCTGACTGTATAAATGCATGAAAGTGTATTAAAAATGTTTAAGTTATTTCAATCAAAGTGTTCAATGAATGGCGAAAGTGACATGTAAATAATACAATGTAACCATCTTTTACTAGAATTGTAGCAAATCGATAGGCACTAATTGATGCTTAAGCACACAATGGGTGTGTTTACCTTTTAAAGGCTATTAAGCGTATCTTACGCATCTTTAATGTTTATTACGATAAACTTGACATGGTTTTAGCTTGGTAGTTGTTCGCAAGTAGGTGTTGATTTCCGTGGATTTCTGTGGACTGAAAAGGGATCTGCCGTAGTGATCATGCACTGCCGTGCACTTTAGAACCAGTATTCATGTGCGTTACCATAAAATATGCTAATTTTCCCATGCACTGCACTTAATTTGGGACCAGTCTGTTCATCCCACAACTAAAATGTGAAGTTAAATAGTGCAGTTCAAGTTTAATGAAACAGAAGGATCTCTTCTGAAACGTACTCATCTGTTATGGATTATGTTATGGTTGATGTATAAACAGAATGAAAGGCTGAACGAGAGAGAGAGAGAGAGAGAGAGAGAGAGAACGGTGACGGATCAGCCTGACTGAGTGGAAACTGCAGTGATGAAACAGCAGTCTGGGCAGTGGAGGGTTAGGGTCACTGTAATCAACGGGCCTCTTTAGATCCTGTGTCTCTGAACTACTGTCAGCATGTATGTACGTCAACCTGCCACTGGCTGCAGACTATGGCTATAGGCGCAAATCCATGTGTGTGACACTGTGAGGAGGGATGAAAAACAGGGATTTAACGAGGACACCAAAAAAAAAGGATTGTTACATTTCTCCATTTCATGTTTGTGTATTATTTATTATGCAAGTCATTTTTGTAATCTCTGCTCTGTCCCAAGTCCACGCATCCCACTGGCCTGTCGTCGTTTCGCATTGTACTTCGTGTATAGTGGGAGCACTGGGCAGAAATACTTCGGCAGCCTTCTGAGCAGTGGGTTGATGAATTGCACTATGGGGAAAAAATGTGAATTATGTGAAAGAATGACGACAGACCAGGCGAGTAGCTTAAGCGGATTAGGAAACTGAGCCGCTGTACTTTGTTGATGTCTTTGCTGGATTTCCGTTTGGAATGGAGGTCAGGAGAACCATATGCTGTTTGGGGAATGTACCTCACCTGTATCTGCGGACGGTCCAGGTGTGACTCACACTCGCAACCAAGGGGGGTTAAGTGTCTTATTTCAGATGTTAGGAGGACACACACCAGCACACAGCCTTTAAGACCAAGGGGGAAAGCAGCTGCAACCTCCTTCCCAGTAAAGGGGAAGAGACGCCCTGCATATCCTCCAGACGCCGCTCCCAGATCAGTCCGTCCGCCCTGACCTCAGCCTCTCCAAATCTGTGCTTTGTTTTTTAAAGTTACCCAGGAATTTTAGTACCGAACACTTTTCGTAATTTCTAAGTTGCAATACTGTACATATGAGTAGTGTAAACTAACATGTAAATGCGTTTTTAATTGTTAACAAAACAGTATTGATGTCCTGCAAAAAATCCTTTCCCTGTCATATGTAAACTTCTCAAAGCTGTTGTACTGATTAGTATGATCTGCTGCTAGCATGTGCACTTACGAAAGGTAAAATAAAAGCACTGGTTATATAAAAACGCTGCGTATGTCACTGTTTCTGATGAATCCGTGCCATAGGTGATGCTGATTTATATTTATCTACTACGCTGTAATGTTAAATGCGACGTGGTTGGAGCATTTTTTTTTAATTAAAACTTGCGAGTGAAATTTCTACAGTCAGACTCATAAGATGCATAAAATTAGCGAATGTTCAATTTTGCTTTAACTCGTATAAATACCAGGATTGCATGACCGAAGGGGTAATCGTATGGTTAGCAATTAGCATGTCAGATCGTAGCAAATCATGGAAGAAGAAACTACACAGTCCATGGAGTGTGCAATTTTGTTATAGCGCCACAGCGTGGTTCGTAATGCACTGTTCCGCACGCGCCGTGGGACTATATAGTGCCTGCGTTAATTACAGAGCATTGTTTACGATTATCACCCAGCATTAAGCACAAAAAAATTACAAAAAAATGATGAAATGTGTATTTTAATCAGAATTTTCCATTTACAAAGGTTACACATCTAAATAAATTACTGATTGACTTACAACAAAGTGAAGCCTAAATTAATAAAAAGCATCAGGATAAATGATTAAGACGCTTCACTTTTTCAGCATCACTACAAAGTACCAAAACAACCCAGGCAGGTTTAATGTGTCTTAGAATATCTGATTCCCATTAATTAACTGCTGTCACTGAAAATGATTCAAATTCTCAGTTCATACAGCAATGCGATGGCTACAAAGAAACAACGATGCATAATATCAAAAATGTTACAAAATAATATTCGTATGAAACCTAGCTTTTTAAATGCATATTCATACATATAAAACTGTATGCACTCAGAGGAAATCCATCAGTTTCCCTTCATCCTAGTTTATATTATGTTGTGTCTAATTTTACAAGAAAAGAAAAACTTGTAAAGATTCCTTTTGTGCACAAGCAGTTTGGACTGCAGTGGAAATATTCAGGCCCAGTGGCATTAAAATATACGTACAAATATAATACAATGTAGCTATAAAGACAAAGCTGTGTTAGAGGCAGTTCAGTGTCCTGAGTTTATAAAATGTATGACATCATGTAGCTTCTGGAAGTGAAATGCAGAAAGAGAAGAAGCACAGGATGAGAGTGTGAGCAGAGAAGGGGATGATGCTGCTGAGGATGGGACACATCTGTCACCAAGGCATGTCATGTGACTGGTGCCATGTGACTTTAATGTCATGACTGGACCAGCAATGTGTCAGTGATACATTATGGGTGTGGCCAGAGGTGGGTGTGGCCAGAGGTAGGTGTGGGCGTGGCTAGCAACATTGCCAGCAGTATATGAGCAGAGCTGCCAGGGAGAGCAGCAGAATCAGCAGCGCGCTGTATGCGTTGGTCAGCTGTGGGTTTGGTCGCACAGGACAGGCTTGCAGGTACTGGTCCACTGAATCAGCCAGCTTGTACTTGCGGGGGTTGAAGCCCAGTTCCCGCCGTGCTTTCTCGATTCTGAAAGTGTGGGTGACAGCTATGTTCCTGACCTGGGGGGATCGATAACACCGTCAGAGAGCGATGCTCAATGTTAGCAGTGCTGTGCCTCACAATAAGCGGCTGAGTGTCCTCTGCCCTACAGATGAACTCTGTGCCTCACTGGACAAATGGCCAGTTCATCCTTCACAAAGGCATCCTGAGGGCAGAATGAAAAATGATTGGTTCAGAGAGATAACCAATCAGATTATAGAGGAGGTGGGTCCAAGCAACTCAAGGAGGCGGAACCAAGACGCCTGGTTGGTCCCACCTCCTCTACAATTTGATTGATTTTCTCTCTGAACCAATTATGTTTTCGTTCTACCCATAGAACATTTTTGTGTAAATAAAACCCCTGAAGCTCTGAGCTTTCTGAAGGTTACTGCTGGCCTGTAAGCAGCATTTATAAGTCTTAGAGCCCTGCTTCAGTTTGCCTCCTAAACAGGGTATCACTGCCATCCCCGAGAGACTGATGCTGAGATGGAAGTATCTTGAGTGTCTTAAGTTTATTATGATGTCAGCTCAAGGTCACTCCATGGCTGATGGCTTTCCTCCAGCCAGGCCTGTGCCCCGTGGTTCAGCGACTGCCCTGCCAAACGGCTCTCATGGATGCCAGTTTCATTGTATCCCCTTACCGGGCGCCAGATTGAATGTCTGTATGGAATATCCTGGGAGCGGACGGAGGTTTTTGCCATATGTGAGATCCACACACACACACACACACACACACACACACACACACACAGGCTTGTAATTATATCTTTGTGGGGACTCTCCATTCATTTCTATGGGGAAAACTCTAATCCCAACATGAGGACCTTAACCCCCACCCAGCCCTAACCTTAACCATATGTAACCAAACTAAATACAAGGCTTTTTGACATTCTTGTTTCACTGGTTTTTGTTTGCAGTCACCGATTTTTATAAAACTGAGTTTCCCCTTGTGGGGACTGAAGAAATGTCCCCACAAGGTAATAATTACCGGTGGCCAAAATAACATTTGATCATAACAATGTCATATATACATAACCCCCCCCCCCACACACACACACAGACACACACACACACACACACACACACACAAACGAGCACACAGAGCCACTGGAATAGCCGTGGAGCTACGGCATCAGTTAACTGCTGCAATTTTCCACGATCATCTCACAGCTGATGAAAAAAACCAAGATGGCGGCGTGCACCGACGCGGCGGCCCGGCGCTCTCCGTTACATTAGCATTCGTATATTCTAAAGGATGATCCAAACGTCATGTCATTGTACTTGTACAATGACAATAAAGACATCTTGTATCTTGTATTACTTTCTTTAACAAGATTCTTTACCAAGACTAAAAAAAAAGCATAGATCAACAGCTGCCCATACTTGGGAGTACCTACAGCACAGGTGACGACCCTGAAGGCCTCCATTCTGCCTGTGCTTCACAGACCTGCGGCCGCATGGTCAAATACACGTAAGAGCTACACCCCTGGAGGAAAAAGGACCCCAGCGGGACTTTTCTCATTGGTCGAACTTCAGATCACCAGTGTCCAGCCCCGCCTTATGTTTTATTCAAGCATAGTCGTCGACTTCGCAGCCGTATGACGAGTTTTGCCCCTACTAGCCCGTCCGTGTCTGTACACTCATGAAATGCTCTTTCCATAAACGTCCTGCTCATACTGACCACTATAAAGCACTTTGCCAATTGACACGTGGTCCAAAAACCTCAACCTCAAGTGCAAATGTCATAAACTATCTCACAACCCGAAAGACATTTTTTTCTTTTAATCATTTTAGACCCATAATAAAATAAGCAATCCATCCCTTTTAATTACTTGTAATTAATAATACATATAGGAGCAACAGAAACCTGGAGATAATAATTCCTCTAAGAGGTTCTCTCAGTGACCCTATCCTGGCCCTCTGGCAGACTTAAACAAAAACCTAATCAGGTACTGTAACTCAACCCTCCACTCAGCACCCCCCCCCCCACCCCAGGATTGGCAGAGCAGCGTCATGTGACATAACTGTGTCATGTGACCCAAGGTGAGTGGTGTCATCTCAGGCAGTCCTGTTCAGGGACAGTCAAGCAGAGGGGATATGGAAAGTCATACCTCGTTTCTTGTGAAGAGAAGTGGGATCTCGACCACAGGCCTCATGGCCACGTGTAGGCACTCCATCAGGACGGCTTTAGAGAGAGCGAAGAGCACAATGAAAGGGGGTTCCTGTGAAAGATCTCCATGAAAAACCCAGGAGCAGTCCTGTTATTGTAAACACTGGGAAATACAGCTCTGAACAAAAAAAAAATTAAGAGACCATAGCAACAGTTTTTGTTTCACTCACTTCTCAATTTATGGGTGTGAATTTTTTATTTTTTTTTTGCAAACTGCAACCTGGTTTTTCTCTGTTTCTCGAAGGGCCCCTTCCTTCCTTTATGGGTCTTCAGTCCTGCTTCTAGGACTCTGATATAAACTGTCCTAGCAGTGCACTTCACACCACTTAATGTTTCCCAATCTTTTTGAAGGTCACCTGATATCATCCTACAATAGACAAGAAACTGTCCGATAAGTTGATGGTCATCTCTGACGTTAGAAAGTTGCTTCTGCCCTCTACCTGGCTGGATTCTGGTCGTCCCCAGTGTCTCCTGCTTCACCTTATTCTTGTGTACTGCTATCTTAGCTCAGCATAGTTTTCTCCCTTCAGAACCATAATTAAACTAGGATTTTAAAATGCAGTTTTTAAAAAAACATGTAGAGTGGTCTCTTAATTTTTTTACCACAGCTGTGTTTAGCCATTGAGTACAACTGTCCTCAAACTAAAAGCGGACCAGTCAAAATGATGTCATTCCAGTTTTAAGTCCTGACAAGACTTGTGTCGTGACGGAATGGCATGTCAGAGATCCAAACAGATACGTTCTCTACCTGCAGAATAGACCAAGAAGACAGGGAGATGAATCGACGGGCGACTGTGACCCAGCTTCTCAAACTGTGAACAGACAGTAGACACCAAAGTGCTTGAGGGGACCTTGCACATTCTGAATTAATTACACAATCCCACTGAAAGAACGAGGTAAGCCAGACTTAATATTACCGTTTTGAAAAGAGGGCCTTTCTACATGACATCATCGAGGCACAGGACACAAGCAGGTATGAAATGTACGAGGCTACTACAGAACTCAAAAGCAAAATAACTGGCCAATCGGAACTTACCAGGGGTGTGAACCATTCAAACAGGTTCACCGCCTCGCCATCATTGATGAAGTAGGCCTGTCCACTCTGAAGCACAGTGAGATCAGCTCTTACATGCGGTCAGACACAAACAGGTGGACACACAGACCCACATGTTTATACTGTCACGTGTATTTGTATAAGTTCGTAAAAGGTGGGACAGCCACACTAACATCTGTGGTGGCATTGACCGTCTACGGCATTGATCGTTTATGGTATTGACCATCTACAGCATTGACCGTCTATGACATTGACTGTCTATGACATTGACTGTCTATGGTATTGATCGTCTACGGCATTGACCGTCTATGACATTGACCGTCCACGGCATTGACTATCTACGGCATTGACATTCTATGGCATTGACTGTCTCCCTGGTTCTCTACTTTGCTGCTTGTCCTACTAGCTGTGTAAGTCTCCTGTGCGTCTGTGGTGCTCTGGCTGTTCCGCCTCAGAGACAGCAGAGGTAGAGGAAGCCCTCACCGCCACGTAGCCCTTGCTGGGCGTCAGGCCGTCGGCAGCCAGGACGTGGGCCATGACCAAGTTGTCCACGTGCACCCAGTTGATCCGCGCCTCCTGGTTCCCAAAGCTGAAGCTGAAGAGCCGCCTTTCCACGTTCACCTGGGATCACAGACACGGCTCCCTGTGTCACACACACTCACTCGCGATGGGTCACATACACCTATGTATTACCATAAAAAGCATGGCTGCTCTTTTCGTGTAATTCGTGATCCTTAAGCCCAAATCCCTGAAACATAAACTTAAAAAAACTTATATTTGTCCTCTTAGGACACAAATACACACTCAAATATCCCCCATCACGCATGTTACCCAGACACCCACACACCTCTCACTCATTCAGCCCAAAGCCTAATCTGAGTAACATCTGGTCGTTCCGAGGCATCGGAGAGCTACATGACCCCTTCAACCATCAAAACATTTAGCTTAAATGGGGAAAACTAGGTAAATTTAAACTGAAACAGACTGATTTCGCCAAGTACAAATATGTACAGGGAATTTGTCTCAGGGGGCGGCATGGTGGTGCAGTGGTTAGCACTGTTGCCTCACACCTCTGGGACCCGGGTTCGAGTCTCCACCTGGGTCACATGTGTGTGGAGTTTGCATGTTCTCCCCATGTCATCGTGGGGTTTCCTCCGGGTACTCCGGTTTCCCCCCACAGTCCAAAAACATGCTAGGCTAATTGGAGTTACTAAATTGCCCATAGGAATGCCTGTGTGAGTGAATGGTGTGTGAGTGTGCCCTGCGATTGGCTGGCCCCCCATCCTGGGTTGTTCCCTGCCTCGTGCCCATTGCTTCCAGGATAGGCTCCGGATCCCCTGAGACTCAGTAGGATAAGTGGTTTGGAAAATGGATGGATGGATGGATGGAATTTGTCTCTGTGGATCTGGTCATGCATATTGCACACATAAATGCAGGTCTATCCATTTAACGTCCATTCATGTTAACGGCCACGGGCTAAATAATCACAGTAAAAAATAAAATCTGCGGTCAGTGTGGATCCCAGTGCGGCGATGGGGTTACTGTGCTGCATAAACAGTGCCAACTTTTCGGTAAGATATGAAACTGATTCCCTGGTCATCCGTGACTGCAAACTAAAATGCCTTTGTTTGTGTTTGTTTGCTTGTTTGTTTGTTTGTTTGTTTGTTTGTTTGGTTGGCTGGCTGGTTGGTTGGTTGGTTGCTTGCTTGCTTGCTTGGTTGGTTGGTTAGCTGGTTGGTTGGTTGGTTGGTTGCTTGGTTGCTTGGTTGCTTGGTTGGTTGGTTGCTTCGTTGCTTGGTTGCTTGGTTGGCTGGTTGGTTGGTTGGTTGGTTGGTTGGCTGGTTGGTTGGTTGCTTGCTTGGTTGCTTGGCTGGTTGGTTGGTTGGTTGGTTGGTTGCTTGCTTGCTTATCGTTAAGGTTAGGGCAGGGTCCGGGGCTAAAATTGCCAAATGTGTCCCCTATATCTAACCGGTGAATTCTCTCTTGTCCCTTCACCACATTGGCTACTGTGTAGTGAGCATGCTGGTGCAGAATGGCTGCTGTCACATCATCCGGGTGGGGGCTACACAGTGGTGGGGGTTAATGTGGCTCCCCATTGAATCTGTAAAGTGCTTTGGGTGTCTTGAAAAGCGCTATAGAAATGTAACATTCATTATCAGCTCGTTTTTCACATGGACATTGACTTCCGTACTTAACGGGATATTTAAATTCAGGTTCTATGCTGCTACGCTCCGAGCTGCTCTCGCAGTGCCGCGCGGGACACGCGCAGGGTCAGAGAAAGTGAGGTAAGTGGGGCACAGCCGCTAATCTGGGAGAGCCTCTTAGCAGCCTGTCCCATGGTGAACCCGGCCCATCTCCTGCTTACAGGGCCGGAGAGCGCGGGATATGGAGCAGGTAATGAGATCCCAGGAGCTCATTAAAACTGCATGGCCCCGAGGTACGCTCTGCCTCCCTCGACCTGGGGGGGGGGGGTCACTGCTTCCCCAGCCTGGGGGTTTGCTTAGGAGGCTAATTGCTGCAGAACCAAAGGTGGGGGGGGGGCAATACAGAGAGGCTCACCATCACCCGGTGAAGATGCCTCCTCTCCTCAGGGCCATAGATTCCTGAGGGTCGCAGCACACAAGCCTGCAGGCAGCCCCCACCTGTAAGGGAGCACACAGACACGGGCACATGGGCACATGGGCACATGGGCACACACACACACACACACACACACACACACAGACACGGGCACATGGGCACATGGGCACATGGGCACACACACACACACACACACACACACACACAGACACGGGCACATGGGCACATGGGCACACACACACACACACACACACACACAGACACGGGCACATGGGCACATGGGCACACACACACACACACACACACAGACACGGGCACATGGGCACACACACACACACAGACATGGGCACATGGGCACACACACACACACACACACACACAGACACACACACACAGACACACACACAGACACACACACAGACATGGGCACATGGGCACACACACACACACACACACACACACACACACACAGACACGGGCACATGGGCAAATGGGCACACACACACACACACACACACAGACACGGGCACATGGGCACACACACACACACAGACATGGGCACATGGGCACACACACACACACACACACACACAGACACACACACACAGACACACACACAGACACGGGCACATGGGCACATGGGCACACACAGACACACACACACACAGACACACACACACACAGACACACACACACACACGGGCACATACACAGACACACACACACACAGACACACACACAGACACACACACACACGGGCACATACACAGACACACACACACACAGACACACACACACACAGACACACACACACAGACACACACACACACAGACACACACACACACACACACACACACACAGACACACACACACACAGACACACACACACACAGACACACACACACAGACACACACACACACAGACACACACACACAGACACACACACACACAGACACACACACACACAGACACACACACACACGGGCACATACACACACGCACATACACACATACAAACATGTTTATATTCATATCTCTGCGGGGACTGTCCATTCATGTAAAGAACCCTAATCCCAACTATGACAACCTTTACCGCCACCCAGCCATAACCTTAACCAAAAGTAACCAAAATACAAGACTATTTTTAGTTTTTTTGATTGCAGTCCAAGATTTATATAAAATTGAGTTTCTCCTTGTGGGGACTGACATAATGTCCCCATGTGGTCAAAATTTTTTTTTATCACGTTGTGGGGACATTTGGTCCCTATAATGTAATATGAACATAACCCAGACAAAGACAGATATGTGGAACAAAATTTCCAAAACTCAGCCCATTTTTCGTTGTTTTTGAGGCGAGACCACTAATGACCTAAAGTCCGGCTTCCTCATCAATTGTCATAGTACTGGGAACCAAAACCCAGTCACTCCTCATATAATAGAATGACGACTTTTCCTTTCATTTCCAAAATTTCTAAAGTCCACGGATATCTTCTTGGAAACGTATCCCATGGATTGAGCAAGTCAGAGCAATATTCAGAGTATTAAGCGAATCTGAATAAATATAAGAATAGTTTTAAAATGGCTTTGGGTAGAAGTGACTGATCCAAGCCAAGCCAAGCATTAAACATCATCTCTATTAACAGTCAGATTCTAGCTCAAACAAGCTATTTGACTGATGGTACTATGTGTACTGATTTTAATGAATGTACAAATACTGACTGAACAGCTTGCTAAACAAAATGGTGTTCTAAATGAAAAGATGGGCTTGATAGATTATGTATGGATGTCCGACTGGGCATTTACATGGAAGTGTTTCCATTCGTTCTTCCTGTTTCCTGACCGACCCATAGCGTCACTTGTGTGAGTATGGATATCTCTCAAACGCCTGGCATCCGGTATCAAGTTGATGTACTACCCCTATTGTACCATCCAATGCTGCTCTAAATTTAAACCGGTATCAGGAGGTCTTTGCATATTGGATTGCAACCCGAACAGTAGATGTGCTGTTACGCAAGTCACTCATTGAAGATGACAGTGCTGGCAGGCCAAGCCACCTCATAATGGGGACCCAAGCGGCCACTGTCACTACGGGCACACCACTGCTCACATATGCCAACAGTGCCAGCCGTAATCACAGCACATACACCTCCCACACTCCTTCAGTTGGTGATCCACATCTCCCACACGCAGAGCCTAGGGGGTTCCACATCTCCCACACGCAGAGCCTTGGGGATCCACATCTCCCACACACAGAGCCTTGGGGGGTCCACATCTCCCACACACAGAGCCTTGGGGGGTCCACATCTCCCACACACAGAGCCTTGGGGGGTCCACATCTCCCACACAGAGAGCCTTGGGGATCCACATCTCCCACACAGAGAGCCTTGGGGATTCACATCTCCCTCACAGAGAGCCTTGGGGGGTCCACATCTCCCACACACAGAGCCTTGGGGGGTCCACATCTCCCACACACAGAGCCTTGGGGGTCCACATTTCCCACACACAGAGCCTTGGGGGGTCCACATCTCCCTCACAGAGAGCCTTGGGGATCCACATCTCCCACACACAGAGCCTTGAGGGGTCCACATCTCCCACACACAGAGCCTTGGGGATCCATATCTTCCACACGCAGAACCATGCACACTGTGGGTTTACCTTTCAGAGGATGGCCATTGGCTTCCAGCACCATGGCCTCGGCGATTGCCTTGGTTCGGGAGTAGTGGTCTATGTGCTGAGGTTGGGTAGAGAAACCAGTGTTAGTTGCATGTTTGGTGGTAATTCACCACCTTTTATGAGCCAAGTTTGCTGCGGTGATGTTATAAGTACTGCAAGTTAACTTAAAAAGTCCAGGTGATGGGATTCTGAGTATCCCGGGCAATGTGTGTCTAGGTGCACCACACACTCCAGTCATAGCATTTCATATTAACGTATTATCCATCCATTTTCCAAACCGCTTATCCTACTGGGTCGCGGGGGGTCCGGAGCCTATCCCGGAAGCAATGGGCACGAGGCAGGGAACAATGCCGTCACAGGTATTGCTGCATTAACATAATGCTAAAAGCAGGAACTTATCAAATCTTAGTAGACCATGTTTTAAGCAATGGCCTTTGGTTAATATGCTGGTAAAGTTGTTAAACAGTTTGTGTCCTATGTACACTATTCAACTGTTGCACCAGTTACATATTCAATTGTCCAATATATATTTAACATTTTTGATTGTTTATAAACATTTCCGCCCAATATTCGTGTAGTAATTTATTACTACTAGTGTAATACCAAAAATGCTAGGTGTTTCCACAATTTTGGCCACCAGTGTATCATATGCCGGTTTGGAATGAAATATTGTGATACGGTCGGATTTATAAGAGAACTTTTTGAGTTAAGATTATTGAATTTATAAGAGAAAATTTTGATTTAGGACAAGTAAAATGGTGTGCATCAGAATACAGGAATTATTATTAACAAGGTTATTGTTTGGGTAGTTCTGTTTATGAAGAGCAATTCGCAAAACAGAATATTATAGTGGAATGTAACCTAGGAGGTTTCTGCATATGCAATATCACCAGTTCAGAAACATATATTACAGGAGGAACATTCCATATAAGAAAATGGTGTCAATATTAGTACACATTCCCTGTCAGAATCATCATAATTTCTCTTTTATTTTATGGGATGCCCGCACAGTTTTTGTTATGGAGAAATTAATATTCTAGACATCCAAACAAGGGCGATGCTAGAGGAAAAATTATTTTTGAAGGGGGCTGAGACAAAAAATAATATAAACTGGGTATAGGACCGCCTATGCATCAGACTTACCATGTCCAAAGGTACATACGGCACAGAGTCTTCATCGCCCTCCTCTATTGGCAGTCCAGCAAAGGCTACATTCACTGTGCTGGTGTACACCAGCCTGGAGACTCCCCGCTCCAAGCAAGCTGCAAGAAATAGACATAGGTCAGCACATCACTGCACAGGAAAACACAAGCTGCCTCACATCTCTGCACAGGAAAACACAAGCTGCCTCACATCTCTGCACAGGAAAACACAAACTGCCTCACATCTCTCCACTGGCAAACAGAAGCTGTCTCACATCTCTGCACAGGCAAACACAAACTGCCTCACATCTCTCCACTGGCAAACAGAAGCTGTCTCACATCTCTGCACAGGCAAACACAAACTGCCTCACATCTCTCCACTGGCAAACAGAAGCTGTCTCACATCTCTGCACAGGCAAACACAAGCTGCCTCACATCTCTCCACTGGCAAGCACAAGCTGCCTGAAATCTCTCCACTGGCAAACACAAGCTGCTTCACATCTCTGCATAAACGAGAGACGACTAATATTTATGTACAGGCTAACACAGGCTACTTCACATCTCTCCACAGACAAAGGAGAGCAAATGTATATTTCTGCACATACCAACAAAGGCCAGTTCAGATCTCTACAAAGACAAACACAGCCTCCCTTGTATTTCTACACAGGCAAACCCAGCCTCCCTTGCATTTCTACACAGGCAAACACAGTCTCCCTCGCATTTTCTACACAGGCAAACACAGCCTCCCTCGCATTTCTACATAGGCAAACACAGTCTCCCTCGCATTTCTACACAGGCAAACACAGCCTCCCTCGCATTTCTACATAAGCAAATCCAGACAACCTCACATTTCTACACAGGCAATCACAAGGAAACTGACATCTCTGCAGAAGGTATTCCTGAGTAAAGCACTACAATAACCATCCATAATGGTTTTACAACGAGAAATAAATACCCTTGATGACATTGCTTGTCCCGCCAACATTGATAGACTCAATTTGCTCTTTCTTCAGCTGCAGAACACAGAAAATAAATTTGCACAGGTCATTATACACTTGGGACATCATTAATGTAAATATGTACCATGAATAATGTGTGAGCACTTCAGCAACGACATGAAATCCTTTATCACATCATTTTTGTCACAATAATGTCAATTCGTGCTGTAATTATATTAACAAAAAGACGGTTTACATTATGCAGAAATTCTTTAATGAAAACACTGTGCCCAACAGACAAGGAGGAGAAGGATTCAGTAATATCATCTTTATTCGGCTTTATTACTCATGTCACAGGTGAGGGGCCACATTGTTACACATCATATTATCAACAGCAGAGATTCCACCGTGACCTTGTACTAGTAAAAAGTCAACGGGGTGAGGATGGAATATCACACCATCTGTCATCATTAAAACATAACAGATGAGGAAATTCCTTGATTATTCCTTGTCCGGTTTACCTGCTCAGGTCCCGACATTCCATAGGACGCCACGTGGAAGATGCAGTCAACAGCCTGGCACACTTCCATCAGAGAATCAAAGTCCCGTACGTCCCCCTGAGAAAAGTAAGAGGTGTCACATCCATGGCCCCTGAAGACGGGAAGCTTAAATCTTGCTGTCTTCGTGTTTCCCACCCTGTTCAGGTTTTAGGCTCAATGCTCAACACCAAGTCAAGTCAACAGGATTGTGTGTGTTCAGGGGTTTCCTCTGTTCTGTGTTTTTCTCCATTCGCTGCCCCTGGGCACCCTGCCCGTTTGCTTCTGACGGGACTTTGATTAAGCAGGCTGATGGATTCGGACCCAAAGGCTTTTTAGAGGCGAAAAGAGTCACCGTGAGACAGGATGGCGGGGAAATGCGAGTGGCTGAGTTACCTGGTGGAAAGCGACGCCTTCGGGGGTGTCCCAGCGCGGTCGGACAATGTCCAGCAGGATGACCGAGTGTCCGGCTTCAGCTAGGGCCCGACCCAACCTGTGGCCGAAATAGCCGGCCCCCCCCGTCACCAGGACCTTGGACGCCACCCCCCGCCTGATGTCGCTGCCCGTGGTGTCGCTCGCCGCACAGGCCCGCGTCTGGCGCCACTCTGCTACATTTCCGTTGACTTTGTACTGAGTGCCGTTAGCCCAGAGCGCGTGCCCGTTAGCCTGACCCGTACACGCACTTCCGTTCTGCTCCAGGGCACAGGGGCTCGGCGGCCTGTGGGCCGCCCTCTCCTCATGCATCCTCCGCGCAGGTCCTGCGACTGTAGGATTAGACCGCAATAAATCAATACTATGCACCAGGATAAAAACATAGACAAGGTCAGCGTGATCTACCAGCCATTCACTCAGATCTGTGCTGTGCAAAAACTGATGTTTGAACTGGGGGGGGGAGGTACTTCAGTACCTCAAAAAGTTGGACACTTTCAGTTACTCGGCAAAAAAGGGTCGATATTCTGCCACCCGTAGCCCCCCCCCCCCCTCATCCTCACATGCCTGACCCATATAAATGCATTTGTATCAAAAATATTGAATACGTTTTCAATTCAACTCAATGCAGTTCAATTTACTGTCATTAACAATTGTGCCTCAATGCATTATTATTGCACATTGATATATTCAACACACGGCACGTTCTCAAATGTAACTTTACAAGGCAATTTCATTTTATTGAGCTTAATATGCTCAAGTGGCATTTTTACCTGAACAGTACCGAGTGCAATTGCACCCTCTGCACCCGCGCTATAAAATCGCTTACGTTTTTACTGCCATTTTGATACTACATGATGAGTCCCAGGAAAAACGTCTGCAATATAAATTATCTAAAATTTCAACATTTATTGAACACTTAGTTACATATGTCTATGCAATTTATTTTATTAGAAAAGCAATTACTAAACAATTACTAGACTCGCATCTCAATTGTGCACCATCTGTAAAAATGTAATTATATAGGCATAATTTAAATTATATAAAGAACACAGTACAATTTATCTATAATTAAAATAATGGTAAACTACTTATATTGTTAGAAAGAATAATTAGTTCTCTTATGAACGCACATATTTAATTTGATTCAAACATGCATCCTTCGCACGTACCCCGGCTCAAAGGTTGTATTCATCCTGCGTTTGAGAGGCAGTAATACATCTCTGATCCGTATGGTCAGCTCTCTCGTCACACTATTAGCCGTCGGCTAATCCTTGGACAGTATTATTAATTCATAAACAGGCACCACCAAACAGGCATAAACTTTCCCCACATTAATGCATCACGCGTGAAATTAATTAGTCTTTGCTATCAATTACAAGCACGCTTTACTTATTCATATTTGCAATGCAATTTTGCAATGCAATGCAATTTTATTTATATAGCGCATTATCACAATATTACATTGTCTCAATGCGCTTTACATTTCTGCCACGTAAAGACCCCCCAGTGAGTAAGCCAAAGGCAACGGTGGCAAGGAAAAACTCCCTAAGAGGAAGAAACCTTGGGAGGAACCAGACCCAAAGGGGGGGCCCATCCTCCAGGGGCCGGCAGAAGAGTCAAACAAAACAAGATTATATAATTTAAGATAATAAAATTTCAACTGCAGTAAACAGAAATTAATAATTATACGCTTTCTTGGCCTTTTTGATATTTTCAAAAACATTTCTTTGCACATCTTCCAACTGCGGAATATATACATATAACAATAAAAAAATCCAGGAAAAATTACTGCACTTTCATAAGTGTCATATGTTACTGCGATTAACCTAATAGAAAAATCCAGATTAAAACGTACAATCTCGAAGAACTGCTGTTCAGTCCCTCTGTTCCACATTATATGACATGAACTACCTACCAAAAATCTTCCGCTTCATCAATTTAAATTCTCTTTTTGAATGACCATTTTAATGTAACTAACTTTTTATTACGTTGTTAAATGATACATTGTAATTGTAATTTTTTTTTTTTCAGAATTAAGTGAGGTACTCATTTTAAAATGTGGCAGCAATTACAGCAGTCAACGTTTTTGGTTGAATTAAACATTTCATTGTATATGTGATCGACACAATGTCTGCAGTAACGAATGCATCAGAAGTTCCATTCAATTACTCATTTGCGTCAATATATTAAGATTCTTAATATAACATCACAGTTATTACGTTACCCTCCTGCGTCCTTCTACAAATTCACTTCCGACTCACTGCGTCGGACAGCCTTGAATACCCCAGGCTTTCCGAAGGGGTCTCCGATGCTGCTCGCTACCTGTCAATCACCTGTAGCTTTGCGTTCTCTCTTATAACTCCCTTACCGTATATCATGGAGAAGCCACGCATCTCACGTATCGTTGGTGTAGCTTGTCACAAATCTTTCATTCCTGTCCTAATTTCAGCACAAGAAATCAACTTGTTTGAGTATATTTGTGACATTAGATGATCATTAAGAAGCATTAGGCTATAAAACGGCTGTAAAACTGTGCGATAAATTGGTATTTCTGGCGGCTCAAAGTAATGTAACTGTTACATTTGTCTCCCGATTCCCAATATTTGGAAAGAGATGCAAATTACAACCATCGTAACATCAGTACCTGTAATAATATGAGAATCCATTAAGTGTTTGAATAGAGGACAGCATTTATTAATAATACGGAGCAATACAGACAGCCCTCGTGCATTCGCGCTTTGTGACTCGCGAATTCACAGATCCGCGAACATTTTATTCTGTATTTTATTAAATATTTTTAATGTGTGTATGTATTTTTGTTCTCTCTCTTTTTCGTGGTTAGCCACACATAGTATTTTTACAACTTATTTCTGTACGTCTTTACGTAATTTTTAATTGATTGAATACCTGTACCCTGTACGTACAGTACATGTTTCCTTTACCTATTTTATTGAGTTGTACCTTGGTTACGTATATGACTCCTGTCAACAAGTTTGCAGTCCTGTTCGTTTATTCATAATGTTACCCCTTACTATGAATGCAAAAGAAATCGGCAGCCAATGCCGTGTTCTATGACTTAGTAGGGGTAACATTAGTATACTGTACTGTAAAAGTGCTAGTGTGACAAATATCCGTTAGGCGATATTGTGCTTTATTTTTACATCAAACATTTGTTTTTTTTAGTTATTGTATTAAGCTAACTTTTAAATGAAATTAAAGTGTTTCGCCAGCATATTTAGAGTTTTAACTATAGAATTAAGTACATATTACCATTTTTAGTGACTCTACCAAACATTCGCGAATCATCCTCTTTCGCGACGGGTTCTGGAACCAAACCTCGCGAATCTCCGAGGTCTAACTGTATAAGAAACTGGACACACTGAGCCAGCTTGCTAACACACACTCTTTATTCCAGCTGTTTATGAATGATATATCTTCGCAGGCATGGTGAATAAATGTCCAGTTTCTGAATTATTTTCGTGACGTGAATTTTGCCCTTTCATCAGGGGAGCCCGGTGTACGGGACGCTCTGCTCACACAGGTCATGTTTTGTTTTATTATTTCAGGTATTGAGAAGTTTTCGTTTCAATGACGTAAAACCTGCTGGAAGTGTATTTGCTGAATTCGAATGCAAGCTGAACTGTGGCGCTGTCTGTTTTGTCTAGCAAAAGAAGGGAGGCATTGATTAACGTATGTGTTAAACATGTATTAATTATAAAAAGGTTATGGATAATTCTATGCTTTTTATGTATGTGTAGGTAAATATTTTTTTTTTGTTATGTTAAAAGTCCAAAAAGGTGAGGAGGGGAAAAAGCTGCCCTAACATGGCCGGAGGGGAGCCCGGTGTACGGGAAGCTCTGCTCACGCAGCTCATGTTTTCTGTTATTACTTCAGCGCTTGAGCAATAAAACACCTGAGACTCAGACCCGTGTCCAGTCCCTTACTTGCGGCAGAACTCAACGCAGAGGGGACAAGCCACGCGGCACGTGGGGAAGGGTTACATTGGTGTCATGACTCGGATTCTACAAGTATCGACGTCATCTCGATCGCCGTGGGAATCTCATCTCCTTCACCATTATTCCAAGTTGGTCACAACAGTAATGTGTGGAACACCTGATGTGCTGGGACAACTAATCAGGTTGAGTAGGACTTTAAAGGGTCGACAGTGCAAATTGTATGACAGTTATTTTTTTTTTTTTTGAGAGTTTGTACCTAGTTTGTACCTCCGGTCGCCCAGAGGAAGATGGGGGTATACCCTTCCGAGTCTAGGTTCCTCTCAAGGTTTCTTCCTGCTAGAGGGAGTTTTTCCTTGCCACTGTCGCCTCAGGCTTGCTTGGTGGGGTTCTGGCCGGTTAAATGTAAAGTGCTTTGTTGTTAAAAGTGCTACATAAATAAAATTGAATTGAATTGAATTGAATTGAATTGAATTGAATTGAATTGAATTGAATTTAATTTAATTGAATAGTTTATTGTCATGGAATCGGTAGTGAGTTCAGAGGGAACTGGTGTTTATGAGGGAGAAGCCCCACTTATGGGAATTTTTCGAGAGGGTGGTTTCACAGAGATGGGGTTCAGACACCTAAGGTAGATAGGTTGAATACCCACAGGTTTTGTTCCACTTGTGCCCGGGGTCCTTCCAGTGGATTACAAACCCCACCAGCAGTACCTTGAACTGAGCACCCTTATTTCAGAGCTGACTAATCAGATTGGTCAGTCTATTGTAGCACAACTACAGTGTGATAGGAGAGACAATGAACCAATGTCAGACAGACAGAGCAGAATCCCACTGAATTGAATTTGTCTGGGGTGAGACTTGTCATGCAGTCAGATGTCAGAGAGCCTCCAGTTTTCAGGAGTGACAGCAGTGATAAGTGCTGTGTCCGTGAATGGGTAGAAATGGCAGAGACATATCTCGCGAAAAGTAATACACCATCAGTGATAAGAGATTTTACGTAGGCTAATGGGCAAAGCTAAGGATGTGGTGAAGGTCCCATTGCGTAACAACCCATCACTTAACCATATCCAGAGTCCAGCACTGATCTTTGATATCCTGAAACAGCACTTTGGTGATTTAACCTATTCCTGCATGCCAATGGCGGACTTTTACAACACTAAACCACTACCGCATGAGGGAGTGATGGAATGCTGCCTTAAATTAAATAATGCTATTGACATTGCTGATGAATGCTTATGGAGGCAGGGACGGTCTGTTGAGGATCCAGGACGTGACGTGTCAGTGATGTTCATCAAGTATTGTCCAGACCCTATACTCTTTAACAGGCTTAGCGTTAAGGCAGCTGAAGAGTGAACAACCGCCGAAGTTCAGGAACGCACTGACAGCTATCGGCGTGAACTCAGAGCGCAGACTCAGAACGTTCCTCCAGCTGCGCGGAGACATTCTATCAGCCACAACCAGACTGTCATTATCCCATGAGGCAGAGACGCCACAATCAGAGCAGGTCAGTTCAGCCTCCCAGTTCACATCAACTCAGCTCACCCAACGCCCAGTGTCTTCTGTGGCTACTCAGCCCACCACAGAATCAGCTAATAGCCAACCTGCTCTGACCGCCACACCAGCATTTCATATAAATGGGCTACATTCTCCAATCGGCTTACTGGATCACATTATATCACAGCAGAATGTGCAGGCAGCAGCCCCAGTGCAGACATTATCACAGAGGGTCACCTCAGGGTCTTTCCATAAGAACAACTGCCAGGTTTGTGGTGATGCCAGTCATTCCACGCTTATGCACTGCAGGAGAGAGAATTTATGTCTTTGGTGCTTCACCCCTGGTCACTGGAAGAAAGACTGTGACAGACGTAGATGGAGACAGATGGGCCACGCTAACACCAGCCAGGGTCATGCTTCAGAAAACTAGGACAACCATACTTGGAGAAGGGCAGTGTAGGATGTGGACAAAAAACCCTTAAAGATGAGTTAGATCTTGAGCTTCTTGATGTTAACATCTGTTCAGCCATTCCAGAAGGATATCAAGTCGTGGTTCAGGGGTCTGGAGAGGTACTTGCCTTCAGTGAATTGTTCTACACTCAGGTGGTAGTGAATGACAAGGTTGAATTGTAGGGCATGTTGGATTGTGGGTCCATGGCTTGTACTATGAGTGAGGTGGCTGAAAGTTCACTCAGAGAAGCTGGAGCTCTTGTGGGAGAACCTCAGTCAGCAGAAAACATTATGCTTGTTGGATGTGGGGGTACTCCGGTTTCCCCCCACAGTCCAAAGACATGCTGAGGCTAATTGGAGTTGCTAAATTGCCCGTAGGAGTGCGTGTGTGAGTGAGTGGTGTGAGAGTGTGCCCTGCGATGGGCTGGCCCCCCATCCTGGGTTGTTCCCTGCCTCGTGCCCATTGCTTCCGCGATAGGCTCCGGACCCCCTGCGACTCAGTAGGATAAGCGGTTTGGAAAATGGATGGATGGATGGATGGATGGATGGATGTAGGGGAAAACAGACTCATCTCAAGTGCATATATGACTTAACACTGACTGTTCATGGAGTGAAATGCATTGTCCCTATCTTAGTAGTGTCCGGGCAGTGTGACGAGCTCATTCTTGGTTCAAATGTTCTCAAGCATCTGATACATGTTATGAAGAGCAATGATGACTACTGGAAGTTTGTATCTGTGGGATGTAGACACTCGTTCCTTGACTATGAGCATTTCTTGGATGTTATGTCGTGCACCATCAGATGGAGGGACAGCGAGGTTCCTTGCAAGGTTGGCACAGTGAAGCTGCCTCATGCAGTCACACTACTTCCCCAGTGTGAACATCTAGTGTGGGGCAAGTTGTCCAGCAGTGTGCCAGTGTCTCCGGGTAGCACGATTATCATGGTGCCTAGTACTTCTAGGTCCAGAACGAGGGACATTCTTGCTGGACAGACTATCACACCGATGTGGGGAGACCAGTGGGTGCCGGTGAAGATGGTTAATCTTTCATCGAGACCAGTCGTTCTAAAGAGGAACTCACCGATGTTTCACCTTGTGTTGCAGTGGAGGACTATGACATCCAGTAGAGCTCCTGTAAGATGGTGGGAAGGAAGCAGGAACGTGTGCTAGCTGCCACTGAGGTGAACTTTAAGTCTTGCAGTCCTTGAGGGCCAATGCCTTCTTCAGCACAATGGACTCGACTTCTGGGTTCTACAACATCCCCATGTGCGAGAAGGTAACAAGTACACTGCCTTCACAGCACCTGCTGGTTTGTATGAGTACAATAGACTGCAAGGGCTCTGCAACAGTCCAGCATCATTTATGCGCATGATGTTGAGTATTTTTGGGGATCTCAGCTTTGCCAGTCTGCCTTGTTACTTGGACAACCTTCTTGTTTTTGCTCCCACTGAAAAAGAAGCCTTGAATCTTATCCGAATGCGCAGACAAGACTCTGATCAGGTTACGATGCGGAGCAGAGTAGTCACAAGAGTCAGTAGGCTTATAGAATATATGGTCCAAAAACCCATTGTGTGGGGTCTCTTATCATTGCAGAAAACTCAGCCTGTAGCATAAGGGGTTTTCATGTAAGACTTCATCAGCTTGAATTTCAGGGGACCAAGTAAAATGGGGTGTAGACCGCACCTTAGTGTTCTTGAAGGGTAGGAGGCGTGATCAGCCTTCCCTACTGCTTTAAATCTGTTTGACGGATAGTTTCCTAATTGAACCATGAGATGAGATCTTTTGTGTGAACTGGTCCAGAGAGATTGGGGAGTTTGTCATCAGACCTTGTGGGTGTTGCAGAGAGTCTCAGGAGTGGAATGGTTTTGGGCGAAATTCAAGGAAGGGTGATTGCAGCAGTTGTTAAAATGCGATTCATAAATTCATCAAAACATTCACACTTATTATAGTATATAGATACTTTATTGTATCTTTTTAATCTCCTGCCTGTATGTTTCTGAGTCTGTGTGTGTGGGCGCGTTCCGGGGGGGGGGGGGGGGGGGGGGGGTGGTAACGCCAGCACGTGTGTGAATGTGCATGCACTGGTAAAAAGCTCTCGTAACGTGTCCGGAGGTAAGTCGTTCATGTTACGCTCAAGTGGATTAAATATGGATTAAAAATTCAATTCGAGGACGAACCAAGCTATTGTTTTGTTCTGTGTAACGCCTGTTTGGTTTTGTATGAATCCTGCAGCAAATTGGTTTTGTCTCGACGGTAGCATATTAGCGTGCTAGCTTATTGGCATGCTAAGGAGATGGTGCGGTTCCACGTTCGTGACGTGCATTTTGCCCTTTCATCAGGGGAGCCCGGTGTACGGGACGCTCTGCTCACACAGGTCATGTTCTGTTTTATTATTTCAGGTATGGAGAAGTTTTCGTTTCAATGACGTAAAACCTGCTGGAAGGTTATTTGCTGAATTCGAACTGTGGCGCTGTCTGTTTTGACTAGCAAAAGAAGGGAGGCATTGATTAACGTATTAAATATGTGGTAAACATGTATTAATTATAAAAAGGTTATGGATAATTATATGGTTTTATGTATGTGTAGGTAAATATGCATGCTAATGTTTGCATTTGTTATATAAGAATTTCAAATGATTTATTTAACTGATCAATTCGTTATTTTTTTTGTTTGTACCTGAAATTATTTAACCAGATTGTTTTTTTATTTTGTTATGTTAAAAGTGCAAAAAGGTGAGGAGGGGAAAAAGCTGCCCTAACATGGCCGGAGGGGAGCCCGGTGTACGGGAAGCTCTGCTCACGCAGCTCATGTTTTCTGTTATTACTTCAGCGCTTGAGCAATAAAACACCTGAGACTCAGACTCGTGTCCAGTCCCTTACTTACGGCAGAACTCAACGCAGAGGGGATAAGCGGCATTTGGCTTCTGGTTAAGCGGTTTCTGCGCTGGAGGCTTCATGATCCCAGTGGACCAGCATTCCACCGCTGGTGTGCCGCTGGTGTCTTTGACGGTTCTCACATGCATCGTTTGTTTGTGTTCTCACATGTAGGTTCCCCGGTTCCTGTTTAGCAGCCCGCTGCATCGGAGTCCGCCTTCTGCTTTACCCCTTCCCGGAGCCGTCCATCCAGGCAGCCCAAGCCACCCTTGTTCCCCATTTCCAGGACTGCTGGAACGGTTGGTCTCAGGGGCCAGAAGACCTGCCATGATGGGCGTTCTGCCCAGGTTGAGGTGTTCTCTCACAGACTTCGTATAAACCTGTTTAATCTGTATGATCCGAGTCAAGACAACAGTTGGGTTTCGTATGTTAAATTTCCTTTTACTGTATTTGTAAAATCTTAGTTTTCCGGAGATTGCTGGACCTCGGTCATTCCTCGATTCTGTTTCGCCAGGACGATCCGTCTGTTAAAACAGAAGAATGAAATGTCGGGGCTTTCAGTCTGAACGCTGCACAAAAAGTTTTGGTTCAGCGCAAAAAGTAGGTGTGGTTCTCAAAACACTCTCTTGCCATTTCGTTGTTGCCCCAGATTGTGGTCAGTCACAACACTGCATATTTCACACACTAGAAGACGGTAAACTTGCGCCATAAAGCTCTGGGAACTCAGACATGGACAATACAAGTTTCTCATCCATTATGATTTCTCTGACCGGCTCGATTCCTTGTTTCTATTGGTTGTGCGGCACAGTGCGTAGCGGTCAAAGTTCAAGAGAGTTGACCTGTGACCACTTGCGTTCACACGCTCGCCAGGCAGCATGCTGTGGCGTGTCTGTGCTACTCTTGCGCTTGGCTCAGCGCACCGCAAAACCATTCTTGCGCCACGCAAGCCATATAAAACCATGGGTTTCAGAGAACGCATGCTGTGTTCAGTTTGAACGAAATAAAAGACTCATTCAGGATACATCTTTAAATCAGTATACAAAGAAGCATTTTAGTTTTTATGTTATTTCTGGCTTGAAATCACCGTTCTGTGTTTCTCATGGTTGAAGCTAGATAGTCCTCCTAGTGACATCACCACCAAGACAGTGACATAAGGACCAACCTGAACACCTCTGCTTGTGCGCGGAATTGCTTCACTTTGTCTATTTCCTCTGCCAGTTTCTTCAGATCGTCACCTTCAAAAGCTGGTAGCGCTAAAAGCTAACAACCAAGGCATCAAATAAAATAACAGATCTTTTGTAGTTTCGGTCAGTCAGGTTAACACAACATCAGTACAGTCACTGTGACCAGAACCTGCCACTTACATCCTGGTCACTGTGGCTTTCCTGTAGCATTGTCTTGGTTGCCTGGATGTCACTGTTGCCCTGGTAACGGTGGAAACGACCTCCTGTTCGCTTGGCGAGTCTCTTAAGAAAGTCATTGGCTGTGCTGTCAGGATAATTATTTGGGAAACCAAAAATTAATACCATCAAGGAAAAGTATGAAGAGAGCAAAGCATGGTGGGCAAAGCAACATTACCTATCAGAGCAGAGAAGCGAGACTGTGTGGATGGTGAAACGTCTCCCCACTATCCGACTCGCTACCTCCTCCAGTACCAGACTGCAGCTGGAGTCGGGCTTTCCATCACTCAGCAGGTAGCATCCCAGGAAATCTCCAAGGCCAATGGCCACCTTGGCCACATGGACAAAATCCAGAGGTCAACATGAGTACTGGACGTGTTAATACACATGTAGAATCAATACCTCCAGTCATAGTGATGAACAGCGATAATTCTGAACGAGGGCCATGAACACGAATGGTGATAATCAAACACTGTGTGCCATGATTCATTAATGATGAGCAAACATGAGATCAGCATTTCACTTGTGTTATTCCTGACTTGTTCCTTCAGTAGTTTCTTCAGTAGTTCACAAAAGGTTTACAGAATTTGATATAGCACTGGGATACAGTCCCTCAAAGTCACACCCGTGATTTAGAACTAGCTCAGGCTCAGGTTGAGTTTGCTCACACTGTCGTGCCACATTGGTGTCATTCGTATCCGAGTGGTTTACAGAATTAACCTGCAGGGCCTCCAGCAGGCAGGTTCCTCCATAAGCAGAGAGCTGAGAGAGCCAACGCACAGCGTCCTGACAGGCCTCCTGAGATGCCTCGACCAAGGTGGAGCGCCACGCCCTGACCACATCCGAGAAGGCCAGCAGGGTGAACCTACAGCATGCACAGGCTGCTCTCAGTGGACATCAAACCCACGTCAATATCGAAAAACGTGCCCATAGTGGATCTTCGCTAAAGTCCCAGAACCAGTCACCCAACCAAGGACAGGCATCCATCGACTTATGTCCAGGTTTTGTCAACCTGGATGCATCTTGATCATTTTCAGAGAGAGATCAAACATCCTGTATAGCAGTGTTTGCCAATCCGGCCCTCGGCATCCCGACAGCGCCTCCCTCAGGACCAGATTGGGAAACACTGTTGTATAACATAAGTCACAATATCACAAACCTTTAACTAAACCTTTGTTTTGGTTCTTGACACATGTTAAAAAATGCCCATTAACGTCCACTACATCTGTTTCAGGATCTCTTGATCAATTTTATTGAGGCTGTTATGGGACACAAGTTACTTGATAGGATATAAATCGATAGGTGACTAACAGTTAACCTACATATAGTATCGATTCCATTGTTTTCAAATTACTTTCATAGTGTGATACCAGACAGTGATTGTGACATTGTAAATAAGCAGGAAATGGTTCATTTTGATTGAATACAATCAGTGAGATGCAAAAGGCTTGTTTTGCCAGCCCTATGGATCAAATTATTCCCTCATTTTTACTTTTACTTTTCTTTAAACAAGGAACTTTCAAGGTTTCAGGAGGGTGCAGGTTAAGGTTGTGCTATATTGTCAGCATTAAGGTTATGACCTTAATTTAAAAGGCCAGTCTTTCTCTTACCTCACACCTCTCTGGTGGAGCTGATCCCAGATCAGAGACTCAAGCTCCTTCCTCACATCATCCAGGCAGGAGGCCATTGACCCAGATGTGTCCAGGAGAATGCATACGTCATGCTCCAGGATGGAGCCGAACATGCACCTGCTGCCTGAGAACGCAAACAGCGGGGTGCTGGATTTAAATTAATGAAGGAGGCTTCGACATGTTTCCTGGCCTCATCTCTAAAGTGCGGGGTGGGCCACAGGAGTCTCTGAAGGGGCTGGGGGACGGGGTGTTAAGCTGTAAATATTGGCTTATTTGCAACGACCATTATGGTTGGAATCTGTTTGACTTTGGGGTGGGGCAAGTTCACGATTGGATGAGCCTACAGTGGGCGTCGCCAAAGAGTAAAAGCAGCAGCCTACCGGAAAGAAGCCAGAGCAGCCTTCGAGCATATCGCCGCAGAAGCTTCTCTGTCTGCGTGAGGTACTGAGCAAGTTCCCCTGAGGTCAGCTGCAGGTGCTTCACTACACCCTGCCCCCAGGAGGGAGGACAGACACCCCCAGTAAGCAGACCTTCACAGTGGCAAAGAGAACAGAGCTCCACGGAGACTACCAGCATGTTAGCGTACAGGATACCGTCACAGAGCATCCTACGGAAGACGATGATGTAACAACGGAGACCGTGAACATGATCATATGAGCAAGCGTCCATGTGCCACCGGGTTGAGTTTTTTGCGCACTTCACTGAATAACATGTTTCTTAAAGATTATTTTATTCATCAGTTCCCATTGAGTAGGGCAGTGTTTCTCAAACCCGGCCTTGGGGACCCCCCCCCCCCCCGACGGTCCAGGTTTCCGCTCTTTCCTGATTCTCTGGGAGTTGGGACAGAGCAAAAACATTGACCGTCCAGGGGTCCCCGAGGACCGGATCGAGAATCACTGGAATAAGGATTTACTGCACATGCTGTTCTGCTTCGGAGTACAGACACGAAACCCGATGCTTGTGGTCTCACTCACATTGATTTGGACGCTGGGGAAGACGGAGCAGTACTGGGGGGACGTGCCCCTTTGGGCCACTGCTTTCTTGTTATGGGTGCAGTCTGGCCCAGAAGCCAGCTTGTGAAGGTCCAGCTTTAGCGGCCTAACTCCAAAAATTTTTAGCCACTAATTCACAGGCATATACAAAAAAAGAAAAGACCAAAAAAGACCAGAGTTAAGAGATGACTGAGGGAAAATAAATAAAACAGGGACAAGTCTATCTGGGGCATACTGTACCTGTTTGGTTGAGCAAACGTCTTCATTCTTGGGAAGAGTAAGAGCGGGCACACGCCGCTGTACGGTTTTTGCTTTAGGATAAGTCTTGAAAACCACACCTCAAATAAGAAAAATGTCACAATGTAACTTGCCGTTTACAGCATAAGAATATGAACAGCCCACTGTTATGGCCAGTTTGATGATCGACTCGAGCAGCCTTGGCCATGACTAAGAGCAAAAGCGCTTAATGAGACACCGCGTGTCGATCTTACCCAGCTTGTTACCCTGTTCGGTGTAAAAGAGGGACAAGGAAACCTCAGGCTTCGTCTGCTTTCCTCTAGCCTTCGACATCCTCCCGCTATTCAGTGACTGTGCTTAAGATACACAAGCAAGATAAAACAAACGTTTGCCTACGATACGCTAAATTTATTACCTCCGCAAAGATAAAATGTACAAGGACTTGTGAGTGTGTTTCATATTATTGGTTGATCAACTTATTGTTGGACTCACTGAGCTCAAACGGTTTGCTTGACTCAGACCCATGGGATAGGTCACTAAATGGTCAGGCCCTCCCTGCCATTGGTTCTTACCTGGAGAAACAGCAACTTTTGCAATGTTAGGAGGCCGAACTGATGCCCTTGCACTTGAACACTCCACCATCTTGTGTGTCTTTGCATCCTGCACAACACAGGGATGGTCAACATGAAGCAGTTAGACGACCTGCTCTCTAATGACATCCACTAGCTGTTGGGCAGGGTGTTTCTTTGGACAGTGGAGCCCTTACCAGCCCAGTGAGAGTGTGGTCTGTTGCCAGAGGATTGGGACACTCTTCCTTGCGCCCTTGAGTGGGCAGAGTTGCAGCTGACTGGGTCCTCACTTGAACGGAATGCCTGACGGTAGCTCCCTGACTCATGGAATCCACCAACCGGGAGCACTGAAGGAGAAAAGTAAGACATACCACCGACTAGAATAGGCTCATTCATTAGATCGATCGCTTGCCACCAACACCAGTTAAATCACGTCTCAGGTCCTGACACTGCAGCAAGAATGAACGTGAGATATTTTCATAGCTGTGAAAATTTACTGGACCCCCCATGGACACCTTATGGAGGTAACAGGATGCCGTCTCAACTTCTCGCCTTAAAGCACTGATGTCATCGCTTTCCACAACACCTGCCAGCCAAAAGATAGACGAAAGATTAATCAAAGGTGTCTGGTTTGTACCCGTATCATTGAACAGGCGAAAACCCCATAAAAATACCTGCACCGTTGCACCAATGGAAGCGCCCAAGGCCGGCATGTGCCAAACTGCGCAACGGCAGCATAATGTCAAACGAAGAAGACAGCTCAAGGTCCTCGTCCCCTTGACTATAGAGGCAGACATGGAGTCGTAGGTCTTCACCACTGCATCGCTCATTCACATAATCCAACACCACAGTCTGCAGGAGAAACAAAGAGCATAAAACATAGTTTAGCAACATCGATGCTACACAATCGGACTGTCCATGGGGACTATCCACTTATTCTTGGCTGACCATACAGTGCAGCAAAAATCTTCTCACCATGTCTTGATCTAGTACTCCACTGGTTAACAAGTAAACGCCAAGCGTTGGAAGCTGCCCCCTCTGGTCGGTGTGCTCCACTGCATGTCTCAGGGCCTGTAGCAGGTTCCTACTACCTGAACACTGTAGGCACTGAACCCACCTAAGAAAAAAAGTAACAGAAAACCTCTGACTGGTGACTTTCGTCAGTCCCAGAGACGGGCGTTAGCAGACACACGGGCGAGTTTCTCACAGCCAGGCTTCTTGTAGGTTTTCAGCAGTCGGTGGAGCCATTGTGTCTCCCCATTGTTGCACATCTGTGCCAAACCTGTCCAAGGACACAGAGCAACTTATCGGCACATAAATTGTGGAATATGATGTATGATATCCACAATTTGTGGCTTGCCTGCGTTCCTTTTGATGATCATATAAGCAAGCAGTCATGACCCTTTGGATCTTGGTCCCCCCCCCCCCCCCCCCCCCCACATGTCAATAAACAAAAAGAAAAAAACTGCCGGATAACCTACACTAGTGTTTCTCAACCCGATCTCAACCAAAACTGTCCACATTTTTGCTCCATTCCAGCTCTATCTAGGGGCCCCCAAGGACTGGGCTTGGAAACACTGACCTACACTATGATACTAAAGCTGTACTTACGCTATTATGTTGAAGCTCTCCTTATTTGCCAGCTGTTCCTCCAACAGCAGCCTCAGGCACTGCTGAATGTTGGCCAGGATCAGGAAGTTCATCTGACACAGGTCCACCACAATCAACACTCTACAGGAGGATGAAAAACGAGAATCATGCAGGATTCAGTGAAGTACAGAATGCTGCTAGTATCAATGGTGGGGGGGGGGGGTTGGTGGTCTGGGTTGGGTGCCAAATATGATACGTTTTCTTGGGGTCCAAAATCTCCAGTGAAACCCATGAGTATCACTATAAAGTGGGACAATTTTCAGGTAGAAACCAAATTTTATACAAGCTGGTACTTCGTACTAGTGCTATACAGAGATGAATAGTTCAGATCCAGAAAGTAAAAAAGATTTTGTTTCGGCCAACCAGTTGAGTATAAAGAGCCGCAGTTACAGAGTACTCAACTGGTTGGTTGAAACAAAATCTTGGTCTGGATTTTTTACTTTCTGGACCTGAATTTTCCACCTCTGAGTGCTAATTTGCAGTGTTTGGAGTACCGGTGACTATGGGCACTTGCCTGGGCTCACACACCATCCCCCAAACCCGCCGGCTGCCAGTGTTCAGCCAGAGGACCCTCTCCTCCAGCCTACGCACCGCCTCATACACCTGCTCCTGGAGGGACACAGTCACACAACGGCAGCGATAAATCAGGGGCCGTCCGGCGTCACACTCACAGCATCCGCACATACAGCTCGCGCTTCAGCCACCTGATAGTTCTGCAGAAATGGCAGGTCCACTTGCACGTTTCTCATTGAGCCGTCGTGCCACTCAAACTCTACCATCGCCCCCTGGTGGTGTGGAAGCAAGAGGCCAAGAGAAACATGAGCACCACAGCCGCACGGAAAATGTCCCACAAACCCATCCATCCATTTTCCAAACCGCTTATCCTACTGGGTCGCGGGGGGGGGGGGGGGGTCCCACAAACCCTGAGTGTTATATGTCCTTATAAAGGATCTTTTAACAAAAATTATCACTGATCATTGCATTGAAAAAAAAAATCAGAACTGTAGAATAGGTCTTAGTTAAGCGGGTTTGCTATGTGACAAAAGAGACATACCTCATTCACTGTGGAGGTGACAGTTTTACTTTGAATGGGCCCAGACTGGGATGCAAACAAGTATGAGTTTGGAGACAGAACTGCGTAGAGATCCAGGCCCTTGGCTGTGTGTGAGAAACAGCTCAAATCCACACCTCGGTTCACCAGATTTGGCTAAAATGCTAAAGCCAGGACTGAGCAGGGTTTTCACAATAATATTCCTAACCAGATATGCTGGATCTTGCAGGTTTTATAGGATTTAATTCAGAGATGGAAAGTACAAATCCAGACCAAGGTTTTGTTCCAACCAATGAGCTGAGTCTCTGTGACTGTGACTCTTTATGTTCAACTGCTTGGTTGAAACAAAATCTTGTACTCTCTGGACCTGAACCACTGAGTTTTTGCACTGGCTCTCAATGACTTTAATAAAAACTATCATTTAGACAGTCACACTGCCCATTGTATCAGCTGTTGATCAATTGCATATCAGTATGATTCTCTAAAACCTGCAGGATCGATGTTTTATTGTGCAAAAGCCAATCGTCTCCACTCTAGGGAAGAACCACGGCAGGAGGACGGAAGGGCTACCAGTCAGTCCATTGATTTTCAGCCAGTCTGCTGATGTTCTGGGCAGGAAGCTGGGGATCTTTATATTGAGAGGTGTGTTATGATTGGGCAGTTTGGGAAGCAGGCAGGACATGGATAAAGCGTCGAATTTCACAGAAATCTGTTGGGAATTTAATCCAGCTTATTATAAAGTCGTGTAAAATTCACACTCTTATTCTCATACACTAATACGATGAGAAATGCACACCCTACACATACTGTTATATTGCACTGTAAAATGGCAGCTTGCGCTTAAGAAGACTGCAGAGCTCACCGGTTGGCTGTCAGAGTGATTGACAGCTGTGAGGAGCGGCCTGCTGTCCAATGAGCACGAAGCTGTCTCCCACTTTCTCCCCAGGGAACGTCTGCCCTGCTGTATTAAGCTGCCAGGTCAGAAGCAACATCAGGTTCTTTGTTTGTGCATCAGCCCCCTTTTACATCCTTTCTTGCTTAAACAAACATTCAGTTATACTAGGAATGTGCATTTAAATACCAACACATCGAAACGTTCTTATAGTGTTGGAATCCAGCACTTCTTGGGGTTCCAGCCACGGTTATGTGGACTGTATACTCACAGGCTTGTGGTGCATTGGGGGTCACTGTGCACATCCTGCGCCATAGTCACAGTACGGACCTCGGCAGCACGTGGTCTGCAAAAAGGGTAAACGCACACTTGGCACTGCCCATGTCTCCGTTTTCTACCGATTCGATACATGGGCACAAACTCACCTGATACGAAGTATTTAATCCAAAGTAAATTAATTACATTTTCTTTTGGATTGATTACATGTTGCAATACAATTAATTGTTGCAGACTGATTTGCACTAGTGATTTAAAAAATGACGTTAAAAATTGCAATTTATAGTTGTCCCTTAAAATGATTTTCCTGAGAAACCGCAGGACTACTTATTCCCTAATTAATGTCTTGATTTTTCATGGTAAATAAATTTGATATAAAATACCTTTAGAAAACAATACTGGAATCAGTACAAACACAAGTCTAAATATATACAACCATCACACATAGTTCGTAAAATAGTGCGTAATATTTCTCCGGTGGATTTAACTGGAAACGAACGTAAAAACTCATATTAAATTATCATATATTAACAATTAACAATAATTAAGTTACAAGGGACTACGCACACTTCTCGTACGACTGTTGCTAAGTCTACTTGAATAACTCGTCAGTAAACAATTTGCTGCATTGGTAATACTTACTGAGTCGAAAATGTTTTTATATTCTCATTCTGATTTTTTATATATTCCCATTGTGTATATCCCCAGTTCTTCAGTCACTTACATTTTCATTCTTAATAAAACGAGATCCCAGAGCCATTACTGCCGAAGTTCACCGTGCAAAGCGGAAGGCTCCGTTTGTTTGGCGTCACCAGGGAAACAGGCCATGCCCTATGTTATAGATTTAAAATTATAATAAATAAATAAGTAGATAAATAAGTGACATTATTCTCAATCTTTTGCTGTTGCTTGTACATTGTTCTGAGCAAGACCCGAATGTCAATAAAGTGTTACAAGAAAAACAAGACCTTCGTGTAATCGTTTATTACCAAATATCTTCCTTCAGAGGTTAAGAGAAATATAAATATGAATCGTCCTGTCACAAAGCAGATAAGTGCTTCGTGCCGAGAAAAAGTATTGAAAATGTATATCCGAATCTCAAAGTCGTAGTTACTTTAAATTATGGCGTTTAAAAATTAGACTAGTGCATTTCGGTTGTGGGTAGTAGTATTTCTTAAATATTCTAATTATATCCTATTATTTACATTTTTTGTTAAATGTTTTAGGCGAAGCGGACAGCCAGCACACCGATGCCATTTTTCGATGAGATTAAAGTTTTGATTGCCGCCTGCAGAGGGCGCCAGAGCTCCACTTTTCAGTCAGGGTTCAAGCTTAGGCTGATTTCGTGCTATAAATATGCATGTTTTACTAAATCACTATGTTGCTATGGTTTGGTTATAAAATTAGTCTGACATGTTTCTACAAATAATACTCCCTATTAAATATCTGGGTTATAATTCTCTGATACTTATTTCTCTGATTCGTTTTCTGCTTCACTAAGCAAATAGACTTTTCTCATCACCTTCGGATTAGCAGTTGGCTGGATAGTTATGATATATGATGTATTTCTGTTGTGCCACCTGATGAAGCAGAGGCTCTCCTCGTATCTCCAGTTATGAGCGTTCTTAATGTGTTCTCGAGCCAAAGATAAGCGACACGTGGTTAACCATTCCGAACGAGTCCAGCGATCACAGAGAATAAACCCACTTGTTTACAAATATTCTATGTGGCTTTGTGGGCAAGGCATCGGTGTACTGTAAGTGAAAGATTTGTGTTTAAATGTATTCGTGATGATAATGATGACGCTTAACTTTTGTAGCCTCTTTCTCAGGATTCATATTTATTCTTTTCTTCTTCTGTTTAGTAGTTTTATCCAAACTGACAATCCTTTTCTTCTACTTCTAACGGAACCAAGCCAAATTGCGCATGCAGAAATATTGCAGAGTGCTATAAGCATTCACTGCACTATGATTTCTTTCAGTATGTACAACCAATTTTCAGACGGCAACATACTTTAAGCAACGAAACACATCACGTTACTTTGTGGTGCTCTGAGTGAGTAAATTGTTTATGGAAATAAAAAATGATCGGTGCAGATTTCAGTAAGGCAACAGGTCCAGCAGAACCTCACAAAAAAATGCAAAAGAATAACATTTATCTAGAATAACTGAATATATTTGAATGCCACTTTATCATCATACCGACCATTTCCATCCACCACCTTTATCCCGATACAAGGAACTTCAGTGAAGCAAAACATTTCCTGCCTCACTAACAGACAGCAATGCACCGCTCATCTTGACTTCAGTTGTTTACTGGATAAGTATGGAATAATACGTGTTTTTTGGGGCAATGTCTTAATATTTGATCAGTTCCAGTTTGTCACACATAGAACTGTCTGCAGTGTAAAACTGATCCATCAAATACTTTTTGAGTTATTGCATTAAAAAGTGTCTGTCACGGGGGCAGACTAGTCCTAAAACCAAATGTAGACCAGTGAATACAATAAGGTATTGTAACTTTGGAGAATAAATGGAATACACGTTTACTCTTACTAATGGCAGCATTTTTATTCTTTCGAAGTCCTACAGCAGCAGCTTAAATAAAATGCTCAATTCTTGTGATATGAAATCCGTACAGTTTAGCCCTGTTAAAAATCACATGCAATTGTCCCCCAGTATTAATGCCACTTCAATAATGTTAAAGCACAAAACATATGAATCGTCCAAACTATGCTATGAGAACGTTCACTGGTGACTACCGATAATTAGCTTCATGATTTTTTGTGCTGAAAATAATGAACAGTGCAAAGCAAATACAGTATAATACGGTAAGCTAGTCTTTGACAGCAACAACAAATTCTTACGCCACTTAATTATTCCCGTTAAAACCATTTTATTGCCGCGCAAGTTTCAAAATGGAACAGTAATGAGGGATGGCGCTTAGGAAAAATGAAGCAAAATAAATCTGACTGTGGCCGTTTCCCTTCATGGATTCGTCAGACTCAGGGTAGAGACGAGCCTTTCACTTTTCGTCGGGTGGTCTGAATCCCTGATTAGTCAATAGACAATCGTTCAATGAGAGCGGTAATACCGTAGTATAATTCTGGACCATCACTATTACAGACAAGGCAGGCGAGTCTTCATACAATATAGACACGGCAGTCTCCAACACTTTTCTTACCCAACATAAGATAAGATTCTTAAATTAATAAATAGTTTATTTGTTAACATAATCAGTTCTACGGCAAACAATAATTAACAGTAACACAGTAAATAGAAACCAAACAAGACTGTTATCTTTCACTTTGTGCAAAGCGAACCACAACATTCTGAAAACAGTGCAGCATACAGGGGGCCGTGCAGCATGTGCGCGCTCACAGTCGTAGTGCAGCACCACCGAAGTCAAAACACCGAAATCCTTCTCGCACCAAATACTCGGGGCTTCACTGACTGAAACGTGACTTCACCGAACAAAAAAAAATGTAAACCAAAGAAGAAAAAAAAAGTTAGAGAGAGAAATGAGAGAAAATTATGTTTCAGGTGAAAATTTAAGGGCCAGTTCTGACCTAAAGCCTTTTCGACGGGAGCGATTTACCAAATGCACTAATTGCTGTATGAAGACTTCACAGTTGCATTAATGATAACGTTTGCATTGCTGTATTTTTGCATAGTTGATGTTGGTTTTAGGTACTAGATTTAAAACAATAAATAACTTACATAAATTATATAACTACCTAAGCGCCACAAAATAACCAGTTCTGCTACTTAAGACGCCGTTCATACTATTGTATGTATACACATTTTGCACAGAAACAAAACTACTTGTGCTACTGTCTGTACTGTATAAGAATGTCGTGTTTACAATTCAGCGACAAAAAAAAAAACAAACATTGGTTTGAATATCGTTGAGGGATGCAGAAAAAATTTTTGCCATGTTCATGGACACACTGTCATTTGTAGAACTGGCTCATTAGAAGCAAAAACATTATTGTAAGTTCTACCCTGAATGGAGGCTATAGTGAAGTCAAGGCCCAAGCAGGATTTTCTACATCTATGACACAAATTGCTCTCCCTGCAAAGAAACCAAAATCTATCAGTTGGTTTTAGCTCAGCTGAAGTCTATGAATGAGGATGTTTGTGACATGTATCAAGTTTACATTAAATTTTACATTCATACAGGCTGGCCCGAAACATTCGCAATTTACATAACTGATCTCGAACTTTCACTAGGCATCATATCCAGTCAAACGTGTAGGAATGGGGAACAAAGATTCCAAAATCGTCTGCAGTTTAAAACGCAAATAAATAATTTTGAATAGAATAACATTAAGTTAAACCCTTCATACGTACAATGTAAGAAGAAAAAATAATTTCGAAGAAAGGACGCATTTATTAGTTAGGTATGCATGTCCCTGTATCATGTAAGCTACGGGAAGCTGGCATTTGCTGAAGCAGAAGTGATGCCAATGCTGCGGGCAGGAGAAAATTCATTTAGTTTAATTGCGTCCTTTTAATCTCTCATTGAACTTCCCCCAAAGTCCCTGTGGTGTGAGGATACGTCAAAGAATTAACAAGCATGAAAGAGACAAAAAAAAAAGAAAAGAGTTTGAATCACATGAGGTAAACTTTTAAAATGCGTTTGCGGGGCTGATTCTGCAGTCGGCTTCAGGAAGTCAATGCCCAACGGTCTCTCAAAAACACAACTGTACAGAAACTTGCCGTCCTCTTTACAATATTAAACAAGTCATGGCACAACAGCAAATCCATAACAAAAAAATAAAGGGCTCTGGATTTCGAAATCAATGATATATTGAGATTTTAAAAAATAAAAGAGGTATTCATGTTGATCAAAAAAAAATAATAATAGGAGATTAAAAGACTTCTCCATTACACCTACAACAGCTGGGGGGGGGGGGGGGTAGGGCGAGTCCATTTGGTTTGGAGACCTAGAAGCAGGCCAGTCGGTACAGAGAGCTTATTTTCAATAAGCCTGCTCAGTTAAACTGGATCCGCAGTCCTTCACACAAAGCCTTCGGTTCCATTCACATCCACTTACGGATCTCCTTTTCAGGTCCCGTAAGCCTAGAACGTTTGAGTGCCATCACAGTCCAGCCCAGAGTAGCAGCCCTGTGTGCTTTCACTGATCCCAGAACAGCTGCACCATAGGAGGACTCAGAAGAGGTGGGAATCGGGAAGCAGAGGTTATGAAAGCCACACCTCCTACTTTTGCACTGTCACTTGTGTCTGGCATTCTCCAGCGCCCCACCCCCCTTCTCCAGGGACCAGGACTCCGACCAAACCTCCCCCTACACTCGGGGCGATTCCTGTTGGACCTGATCTTGAGACTCCAGGCTTCATAAACACCTCTGTGAACGGACAAAAAACAAAAAAACCCAACAGGGACATTAGGGAGTGTGGTGGAGTCGGCCTTCGCAGAGGCGACACCCTTTCAGGGCTATGCTCCTTCCCCAGGGACGCATGACAAGCGAGTGCAGGCTTTAAAAAAAAGCACAGGGAGGAATGCTTATAGCCAGATGTCCTTCATCCGCATTTGGCTCGCTAATTTGTTATTTCTGGGTGCCCAGCAAACCCCCCACCCCACCCCCGCCCCCCCAATCGACACCCGTGCTCCAGTCGGATTCGATCTCTCTCCGGTGCCAAACGGCAGAGAGACACAGTCAGCCAGGCAGGCACACTTTCCAGCGAAGAGCAGTCCCACGATGGTGAAGAAGATGGAGAGCACAAAGAGGACGTACGAGGAGCCCACCACCGTGTTGTTCGGCAGCTTGTAGGGCTGCCCCCCCACCTCGCTGATGTAGAATCCGATGGGGAAGATCAGGGCCGCCATGCAGAAGAGCACCACTGCGGAAGAAGGGAAGAGCGTGTTGCTCACGTTTCGAGGAGGAATGCTATCAGGGAAGGGCCTATGAAACAGAGGATCTTGTTGCTAAGGCGACAATCTTATAAAAGACTAAAAAAAATGGACAATTACTTGCACTAATGCAGACATACACAATGAGTCACAAAATTCGCCATCAAAATATCTAAGACCCATCTAACAAAACACTTCCGTCAAAGCGAATGCATTTCGTTGCGTCTCCTTTTTGGGTGTCTATATGGACTCCAGTGTTGCAGTGCTATCAGTGACACTGGATGCTTCACACATCCCTATATGCCATTTGGAATAAGCCAGACACAGGACTGGGAGACCCAGAGACACTCAGGGGGGAAAACCAGTGTGCAGAGAAGGTAGACAACTAGAGGAGGCGGGACCAAGACATCTGATTGGTTAGTCCTGCCTCCTATAGTTGTTTAATCCCACCTTCTCTATAATCTGATTGGTTCTCTCTCAACCAATCATTTTTCGTTCTGCCCTCAGACTCCCACGGATCCCAGAGACACACCCATCCAGGCTACAGAGGTCCATGTATGCGGGACACTTACTTCCTGTGAAAGCGATCCAGCGGGCGTACTTGGTGGCCTCCCGGTGCCAATGCGACGCAACCAACAGGCCACAGGTGACAGTTAGCGAAACGATGCCCATGACGATGAAGAAGAGCGTGGTGACCCACTCGGGGGGCAGCCGGGGGGGAATGCAGGTGCGGTCCACGGCCATGGATGGTCTGGCACTGACGAACCAGTCCCACCGTCAGGGCACCTGGAGAGAGACAGCCAATCCCGTCACATGCTGGGCCTCTGCCCCGCCTCCTGCAACTCCACCAGTCGCTCACTGATTGGACCGCCTGACTAATCACTCTGGGCAACCAATCAGGGCTCATCATTTAAATGTCCAGCAGCATCACCCACCAGAGAACCAATCACAGGTCAGCCCCTTAGAAAACACCTTTTCTACCAAAAATTACAACTAGATAGAACAAGCGAGAAATGCTTTCATCGTGAGACCTGGTCATTAGCAGATAAAATTTTTCAGATAACCGTTTCCATTAAGAGCTGAAAGATCTATACCAGACAAATCACAGCCACAGAGGATTTCATTTCACTCCAACTCAATGCAATTATTGTACCATTTTCTAGTCACTTAATGTGATCTTTCGAGGGCTGTTGCTTCCATTATTGATGTATTTGAGATGACAGGCAGGATGACCTTAAGCAATGCTTTCACCTGACTTTGGGACGTAATGTCAACAAAGCATCACTTGGGGGACCCCCTGACCCCGGTTCAGCACCAACCGTAATGACTGGGAGTACAAACATAACGCAAAGTATTCACCTTTAATGCCCGGAGCTGCTGGTCTTCTGTTAACGTTTGTGACTGAAGTATTTTAAGCATAGCAGCCTGTTCTATAATAAGTAAACAAATTAGGCTAATAAGATTATACTAAGGAAACAGAGTCCCTATTTCATTCAGCCAATGAGAGAGAGATACCAATGACACGGGTTGCACCACTGCCGACGAAATAATGAAAGGTTATAACCCTAACCGTGCCGTCTCTGGGGGCACTGATCCAAGTGCTAGCTAAGAGTCTGCTGGTGTCCCGGCTGTCACACCGCCCCCCCCCCCCCCCCCTTACTCAGGAAGAAAACATAATGCCAGAAAGTCGCGTTGTCCCTCTTAAATTACAACTAAGGAGGGAAAAAAAATCCCATTCAAATCCCAGCCTATCTGAAACCAGATCAAAATGATTACATTATTTATGCGACTCGCCCAGCGTGATGCGAACTCTTCCCCCGAGGCCAAGCGACTTACAAACAGGCTGAGGAATACAAACCCTAAGCAGGTGAACCTTATGATGATTATTAAACTCTGCCCACATGGCACAAATCCTACATTTCTCGCTGGTGGGGAAATAAAACTACAGCCAGTACATCTGACACTCTACTATCTCCAAACAGGAATATGGTCTCTTAATAACCCTTTTCTCCCTCTAAATAATGTGAAGTTTTACTAACAATGCAGAGTTTTATTTTAATCACTAAGTATGCACATCTATGACAACATGCCTGTCAAACAGACATGCAAGTGTCATTGTTTGGGAATCACGTTGCATTCGGTGTCTTTGATTCAATCACTTTGATTTCATTTCCTTTTGGTTGGGAGAAAGATGATTATGCATTATGCCTTTATGTAATGCACATTTAAACAACATGCAAGCCCTCTGTATAACCCTGCACTGTATAACCCATAAATGTTTCAATCTGACAACGTGTGTCTGTATAAACAAAACATTTGCTGGACATTTTTCACTTCCCTGCGACAACCGCATCAAGTTCCACCATAATCCCTTTCAAATCGCGTGCTTTTCTCGTGTGCGGGTAGCTGTCCCGAGTTTGCTTTCATCTCCGCAAAAGACATTTGAGGAAGAAATGTGGGAAGAAAACTATGGTGGCTGCAACAGTTCAAAGCAAAGTCTTTGGCAGGAAGTCTTCCAACTATTGTTACAAAGTGCCGCAAACTAAGGTGCTAATGGCAGCACCGGGGCTAAAAATCCACAGCTGTCTTTCATTGTTTTGCTTACTGGGAGGAAGTTAATGGTTTTCAGCACCCTCCGAGTGTGAATTTCCTTACCCGCAGGAAATTTCACTGAAACCAATGCGCCGAAATCAGTAATGCATTTTGTTTTGCAAACTGCGAGTGCTTTGATGATACCGTGTTAGGAATTGAAACCATAACGAAGGAAAAACTCGTCAGAAAGCTGAGACCAGGGCGTCCCTTCTCTTAAAACACGTGCGGCTTTTCATGATGGCTATTGTAAATAATCAGACAGGAAGAACTATATGTTGTTCCAGTGGCATTTCTAATCAATGGAAAGCACACATTTCGGATAAATCGATTTTCCAAGCGTGCACTGAACAAAAGTACCTGAGCAGCTGGACATCGGGGGCACGAAAAGCTTCTGTAACCGGAGTTATGACTGCATAGTGTAAGATGCGGAGGATAACTACGATCTATGAGAAAAGGCGAACAGGCCTCGAATTATAGAAAAAGAAAAAACATCGGCTATTTCTAATATAACACCATAACAAGCATCCCATTCGACAAACCAGGCATAATTTCACAGATTCCCAAACTGCAACATATTCTACAGACAAGTTACGTTTATACTACAGTAAAATACACATACGCTTGTATTGATATTGTGAAGCGAATAGCACCTTTACATACATTAAACTGGATTTACACAGGACTTCATGAATCCCAAAGATCCTAAACAGAGTCGTGATTAAAACAAAAAAAAAAAACAATTAGACTCACACGCAACTGTAATGTTTACATTGGTAAAATGGAGCAGCCAGTAAAATGCAATGCTTTAGGAGACGTGCAACTAGTTAAACGAGCTATAAAGTAAATGCATGTAGCACTTTTATGTGAAACATTTTTTGTTTTACAAAATATCCAGCTACTAGATTATAACAACCTCTTTTTCGTGTTGTTTCCCGTTAATAGGCAGGAATGCGTTTGTTTTTGCGGTTATCTTAATAATCTATCTGTTTAGTTTGACGCCGATACAATCAAGCTGAACTATGTTTCGTTTTTCCAAGCTGTGCGAACGTCAGACGGCAGACAATGCAGACAAAAGACGGCGATGATGGTGAAAGTACAGCTGCAGAGTGCCGCTTTGGATAATATCTTTGTTCTGGACACAGCCAAGCGAAGGACAGATCTAAGCAATCGATGCCGGGACACACCAGCTCTAAGGCAGACGTTATAAGACCAAACAGCCTAGTCTGCCCGACACAATGCGAGCGACTTGCCATCTGTACTGATTAGACACCACGGGGAAGAGCTTGGAAATTGCACCGACTTACCCGCCGACTCCCCCGTGTTGATCCAATCTGGGTTCGCAATACTGGCAATCGCAAAAATATCAGCCGCCAGAAAAAGGCATCCTGATATAATGGTCAGTTTATCCATCCCAAAGCGCCGGCGGGAGCCTCCGAGCCGCACGTATACTCGCCGATCGCCACCGGGTCTGCAGGTCTGGGGACGGGTACCTTTACCCCCCCGGCTTCAGTAATCGGGTAGCAGATGGGTATCTGGGTGAATGTACTGTTTATGTTTATCAGTCCATCAGTGTCGCCCCCTCCACTGGGAGAACTTGCCTGGGAAGGGGGGTCACCCTTCCATTTTATCGCCACATATAGTTACGTCCTTCGGTGTGACTATACAGAATCCAAAGCTCCATTTACATGCAGAAAAGGTAAAAAAAAAGTCACGGTTCCCTCCGGAAATCACATCCCTGGCTTGTAACTCTGTCGCCCCATGTTTCCGTTTCGGGGGGCAAAAGCAGCAGCCGCTGCGCCCGAAATCGGAGTTACCAAGCGGATGGCCGAGTGAAGTCCGGCCCGCTGAGCTTCCATAAGGTTCTGCTCGGCGCTGGGAATAGTGGCATTTATCCGCGATTAAACGTGCCGGACGGCGGCCTGCTGTCAGCGTCCAGCGCCTATTCGAATGCACGATCGTCACCTGGTTAAATGAGCAGAAACGAGATCACATGCATGTAGTGTCTCCGTGAAATGCATCAACGCGAAATCATCCTTCCTGCTTATTCACGCTCCTTTTTTATCCCCTGGAATCACATCTGGAGTCATTCACAAAGCTACCGCACATTAATTCAGCAGGGGATCGTGCTCAGTCTACCTGCGGAAAACAACGCCATCTTAGCTAAAGCAGGGATTGTAGGCTCGCCTTCTCCTAAAAACGCGAAACTATTTGGGTTATCTGCTGCTCCCCTTCGCAAAAGCCCAATACCAATGAATGACAACAGAAACGCAGCCGTCTGCGCAGGAATTGAAGGGGGGGGGGGGGGTTGCGCGTCGGGTCTCGCGAGAATTTCGGGCTCGCAACGCTCGAGCAGATGTCGTGGGAAGTGGCTGTGACGTCCCCCACCCTTCGGCCCCCCACTACAGGTAAAATGATACAATGACACAAGCCTGGCGACGCACATTACTTATCAGTAATTGTCTTCATTTCTCGTGCACAAAAGCACGTTTCCATGGTATCCATAACTGTCATCATTATTGAAAACTAAAATAAAAAACAGTACAGAATAACTTTATTTTAGATTAACATAAAAATAGAAGATTTTCCTTAAAAGCTAAAATTAAACAAAATTTCTTGTAAAACTAAACTTAAAATATATATTTTTCCTCCATTTGGTGTCGTAAAAATTGGGTAATGTTCCGGAACATTTTGAATATAACTTTTTATGTAGTTCCAAGCCGGAGCAGGGATTATACCGCAGTACTTTCAAGAAAGAATCCGACATATTTTAAAAACGTACTTGAGGTTAGAGGAGTACAGGACTCCTTACATCCATCCATCTTCGAAATGCTTATCGGGGGCTTGGAGTCGACCACAGACAGCTGGGGGGCACATTCTCCCTGAGAAGCCAGTCTTTTGTGTTGTATACACTACGGGTAATTCAGTGATGCCAGTTAGCCTAATGTGTTTTGGAGTGTGACGCAGGGAGATCATGCAAACACAGCCCGCAGGGTTTCACCCACCCCGTTCGTCTTTCTTTTATAGTACAGGAAACTCTTTGGGTTTAGCGGATAAACACATTTAGCATTTAGCAGTAAAACAAAGCGAACCGACACTGGAGCATAATTCTAGACAGCAATATCAATTAAACCTAAACTGAAACAAAAAAAATATATAAAATGATTAGTAAGTTTAACTAGGCGATCACTATGTCTATCCCTGATAGTCCACAGAATTTAACTAATTATAGTAGATAATGGAAAGTCTAAATTAATATTTAGTTGTTTTACCAAGTATCCTTTGAGAACATTAAAAAAAATCCGTCTTAAAATGTCTAAACAAAACTAAACAGATTTCCAAAATGACAGAACGCTTTATCGAAATACTTGTTCAGGCTTCGTGTCTGGCTCTTTGGCCGTTTCATCGTCAACATCCTTTCGATGATGATGGGGCAATGTGACACGTCACATTATACTGGCGATCGCAGCAGAAGCACCGCGCGCTCACCGCGTTCTCACTTACCGAGTCCTAACAAACGCGGACAGCGCTGATAATCAGCAGGCAGCTTCTGTTAGACTACTGCAGTGACACAACGCTGATTTTAAATCAGACTTCACAAACACCTTATTCGCTTTCACAACATTTTAAGATCACAACCTGGTCAATTACTTTCAACTAGTTAAATACACAGCAACAGAACCCAGAATCACTTAGGAAGATGTACGACACCAATGTAACTCCTTACACTTATGAACAGAATCCACTACAGGCGTCTATTAGGTAGCTGACTTGACTGCTGCCATTTAAATAAAGGAAAGTTGATGACAAAATATAGTCATGATATTTTAATGAATATACACCAGATATACAGCGCTCTGACACGTCACAGAACAAACACTCTGGACTGAGGATGAAAACGTTAATTTCTGTGGAGTCGAGTTATTTCGGGAAGTCATGAAGCAGGAGTTCATCGTCACAGTTCATCCAAAAACGGCGTGTTCACCAACTGTCCACTGCAGGCCATCGATTTCTTGCCAGTCACAAACTTCTTTGCAGCCTGGAAAAAGAAAATTTGCTGCCTAAATACGTACGGGCTAAATCCACTCCACTCACGGCAAATGTTCTCAATTTCAAATGCCTAATTGTTATCTGGGACAAGCGCACAAATTAGCACGTCGACACCAATGGGATTTGAGTAATGGCGCCCCCTGGAGGACAACACTGTTCGTGCAGCACAAGTCACGGCCCAAGAAGCACCCAGTTGACAGCCTAGTGATGAGTGGAAAGGATCCAGGCAAACACACCAAACACAATGCGAAGCCAGGCTGCCACTAGAGGGCGCCAGTTACACAAACTATGGACTTAAACACTAGTCCTACCAAGTAAGTTCTCAGGTTAATAATTTCAATAAATGCATTTTAGGAGGTTTCCACGGTTACACATGTGACAGATTCAGGAATAAGTCCAGATCATCACTGGTATTCGGGCTGGAGGTAAAGAGGGTGTGAACTCACGTTGGCCACTGCGTCCGAGGTGATGGAATCGATCTTCTGCAGTACTGCCTCAGGAGGGTTGTAGGCCCCACCCACGAGGCCCTGCAGCCCCATCTCCTCCAGGAGACCATCTGATGATTCCAGAGACATCAGGTAGTCTGCCTTTACCTGGTTCCTGTGCATCACACGAGAAAAACAAAAACCGCACAGCCAATCAGGTCTAACCATCACCACTATTGTATGATCCCATAAGTGTTTACATTGGGTGCGACTTTGGGGAAGGCCGTCATGTGACGGACCATGCGACTTACTTAGCCCTGGCGAGGTCAGCGGCAGTCAGCCCGCCCCCGGCCACGGCCTTAACCTGGGCGAGGGCGGCCTGGATCACCTGTGAGGAACACGGCCATAAGTACGACTAGCCTATTGGGGGGGAAGGGTTCCAGCTGGCTTGCATTTTAACTGGTGCCTGTACTCACATCACCAGCTGCGCCATACTGGGAGATGGTGTAAATCCCGAACAGCCCAGAGTCTGTGTAGCTGGCATTGAAAGCTGAAGCCTGCAATGAAACGAGATGTAAAAGGAGTCGCAATCACCTAATAAGTTCTATATTGTCAACATTTCAAACAGTACTGCGGAAAGGGCGCCCCCTGTGGTTCCTGCAAAGGATAGCAGGCTCTCACACACATTAAACGCAATGTACTGGGTCAGTCTCCACGCCACTCACGTCGAAGGGCTGCGTGGTTGCCTTGGAGATGCCCTGGCTCAGCTTGCTGGTGGCATTGGAGCCCCTTTTGACGTGAGGCCCCACCCCTAGCACCCGCTGTAACACGCTGAATGCGTCGGCCTCCGCCGTGCCGATGGTCGCCCCCTCGCTCACCACGGCGGCGTGAACGAGGCCGTCGCCGTTCTGCTCCCGGTGCTCACCTGCACACGTGTGGAAACACATTCTGCAGTAGGGATCGGACACAGGGTACCCCGCACCCTGCCCAAATACCAGGCCTCACCTCCCTTGTACTGGGCCTTGGCGCTCGAAGTCCCAGCTCCACTTCGCACGTTGAGGAACTGCTCCCCCACCTGCTTGAGCATGGTGTGCTCCACCCCTGAGCGAGAGAGACACGTCAGGACATCAGGCACACACCCCTGAAATTGCCCAGTACCAGGGCTGGGCGATATATTGATATAGTTTCATATAAGATACATGATGAGACTATATCGTTTATATTGATAGTTTGTTGCTTTAAAATTACATTCATAGCGCCACCATTTCGCCCATTTCTCCTCACCCGGTCTGTTTCTTACAAAACTGCACACCGCCCACCTCCCTCTCCGAACACAACCCACCCCTCCCGCTCACTCGCAAGTCCCGCATGCAGAGACAACATGGAGACAGGCACGGACACGAGGCAAGCTAGCGGAGAGGAGCTGGGGGGTGTTTCACGAAGCAGGATTTCTTGTTTAGCCGCATGACTTGTCTGATTTAAGGTAGTTTGAGCTACATTTAAGTGGACGATTATATAGTCCATTTAGCCGAGATTTCCATAAATCCAACAAGTTATCCGGCTAAGCAAGAAATCCTGCTTAGTGAAATACCCCCTGGTTGGCAAAATAACATATGCCAGTGTTCTAACATTTCATCCTAACCTATGGAAACGTCCTACCTTTGGGTGCTGCCCCTGCGCACAATGACATCAAGCCCCAGTTCTCATGCTTGAAGAACCACCCATGGATCTATCCTACCTTGCGTTGGAGTTCATACATTTTAAATATTTTATTAAATACATTGATCACACATACTGCCAGCATCACGCTGATTTACTATGCTGTATGCCGAATTACCTGACATGTTTTAAACACTTATAAGATTAAGGTATTTCAGACTCGTAATGCCGTCTTGCATTACATTAGTTCGTGTTTTTTAGACAAGTTACGTATTTATTTTTCGGATTATCTGTTTTCAGTTTCAGTCCATAAAAATGACATTTTCGGTAAGGTAGCACCGATTGATATATCTGTCGAAACGCAGTAAGGTAGGACAAAATCAACATTTTTGAGCCATTTTTTTCATGTACATGCACAGCTGTCTATAAATAAAAGTGCCCGTGTGACATTGAGGACATCCGGCTCTGACTTTTTGTTACTTTATGGGAAAACAATATTGAGATATATATTGTATATCGGTTCAGCTAAAAATATCGAGATATGATTTTCGGTCCATATCGCTCAGACAAACCAGGTACTAGACTAACTAGTCTGAACCTCCCTGAAAATCTGCCAGCCCCCAAGATGCACAGGGGTAATGCACACACAGGCAGACACACTTACCTAAGCCGACCAGGGCCATTCTGGCACTGGTGAAATTGCTCTGGATGAAGGAGTGCAGCTGGGGAGAGGAGAAAGAGGCGGTTTACTTCCCTGCCCGTGGCCCTTGAGCCGGCAGGACCATGATGCCGACTCAGGAGGTACCTGCTCGGAGCTGATGCGGCCCATCTGGTAGTCGGGGCAGTACAGGGAATTGGACAGACCGTTCTTATAGGCGACCGCGTGAAGCTTCTCAATGACGCCTTCAAGAGAGAAATCAGAAGTGAGAAGTCGATAACCAGCCCATCATGCGAAACGAAACTAAAACAAAACAGAAGGGCTTAGTTCACCAATCTGGGGACTCTGGCCAGCCAAGGCCTTGTCAACTTTCACCCGCTCGGCGAGTTCGGACACCTCCCAGGGACGGAATTCCGGGGCCGTGGTCACATTGATCAGGTACTCCATGACGGTGTCGCTGAAACGAGGACAATCGCAGTGTCACAGCAGAGTGCTGATGGGAAAACAGCCACTTGACACTTTGGCTCGCTACATTCCAAGAAGGCCGGCAGAGTCAATCATTGCAGACATCTTAGATGTCAGAAACAAAATATCCCGTACAAAGTATCTGCATTAGTTGATATTCTATATGAACATAAATAGTGAAATTACCTATTTTTCACATCACTTATACAAGTAATTCCAGTTATGGAAAAATCTATGGTAACATAATCCATACATCTTCTAAATCTTTAGGCGGGTCAAGGTCACATGGTAATGCAATTCAAGCTGCCCAAATTATCTTTATATTAGCTAGTCTAGAAAAATACAAATACCACATCAAGATGGGAAAAGTGAATTGAAAGTGCTGGGATATAAGAAAACTCACATATGAATGTTACTCATTGCAATTATGACACCTTACTGCCACTGACCTAGATCGATGCTGATGCTGTGCAGCAGATAAGGGGGCCAAGACAAACTTGGTAAAAAGTCGCTCAAATCCCTAACCAAAGGTGGAAATTTCAGGTCCAGAAAGTAAAAATCCAAACCAGGATTTTGTTTCAACCAACCAGTGGAGTATAAAGAATCACAATCACAGAGTACTCAACTGGTTGGTTGAAACAAAATCTTGGTCCAGACTTTTACTTTCTGGACCTGAAATGTCCACCTCTGCCCCTAACTGAAGGCATAAACGGTGCAGGCGATGAGAGGCAGCACTCACACGTGATCTCGCAGGCAGTCCACAGTGTAGACCATGTTCTCCCGGGATGATGTGACGCTGCGGTGAAGACCAAGTGCAAAGAGCCGTTAGGAAGCCCACACAAATGGCAACAGTGGCACAGGAAACAGTGGAACAGGGAAGACTTCAAATCTGGACCTCGATTCCAAACCCAGGCCGTTTTCTCACATCTCCCAGGGAGTTACTCTAATAATTACCGATTCTGATTGGCCACCGAAGGCTTCACACCCGGCTCACAGGTAAAGTAATGCTGGGAAATCAGCAGGGCTCGGCCCTTGAGGGCTGTGATTTTTGTAGTCCTACTTCAGTGGAACGTTCACTCACCTCAAGCTGCCCCCGACAGCCTCGATGCCCCGGCAGATACGGAATGCCGACGCCCCTTTGGTGGTCTGGAAGAGATCAGTAAGAGTCAATCCCCTTCATTACGTTGCGGAATGACAAAGGAGCAGACTGTGCTAATTGTGTTACCCATACATCCATGCACCTGCCTCCACGCTGCCCAGATCCTTATGGTACAGGGTATGTAAAAGGTGTTAACTTGTGCACGTCAGTTTCATCCATAAGCCAAAAAAATCATGACATCAATGAGGCCGGCCTGTTCAGTTTCTTACAATAGTAAACTGGAAGACTTGTGTACAGCAGAAGTGAGCATTGCTTCACTAAAACAGTATGGACGAGGTAAACCCTCTGTCTGGCCCTTTCTTCAACGCACAGCAGAGAACAGAAGAGCTTCACCAGAACATTCCATGAGTCGGCCCCCAACCCTTACCAGACTGGCAGCCAGGCGGAGCAGGTGGGTGACACCCAGGTGACCATCGCCCTCGTAGCGGCTGCCCGCCTTCACAAACACGCCGATCTTGGAGGCAGGAGAGTAATTCTCTAGGGAGGCGATCACAAGGCCATTGGGCAGCTTGGACACCTACAGGCCAGCAAACACGTTGATCATGTTCACAAGGGTCTCCATTTCAAAATAAAAGTCACACTATGCTGTATTCACTGCTTTGACTAACCATTACTAAATTTCTGCAAAACTATAGAATGTTAGTAAAGTACCGAATGACTCAATTAACTGTATACAACACAATAATGTGCAGAAAGTAACAGGCAGCTAAAAATGCAGCCTCTGAATGGTCTACAATACCATAAATTAGAACCGTAGATGCCTGTCCAATGTGTAAACGAAGTCAGTAAGTAGTACAAGTACTACATCCTCAATTATCAGCACTGGGACAGACATACAGATGTGTGCAGCGTATCCACGCACTCGTGGAGTAAAACGGGAATGAAACACTGACCTGGACCTCTTGGGGATGTAGGGTTAGTCGCTCGGAGGCGTCACGCTTAGCAGAAGCCTGGGCTGCAAACAGCCGTTTCTGGGAATCACAGCACGGACACAAGGCGTTAACGCGCTAACGCTCAGGGAAGCTCCCAAAAGCCATAAAGCGGATTTCCGTCCTCACAGTAAATATAAAACCAGAGCATCACGTATGGGTTGCTGACAAAAACATATTCCTGATTCTGTTCAATGCCGCGGCTGGAAACACAACAAAATACCTATCATGGATGATAGCAGTTATGCGGCTATCAAGGGATAATCTTTTACTCCACGGAATTGACAGCTTGCTAATTAAACAGAGTGTTTTGTATCCACCCATTACGCCAGACGAAACTCGGTAATCCAGGCAAAGAATGGGGTGAAATGTAATTATTATAAAGCATATTAAAAAGATTAGTATCAAACGTATGCAATTCTACAATGACCTTCAACGTACTCGGACCCTCCGAAACCTGTTTTAAACAATTTAGAAATTCTCTATACGTCTATTAAAGGATGCACTCCGCAACCACCAAAAAATATTCTTTAATACGGACCCATTTTACACCTGCACTAACAACATTCTGCGGTCCGCAGCCGGTAGTTACCAGGGACGTTATATGATGGCTTTAAGAAGGCCCGAAATTCTGCAAATAGCTCCGGTATTTAAGACAAACTACCACACTAATAGAAAGACAGTATAAGTAATAGTTCTAAAACTACGAAAACATCCTTAAAGAAAGTGAGCACTTACAGAAAAATGGCTGAGACCCCGAACCCCCTTCATGACTTATATCTCCTTCAGCAGCAAGGTAAGCTAATAATGGCCGACCTGCTCTCCGCCCCAGCATGCACTGCGCCCCTTAACCGAGAGGACATCCGGTTACGTCACGGGCGGACTGGTTTCTCCACGTCTTCCATGGGAATTAAAAGTCAAAGAAATACGGTTTAAATGTTTACACTCAATTCATCTTACAAACAAGTAATTAAAAATATATAAACATGAAAATAATTAAACTTGTGCTTTTTGTAGTATTTGTACTGAAACCATTTCGCATTTATTTTATTACTGTTTTCTTCTTATAATAATCGATACTTTATTGATCTTCGTGGGGGGATTCTCTTTTTAACCGCTCCTCTACCTTGCTCCTTGTTAAATGCTTATGGATTGACGTAGAACACCAAGTGTTGTCTGGATGTAAAATTCATCTACAAAATTTAATTATGAAAAAAGGCAGAAGACTGATTCATGTTTGTAATTGCAATTCATTGTTTGTGACTCGCTATTAAAAAACTAAGTTAAAAGAAATATACGATGGTTATAACATTTGAAATGTGGGTCTTATTTAAATATATAAGGTATTGAGTCAAATACATAAAAAAATACCAAATTACTATAATCTGCCATATACCTGCGCATAAATGTTAATTTTATATATTTTTCGTTACTAATCATATTAAAGCTTTGCTCAAAATAATTAAGTATTACCTTGTAAATGCGGCAAATTAAGGTTTTTCATCTAAACAATCCAATTGTTTAGAAACAATCTGGACCACTTCAAAGTCTGAAATATATTGTGGAACTTTATATTCACGAATAGCATATTTAAATGCTAGAATTAAAAAGATATTCGATATCAGGAAAACTGCTCAAGTAACTTCAATTTCACACACAAATCAAAACCCCTTGCTTTTAAGCCAACTGTGTTTTTAAAACCGTGAGAAAGTTTTTACTTCTGGTAAACTTTTGCTACCTGGCGGATGTAAATGAATACTGCAATTATCGTGAGAAATGTCTGCTATCTATTTTGGCCACTAGATGCAAGCATACATAGATAGAGAAACAGTTTTAATATCAGTAAAATAAACATTGTTGCACATAACGGCATCAAACACGCAATCTTAAGGTAAATACACTACTCAGCTGTGTGGAGTAGGTAAACTAGGTCCTGTAAGACATTTAAGTACTGTAATTTGAAATAAATGTTGACAACCAATCACATTCCTCCTATCGGGCGCCCAAAGATGACGTGTGGTCGCGGTGATTCTACTGGCATGCCGGGCGCGTTGTAGTTAGGGACGGTGAAAGCGCTGTTCGGGTATCTGCAATCTAAACCTGAGTCCTCCGTGAAGCACAAGCCGAGGGGACGCCGTTAATACGCCACACAGCCGCAGACATGGTACGTAACTGATTGTGGCGCACACGTTTAGTTTAGCTCATTGGTATGTATACCTGGCAGATTGCACGCTGTTTCATTCAAATGGAGGTTTGCTAAAATGTAATATATGCTGGTAGATTAAAAATGATTGTGTTAAAGAAAATCCAGATTTTGCCTTCCACGCTGTTGAATTTAAACACTCAGCGGTTTATAACAATTCTGTCTGTCTGTAGTATAGCCATGAGATATGGAACATAAACTAAGGTGCAACTAGGGTATCACTTAACGGTGTCCTACGACATTTTGACATAAATGTTGGAAAATAAGTCTGTCTTCAATGAGCTGGAGACGTGGGCAGTAGTTTGACAAACGTATTTAGAGAACTAATAAAAAAACCATCAAAACGAGCGCGTGCTTACATCATTTTGGCTCTCCGCAGGCGGATCCGGAGGTGAACCCCAAGGCCTACCCTCTTGCCGATGCTACCTTGACGAAAACAATTCTGGATCTTGTACAGCAAGCGTCCAATTATAAACAGCTTAGGAAGGGGGCGAATGAGGGTAAGAGATTTTTCTGCCTTTGTTGTCCCGGAATTCACAGTAAGCTTGTTGTACGTATTTGGAACACATACGTATTAGGAATACAGTTCTTTGGTATAGGAGGAGCTCTTTTTTTTTTTTTTTTTACAGTTGCTTCTGTTTAATGGTACGTTTAGAGTTTTACACTTTTCCCTCCCCCTTTACGCTATTACTTTCCTCTGCAGATATAGCGTTGTGGAAGAGCTTGTCCATAATACTTGTACTTGGTATATCTCAGCTGTTTCTGCCTAAATGTACAGCAGTCTTTCCCTGTCACAGCCACTAAAACCCTGAACCGCGGCATCGCGGAGTTCATTGTGATGGCCGCGGACGCTGAGCCTCTGGAGATCATACTCCACCTCCCATTACTGTGCGAGGATAAGAATGTGCCGTACGTGTTCGTCCGATCCAAGCAAGCACTGGGCCGTGCATGTGGTGTGTCCAGGCCCGTCATCGCCACGTCGGTCACCGTCAAGGAGGGATCCCAGCTCAAACCACAGATCCAGTCCGTGCAGATGGCGATCGAGAGGCTACTTGTCTGATGGCTCCGGTGGCTTGCTGGTGCTTGACATGTTTATGGAACTGTCTTAGTTGATACTGTGCTGCAGCTTCATTTGAAGGGATTTTAGATTAGGGGTCATACCTTAAATAGTGGTATGAAACTAGTCATTAATTGTAGATTTTTATTTTTCCTTAGTAAGGGCCATTCTTGTTTTGGTGAGTTTTTCTATGGCTCAAAACTTTGTCCTGTCCTTTTATTTACTTTGTACGATTATGCATATATGACAGAAACAGTATCGATTTGGTATGGGTGAAACCCATGCCCTTTGTAATAAATTGAACCTCTGCAGAATTTGCTCAGACTAAATAGTCATCTTAACCTGTTTTTAATTCATTCAAAGAACATTTCACAGTAGGCTGAAAATTGTACAAACTGTAGGGGGGACAATGTATTCCACTGATCCATAGTGAAAAAAATCACAAGTTCCCAGGTATGGGGAGACAGCACCTTTATTTCCTTCAATATACATTTCAACATGTAAAAACAGGCTAACCACCAATTCCTTGTACCTAATACAGACTTAGTAAAACTTTATTGTAAAGCACTTAAACAAGATTGTCACTATTAATACCGCACAAACACTACCAAGGCATCCTCTTTGAAGAGAGCCATTTACACCGCATAAACATTCAAAGCTTAAATACAGAGGTTCCGCACGGCTTGGATCTCAATCTGCCAGCGTGTTGAAAATAAACTCCGGACGGGATTCACGTCAGATGCCTGTGTGTGAGCTAAGGGTGCGGTAATGTGGAGAGAAACGTCACCTGGATGTGTGTTGACATCTAGCAAATCAAAACTAAATTTAAAACTACAGTTCTTCCTGTTTTACTGCCCCCCCCCCCCCCCATCTATGAGCTGCTCTTAATGACAATCATTAAAAATAAATTACTTGCACTACAACAAAAGGTTCCTCAGACTGAGGTGCTTCCCTCAGAGTCCATGGCAGACATCTGTGCAAGTCTGAGTTCCACACAGAAGCCCTGCCTGGATTCAGGATCTCACTCTTGGACAGAGTTTCCCAACCCAGTCCGCATTTTTGCTCCCTCCCAGCCAATCAGGAACACCGAATGCCTGACACAGGCACGCTGGGACAGACACAAAAACGTGGACTGTCCGGGGGTGTCGGGACGACTGAGCTGGGAAACTGACCAAGGAAGTAGCTGTGTATCCCTCTGTCCACGTGGGCAGGATCCACGGAAAGGACCGCTGATCTGAGGTCAGCTCTGGCTGCAGCCCGAGTGCCGCTTATTCCAGACAGAATGTGGCGTCGGGGGCCGTGTCTGGGCGGGAAGCGCCCACGTCCTTCCTCAAAGGCAGCGAGGCGCAGCTCAGCCAGCTGCGGCTGGTCGGCATCTCGCCCACGATCTCCCAGGTGTCTGTCTCCTCACAGTATCGCTCAATGGTGTCGTGGTACCTGGGGGGGGGGGGGGCTGTTACCCATCATGCACTGTTTCACTGTTGCACAACGGTCACCTCAATTCAAGATATCTGCGCCCTTTATCAACTGGAGTTAAACCTGTAGTTTTTAATACTTTTTATTAGCACATTTTTTTGTGGCTCAGACGAACACACAATACCGTCCAACTGCTATCTGACGACGCGTTGCTGCGGTGTTTTTATGTTTAAAATACTGCGTAATGTGTAAACTGATATTGGAAACAATGGCTGACAATTGCTGAAATGGGTAGAATCGGGGCCTATTTCAGAAAGCAGGATTCCTAGCTGGAGAACTTGTCGGATTTAAGGTGGTCTGGTAGCCTTTTAAACTGGGGTACCTTAAATCTGGCAAGTTATCCAGCTAAGCAAATAATCTTGCTTTTTGAAACCCGGTATTGCTAAATGGCTTTACGACCTGCTGCACCGGAACGCATTTAACTAGCGTGTGACGTCGTTCCCAGGTCCGACTTCCAACATCCGAGGTAAATGGAACACATCAATCGTCCTGCTCATCCCTTACCTGTCCCAACCCTCTTCGCCACCCAGCACGTAGATCTTGCCATCCACGGCTGCCACGCCTGGACGGTAGCGCCTCTCCTTCATCGGGGCACACATGGTCCACCGGTTACTCTGAGGATCATAGTACTCTACCTTGTCTGTGTTTTCGGTGGACGCGTGCCACCCTCCTGCCAGCAGAACCGAAAGACGAGACTGTAGACTTGGCCAAATGGTGTCATCACGCTTAGCATGCAGCGCTAACGTTTTTGCCAGCCCCACTGGAGCGCAGTGCTAATGCTCCATTATCACATTCAGCGCAGAGTGCTAACACTGCAGTCATCACAATTAGCACATCCTGCTAATGTTCTCGCCATACTAAACAAACTGCTATTGCAATTAGCACATTAGCATGCTAATGCTCAAATCAGTCCTACCATTTGACATTAATGCTCTACCTCATACTTTTCCCATAAGGCCTTTCATATCTCTAATATCTGCATTGTGCAAAAAAAGCACATCAGAAATGGAGATGAACGCTCCGTGGATCCTGCCGACTTTACCGATGACGTAGATCTTGCCCTTCAGCGTGCAGGCGGCCGAACCGGAGCGGGCGATCTGCATAGGCGCTACCTCGGTCCAGAGGCACATTTTAGGGTTGTACACCTGCGTCAGGTCTGTGCCGTCACCATCCTCCAGGATGGCACCCCCTGTTAGTCCATTAAAATTAGTTTGACTGATCAAATAAATTGCATTGTACTATTGCTGTCAAGTCGCGACGTTTCAAAAAGGCCGACCTGTGACATAGAGCAGCCCGTCGAGGGCCACCACAGCCGGGCTGGTCACGGCCATCTTGACAGACTCCATGAACTGCCAGCTATTTGTCTGGGGGTCATAACATTCCACCGAATCGAGCCTTGACTGGCCCTCCCAGCCGCCAATGGCAAACACAAAGCCGTCCAGCATGACCAGGCCTGCGAGTGAGAGGGATGGGGGAGTGTCACCATGGAGACCATGTTGCCTGGAATCACGAGTATCTACACAGAAAGAGAAGTCTAAATCCTGCCAAGGCCAAAGGATAGACGAGCGCTGAGCTCGGGTGATTGAGGCGACATCCGAATCCACTCCCGGGCCGGCAGGAGCTGAAGCTGCAGCCCCCTCACCCAGCTCAGAGCGCGCCACGTTCATGGGCGCCATTTCCAGCCAGGAGTCGAAACACGGGTCGTAGCGCCACATCTCCCTGCTGGCCGAGCCGTCGGGGAACTCGCCCCCTGCCAGGTAGAGTGTGGAGCCTGGAGACGGAGCAGGACGGTCAGCAGGGCGCGTCGGTCTCGCCGGAGAGATGGGCGGGCCACGAGTGTCCTCACCTGAGGCCACCAGGCCATGCTTGCTGACAGCGAAGGGGAGGCAAGCCAGACTCTTCCACTGGTTGGTGACGGGGTCGTAGCTTTCAACGCTGCGGAGGACCACCTTGTCGTCCTCGCCCCCGACAGTCACTATCACCTCTGCCGTCCCTGTGGGTCAGCAGATGGGGTCGTCCTCTGCATGCAGCTCAGAAGACGGGCCGATGGTCAGCCGGTTAGTCGCCGAGCTGGAGGTGCGTACCTGTGGAGCGACGAGGCCGGGCTCTCGTGCTGTAAAGTTCTCCGCGACGGTCCTGTAGCAGAAGGTAGTCTTTGGCCTCAGAGATAAGCCTCTGACACCGCAGGGACTCTCGGACCACTGGCAGCGACTCCACCGCATCATGGAGGTAATAGGGGCTCATTAGAGGCAGCCTGATGTGCTCCAGCACCTGTGTCAGGTGGTCGTGGGTCACATGATCAACACATCACATGATGAAACAAAAGGCCGTCGCTGCTTGTCGGCCCTGGTCACTGCTTATGGACGGCCGATGGTCGGTACCCCCACTCACCTTTTCGAAGCTCGTCTTGCGGGTGGCACACTTGTTCAGCCACAACATGGCCGCCTCAAACACGGTCTCCTCCTTCGGGACATTCAAGTGGTCGCTTGAGATGATTTCCGTTAGCTTGTCTGCACAGAGGGATAGGAATTCCTCCTGGACACACACACACACACACACACAAACTGTAACACATCAGGCATGACCCACAGGTGCTGCTTATTCAGGGCCTGCATCAGAGAAGCTACATTTACAAATGGCTCGGGCATGGCAAGCTCCCCTAGCGATGTGCTAATGAGCATTAGCCCGGCTTACCTGCCGGCACACGGCGCTGAAGTGCTGCAGGATGTAGTCCATACTACACTTCTCCAGCTGGCTGCAGGAGTGCGCCTCGGCGAAGCAGTGGATCCCCACGCAGTTCCCCTCGTCCATCTGGCGCTCCATGAAGCTGCAGCAGGCCTCGCGCACCGCCTGCACGTCCAGCAGGTTGGCGGCTGCCAGCAGGGCCTGCACATTGGCCCGGGAGATCACCACCTGGGCCGTGTAGGCGTAGTCCACCAGCATGCCAATCATCTGTGGCTCCACCCCATTGATGGCCACGCGATCCTGTCTTGACTCCATTAGGTCAGTGGAGAACATGGCCTGGGAAGAGAAACCATAATTTAACCCTGTAGCACCGAACTGGGGAACATCCACACCTTAACCATATACATCACTGAACTGGGAGAACTGGGAAACATCCACACCTTAACCCTGTATCATTGAAATGGCGGAAATCCACCCCAACCTTTTTCAGCATCTCGTTCCCAAAAAAACAAAAATTCCGGTCCTGCCAAACTAGCTGCTACACGCACAGCGGCTCAGAGTGACGCCAGCCGCCCGGGCGAGTGTCCCGCAGTCTACCTGAAAGTGTCCCGCAGTCTACCTGAAAGTGTCCCGCAGTCTACCTGAAAGTAGGAGCTGAAGGAAGCCAAGACGATACGATGACAGGGAAACTCCTGACCTCCGCAGCACAGCGTGACATCGCAGAAGGCCTTGTTGAGGCGCAGGCTGTTCAGCCCCTCCAACACTTTACTGGAATGCTTGGCTTCCACAAACATATAGTCCTCACTGTCCAGGTGAGTCCCGGGTAGGCCTGGGTCCCCAGGGCTTGAGGCAGAAGCCAAGACAGGGGCTGCAGCTGAGGAACCAGGCAGGTCTGCAGACACAGCATCCATCTTCGTTCTTCACAGAGGACAGAGCAGCAATCACCTGAAATGAAAACTGCGAGTCACACATTCTTACTGGCCGTGCATATTGACGTGCATATACCTTCAGAAATAACCAGTGTACTCTACATAGGGTTATACTGTGGTGTCAAAGGACTTCCACATTTTTATAACAATTAAATGGAAAATTGATGAATACTTTAACAAACATGGCAAAGATGGTTCAAATTACTCATGCATGCTTTGCTATTAAATGGAGGCCATCACATTTTTTGTAGGAATAAGAGGCGAAATTCTCTTTTCTCCCCTATTGTCAATCGAATATTTATGAATATAAACATCAAATCAGTAGATGCCTAGGTGGCGCCATGGGCGGAGTCGGGAGGGGGGGGGGGGGGGCAATGGCCGCCCTAGCGGTAGGAGTCGAAACTGCAACGAAAACAGGGGAAGCAGGAAACGTTTATGAAATGATACATTATAATTAGAGCTCAGTTGAATTGACTTGAAGAAATTTTGTCCTGGATTTGTTGCACTTTTGTGGTCTGCGGAGTAAATTGCGTATAATGACATCGCCACTTACCAACGTTAATATAGTGTTAACACGCCAAATACGGTGGGACAGCGGTTTCCTCTGTAAAGTGAAAATTGTCATTCCGCGATTCTGCGGCGGTAAAATTATTTTAAAAAGTTTCTAATTTTTAATACCGTTACACTGATCAGATATACTACGGTTAGGGTGTTTTGACGGTATTTTAAAAACCATCTCTGGCATTTCCCCAGCGGGGGGGGGGATCGGCAAAGCCGAGCAACACCCACCCCCTGCCGGCGTCCCTCATTGGCCTCCCCTAATCAATACGCCAAAGGTGGGAAGTCTAATCGCCACAGGTAGTAAAGATTCGGGATTTTGTTCATGATTGTTACGTTTATCTCTGTTTTCAGACACAATGCTTCATGTTTGGCTTATAACGGTTCCTAATTTCACTTTCCCTGCTGCACCCAAACTGCACCAAACCATACACTCAAGACCGAGGTGTGTCAGGAGCTGTGGATTCCGTGCACCATTACACCACGAGATACACTCCACTGTGCAAAGTCTTTATTACAACTTAAATACCTCTAGTTGTTTTTTTTTCTAAAGAAAGCATTTACACTTTTCATTAAACCTTGTGCTTTGGCCCAACTAATCTACTACTTGATCGCCTGAACATACAATTAATCATTTATAATTAATCATCGGTTTTCTGCAGCCCTAATTACAAGTGTTGTGCCGTAACATGCAACATAAAAAAACACTTTGTCTTTGCTATTACGACCTTTGCACGATACTGGCTAGTCCGAAGCTCCGGGCGTATCCACAATCCACGACACGCCAATGTCGCTACTTTTCCTTCATTTCCCAAGTACCGAAACTGCAGCCGCTGCTCTCCCACATAAGCCACACTCCGCTCTGCTCTCGTCGCCTTCCCCTTACCGCATTTCCGGATCAGTCCGAAGAGTTACTTCGCACGCCCCAATGTCATGTTATTTATCGGTCACCGTTGACAGCATTTCATCTTCCTCCTCCTCCGCCCCCTACTCAGATTCTTCCAACGGTTTCTACTACTTTTCCTCCACCTCTTCCTCTTCTTCGTTGATGTAAATATCGGATTTATATAGTGACAATGTTTGTGAACACTGTCGCCACCTAGTGTCTTGGAGTGAATGAGCTTGTATTAAAAAAACCGTAAGGTTTGCCATTAAAACCACTACGGATCCCGGTAACATCAACAATGACCTGCATTGCACTGCAGTGTGAAGCCTCTTCTGTGATCATGTCTAAACAAAGTGTAAGCTATGTAGAAAAGCCGAAGCTTTTTAGATCAATGTTCTTATAAATATGATTCATGGAAAGTGAACTTGAAAACTTCATGTTTTTTTGGCTGGCAAAACAGTGCGACACAGGAAATATTTTCCCATGTAAGGATGCATTGATATAAACGGAGATCAGCAAACAATATAAGCAAATCTCCCATAACCAGGAAAATTAGGAAATTGAAATTGAAGAGGTTGTTTATTGCAGATCAATTAATGTAAAATGTGTCAATAAATCCATTTTAAAGCACGTGAGGTATTTGAGTTTCTCTTTCAATTTCCAGACTTGAAAATTATTGCAGATCTGAACACTTAATAATAGCTATAGTATTTCTAGAATAGCGTCAAGTTCCAAAGAAAAAATGATGACATTTAAGAGGTATGTTTGAAAATCATCAAACTGTAATTATGCAATGAAATTTGCAGAAAGCTGTTATACGCTGAGTGCGAATCTTTTCATTGAAACATTCATTGAAACGCACAATTTCACTGGGGTGAAAATACTGCTACACACGGACGTGGGATTTTACATGTCAGAAGGTAACTGCGGTTTCTGTATTGTCCGCTGTCTCAAAAGAAGCAACAGACCAGGAAAATGACTCAAAACTAGGTCCCAGTTTAATGATTTAGCCAAACAAGCCCTCATTGCCAAATCGTTCGCCTCGCTGCAGCCATTCACTAAGGCAGCCCATTAGCAAACAGCCTGAAACAGAAGCTGTAGTTTTATCGACACTTACAAATTTATTGCACTCCGCACTTCCTTAAGTTATATTGTATTTTCACGTCATTAACGTCATGTTACACAGTAAAAGCACAGTGCAAATATAAGGTTGTTCTCATCGGAAAATGCACATAATACATTTACACCTTAATTTACCGTCAATTTAAGAACATGATTTCTAAGGAATTATAAAACAAGTGATTATGTTCGGCCGCAGGGAATTAATTGGGTGCATTTATATGACGTCTTACAGTCACTCAGACATGAGTTTTTTTATTTTGTTTTTATTTTTGGTTGCTTCAAAATCAAAAATTTGCAGAATAGGCAAGGATTTATATTTCCATATAAGACTACTGAGAAATTTTTTGATTGCAAAGAAACAGCAGAAGATGAATAGGACAGATTCCCAAGAGAAGCAGCAGAACAGTCTACTGTACACCTTCGCCATGCAGTCATGTCCACCTTCTTATCGCTCTACTCACAGCGGACTGTCCGTTAAGATGCACGTTTTGTTCAGGACCTCCTTCCTGCGAGCCACAGCCTCCAGGATCTTCTTGCGAGGGCCCAGCTGGATGTAGATTCCCTTCAGGTCCTCATCTGAGCACAGTGTGAGAGCCTGCAGGTCCAGCTGTTCACGGGTAAACACTGGGGTAAAGTCCACCAGGTTGATGGAGGCCAAGAAGGCGGCCAGTGGTGAGGTCTCTTCATCCTCCTCATCCAGGCTGATGTCCTCCACATTCCATGGCACAGTGCTGTCCACTTCCTCCTCAAAGGCTTCCTCTGCTGTGGTCTGGAAGAGCTCCTCCCGGATGCGGAAGCCTACTTCTTCTGAAGTCCCGCTAGAGAAGTCTTCTGGCTCCAATCCCATCTCCATGGAAAAGTTCTTCCTGAAGACCATTTGTCCCAGGCCCGGTCTCCTGAATATGGATTCTTTAGTTTGTCCAGAGTCCTCTTCATCTTCCTCGTCCTGAAATCCCTCTGTTCCACCATCTCCACCTTCTTCATCATTGATCTCATCCTGCTCAGCGAAAACATCTAGAAATTCAGGCGCCTCCGCCGTGCCATTTTCCTGCTTGACGAAAATAATGTTGTCATCACCTTGCTGTATGGTTCCAGATTTTTCCTTCTTGTTGCCAAACTTGCGCTGCAGGGTTCCCTTGACACGAGCACTCAGGGATCCTGAAGTGTCTGAGGCGATCAGCTTGGAGAACTGCTCATTAGCCCTGCCGATGGTGCCAGTGCTGATGGTGGACCCCACGCTGACCTCTGAGACCGTGCCACGGTGCATCTTGTCCATCTTATTCTGGTGCCTCTTCTTCACCTCCTCACACATCTTCACTCGCTTCTCTGCCTCCTTGACGGCTTGCTTCTTCAGAGATGCCACCTTCTTGGCGTTCTGGCTGGTCTGTCGCGAAGCGGTGTCATCCAGATAACGCACGCAATCCATGTGGTCTCCTGATGCGGCCACGTCCATGGCGGTGTGAAAGTCATTGTCCAGAGCGAAGAGGTTGGCCCCGAAGTTCACCAGGAAGCTTACAATGTGCAGGTGACCGTTTCTCGCAGCGTGGTGCAGGGACGTGTTTCCCCAGATGTCGCTCCTGTTAGGGTCTCCCCTACAACAGTAGGAGCACAGACATCAAATATGGTTACTGCGATCAATGAAGACAGAATAAGGGAAATATTCCTACCAGTGACACCACAGAATATTTACTTTCTACTTGCACATTCAGTCACATCGTCACAAAGTAGCAGGGATTGAGGGTACATTTGGCAGACCCTTGAGGCTACAGCCCCAGTGACAAGTAATTGTACCCTTAAAGGTACCAATTGGTGCTTTTACTCACAGTGTATATCAATTAAATAACATTTCTGTTTAATGCAGAACACGACTTAAACAAGCTAATAACCAGAGAAGTAATTTATCCCGTGGACCTGTTACCATTCAGAATGGCGAGAAAGAGCAAAGTGAAAATGAAACTGAAGGACGCTGGTAGCATATTCCAGCATATCCCAGGCTAAAAGTAGAAGGACTTTGTAGAGAGAGACTACGTCAATAAAAAGGACCAATAGAAAAAGAGCAATAACCATCATCCTGGTACCAGTCAAATATTTGGCTGATGTACCAATAAAATTGTATCGATGTTTGCCCTGAGCGTTTTTGATTCTGTACTAGTTTTGATGAATAACTAATAGAGAAAAACTCTAAACTAATAGAGAGGAAAAGAAAGCAAAATTAACTTTCTGCGTTTATAGATGCATATCTGAAAACATGATGGTGGGATTCTGGAATTCTGTGTGTCTGTGGAATGCGATGGCGCTTGTTAATTGGTGAGCGATTAAAGATGAAAGTCCACTTCTGCATATCCATCACAAGAATCATAAAACTACCCATAAAGAAGTATAGCGGGGAAAAAACATACATTTAACGATGGTTACCAGACGATTTAAAACCAGATTTGTAAGATATAAAAAGTATTCTCTTACTCAAGGTTAGATATATACTGTAGAAAAGCTTTTGACTAATTGTTTTTTTGTTGATAAACCACTTACCAATTATTACAATAGAAAATGCTAAATGGTTTACACAAAGCTATTTGTACAGAGCCATTGTTTACTCCCGAGTAATGATGAAAATTGAGACCCTCAAATTTTTAACGGAAGAAAAACGTATTGTTTGAAAATGAAGAGACCCTTTTGTTGTTCGGATGCATGACGTTTGGTTAATTGGTGACTTGGCATCGCTCGTGGGAATTTCGTCATGTAATATTTCTATTACTTTTCGGTAACTTGAGAGGATCAGAAATCCAGTGCAAAAAGGAAATTGCGCGGCAAAATGATTATACATATAGGAACACAACAGAACGTGACCCTGATGAAGTACAACAACGTAAATTCCGCTAAATTACGTATTCATCCAGGATCACTAAAATATACCACATTACGAAATATGTGTAATACGTGGCAACATACAGAAACAGAAATAAATAGTTAACGACTCCTGTAAAGATACAGAAAAAGGCTATAAAATATATACAGATTTCCATCATTTAGTTTGAGTAAAAATACGCTTTTCCTTTTACACTTTCTGCAATCAATGAGTTCTACAGGAAATGCCCCCGATTTAAAAATGGGATAATATGTGTAATATATTCATACACGATCAGTTAACATACAACTTAGCATGAAGCCTTATCAGTTTCTATCATATGATAGCCCGTTTATATGAGACCGCTATAGGTTTATCTAGTAATTTAAAACAATCTAAAAATGCGAGGTATTTTTCTTCTTATTAGACCACAATTATAATGTTCTCTACATAGCTTACATTAGTTTACATTTGTATTAATACGTTTTATATATACCTTAATTGGTACAATGCGCTGCAAGGCTTAATCTCTCGTGTGTGGTATAAATGGGCCAATTACCGTGAACGTAAAGTCATATTTGCTTAATTTTCTTACGACTGGAAGATACTAAGCGTTGTGGCAGGAACTAGCTGGAATTATATTCAAACTCGTTCGAAAGCGTTACTTGATTTCTGCTGGAAGTTCAGAAAATTTTCGACAGGTATTTTATTTTGACATCATATATTTGGTGGGTGGTTGAGTTGACTGGTGGAGTGAAATGCTCACCGTCTGCTGCATATAAGCTGAAGAGCCTCAATGTGTCCGTGAAAAGCTGCCCAGAGGGTTGGTGTCATCCCGTCGTCGTCTGGCGTGTTCAGGTCTTTCGTGGTGGCCTCCTTTAGGAGATCCAGATAGCCATCAATCGCGGCTTTATGGTATCTGGACATAATCGCTGCTGTTTTGAAAATCTGAAATACGCTATCAGAGAATTAAAGAAGCAGAAACGTGTTTGCGGTACAAAAAGAAACAGCAATGTTGGCACCTCCTGTCTCTGCTCTCCGGTGGGGGGAAAAGGTGAACGTAATCTGGGACGTGAAATAGCTAGAAGGCACGTCATTGTCACAGAGAGTCATAAACAGACAGCAAAGTTCAGATGGACTTTCTTTAAGGTTTCCTTATGGACCGATCAGCAAACAGGGTGGTTTCAATCCCAAGAATATTAAACAAAACCTTAAATACAAATGCCTGTTTTCCGAATGACTAAAATGTATACGAATCATACACGGTATAATAATGTAAGGAAATACTTTTTTATTGGAAATATTTAAAACCATGTTATTACGGTGGCAACATACCAATGTATCAAATGTAAATTCCGAGGAAAACAATATATATATAACTATATATGTGCAGAATAATCAAACGCATACCGCCAACTCTAGTACACACATGAAACTTGTATATTAACAGCCAGAATATTTTATTGTTAGTTGTATGCTTTTCCTGATTATAAACGTGTTTTAAACTATGAAAAGTAAATTCGACGATACATTAATTTAATATTGTGTTTCATTCTAGTGTAGGGGTGCCCGGCCATTTTTCCCAGAGCGCCAAATTCCACCAGCAATAAAAATCCTTCGTAAAAAAATTCCGACCTATCCGGATATAAGGCGATGCCCACTGTTCTAGTGTTTGAAAGGAAGGATGTATTTCTCAGTTAAATTAATGTAAAAACAACGGGGATCCACCCGCGATAACTGCTGGGACCCCTAATAACGGGCTGCTTCCTTCTTGTCATTGCAGCCTCCTTACACTAGGAGGCGCTGATGTCTGACTGCTGTCTCGTATCCCAACGAGAAAGAACCATCTATCCTGCTAATCGCCCATCCAAACAAGTGCCGGTGTCATGGCGAGAAGTCTTGTTTCAGGGGGTCTTGTTATATTTTGCCAGGTCACGTTGTAGACATTGCATTAGGTCGCAAGGTACATCTCGAACAGCAGTAGTCTAATCTGACATCTTTCTGATTTTTTTCGGGTCCCGTCAGCCGAAGTCTGAAATGTCCCACAGCGCCGGCGGGGCGGTCGGCCTGCTGTCTTACGAGACGCTGGTACACGCTGTTGCGGGTGCAATGGTAAGATGCATTAAACTGGGAAACGCTAATCACGTAACTACTGCGAGGAACCTGCTACGTCTTCCGCTGGTCCGTTAACTACCTCAACGAAGTGCAAATAGGAGACCAGTTGTGCTTGTTGAAGTTCGCCTTTTATTTGTGTTTTGCACTAGAGATTATACATAGTTTGTTTAAATTTGTTTAACAGTCTTCTGAAGTTAACTTCAATCAGGGTTTATCAACCTGGGGTCCATAGAGCAGTTCCAGTGTATTCGTGGAAACGCATCATAAATTGATAAAACGTTTATAATTCTCTTCCGGTTTATGCAATGCGAAAAATATTCAGACCGGAGCCCCACCCAGCCCCAAGGTGGATATATTAACGCCCCCGCTCCGGTCGTTATGTATGAAAATAGAAAGGATTGTGTTACTCATCAGTTTTCTGGCATGTGAATTGGGAATGGTGTGTCTTGCAATGAATCGGGCTATTAATATGTGTTACTTTTATCGTTATGCAATTATGCAGCCTCTTGAATAATTTTTCAAAAATTTGTTTTGTGTGTAGGGAAGTGTGACCGCAATGACCGTGTTCTTCCCCTTGGATACGGCCAGGATCCGGTTGCAAGGTGAGAGTAACAGTCGTGTACAGGTCTAGGGCAGAAACCTGGGATTTATTTCTAAACCAGCATATCTACTTCTCTGTCAAGCACACATACCTGCAATGCAGCGTATTTGAGGAATTTTCAGATGCACTGGCCTTGATTGACAATTTGTTTCAGTGGATGAGAACAGAAAATCTAAATCAACTCCAGTCATCATCGCAGAGATAGCAAAGGAAGAAGGAATGTAAGTAGAGCTTCAGATGTCACTGGAAAACATAGTCGATATGTTAAGCTTCTCTGATACCTTTGACTGAGGCTTTTCTCATCCTTATTGTCCACACTGGCTGACAAGCATGCACCCTAAGTGAGTCATTTTTCACAGTCCCAGACCAGGCCTTCAGTTGACTTGCTTATAAAATGGAGAATCTGTGGAAGGCGGGTTGAGGAACTTATAGGTGCAAGTGTGATGGTGATGATTGATCCCTCTCCAGATGCTCTCTGTACCGGGGCTGGTTCCCAGTCATTTCCAGCCTCTGCTGCTCGAACTTTGTCTACTTCTACACATTCAACACCCTGAAGAGAGTGTGGGTGCCAAGCGGGGAAAAATCGAGGCCTGGAAAAGACCTGCTGATGGGCTTCATCTCAGGTTCGAGGGCCGACACTGGCACCCTAAGTATGAGTGGCTGAAAGCCACATGGAGCAGGTTAAATTATTGGCCAATGGACTGAGCTGTAGCATTTTTTTGTTGGTTCTCCAGGGGTAGTGAATGTGCTCCTGACTACGCCCATGTGGGTGGTCAATACTCGGCTCAAGCTCCAGGGGGCGAAGTTCCGCAGCGAGAACCTGCACCAGACCCACTATAAGGGCATCTTTGGTCAGTGCGTCGGAGCCCCCAAGGGCAGGAAAGGGAATGTGGAATAAGCCGAGACTTCAGGTTCATGCTTGGCTCATTTGACAGCTGCACGTCGCCTAAAATGTGTTGTGAAAGTTGCCTTTTCCATTGTCGATGGCGGCTAGAAAAATCCATCTAACTGTTGACGACGGACCAACAGAATTTAATTAAATCTAATAAAACTCTTGGTCTCTAATGCGAAATTCAACCCACCGGACGTTAAAGATCATGTCATTGAAATGGGTTAAATACACTTTAACTTGTACGTTACCTACACTAAATTATACCCACAAGATCTAGAAAAATGAGAACTAGATGTTTGAATCTGTTGGGTCTGCAGGAGTACTAACATGCAGCTCTTTGGAACCAGACGATGACTGGGCATCTGTTTCTATGTCCTAGATGCGTTCTCTCAGATCGTGGCCAAGGAGGGCGTGTCTTCTCTTTGGAATGGCACTCTGCCTTCGCTGGTGCTGGTGTTTAACCCAGCTGTGCAGTTCATGTTCTACGAGGCGATGAAGAGGAGAGCAGGCCGCGGAGGAAGAAAGGCAGGTTCCTTCCCGGTTCTCCTCACAGCTTCGTGTGTGAGCTCATCCAGTAAGGCTGAGTGATTATCCTCTCCCTCAGATATCCTCGATGGAGGTGTTTCTGATCGGCGCGCTGGCCAAAGCTATCGCCACCTCAGGCACCTACCCACTTCAGACCGTCCAAGCAATCTTGAGGGTAACCGTCACACCCTTTCTGCATGTCTGCGCGCTTCCAAAATCATCGGGGCACATGTCTTTGTGCCTTGACTGTATATGGCAGAGCTGTTCATATCACGGTCATCAAGGGGCGAGCACTCCTGATTTCCTTTACCCATAAGCCATTTGTGAAGCCTCTGTGGCCAATCAGAATCAGTAATGTAACTACCCTGAAGAACTGAAAACAAGGCCTGGATTTGGAATCGAGGTCCAGATTTAACGTATCGCGGATTTTTATTTTTTTGCATTCTTGAGAAAGCAACATCTTAGTCCACTCCTTCTGTGAGTTAGCGTTTTAATCACAGGTGCTTCACTCACTACTGACTTTCTGTCCCAGTTTGGCCAGTACAAAGGAAACAAGCAGAGTGGTTTTATGGGAAGCCTAGGCAATGTGGTGACCCTGCTGATGCACAGGATCAGGTACGTCTCCAAGCCTTCCACCCCATCTGTGAGTTAGTGCAGGCCGACTGTAATGCCCCTCTCTGCCCCGTCTCTCAGGAGACACGGAGTCCTTGGCTTGTACAAAGGGCTGGAGGCCAAACTGCTTCAGACGGTGCTGACGGCAGCGTTGATGTTTGTGGTGTACGAGAAGATCACCGCCGCCACCTTCAGGGTCATGGGCCTGAAGCGCAGGCTCAAGCATTGAGTCTAGGAGAGTGGGCCTGACTGCCACCTCCATCTCCCATCGCACGCGCAGACACCCCCGTTTGACAGTCAAGTTTACTCCATCGCTGCGTTGAATCTATGAGGTGCTTTCGACAGCCGTCCATGAAAGGCCGCCGAGGGAAATCGGCGGGGATTCCAATGTAGCGAACTTACTCACAGGCGACGAATCGATTTCTGACGTAGTACCCGAGTCCTGCAGCGTCTGATGGGTCCAGAATCATAGTTAGCATGAGAGAACTAACCCCGCGAGGAAGCTTTCCACTGGGAAACCAATAACCATTAATGGCAAACACCCTTTGGCCTCAGGACGGACTGTTATCGTGGTGACTAATCGCAGCGGCAACAGGGGCTGCTCTTGTTATACACTGATCACTCAAGGTACTTACCATTTTACTGTATTACAAACATATGTCGCTCACTGGAACTGGTAACCAGAAAGACCTGTTAGATGTTAGCTGTACAAATGCCAGTTTGAGCCTTATTTACCATGTGTGTATTTTAGCATTAGCAGGATTTAAAGATAAATCTTTAGAGTTGGCAACGTGCAGCAGTGTTGGGGATAGGCTAATGCCATTTGCTGACCACCAGTACTGTGCACAGACCCGCTTACATAGATGAGAACTGTCATATGCGTCACAGTGGAGGTATCTCAGTCACTAGCACACCATCGCCAGAGAGGGCGCTGTGGTACCTGCGTCATGAACTGAGGTTCACCAGCACTGACACCCATGATATAACCAACCCTTAATTGTATTGTTTTAGTGCATAACTGTTCCTTATTTTTTCTATGATTTTTACTAAATTAAATTAACTTTGTTGAAAGTAACTTATTGGGGGATATTAAAAATCTTTAAAATGAATAATGATTTTTTTTTGACAAAGCTGTAAAACCATGCATGAGAATAATATTCGTGGTGGGAAGAACACTATTAAAATGTAGACATGACTAACTTCTGCTTACCTCTGTTTTATAATTTATTCCCTGTATCTGATATGTCATAGATTACCGCTACAGTTACAGTACACAATGTACTTCACTTGCTGACTGGTAAAACGTAAATCTGAAATGTTTATCCTCAGTCACAAACACTTGGCACAGCCCAAAGCGCATGAGAATACTGATTAAAATGAACCATTCCAATTTTACAAGATTGTACTATAACTCTTACTGGATTAAAAGGGTGTTAAAATACAGTATTTTCAGCATCTCGCCCGCTCAAACTGTCAATGTAACTCCAAGGCTGCCAGTCAATCAGTACGGTGGAAATGGAGTCCGCCTCGAACCTCTGCTGGGTCCACTGGGTCCACTTCAGTCACGTGTGCGTCAGTTCTCTCACGAACCAGTCCGTGAGGAAGGTGTACTGTGAATTCCGGTGGATGGAGTAGGTGACATCTCTGTTAGGGTCCCAGGAGAAGAGGTAGACCACCCTGGGAAGAAGGACAGACCACCTACGTCACTTCAAGCTAAAATTACTCCTCCTTGCGGCTGCCTTTGTGGTGGTTTCTGTCTTATTGTCTCTCGTTTAATTTGGTTTGGACCCTTTGATAAGTATTAATGACTAACAGAAACTGGAGGGAGTGACAATCTTACACGTCAAAAAATGAATGAATGGACAAAATGAATGGAACTCCAACACAGTGAAGGTATAAAGGCACAGACATGAAGATACAAAACTACTAAAAGCTGCTAAAATGCCAGAACTCACAGGGACAAATACATCTCAAAATATGTTTCTTCACTGACTCCCTTTTATAAAATTAGTTTTTGTGGGAGATCTGGCACATATCAAGCATGCAAATGCTTTCAGACTGTTTGTTAACCCAGTAATAGGCAATAAAATCAGTCATTCCCAGACAGATATAAATACTCTTCTGCTCACTCAGGATCATCTTCAGTTGCCACTGTCTTGGCAAACGTCAGGAAGTCGGCGCAGAAGTTCATGCACACGGTCGGCTTCCAGCAGTTCTCCTCACTCTGAAGTGTCAGGAAAATGAAAGGGATTTACTCTGGTACCACTCTGGCACACTGGAGGTCTAGCCGTCACATGGCCGTAGGAGAAAACAGAAGGTCGTCTGCACTCACCTTGATAAGCTGGGATATTTTGGAGGTGTGAAAGGTATCCACGGAAACCACAATTCCGTCATTGTCACGGAAACCGGCGACGATTCTGGGGACCCCAGGTAGGAAGGATTGAGCCCACCATTTCAGAAGTTTGTACCTGAACGACAAAAGCCAAAAAGTTACACGAGGGGACAGATAGTCTGCTTTGCAAGAGACCATTTTTAAATGAAACCCTTCTCGACCACACGGCAATTAAAGGTAATCTGAAGTAGTCCCTGTTACTGCTCATTCCACATGATTTCACTCCACTCCTTATCGTTAGACCTGAGGAAATTGCTGTGCTGCTTCGGGGTGCAGATTTCAGCAGAGGTCTTCAGTTCAACGTAGCAGCCTGGAGCCGGTGGGGCCCGAGGGTCTCCATCCCTGCAGTCCACCTCCCCAGAGAACAAAAGCTTATGCCCCGCCAGACGCGTCTGGATGACGGTGCAGTAAGCCTCGTTCGTGTTCACTACTCCAGCAGGATCAGGCCGATTCTGAGCTCCGTCTTGTAGGAAAGAGCAGCAGACACACAAAAAGATGTTTTTTTTTTTTTTATCTTTAATGGTCAAATGAGGGTAATTAATTAAAAACCACAAAAATGGGACCACACTTGAACCTGGACACAGTCAGTCATGAAGTGAGGTATCGCTCAAAGTCATCAGCACACCACCGCCAGAGAGGGCGCTGTGGTACCTGCACAGATGTACTGCTCGAACTTGTACCCCCAGTACATCATCTCCTCGTGCCTCTGGGGGCGGCTCTCCCGGCTGCGCTGTGCCGCCTCGGTCTCCACCTCGCTGATGTACAGCGCGCCGCGGAAGCGCGTCACCGCCAGCAGCCAGCCCTCACGCGCCTCGTAGGGCGTGGTCAGTAGCTTGGTCAGGTGACCCCGCCACGTGACCACATCCACGTTCAGCTCCCTAGGGACAAACGACACAGGGTGGATTTCATTACTGACGATTACAACACAAACATTTACAATGAACAGATACTGTAATGTATTGAATGTGCATAGTTACATGTACGAGGTACATTGCTGTCCTTTATTTGCCATTTTACTTGTATTTGTATGTGTATAACGGGTCCTAAATTCCACGAATCTTAACATAGGGCTGACATAATGCCAAATTACTGTCACCTACCGTGATGAAGCCGCTTGGATCTGGATTTTTGATCTGTTTGCCAAAATCCACCTGAGAAGGTGGTCCAGTTTTTCCTTCACCCCCTCGTCTCTCTTGATGTACCGGTCACGGTACCCATCACGGAGATTGAAATTCGGGTGTCTGTCCGGATGGATGTAATATCGCAGCTGTCTGTCATCGTTGAAAAAACGGCGCTTGGCATCTAGAGAAAAGTGTCCCACTTCCACAGGTTGTTTGTATAGAGGAAAGTCTCTTTCGTACAAGTGTCGCCTTGTGCTAAGAACCGGAGGATGTTCGGAAACGGCAGCGGCAACACCCACGTCTTGGTCGCGTCGCAGGCGTTTATGTCGTTCATCAGACTCGACCCCAGGTTCGTCTTGAAGTCTTCTGTGATCCGGTAACTGCTTTCGATAGTTACGGTGGTCCATGTCTCTTTTTCTGTGTTGTTAAACAAACGCAACTACATTCAGACTAAATTACTTTCATTCAGTGTAGCTATTTAGTAAGAAACTAAAATTTAGAATAATGAACAAACATGTTAAGCTGCCTGATAAAGTTACGTGAAAGTCAATTCCGATAAATCGTGTGTAATTTATAAAATATACAACAATGCCTTTAGTTCGTCGTTTGTATTTTCTTAACTACCTTTGAGAGGTACTAATAATCCACGAACTGTAAACGCGTAAACTTTCCGAGCCTTTAATGCGGTTTCTAAAATTGACAGAAAAATCTAAAATAATTCATACCCGCAGCAACAACAACAGCCTACAGTTACAAAACACACGCTGGCAAAAAACTTCCGGTTCCTGGTTATGGTAAAGTGACGCAGTGTCGCCACCTAGCGTTTGGAGCGTGAAAATTCTCAGGTCGACGAGCTCGGCGTTACATTTTTAGACTCGACCGGAAATTAAAGCTCCGCCACTGCAAGGGGGCGCTATAACTTTCTTCCACTAGAGATGCATAATTTCCGCTACACCAGCAGCTGCAGTCGGGTTTCCATTGCTATGCTGGAATATATATGTTATAAAAAAATAAGGATTTTTTAAATTCCTCATACTAACTTTAAAGTATGGTTTCATTGCTATCGGTAAGATTTTCTTAATTTAATAAACATGTAAAAAGAGTTTCGTCAGCTAGTTGCTATCAAAATGTTATCAAAATATGAAAACCTCCTGGTAAACAGATTACCAGCCATAGTCACCTGTGGATCAAATTAAGCAAATATTAACTACGCAATCATATTTAAGGGTATGACCATGTCGCCTTGACCTTACAGCGATGAACAGGAAAAGGACGCTGATTCCTGAAACGTTCACAGCGAAAAAATGGAAAAGCGGATCTGATAACGTCGGTGTGCAAGCAAATGGTAAGAATTCTACTACGTACGATATCTCTTCACGTTTTCGTTTTTATTTTTATTAGCCGTAATGTACAGAACAGTACAGCAACAATATAATGCTTTTTTATGTGTAAAACGTAGACTGCCATTTCATTTTTCCACCCTCGGCCTACATCTGTATCACTTATGCATAGTTAAGAGACCTCTAACTGGTTTCCGTTACTGTTAGCAGCATGTTAGTTGCATTAACTTTATTTAGATGGCGCTTTTGTCCACGTTTAGGTGCCATGTCACTCTTTCATATGTTTATATGCACATAGTAAGTTAGTAAGTAAAGTTTATTTTTAAAGCGCCTTTCACAGACACAAAGTCACAAAGCGCTGTACAGAAAGCGATAAGAAAATAAACATGATAAAAACACAATTACATAAAATAGTATGAAATCAGAAAAATGAATAACAAGAAACAGAACCAAAGGCCTGGTTGAATAAATAGGTTTTCAGCTGTGTTTTATATAAACATATGTTTTTGCATTTGTGAGCCGTGTTACTCTTGTTATAATGCAGATGGACCATTTGACATCAAGGCGGCTTTGGAGTCCTTGATGTCCCTGTTCAATCGAAAGCTGTTCAACGACACTCTTCCCCGGATCGTGCTGCAGCACCAGCTGTACAGCCTGCACAGCGACCGGACTTCAGTCGATCGCCAGCTGGTGAGTCCTATTCCTCCAGCTGGACTCGATGATGATTTTTATTCCAACTCTGTGCCAGCATGGAAGTGCATAGTCTTATGGGAAGTGTAAGAACTGCCCCAACACGCTTCAGATTCAACTTATCAAATATCACCTTTAATTTTTCACGAAAATAAGTTTTTTTTTTCTTGCTTTTTTTTTCTTTCAAAAACACTGAAATGCAACAATTTTTCAGCATTCTTCAGCTATAATTTTACTCAGTTTCGCTTTCGGTTTTCTCCGAAAAACCCACAAAACGCTCACCTGGGTAAAGTTTTTCAGGGGATTTGCGTTCCTGCTTTATTTTTTTTTTCCTTTTGTACCTTCCTTTGGTCATTTTCACTTGCTGGTACCTGTTTAAATGGACGATCGGAATGATAAAACACTGCATCGTGCTACTGAAATGCACTTTTTAGATGTGTGCTTTGCAATCTGCAGAACGAGCTGAGGGAGAATGGAGAAGTGCTGGTTTTCCAGCTGGGCTTCGACGCCGAGGCTTTCGGCGTGGTCTTTACCGAGGACTACAGGGAGAAGGTGCTCGCCGGCGAGGCAGGGAGAACCACCCTCGGGGCCGTGGAGAAGTTCCTGAACAACGTCCTGCCCTCTTGCCCCAACATGAGCTTCAACAAGGACCAGATGCTCAAGCAATTCTTTTTCACGGACGCGGAGATAACGTAAGGTTATGCGGTCCTGCCCCACCTTCCGAGTCTCAATGGCTGTAACCATTATAAAAATTTGCATCCCCCTGTCAGGCAGTTGGTGAAGAGTGGGGTGCTAACTGTGAAAGATGCGGGTAGCTGGTGGCTGGCCATCCCCAACTCCGGCCGATTCACGAAGCACTTTATCCAAGGTGGGTTTTAGGCCTACATTTTTAGGCCTGCCTTTCCTAGATTGTCTCCACTAACGTGTCTTTCACTCCTCTAGGACGCAAAGCTGTGCTCGGCATGATCAAAAAATCCCGATACAATGAAATTCTTATGTCTGACTTAGAACGGCGGCAAACCACGTCTCAGGTTAAATTCCAAATGAAGTATCACATCCATGATATCATTGGGGCAGAAATGGTGAACTGGTAGGCTTTTCCGCACATCAGGCACAATTTAAGAAGTGAAAATAAGTACGTACGTGGAATAATGCTTGATCTGTTTTGCTCCCCTCTCATCAGCATACCCACAACCTCAGGTGTGTTGCTGCGATTTGTCGAGTCCTGATGTAGCTGGTGTAATGAGTAACCTTCAGACACCAGGAGGCGCCACTCACCTGAAATTTTGCCTGCCATGTTGTATATGCCTTAAAGCGTACTTGTAAAAGTCATTGTATAATAAACTGTACAGTTTGATTTAGTGCTTTTTGGAATCTGGATATTAAAGTGGCATTTTACTGGGCTGTCCTGAAAACTGATGCAGTACATTCCTGGCATCTTGCCATGAAGTAACTGAAGTACTTTACGTTCCGATGACTTTTTAGCATAAATTTATCAGGTCTTACACAGATTGCTGAAACATAGCTACATTAACCAAATGTGGTACCACAAAGAAATATCACTTTAAAAGATAGCAACAGTCTTGTTTTATTCAAATTTATTGGCTTACTCTTTAATTCAGCAAAAAAAAGTGTAAAAGGAAACAAATTTACCCAGAAAGCCGAGGTCATACCAGAAGCGTCTGTATTCTTCCTGAACGTACACAGCTAAATGCCTGAGCACAAACAAATTACTTGAGCACATCGGGCTGTGCCAACTGAGTGTTTGACGGAAGATAAACATTTCAGATTTACTAAATTCTACCAGTCAGTAAGTGAAGTACTTTGCATACTGTAATTTTAGCAGTTTTTAAAAGCTATACAGCTTTAAGTAAAGTTACTTGCATTAAGAGGTAATGAGCAATATTCATAATGTAACTCCGCTACTTCAACAGCATGAATCATATTTTTGAATATATAGGCTAGTATTTTTTGGGTTATTTTTGGTAATTGTTTGTCTACACTGTGATTCGCCTAGTTTATATGGGGTATGGGGACAGAACATTTTGTTGGGAGTCACTTCCGGTGGGACGAATTGAGCAGCGATGGAATAAAGGATTTCCCTGTGTTTCAATCAAACTTCGTGTCTGTATAACCGGGAAGCCGCAAGAAAAACTAAAAAAAAAAATAAGGCAGTTTATTTACAAAGCGAGCTAAAGGTGTTATTGCAAGTTGCTGTATGACAGTCATGTTTAAAGGATTGTTCTGGAAATGCGTTGTAGAGAAAGCTGAAAGTTACGAGGTGAAGAATTAGCTCCTTTGGTAATAAGCTGCCAGCGGGTTTTCACTGTTCCGCTCCAGTGCCCCATATAAACTAGCCATAGCACAGTGTATGTGAACAAACAAATACCAGAAATGAATAACCCAAAAAAATACTAGCCTACATATTAAAAAATGAGATTCATGCTATTAAACTAACTGATGCGTTACACATAATGTTAGTTAAAATACAGTGATGTATAACTTCGTTGATTAAAAAATAAGATCAAAGATACTGACCCAACCCTGGTAGCCAGACTGTGGTCAGCGTTTCCATTTCTGAACTAAAGGTTGGTATACAAACAATTGGAGTTACCCTAAATCGCGCATCACATTTGGAAAATGTAGTTGATTGATAAAAAAAAAATAAAAAAAAAAATTGAAAGCTACTGGACTACTGAACAATTACTGTAATTATCCAAGACTCTTTCAGTCCTGAATTATGACAAAAGGTAAATAACACATCCTGGGATTAGGTGGCTCGAGTTTGGTGTGATATATCAGAGAGATGATGCATGTGAAGTATATGCATGCCTACCATGTCCTCACACAGCTACCCCATGACAAATGGGGAAGTTCTTTGTAAAACACTGCTAGAATATAACATTCCCCTAGAACCAACTTGGATCATTCGGGTATAATGGACACAATTATGGTACATAAACTAAATCCGTTCGAGTACAGATTGCATTTCTATTCATATCGTCTCCACCATATGTTCCTTGACAAAAGGAGTCTTTAGTATTTTGTGGTACCAATTTAAAAGCAAATGTCGTAGCAACAGGTCTGCACAAATCAATTTGGTTGTAGTTTCATTTCTCCTCAAGCAACCATTGCCTTCAAAATCTCAGGTTGTTACTTCGACTTCACAGAAACGTAAACAAGGAAAAGGGGGAGGAGGAAAAACAGATTATTTCTGCTTAGAATTATAGCTTGATCTTAATGCTGGATTTTGGCAACACCTTGACTCAACAACTAAAGTGTTTAAACAATATATATTCTCTTACAGGAAATAAAAATGAGGTTAAAAGAACATTCAGTTTACAGTCTAGAATTTTACAAGTTAGTGTAGTTTTTAGAAGGCCGCTGGAATTTCTGTAGTCTTTAGTGAAGTTTAAAAGAAAAAGGGGGCAGGTCTTTCATCATTTCCATTCCTAAAGCTAACAGTACAGTCTAGCTAAGATTTTCTGCGTGTGGTAAAATCTATTTATTGTAAGTACCGAGTAGTACTAGTTACAATAAGCAAACATGGCCTGTCTGTCTGTCCCCATCCTGCAAGTGCAGGCATGTATTCACGGGTACTTAGAGTAACAAGCATTTCCTCTTCCTCTTCTTGACGGGTGGGGGGCAAAGCACGGCACGGATGGCCTCATCAAACACTGTCTTCAGGCCCCTCTGCGTCAGCGCTGAGCACTCCAGATATTTCACTGCTCCTGTGATGCACAGAGAGGGTCAGTTAAGTTACGCCTCTGGCTGGCTGTTGGGAAGGGCCAAAAGCGGACGCAACGCCACATCGGGACACAAACCTATCTCCTTGGCCATCGCCAGGCCCTGTGGGTACGTGATGGGAGTCAACTTCTTCTCCTTCAGTTTCTCAATAGTGTCCTTGTCGTCCCTGAGATCGAGCTTGGTGCCCACGAGAATTATGGGAGTGTTGGGGCAGTGATGTCTGACTTCGGGATACCACTGCACGGAACGGGACGGCAACTCAGCTCTCGGCTCAAAATTCGAACAGGAAAAAAACTAAAACGGAAACTAAATAAAGGAAAATCTCTCACTCACCTTGGCTCGCACATTCTCAAAGGATGCGGGGCTCACGAGAGAAAAGCAGATGAGGAACACATCCTGGGGACAGACATCACACACTCATATCCACAATGACATGCAACAAGCAGATGAAAATCCTGAACACAACCAGTGAAACAGAATAAGAATAATAAAGCTGCCGGCCTGCAGTGCAGGAGATGACGACGAATGCCTATTTAACACTGTACACCGACATACTTTAGGGTAATTTTGACAGTATCATACAGAAGTCATTACTCATTCCAGAATGTAGCTTTAAGCCGTTTTACCGTCTGGGGGTAGGAGAGGGGGCGGAGTCTGTCGTAGTCTTCCTGGCCAGCGGTATCCCACAACCCTAGGTTGACGGGTTTGCCATCCACCATCACATTGGCGGAGTAGTTATCGAACCTGAAGGGGGGGGTGAGGTGTTTATTTCACACACTCAAAAGCAGCCAGCAAAAAGGACCAGGTGAGGCAGTTGTACTGGAAGTCAGTTCAGCATAATTTCATATAAAAGAGAGGAAAAATTTGCATTAAATTCCCCCCTCCAAAAACTCACACAGTGGGGATGTATTCTCCAGGAAAAGCGTTAGTGGTGTAGCTGATGAGCAGACATGTTTTTCCCACAGCCCTGAAACACAAGAAGGTAAAATGACTCCACATGAATGTAAACATCGGTGCATCTTCACATCATGATCAAAACCAAGATAGCCATGTGTGGCCGAGTGTTTATTCCAGCTGCACACGGCACTGGCCCATTCCAAGGAGCTGTAGCTTTGACATACTAGAAGCTGCTCATTGTCACCTGGAGAGGCCGAGTCTTGACAAGACAGGACTTGTTATACAAGGCAAACATGTTCTACAGAGAGCTGACATAGCTACCAGTCTGTTCACCCTCCCAGAAAACACACACACACACACCCAGCTCTAGTATATGTTAAGGTTTCCTAGTGAGCGAGTCTGATAAGTTATCGGAAGGTAGTGCTTATCTGTCTCCATAATCCTGGGCTCTTCATTGCATTGACCCACACAGAGAACAGACAGAACATTCCTTCACCACACCCCACAAAAAAATTAACAATCCAATATTAAGTAAATCTCTCTGCATCTAAGCTTACTTTTCGTAGATAAGCAAAAAAAAATACTAAAATGTCTTACGTTTCCAAAAAGACTTAAAGTAAAACACTTCATGTTGATCGTATTTAAAAAAAGAAAACGGTAAATCAGCGCAGAACGCACAGGACAGCCATGCGCACGATCAATCAAAATCCAACATTCTTTATTGTCGTCTCGCAGACATTTGTGCACAATGCTCCACATGGCAGCTACAAGATGCCTTTTCCTCTGGGGGCACAGTGCAACCTGTGCAGAGGTAAAAACAAAAAACCTTTCCCCTTGCAATTCTGAACATGAGCAGGTAATAGGCAGACACGTGAAAAGGTTTTCGCACTGGCCGATTTGTTTACACTTGGATCACAACGTAGTGAAAAGCCAGTCAAGGCACATAACCCACGTTACAACTTCAGCATAGCTACAGAACTACGCCGGCTATCAGGTAAACTACATCTAACCACATACATCTAACCACATCTGTAAATCACTGAAATTCTCCTCTAGTGCTCATTTCAAAGTTGAGTTGTGATGTTTCGATAAACACCCACACAACATGGACAACTATATCTCACCCTATATACTTCATACAAGCTTGCAGTGACAGCCTAGCTATTACTACTATGACAGGTGATTAATGCACACTCCCTGAAACCAAACCAGATTTAAATCGTGAAAAAAAACGTGCAAAATGGGAGTTCTTAGAATCCTGCGAAAAGGGCCAAAAGAAAAAAAAGATCAATCATGTGATTCTATCCTAAATGAGGAAGTCCCTTCAACCCCTTCCCGTAAGTGCCCTGCGGAGAAACTTAATATTAAAAAAAAAAAAAAAAAAAAAAAAAAAGTTAATCAACCTTGAGACGACTCGTGCAATATGCTCCCGAATTGCTGCTGCTCACTGAAATCTGGAAACACTACATTTCTTTTACTGGTCGGTGGCACCCTTCATACACATTTTTAATCTAAAAACATGCAGGGAGGGGTTTGCGATCCCCGCTTCGCCGCTCTCACGGACTAGGGGTATTTGAGGCTAAGATACAAATCTCATTTATCCCTGGAAAAAAAAGAACGATGTCAGCTTATAATAATTTTATAACGCACACGGGGGGCATGCCGCTATCGGGGAGTGTTTAGAGAGCGATTTAAAGAGCAGGGCACACTCGGGGTGTTTTAAAAGTGCAGCATCCTGCGAGTGGCCTGCAAAGGCTAAAGTCTGGAATGCGGAACATGGAGGCGCTAGCCGGAGCTGGCTAGCCTCGCCTGTGCCGCCGAGCAGCGACGCCTCGCCACTTCCCTTCGGGATACTTCATGCACCGCGGGGACGAAACAAAAGCATAACGCGCCGGCTGGCCGCCGCCAACTTACCCGTCTCCCACAACCACACACTTTATGGCCTGCATCGGTCCGTGTTAGCCGGAAACTTGGTGAAGAAGTTGCCGAATGGGGCGCAGGTTTTTAAGGCTCTTTGTGCGAACTTATTTTCCCTCAAAAAAAAGAGAAACTCTTGGCAGAAGTCGGACGCAGTTGTCCTTCGCCAGTCTGGAAACTAGCTTATTTCACGAGGCGCTTAAAAACTAAAGTCTAGTGAGTGTTCGCTGTGAAATAATACCCCCACAATAACTTAGGAGCGGTTTGAGAATGGAAAGCACACAGCCACCACCCCAAAAAACAGTCCGGATTAAAAAAACCAGTGATCCAGACGGCGGAAACTGCAGCTCCCAGTGAGTCACTTCCGGCCGCTCCTACTCCCGGGAATCCTGAGTGCGCGGCGCTGGCAGCTCCTTGCATAAGCGGAGAGATGCTCTTTTATGTCATTTATTTATCGGTTACATCGCATATCTGCGTATTGCAGGAACGATCATTATTATCCCGTTGCCAAGTGGAAAACACTTCGAATTTCTTAAATGTCGGAGTACTCCATAAATACGCTTGAGAGTCGTAACTGCATTGAGTTTTTCGCGTTTCACACATTGAATAACTCGTGCATGTGTTAAAAATACATATTTAAACGTCTTCAGGTGGATTGCATTACATATATATGATGGGTTTTTCCGTTTTATTAATATGTTTTATTAACTACCTGTCATACATTCCAAACTAGAACTGTTTGTTTTATCTGCTGGTTTATATAAAACATGTAAAACAGTTAACGCACCTAGGAAACTAATCACAGCAAGATCAAGAGAATCAGTTGTCATATGTAGTGGTAAGCTGTAAACCATCTATCTTCCATTTAGTTATGTTCATATAACATTAATTTGGGATCATTGTTTTATCTTTACTCACTAAACTTTTGCGAATCATCCCAAATCTTTCATGAAAATGTGAATTTTGATCTGTTCACTGTATTACTTTAAATGGTAATATCCACTACCATTTAAGATTTAAAATGTTTATAATTAAAATGCTATCACAGAGTAATAACCCAGGTAATCCTACCCCGTGATAACATTTTAAAGCGACTTTTAAAGCAGCTTTCTCAGAGTAAACGTCATTTTAAAGTTTAGTTAACTTTAGTAAACCTTTGGGCAGATCCTGTCCTCCTGCTGGATCAAACAAAGGCATGCGCCGCTGCGCAGTTGCAGCGCAAACTGAACGCCACCCACGCAGCTGCGACGCGTCACAGGAAGTCATGGGGAGAATGTGGGAGATCCCTGTAATTGCAGCTCCGGGTGAATGAAAAGCCGAGGTCTGGCGTACGTGGGGAGAAGGCATAGTCACTTATAAATGGCAAGGAAATGTATTTTGTTGGGCCGTTCTTAATAGTGACAGCGTTTAAACAGTGTCCTGCGACGAGCGGCTAAGTAGCCCGCTAGCTAATCGGACAGTACCTGTAGACGGGAGGCGTCTTATGGCGGGTCTGTCTTACTTAGTCGTCCGCTTTTCTGGGTCCGCTGGCAGGACGTATGGGGTGTTTTCCAAAGGGCTGACGAGAACCTTGTTGATATTTTTTGATCTTGCATGGCGACTGCGAATCAAATTTCCTTACCTCTACCTCATTGCATCTATGATGTTCAATGTACGATTACAGGTAAGGTAAAGGGGTGACACGGTACGTTTTACCGCAAGTATAATATTTAATGCAGTCTTGCTGGAATTATATGGAAATTGATTCCTGGATGTCATGTTGAATGAGTCAGTATTGTTGTATTGTGGATTAAAGTCGTCTTTTTCAATGCATATGTATTACTGTATTGGGTCAGTGAAAGTTGTAAACAACTCTGCCGTCTAACCTGTTTTCTTAGACTAAGTATAATTGAACTCTCGGTAACATTTTGACAATTGAACATGCATAGAATAAAACATTGTGTAAATGTTTAAATCTGCGGGGCATTGTCAGAGTATGATATATGGCCTTAGGCTAGTGCAAGTAATGTTTGCCATTGATGGCGACTGATCTAATTTCCTCTGCTTGCGTTTTCTTATTCTGCAGGTGCATATTGAAATCCATTGATATATGGCTGACAAGGCTGAAGACGTATGCCTCAGCCATATTATAATCCCTGCATACGCCGAGTGTGCTGCTGGTCATACAGAAACTAGACAGGATTACTTCACAAGGATGGCGTGTGAAGTAGCAATGATTTTTCCGGTCCGCTCACATTGCACGCTTGAGGAACGTTACCAAGACAATACTAAGCTCGACACGTACATCTCTTAAGGTATAATATCATGGCAAGGAGTTCTTTAAGAGACGAGAACTTGGTGAAAGACAGTGTTCAGGAAATCATAATGTGTGACCATGATATAGATCTCAATGTTCAGGGCTTTTTTTTCTTTTTTTTTACTTACCTCAGCTGTGAGGATTCCTGTCTAACCAACCTTCCATATGGTCAATGATGAGAAATCTGGAGCCTTACCATCTCTGCAATTGTTGGAGTGAATTTGAGCACTATTGTGGCCTTTTCTTTTATAATTTCCTTTTGAAATATATATTCCCTATCCTGTGAACTTATACTACTTTGCCCAGTAGTGGAATCGAGCATTCTAGGACGACTCTGGGTACAGGATCATCTCGATCGTAAGAAGATTGAGGATTAGCCCACCTCTAGCTTGGGATCATGTGATGTGGTTGACATCTTAACGCTAGGGTTTTGTGGGTATTGGGAAGTGTTGGGTTGGAGGAACCCCGATGGGAACTGTGTATTAAGATGTAGGACAGAGTGGCACATGCCGTCCTTTGGTGTAATTGTACACAACATACCCACACTAGTTACTGGAGACGAGTCTCAATAATGGGTTTTAAATGAGGAATCTGAAGTATTTTAACGTAGCTTTGTAAGGTTTGTGTTATGTCAGTTGTTGGTTTACATCCTCTAATAACCACCGTATTTAAAACTGCAGAATGTAATTTGATTTCACCACTTTTGATCATTTGAAAACAATAATTTATCAATTTGTGTTGTTTTTTTTTGCATGGTAGTGGTGTAGTCAGTTATGTATTTGGTAATGTTTTTAGTGGTTTCTGATTGTACTTTAGTTACCATGGGATACAAAAGTATTGTACATCATAGAATAAAGCTTTGTGCAGCCGTTTTAAAAATGACCATTAATAAATTATGAAGAATACGTGATGTACATTTTCGTGTCTCTGAAGCTAGGTTCTACTTGGTATTTGATATTTATTACAGTTGTTTACCTCTCAGAAGGAGAACGTGTGTTGAGGCAGCACACAGCTCAGTCCAGTTTTTAATGACACCGGCTCCCAAACCTCTCATCGTTACCCGTATCGTTTCATTCTGACACACCTGATTCAACTGATAATGTGCTTGAAGGTTGGTTGATCAGTTTATTCAGATTATCTGATATTGGAACAGAGCCAATATATAGAGGAGCTAAAAAAAAAGGTGTGAGAACAGCCACTTTAGGCCATGTGACATGCAAATATCCTAATACTGTTATATCTGTAGTTATTCATGACAAAAGTAGGAAAATATGTATTAAAGATGATAATTTTCTGTGAACTGGAGATCAAACTTTTGTGTGTAGATAACACTCCCAGGGATATATTCCACAGAGTCTGATATCTTCTTGCTGCGATATATTTTCTGAATTAAGGGCCGAGGTTTACTACAGTCTGTTAGAGCAGTGGTTCTGAGCTGGATTGGCTTCAAGACATATATTTTTCTTGGTCATTAAGTCATGACCCACATTTGGGTGGCAACCCACCACTTGAGAAACACTGTTCAATACTTGAAAAGAAAACAAAAAAACTAAAGAATTTCTTGAGCAGATTGGACAGTACTGACAGCTTGTCTGTACTGCATAAGACCAGCATTGCTAATTCAGATTTAAATTTGCTCTAACTTTTGATCAAAAAGTAGTTTTTTTATAGCTTTTTAGTACAATTAAAATATTAATATTTGGAGAAGTCACATTGGTTTTTTTATGGTTTATATAAACTACCAAGTACTACATGCGAACAACTTGTTTATTAATACGCCAGTATATGATCAGAGTTTATTATTAGTCCTAGAATCATAAGGTACTGGTGTGTGATAAAAAAAGATGAAGTGATACAGAATCTATGCTAAAGTGATGGCCGGTCTGAATAACATAATGAAGAGCAGAGTCATCAGTCTGTCCACAGCGGTGCGTATGGTCAAAGTCATGGTGTTTCCATTAATGACGCATGGACAGCTGGACTGTTAGTAAGGCTGAACACAAAAGAACAGATGTATTCAAACTCTATGGTTGGAGGAGACAGTTGAGAGTTCCGACGATCAAAAGAAGCGTGAGCAAGTTAGTAAACGAGGTAATCCAACTAGATTGCTCCTTGGAAGAACTGATGATGAGGTAGAAGCTTCAATATTTTGTACTTATCTTGAGAAGGCGTCGGTCATTGGAGAGGGATCTCGTGATGGGGAAGGCAGAAGGAGAAGAGGAAGGCAGAGGCTGAGAAGGATGGGCAGTTTGCTGAAGCCCATGAGGTCACAAAGAGTCGGACTCGACTAAACGACGATAAAACAATGCTAATGTATTGACCAGATTTAAATACGTTCAGTCACTCATTTGCAGACTTTTCTGCCTCAGTTTCAGATCAGTGTAATTATATTGTATGCCCCTCGGTCAATCAAAGGAGTTTACGGCTCTGTTCTCCAGAAGATCATGGGTTCAAGCTCTATGATTGACAGAGTATTACAAACACTACTTTTTAGCATGTGCACTCTGTATGGATCATTATCCCATTAGCTCTGGTTTGCAGATGAACACTGCATCACCTCATTCTATGTTTCTGCTTTGTCCTATAAGATTAATTGTCCAACATGAGTGGTGCTGCTGAAAAGGCCAACGATGACTTGGAAGGAGCTTTGTCGCGAATGCTGTAGATCACGTACGCCTGTGGGAGTTTTACATACGCAAAATGTTCTGAGGGCAGAATGAAAAATGATTGGTTCAGAGAGATAACCAATCAGACTGTAGAGTAGGTGGGTCCAAGCAATTAGAGGAGGTGAGACCAAGACATATGATTGGTTGGTCCCACCTCCTCTACAGTCTGATTGGTTATCTCTCTGAATCTCTTTTTCATTCTGCCCTCAGAATATTTTTGCATAAGTAAAACTCCTATGAGCATCAAGTACATTCTTCAGCAGCATCACAAAGGCTTTCAAAACAAGTTTACATGTGGCGCTCGTTATAAGTGTAAATATGTAACGGTGAGGGGCAAAGAATGAGTATTTATGGGATGGTGCAGGAATGATTTCTTATAGCACCACACCTCCTCCTATGATCCTGCCTCGCTGGCAGTTTTTCCCCATGTTTTGACCCTGGTCGAATTCTGAAAGTATCACTGCTATGCCTCACGAGGTCACTGCTGTCAAGGGGGCCACTTAGCTGAGCTTTTATACCAGTTATTTACACCCCCTCAGTCTCTGTCTAGAGGGAAATAGTTATTAAAGGCGCGAGGACTGAAAATTTCTGTTTCCATTGCTGAGCCATAGCAGAACATAAGACAAAGGGTCATTGTTCTGTTGTTATTTTGTGTGTGACAAAACTTAGCATGAAATTACAATGACGTGAGGTTTTTAGCTGTTCACTGTAACATGCACCTTCAGGACCTTTGACTGTGCTTAGAAACTTTTTAAAATGCCGTTACACCATCAATTAGCGTTTTACTTTACATTTTTCAAACTACACATTTTATGCATTTGCAACTATTGCAAAAGCAAAAAACTACTGTCTTAAGTGTGCCGTAATATGCAAGGTAAGCTATTTTAATACTTGCTGGTATTCATGCATTCTCATGGATTAACATTTATTATTCTTGTTTTTATCCGTAAGCATGTGGCAACTGCTTTATGAGATTAGTTATAGTTCTACAGCAAGAAATCTTTTAGGTCTTCAGTTTTTATGAGGCAACCACCTTGCAGGCAATACCTTGGTTCAGGGTCATTTGTAAAAAGAAAACAAATAAATTAATTCTGGTTTGTCCTGTTTTGATGTTTTCTTGCTTAGCAGGACAGTAAAAAAAACATCCAAAGTAGTTTTAGCATCGTTAGAGAATGTTTGCCTTCTAGCTAAGCTTTCTGCTAGGCTGCAAATGACAAACAGGATTTTTCGAGTACATTTTCTCTACATATATCTCCTCCACACTCTCAGACACACATGCATATAATCATGTTTTTAAATGTCCCATAACGTCATCAATTTTTGCCATAGTTGACATGATCTCCCTACTGCTTCAGTTATACCACAGAACTAAACAAAATGTAAACTCCAACACCATAATTCATTTGCACACAACCACATGTTTATTTAGAACTCAAATTTTACACATGTGCTATTGTAAATGTTGCTATTTAAAACTACACACAAACGCATCCTTTCACCAGGCCAGTCGTAATTACTGCAACTTGTCTTGCAAACTCTGCACTGGTGCAAATTAAAGAATGTATCACCCAACTGACTAAAACTAAATGAAAACTGCAGAGATAATTTTAATACAATTTGTCTGCTCCACTGACCACGCACCACCAAAATATAGCGTTCATTGGCTAATTATAGGGATAGAGTTGACATCAGTGAGCTGAACTATATTTACACAGCTAGCAAGGCTAATAATTTTCATTTTAAACCTTTACAGAGCAATCATGCTGTACACTGTAAAGAGTTTTGTATGGTTTGTGGCTTTTTAAAAGACTAAATACCTACAGTGAGCAATAGCTGACACATGCTAAAAGATTTTTCAGCAAATTCGGTGCCTAGCAGAAGTAACTTAGTGTTCAATGTCAATTGATTACAGTAGAAAACAACAGGACTAATTTCTGTAGCGTATCCCAGCGATTTGACGTAGAGGAACAACCAAGCAGATCTGATGCGATCTGCTCGGCCTCCCACACAGGAACATCTGCCATCCACACAGGAAATAACCCCCCTCTAACAACAAGGGGTCCTTGCACCCATCCGGCCTTCAGCGAACGCTGCCTCGCCTCCGGCATCCATCACCACTCCACCCTGGCATTAATCACATGATGCGCCAGCGGTTTATCCCACTCTGTTCCAGTGCCGAACACACCAACTCACTTCTGTTCCAGCGCGCTTCACACTCTCAACCTGTGTTCTTCATGTGGTGCTCGTCGTATACTACTCCGACATATATCAGATACTGAAACACCACCATCACACACTCCAATACAGGTTAATCTCTTACAACCATACATCTATATGTCTCCTGGTTTTTATCTGACGTCATTCCACTCATCTCCTCCCTCCTCTCACGCAGTGGAATAAATCAGCTTCTCCAACTTAGCATGCTGCCCTTTGGTCTAGAGGAACCTGTCTGGAGTTCAGGATGTCAGAGCAGACCACCTCCACATAAACTACATCCTGTCTAGCTGATTGCGCGAGAGAGTTTTATAACCTTAGCTGCTTTCCACTGCTGTTTTGCCGCTCTCTTGAACTTCTGTTACATAAAGTTTTAATGGTTCTGTAGTTTTTTAAAGGTGTCCAACAAAAATTATGCATTTCTAAAGACGTACATTGTTTTGTTCCAGTCGTTGTGATACACTGGTATGAAGTTGACACAGAACACAAGTTTATGTGACATACGTATAGTAATAAAATAAATTTAACCACACAAAACTTTATAAGATGCACCATAACTGATGTTCGCCTATGACAGGCTTCCAAAACCCCGTCATTAGATGGACAGACGTAGAGATCATTCAAGAATAACCAACAATACCCTGAGCCCTGAAATGAGACACCGACATAAGAAAAATATATGCAGTACATGCAAAGCCCATATGCTCGCACACTTGCACCAGTTCACATTCTTACACGTGTGAACACTGGGAGAAAATTCCACACCTACTGAGCCGTGACTGGGAAGTGAACCCCAACAGCATAGGGGCTCACAGTGTGCCACCAAGCAGATATCCATCCATCTTCTATACCGCAAGACCGTAAATAAACCAGGATGGGATGCCAAGCCATCACAGGGCAGGACACACACCATTCACACCTACGGGGAATTTGGCAACTCCGCTTGTACCTTATCATACCTGAATACCCAGAGGAAGCAGGGGAGACCAACAACACAGGGGGAGCCAGGGCAAAGACTTGAACCCCAGTGCCAGGCGTATGAGGTGACTGTGCCAACCACTGTCACACCATGTCCCCATTACAAAACAACGATCGCAATATAGCTGCAAATTAAGAACCGTATTCTTGCAAAACCAGGGGTTCTATGCAATACTGTAATGCTGTAATGAGTTGGTACCCTATCCTGGATTGTTCCCTGCCTTGTGCCGATAGCCACCATGAAAGATTCCGGTCCCACGGATGGATGGATAGATAGATAGGTAGTACTGTAACAGTGCAACATTCTTTTAACATTAGCTATGTGCTGTCTAACATAAACTAGTAAATCTTGTTTTTTCTTCCTGTTGGCATCGTCTCAAACATTTATTTTTATCTTTAAAATCAAACAAATGGAAAGACCGATAAATGTGATGAAACATTCACATTCGTTCTTAACCTTGTGAGTAATGTGTATAGAATAGGAGCAGTCCACTCCCTGAAAATGAATTAATGTTTTAATTGAATAAAGGGATACAATAATGATGCAACAACCTTTTCACTAGGCTGTGGTCTGGTAAGCACTTTCACTATATCAGCGTTTCCCAACCCAGTCCTCGGGGAACCCTGGACAGTGCATGATTTTGCTCCCTCCCAGGTCCCAGCCAATCAGGAACAACAAATACCTGGTACAGGTGCTGGGAGCTGAGAGGAAGCAAAAACGAGGACTGTCTGGGGTTCCCCGAGGACTGGGTTGGGAAACTGCACTATGTCACAGTGAGAAGTGAAAGGCTCAGAAAGAGTTCAGGTCCAGAAAGTACAAATCCAGACCAAGGTTTTGTTTCAACCAACCAGCTGAGTACTCTGTGCACCTCACACTTAATTAGAATCGTGTTGCACATCTTGTGCCAATTCATTTAGTGATTCTATAGTACAACTTTTTCCATCCATCCATCCATCCATCCATCCATCCATCCATCCATCTTCTGTAACTGCTTGTCCAAAGTTTTTCCCCAATATAAATATTTGTGTTTCAGCGTATCTTTCGTCATTTGTGCATATTTATTATTATATTGTTACTCTGAATGTCTTTTTGCTTTTACTGCTTATTACGGCAGAGATGAGCACCTTACACTTCACTGCAGGTTACAGGCTGACTCTATACCTGGCATGTAACAGATAAAACCCTTGAATCTTCTTCACATCCAACACAATGTTTTACTCACCAAATGCTGCCTGTATACTTTTCTATTCAAATTCAGTTTTTGACTGGTACATGCCATTTCCCATCTTATAGACAAAAATATTCAAATTAAACTGAAAAATGTTATTGGCTTCCCATCTGGGGTGTGCCCTGTGTTGTCTGGGATAGGCTTAGACGGGTTTACACACGCCTGATACCCACGTCCGTGCAGTCTCATTTGGAGGAGTTACGCTTGGTCCTTAACAGACTATATTCAAACATTCATGATGTCATTTGTGGGAAGTGTGGATTTCGCCATAAAACAGCATTTGATGACAGACGGCTATAACAGTTCTTGCTGGTAGGTATCGTGATACATTATTATATACTTAAATATCTGAAGGGAGTTTAATAATCTTATTAACAGGTTAGGAACTAAGCAGTGTATGCAAGGGTATAACTTGGGTTGTACTGAATGGTTTTGATTATTAGAGGGATTAAAACCCCTCACCCCCCAATTCCGCCATAATTTACGACCATAAGTGTATGCACCATACATTTGTTCATAAAACAATTAGCATATGATTGGTATTAGTGCTAAAGGGTATTTCCAAGACTCTGGTTTAAATACTTTTTTTCCTTTTTCTCAACTTGTCAGTGTATTTGATATAAGTAGGCTATTTAAAAAAGAATGTGACTTAATATAATCAGTAAAATGCTCAGGAATATAATAGCGATTAAACTTTCAAATATGATCGGATCTGACAGACTCTTATTACTTAAAGTGTAACATTTCTGCGTTAGCCAAAGGTACATCCCTAAGTATACGGTAAAATAGTTGATGAGCCAACAAAACGCAATACGAACCGTCATGATTGCAACGTGCGCGCAGGACGTGTCTGAACTCCCATCTCGCATTATTATTTTTTTCCGTTTCTACTGGATTCGGTAAATATCCCTCAGCATCCTCGGCCGGGGCGTATCCGACGTGAGTCACGCGCCCGGGGAAGCGCGTTTTTAGCGGCGGCCGGCGCGCGGAGGGCGGGGCGCGTGCACGGTGACGTGCGTTTCCAACTGTAGGAGCGGAGCGCTGCGACTCATACCGGAGTGTCGGCGCTCGGGGAGCGGAGTGCCTCCATTTACCCGGATTAAAGCGGGTCCCTGCGCTCGGGGGGTGGGGGGGGCGTGAGGACGGCGGCTCGCTTGCTTGGTGCCGTCGCTTCTGAGGCAAACGGAGAGGGCGGGATTTAATTACATTTTTTTGGGGAAGGTTTTCTTATTCTCCCAAAGCCGCCCCTAAGAAGCGGTGAGCACATGGCTGCTTTTTAATTACAAAAACACTTGCCGGGTAATTGATTTTTATCAGGAAGACTGGTGTGGAGGCTGCTTGTTTTGGACGGTTTTTCAGGGCTCGGCTGTTAATATGGATGAAGAAGACCAAGGTACGCCTGTTCTGTATCCATCTCACTACTAGCTGCTCTTTTGGGTCGTTATGTTGGAATAATCTGCGCGCGACACAGAGAAATACCTTACCGGAATAAAAACACAATTTATTTTGAGAGAATTCTGAATCTGAATAGCCCTTTCATCAAATACAACTGATGAAATGATATTTCTGTTTGTGGTTTACTGTCAGTCACTGTGACCGCGTTAGTTATAGGGATAATTCCATGACAACTGGTATCGTTATAGGGAATTAATATTTCTATGTACTTTACAGTGGTACTTGAAATTTATGTACCGCAGTTCAAAGTGATATCATGATACTGAAATTTATGTACCGCAGTTCAAAGTGATATCATGATACTGAAATTTAATCCCCGCGGTGTGAAAATGTGTGTTATTTAATGGGAAGAAAGATTTGATTCTGTATTCAGCTATGTGGTTTAGTGGTTCTACCAGGTTAAACAATCGCATGCTGGATGATTTGCTAATATAAAATAAGTTTGGTTGATTTCGTTTTTTCGGGATTGTGTACGCCCCCCAAAGATAATTCTGCGCAAAGAAAAGTTTTTTGAGGATTTAGAGCTTATGATTCGGTGTGTATGTACTGTCGCTGGTCGATCGGCTGAACTCCAGGACTGAATGTATTGCAGATCTAGACAAATTTTTGCTTTGCTTGGCTGGAAAAGTGGATCGATCAGCTTTTGCATTTTTCTCTTGTGGGCAGACAGCCCACGAGTCACCGACAGTTTGAACTTGGGTTTGACGAAAAAATATGTTTTTTGATAACGCAATAAATTTTGCATGGATAATTCTCCTTCATGTGGCGTCTACTCATGTTCACGGAGGCAAGCGATTCTTCGTAGATTTTAATAATCTTTACTCAAATGAAGTTGTGGCGTGTCGTGTGGAAGACGGTCAGCTCGCTGGGGGATGTGTCCTGCCATGTAAACAACTCTGTTATCGATCCGTAGGTCAATAACACATTGGTACCAGATTGCCGCTTATCGTGCTGTGAATGTAAGCAGTTCTAGTAGTCCGGTTGTACGGTTCCGAATTTCTGAAACATGAGCAGATAAATATCCCGCTTATGTATTACAAGGTGTTCTGTGAACTTAGTGACGTATATTTGCACCTATTTAGTGGTTTTAAGACTACTGAACATGCATATAGACATGGGCTCATAGGTGTTGGGTGTCTAATACAACTCGCGAATTAGAAAAACTAGTTACTACTGAATTAATCCAATTTATAATATAAAACAATTGGCAGTTGAAATTTGAGGCTCTTTATACTGTGCGGTGTGAGAGGACGACTGTAAAAAGCAAAGGTCTAAATAGAGGCATCTATCATATTTAGATGGTATTACCATGGTATTCGAGGCGAGTCCCGGCTCCATAGCAAGGACAGTCAGGGGTCCCTGCTAACTAAAGCTTTCGGCCACTGTTAGCTATTTAGCGTAGAGCTACATTGCGTTGCCGCTGAATTGAACTGGGTTTTAACCAGCTATCCCAATGCGGGCGGATGGCTTTTATCTGCACATCGGGATGGTGGAGATGTGCACTGCTCCTCCCTGCGGTCCTGAGTTGTCGTTAAGGGACTTCCAGTTAGGTACACTCCCACCCCAACTGATAGCCTTTCTTACACCCCTGCCCCCCACACACACATTTTATGGAAAGGGAGGGGTTTGGTTGCATGGAGGGTCTGGGGTACATGCAAGAGGACAAGGATCAGACTTTCTGGAAGGACAAGATTTTCCCAGGGAAAGTTTACTTCTGATGCAACCAGTGTGTTGGTCTTTGTTTGTTTGTTTGTTTGCTTAAATTTATTGAAAGACTAGATCTGGGGCTCCTTTCTGCTTTGTCATAATTGAAATAATGTAGCTGCATTCTGAGAATTTGACTCTTTTCGACGGAATTCATGCTGTGGGTCCGGTTTTTCTGTTAGCAACCCCGGTAATTCAAGCCCGATCCCCTGTTTCTGAGCCGGCCTCAATGAGTGATTCAGCCGTGATCCTTCATCAGCATCGAACCACACCGACAGTTGCCCTGTCCTCAAATTGTTTGATGAAGATCCTGTAACATTTTCATGTGTAAATATATTGTACATGAACCGCTCGAACTGTCAAGTGTTTGACATTGTAATGAGTCATTATTTACTTTTGTAGTTCTTACATGGAAGGTGTTAGTGCATTGTGGGATTTAAATTCCAGTTTTTTGTGCTGTCTGTGTTACCTTTTCACTTGTTACTGTCCCTTTAAAATTTAAATGTAACCCAAGTTGCCCTGGGGAGGGTTCAGTTTGAGCTGGAGTTCAACCATTATGACAAGGGCTGTCAGAGGTGACTTTGTTTATATATGAATGTCTGTTGACTGATGTGTGCCGCTTGAAATTGTTCATGAAGCCTCATTGGTATACATGTGTGTTCCTCCTCCTGTATCAGTAAGGTAACTTCAGATACCCCCCCGCCACACTCTGTGGGTCTACAGGACACCTTTATGTTTTTCCTAGAAGTGCCACAGTTATAACTCATGAACTGGCCTTAGTTAAAGTTCTTGTTGCTAGTAATTTCCCCTTATCTGTTGTTGAATCTCGTAGGGCTGGTAGTTTCGCAGAATGTGAATAGGGGTCCTGACATTAGGAAAAAAGGGTTTCTCTGGCTTAGGTTTCTACAAATGTTATATTTGTGAAAAATTTGCAGTCTTGTGTTTTCTCACACTTTGTCTCGCATTTATATTGTGCCTGTGGCCTTTCATTGAACATGTTTGTGACACCAATTTCCCCTTCGGATCTATGGAGTTTGGCTATCTATCCATCTCTGGTTAATAGCTGTTGAATAGATTGTTCCAAACCTAAAATCAAGACATGAACGTGTTGCAAAGAGCAGGAATTAATTGAAATTATTCAGGACATTTTTTTTTCTCAAGAACTACGTCACAAGCTTCACTTGGGCAGATGAAGAGGAGGAGGCAGCCACATTGAAATGAAAGTTTTATCGCTGCAGTGTTTGATGTTGCATTGTGGGCTCAAGTTAGAGATCCCAGCTGTATTGGTGTGGGGCAACATCAAGTACCCCTGCCTGCTAATGAGTTTCAGCAGATCAGACGTAGCCCCCCCCCCCCCCCCCCCCACATCCAGGATACTCACAATTGACTCTGTTCAGCCAGTTTGGAGGATTTTCCGTTTTTGTCTGACACACTTATTAGTGCCATGAACTAGGCGTACATGGGTTCTCACTGATAAGTGAGATTGTGAACGTCATGTTGGTATGCTAGCCAGCCCTATATCAATAGTGCGATTAATCTTTAAATTACAATTCAGTTTTTCATGATTTTTCATCAATGTTTTAAACTTTTGCGTTGTTTTATTAGTTTGCCGCAGTACTGTTTATTACCAGTAGTAGAGTCTAATGTTTTATTTTACCAACATTCTTTCAATATGCTGTTTATGTAGCTTATGCTGCATGCACTGCCCTGCAAAAAAGGTAGAAGTGCGGCCTTTACGTGTGCATGAAGAAAGGCATACTATATGCATGTGGGACCTGAAGTTTGCGATGACCTTATTCAAGATATTGATTTATCCTAGATAGTTTAAGGCCCTTAATGCCTGTGATACATTGAATTGTGATGAGTGTTGTGTCATGGACAAGTACCCAGATACCAAACTGCAATGCACAGGAGACTTTATCTTATTATGCAAAATATGTTGGAAATAAATAAAGCAGTTGAGCTAATCAGATGGTTTTTTTTTAGACTGGTGTCTGCCTTGAGGGGGTGAATGACAACTGTCAAACTGAAGGGCGAAGCACATGCCTGACTTTTGCACTATCCAGCCCATTCTTCTCCTTTACGCTCTGGTGGTATGGCTTTTGGCAGAGGCGGTCACGCCTCAGTGTGGATAAATACATCTTTGTTTGGAGTTCACGGGGCGCAGGGAAAGCACTTCCCATCTTGTGTTTATTGCCAGAACATCGCGTGGCCGTTGGGGTGCAGGGAGAAGCAATTAGTGTTTGTCAGGAAACGTGCGAAGAAATAGAATTTCTTAAAAAAAAACAAAAGAAGAAAAAGAATTGGTCAGTGTAATGTAGGGTTATTAGGGGCTGTTCATGCCCGTGCTACACTGGGTCATGGCAGATTGTGAGACCACATGAGCTTTGGGCTAAACTTGTGCAGTACCAGATCAATCAGATGAACCTAGCTGGCCACCTATTACAAATTCTTTATTAATATATTTGAATGCCATGTATTTATTATTTGTTATGTAAAAATGAACTGTGTCCTGTTTTAAATAGAAGTGTCCAGCAAAATAAAGACTAAAATCTTATTTGTTTCACCACTGCCGTGTTATAATATGCAAAGCGTACACTTGGGTATCTGTCAACCAAATTCAGCGTTATTTATAAACTTTTTAAATTTTGAAAAAATTATGGCTCATAGCTCTTATCAATGTGTTCCGCGTATTTAGATATGCATATGTATGCACTGTCTGTCTACGTGCAAGGGTGTGCGATCGGCACCCAGCGGAGCACCCTGCCTGTGCTCAGAGGATGAGAGCCAAGCGGCAGTCTGGCTCAGGAAACAGCGATCACAGCCCCGGGCAGACGGCCATGTGGGGAAGCCGTGGGAGGCACGCGGGTCTCCGGTGTTTCTCATTAAAGACTGAAGTCAAAGAGGACAAATGCTTCTATGCTTTTCATGGCCACTGGGTAGCAGGACTCCACCGATTCCATAGGCTGAGCTGAAGATACACTTTGTGGACGGCAGCTGGTTTTCTGTGATAAGCGAACCGGCGGAGAGCAAAGTTCAGACCCTCTAAGGCACATTGGCTTGGTTATGTGGAGGGAGGGGGGGGTTATTTTCCAGACTTTCTTAGTTCAAACACACCTGAACCAAGAGCACTGACAGAAAAGAATGCTGGGGAACTTGTTTAAAGATATTTAAGGTATGTTGGCTGAATATAAATAGATGATTCTTAATAGGCAGCTGGACCATTAATTGTGGATGGGTAGGCATGTCAGTGTTGGTAGGTGTTTTACTTGGAACTACCCTACCTGCTATGTTTTGTGTTGTGAGTTTTGGAACTTGAGGTTACAATGAAAAAAGTTTTTTTTTGCAATTTGAGAATTTGAGCTTACACACACAGTTATGGGTTTGGAGTAAGACAGTTCCTTGGTTTCCGGTCTTACCTTTTTGTACTAGGTTGTGGCCTGCAATGCTTTACACTTGCTGTCTACACAAGCTACAAAAGATGAATGTCAATGACATTTATCGCATTTGCAAGAAGACACGCAAAATGGCATTCTATCTACATTCTAATTCATTGCTCTTCCACATTTCACCTTACTACATCACGTTGAATGTTGTTGATATGTTGTTAGATGTTATGTTTTTATCTCCGTGTTAGTACTTCATACCCAGTGTGTTTTGTATTGTAATGTCCTGTTAATTGTCTGTAGTCTGTGGAGAAGGCGTTCAAGTAGGAATTTCATTGTACATATGACAAAAAATGTAACCTTGAAAACCATCCAGCAAGCTGGAAAAGCCTTGGAAAGTCTTCTAATTGTATGTATTATATATACGCAATTACGAAGACAAGAAAATGAAGCATGCTAACTTAGCTAAGGCTAACAGCATTCTAGGTGCCTAACAGGAACCACAAGTCAAAGTGTGAAATGAAAGTATTTCTTGTGGTTGGTATTTAGTGTCAAGCAGAGACAGGCTGTCAGGCCAGGTCAGCATGCAAGCCTGGTGCTACAGATGGTTGAAAACGAGTCAACTGCCACCCAAATTAATAATGGGGAGGAAACCGTTTAACATTCACCTTGTTTAATCTACAATTAAGCCTCAAGCCAGGTGTCTAAATTTGATTTATTACTTCTAACAAAGTTAACAAGTATAGTGGGCTTTGCTGGAACACTTACATTCTGGACTGAAATTTAGTCAATCCTACAGAATTAGGAATAACTGCAGAAAACACAAATTTGTCTTTTTCTGAGGATAAGCAATTTTTATGTTCCACCACAGACACTAAAATTCACACGTTATATGTTTACGAGCCACTTCTTTTTTAAACTGCCATTAAGTTTTTATTGGAGTAATATTGTGTGGACACCTGCACCAAAGGTAATTGCTTGTACACGTGGTACTGTGCAAATAATAATAAAGATTCTGATTATGATTTTGAAGATGCTGTACACAGAGGAACACAACAGTTTTCTTGCCTCTGAAACTTTTTCTGTTTTCAATATCTTCTGGCCAAAAAAAAAAAAAATCTAATGGTACTTTACTACCAACTGTACTATAAACAGGTAGACCAGAAATGCTGGAGCAGCTGCTTTTTGAAATGGAAATAAATCACAGCGCTAAGTGCAAGTAGCCCATTTAAGGCTAATTTTGCATTGTTTATTTTCAGGAGACGCTTGTTTGCTTGCTCACGCTGTAGCCTAATTGCTCTTCTCTATATGCGTCTCTAACGATGTACTTCACACTGTACTAAATGAGTTCATGTATGCGTGAAGTGTTTCTGCTGTGTTAATCTGTATCGGCATTGGGTGCTGTTAGTTTACGGCCACGGGTAAGGCTCCACCCATCCTGCAGTCTCTGTTATGTTTTCTCACCAGGTTTGTGTGCTCCATGACTCAAATTACTGTGTACAAATTAGGTGTACCCCCCCACCACCACCTATGTGCACTTGGTGTCTGCACAGCCAAGAGAAAATTAGCAGCAAGGGCAGGAAACGCTAGGGAAAACTCTGGCAGCCTACACTGCACTGTTGCACACGATCTACACCAGACATGGAGAGCGGATCAGTACCACTGCTGGCAGGATCGCTGGGACGTCCTTTAGCAGCCGGGTCAGCAGCTGTGCATGCTTGTAAACAAGTGCATCGGAAATCCCCACCCCCATCCCCATCCCCACCCCAAGTCGCTCTTGTGTGAGCAGATGTACACAGCTATAGAGAACATGTGTGGGCCTTGAATGGTTTCGTTAGCGTTGGGACTTTGTATCTTCATTTCCTGCCTGTTTTCAGGGTCAGGGTCAAAGCTAAGGAGTGTAGATGATCACCAGACCACAATACAGCTGACCCTGAGTCATTGACGGCTATTTTGCGTACACTGTTGTTTGTCCTCTCATTGTATCAGTTTGATTTGTATGTCTTGCAGGCTCTTTGTATCTGAATTTTTACTTGAATGCTGACTAATGACAGAGCCAGGAAATTTTCATTTGTCCTGAGTGTGTTACAGGGTCCTGAAGGAAAAGCTTTCAACAAATATTTTAACATCCATCCATCCATCCATCCATTATACCACTTATTCTATGTAAGGTTGTGGAAATGACTGAATGTGTTAATGCAGGCAGTGTGTTTGTGGTATTTGCCTGGACAGTACTGGAGGAAGGACCAGTTTAGTCCCAGTTAGCAGAGTGCTGGAGTAACAGTGACCTTGCTTGTGACTGATTAATGACCATCTTCCCTCCTTTCTTTGGCACGGTGGTTTTTGGCCCCATGCTGTGCACTAGTACCCTTGCTTGAGAGATGCTGTGAGATATGCGATATTCATCAGTATAATTTAATCATATTGGATGGAGAATGAGATTCAATTAAGATTTTCGTATTGTCGGTTTTGCAGGCCTGTGTAGAATAGAACGCATAATTAAGCTGCACGAGCACTAACTATCTGCCTGTGTGCCTACATTTTTGTCCTTAGACTATTCCTCTTCCGAGAAAGCAATTACAGGCATAATGTGGGTGTTCCTGGTTTACTAATTTAATCTTCTCTTAACAATGCACTCAGGCATTGTATTTGTGCATTAGCGCCAAAATAGCCCATCGTCTGTGCCAGTATCCAATTTCTTAGCATGTTGCTTCCTTGCGTGCTTGCAAACACACAGTGGATTTGTCACTGTGTTCACTGGAGACAGTTTCGATTATTCTTTTGAGAACTGTAGCAGGTATGCACTGTGTATATTGACACTGGTTTCTGCTGGGGAGTAGCCAGTTGGCCCTTTGAGTTGAGACCCTTGGGGAGCATCTTTTGAGTAGAATATCCTTTCACCTGTGAGAACACTGTTCACAGAAATGGTTTCAATGTCGCCTCAGGTTATCTAACGTTCATGGAATGCTTGAATAAGTACATAAGATAATGATTAGATTACCTTAAAACTGACCAGTGAATACCCTTCGTGAAAGTAGTGCAAATCCCCTTGAGGTCAGCAAATCACTCATTTCTGCCAAAATGACTAGTTAGTGACCTACTGGTATTGTATAGTTGCTGGAGGATTATTTTCCCATTTGTAATTCTGTGTTCACAGGAGCAGTTCTGACATACTTTTCCTAGACTGAGTGCACCTTTGGTGCCTTTTAGTTATTTCTGTTCTGTATTAATAAGTGAATAACGAATCGCAAAGCAGGTTTTTGGAGCACAGTTTCTTTTATGGAAGGAATCCAGAGCAGAACGTTTTGTGGTGGCACCATCCCTGGCATGATGCTGCGTCCTGTCTGCCCCCAGGGCTTTTGGAAGACCTTCCAGACTGTAGCACTGGTGTGAGTCCTGATAAAAACGATTACTTTTGCATTGAGGAGCTTTTGTAAAATATTTTTCCAGTTCCTCTGTAAACCAGACCCCCACCTCCCCACAGTACTGTCTACCACGCCTCTTTCAGCAGTCATAGATACTATTGTTGGCCTTTGAGTCAAAGGCAAGTTTTCGATTTTGCAGATAGTATCAAATGCTGTTATATGGCTTTTTTAAATGTAATTTTTCCTTGTGGGGGAAGGAGCCTCATTCTCCATGGTTCCCATTAATGTAATGATAATGCTGGTATGATTTGTTTATGCATTTTGGATGATTATTATCAGACTGATCAAGAACGTGGTAGCACCTGGGCCGTGTTTGGCAGTGGCTGTGCCCCTTTATCCGAACTCTGCTTCCTGATGCTCTTTGCAGTTCCTGCTGATTTGTCCATGGGAGAAAAAGACGAGCTGATAAGCATCCGGCGCAGGAAAAAGGAACTATTGGATGACATTGAGGTACTGTGCCTTTAAGTGATGCTCCTGTTTAAAACTGCTTGTCACCTACAGTAGGCATGATTGTGAACGTCAGTTCTTTTCATTTCCTCTACAGAAGATTGTCATCTATACTTTAAACACACATTCTTTTAATTGCCTGCAGGGGCAAATGCTGCCTTTGTATAGCTTAACACCGCCACAGTGCAAACTGTCCTTCTGAATCAACCTCTAATTGTAATTGATGTTATTTGTGGTTAACTACAAATACTTATCCCCCGCTTTGTTATTGTTTACAGCGGTTGAAGTTTGAAATTGCTGAAGTTATGAGTGAAATCGAACAGCTAACAAGTGTGGGTGAGAGGTGAGTGTAGAATACCCACAATCCCCGGCGTTATACCCAGGGGCCCCCAGGCTGTTTGAAAGGCTGTTGAAAGACCAGCATAAAAACACTTACTGTGGCTGTTGAGCCCTTTGCTCATGCTGGTTTCCTTTAGCTGTGCATCTGCCTCAGGGAGCTAATGTGCGTGTCCATGTGTCTCAGGCCAGCTGGCTGGGCGGCAGTGGCCAAACACACACACTTAACTATCACACCTAGATCAGTGTTTCCCAGTCTGGTCCTCGGCGGCCCACAACCAGTCCATGTTTTTGCTCCCTCTGAGCACCCGCCAAATAGGCCACATTTTTGCTCCTCCATTTTTGTTGGGAGGGAGCAAAAACAAAGGACCGTCTGCGGGTCCCCGAGCACTGGATTGGGAAACGCTGACCTAGATGATTCGCAGAAAAAAGGGGGAAAACAGGACTGTAAGACCGACGTGTGCCCTCAGGTGGTGCTTAAAACCAGCCTCTGCTCTCTGAAGTGAACCGTTTGTTTACCACACAACCTGCCCTGTGGTCGTGACATCATGTCTGCCACCTTAGCAGCCATGAAGACGGACAGATAAAACCTGTCTAACCCAAACATTCCAGCTTGAAAGATCATAAATCATGTGGTCTACTGTGTGCATCTAATACTGTAGCCCTGTTAAGCACTTACTGACATGTAGGATTCATCTAAATGATGTGACGTTGCAGCAAAACATCGCAGAGAAATAAGCAAATTGCCATGGGAAGGAAGAAGTTTAACATGGACCCTAAAAAGGTAAGTGTGCAGTATTTTTAATGGAATGTCCATCTGCTCCTGACAATGCATCGCAATACATTTCACAGCCATGTAATGTTGATTTTTACGCCTCGTTTCGGATTCATGTCGCTCATCGAGTTCCCTCCCCCCCGTCGTAGGGAATTCAGTTCCTCCTGGAGAATGAGCTGCTACTACACACACCAGAGAGCATCGCTCAGTTCCTCTATAAGGGGGAGGGTCTCAACAAGACTGTCATTGGCGAGTACCTGGGGGAGAGGTGAGCCCAGAATGCCCCCCCCCCCCAATCCTCCCCATCCCCCACGTGTGTTCTGAGGCAACAGGACCGCTTTCCTTCTGCAGTGTGCCTCCGATCCGCTGTGCTTTCCTCTCATCGACCTCCGGAGATCTGCACAAAGGAAAGCTTTGATCATCTAACCCTTATACCAGCACCCTGGGGGCTACTGTATTATATAGTCATGTGACTGTAGACCTCCTACTGGGGAATATGGTATCACTGTACTGTCACACTGTGCATTCTTTTGGAAGGAGGAAGCATTTTTAAAGGAAAAGCATGAAAAAAAATGTGAAAATATTAGAGTTGCAGCAGCGTAGACCAGTGACCTTGGAACAAACTATATGATAGGGAATTTCCCTATGAAGGGCTGTGTGTCTTAGATTGGATGGTGACTATCGTGGCCCGTGAATGCAAAATGTTTTCATTTCTCCTCAAGGGATGATTTTAACATCAAGGTCCTCCAGGCGTTTGTGGAGCTTCATGAGTTTGCAGACCTGACCTTGGTGCAGGCTTTGAGGTAGGGTTATACACGCAAACACACATATCCCTCGAAGAAAAAAAACGGGCCAAACACAAAGTTGTAAAAATTAAGCTTTTAATGGCCTTAATAATCAGATAATAGTCAGATAATTAACAAGAGCTACATAAAAATGCACTCCGGGGCTCGATGCTGCAGAGAACTGTTTTGGGTAAAAAGTTGGAGATATTTAGTTTCCTAGACTTCTTGTACGCAAAGATAAAATCATTAAAAGAGTTAAATCATGTAAATTTCAAACTAACTGGGTGTTCAACATATCTTCTGGTTGTTTGCGGACCATTAAAACGTTGTCTTTTGGGTTCGGCCCTTTTTTTTGCTTTGCCCATGAGTGTACCCCCAGCTGTCCACGCTGCCCGGCCGTTTACCTGTATTAGTGCTACGTACCTGTAATGATCTATGTTAGCCGTGATGCAAGGCAGCATTGTGTTGGTATTCAGTCATATATTAGAGCAGAAGAGTGAAATTATTCATGAGTTATTTCATGGACCCGAATCAGCCTACAGTTTCACATGAAAAAAAATCTTGCTTAAAGCTTTAATTGGGCATGTGTTACTTAACGATGGGGATGGAGTCTAAGAATTTTGTCATTTTGAGAAAATTGTAGAGTGTACTTGCAGAAACCTAGTTAGTATAGCCTATAATACAGATCTAGGCTATATGGTATAGCCTATACTACACATCTAGGCTGTATGGTATAGCCTAAAAAATGATAAAAAAATACAATGCAGTAAAGGTATAAACCAGTAACATTATTATGATTCCCAAGTCTTATGTACTGTAGATAATTGTATGTGCAGTGCAGCAGGTTTGTTTACAAAAGCATCACCCCAAACAAGTGAATAATGTCTTACGTTATGATGTTATGACTAGAACATCACTAGGTGATAGAAGGTTTTCAGCTCCATTATAATCTTATGGGACCACAGTTGTATGTGGGGTTCCTCATTACGTCATTACGCAGCGTGTGACTTTATTTAATAAATATCCATCCATAACTGAGGGTTATGGGTCATAATATTTTTTTCCCTCTCCGGGGGTTCCAGGCAGTTCCTGTGGAGTTTCCGACTGCCTGGAGAGGCGCAGAAGATCGACCGCATGATGGAGGCCTTTGCATCACGTTACTGCCAGTGCAACCCGGGGGTCTTCCAGTCCACAGGTCAGAGTTCAAAGGTCGAGAGGTCAGACTAAACGGTGTCGCAGGGCTGTCTGTCCTGCAGCTTAAAGCTTAGCGAAGGGTAGGTTACCGTGTACAACAGCCGCACTGGGTCATAAAAAGTTGTGTAACTTCCTCTGTCTCTGGTTACGTGGCCACTGCTCTGTGTATCTGACCCCTGCCGTGGGACATCAGTAGTCAGACTTTTAGCTCGGAAGCACGCTGCATATACCTGTAATACAGCTGACTTTAATGTAAGTACAGTAAAACCTCGGATTGCGAGCATAATTCGTTCCAAAAACGTGCTTGTAATCCAAAGCACTCGTATTGCAAGACCTCACCTGTTTATCAAGTTGAAATTTATTTAAATTATTTTTTATTACTTTTGCTCACCTTGCAAAACACTCGCAAACCAAGTTACTCGCAGTCCGAGGTTTGACGGTAGCTTGAATGAGAATGAGCAGCATGATGCAGGAGGACAGAAATACCCCTGTTCATTTCACTCCTGCCGGAAGCTTTAGCGCTAGCGCTGATTAGCTTCGTTGTCGGCCGTGGCAGTGGCCAGCTTTGCGTGCTGCTAACGATGCCGGCTCTCTCTGCAGACACCTGCTACGTACTCTCCTTTGCCATCATCATGCTGAACACCAGCCTCCACAACCCCAATGTGCGTGACAAGCCGCCGCTGGAGAGGTTCATCTCCATGAACAGGGGCATCAACAATGGTGGGGACCTCCCCGAGGAGCTGCTCAGGGTAAGACATCTGAGGATGCGTGTTAGGGCCACGTCAAGGAGGCTCATACAGGAAACCCAACGTTTCTCAATCCGGTCCTCGGGGACCCACAGACAGTCCATATTTTTGCTCCCCCCCCAGCTCCCAGCAGGGGCAGGGAGCTCGGAGGGAGCAAAAACATGGGGAAGCACCGCCTTAAAGGGTCCTTTCTTTATAGAACCTTAAAGTGGTCAGGCAATCTTCCCATATTGACATCTACTGGGGGGTCCTTTACAACAGGGCTTATCTGGCCTTGCTGTTGGCTTGTTGAATGGATAGTGTTTCTCAAATGAAGAACTAACACATTGTTTTGACTTATTATTTTGTTATTATCTTGTTATCATGTAAAACCAGCTTCTGTAATTGTACTACAGATAAGCTCGAATTCTCCAATTCATGGTCCTTACTCTCTTGGAGGAGCACCCTGCAACGATGCAGCAGCATAGTCCATGCAGAACCTTTGAAAACTGAGAATTTTGTCTTCATCTGCAAGTAGTGGAACCAGAGACACAGACCAGGCTGTAATATTTCCTCTTGGCATGAAGCAGTAAAGTGGAATAGCACTCGTATTTCCTGCAGTGCAAGCCAGAGAGCTGTTATGAATATCTGAGGATGCATGGTTGTGGGATCTATCTGCAAGTATAATGAATGCCTGTGCTGCATTGACATCCATTGCTCTGACTTCTGCTTTTCTACAGAATTTGTATGAAAGCATTAAAAATGAGCCTTTTAAAATCCCAGAGGACGATGGGAACGATCTGACGCACACCTTCTTCAACCCGGACCGAGAAGGCTGGCTGCTGAAGCTAGGTGAGCAGGGCGTCGTCGGAGCGGGCAGCCCCCCAGCTGCCTTTTCTTAACAACCCCCCTCCCATTCCCCCACTCCCCCCGCGTTCTTTCTGTCTGTCATTTCATGCCATGTCTTTCTCAAACCAGTGAGACAATCAGTGGTGCATGCTAACTCCCCGGCCCTGCTGTTAGCTTGGGCCACGAGTAGCCTGCCGCTGGTCATGTGACCTGACTGGGCATGTTGACCTACGCTTGGTCCTGAACCCATTAGCTGCCACTGCAGTGTCTCTTTTGGTATCATCCAGGGGATTTTCTCTTTTGGTTTCCTTGGTAACGTCCGGTCGTATGCAAAGATTCATCTCTGAACCCTAACCTACTGGAAAACTTGGGGAGGTTTGAGGAGAGGATGTCAGTTGATGTTAATTCCTGAATTTTATGGCATGTAGGGGAGCCCTGCTGAGACAGAGTGTTGATGACTCTTTGTAAATGTTAGTAGTGATCTGGGATTTTCATTTCCATCCACCACACTGTGCCTGTAAAACAGATACAGGAAGAGGATCGGTCTCGTGTTGCTTCCGCACGCCCCTTGGCAGCCTCGATGTTGCTGTGCGGCTTTGCCATGTAAGCTCCATTGACTAGGCTTGCAGATTTCGTGTGGTCCTCAGGGACCTCGTGAGCGATGCGTCAATGCTTTGGACTTGTATTTAAAAGCGGCATTTGTAGTTGATGGGTTCAGCAGATCGCCTTTTGAAACAAAGCACATAGTGTTTATGTGGATCTTCTCTGGGTCGTGCATGTTCATTTCTCTGCCGTTTCCTTCCTGGCTTCTGCTTTTCCTGTGTGCGTTTGGTTTCTGCTTGTGTCGTTGTAATAGGTTTGTCGTTAAATGTTCCTTCTTATTTTCCTTGTGCCCTATGATCTCTCACCTTTCTGTTCTCTGACTCCTGGCTGTATCTACTTTCTCCTCACCAGGAGGTAGGTAACCTGGAGAAAACCCTCCCCATCTCCTCTATCCGCTCTCTTTTCATTCCTCCTTAGATGTTTGGTGTTATGTGTGTGTGCGTGTGTGTGTGTGTGTGTGTGTGTGAGATTTTTTTTTTCTACCTCTTCCCTTCCTGTAGAGGTGACATCAGCACAGTGGTGCCCACTGATTGGCCAGGCTACTGCTGTAGGGGTCAAGACGTTTCGTAGGTTCTCATTACTCTTGGCAGGCAAACACATTCCGGTAACTGTGTGTGCTGCAAGCGGTGATCTCGTACAGTTAGTCGCATGATTTATGACCCGAGAATCTTCTCGTGGTTTTATAGCTGTCATCTTGCTGATGAATAAAGAAGCTGTTCCTTCAAGTACTGTTTTCATCAGAAGCAAGACCTGCTTGTGTATCCATGTCCCTTTAAGGAATGTTTGAGGAATAAAGTATAAGAGAGCAGTTCTATGTAGAGATCTAGGAATTCTGTGTTGTAGCGCAGAGAGACCAACAAAGACCTGAAAACTTCACTCATATGTGGAGTCATTCCAGAAGACCCTACGACGTCCACTCCTTGCTAATTATAGATGGAGGTGTTTCGATGAATCGGAAGGGAAAATTAGGTGACGCAGATGTAGGTTGGCGACGGAGGTGACAACGTGTGGGCTTGATTAGTTTCGTTATGATGTCACGATGATATTTTAATGCTGTATAATGGCCGCGCACTGGCCTGTGCACCAACACCACCCTGTTTCGTTGTCAGGTGGCCGTGTGAAAACTTGGAAGCGAAGATGGTTCATTTTGACTGACAGCTGCCTGTATTACTTTGAATACACAACAGTAAGTTTTTATATATATATATATATATATATATTATACAAATTGCATTCACACCAAACATGGATCTTGAACTAAGCGTTGCTGCTATGCAGTGAGCCTTTTCATCATAAAGAAGCAACTCAATAAATGCCCCTATTCAGCTCCTCACGTGTGCAGCCTTTAATGAAATGTAGAAACGGTCCTCGTTAGTGCTGTATGAAGCACTAAAAACATGCAGCACCGATTGTGTCTGTGTGTCTCTACCGCTTCCATCTCACCTGCGTCTCTCTCCTCGCCTCCTTTCAGGATAAGGAGCCACGTGGCATCATTCCACTGGAGAATCTCAGCATCAGGGAGGTGGAGGAGCCCAGGAAGCCCGTATGTACTGGGAACCCTCTCCCTCCCCGTGTGGTGGGCATCTGCTCCACACACACTCCCTAAACACATGCGTCTGTGGATCGTAGATCTTAGGCAGTGTATGTCTGCCTTACAGAACTGCTTCGAGCTGTATAACCCCAATCACAAGGGCCAGGTGATCAAGGCCTGTAAGACTGAAGCGGACGGCCGTGTCGTGGAGGGTAACCATGTGGTCTACAGGATCTCCGCCCCTACGCCGGAAGAGAAGGAAGAGTGGATCAAGTCCATCAAGTGAGAACATCGCTTATCCCATGCTGCCATAGGATCTGGGGTCGCAAGTAGGGAAAGAGCAAAACATCTTGGGGAGAAAGATGCACTACATGGCCTTTAGCGCCCCCCGGTGTTTTGAGTGTGTATGTGCGGGCAGAGCTTTGCCACACTGCAGTCTGTGTCTGTGCATGCTTGGGAACAGAATCAGCCTGCAGACACCGCCACTAGGTGGCCCTCTCTCCCACTAGGAGGTCTAGGAAAAGAATGTGTTCGTAATCCCAAAGCTGCACCATTGGGTGTGAATCTGTCAGTTGTGTGGGTGGCTGTATAGATATTGCTTCTGCATGGCACCTGTCAACAAAGCAATGTTTTCTCTTTCTAGTGTAGGAACTGGGTGGGGGCTCCGAAACCATGGAAACCAAACTGGGTCACTGGATGTTTTTCCTCTGATCCTGTTGATTCATTAGCATGCCAGGAAATAGAGCTCTGTGGCAGGTTGCTGACCTGCTTGTGTTTCTCTGCAGGGCCAGTGTCAGCAGGGATCCCTTCTATGACATGCTGGCAGCCAGGAAGCGACGCATAGCCAGTAAGAAGTGAGCGAGCACCCTGCACAGCTGCGATTCCCAGCGCGCTGGCCGTAGCTGGGCCACCAGGGGGCACTGTGGGACCAGCCTCGTGGGCTCAGCAGAAGGCCAGCAGGGATGGTGGGATACCCCATGCGGATCATAAGGAGCCCCACCCACGCAGTACTCCTCATCGTTTCGGTAGCCGGTTTCTCTGTGTTTGTTCGTCTGCTGATCCAATCACCTGAGTGGAATGGCCGTGCTGACCGAGATGCACTCGAGATGAAAGCCGTCCTCTACTAAACGCACAATTGCATATAGGAAATCATGGATGGATGTTTAATGTTTCCACGAAAACGTTCTGGATGGAAGCATCAGCATGGAACACTGGGTGTTGAATGAAGAATGAAGAGGCATTAAAAGCCGTGGTTTGGCAGAGCGTGTTCTGTTCTCGTTGTCTGGTACCTGTACAACCCATCACCATCGGCCGTCTTATGAATAGTAGATTCGAGACACACATCAATAATCAGTGACAGCGATTGACTTCAGAAGACTTTAATGTCAACAAGCAGCTTACAATCGACCCGACTGATGCCAGGTCACATTTTCTGAGGTCAAGAGAATGAGATACTGAACAGTGGTGGGATGTTCTGTCACCTCATGCTTTCCCAGTGTACAGAGGGTGTGTTGGTGTGACCCTCCCCAGTGTCTGTCTCCATGCACGCTTTCATTCCATCGGCGGCCGTCCACTTGAGTTCCCAGAACCCACCGCGGTCCAAATCCGTCGAATACTTGATATTTACTTTGTGCAGTTGCTAAATTCTATTGTAAACTTTTTCATTTTCTTTAAGTTATGTGTAAATGATGTATAGGTATTTCTGGTGTGTAAGTTAAAGGTAATGCCCATATTTATAGAAATTGCTTGGTATGGGATTCTGAAGATTGTGGTGGTGAGCAGCTGACGCAGAAACCAAACAATTTACACGTGGCTGTATCATGAGGCCCTGAGCATGTGCATAGTGATTTTCATGTGCCTTCTGGGGGGGGGGTTACCCGGGTGCAGCTATGTATGTACACAAAGAATATGGAGACCATCCGACGTGATTGTTAAATATTACATGAACCTCATTAAAATGCACTTATTTGACTGGGCGTTGGAGCGTTTTTTCCTGAGCGCTTCTGAAATGCTGTCGTTTCTCACATTCCCAGGAAGAACAGCGTAGATTAAGCTGAAGGCAACACTGAAGTGCCAGACAAACATTTATAATTTGCTCCACAGCGACTTACTGGATTAGATGACTGCTTGGAGATCAGGATAAAATCAGGAAGTGCTGTCCTATGTAGAGCCGACAGCAGTGTGAGTGCTGACTTCAAGGTGGACAAAAGTCACACGGCCAAAAGAGCCTGGAAACAGCTTTGTCATGCGTGAATTTGGTCACGTGGCCCAAGCTTGTGTGTGCAGAGGATAACGGAATCTTTCACAGCCAGTAATATAGGATGTAACAGCGGTTTATCAAAACTCCAGGCTTGTATGAGTTTTAGCTGGCAATTTATATCGAATGGGCAAGATAAAATAAACTTGGTAGCTTACAGTCTCCAGGCTCCATTTGGAAGGTCGTCTGACACTTCGCTTGCATTAGAGATGGGGGGACCTAAACGTGTGGGATTTCCAATCTGGAACCACTTCCTATTCGCTGGACCTGTCCACGAGCCTGCATTAGTCCCACCCATATGCACTGATGAGTGCAGATAGGTTTATCAGAACACAAACAGATCATTCATCTTCCAACCACTTGTCTAGGGGGGGGCATAGTATATCCTAGGAAGCATAGGGCACAAGGTCGGAGTAAACCCTGGATGGCATGCAGGTCCATTTGCAGCACACATACACGATTATACACTATAAGCTTGTTTAGGGTCACCGATTACCATAACTGCATATCTTGGGACTGTAGGAGAAAAGCCAATCGACATACAAAGAACGTGCAGAACCTTAAACCTGGGCACATGAGGTCATACTGCTAGCCACAGCATTAGTGTGGCACCTGTGGTGCAGTGTTAACCCCCCAACTGTATTACTGCATATTGTATTAGCTAATGAAGGAGCATTTTCAATATCCCACAAAGATTAAAAAGATAGAGGCACTCTGTGCATGGGAGAGATGTGTTTATTCACAGCCCCCGTGAAGCCGGCGCTCAGTGCAGTAAGGAGAGAACACAGCGGAAGAAGCCTGAGTTTTCACAGGACTTCAGCCACTTCTGCACGTTACTGGGGGCACTGGGTGCCCCTCCGGACTGCAGCAGGCCGCAGGCACACAGCACGTCAGCCAGGCAGAGCTCCGGACCAGCGAGCCAGGCCCCCCGGCACAGTGCTGCGTTCAGGGCCTTCACCACCGCCGTGCGCTCCTCGGCCCCGCCCCTCGCCAGCTGGAACAGCGCCGTGTCGACCCAGCTGTCCACTAACGTGGCCTGGCATGGATCCGAGGGCGGAGTCACCAGCAGCTTGTACAGGAAGCGTGCCACGTTTCCCTCCCCCTCCACAGGGCACATGCTGCGCACGCTGAACTTCATCTGCACCCGGGGCACTGAGGGTGAGGCAAATACACAAAGGGGAGGGATATTACCACGTTTAGGAACACCAAGCCAATCTCAAACTTCACCAAAGTCTATAGGCAGGTGGCAATTTTAGTTCTGTCTTGCGTGAAATATTTCAGGGTAGGACAAATTCGCAGAGAAGGGATGGATGAGGAATCACATTTCCTGGGTAGTGTGTACTGAGTATGTGATTGTTTTTTCCCTGCATTCTTTATTAGAGATAATTCTCGCAGGCCACAGGCCAGCATGTGTTGTTATGAAGTGGCTTTGTTGGGTAATGAATAAAAAGGGCGACATGGCTGCGTGTAGCGGCCCTCACAGGGCCTGAGGCACCAGCAGGCTCCTTACCATCCTTCCAGATGAGTGTGAAGCCGAGCTCGAAGTCCTGCCGCTTGTGGCTATGAGGGTGACTGGGGCCCAGGCAGGACAGTAGCGCCGGGGGAACGGCGGAGACGGAAGAGTGCACATGTACGTTGGACAGGACCCGGTATCGTTGGCATAGCATGTCGTGGAGGACCAGCAAGGAGAGCGGAGGCTCGGCTGGATTAGCATTGATGACGATGTCCTTCAGAACGCCGAGATCCTGCAGGAAACAGCCAAGCACTCACGTTCCTGAACACTGAAAGCCCTCACCCCAATCATAAGCACCTATCCTATATGTTATTTAATTCCAATTACTACCCTCATGAATAAGTTCTAAACTGAAATAAAGATACCGATGCAATTAGAGACAAGATTATTTTTTAATGAAACGCATTAAAGTGATGATCCACTACACAAATACAGCAGCATGACTTGCCTGGCCCAAAAGCAAGTTCAGGTCCAAGGAACCGGTGAGGGCGCAGCTTGGAGGAGTGTGCGTCAGGCCAGTGGCATCCAGGTCTGCGTCTGGGCTGGTCACAGTCTTAGCCAACCCATCCACCGCAGCCTTCAGCTCGTATAGCCTCCGCATAATCTCATCCTGTCTGGACTCAAGAGCTTTCACTGCTGGGTCCACCTCTCCGTTCTGGGGGAAGGAGAAAAGCAAGTTACAATACGGAATGCAAGATACTTCATCACCGTACCCACACAGTACACATGCATGTCAATGTGCCAAAATCAGTATCAAACCTGAAACTATCACTCATAATAAATCTTGCTTTCATTTTGGTACATCTTGTGGCCTAGTACATAGGTTAAAAAGTGCCCGGTCTGTAAATAAAATTAAATAAAAAGGACTGTATATTCTTGAGATAATGTACATGAAAGCAATGGTGTTTAACCTAAGGTACTGTATGACAGATTTTACCAACCTCTCTTTCTGCTTGCGATCTCACTTGCCAGATTAGCAATGATTTAAATTTAAAATATGCATTGACATGATACATACGACAGTGAACATTAAGTACAGAATGAATTATTTTATGCGCCACTAGTAATCGAGCACGAGTTACTTAAGTATGTAGACCTTATGTGAATTACCTGGTGCGCATGCTCGATGCAGCTGGTTTGCTGAGCGTGGATACTCGGTAGTTTGTACATGCAAGTCGGTAAGTCAACCTCTATGTTGGTCTCACTAAACGGCTTTACCTTGTACATTGAAACGGTTTTCGGATGTCTAATTCCACAAAGAAAAAAAAACACAAAAAATCCTTTGAAATTGTCAGCTAATGGCTGACTGCGCACCCCACTGCTTTACTCACAGTCAAGAGGACGAACATCTCCGTCACATCCGGTATGACGTATAAAGCGCGCGACGTCAAAGTTGGTATTCGGCGTTCTAATTCAAGTTTAACTGTATTTTATTTATAATAGACATTGTTCTACTGGCAGTGATTGTTTTATTGTGATATAAATCTATGGTTTGTTGTTTGTTTCGTGTTCCGTTTTTTGAAATGTATATACGACTGGGTATATACAATAATAAGGACAATTTGGAGACAACACCTAATCTGCTTGTGTTTGGAAAACCGAAAACCTGGAGTTGTGATAACACGTTGCTACTGACTACTGTGGCCATTCCCTTGATAGTCTATGATTAGTAATTTAATGTCATGACTATGGTCACTGCACCCCAAAAAGCAGAATAGGTTTGCTGTCAGCAGAAAATTGGGTTGCTGATTTGCATATTTTACTGATAAATGTTGTGCTTTACTGTGTGACATTTTCATTGTTTGTCATCTTGTACACCTCCTTAATGCTGGACTGAATCTAAAGCTGTGCCGCAGCCTGGATGCAAAGTTGTCTGAAACACAGATATGTAGAAATATCAGAGATGGCCGTAACCAAATGTAGTGTTGCAGTCAAGACCGCCTAAACCGAGACCAAGACGTTGCAGAGACCGGAGGGTATCAAGACTAAGACACTGCTGAGACTTGATGGTACCAAGATCAAGACCAAGTCACACTAAGGCGAAACCAAGACCAAGGCTGGTTGAGACCAAGACGAAGACTGAAAACAGACTAGGGCTAGAATCAACATCACATTAATCAGGTCAACTGTAGAGAAAAAAGGCGTTATTGTAAAGTGTCTTTACTCGTTAAATCAAATTCATGTTTCGATTATGTTGTCCATATGTCTCTCATTTAAAAGCTCTCAGATTTGTCATTGTTGCGAGGCCTGATGGAAAATAATGTCTTTTTCCCCCATCCCCTCGAGGCCGCTATGTCCGAGACCAAGACAAAACGGAGACCACAAAAAATTGGTCTCGAGAACTACAGCACTAACCAAATGTGAATTACATAAATGTTGAGATGTATATTTTCAGGGAAATAACTAATATCTGAAACAGTGGATGCAAAAAGAACACCTTATGTATTTGAAATGAATTAGCATCCATTCACAGTAGATTTTATTACAGTTACAGTTAATACATAAAAACATGGAAACTGTTCTTATTTCTTAGGAGATTTCAGTGTTTCATCAATGATTGTGATGTCAGGAAAACCTTCAGTGTCAATGTCTTCAGGTGTTGTTGCTGCACCCCCCACACGACAATACATCTTGGGATCCCGGTTGGCAACCCCCCCTCCCCCAGGCCAACACACGGTCCCCTCCGGAAATGGCCGTCTATCATCTGCCTGCAGCTGAGTGTTACTTGGGCATCCCCTTGGCCTGATACAGTCTGTTTATTCTTGCTTCCTACTTTCCTTCCTATAGGATCTGTCTACACACTTCTGTGGATTCCCCGCATTCCTGCAGGGCAAAACAAAGAGGTTTAATTAAAACACAGAGCTGATTTTGCTGATCTGTAGCTTGTCCCCCTTAAATTATTCACGCTTCCCTGAAGCGCGGAAACACGGATCGCCTGGCGGTCGGCTGTGTCTAGAGGGGAACCTGAAGCGAACACGTTTTGTCTGCGGTCACAGTGCTTTAAATCATGCAGGACCCTGAGCAGTGGGGCTGCCGCACGGTCGATTACGGTGATCGCCGTTCACCATGTCAGTGTCACACCTTGGACAAAAAGAAAGAGTATATAACAGTCTGCCTCAGCCCAGTGCAGAACCTTATGTCTTCTTTAGTCTTTTACACCTTGGGTAAATGGACACTTGGCAACCAAGTGTTCTTATGACAGAATAGGAGATAGAGGGGGAACTTTCTGAACCCTTTCAGTTCAGAATTACATTGCTGAAATATTAAGATTGACATTATTATGGGTTTTTTTGCCTATAAATTAATTTATTGTCATATTAAGATATGTCAGTGACTGTGGTCCAACTTTCAAAAACAACCCAGGCTTATAGCTAAAAATTCTAGCCCCCCCCCCCCCCCCCGACAAAATATCACCTTGGGCCTCCTCACCAAATTTCACATATGATTACGTTTTCAAGGGGCCCTATAAAGTTCTGGGCCTCCTGAATCTGCCAGGGCATCCATGTCCCTCTGACACCCCTGTGTATACCCTATGGAGATGCTAAAAGACAAGGGCTCAGTCCCCAGCAGATGCTGTAAGATAATTTGCTTTGCTGGATGACTGTGTCGTTTGCACATGTCTAACCCAGCATGGTTGCCTGCAGGACCCTGCTAGGGAGCACAGATTACATAATTATCTAGTAAATCAGAGGGCAGAGGAGGTTTGTTGGGTCTGCATAATAGATGAGGAAAGGCCAGACAGAATACAGGGAACCTTTATTCCAAGTAACCTAGTAAAACTTTTATGCCTGTCATCCTGACACTCAATATCCCATGACTCTAAGATGCATCGATAAAAAAAATTTATCTGAAAGGCATAGAAGATAAACTGACAAAATGAGAATCTTCTTTCCAGCCATCAAACAGGGAATTCGTAGCTTTACGGAGTGGGAGTTTACACCTTTTTCTCAACCTAGGAAGACACAGGAAGCTGGAAACAGGATGTAGCCCACATTAAACTTTTAATCGGACTTAATAAGAAAGCTGAGCTGGATGCTAAGCAAGAGTTTTGTGACAACAAAACAAAGATATCAATTATTGAGAACCGAGGAGTCAAGCAGTGGACAGAGCTATGATCTCCGCACTGCCCCCTGGAGGCCTGCCAATTGTCCTAGCTCATAAAGGCATTTTAGTCGCCATGATTTATTCAGGCCTTTCCTCAGGCGCTTCTCTGAAGCATCCCGTGCTTCGTCTTCCCACAGTCTTGGGTTACAACCCATGCTTCTTAACAGCAGTGTGATTTCTTGTGGCGAGACCTCAGACTCACCTCTCTGCCTGTAACCACTAGCGATACCTTTGCTTCTGGCCTTATTAGCGTCTCGCTTTATCAGAAGATGTGTAACTCTTGCTGCTATACCACTTACTCTCGTACCATCAGAAGCGCAGCCGCGACAACCGTATGTTTGTAACGTGCTACCTGGACAAAAGCATCTGCGAAGTAACGAAATCATAAACGTAACGTAGAAGCCACTTCAAGCATGATTGTAGCTAATATAATAATGTAGTTAGTAGAATAGCATAGCTGCCCAGCTGATGAGTATATTTATGCTGAAACTTAAGTCCGAGTTGGCGATATGGGTCAGGTGTGGCTCGGTTCTTGGTGCCAGTGAAAAAGCGCCGTGAGCTGGACGGGTGTGAAGGGCCCAGGTTCAGCCAAAGCTCATACCATTAAATACTTAGAAACAGCATGAAGCTAAATGGTTCACAACCTTGCCTTTCTGCTTATGTAGCTGTTTCAGTCACCTTGTTTGTTAAATGTTTACTCATGATGCTCAAACCACAGTATTTATGTATGTGAAACCCGCCCCTGGCATTGCCTCAGGAGATGGACCAAGCAGATTAAATCTGACAGAATTTTTCCATTTCGACAAGGTATGTCAGAGTTGTATGGATCTTTCCGTGATGCCTGATCGTTTTCAGTTATTTTTAGCCTCACAGGTAAGGTCTCATTGTGTATTATAGAAGCAGGCCGTACACCATGCCAGTTACTGGCTGCCACTGTGCTGATGTGCAAAAGATAGGTTTCAGTGTGTTAACTGTAATTTAGGAAATAGAAGTTGCACACAATCTGTGACTCACCCCCACCCCCCACACACAATATAACCGTGACTCTTCATGTCTCCTCAGCTTTGTACTAAATCTTTAAAGCTGGTTTGACCATAACCTGTTTGTGAAACAACCAAGTGAGCAGTGGTGAATGTTCTGATTAATTATTGAATTCCCTGTAAGGACCAGGCACAAAATCTTTGTCTGACGATGAATATTCAAATGCACAGTGTCAAACAGAGTCTGGGTTTACAAATCAGCCCAGGACTTCGGGGGCCTCCACGATGAATTTTGATAATTGGACGGAGGGGGGAAGAAAAGTTTTGCTGGCCCACAAGCTCATCGGCACACCGGGAAAATGTCCTGTATGCTAGGCAGCCAGTCCAGGCCTAGTCTGAAAGGTGCTACTGGAGGTGTGCGTAGGTTTGGTTTGAACATTGGCAGGGACCAAGACAACCCTGACACCCCCCCCCCCAAACACACTAGGTACATCTAGTAGGTACCAGTGCTTAAAGTCAGCCAGTACTCACAAGCACACAGAAGAGCACAAACTTGTTTTTCTCTTCAGAGTAGCAGCACCTCTGCTAATACTGAATAACTAGGGGAGTACCGGCACTAATTACTGAATAACAAGGGGAGTATCAGCACTAATTACTGAATAACAAGGGGAGTACCGGCACTAATTACTGAATAACAAGGGGAGTACCGGCACTAATTACTGAATAACAAGGGGAGTACCGGCACTAATTACTGAATAACAAGGGGAGTACCGGTACTAATTACTGAATAAGAAGGGGAGTACCAGCACCTCCGCTAATACTGAATAACAAGGGGAGTACCGGTACTAATTACTGAATAACAAGGGGAGTACCGGTACTAATTACTGAATAAGAAGGGGAGTACCAGCACCTCCACTAATACTGAATAACAAGGGGAGTACCGGTACTAATTACTAAATAAGAAGGGGAGTACCAGCACCTCCGCTAATACTGAATAACTAGGGGAGTACCGGCACTAATTACTGAATAACAAGGGGAGTACCGGTACCTATTACTGAATAGCAAGGGGAGTACCGGTACCTAGTACTGAATAACAAGGGGAGTGCCAGCACTAATTATGGAATAACAAGGGGAGTGCCAGCACTAATTACTGAATAACAAGGGGAGTACCGGCACTAATTACTGAATAACAAGGGGAGTACTGGCACTAATTACCGAATAACAAGGGGAGTACCGGCACCTATTACTGAATAACAAGGGGAGTACCGGTACCTAGTACTGAATAACAAGGGGAGTGCCAGCACTAATTACTGAATAACAAGGGGAGTGCCAGCACTAATTACTGAATAACAAGGGGAGTACCGGCACTAATTACTGAATAACAAGGGGAGTACTGGCACTAATTACTGAATAACAAGGGGAGTACCAGCACCTCTGCTAATACTGAATAACAAGGGGAGTACCAGCACCTCCGCTAATAACAAGGGGAGTACTGGCACTAATTACTGAATAACAAGGGGAGTACTGGCACTAATTACTGAATAACAAGGGGAGTACCAGCACTAATTACTGAATAACAAGGGGAGTACCGGTACCTAGTACTGAATAACAAACGGAGTACTGGTACCAATTGCTGAATAACAAGGGGAGTACCGGGAGTCCCTGCGCCTGGTGCTGAATAACAAGGGGAGTGCTGGCTTCCCCACTTCAGGCGCTGATAAGGACGTGTCCCTAGGGGTGCCGGAATGGGAAGGGGTCGGATTTGGAACTCTATTTGGGCCCAAAATCTCTACTGGCACTGCGAAGCCTTCCATATCAGAATCTATGTCCTTGTAATATTGTCATGGGGTGTTACTGAGGCAGCATAACAGACATGAATACAAATGCAGGTTCTTCTGCTCCAATGTAGATTCAGTGAGAAGAGAACTCTGAGAAGCTGGGTGAAGGATGGACAATGTGAATGGTTGGATCCATAGATTGTTGGATGGACTATCACAGTTAAAGAGGCCTGTTTGCCTATAAAACATTCTGCCACAAAAGAGCAGTTCTTTACAATTCTGCAGTCTTTTGTGTCTTAAGCTGGTGTATGGCAGGAGTGCCCAATCATACCCAGAAGGGGCTGTTGGATATGCAGGTGTTTGTTGTAACCCCATAATTAGATTACTAATTAGAGGACTGATTGGCTGAAGAGTCCTCACACCTGGGTGTGAACAGCTGACCTAAAGGTTACCCCAAAAACCCACATACACACCGGCCCTAAGCGTATAAGAGTGCCCACCCCTGATGTGTGGTATCAATAAAAACACTGTATATGCCTGTTAATAAGAGATAACCAGCACTGACTTATTTTAACAAGCAAAAGACCAAACAGAAGCCAGAGTTAAAATCTGTTTATTCTTTTATTAATACATGAGCGAGATAGGAGCGCACACTCATCTGAAAGCCTTTCTCCTAAGAGGCAGGATAAAAACGTGGTGAAAGTGTAGAGGGCAGCACACGAAATCCTCACTAGGTAGCAGTGTGGGCAAAACAAGGCCATCGGTAGGTTGGGACAGCAAGGTTGGGCGGGTGGGAGAGGAAGAGTAGGTGGGGCTGCTGACACTAAAATGGACTTGACCCCCGCCCCCCCCCAGGCAGATGGGAGTGAAGGCTGTTCTTTCTGCTCCGTTGGAAGCTTCAGGACAAAACTGCATGCTCGAATTCTGGTAAGAAAAAATAGAAGTGTCAGTCACATATACAAAGGCTTCCAGACCAGGGAGAAGACAGATCTTCACATGACAAAGAAACCCTTTTTCCTACATTTTTAGGTGAAATGTTATATGGGGAAGTACAGTATTTTGTAGAATTCTTTTGTGCCACGTCTTATGAATGTCTTCAAGACAAAACATTTACAAAAAAAAAAACGTGTATTTTCATGCACATGTAAAGGCGCAGTAAGGGCACGGTTACCCTTACAGATTCAGGGGGCTACAGCATTTTGCAGGGGCCCTTGTATATGTAAAATTGGGTTAGGGTCCAAGGTGACATTTTGTTCACAGGCTAAGAATTCTGAGCTGCGCCTCTGTGCCCTTGACTTGTACTAAACGGTTCTTATTTGTTTTTTTTTTGCTTGGAGTGGCGAGATTAGCCCAAGGAATCAGGGGACCGGCGTACCATCAATGCCTATCTTGCCATCGCTATCTTCATCTACGGCTAGCATGAACTTCTTCGTCTCGCTTTCTGTGAGCACACGTGCGCTAGGCGAGAATCGCTGCAGGAAGAACCTGGAATAGGTCACATTCAAGCAGGTTAAGATGCTGCTCAATGGGATCCAAACCCGTCACCTGCTGGGAAGGACACGTCACACAGGGACACACATTAATGGGAGTCATAGCTTGTGAATATGGCCTGGGTGTCTCTTCATGATTTCTACTAGCAGAGTATCAAAATACCGTTTATGTGCCTGTTTCACACAGGTGGTATTATTATGAACCATGTTTTCATTTTCAGCCAAAGTCTGCATCATGTATAGCCCTGAGATACTGAATATAAACCAGGATGGAAGCTGGCTGAGAGAACAAGTTTATTCATACCTCAAAAGCGAAAGACATATCGTGTGTGCGGAACGCCTTGTTTGGAAAGTGCACGCACATGCAGGATGAGGTCATACTCATAAATAGCACAAATTAGCCGGAACGTGTTAGCGATATGCTTACTGGAGCTCATCCTCCTCAATAAACTCGCTCCCATCATCGTCAAGGATGCGGAAAACGTTCTTCACTTCCTGGGAAGTCTTCTTGGTCAGTCCACATGTTTGGAAGAACTTCTTATGACAGAAGGTGTCTGGTGCTGTTTGGGGCAAGGAGTTCAGTTCTGAGTCATCTGAGGCTGTCGATTCACACTGCGAGTCACCTCAAAATCTCAACATACACACTGCGGTCTAAAGATATATGATATACAGGTCTATGTCTGTGATGCACAGAATCCTGGCAAACTGCTGACACTCGCTACTCTATATGCAAATAAAAAATATAAAGCACATTTTCACAATGCTGGAATTCACGAAAACACACTGTGCTATGACGTCAAAACTACAGCCTAGGGATGTAAATCTATATGCTATGAAGTTATATTCAGCAAACATATCATTACAATAAAAATGGGCAAATATTTCAAAAATATACTACAAAATAGAAACTACCCAGATACAGGACATTCTGTATAAATCGGCAGTAGTTTCTCTGTAATACTCTGTTGAGTATATCAGTGGCACGTCATACCTTGGCACTCCTTCAATGCATTAGCGATCGCATCAGCGGACAGGACGGACGTGAGCGACATTCTAAACCTGTTAGAAAAGTTTTATACGTATTTAGTCAAATGTTTCTGTGCTGTATAATCATACAACACACAGTTGACACTTAAAGTGAAATTTCACTCAAGATAAAACTGGTTTGCAAAATAAAATTAATAGTCCACTGAGCTGCGTTGTAAAGAGTGATTTCTGCGCTGATAGTCGTCGAAATTGCCATATCACGCAAAAGCCCTGCATCACATTACTTGGTTATTATCTTCATATGCCTTTCATTAGCTTTACAGCCCACCAATTTCACTGTCTTCGCTATTTCGTACTGGTGAACTTTAGCTCTGGCATGTATCGCCTACGATAACTCTCCACAATCGTTTATCGAAATCCGTTACAGGCACTATAATTACTTAGATTGCACAACAAAACAATTTATTGTAAAAAAATGGGTAAAATCGTATGTTATCTACTATTTCCTTTCTAATGAGCCGACATAAATCCATCCAAATTAAACTAGGAGGAACAGATATTCAATAATAAGCGGTGGAAATCGCAGAGATTGGTGCAGCGGAGCCGCACGCCGGCTTGCACACCTACCTCCAGGCTCCTTGGCTGCCGATGTGACAGGTGAGGATGTGCGAGGTTTTGTGGTGCCTGTTATCATCCACGGGTGATTTATATACTTCTTACTGCGATGACAATGGAGAATTCTTGAGTTACCTGCGTGTATCAAATTCTAACTGCCAAGCCCAGCTCGAGTTTCCTACCTAACTAATTAACCTTTACTATTTATATCGCGCGCAGGTACACACGATAAAGCCATCCACGTTTCTAACGCGCCTGAATGTAAAGAAAAGAGTGAATCAGATAAGAAGGTATCCAAAACCCAATCCCGACAATATGTAATATGGCTTTATTCGTCTCCCCCCCCCAAAAAAAAAGTAGACCTCCACAAATATCGACCCTACAAATAACAAACTCTCTCCTAAGTTATTGCCAACAATCACGAAAAAATCGGCTACAATTAATAAAATAAAAAAAGATATACATTTATTTATATATTATTATATTACATAGTGGGGTGGCATGGTGGTGCAGTGGATATTGCTGTTGCCTCACACCTCTGGGACCCGGGTTCGAGTTTCCGCCTGGGTTACATGTGTGGGTTTGCTTGTTCTCCCCATGTCGTCTTGGGGTTTCCTCCGGGTACTCCGGGTTCCCCCTACAGTCCAAAAACTTACTTAATTGGACTTACTGAATTGACCGTAGGTGTGAATGGTGTGTGAATGTGCCCTGCGATGGGCTGGCCCCCCATCCTGGGTTGTTCCCTGCCTCGTGCCCATTGCTTCCGGGATAGGCTCCGGACCCCCCGCGACCCAGTAGGATAAGCGGTTTGGAAAATAGATGATTGGATATATTTCACAGCCTAAATTATATTCATGTTTTCTAAACAAAAGGTCGACTTTTTCAAAAGCAGATAAGTGAACATGACTTAATGCCCCCCCACCCCACCAGATACCTTTTTACGAAGGGATTTACACGACAATATCTAAAAGTGAACTGATTTGTAAATCTTCCTTCAATATCATGTTAAACTGCATAAATAAGTTGATGTCCAGCTCTTAAACCAGTAGGCCTATTGCTGTATTTCGCAGGAATATATTAAAAATGTCACGCTATTGCAACGGCGATTACAAATGCTCTCCGCCCAGTTACGATCAGCGTAAGGCACGGTTACACTGACATAACCGTGTTGTTAATTATGCAGGCCAATATCGTGACAGTTCAACCCGCTCATCTTAGCCCACAGGAAACACCCGTCTCCCGTTTTTGCGCTGATAGGGGAACACGGGTCACCGCACGGTGGTGGTACCACATTAGTGTTTCTTTTGTATATTTCAGTATATATTAGACAAGCAATAAATGTAGTGCACCCTATATGTAAAGTGGGAGATTTTCAGTTTTGCAGCTCTGGAAAAAAATTAATATTTTTTTAAAAATCAGCATTTTTGAATCTCGATTTAATCCTGGTTCTGCTGGCTGAAGGCTACACTGAGCATCAGGATGCTTCAACGTTCAAAGTTTCTAAGACAGCAGGACACCAGAATAAAGTGAAGCAGGAGACGCTGGGAACGATCAGAAACCAGCCAGGCAGAGGGCAGAAGCAACTTTCTAATGCCAGAGGTGACCGTCAGCTTATCCGGCAGTGCCTCATGAATCAGAGGGTGACCTTCAAAAGGAAGTGCACTGCTAGGACAGGTCATATCAGGGTCCCAGAAGCAGGACTGAAGACCCATGAAGGAAGGAAGGAGCCCTTCATCAATGAGAAGCAGGGAAGAGCCAGACTGCAGTTTGCAAAAAACAGAAAAAGTATAATTTGCATAGGCGAATACCCATCCATCCATCCATCCATCCATCCATCCATCCATCCATCCATCCATCCATCCACAGCATGTTTTTGGACTGAGGGGGAACAAACTCCACACACATAGACCTGATGGAGATTCTGTCCCTGATCTCGGTTTCCTTATACAGACACTTATGTTGGTGATGCTGGTCTGTGTTAAGATATTTTGACTTTAAATGTTTTTCACTTGCAGTACATTATTCAATGAATTACATGAGACATCCAACACTTTATTATACAATCGCCCAGCTGTGTGTTAATCCAGTTAAGTGTTCTAAGCATGTTTAAGGGCTGTAGGCTAAGCTATTGTGTTTCTTAGGTTAGGTATAAGGGAGACCATGGATGGTTCTAATATTTTTTACATTTTGCCTGTAGCTCAATGAAAAAAAACTCAATTTTTTTCCTTAAAAATCTAAGTGTGTTTCTTAAAGACCGTTCCTGCTTCACATGTGAAATAAATACTAAGCTGAGCATGTGCAGAGTTAGTTATGTGATTTGTATCTCGTTCCTGGTTTGAGAAATAGACTTTGTTACAATTAACCCATGTTGCAATCACGCTAGGTCTCACCTGCCGTATTAAAATGCATTTTCCACAATATTTCCGGCTTAGGAGAGGTTTATCAGAACGTAACCCAATCGTAACTGGGGGCGTGTATGTAAAAGGTTTCTGTGGAGAAGATTAGCCCTGAAGTGAATTTCACCATGTTGAATTTGGATTAGCAGCTTTTCGCAATCGAGTGATGTTATGGTCAGAGAAGTGTGAGTGTAATTCTTTTATTTTTATTTTTAAGGGCATGTTATACCACATTCAATATAATATTGAATTAATCCTTAAGCATCCCCTGGGTATGGATGGATGCAGGGCTTACCCATGTTGAAATGTCACTTGAACCTCAAAGGGTAAATGGCAAATGGCTAGGGAAGCGAAACAATTTGGGTGACTGCATGTTGTAGTCATTTCACCGGGGGTAACCCCAGATGAGACAGGAAACCCAGTATTCGTGCTGCACGCTGTGAGCTTCCCGTGCATCATCAGCTGACAAATGCTGTCTTAGTCATGCTGCTAGGATTACCTCACTGCCCTTAAATCGGTCCTATGACAGTCAGGATTATGGGAACACACCTGGGAACACGCAACCTAGCAGTGGGCAATCAGCATCAGAGGATGGCCGGAATCAGCCCACAGCTTAAGATCCCGGTTACCCTCAGTTATGTCATATGAGGTTACTAGGAAACGCGAAACGCCAAGTAATCTTCACGTTGATGGTAACGTTAAATGGCCGCAGAGCAAACTCTTGACTTGTTGCATGTAAATACGGTGAGAAATCCGGTAAGAGGTGGGTTGTTGGGCGTTTCAGGAAAAGGAGAAATGGGACGAAATCGGATCCAGCGGTTCCGTTTACCCACTCTTGCTGATGTCACGGGCACGCTGATACCTCGCATCCTCTACTGTTACTGTGCGATCATTTATTCATTTGCATCTGTTAATTTTCCTTTCAAACGTGCTAGCCTTTTTCTGGTCACTGAATGCAACGCTTGCCTTGTGTGGAGATGAGGACGTTTGTGCCATACAGACGCTCGCTTTGCAGGGACAGTGTAACACGTTATATTATTGTTGCGTAATACGTTAGCAGTTGAATTGTCTTATATTACATAATTGTATTGACTTACATCTCACTAGCGGCTTCAGATTATTCTCAGGTGAGGCGAATGGGGGGGGGGGGGGGGGGTGGGTCACAAAATGAGGGTTGTCCCTGACTTCTTTTTGTTAACTGCCTCCCCAAAGCAACCCAAATAAAAAACACCATATAATAGATGGTGCAAAATACAATGTTTCGTATGGACTGTTTTTACTTAGCATAATATGCATTTGCGTTAGATTCCTTGCGTGAGCGTGACGGTGTAAAAGTGTGAGTGTCACGCCAGGTGCGTGAGAGTTGGCATCCCTGGCATTGCGTGCGTTTAGCCTGTATCCCTGAGTGCCGCTGCTAGTATTAAACCGATAGTGGCTGTTAACAAAGACAGTCCTTTTTCGGCCTCTTCATGTGGGTCGATTGCATCAAAAACATGCATTCTGCGCCCTCAAGGGTTATGGAGTTTATAATGTTCATTGTGTACCCCCCCCCCCCCACCAAATAATTTGTTTTTTGGAATGTTTGCTGTTTCTTTATAAGGATAAGATTTGCTATTCCGAAAACATTTTTCTAATGTTTTAAAAAGTGGGACGTCGTCTTATAATTGGGGTCGTCTTATATTCAGGCCAATACGGTAAATAGTCCTTTGTGTCTTTGATCGGAGATTAAGTAAATAATTTAGGACTGCAAAGAGGTCAAGGAGGTCAAGTAGTCAGTTTTTCTGATCATTTGGACGGTCTCTGCTTATTCTCACAGCTGCAATTTGACTGCTGCACAGCAAACACCATTTTCCTTAGATGACACAATCATCATGGCTGTGGTGTTCAGTATTCATTTTTACACAGTGGCTTCTGAACTCTCTCAGGGTAGGGGAGGGTCACCCTTGGTAAACTTTGTTGTCCTGGGGAGGAGGGGGGTATATCTCAGGAGATTTTTCATCAACTGGAAGGGGACAAAATACAGCTCCAGAAAAAATTAAGAGACCACTCTATATATTTCTTTAATCTGCATTTTTAAATCCTGGTTTAATCCTGGCTCTGCTGGCAGGAGGCTGCACTGTGCGGCAGGCTGTTCTAGGCTCAAGGTTTCTAAGATAACAGCACACAAGAATAAAGTGAAGCACAAGACACTGGAAACGACCATAAAGCAGCCAGGCAGAGGGCAGAAGGGACTTTCTAATGCCAGAGGTGACCGTCAACTTATCCGGCAGTGTCTCATGAATCAGAGGGTGACCTTCAAAAGGATGTGCACTGCTAGGACAGGTCATATCAGGGTCCTAGAAGCAGGACTGAAGACCCATGAAGGAAGGAAGGAGCCCTTCATTAATGAGAAGCAGGGAAGAGCCAGACTGCAGTTTGCAAAAAAAATATACAGATTTTACACAGGCGCAGACCCAGAAATCTTTGATCACATATTTTTTTTTTGTTCCAATGCACTAAAGAGTCTTCAAAACAGCTGTGTTCTCCGAGTTCCATGTCAGCTACTCAGTTTTCTCCACCGATATCGTGCAAACCTTTACATTAAGTCTTGACCAGTTTCGCAAGTGTACAATCCCAGGACAATGAAATGGTTATCGGTGCGTAACTCAAGACGTATCTAATCTCAACTAGTTCAGCCAACCTCTGTCTTTGTCTGCTGTTCCTTCGCGGGTCTCTTTTGTATTCTGGGCAGAGGTGTGGTGGGGGCTTGGCTCCTCTGGCTGATTCAGGGGGCCCAGCACTTTACAAATGCTCATATATTTTCACTGGTCTTTTATTTGAATATCTTTCTTATTACACACTTGCGGTGCTTGTATGACTCTTTGTCTGATTTCTTTTGTTAACCACACAGGTGGGTGTTCCAGGTCCAGAAGGTAAAAGTGCAGGCAGAACCAAGGAGTCGACATGAAGGGCAGGGCTGGACAGTACCAACCCTGACGCAGTTTATAATGTGGACATTTTTTAAAACAATTCAGGCATGGAGCAATTCAGTTTCTTTTTTCCTTATTAATCCATTTTGTGGTGGATTACTGCCTAAATACTCTGAAGACACGCTACCAGTCAAAGGCTTTGCAAACCACAGGTTTTTACCATTTTTCCATTTAATTCATAAACTGCAGATTTTTATTCTTGTTAAGCATTGGAAAGTTCAGTGAACAACTATAAATGAAAATATGTCAAATAAAACAAATTTCCTTTATAACATGGAAAGAGTGTGTTATAAACACTCTGCATGTCTGATGTCCTGTTAACTGTTTGCGTGATGATGGCAGAGTCAGATTCTAGGCTGTGATTTAACTTTAAATGCACCAGTAACCGTTTCATCCCATGAAACAGAGCAGTATTTAATGTTCCTTGTAGATAGAATGCCTCAAATTTTCTCTGCTGTTATAACTGCTAGAGGAGGTTACTTTGATGAATGAAAGACACGACATTTTCTTGCTAATAAAGATACTCAGATGGTGAACATACTGTATAGTCATCTGTTACCAATGAACATTGAGTGTATTTTTAGTAAATGTTAAGTGAGCAACATGCAAATTTAGAAAATCTCAATGAGTGCAGAAACGTCTGACTGTTTGTTTACTTTTAAATTAGTCACTTCAGAACAGATCTGTGCGTTTGATGAGCCGTTTCTTATTCTGGTATCTTTGTTTGACAAATGTTGCGAAGTTCGAACTCAATGAGTAGTTCACAGTGTCCATCTAGTGGCACAGTAATGCCACAGCAGACAATTAAAAGTAACTTTCATTAAAGCTGCAAAGATTGTATCTATTGTCCTTGCAAAAGTTCTACCCAAGGAATAATGGAAGGTACAAACTGATAGTCATCAAATAGCTACCGATAAATTTACTTATGTATTGCTTCGCATTCATCCAATAAAAATGTATGGGAACTTGACTACATTTTCACAGCTCCATTACATTCATAAATTCATCCATCCATCCATCCATCCATCCATCCATTTATTTGTTGTGTTTTTGTTTGTTTGTTTTTTTGTTTGATTGGCTATTATAAGCTGGAATCCCAGCAAGGGTGACGACATGTGATTCCTGAGTTGCCTTTTATGCCCACCATGACCCTGCTTTGGATAAACAGTCACGAACATGAATGGATAGTGTACCATTACCCGTAAGTCCCAAATACTCATAACTCATAATTAGATAAAAACAAAATTGATTTTCCTGTGCGTCACATAGAAAGATAATAAACTGTTTTCTTATTCAGAAATTACACCTGACTGCCACAGAATATATTCAAGATTCAAGATTCTTTATTTTTTTTTGACTGTTTAAAACAATCCAGAAGCGCTTTAATGCGGGGAATGGCATAATTTGCTTTAGAAAAAGGTTTAATCCTGTCTATGGTGAGGCTGTTACTTACCCAGTTAGCTCAAGACCTAAACAAACACTTGGAATGGCTTGGATGGAAAGACAGTGGGGTCAATGTGGACTGGGAAGCGTGAGCTGTAATGTTGGGAGTATCCTCATCTGGTAATATTGCGGCTCACCACTGGAGGGCAGCACGGAGGAGCGTAGGAATTCTCGCTTCTAAACAAGGAAATGGGCAGCTGCTGAGAAAGCTCAAGGAGAATGACTTCCCAAGTATTACTGTCAAGCCTGGGGAAGTTATGATTATGGCCTGCTGCCATTTCAGTAGACATGCATAACCGCATACAGTAGCCTGCACATCACGGGCCAATAATCCTGGCCCGCTTTCTTAAGACACACTGTCCTGCGCAGCATGTACTGTGTCATGTGATTGGACGATGCAGAGATGTGATTGGGTAGTTCTACACAGACCTAATATGAAATCGTTACAGCTATGAATGGCCAAGATTGAGGGAAATTAATGGATCTATTATGGCCCACTGCGTCATAACGTCTTTAAACCTAGATTTTAAAATACCTATCCATACAGCTTCTGTAACTGCATATCCACTAAAGGGTAAGGTTGAGTCCGGATCTTATCCCAGGAAACACCGGGCACAAGGCTGGGTCGCCCTGAACGGGTGATGTTAAAATATCTATCCACGATTCTTGAATAAAAAAATGGAACCTGTAAAGTTCAGCAGTAAGGAAAAAGAAGCAAGACTGTGTGTTTCTGCAAAAGAATATTTATTCTTTTCTTATTATCCGTTTCCCGAAAAGTGCGTCATAGATTTTATAGTAAGCAAAATTCATATGTTAAGACAAGAAACAGAAGTGGTGCTACATTTACATCTTCACTTTGGACGGTGTGCTGTATAGGAGGAGAGACTGGAGGCCGGACATACGCAAATGTAAAAAAATTATTTATATTCAGATGAAAATGGGAGGTCTTCGGCAAAGTTGTTCCTTCAAGGCGAGTGCTGTTGGTCAGACTCCGTTTACGCCTTAACCAATGCAGCAAACTCTGGAAAATAAGATACGTAAAGATTATTAACTTGTGGAAAAAGTTGCGCACTTCTGGTCTAATTACAAAAACGAATTTTATAGTTTCTACTATTATTGTATGTAGTCCTTTGTGTCGTTGATGGGAAATGAAGTCTAAGCCGTTTATGAAGTCTAAACCGGTGCAGTAGTTAGCACTGTTGCCTCACACCTCTGGGACCCGTGTTCGAGTCTCCGCCTGGGTTACATGTGTGTGGAGTTTGTAAAGTGCTGTAGATCTTTGCATCACAATCGCGATTCTGTGTCCTGCTCACCATCAGCGCCAATCTTGCCGTCGCCGTCGGAGTCTCCAGCTTTCAGAAAGGTCTTCGTCTCGGTGTCGGTGAGAGCTCTGGCACTGGCGCTAAAGTTCTGCAGGAACAGCCTGGAGAAGCGGACAAAATGCGTCAATTTCAGTGCCAACTGGTATACCATCCAGCTGCAGAACATATAGTCATTTTGTCAATGGCATCGCTTACAATGATTATTCTCATGTTCAATTAAGTGATAATTAGAACGAAGTAAAATATTTTATGTTTTTGTCGAACTAAGCTAAACGGGGTATTTTTGTATTCATATCGCTTTGGGCATTTTAAACCGTCTTACTTCAGTTCATCCTCCTCAATGAAGCCGCTCTTGTCCTGATCGATGATAGCGAAAGCCTTCTTGACATCGTCGGCGGACTTGCTGCTCAGTCCAACCTTCCCGAAGAAGGCCTTGTAGCTGAAAGAGTCGGCGGCTGTGAAACAAACGGAAGGCAGTTACTTATCTTCCCGTTGCCTTTTGAACTGTTACACTATAGATACAAAATGTTTCGTGTCAAAAACAATCTTGCAAGAACAGTTTCTTTGTACAGTCATTGTGTTTGTTTTTAATGTCTATTGTATTGTCACATTCAAACTGAATATAACCGTATAAGGTATATGAAGGTATTAAGATAGGATTTTTAAATAAATGCTTCACCTTTGCAGGCATCCAGGGCTGCAGTGATGTCGCCATCGTTCAGAATTCCGGCGAAAGCCATTTTTAGCTGTTGGGAAGGATGGAAAGGAAAAAAAATGAATGAACCTTATAAAGGTGATGTTTAATGTCAAATATTGTCTCTTTGTCGATTCTTGTAAATTTGCACATGCACATCTGATTTTGGAGACGTCACTATGCCTTAATCTGATTAGGCTACATGATATAATTTACTACCTTGTTGAAAATTTTAATTTCTGTTGAAATCTGACTGAAGTTGACATAAACTACTTGGCGCTCTAATGTAACTCATTTAAATCTTTAGTAATAATAATAAATCATACAACTGATGAGAGTCCTTTCATATGCAACACACGTCAATCAAAACGTCCATGCCATGTGATTATTAATTCATAGTCATTAAGATGCTAAATCCCATCCTCTTTCCTGTAAGATGGGATTGGTCTTCTTCATAATGGAGGCAAAGTTTGTGAAAGTGTCCATCCCCTTCCCGGCAAAGTCCAATGGCAAAAAAAATACCATTTAAAAAGTTTTACGTCTTCGATGATGCGCCATTGAAGTAGTCCCATTAAAACAGCGTATAAAAGTGGGAGAATGATTTTCACGGCAAACTCCTCAGCAGAAAACTCACCTCAGATGTCCTTTAGTCTATAGACTGGATTCAGACGAGTCGAGCCACTGCAGTGATCCACTCATCCCAGCCTGCCACCTTATATACTTCTCTCGGCAGAAATTTGAGGCATAATGTAATAGACACCAGAAGGAGGGGGTTGGACAAATGTGTCCAGTAGCCTGTCCGTTCTATTTTTGTATTCATAAATGAAGATGCTTAAAAAGGTTCGTGTTTGAAAAAAGTCCTTAATATCTTGCAATGCTAATAATACATGCTGCTGATATAGATGAAACGCCAGTTGCTGGAGAATTCCCGCCCTGCTTATCACTGTAACCCGCGGCTGGCGCACCGCTCATCCGTGAGGTTAACGCGGAGCTTCGCAACATCTTTCGAAAATCTCTAGTTTGTCTTTGTGTATATTTCTATCTATTACTTATGGAATTATTTCATTATCTCTGTATGTAATGTATAAAAACAGCGCACGGATTTATTTCTGTTGGTGCAGGCGCGTATGTGTTGTTGGGTCTTCATGCCAACTAGCCTGCACGACTGCTGAGAACGCGGCGAACTGACAGTATTCGGGTTTTGGTAATGCGACGTTTAATTTGTAAATCGTACTTTTATAACTCTTTCTTATCTTCCGTATATCCAAGAGACTAGTGCTTTCGCATGTTAAATTCTTGTGTCCCGCTTTTTAAATCGACTCCCCTTTCGCGTTTCTGCGTGCATATAGTCTATTGGTGGTTTATAACATCTCTTGATTAGAGGACCTTCGAAGGTATTTTGTTTCTGACTTATTAAATAAATCAAAGATTTCTACATATCGCATTCGTTTCGATATTCATCTAAATTCCATGTTTTTATTTTGTTTTGTATCACGCATGTCGTCATGCATTTGGTGTTTATTCTAGCAATACAAAAGCACAGCTCTTACCAAAATTTTGTTCAGTACAGAACAGCCAACTTTTTAAAATAAATTTTAAAAACCGCCTGTACGCTTACCAATATTTATCAACAGGTGGCAGCATTGCCACATTTATTGCTCTGGAGCAAAGATGTTGAAAGAGCGTCACTTTCGCAGCGTTTCCGGTGAAAAACCACTAAAGTTCTGTGAAGCGGTAAATATTTAATAGTAACACTAGTAACGCTTGTATTTTTTGCATGTCTTCGAATTTTCATGCTTCGTGGATTATAAATCTCAGCCTGCTTCGACTTTTATTATTAAGGTAAAGGAATAAAATTTCCTGTTTGAAGCTGGAGATTTTTGTGTGTTTTTAGATTGAGAAGATATATTGCTTGATTAACTGAGCATGAACAAAAGGTATACGACACCTTCCAGTGGAACTGAGCACGTGCAGAACTTTCATCCCTTCTCTCTTCAGTGTGCACTACCAGCACTGGGCACAAGCCTAGAGAATCTTCTGCCAAATCCACTCTCTGACTGCATGCTCTGCTTATCTCCACACATCTGTATTTTTATCAACCTCTGGAATTTACAAAATGCTTCAAACCATTTCTGGCTTTAATATAAAATTTAAATCGATATAAAAAATGCCTATCATTTTATATGTGTGTTATTTGAAAAATTAGTTTTAAATAATTTTGCAAATATCTTCAAAGGACATGTATTCAAGGTCGATATATATTACTTTTACAAAAGAACCTGTTGTTGATTGGTTTCTCCTTGTTACCGGCATCGCTACCATGCAAAAACAAGAATCTGAGTTCGGTCGGCTTTATGATGGCTTATTCCAAAAGAATATTTATTCCTTTGATTTTCCACCCTTTCTCAAAAGTGCACAAAAGATTTTGATCTTGCACACATCCTGTTAAGAACATCAAGCACATCCAAACAACATGAACAATACAACTAAAGGACACAGCGCTCAGGTGAAATACAGTATGCCACTGAAAAGCAATATAAAAATGTGTACTGGTCATCTGAGAGTGTTAAGTAGTTCTGTTAGGAGTTGTTTTTCCATGAAAAGATGTTGAATCTTGGTCAGATGGTAATTATGCCTTCACAAGAGCAGCGAACTCTGTGATAAAGAATAAATAAAGCTATCATTAGTATATTGATCCAGAAGGGTAAAATCTTACAGCAGTTGTTTACCTGACCGCGAATACTTTTCACCAAACACTCAGCTATTTCCCCAAACGGTTCTGATCAAGTATTAAATTCGGGAATCAAATTAAGATAGAAATGCTGCCTGCCATTTGGAGGACAGCGATAGCCATGGAGGATAGTCTTCCTGTCAGAAGGTGAAAATGGCAGCTTCCTGTTATCTCAGCAACGTCTCTATTTCTATGCCTTTAGCAGAAGAGGCTGAGCTCGGGGTCAAACTGAGCGTCCTTACCGTCCACACCAATTTTGCCATCACCGTCACTGTCTCCTGCGGCCAGGAAGGTCTTCGTCTCACCGTCTGTCAGGACACGAGCCCCAGCAGAGAAGTTCTGCAGGAACAGCCTGAATGGGAGGACAGACAGAGATATTAGGGAGAGTTTTATATGTGCCTTGTTAGGTGAGATGCTCCCTTTGCTTTCAAGATTTGATCTTTACTTCAGTTCGTCCTCCTCAATGAAGCCGCTGTTATCCTGGTCAATGATGGCGAAAGCCTTCTTGACATCGTCGGAGGACTTGCTGGCCAGTCCAACCTTGGCAAAGAAGGTCTTGTAGTTGAAGGAGTCAGCGGCTGGGGAGTGAGATTGGAAGCCCTTGTTTTTAAGTCAAAGAATTCTCATTTAAAGCTTCCTCCCTGCTTCAGCTTCAGCCAAGCCAATGTAACTTTCTTTCTCTTTTACATTTTGGTTAAGCAACTATTTTCCTTTGATTAATTCACAAATATGTGGAACTGATTCCACCAACTCCAAAGCACTCATCACTGAAGTCAATTTAATTGCACCACACTTTTAGTCAGTAACTCTTCGTTGTTTTACTAGTGAACCTTAAATGTGTCTTGGCTGACAGTAACCGAAGGATATTTTTCACTGCCATTGTGACAAAGATTTTCTTAAGTTTTGAGTTGTGACTGTTTAGTGATTTTTGTGATCGTGCAGTTTTGTGAAGGTGCGGCTGTTCTTCTGCTTATTACAGTGCGGTTTTGTTTGTGATTGTAGATCTGGAGCTGGGTTGTTGTGACTCGGGGCTTTTAGTTTGGTTGTATAGTTGTGAGATAGGGTCTTTGCATTTGGGGTAGCTCTGCTTGACCCATGAATTCCCTGTAAATGTGTGTGATCCTGTGTCTGTAGACTCCATGCTCGGCTACATGTGCCTGTGATTCTGTAATCGTACTTCAGTGCCCCAGCTTGAGCCGCAGGCTTACCTTGGCAGTCCTTGATGGCTGCAGTAATGTCAGCTTCGTTCAGAACACCAGCAAGGGCCATTGTTGTGTTTTTTCACTGGAATACATACAGTGGATAAGATAAATAGTTAATTTCCGTTGAAATCTTTTTCGGAAATACATTGTACATTTGACTCACTGTTTCAAGTGCCCTGCCCATTACCACACTGTGTCGTCAGCATTCTAATTAGTGTCATTTAAATTAGGCCTATCAGAGCTCAAAACGGCAATTTAAGAGAAACCACAACAATCAAATGCCTCAGCAATTCTGAAGGCTATACTTGCATCCTTTTGCACAGCATGCAAACTAAATTCAGACATCAATAATTCAGTAACGCCACAAAATATATCCTCCCGCGGACTAGTCGGTTTTTTTAAATCAATTCACACGTCATTATGTATTAATTTAAACTGTTATTGGCACTTATCAGCAAGCTCATGCAATCATAGGGTAACAACCAGCAAGAACTTCAACTAATGAAACAATGAAGCGTATACACTTGAATTGCCTTAAACGTCCGGGAATATTAAAAAGGCTGTTAAATGCTTCCTCTTCTATATAAATTGTCTTCAAGTTTCACTTAATTATTTTGAAGATGCTCCGTCGTCTGTTCTGTGAAAGTCTAATTAAACCAATTCACAGTCACATCCCATCGGAATTAGCGCACCATCTGAACATACTCCAGTAAAATGTCTTCGCATGTGTCGCCTTTTCCATCTGTATAGCAATGCCTGTATGACTTAGATTGCCTCGGAGATTCGGAATTGGTCTATGGCGATCGGACCCTGCCTCTTCAGGTCTGCCGGAAGTATGTGCGTCGCCCCCTTTCCCTCGGACTCTGCCCCAACTCACTCACCTTGGAGCTTCCGTGAAACCCGAAATGAGAACCGAGTCGCCGCTGTGGGGTTCGCGTATTTACCCTTCTTATATACCTGCGACTCGCACCAAATACAGCGAGGTTTTGTAATGGATACCAATGCGCATCGCTGGGAATACTTTGGTGAAAATGTGTCCAGTTGTCAAACTGAGCTATATTTAACTTAACAGATGAGGATGCTGAGATGCATCCTCATCTGTTAAATCCGCTGCTAAGGCACGATGTCTAAAATGCGCTTACGCTGCTGCCTGCACGCTACGTTATTAAGTCAAAAAGTGCAAAGTATTCTTAGATTTTACATTCTGCTTATTTATTATTATTATTTTTGTCCAATCTAGCCTTAAGAAAAAACGGTAGTCAGAATATGATCTGAATTCTTAGATGTTATTTATGGCAGGGTGTGAACTCTTAAAAGATTAAATTTCAGTTTCCAAGGCAGAATGCAAAGCTTCGGGATATGTGTATTTATGAATCAGCACAGAGTCATATGGCGGTCTATGGTGTTTCGTAATCTGAAAGCTTTTTCGCCACCGTGCCACTCGGCCTGTTATATACCAATGATGAATACTCATTTTTATGTTTTACAATCAATAACAACCTGGAATGCAGAACAGATTCCAGTGCTGACTTAATTTGGTTAGTGGCTTGACTTTTAACCTCTGCCGTGAGTATTTGTCAGACCTTTAGCTTAGCCTAAAAAAACGATATGGACACCAGTGTGGTTGTTACAAAGTAGGGGCGAAGACATTGAACATAAAATTAATGTTCTACATATCAGTTCTAGCCTGGTTTTGAAATGTACTAGGCCAATTAAAACATGACTTGCTAAAAGGAATATGAGAGATTGTCTGTACGGTAGGACTTAAATTCACTGTGCAAAACAGTTTAATGTGGTTACTTTAATTTACAGACTACTACTGCTCCTGTTACACGTACTTCCAGTCAAGACTCTATATTGGTCCTTTATGTAATTAAGGACCTTAATACTCTAAGTTATTTTCATAGTACTGGGTCTCCCACATTCCTGTGCAGCGTTGACAGGTTTATAGCAATAGGTATTAGATTAAACTACACTTCTGAATACACACATTCCAAATTACTACAGTTTATTACATCATGCCGATTGTGGATGACGTCACTAACAGTACCCCCTTTGTGACTGCGTAGGCTGCGTGCTGATTTGTTCGTGCTTGCTGTTGTATTGCTTTCGAATCTGCATCTGACGATGCTGACGCATGACGTTCAGAGTGATGTATTCAGACAGTGAGCTATTTAACAGTAACTTCTTTTCAACCATTGAGCTGTCGGTGTTGGTTCAGTACTGCTGAGGTATGAATCAACGTTGATGTTATGTGAGTTCCCCCCTCCCACCGGGTAGAGCTATTGATGTTCTACTCTGGGAGACACAGCCTTCTGCCCGATGACCTCTTAGATATGGGTGGCAATAGCCAATGTGTCATAGAAAGCTAAAATATAAAATATAGTAATGGCAGTCTCAACTCATCATTTTAATTGATCAGAAGTAAAGTTCAAAATACTTATGCAATTATTTATGATACTTCGTTATTCTTATATAGGTCTATGGTTATTTCAGGATAAGCATCTATTGGAAATAGTTCCACTTAGCTCCATGTTGAAGCATTGTATGCGTAAATCCAGTAACAATTACTACGCGATGTAGTACTATTTACAAAAGTATCTCACTTTTGACGCGTGCAACACACTCAGCGCAACCTGCACTTGCAGCGTCTCCATTATCCTTAGACGGTTTTAACAGACTGACCGCAGGACCTTGAGTTTATGGTCTAAAGGAGTAGAGTGGCACGTCGTTCTAAAAGTGCCACTTCCCTAATGGAAGTGACACGTAAACTGCCTTTGTACGGGTTAGATATGGTGACACCTAATGAGAAGGCATGGTGCTGGGAGCCAGTGTCCTTAACGCATCACTGCACAGTGACTGCACTGAGAAACACTATATCTAAATCAATAATGTGTACATATCCTGTCATGAAGATGAAGCAAATATTGCACGTTAGATATTCACTTATTTTTTCAATTCAGCGTTTTTATTAGGTCTATGATAATACCAAATGTAGTGGAAATCAACAAGATAAATGTTATAGCAGCCAAAGAAACTGATATGTAACAAGTAGTTTATATGCCTAAGTGATAATGAGTATTTTGAATAATAGTTGAGGCGCTGTTGATAGTAAGAATTACGCCCCCGAGTTCTTCTGTATTGCTTAAAAATAAATAAGGCATCCTTGCATTTTGTAAAATTAAGTATCGAAACCCATGTCTGATCATTCGACATACAATATGCAGTGTTTTATCGCATGTACATATCTATTTATCTGTGAAATATATATCCCGGCGACAAGCGGTACAGAAAATATATGGATGGATGGATGAAAATATATATTAGCTGCTTCTTTAAAAAAAAAACGTGCTCTCGTGCATTACAGGAAACGCAAAGGCGTATTAGCGTATAACCAGCAGGAGGCGCTGTTAGACTCAACTTTGAAATGAAAATGACGTGCCGTTTACGTGACATTTTTTTAAAGAAATGCGAGGGAGCATTTTTTCAGCCTGGATACAATCAGGCGTTTTACATCTCACGCGTCCCTAATACCAGGATTTGCGAATTAAGAATATTATTGTTTTAAATCGATGGTTTTTTTAATTCATTTTTTTACTGGGATGCAGGGTTTCCAAACTTTTCTCCAATGTATTTTTTTTTCCTATTTGCCCAGTCTACCTCAACATACATTGTTCCGTTTTTCATGTTTCCTTCTAAAACAAATAATAATGAATGATAATCTGTTAAGAAAAGTACAACAGACACAACTATAGACAATGCAAAACTTTATTTAAAGATTCATAATTTTATTTTGTATTAGTTTTTGCTGCATAAGTTTCACCAAATTGTCGAGGCCCAAGGACCAGTACTCAGACTTCCTCACTTCCTTTCATTAATGAGGAAAACTCTGAAAAAAATATGCAAAGGAGAGAGAAATTAAGAAATTTTGAGAATTATGATGCACATTTTGAACATTGTTGTCAGAATTGTCCATTATCATCATCCGTTAGGTAATTCTGGAGCAGTTTTCCGATGTGGACCCAGCGAATGTACCTTCCGTTCCTATCTTGCTGTCTCCGTCTTGGTCCCCAGTGCTGAGAAGATCTTTGGTATCAGCCTCAGTGAGGTATCTGGCGGGAAAAGCCTACAGAGACAGACGAAGGGAGCGAACTCAACAAGCTGCCTGGCGGCTCCTCCGGGACTCAGGACTCAACGTGAGTGTTGCTCTGCAGAAGCTGCCTGACACACGCTTCATTAGGCTGCCTTGCTGACCGTAAAATAGGCAGACGGCGAAGAGCAGCACACATTGAGCGTGGACTATAATGAGCTGAATGACAAACACGGATGGCAGCTGCAGTCCTAACTGCCACACACCTGCACGCTTCTCACTTCACTTCCTCCGCCTGAGTGAAGCCACTGCAGTCCGGCTCCAGCGCTGAGAAGACACTCCGTCCATCTGCGCATGAGCTGTTAGACAGGCCTGCTTGAGTGAAGAATGATTGGTGGTCGAATTTTGGCTGCGATCACGCATTTAGTGTTTACTGTTTGTTAATGTTGCATGAAGTGCGGAGGATATCTATATCAGATATTGTGAGCTTTCATAAGATTTTCAAATGATCACATGGAGCTGTCTATGAATACACACCCAGTGAGCACTTTATTACACCAGCGGGCAAAATCGTGGAAACATTTAGCATTTTTGGCATTATGCTTTTAAAATTACTACACAAATCTTGGCGGTAGTGTTTGTAAACAATCAAAGAATGTTTCAAATATCATATATTGGATGATTATATAAGTAATTGGAGCAGCAGTTGAATAAGGTTCTGCAATATCTAAAACTTGCAAGTGTTTGCACAGTTTTGGCCACTTTATTAGGTCCGTTGGGCTCCGGGTAGGATTCAGTTTTGTCTCCAGATCCGCTTCACATGAGCTGTGTCTTTGGAGGGAGTCATTCTGCCCCACACTGTTGTACTCTGCTGTTTGCTTGCACTCACGGCGTCCCGTAAACAAAGTGCTTTCGGCCCCGGAAATGCCACTGAATGTACGTTTCGTTTGATCTGCACACGGATCTCTGTAAACTCTAGGCACTGAATGAAAATCCCGGGAGGGTGGCTGCTTCTCCGACGCGGGACCCCCCACATGCAGCTCCCCCCATCACCCCATGTTGGGCAGTGCTTAGCTCAGGAGTCCTAGCCGCGCTGATGCTGAGTCGACCAGTAAGTCAACCTCTCGATCCCGTCTGCATGCTGCATGTATTCGGTTGCAGCCACATGATTCGCTGTTTGGAAGAGCAGAGTGTTTGCTGTTTTCATTAGTAAGCAGGTGCACATAGTAAGCCGGCCACTATGTCTATATACGACATGTATACACACTTAAATATGATGTATTGTGACTGTACATTTTCTTTACACAAGGAATTCTTTGTTTAAACTGCAGGAAATGTTTTATGCTATAAAGATCAGTATTGGTCATTTCCATATGTGTTGATGTTATATTTAAGCAGTAATTCCCACTGGTATTTATGCTACACGTGAACTCAGCGACACTTATTCTCAGTACTTTTTAAGGCAACCAAATCCTGTAAATGATGAGGCGCTCATGGGGGCACCGTGCCTCATTGTGTTCGTGATTTAGAAGCCTCTTTAGCACCCAGCATAAACAAACTAGTATACTGGTGGTGATTATCACCCCCAAGGTAACCAGTCCCTTACCAGGTAACCTTGGCCCCTGCCCCCAGGGCTCAAGCATCCCGGTTGCCAGGTAACCGCATCCTACTTTCCCACACCACTGGTACCCTGCTTGCCAGGTGAATCTACCCCATCCACTCCTCAGCCAAATGTTCTGGCTGCTAACCCTAACCCCAATCCAGCTGTCGCCCCCCCCCCCCCATCCTGCTCACCTTGACACTTCTGTCCGGACAGCTGTAAGGTTTGCTATTCACGCCGAGACCACACAGACACAGTGCTGTTCTGTCACAGCACTCTGCACTTAGTGAGATATTACATAAGCAGGCAGACAATATGCACATATGCACAGCTGTCGTGTTCATTAAATCACAGTTGCGTGCTGTGTGCTCCCTATACATTGCTTATAATTTTTACCTCTGACTATTTTTTCCATAGACGCCACATGTGTAACAATGTAATCAATTTGTGTAGTAGTTTCCTTAACATTTTTCCATTTTTTTTGCAGTTTAAATAATGAGCACACACACACACACACACATGTAAATACAAGCCGTACACTAGTATAGAAACAGCCCCATTCCAGCAGATTTTCCACGCACCCACCATTAGGACGATCGTTTTTCTCCTGGAATGACAGGAAGTTCCTTTTCCTGAATTTTGTTTTTCAAAGGCTCTGCTCCGCTTGGGTCAAAACCACAAAACCCAGTATGACGTTGGGTCTCTGGAGACTCATTTGTCACCGAATACCTGCCCCTTCATTAGCTAATCAGGGCAGATAATCCTGAAATGTACGCCTTTAGCGTACACTGCTTGGTAACCTCACAGGCTGAAACACTGTGCAAAAGTCTTTGACAGTCAAAAAAAATATGTTTAAATGACATTTGTGTTTGTGTAAAACTGAGGTATTATGTCTGTCAAAGTGTGTCAGCTTAGCCCTTTCAAAACCTCTCCTAAGATCGCCCCAGTGTTTGCAGCAACCGTACACAAAAATACACAAATGTATTTTTGACTCCACGACTAGCACATCATTTTTAGCTAATCAATACCCTTTTGAGTTACTTAACAAATTAAGTTAATGAATTAGGCTGGTGATGAAATTCAAGAAATACATCATTGAGGTGCCCCTGAGGATAGATTTGGGAGCAAAATTGGTGTTTAACTCGCCGTCCAACAAGATTTCAGTAACGTTTTGGAGAACAGAAGAAATTTTGGTTTGTTTTTATTTTATTACTTTTTATTTGCATATATTCTAATGCTAAATTGTATGTTTTTTCTGAGCAAATGTACACTATTCTACAGCCTAATGAATAGCTTTAAACAACTTTGACTGTCAATGGCTTTTGCACAGTTCATATTCTCATATACAGCCATAGAAAAAATTAAGCGACCACTGTATATTTTTAAATAAATCTGTATTTTTAAATCCTGGTTTAATCCTGGTTCTGCTGGCAGAAGGCTACACCGAGCAGCAGGTCACAAGGTTAAGGTGAAGCAGGATGACCGGAAACCAGCCAGGTAGAGGGCAGAAGCTACTTTCTAATGCCAGAGAAGATCGTCAACTTATCGGACAGTTTCTCATGCATCATAGGATGACCTATGACCACACTAACCCTCCAAGCAGGATGCTAAGGGCCAGGGGAAGTACATACAAAAAAAGATAGTGATTTCAGTCGGTCGCAAGTTACAAGAAGATTTGGTTTCTGTGAGTCTGTGAGTCAATAGTTGAGGTCGATGGGCAGTTTGATCTGTGATGAAAGTCAGTCAATTATTTATAATAATTGTTATATCATAATTATCAGTGATTATTGGTATAAATTGTCTTTTTTTTTAATTGCTCATATAATTTTTAACTGTGTTTCCTGAAGACAGAAATCCCTGCTTTATGATATACACTGGGAATTATTTGAAGTATTTTATTGACACCTATTCCACTATTTTTCGTATATCTACAGTCCCAAATATATTATTTATACTGCTTGTATTTTGATGGGTGGATTTCAAATGTTACATTTTTTTCTAAAATTGCTATTAAATCATTTCAATATGCGTGTAAGGTACATAGCATACGCATGTGATATATTTCAGGGTGCCTTGTTTTATGATCTGGGAAATAAAATAACCCATTTGATGCCGGTGCTTCGCTCTTCCCAGTCTGTGCGTCCGGCATTGCAGAAATATTTCACATGGTTGTCAACTGACGGTTTCGCCGACATACTCATACCCTGCTTGCCAACACCCAGGACTCCATGCATGCCGAATGATTGGATGATGAAGCATGCGTAGACATCGCACTGCGTCGTGATTGGTCACGTCGCCCGGCGTACGTCTGTATCCATCGCGCAGGCGCCGCCTCCCGTGACATCACTTGGTGGGAAAATGGCGCTGGGGTCGGTGGTGTTTGACTGTCTGAAATTTTCGTTAAATTAATGTTAGCTAGAGTGGTGTTTCTCTCATCAAAATGACGCTAAGATGTACACGCAAACACACTTTAAGTGTAAAGACGTTTGATTAAAGACAAAATGAAGCGTAGTCGCGAAAGAGGAACTGCTAGGCATCTAGCTAGTTAGCCAATCCAGCTACCTGGTTTACGACGCAGTAGAAATGAACGACAATGGCAATGATGCGGGTCGTTTTATCTGAAACATATTAACGTCTCATTTAGCAAGTTTAATAAAGCCATACGTATTTATATATTGTAGTAATTACAGTGATTGAGATGGGGATCCGCGGCGCATGTTTGATGTGGGTATCGATTTTGGTCCTGTCGGCACCGAGGTGGGCTGAGGGAGCACCTCTTCCGCATTCAACTACAGGTAAGCAGCTTTCTGCTCATAATCATAGTGACACTCTTTCCAGTGACTAAGTGAACAGTGAATGTTTTCAAAGTGGCAAGATGAAAATGATTGATATTCAGCGATTAAATTATTTGGGCTTCTACTCACGGCGATACCGGTTCAGAATACTGTTTGTTTACTGTGTACGTCTCTACTTCCATAACGGACATAGGGCTGTTTGTTCCTGTCAGTCTGTCCGTGATCTCATTTCCATCTTTCATACGTATGGCAGTTCATCTCTGAGTTGTATCGACTGATGTCCTTTTAACCTTTTTGGAATCGTGGGTAAGAGGAACACTGCATTCTGAAATTATTAATAAAATTGGCAAACATCATTCAAAGTAACCAAAACGTAATGTTTGATAGTTTAGCTATGTGTATATTAATTTAGGTAAGCATTAGTTTATAATTAATTTTCTAAAGAGATCTCTGGCAAGTAAATCACCAGCACTGTGGGTTTATGAGCAGTTGGATCTGCAGTAATTTTGTAAACCTGTACTCATGTACAGTGGATGCGGCCTAAACTCACAAAGCTAACCTGCTGCTCTGTTTATTGGTTCCATGCAAAATGCATTTGGAAGTGGGGTTTATTGGGAGCTCGAACCCTCTTCCTTCTGTGGAACTGATGGGTGATTAAAGAAATGCAGGGAAACTGGCGTTTACCCGATTTGCTACGCATGGGTAGTCACTGTTGTGAAAAGCAGCTTTAGTAACAGCAGAGACGAGTAATGATTCTACTAAAGTTAAATATTTGGGGTCCAGTGAAACCGAGGGCTGCAGTCAGATACTGGGGTTTGCTAATTGGGGGCTGTTTACAAAATGACCAGCGTTGGTGCCAGTGTTGCCTATATTTCAGCGTCGACCTGTTGTAGAGCTGAAATCTAGCAGTCATGATATATCCATCTTCCCGTAACCTTGCGTCCTCCTTTCATATCAGTCGTGGTAAACAATTAACTTGTGTAAATGTTTAGCTTTCCGTATTGCTGCTTTCACATTATTGTGAATTTCCTGGGTCACGTTTCCATGTTCTTCGCCGAGTTCATGCTGCACGGCCATTTAACAGATTTAGCTTCTGTTTGCAGGTGAAGTGTAGCAATTGACTGTGAAGTAAAATGAAATGGAATGCAGCATAACATGCACAGCAGCCCTTCCCCGGGCTCATTAACATGACAGCTGAGCCGCCTTGTCACACCTGGTTTCTCATCAAAAGATATTTCACACTTCTGACCTTTCACCCCTTTGAGCTGCACTTTGATAGACTTTTGTAAAGGAAGAGGCGGCTTTGATGTTTCCCAATGATAGTTTCACTTCGATTAGTGCAGTTGGGTCAGTGCTGTTCTCCGCATGCGGATCCGCCACAGCGGTTGTGTTTTGATGGACTAGGTGTGGTGCAGCACCCTAACCAAATGCAGGAAAATTAAGTGTCAGTTTTCATGTTACCATGAGCACAGTAGTGTTTGGGAAATATCATGCAAAAGAATAGTGCGGAAGACCTAGTTTGTGTATTTACACAGCAAACGAAAAGGGGAAAAAAATGTAGATATTTTTAAATGTCTCTCAAAACATGATTATTTTGCTGCATAACCTTGCTGTTGAGCAGGTCAAGGAGAAACAGACTAATGATATTAGTCAAGTATCATTTCAGCTCATCTTCAGTCATATAGTTCTGCTGTAATTTGGGCTCAGCTCCAGCTGCTCGTGAACCTGTTATTAGAGTCAGTCTGTGTTTCAGAGGTGTTATATAAAGAAACACAATGTTTGAGTGAGGAGAACCTGTATGTTCAGTTTACACTGAGCAACACCCGTCATTGTGGCAGTAGGCTTCAGTGCTATAAGTTTTCCGTATCACAGTGTGGATGCAACAGGACCAGGTTCCAGCCCCCCCCACCCATGTGGTGAAGTGTCACTTTGCAGAGTGGAGTTACCCATATAGATGATACAGTGAATGATGTTGTCGTTTTTCAGGTCATTGGAAGTATAGACTGTATGTATAAATGTTTCTGAATGACACTGAAGTTGTTGGTTAAATACCACACTGGTCTGTCTTTCCCTACTTCTTGGAAAACTCCCTGTTTCATCTTTACCCTTCAGGCATCTCGTTCTCCTTTTATATGTAGAAGCAAATTATAGCGAAGATAGAGCCACAAGCTGCAAAAATCATGACCCATTAACCAGTGTTAACCATCAGGCTGTATCTGCCAAAAAGTCTGATCTACTGGAAAACAGTAGACCTCATTATTTATGTATGTTTACAGCATAGATTTATGTAGCTCTTTGGTTGGCTTCTCTCACTTGCGCAGAAGGAAATCGTATTTACGTGTTATGAAATAGCTGAGTTTTGCAAACGGCTGTTTATCACCCACCCCCATTTTTGTAAGTTAGGTTTGACCTGACAAGCCCAAACACCTTCACGTTGCCACACAGGGATATGAGTTAATTTTTTACAAGGATTCCAACAGTAAGTCTTCTAGGTGTGTCACTGCCGTGCACCTTGACCACCGACTCCTGTCAGCTGTGTTACTGTCATACGTGACGGGTGCCAGTGCTGATTCAGTAACACTGGTGCAGAATCGCAAGCTGTCTGTCCTGCTTTTAGCATTACCAATTTGATCTGATATTGACCCTTGTACTGTAGCTGTGCGGCTTAATTGCTTAATTGGTTCTCTCTCACAGTAACATTTAATTATGTTAGCATAGCTACTGTTTTTTCCCCAAGCTATTGTCAGCAGCATAACATGACCTGGAACCTTCATGTACCTGTGTACAGCTTCTTAGCTAATGTATGTCTGTGTCCTTTGGAACAGTATATTATAAACTTCATGCAATATGGACAATTCCATGTGTGGTATAATTCATTTCATTCGAAGTTGTATAAGCTATACAGGATTCAGGTCTGGTGGTCCTGGTGTCGCTCAATCTTTTAAACATGGCTTTCTGTGCTGTAGACGGGTTTCCTGGTCCCTCCCTGGAGCTGGTGGTGGTGCTCTCTGCTGCCGCCCTGGTGGTGTTGGTTGTCGCGGTGATCAACTGTGCAACTTGTTGCAAGGAGCAGGTGATCAACTTCAAGGTGAGCGGAATGAATAGGGCATCTGCCAGCCGCTGGGGTTCAGGCCTCCGTGTGACAGGTGTCAGTCAGTCTGTATTTGAGAACCACCACAAAGTCATGGCCGCTGATTGACTGTAGTTATCAATCACTGATGAGGCACCTCGCACATGTGAAGATTGAAGGCCTTCAGTTGCTGTGCTCGTGGATCACCACAAGGGGCAGCCTTGAATATGACAGCAGTCAGCAACCAAAAACTGAATCCCTTCCAGATTCAGGATATATATGGGAGTGAACGTTACACTGTGTTCCCTCACTCAGTGCCTGATAACTAGCATCAGCGCTAAGGGTGCTTCTAGTTTTAGTTTATTTGCTGCAGTCAGGTGCAGCCGTTTGCAGTTACATAAATAACCCGTCAGCTAAGGAGCCGTTGTCGCCAATACAGTGTGACAGGAAGCCGGTCGTCCTGCTCTCTTTCAGGAATTTGAAGACAACTTTGAGGATGAGCTGGATTTCACCCCCCCTGCTGAAGACACGCCTTCTGCCCGCGCCCCAGCCGAGGTCTACACCCTGGCTGTCTCCCCGGTCGCTTTGCCATGCCCCCCCCACTTGCAGCCGCCTCGAAATACAGGTGAATGGGAATCTCTGAAACGGGATCGGTTGTTTTGAGGCGAAACCTCCGCATTTATTTTCCGGGGGTATTGAGTTAAATGCCGAGTAGCTAATGATTGATGCAGGCAGCGGTATTAATGGCTCTGCCTTTTATTTAATAAGACTTCAAAACTCATGGGGGGGGGGCAAAGGCATCAATTATAAGGAAATTCTTTCATTATTCCACTGTTGTTCCTGTACCCAGCTATAAATATTAGTGACTTCCAGCAGATAGGAGGTTTTCGGGCTGTGGTTTCAGCTACTGTGTCAGTTGATGTCATAATATTGTCACTGCGAGACTGATTATGCAAACTTAACCATGCTGTTAGGAAACATGCAGCCTGATGTTTGAAGATAATATTCCACTTAATGTGCTGATAGTAGCATACAGTCGCAGTGCTGAGCTGGACTTTGGACCTCTTCCTTGTTCTAATCTCTCTCTCTCTCTCTCTCTCTCTCTCTCTCTCTCTCTCTCTCTCTCTCTCACCTTTGACTTTGGCAGAAGACCCTGTGCCCTCTCAGGTCATTCGGCACAACTTGAGTTATCTGCAGGAAGTGGGCAGTGGCTGGTTTGGCAAGGTGTGCGCAGTCTGGCTGCTTCTCTCTTGTAGTGTGTGTGTTATGAATTTCAGACCGTAGCTGATTTACTGATGTACAAGATTTTATTTAGATGATACGTCTGCTAATTTACGCTTGTGTGATTTTATTTCAAAGGGACGCTTCTGGAATTTCTGAAGAAATATTTTTGCATGCCCTGTCTCGGGTTTAAAATTTGAAGGGAGATTTTTGTGTGGATAATCATGGCACAATACAAAAAATATTCAGATTATTGTATTCTTTATGCTCCTCTCCCAGAATCCTTTAGCAGAATGTTTAAAGGAAAAAGTTGAAGCAATCTGATTGTAAAGAATAACACAATGGCATTTAATGGTTTATGGTTTTAAAGTCCATTTGGAGCAAGTCCAAAGAGAATCATATGTTACTTTGGGTTTCACCTGTGGCGTTTAACCCTGAAAGGTCCTACTGAGTGAGATGTACACAGAGCCCAGTGTGGCTCGGGTTTTGGTCCAGGAGCTCAAGGCCAGCGCCAGCGGCCAGGATCAGAGCAGATTCCTCCAGCAGGGCGACCCCTATCGGTGGGTATGGGTATGCACACCAGGGCCTTCTGTACAGCACTGATGTCAAACTCCAGTCCTGGGGAGCCAGAGCCCTGCACATTTTTGGGTTTCCCCTCATTTAACACTCCTGATTCACCTCCTTGTGCTAATTACCACACAGCTCTTGAGCTGAATCATTTGTGATGGAACAGGGAAAGAGCTAAGATACACAGAGCCCCGGCCCCCCAGGACTGGAGTTGGACACCCCTGCTGTGCAGCATTTATATTATTTTAGGTTTTAGCGACCAGGTAATGTCTTAGCTAATTTTTCCATAGTAAATTGTCACAGGTATCAGGCAGCTTTTTTTGTTTGTTTTTCTGAAACATTAACCCATTACCTGCCCTTAGTGCCCCTGTATTTGCTGTAACGTGGCGTCTCTGTTCCCAGTGTCCTGCAGCACCCCAACCTCCTGCAGTGTTTGGGTCAGTGTGTGGAAGCCATCCCATTCCTGCTGGTCTTTGAGTTTTGCGAACTGGTAAGCGAGTAGGTTTTATTCTGACGCCGTGAAAATGTTTTGCTTGTGTGAGTGTAGGGGTTGGGGAGTTTGCCTCAGCACTGTTTTTCTGCCCTTGCTCTTTGCTTCTTGAGGCGTGTGTCTCTCGGGGGTGGTCTCTCGGGGGTGGTCTCTCGGGGGTAGTATCTCGGGGGTGGTCTCTCGGGGGTAGTCTCTCGAGGTAGGCCAGGCTTTCTGATGGTATTGGGCCGATCGGCGGGCTGCCGTTATGGGTTCTTTTAGCACGACACACACCGGTGTCCCTGGTCTATTTCGGGCCTGCTGAGAGCCCTTGCCAGAGGCCTGTGACATGTAGCTGTAGTTTAACTGGGACGGCTCGGATTCCTGAAAGTGCCGGTAAAGCAACAAGCTCCTTTTACTTATCGTGTCAGTAACGTCACACTGCACTGGGCCTTTTTATGGCAGTAGCCTGCCGTCCCTCAAAGAGTAAAGCTCCTAGTTAGCTTACAGGTTTGGGAAATGGCTTTACTGTTTGAAGCTTGAGATGTTTTTACAATGCAGCCAGCTATGTGCAGAAATACAGCCTTTTTTTATTGCTAACGCTATAATAAACAGCTCTTAGGTTACTGTATAAATATAAAATGAGTCGTGGCTTTATTGAAGACAGTTTCCATGTGTTAATTGATTTGAATTTATTGTCGAGTCATCTGTGTGTGTGTGTGTGTGTGTGTGTGTGTGTGTGTGTGTGTGTGTGTGTGTGTTTTTATGCACCTGCTTTTGCTGTATGGTGCAGCCGTGCTGATAAGTCTGGCCAGCAGGGTGTGCTGTTCCGCACAACATTATGCATACTCGCCGAACAGCCAGTGATTTCTCAAGTGTAGAGTCTCCACCACACAGTAGACGGAATGAGCATTTCAGTGTAAACTGTACTGGCCTTCCCCTAACCCTTGTTTAGAAGGGTGCATTTCTTGCAGCGTCCCGCAGTTGCCCAGTTCTAGCCCCCGGGGGCGTGGTTCCCGCTGTGGGGTTATCCCCAGAGGGCTGCCTGTTGTGGGCGATGATCTCAGAGCGGCGACCGTTGCGTAACTGTCAGCACGGAGGGTGTTCTGGACCCGTCCTCGGCTCGGGTTTCATCTCCCTGCCCCGTCAGCAGGTGTTTGGATGCTGTCTTTGGCAGAGAATAGTTTGTGTCTGTGAGTTTCTGTATGTATGTCTGTTAGACCGTTCGCATATCTCTCCGCTGTTATACTGGCATCGTGAAAAACTCCGCTTTAGTTTGTCGGGAGAGTTAGTATTGTAAAAGTATTACTTTTATTATTTATATTTATGTTCATCTGAAACTGTATAAAACGATCAGTGATATATAAGATACATAAAATGCCCTACTGATTCTATTAAGAATTGGGGAACATGCTGATAGTGGTGTTCTTGGTATGCCGGCTGCTGCAGCAGGCGCGGTATTGTAGCCGTCCCGCCATTCCTTGTGCATTGGGGGGGGGGGGATGATAGGGCTTGATAGTGCTGAGATGGATTTTTGTTTCCGTCCCGTATCAATGGTTACCAGTGGTAACCCTGATGCAGTACATTCTGGACTGAAATATAGTGCTGTGTGCAACTGGAGCTGGCTGTTCCAGTGGCAGGTGCTGTAGTGATTGACGTCCCCATGGGGGGTTCCCACAGCCGTCGCCTGTGGTGGGCGGAGCATTGTGGGTGGGGCTTATTTGAGTCATACTAGCTCAAAGGGTCTGTGTACTGTAAACGTAATTGGCTAAGCACGTTTGGCTGAGTATTGTACAGTGATTAGAAGGCGGCATGCAGTGGGCGAGAGATAATGAACAGTGTCCCTTGGGTGTAAATTGCTGTGGTATCATCTGTGACTCTGTGTAAGCAGCTTTGCCGGTATTGGGTCCGGTCCTGGACTTCGATTGAACCGGCCCAGCCGGCTCCAGCTGAGCGCATGGAGACGGACAAGCAGTTGTACTGCTCCCTTGTGGTGACACTTTTAAAAGCACATCTGTCTGTTTTCTTCTGCGGCCCTTAATGAGAATGAGCCCCGTGGAGGCAGGACGGCCTGTGACGGTGGTCACTGTCTTCCAGGGAGACCTCCGGAGCTACGTGGCCCGGCAGAAGGGGGACCTTGCGGGTGAGGAGAAGCTGCAGCTGCAGAAGATGGCGTGTGAGATAGCTGCGGGGGTCGCCTACCTGCACAAGCACAACTTCCTGCACAGGTACCCTGGCGTCCTGTGTCGCTGTCGTCATACTGTGCACATGTACGCATAAGCACACTGCCCCAGCTCAGATTCCCTTAAACAGGGGCCTTTCCGTCCATAAATGTCATCTTATCGGCCATTATTATCAAAGTCAGTTTCGTGGCTGTATACAGCTCTATCAGACCAGTCTAGTGTTTGAAGGATCTGCCTCTTCCGTGATGCTGATGTCAGTGCCTGGGAACTTCTTCAGTTAATGGACCCGGATGTCGGGGTTTCCGGCGTCCTCACCTGCCAGGTTGCGGTGCCCCCCCCCCCCCCCAAAGCCGCGACGGGTTCCAGCGCTTTCCAAAAATGGAGGCCTTCCTTTTCGTTTTCGCCCCCATTGCGAGTCGCCGAGCAGGTCGGCGTCGGATGACATGCAGCGCTCAGCTCGTCTGCAGCTCCTGCGGGCTCAGAATAAGCCTGCGGGTGTCGAATTACACAGCTCCCACGCATTGTTGGAGGTCGGGTGTCGTCTGTCCGGGGGTTCTGATGATTCTGCTCTTCTCGTGTAAAAGGATATATTCACATTGGGAGTTTTTAACTGTCTTACGGTTCAAAGGCGGGTAGGACAGACCAATGTACTGCTTCAGTGTCACTCGCCCCGGACATGAGTTATTGACCAGCCATGTGGCTGGTCGCATGGACTTGTGGGATACATATGACCATATGCCCTGTGGCGTGTGCTTGGCCTCGTCGTCGAAGGGCTGGCCACTACATTGAGACATGTGCAAAAATAAAACGATACAACTCCTCGGCTGGTGATGCCGCAGAATGTCTTGTTAATAAGGCCCCACTCATGAGTGGTTAGACATCCCATAAAGGTTTTTACGAGGCCCGGCTCGTAAGTGGAAGGATAACTTCATGAGTTCATAAACGGGCTGGTGTACAGCTCACTGGGTTTGGGGTTTGTATTTGTGTCTGGAAGGTTGTGGGATCCTGTCTCAAAGCCGACAGAGTAGTCGCTTGTCACACGAGCGAGGCCCCTAACCCCATCTGCTCCCAGGCTGAGGACCGACCGGCCAGCCGGCCCTGCTGTCTGATCCCTGGCTTTCCTTATTTCCTTATTTGTACCTTGGACAAAAATGTAAAGAAGTAAATGGGAGAACGTCCCCTAAAAAGGTCTTGTTATGGCGCCCAGCTCTTGAATGGATGACAGTTCCTGGCAAGAGGCCCGTTTCTGGGGCCTGCTTTAGGCCTCCGCTAACACTCCTCTCTTCTCCCTTCAGCGACTTGGCTCTGCGCAACTGCTTTCTCACTGCTGACCTCACTGTTAAAGTAGGAGACTATGGCACTGGCCCCTTGGTGTCCAAGGTACGTACTGCGGGGATCCCAAAATGGGAAAGCTTGTTGCTATCATTTCCAGTATTGTATAATTTGAGAATTATAAGTACAGGGGGCCAAACAGGATCATAAAAACACATCTTGATGTCTGAAAAGGCCATAAGAATGATCAGAGTCAGGCCCGTCTGAGGTTCAGAGGAGCCGGAGCTGAATGCTTGTGTGTAATTCCGGCTGGTGCCTCGGTCTCAGGAGGAGTACATCACTACGGAGGCGGACACCGAGGTCCCCCTGCGCTGGATGGCCCCCGAGCTCATCGGTGAACTTCATGGCGGTGTGATTGCTTCAGAACAGACCAAACCGGGCAACGTGTGGTAGGTTTGGACTTGCTGCTTGCTTATGGCTGTCTAGCGTTGTCCAGCTGTGTGCCGGACTTGTGTGTTGGCTAAAGTCTGAATTTGAATGGACATTTACAGACGTCTTTCTACAGAATGCCCCTTAACTATTGCACAAATGGCATTTCTACGCCTCTGTCCATGCAGCTTCCTCGCACGGGCAGATACAAAGTGTCCCCTTGGCAATTGCAGTAGTTAGTCTGAACCCAAGAAAGCAGACTTCATCTTAGTCTACCAGTGGTGCATTATGGGTACGTTCCTCCAGGGCTTTGGGCGTCACGCTGTGGGAGCTGTTCGAGAGTGGAGTGCGACCCTATTCCAATCTGTCGGACATGGAGGTGTTGGTCCACGTCATCAAGGAGCAGGGCGTGAAGCTGCCCAGGCCGCGACTGGACCTGCCGCACTCGGACAGATGGTACATTTCCCCGCGTGCGTGGATCTCGCTCTTCCCGTGGGTCCCGCGTCCTTTGCTTTGGATATTCAGTATCAATCTTTTTGTTTATGAATTCAAGTATCAATCTAGTTATATTCCTAAATATACACACGTCTGTTTACGACCAAAATCCCTCTGAACGGGAAAAGAAGATTTTATACCAGTTTATACAAGTCTTGCTCATAGTGGTGGGTAACAGGACCCCAGCGGTACCATATCTTGATAATATTAGATATTATTACTGTATGTTGGGCTGTAATTGATTGTTCGGGTTCGAATTTCAGACTTGTCTGTGCTTGACTTTCTAGATTTTTCTAACAATATTATATTCCTTTTTCTCTAATCACCAGAATAGATATTTCTTTCCCTTCATGGTAGCGGTCTTTCTATAGAGTTTGCAGAAATGACTCACGGTATTTTGACACTGGGCCAAGCATCCATACAGATAGAAGAATGAAGAGTTGCTTTCCAGACCCATAGCGATGCTTCCTGAGAGCATCCACTCAGTTGATTTGTGCACTTATTGTTGTTTTTCAAACCCTGAGGTTTAGTTTAGCGTTTTTTGTTCTATTTCACTAAGGCTTCATAGCTGCTGGCAGGTGAAGACTGAAAGTTGGCCCAGGCTAGATTTAATGAGTCAGAATGTGTCATTTTACTACTAAAGACATGCAGCATTTCAAATCATCTTTAGCGGCTTTTGTGATATGGCTGTTGGGATCCCCCCCCCCGACATGATGAGTGGGGACCTCGCTTTTCTCGGTGAAATTTTGCTCGGAATCTCCTGAAAATCTGCCTGCCATGATTTCATTTCGTCCCTAGTTTCGGGGAGGTTTTTGTGGGTTCTGCGAGGAAAATTGAGGATGAAATTGACTAATATTTTTAGCTAAACTGATAAATTCATTTTAATGGATTATTAGAATGTGGTTTTTGAAAGAAATAATGACAGCGGCAAAAAAATATCCTTTTGGTTTTTTGAAAAAATACTTATTTTACATTTTGGACAGTGAAGTAGAAGCATTAGTATCTGCTGGTAGATTTCTTAGTTGTGTGCTGAATAGCTAAAAAAGGCGTAGTGCTGCACTCCTCTCAGCTATCCCCATCCTCGGCAGGTACGAGGTTCTGCAGTTCTGCTGGCTGGCCCCAGACAAGCGGACCACGGCTGAGGAGGTGCACCGGCTGCTCACCTACCTTCGCTTGCAGGCCCAGAAGCAGTCCGAGGAGGACTTCGAGCAGCGATGGGACACCCTGAAGCCAAACCCACCAACCAAGCAGGCTACTCTCAGCCACTCCTCCTTCCCGATCCTGGACCGTTTCAGCGATGAGGTGTTGGCCCGGGAGGTAGATGAGGTGCTGACAGTGACGGAGACGAGCCGGGGACTCAGTTTCGAGTATGTGTGGGAGGCGGCCAAGCATGATCACTACAACAGTGCCAGCGGCGGTGGCCTCGCCATGGACAGCGGATTTAATTACCACAACATGTTCTTCCCCACACAAGGGTACAGTCCCGAAACTCGCATTTTACCGTCTCAGCCTGAGAAGGGCGCCGAGATATTGCCTCCACCCGGCGTCCCTGGAATCTTGCCTGTCTTCGACGCACATGAGGCAGCTACTGGGAATGAGTACTACATTCAGCTGGAGGAGCAGGAAAAGTGCCGGGATGAGGAGAACCTTGTGGAGATAAGTGGGGGATCTGAGGATGGAACGACCCCTGGAAAGCAGCAGTTTGTGGTTCTGCGGGACATTCCCCTGGATGAGTCCAGCACGGATGTGGACTTCTTTCATCGCAGCGTAGACTCCAAGGACTCCTATCTTCACGAGAGCCAGGCATGGTCATCCAGTGATCAAGAGAGTCCCTACCACTCCAACATCTTCAGGGAGAGTGGTTCCAAAATGAATGACTCCAGTACCTGGAGCAAGGGCTTCGTGGAGATGCCGGAACTCAATGGGAGAGGGGTTTCTGTTGGGGACGCAGGCCAGATGTCAGAGAGCAGCAGCTGTTTATTAGCGGACAAACCCGAGGAAACTACTCTGGAGAACCAAGATATAAGGCGGCTTCTGAACTCAGACAAGCTGACAGAAAATTTCTTGTTCCTCAAGGACAAGCACCTAATGAAGGAGGACTCTCTTCTGTCAGAGGAACAGGAGTCTCATCACACAGGTAGTAGAGGAACAGATTCAGCCTGTAATACAGGGAATAATGTCACATCTGAGGACGCAACAGAGAGATTAGTGTCTGGCCTGTTTGAAGGCCCCGTACAATGTGGGGCGGCTTCAGTTTCTGCGAACGAAGAGCATTTGAACCTAAGTGCTGACATAACTGGCTTTTTGGGGCCTTTTAAGAGTACTGAAACACTGGTGCCTTTAAGTTCACTGGTTAAAGCAGAGAACTGCAATAACCAGTTACACAGAGGACATGTCACTTCCACTGAAGATGTTCCACTGCATTCCTCTAGATCTGGGATGGTTGTCCATTCAGACTCTACCTCTGTGAGCACTGAAGTCACTTTCAGTTCTGTCAATGGCCATCATTCCACGGTGAGCTGTGAACCAACCACTGAAGACCTTTTGTGCACTGGTGCCAAAGGCTGCGGCCTTGAGACGCGTTCAGGAGCTTCCCGGGAAGACGAGGAGCCCACAGAAGTGAAGGATCTTTCAGAGCAGTCTAGTCTTGCTTCTTCTGCTGCACATATAAGTAAGACTGCGGGGGGCAGTGGCCTCCCCAGCAGCTCAGCTAAAAGCACTATGGAGGACATTAAGAACAGCTTGAACATTGCACTGTCTGGACTGACCCAAGCTGCAGATTCAAACCCAGGGTCATTAGTCAGTCCTGAAAACAATGATTCATCTTCCTTCCTGACCTCTGATCCTTGTTTGGACCAGATCAGCCAGGACAGTCTGCTGGACAGCACTGTGTCCACGCCATTGTCAACCACTGAGCTTTCTGCTGAGACGCCCGACTCGTCGGACTCCATGGATCCTCAGAAACTCCAGCCCCCACAAAAAGCAGTGGACAGCGGCTATGAAACGGAGAATCTGGAATCTCCGGAGTGGAACTGCCAGCCTGTCACCCCAAACTCGATGCTGCAGCCTGGCCTGCCGCAGATCATTGTGTCTGAGGTGGAAGCCGAGGGTGTACTGCAGGGGCGAGGGACCGGGGACTTGGTTGTGCTGCCTCCCCAGTCAGGTGCTGCTCCTCCTGCCAGTGAGCTTTTGCCAGGGGGCAGTCAAGCTTGCCGAGACTCTGCGTATTTCTCTGATAATGAAGCAGAGCTAGATAAGAAGTATGAAGACAGTGCAGGGAACTCAACCGATGCCACTCTTTGGTCAACAGGGACCTTTGGAAACGTAGCATCAGTTCATCATAATGTTTCTGGGGAGCTTGTAGTAGATACAGAACTGCAGGGTATTATTACCGAAGGGCCAGTGTCCCAACTGAGGAAGGAGATACCGGAACTAATCCTCAGCACCGAGGAGGACTGGGACAGGATGATGAAGGTCGTCATCGATGGTACAAAGGGGGAGCTTGAGGTTTTCCCAGAGCCCAAAGTCGGTCTGGAGGAGCCTTTTTCGATATTTGAGGACCCAGAAGAAGTCGAGAGATCCAGTGCTCCAGGGAGCCCCCCAGCAGATCGAACAGTTCAAGCAAAGCTGGTCCACACAGGAGAGGGTCCCAAACTGAAGGAACCCGACATTGAGGGAAGATACCTGGGCAAGCTGGACAGCATGGACCCTCCAGTGGTGGTAGAGGATGACATAGAAGCAGATGAGGAAGATGAGGAGGAAAACAGCGAGGACTCAGACGACGACGTGCTGGCTTACCGGCTGCATAGCTCCGACTCGGACAGCGAGGACGATGTCCAGTACCCAGTGCCTGTTGTTGTTATGGACACTAGCGACACTCACAAACTTAAGAGCCTGCTGAAGAACACCATCCCCTCCCCTACCAAGTCGTCACTGCCAGACAGCTACAATGCTTCCCCCATAAAGAAGGCCATCTCCTTCTTTGATGATGTCACCGTTTACCTTTTTGATCAGGTACTCTCTTAGTGTGGGAAAACCTATTGGCTAGATTTCCTCATGTTCAATGCATGCCACTGAGCACGAGATTAGCAAACGAGAATAGATAATAAACAGGGAAGCCTGAGATAAATATGAGAAGCTCCTCTTTGCTTCTACTAAAGTAAAATCACCTGCAATTAGTCAACAGAAATCGGAAACCTCATTCCTAGCTGCAAGCTGCAAATCTAGAACGGCACATACCGAAACTGGCTTCTTGACAGTGACGTACATGTATCAGGCAGGGTTTAAAGATGACCGCGGGATCCCGCTGGCTTATGGCGGTTGGTATCTGGCTCTCTCTGCTTACGATGAACCTGTGCTCCACCCGACAGGAGATCCCCACTAGGGAGCTGGGCAGCCCAGCCTTGTGCTCCAGCAACTTGGCCCAGTTCAAGAGTCCAGCATCTTCAGGCAGTTTCCTGGCCCGCACCCTCTCAGAGGGATCCACGGATGAAGAAGGTATTGTACAGTCTGCGTGTGCGTGCTCTTGTACGCGTGCGTGCTCTTGTACGCGTGCGTGCTCTTATCTATGAACATGTATCCCTGTATGAATGCCCTCTTTCCTCCCAGGCGGCGGATTTGAGTGGGACGATGACTTCTCCTCTGACTCGTCCTTCATCTCCAAGGCGGCCGGCAGTCTAGGGGCGTCCAGGACATCCGCTGGCTTCTTCTCACCCCCTACAAGCCAGGCCTCTCCTTACGCCATGTCCGCCGCTGACAGCGACCACGGCTGGGCCTCGCGCTTCTCCATCTCCACTGCCAGCATGGCCCTCTCTCTCACGCACCTCACTGACTCTGACACGGAGCAAGGAGGCGAGTAGCCCCCCCCCCCCCCCCCCCCCCCCCCGCGCGTGTGTGTGCTGCTTTGCGTGGTGCAGCCGCAGTTTACACACAGTCATTCACTGTAGTAATTCAGATAACCAGTCAAGGCCATGTTGACTCAGGAAAAAAGTGAGCTGTCTTCATAACTGAAGATCATTATAATATGTACATACCTGCAGATGGAATAATGATGAACAGCTGATAACAGAATAATAATCAATAACATGCATACAATATACTGTATATACAATATATATATATATATATACACACACAATATTCATACAATATACAGTAACATACAAGCAGGGCTGAGGTTTAAGTGCCAATGGTAAATGACAAGAGTGACTGGGATCATATTGCGACTTACCAGTGGGTATTTGACATGCACCAGTACTGGTATCGGGTCTAATACCATGGTCCTTGTACTCGTCCTTGATGTGTCTATAAACGATACCACTTAATGATGTATCAGTGATGTCGTATATTTTTAAGTTATTTTTTTGACATCTCATAGCCGTAATTGGTATTGGCGAGTACCGGAAAGTGAGCATTGGGACTCAGCATCGATACACTCAGTCTGGAGAAAAATAAAAATGGTTTGTATTTGTGTGAAATTGCAGGGAGCAGTGAAGATGGAGAAAAGGACTAGCCAGCGCGGGGTGGCTCCCGTTCCTCCGTCCGGTCCCATGATGCACCTTGTTATGCGAAGCCCGTCCACTGAAAGCATGAACTGGGCAACCGAGATGCTGGACGCAGGAAGCAGCTGGAATCAGCACTGCATCAATTCAGTTTCCATGTTCACTGCACGGCTCGAGTCGCACTTTACAGTGGCTGGTGTTCTCCCAGCATACACCAGTTATCTTGGTCTTGCTGGGTTACTGGTGGTAAGCTCTGCACTCGGTTTAGAAAATTTCACTGGCCTTGTGATGGCCGGAAGTGGCATGTAGCAGTGAAGGTCTGCGTGCAAGGTGCTCGACTTATTCTTCTGCAAATCATATCAGTGTCGCCCACGCTGTGGGAGTCTCTCAGCCATGTCAGCCACCACCAGCAGCTTCTCATTCACAACGGCCTGGCAATCGGTGCATCGGCCCAGCTGTCCACTTTAATTCTATCCTGTATCTCTTTCCGGCCTATGGCAGGTCTGGGGAATGATTTGTAAGCCTCTACGAGTCTATGGTGCCTCATTCAGCAGCCTGGAAGGGGGCTGGAGGTTACCTTAGGTGTGACTTTCATGGTTGTGTACTGGTGGGGAGGAAAGAAAAAAAAATCAGCTGGTTTATTGAAGAGCTCCCCCTGCTGTGTTCTGCAGGTAACGCATGCTGTTTTCTCATATTGTTCTTTGGCTGAATCACGGTGCCTATGAGGTTAATGGTTGTATTCCTTCCTTTTTATTTATGTGAAAACTGATTAACTACAGGTGTTAAGGCACCTGTGGCCATATGCCCATTGAAGGCCTTGTAGTTAATATGGTTTTAAGAGTAATTTGGCGCAGGTGAAGTAAGTTGAGAAACGGTTTGTGTCAGCCTCCATGGCGATCCCGATGTGAATTAGCCTCTGTGTCAGAGTGAGTATAATTTCCCCTCCTTTTAATTAATTCTAACACTCGTTCATGCTGGATGCTCGTGTTTCTTCCTCTTCCATTGAGAACATGTGTCTGTCTTTGTGATCGATTATCCTCCAGCTGCGGTTTGACCCTGTCAGGGTCACTGTCAAGGATGGATGGATCGTAGGCATCACTCCTTACATTTCAGCTTTTATTTGAACGGTTTCTGGGCAGTCCTGTGTGCCCCCCGGGCGGAGACATCCGCCGCAGAAGTCGCAGGATCGATCGTGTACGTAGCTGAGTGGTGGCTAAAATGCAGGAGCGGGAAGGAGAGCTTTAATAACACATCCGTTTTTTTAAAGGGGAGTTCATTAGAGAACAGAAGATTTCTGCGTTCATTATCGCCTATGGTTTGCAAATGTGAGTCGCTGCCCATTTTGTTGAAGTACAGAAGGCGCTATATTTTAGTAATGTCATCTTTGTAATACCTGGAGTCTGTGTGACAGTCAAACTTGAAGTTTTAAGGATTTTGTTTTACTCAACACTACATACATTTGCTTAATCTTGCACATTTAAGAGATCTAATTGTTGAACTGTATGGATGTATATAAATGTTTAATTTTGTCTGTAAATTGGGAAAGTTGTAATGAAGTTTTAGGTATGAGGTTTCATTTTCTAATTTAAAAGCTTTGTTTAAAAAAAAAGAACATTCTGGAAAAGGTACTCTGCTGATTATCCAGTGAAAGACAGGAGCAGATGGGGAAATGCAGGTCTTTGATGTGTAAATTTGAACAAATTGTAATATTTTTACTTCATATTGATGATCATGCATAGTGTAATTAAATGACTTGTTTATAATTAAATGCACTATGTTTATTTAATATTGGGATATGTCCATTTGTTTTTGTAATGTTGCTTTTTTCTAATAGCAGTCTAACATTCACCTAACTGGCATGTTCCTCCTACTACAGTTTCTAAATTCATTTCTTAAAAAGGGGCGATGTAATTTGATTTGGGATTTCTTAAACCACTACACGTGTATATAGCCTAAATAAAACATCTATTTGCAATCAAAATTTTAAGAAATATAGGACATATTGGTCCATCTTCCGTAATCAGTACCACTAAGTCCAGGGAAGGAAATGACGTGGACACCCTGGATAGGATGCTGGTCCATCACGGTGCACGTGACGCATACAGGCAATGGACAGTTAAACACCCTGGAGGCCAGACCACAGGAATGCTGACCTTCAAGTTAAATCAACCAAATTCTGCAATTCCCAAACAAAAATCTCATGATTCAAGTAATCATGAAACCCCGAGGAAATTTCTACTTGTTCTCCAGGTAATTTATATAGGGTTAATGGTTAATTACGAATTCCAGTTCGTAGCAGAGCTGATAGTCTCAAATTTCAATTTGCAATTAGCCGGGCATTTTAGCTGTCCGCCAGAACAGAGTTACGTGCGTAGTTTAATACGGCCTTTTTGCTTGTGCGTTGTCACTTTGTGCAATGACGCCAGCTCTGTTATAACATTTTTACCAAATAAACGCCCATGCGCCGCAGCGCAGGCCGGGAAAACGCGACGCTGACTCCCGTCTATCTACGCGGTGTATAAGCGCCGGTGCGCCCAGTTTGAGGCGGTTCCCACCAGGGTCGTGCACAGACTTGTCGATGGGCAAGTGCTCGAAATTGGGGCCGGGCGTAGCTTAGGGTAACCTGAGGGGGGGGGGGTCTTTCTCGGTAAATTTTACGTGATTTTCGGTTACAGAAAAAGGGCGACTGCAGTAATTAATACATAACAAAGATGTTCTATATATCAGTCTCTACAAGATTCTTTCCTCCCGTCGATTATTCTCTTTTGTCATGGATAAAATTATTCTGTTGCGGCTATTCGTGAGGAGTTTTTGGGTCTGAAGGTCTCATTTTCATCTTTAAAACTTTTTACCACAAAGATGTCGTGAACAGTGCCTCCTGCTGGCTGCGTATGATTTCTACACTGAGCTTTTAGACTATGTTTAAACCTTCTTAAATCGGGACAAAGAAATGTAAAAAGAACCAAAAGAGACTGTTTACCACTAACACGTAATTTTTGAGGAAAAAAACATGCCACTTCCGTAATTTTTGAGGAAGAACTCGGGGAGGTCCCACTCAAATACATGTCGTATTCACTCACGCTAATATCGAAATATCGCAGACCGTAGTCTTGCCTCAGGACCATCTCGGTACTAATAAACGTATCTGCTCAGAAGGACAGCTACTGTAATTAAATCAATGGTGGCTCATCTTGTCATTAAAATGAGTTACTGCCTTCAACAACAGAGTAAATCATTCTGTCAAATGGGAAAGAAAACGATCACATAGCAGCAATATAATCTGACAGAAAACAGTGAACAATTTCTCAGCATTGATATTAAAATTAGACTTAATCCCGACAGACATGAAGTAATATTAGTTGAATGTGTAGCTCTAGGATGTCTTTGAGGCATATTGCACGCCTGATTCTAACAGGAGTTCATAGCTTACTGTGACTTATTGTCAATGTCAATTTATGTTTGATGTGGGCATCTGTCCATCTGTTTTGAGTTGTTTATCTACTCTGGGATATGGCTGATTCAGACAATGGGTGAGCTTGGACCAGGGAGAATAGGCCCCTTGCAATTCCTTTAGATCAGTGTTTGCTAATCCTGTCCTTGGGTTCCCTCAGACATTCCATTTACCAAGGAAGACCCCCCTCCCGGTCGGCAAAGTTACCCTAAGCCACAGACATTCCATGTGTCAGGGTGCAAAAACGTGGACTGTCTGGCAGGGAGCAAAAACATGGACTGTCTGGCAGGGAGCAAAAACATGGACTGTCTGGCTGGGAGCAGAAACATGGACTGACTGGCTGGGAGCAGAAACATGGACTGACTGGCTGGGAGCAGAAACATGGACTGACTGGCTGGGAGCAGAAACATGGACTGACTGGCTGGGAGCAGAAACATGGACTGTCTGGCTGGGAGCAGAAACATGGACTGTCTGGCTGGGAGCAAAAACATGGACTGTCTGGCTGGGAGCAAAAACATGGGCTGTCTGGCTGGGAGCAAAAACATGGGCTGTCTGGCTGGGAGCAAAAACGTGGACTGACAGGTGGTCCCTGAGGACTGGATTGGGAAACACTGCTTTAGATGCTATACTAAATTTATTGTTGATTACTTCAATACTAATGGTAATATAAAACAAAAATGAGTAAAGTGAGATACAAAGACTGCAGCTTATTAAGTTATATAACAGCCAGTACATGAACTGCTTACATAGATTTTTACAGTGTCTCAGCTTCTTATAAACTGTAAATGTTATTTATAAATTAGTACTTCTACAAGTTTAATCTGCATGAAGCCAAATTATGCTATAATATCTTAAAATAAAATTGCTGCAAAGAAATTGTGCATAAGCTCAGATAAATACATGACGAAAGCTACTGCTTAAAGCTTGGACTGTCTGCCTCAGATAAATTGCACCACCAGATTTAGTTGAGTCCCATATGGTAATCCGGAGCTCAGAGTATAGGCTGAGTACATATATGGAAGGGCGTCCACCGCTGGCATCAGGCGACAGAGACTCGGGTTTCAGCCGGGGCCCGCGGACGGAGGGCGGGACTGCATGGCTTGCAACTCCACGCTGAAACTCAGCATCAACCCGTCAGAAATACACACATGGAGAGACATGTGATTCGGCCCTGACGCGGTCTACCAGGAGCAAGGAGAGGGAAAGAGACGTGTACAGAAAGCCAGTCACCGGGATAGATGCACCAGTCCACGGACACACACATGCGATGATGCTTTTTAACCTCATAAATGGGAACTCCGGCTCTACCTTGTGCATTATTACCATACAATTATATATTTAACACATAAAAATTAAAGCCCATTCAGATTTGGTCTGTTTTAGTCACATGTGCTCTAACAGCATTTTTCCAATGAGTATCGAAAGCAGAGGCTCTTGGTATTTGGCACAAAGACATGGATATTTATACGACGCACAAACATGAATGAATAAAGCATAAGGAAGATTAAATATATTTAAATACACAGAAAATGGAAACTAGAGAATTACAGAACGAAATTAAGTTTTACATATTCTTCTACGCCAAACACATGAATTCATTATCAATCGTATGCCCTACATCTGGTAAGCAAATGAATAATACACTGTTATTGACACCAACATAAAAATGCCCAGAAATGCTTTGTATTTATATCGTACTTTCCTACGATTTCATTCATGCGCATTTTCTTTGCGAAGCCACCAGTTACTGCTACTTCAAAAACTGCTTTATCCTGAAAATGTGTATCAAACGTGGAGTTATTCTGACATCTAGTGGCAAAATTGTGAAATTGCATTGAGATTTCAATTCGGTACAATCATGGTTTGGACCTGGATACATTTAAGGTTGTTCATGTTCAGTGGATGCCCGATTTTAGTTTAATTGTTAAAGTCGATTAAATAAAATTTTAACGCGAGAATTCGACAAACAAAAACTGCACTGAACTGGTCCTCATGTTAAGAAGCAAAGAAAACGCAGCATTGATCCCGTAATAACATTCGCAAAGAGCCGTTTAAATCGCTGGTTCAGGGGACTAGGAACCAATTAAATTACTTCTAAAAGACATACGCCACTTTTATGGCTCGCTGTCACTTGAACTGCATGGATGGATACTTACACTAGGCTTAGTAACCTAACACCAGATTTAGCATATTAGTAACACACACAGAGTGCATACATGAGACAGTTTGATCGATATGACTTGCTGCTTTGTCATCTGAATCGGGATTGTACATACAATCTCGTGAAAGGTTGGTTTAAATGAATATTTTAATAGTCTAAAATTAAGTAATTCTGTCACAATCAACGTGCTTGAAATGGCCCTGAAAATAACGCACCTGAAATACGTAAAACGCTGGGGTTTGTAATAAGGGCAAGCCCCATCCCCGAGAATCTGTAGCGCGCGAACTGTTAAAGATGGCTGATTGGATGGATATTTCTGAAACCCAATACAAAGCCTAAATGCAAAATAAAGCAAATTAGTTTTTAAAACATCACAAAATTAAAAGGGAGTATATGCATATTTGTCAAGCAATCCCACAGCACACACATTAACAATGCAAACCACTGCTGTCATACCAGTGTATGACAGAATATATAGTCAGATAAGATTAAATGGAAGCCCAACCATTGTCTGATTGTGGCTGTGGGTTCATATATTTTACATCAATATAGATTTCAAAATGAAGTCTATCAGAAATACGTCCTGAATGACTGAACGTGGACGTTGCTCACGCTACAGACCCCTATGGCTTTAAGAACGGCTTCCTAGTCGCTTCGCCTATCACATGATTTTTGTCCTGTGACTGAAAACGCGTCAGGTAAAGCGATCTTTCAAGTTTTACATCGGTAATTGCAAACCTTCCCATTGATTATGATTTTATAGGGTAATAAACAGATGATGACTAATGGGTTATTAAACGTGGCGAAAATGTTAAGTGATTTTGCCAATTGAGCTGTGCGTTCCCCCTGCCATCTTAACGAAGCGGGGTGACCTGATTTGAAAGTTTAGTGTTTGAGAGGGTGGAAGTTTTTTTGAGTGTCTCTTTATATTTTAGCAGAAACAAACACAGGCTATTTCCGCATAGGACACATCGAAGCAGAAGGGGAATACCTCCAGTAATATGGACAGCAAACCTCTGGTGCAAGACAGACCGCCTGCTTACAGCGTCGCCCCTGGGGGGTATGAATACGGGCAGCAGCCTCAGCATAACTATGGAGCGATCCGCACGCCTGGCCCGCCGCCGCCGGGCTATCAGCCGCCTCTTCTGCCGTATCAGTGTCCCAGCGGGTCAGGCAAGTAGCGGGTATTTATAGTTTATCGCTGTCACTTCTCGAAAAGTTTTCTTTTCATAATTGGAAGAATCTACTCATAGATCTCATACTGTTTTACGATGTCTTCTACATAGCCATTATTGATTGTGGTGTCTTTTGAATTTAAACGAATCATTGGTTGTGTTTTTATTTCTTCCTTTCTCATAAAGTTGTCCGCTATTTATTTTTCTCAGCCTGATTTGTTTTGGTTGCATTTTCAGATATTATTGTTTGATGTCACTTAGAGATGACTTGGACTGCAGCGTTGGCCAAGCAGTGAAATTATGTGTTTTGTTGGTTGCAAGTAATTTTGAACACAGTTAATATACCTCTGCCCTTCCTGGGTCACTGCAAGATGACGCCTTGATACGTGCTTATGTTTTGCAGCGTGCCCACAGCTGCCATCTATTGGCCAGCAACCGAGTTACACCAACACGTACACGATCATCCAACCCTCTGTAGTGGTGGTGGGTGGATGTCCGGCTTGCAGGTATGGTCAGTGTGGCAGAATGGGAATTGGGGGGGGGAAGGGATGCAGATACTGGCAGTTCTGAGGGAAAATACCCAACAGTGATTCTTCTGCTCTTGGGAGTTGTTAATATGGGGTGGGGCGATTCGATTGGCATTTCAGGACTTCCGTACATCCCCCGCAGCACAGAACCAGCCCTAACATGATGATAATTAACTAGGATGTCCTGACACTTCCTGTGAGAACCACTTCCTTGTTGTGGTGTTGCATTAAAGCCCCCGTTTCGCTTTCTCAGAGTTGGCGTGCTGGAGGACGACTTCACTTGCTTAGGACTCCTGTGTGCTATATTCTTCTTTCCCATTGGGATCATCTTCTGCTTTGCGCTGCGCCAGAGGCGATGTCCAAACTGTGGCGCCACCTTTGGGTAGAGGGACCAAACTGCGGCTTGGGCATTTCACAGATTTTTTTTTTCCTTTTCTCCTTTTCATCTTCTACTACACAGACACTGCCGTATGTTTCCCAGAGATTCAAAGCAGTATGATCAAGCAGTTTAAGATGAGCAATGTGTCACCAGAAGTCTGTATTTAGATTAAAATTACCTGTCAAATTCCTAGCTGCTTGTCACTCTGTTTTGGTGCTTTAGTTACACTGAATCATTCTCTTCCCCATCACAGCTTAGCAGAAATAATGTGGGATAAAAAGTACATTTCAGAAATGATTTAATCCACCTTAAGAATAAATGTATAAACTTTCAGCTGGCTGTGGATGGAAGGAATTCTGGAAGGATTGTTTTTTTTTTCCCCCCTGTGATTCTTCTGTTGCTATGGCAACCTTCACTCTGTGTTTTCCACGTTTGAAGGGATCAGTACCGCTTGCTGTACTCGGTTGGGGTTGGTCGTGGCATGTCTGCCTGTGTCTGTCATCCTTCAGCCCAGCTGGGTTGCTTTGTGCCCAAATGCCATGAGATTGTTGAGCCAAAATGAGAAAGAGACCAAATCTCGCAGAGCGGCTTTCAGCCTCCGTCCCGTCAGTTTCCTTCTGTACGTCGCTGCTAGGGCCTCGCTGCTGTGCACTATCCCTCCTCAGGATCACATGGTTGTGATGTTTTTGTTTTCCAGACAATCACACAGCAGTTAACCTCCTCTCTGGAGTCATTCTGAGTTCATGAGTACTCCTCTGTTCCATAATACCTCTAGATGCAATATGTAATTACATTTATCACCCTGTAAGCAAAGTACACACTCTTATGAATGTAATCCTGTTTATATGAATGTAAATATAATAAAGTGAAATTTGTATCCACAGCCTTCACTTCAGAGTAAGTCAGTTTTATTTGGGATCGTAGATTGTTGCATACTTGTTTCATCTGACTGAACTCTCATTGAACTCGGACGTATAACTGTAACTTGGTGCTAGATCTTTGAAATTGCTGGATGTGAATTTATTTTATCTTTACAACAAAAATGTTTACAGAATTTACCAGCCTTCAAAAGTGTCCCCAGCTGTACCAATGGTAAAGATGCACACAGATTAGTTTAAATGTTACAATGGAAAACAGAACAGTTAGGAAGACAAATGATTTCTTCAGTAGACAAAACTGAACAGTCTGCATCATCCTTAAACGGGCTGCTTACAACCACTCCTCGATTTCAACAATCTGGTTATTAAGTAAAAATCACGGTAGTTTGGGCCTGACCGCGGCTGCGTATGACTTCAGCCTTCCATACTCAATTTCTCCTATCCTTCATAAAGTGGACATCTTGTAAATTCTACTTTAAATATCTCCATCCCATCCGGCAAATTTAGTCATAAATGCTTGCGTTGGTGGGATTTATTATAATTGTTTTTTTAAATGAACTAACGTATTTGCCGGTGGTCGCTAACCAAGGTCGTCGTTAAAGAAGTGGCTGTGTTTGTTTTATTAGACGGCGTAAGATCATTTGTAGCAGAAACACCTCAGCGGATACATTTCACAAATACATCCTGATACAATGTTACCAATAAGTGATCACTGCAAACCGAGTTCCTGCATGGGGCCCCCGTAGGCCCAAGAGGCACTGCACTACTGCAGCAGCAGTAATGGACGTGCACAGACTGAATCATGTCCCATCTTGCACACATTCTTCAAGGGTCTTATCACTGCTACAAGTGAAAAGCAGAGATGGATCTAAAGCGATACATATCACTATATGACAAATCGCTGCGTAGTGCCTGCGCTTACTGGGTGAGGTGATGAGTGTGTGCGATCAACAAGCGTGATATGTAGAAAATATAAATCTATATTTAAAAGTATATAAATAATCTTTCTCCCTAAGTCAGATTGAGCATGCACAGTCGGAGGTGTATATGTATGGAATATAAATAAAACAGGTATACAAATTCAAAAATTCTATTGAACACTCTGAAATCCCGCCCAGTTCAGCATCGCTAAAGTAGCCTGAACTCTCACCAGCTACCCAGGGTTTTGGTGCCACCCTGAAGCCTCAGGGATTTCATGACGTTTGCTGCAATAATGCAGATTTGGGGCGTTGGTCCTGCAGCCTCTGATCTTTAAATGACTGGAGCTGACCTGTCGTTAGTGACTGTCGGCCGAAGCTTGACAGTAATAAAGGGATTCCCTCCCCTACGAAGTCAAAGAAAAATGTTTAGAACCAACCATTCCGGCAACGAGGCCAATTAGAGTCAAAACATTTTCACACGAATGCTACTTACGCCAAGAAAGGGACTTTTGCAAAACCATTGTGCTGCGACTCCTGAAAAACACATAAATATGGCAGAAATATCAGCTGGATGTTACCTATTACGATAGACATATAAAATACTAGCCTTTGGGGCGAAAAGATTAGCTTACATGCTAGTTTTGAGGACAGAAACCTAAGCATAGACGCTGTTGTTTGGACAAACAAGCTAGGAGTGGCATCATCTGATTGGGTGAAAAGTTTAACTACAGGTCAAAGGCCAATAGAGAACTATGCATATGCAAGAAATGTAGACATTCTGGTCACAAGATGCAGAGCAGAAGGAATCCAGACCATCTTGAAATGCCACCCCATTCCATCTTTTGTTTTGTCTACATAGTATGTTGGAACAGTGTCTTATATATACACACAAAGAGTTTAACTGGGAAAAAAAGCCCTGAGCTTCTGTTTTATTTGATTGAAATCTCATACATTTTAGCAGGACTCGTATAAAAAAGGGGTGATTTTTCATTTATGGGTCTGATGTGAGCTTTATGGCATTAAGTAAACTTTGAAATCTTTATGTACTCACATGTACACATGCACAGACTCGTTAAGAAACGGGCTTTACAGAGCTGTTAGTCAACATAGCCACTAGGGGGCAGCAGCGTATTACTGGAAGTGAGGCTACACCGCAACCTGTGGAAAACGATCCTGTTTTATCTTCAACGGAGCCAACACCCTAGGATCTGTGAGGGCGGCCGTGGTCCTTCCGACATCACACAGAAACGGGGATGTGGGTAGGTGAGGAATGTGGGCAGGAGAGCCAGGTCTGCTAGGTGGCGCTGTACCCACCTCACCGCCAACAGAAATGTAGCAGAGCAAATGCTCACCACCCGCTCTTTCAAAAGAGTTCTTAGGAAGCGGGAATAAGGAAGTACTCTTTATTGTTTCCCTGTTTGTTTAGCTGCAGTATGTATTATGCCGGATTTCGCCTGAAAAGCAGCAAAGTAAATAAAGCAAATAAAAGCAAATAAATCTGCAGGCGATGATGACGAACAGTCATGCCGTCAGCGGACGGCACCTCGACGCGCCACACTGACTCACACAGCCTGTGGCCCCCACAGCCACCCATCTTATACTCGGCCGCAGCTCTGGCTGATGGTTTTGTGGAAACGTGAGTCCACCACGCGCATCGCTACTCTGACGCCTGTCTCTCATTCGCCACACTGACCCGGGATGTGAATTAGCACACTCCTAGTAGCCTGCTTCAGGGAGGCCTTATCTGCATGCCCAGGGAACCAGCTGTGAGGGACTATTATATAGGGAGAGGAAGGGGCCGGCATGCCACTCTGACCGTGTTTTCGGGGTAGGGCGGGGCCGCATTGTCTGGGGCAGCCCTGCTGGTTGCATCGCTGTAGTCTGGTGGGGGGAGTAACATGTCTGAGGAGTCCAGCTCAGTCAAGTTGACCACACTTTTACTGCGTGCCGGCTTGTCTGGCCTGTAGGTGGGTGGGAGGGGCCAAAGGGGATGGGGGAGGGGCCAGATGGGTGGGTGGGGGAGGGGCTGGGTCAGTCACCCTGGAGCACTAACCAATAACAGCATTAACAGTTCATGAAGCGCACGGCGCCAGACATCACACGTTACCTGGTGCTGGTCGACGGCTCTGTGTATGGCTGGCAGTAAGAGGAAGGAAACCAGCCCCTCCTGTGGGACAGAAGCGTGAAGAAACGTCACACTGTGAAAGTGCACGGTGTGCAGCTCAACAGGATTGGACCGTGTTCCCGTGATCAGAAGGTTTTCAGCCCAAAGGACTAACTGACCCTGTTTTCTCAAAAAAAAAAGTGTTTCGCTTTGGCTAAAAGCTTGTCTGACCTACTCACACCTCCCTTATCCCATACTGAATCCCTTCTGTGAGCAGTAGGGGGCAGTACAACTAGATCGTGCAGGGAAGCGACGCTGCGACTATGTGGTGGAATTGTCTTCTGGGTGGGGACCCTGCTGTCTGGAAACTCCCCCCCCCCCAGCTGGGCTTTCCCAGCCAGATTCCTGCCGTCCTCAGCTGTGGTTCGAGGTGCAGGGTCACACCCCCACCAGCCTGAACCGAGCGGGACCATCGTCTGGCAAACACTCACTGCTTGCTCATGTCCAGCTCCCCATACAGCCAGCCGTCCTTCTCGTCCGGGATGAGCAGAGTGATGATGGCGCCTTCCTGGAAGCTCAGCAGAGTCTCGCTGCCCTCCCCCGAGTGTGGGAAGATGGTACGGACCTTGGGCCGCTTCAGCAGGTTGAGCCCGGAGGTGAGGGAGGTCGACCGGGGGAGGTTGCCCTCCTCACGGCCCGCAGGTTCTGCAGGAACAAGGACTCAGCACACTGGGCTGGACACCAAACCCCTGTACTGACCTGGTGTCATAGAGTAAACCCTAGATAAACACATCTAGATAAAATCAACAGTGTACTAAAGCTTTTATTGTACAGTTACATTACAATGTAATGACAACAAAGTTATCATTTGCAAAACAAATGAGCTTCAGTAGGAGGATAATGATTTTCTTCCTAGTTCCCTGGGTAGCATCATGATGAAAACGGGCAGCGATGGGAAGAAAGACCTGCCTGCAGGACTGTCAGGATGGGCCACGCCCTTTGGTGGCTTGAACATGTTAGCCAATGGGCTGACGTTGGCATTGAGGGGAGGAGCTGGAGTCACTGTGTCCGAGGGGTTCTAAAGCAGAAGGGAGTGATGTAATTATTATTTTCCTTCAGCTTCCTCACCAGAATGTATTCGCTGCTACAGATTTACTCATACTGTGTTCTAGTAATATTAGCAATACTATTAACACTGTTCCGTCAATAATACTATACAGCATCATTTCTGTGATGCTGGAACTGATGAAGATGATGCGGATGAGGATGAGGAGGAGGAAGCTGGACCCACCTTGTTGCTGCGCTCCATCATGGGTGATGGCAGGGGGGTGTAGGACACCGGTATGCGCAGTCCCTCGATTACTGACAGGATGTTGTCCGGCACGACGGTGGCGTCGCTGCACTTGTCCTGCCAACTCTGGACCTTCTGCAGGAGTATTTCCTCTGCCTGTCAGTCAGACATCCCAGCAACAGCGTCATAGCGACAGCATCATAGCAACAGAATCACAGGCTAGCCAGCCTCTATCAGACAGCACAAAAATAGCATCATAGCAACAGCATCGTAGCAAAAAGATCACTGACTAGGCTGTGTCCATCAGACAGCATTGCAACAGGGTCACAGACTAGCCTGTGTCCATTTGACAACACAGTAACGGCGTCATAGCAACTGTGTCATAGCAACAGGGTCACAGACTAACTTATGTCCATCAGACGGCATAGGAACCGTGTCATAGCAACAGGGTGACAGACTAACTTATGTCCATCAGACGGCATAGGAACCGTGTCATAGCAACAGGGTGACAGACTAACTTATGTCCATCAGACGGCATAGGAACCGTGTCATAGCAACAGGGTGACAGACTAACTTATGTCCATCAGACGGCATAGGAACAGTGTCATAGCCCGTGTCCGTCAGACTACTGCAATAGCATCAGACTAACATCCATCAAACAACATAGAAACAGTGTCACAATCACTGACACGCCCTCACTTTGTGATGGAAGGTGCTGATCTGGTAGGTGAAGGTGCAGTGCTTGTCGACCAGGAAGCAGAACCTCCTCTTCTCCTCCAGGAGGGCCTCTTTGTAGCCGTCCGCTACAAAATTCTGTATCTCCATTTGTCGAGAGGTCAGAGTCTCCACACACTGTGGGTAAGGGTCAAACAGACAGAGTGAGCACCATTCTTGTGCTAACCTGAGCGCCACTCGCAGCGCCCCTCGCACCGCCACTCGCACCACCCCTCGCACCACCACTCGCACCACCCCTCACACCACCACTCGCACCACCCCTCACACCGCCACTCGCACCACCCCTCGCACCGCCACTCGCACCACCCCTCGCACCGCCACTCGCACCGCCACTCGCACCACCCCTCGCACCGCCACTCGCACCGCCACTCGCACCGCCACTCGCACCACCACTCGCACCGCCCCTCACACCGCCACTCACACCGTCACTCGCACCGCCACTCGCACCACCACTCGCACCACCACTTGCACCGCCCGGGGACACCAGAAGTCCATCTATCATTAAAGGTCCCTTGTAACCTGTATATGTATGTAAGATAATGAGGACCACATAGGACGTGATGTGTCAGACGTCACCGATTCTTCATTAGGTGATTACAGCAGATAGCCGTCCAAACACTAATACATAAGACTTCAACATAAGTTCATTTATAGCGACTGGTAATGCTCTCCACATGAAAAAATACCTTAATATGCTTACACATACATAACCAATATATATACTAAAATTATTTATACTGTGAATCTGATTGGCCAGGACAGTCTTGATTAATTTTCTATAAGCGTGCATGCAGTGCTAGGCAAGCAAATCATGGCAGTAAATCAATGCGTTATTTTAATGTTTAATTCTAACCAAGGTTACCTCAAATTCCAGAACACCCTTTCATGTGGCCTTGCAGGTTCACTTCTGCTTTTCCTTGTGTAAGACATTACGCATGATCACATGCTAGCGCCTGAGCTAAGCTGCCCCATCAAACACACGAACCAGCCACTAGAGATGTTGAACAGGCAGGGAGTGGCTGAGCATCTCCTAGCCGACAACATGGAAACTCAGAGCCGATTCTCTCTAGATTATAACCCCCCCCCCCCCCCCCCCCCGTCTCTTCCTTTTTTCCGCTGCAGGGTTTCCATGGTGAAGAAGAGAAGAGCTGATTGAGTGAAACAGGGAGTCAGGGAGGTGCGGCGTCGACCAATCATTTCAAAGAGACAAGCTGGTCCCCATTATCCCCAGCAAAGCCAGACTGGTAATAAGAAATCAAGACGCTATGTTGCAACAAAAACAATAGTTCTCTATGGGTTTTGATAGATATCATTACTTAACACGACCCACATGCTGGAACATTAGCACACAATTATAACTGGACGTTTTGGAAAGCAAAGCTCGAACAGACTCTGTAAAAAGCTCCCAGACACCGTCAGATTCATGTTTACGCTTCTTTGTCATTTCCAAGGCTGCTAGCTGCCCAAACAGAGTTAATTCTGCCCAAATTTGACTGACCTGTAGGGATTTGGTACATTCATATGTGCCACATTCATAAGGGAAGTGACTGTGAAATGGTCTGTAAAGCAGTTTTCCAGATGTCTGGTGGTTCTGCAGAGGGCAATGGTGCTCAGCCATACTACAGATCAATAGGTCAATAGAACCTTGCGTGTAGTTATGCAAAGAAATATGACAGAACTACATTTCCCATCATGCCCAGCACCTGACAGAATCGTCGTGAAAGTGACCGTCAAGGTGTTTCACGATTCATGCTCGCCTCATTCTCTTTGCTCTCGTATTTGGTGGCATTCTTCCCTTGACTCTTCCTGCGAAGCTTCTTCAGATCCATCTGTGACCTCTCCAGTGAGTCCTGCTTTATTTTGTGCTCCGCTTGGTACCTCTTGAATGTGGCCTGTAAGGGACACAAAGTCTTCTCTTAGGTCCCCTTGAGACAGGCACACAAAACCCACTGATAAGAGAGATTGGCAGAAGACAGGTAGCTCAAGGTGGAAAAGCAGTGAACCGAAGAGACCAAATGTCCTCACAATGTAAGGTATACCTGGACCACACATACACACACGTGAACACACACAGACACACACACACACACACGCTCTCTCTCTCTCTCTCCAAGAAAAAGAAGAGTCTTTCACACTATCCTGTAAAATGCACCGGTGACACACGTGACTCACGTTCATATATTTAACATCCATGTCTGTCTTCCGTTCCAGCTCAGAGAGGATCTCTTTGTGAAACCTTCGGAACTGCAAGAGATGGGAACCATGAGGAAATAGCTAACAGACATAATGAGGAGTGTGGAGGTAACACACTGAGTAGGGCAAATACTGAGGGCTGCCTTTCACAGTAGCCTCTCCCTTCGTTAGCCTTCGTTTTGATGTTATTTCTGATAAAAGCCATTTCGTTTCGGATGAACCAGTGATAGACCGCAGTACACTGGCTAACACTGGGTGCACTGACAGTCACAAGGCTCAGAATCTGCTTCTTGACCTTAAGGATAACCAATGAATTATTATTACATTCTTGATTTGCATCGATGATCTTGATACAAGCTGAGGATGCAAATAAGACCGAGGGGAGCAGTGCTGTTTTTAGCTGGACCCCCCAGAAGTTACTGGGACGGGACTCGTGAAGCGGAATCAGGACCCGGCTACCCTGGCAAATAAGAGGAACCACGGCGCTTCAGCTCAGCCTGAATAACTTGGTGTTGCTGAAGTTTCCAGATCCTGCTGCCAACGTGTGCCTGTGTGTGTGTGTGTACTGGTGTGTGTATGCGTGTATAATGGTGGGTGTGCCTGTGTACTGGTGTGTGCCTGTGTATGTGTATGTGCCTGTGTATGTGTATGTGCCTGTGTGTGTACTGGTGTGTATGTGCCTGTGTGAGTGTGTGTGTGTGTGCTGGTGTGTGTACTGGTGAGTGTGTGTACTGGTGAGTGTGTGTGCCTGTGTGTGTACTGGTGTGTGTGTGTGCCTGTGTGTGCCTGTGTGTGTACTGGTGTGTGTATGCGTGTATAATGGTGTGTGTGCCTGTGTACTGGTGTGTGCCTGTGTGTGTACTGGTGTGTATGTGCCTGTGTGTGTGCCTGTGTGTGTACTGATGTGTGTGTGTGCCTGTGTGTGTACTGATGTGTGTGTGTGCCTGTGTGTGTGTGTGTGTGTACTGGTGTGTGTGCCTGTGTGTGTACTGGTGAGTGTGTGTGTGCCTGTGTGTGCCTGTGTGTGTACTGGTGTGTGTGTGTGCCAGTGTGTGCCTGTGTGTGTACTGATGTGTGTGTGTGTGCCTGTGTGTGTACTGATGTGTGTGTGTGCCTGTGTGTGTGTGTGTGTGTACTGGTGTGTGTGCCTGTGTGTGTACTGATGTGTGTGTGTGCCTGTGTGTGTACTGGTGTGTGTGTGTGCCTGTGTGTGTACTGGTGAGTGTGTGTGTGCCTGTGTGTGTACTGGTGTGTGTGTGTGCCTGTGTGTGTACTGATGTGTGTGTGTGCCTGTGTGTGTACTGATGTGTGTATGTGCCTGTGTGTGTGTGTGCCTGTGTGTGTGTGTGCCTGTGTGTGCCTGTGTGCGCCTGTGTGTGTGCCTGTGTGTGTACTGGTGTGTGTGTGCCTGTGTGTGTACTGATGTGTGTGTGTGCTTGTGTGTGTACTGATGTGTGTATGTGCCTGTGTGTGTGTGTGTGCCTGTGTGTGCGCCTGTGTGTGTGTGTGTGCCTGTGTGTGTGTGTGTGCCTGTGTGTGTGTGCCTGTGTGTGTGTGTGTGCCTGTGTGTGTGTGTGTGCCTGTGTGTGTGTGCCTGTGTGTGTGTGCCTGTGTGTGTGTGCCTGTGTGTGTGTGTGTGCGCCTGCTGATACCCTGGGGCCGTCAGCCCGACATGCTCAGACCTGTTCCCTATCACGCCAGATACAAAATAACCAAACAGCTGCACCTCGTATGTTGTTTGCTCAAGTCCTTTGTGTTTTTTCTTATTGACTTTGGGCCTGCATCATCATAAAGACACTACTGTTACCGTGGTCTATAAACTGCTCCGGGGGTCTTTGCCATTGTGTTTGTTTTATTGGGTGGAGTGGATAGCCAGACACGGAGCCACTGAGCACACACTCAACACAAGGACGGCGCTTACGGTCTCCTCCAGTTCAAGGTGAACGTTCCGGTGAACCTCGGAGATTTCCATCAACACGACCCCTGTGGGGAAAGAGGTTGTCGGTAGGGCTCTGAAAGGGAAGCTCCATTGGGTAGAGCAGACATTCATGTTCTGAGACACGAATGAGAGAACAGGTACCGAGGAAATCAATAAACTTAATACCAGTTCACATCCGCAGTGCTAGATCATTCCCAGGTGCCCCCCAGAGCCCGCTAATGCTCCCCAAGCTGCATAATCTGACACGTCGACCTTGAACCTCTCGGCTAGTAAACCACAACATAATCCCAGCCCCTTCCTCTATGTCACTTCCTAGACTGAGCAGTGTCCCCATTGAAGTCTGATGAAAAGGCAGGTGGAGGCGTGGCCACTGAAAGGGGGCAGGTGGGGGCCAGCAAAGCTGCTCAGTGCCACAGCTGAACTATCCCAGCCAACCAATGTGTCGATGCTCCATGAACTACTTAGGCAATTAATCATGATTATAAGTAAATATACCTATAACAAAGTAACAAAGGTACCCACACCACGGTGAGAGAGGTCAACAATCTGCCCACGCATGCAGAATCCCGTTGGACAGAGATCTGAACTCTCCCGTGACAAACGGGCTGAACTTTGAGTAAGTAAACAGTGTGGCCTTGATCCACATTTGCATTCTGCTCGAGGTTCAGTCTGCTTTGCGTACGCAGCACGCCGCCGGCACAGATGCAAGGTATCTAGGCAACGGCCAGAGCCCTGCGCTGCTACCGGCGATCGACCGACAGGTATGCGAGTGTGCATGGGTCCAAATGCACTGCAGAAGGGCTCAGGTACCAGGCCCTGACCGCCAACATATTCAATTAAAACAGAACCAACAAATAAAAAAAAATCCACCTTACAAATATTTGCCTAATATCTTTTCGGTTCCACCTTACAATAAGGGAACAAAAATGCTGAACCAAAACAATAGCAGAGTCACGCATTACATTTGGAATAAGACAAGAGAAATAGTGTTAATTAAATCAAAACTAGCATTCTTAACTCAAACAATCGAGCCTTTTTTGTCCCACATGTGCCAATGACGACTGGCAGCTGCTAAACGTCTGTGACAGGATGGCCAGCGACTGCTGGGGAGGTTTGGTCACATCAGGGTAGCTGGCAGAAAGCCAGCGAACACGACAGGGTTGCTGACATTACATTATGTCGACTGAGGGGAATTACAGCGTTACTGCGTTACTGCCCTGCTTCTAGGCAGGGTCACGCTTCGATACTCCGACACGGACAGCAGCGGCACGGCTGCATGGCGGCAGTATCTGACTGTGACATACAGGGGTCTGCTTTTTGTTTACACTGAACCTGACCTTTATTTTCCCGGCAGGATAGAAGCCATGTGACATATTTGGCTGCGCAGATTCAAAACATCTGCCATGTGGCACCAGCAGAGGTGGGTAATTCAGGTCCAGAGAGTAAAAGTCCAGACCTGGATTTTGTTTCAACCAGCCAGTTGCGTACTCTGTGACTGTGACTCTTTATGTGCAACTGGTTGGTTGGACATGAATTATCCAACTCTGGGCACCATTGGCAATACAGACCCAATTATGAACAGGATCAGTTCTTTAATTTAAGTTAAATTAGTAGGTTAGCCGGAGCATGTACATAGAATTCTTACTTAGCATAAGTTAGTCAAATGTTTGTCTTAGTACTGAGTACATGTTTACTATACGACACTGTACTGCTCCTCGAGCCGATAAACCACTGGAGCCGCACAATGATTTTACAAGCGTCACAAAAGTAGTGCGTGTGTTCGTTATTACAAACCATTGTATTTAAGACGGATGTTTAATGTGACAGGCTTTATGGCAGTTTGTTCGCGAGTACAAGTTGTCCGTATGTCATTCTTATTCTGGTGACTGCTTGTAACTAACTTATTATTTATTTAGTTATTTATTTTTACAAATATATAACACGGACTATAAAACAATAGCACATTTAATCTGAAATCCCAACTATAATCCTATCGTATGCAGACGAGAGATGTACAGATGACTTTATCAGGCAGACCCAGCGAGAGACGCACAGTCTATGTGTGTTTTGCACAACATGGTCCATGTGTGCTACACGCCCACTGAGCCTCGTCTGTGCTTTTTACACCCACAGGAAGCCTCTCCATCTAGTCTGAAGCCAGATCATTCAGCGTAGGCCCCCGTGGCTGTCCATTTTGATGCCTGACTTTGGCTCCCTGTCCAGCAAATCCTTTTCTCTCTGTAATGCCGGTGTCAGGCGGAGCGATTCTCAAGGGAGCTGGCTTGTCAATTACTGGAGGTCTACCAACCGAGCGAGAAAAAGCTGAGGTCTGTCTTAGGCGTGTAAGAAAGCAGTTCTGCTCACAGAAGCAGAAGTCAGCTTTGTTAGCAAAGTTGGTGCTGTGGCAGTGATCTAAGCCTCGCTTTCCACGGTCGTCTTATCGCTGACTGATACAGGGGGGGCCGCAATGAAAACACGACCCAGCTAGGGCTCCCATATCGAAAAGCACATAAAAGGCAAGAGTCATGTGTTGCTGATATTAGCCTCGGTGTAAATAGTGATAGTTCTAGACTGGTGCCATAACAAACCGCGGGACCCTGAGAGTTCTTACATCTGCCCATTAGCTTTGCGCTAACTCTGCCTGCCAATTTGGTCTTATCATGTGCTGCGGACAAAGAGCCGAAAGCGATACAGCAGGAGGACGAGGCGTGGATGTCAGGCAGCCGCAGCGCTGACACGATAGATGTTCGCATGTGAAGGTCACCGACACAGAGCCCTTTGGTCGGCGAGGGTCGTTAGCACTGACCCGAGGCAGCGAGGGTCATTAACGCACAGCCAAAGTACAGTAAAGACTGTTGATATCCAGGGAAATGTACTCACCTAGCTCCCTGGAGACAGGAGAAATCGCAGCATTTTCCCCTATCTTTGAAACGGCATCGAAGTACGCTTTTCCGGCCAAGGTCATGGCTGCGAGAAGGGCGAATAGGTTCAGGTTCAGGGGTGTTTCTGTGAGACCTCGTTCCGCACATCACGACTAACAAAAGGCACAAATCTGTCTGGCCCCACTGAGAAAGAGGCCTGGAGTGAGAGCTTTCTCTGTGCTTGGGTTTCATAATGGGCTGTTGGTCGGGGGGGGGGGGGGGGAGTGTTAAATTTTACAGAGTAATAAAAACAAGCAATTTTTACAATGCGACAAACGGAATAATGCACTTTTACAACAGGTGGTAAAGAAACTGACATATATGGCAGAGCAGTTCTGCATCAGTTAATAAATATCCGGTAACGCTTTACATTAACTGCACCTTCATGATGCCTTTATAATGCATTCATAGAACATTCAGTGCCCCTACATAATGCATTTATAGAGCATTCATAAGAAGCATGTAAGTATACCTTAATATCCTAACATACCTTAACAGTCTTAATATACACTAAAAACAAACATTATATGGTTATAAAAAACATTATAATCTAATAATGTTTGTTATTAATGTATATTAAAGCTGTTAAGGCATTTTAGGACGTTATGGTATAGATACATGCTGACTATGAGTGTTCTATAAATGCATTATGAATGTATTATGACAGTGCCCTGAATGTTCTATTAATGCGTAATGAATGCTTTATGAAGGTGCAGTTAATGTAAGGCGTAACCAAGCGCTTACAGACTGTATACATGACCTATAGATACAGCACAACAGCCCATAACTCTGCAGGCACTTTGAAGGACCCTGGAGTACAGGTGCAACAGAAGAAGGGCTGTCCTACCAGACGCAGCCTTCTCGTAGTTCTTCCCCAGGTTGATCAGGTTCCGCAGCCCTGGGTTGAACTGTTCCATGACATTCTGCAAGGACATGGGAGAGGATAGCATGCAAGAACAATGGTCAGCATTTCCTCCTACATGTTCCCAGTTGGGTCACAGCCGGTTATACGGACTTGCTAGCAGTAACACTGTCAGAATAAAGGGTACAGCCTAGGAACAGTTTTGTACCCTAAGGTACAAACAACATTAATGTGCCCACAATGGTACAAAAATGGTCCCCAGTGTTCATTTCTGTACCTTGAATTATGCTAAAAGATACATTTACCTACAGGAGGGGTACAGATGGCAGATCCCTGAAGGTACAGCCCCAGTGGCAAGTAATTGTACCCTCAAAGGTACAAACTGGTACTAATTATCCTGACAGTGTACAGGAATTTAGCTTACAGGAATCGCACGTCTTCCCCATCCATACACTGTAAAACTGCAGAAATTAACAAAATTTCGCACATGTACATGTCCTCTTTAAATATCAATAAGTCGTTAACAAAATAGATATTTTAAATTGGGGGTCATTAAGGTCACAGCAAATAACAGATAAATACTCCCACTCAGACTGAAACAAACAAACAATCTCATTCTTTCCACTGACTGCCACGGCAAAGGTCTGCTGACAAATGGGGACGATATTCTGTGTGACCAGGCGCAATTGTTTTTAAATAAAGCTAACAGGAGTCACTTTGTGCAAAGAAGTAGCAGCATAAAAAGGGAGAATGACCTGTCTCATATTTCAGGAAGGAGTCACCTATACAGGAAGACTGTGGGATCAGAAAGTACAGCAGCAGGCAGAATGAATATAACACCAGGCATTTAGGGTTTGAATATGGGTGGCAGCTTTTTCGGGATAAAGGTTTGTAACCTGAATGTGCAGTTAGTAGGAGGGAAGCCTTTTGTTCACTTATAAAGTCCATAATCTATACCGTCCTGAGATCTGGGAGGGAAAATGCTGGTGGAATGGTAAAAAGCACCCCCCCCCCCCCATGTGATGTCATACCTGGCCTCTTTAAGGAAGAACAGGACTTAACAGGGTGGTGCGGACACAGGCGCAAGAATGAGAGGACAAAACTGAATTGTTGGATCTCTGAAGGACGTATTTCTAGTGCAATAAAACTATTAATCATTGCAAAAAACAATAGTACAAATAAATATATGTTGGTCGTTAAAAAGCCAAACTTCAGAGCACAGATGATGTGTGTTGAAAAGGAAATGTTAATAATTAGCCTGAAGTTTCTTAATTCCAGAAATTCAGTAGTCTTGTTGGGGAAAAAGGGGGGGTTCAGCTGACCTAAGTCTGTCTGTCAGGGAGAATCAGAAGCTTCTAGATTGCAGTTAAAAATGTGCTTTTCTGTCATACAACGGCTGCATGTACAAGCAAGATTCAGCTTAGTGACAGCTTCAACTAGGACGTTAAACTTCTTTCATATTGCTTTTATATAAATTAGCTTTCTCTGCTGGTAACATACAAACTTAGGAAGTTAACCCAGTGAAACACAGCTCCCTGTTACTTTAAGAATGGTTGAAGTTGGTCAGCCAAGTACATAAGTGTGTGAAGCAGGTCGCGATTACATTTCACAAGGAAAAGATCAAGATATACAGTTATTTCGTGGCTCTCGATAAAATTATTTAGAAGCTGAGAAAGATATTAAATAGAGCTTGCAGGTCTTTTAAAACTTCTCCAAATAAAAACATTCTTTACTCTTGCAAAAAATTATTATTCGGTCAGCTGTGGTTTTTTCCAAGACCTGTTCTACTGTTATATTCAAGGATAACCCTGTACTATGCACAAAATTGGATGGACATATCACATGCATGAAAGTGCCACTCTGTTTCCATGGAAACTGCTCATATGTCATCTCATGAGTTCTGCGAGACTAAACCCTCTTACGCTCTGAATGTATGAGACTCCAGGTCTGACTACACCTTAAGAAGCTCTAAAATGAGAAAAAAAGAAGTTCAAGATAATTAAAAGTAATGTTTTAAAGAAGGTTTCATAATTTGAACTTCTCGAAATGCACCTGATCTCATTCACAACTTCCCCATACTTGTACTGGCAGGGTAAGGCAAGCGCGACGTGTAGCCTGTATATTTATAGTTAGATCAGTAGTAGTTAAATGTATTCGCAAAGCTAATTCACGTCAGTCAGATCATTTTTTTCATACTCAGAATGTTGACAGCATGGAAATAGTCATCGCCGCAGTTTACGTATAGTGACACGCCCTTATCCAGGTACATGGTTTCAGTTCAGATTAATTAAGATCGCTTAGCGAAGAGCCGAAGGGGATTTGAAAAAGAACAACCCGTGACAGGTGCTGCGTTCATGTGCGCCTGAGCTTAAAATCACGGTGGGGTGGCGTTGCCAGTTCATGCGCAATTCTTCCTGTCCCATCGTGTTGAAACTGGGTGTGTCACGGGAACCAGTTAGGGCTTTACCGGGGAAAAAGGCACACCTGTGACCGCCGCGTAAGCCTGCTGTCGGTCCCCATAGGCCTACTCTGCTTCAGACTAATCATTTGTTAAATGGCGAAAAGAAACAATATTAAGTATATCTACCCCTTCCCTCCCAAATAAACAGCTTGCGTCTGATAGCTTCAGTTTTCAATTAATAACACTTCTCTTACGAAGACTGGGTAAAGTTTAAGTTCAAATTTGAACACAATGTTCACTACTGTCGATCTCTTGGTAGGCCTAATTCTTAATACATAAAACGAACCAGTGGCCTAATTAAATTAAAAATTACACAGGACTATAAAATGATGCCAATTTATGACAATGTTCGATGACATTCCACTGGACAAAATGACCAATTTTCGTTTTATTCCCTTACCTTATATGTACTTTCTGCAAGCTTGTTAACTTCTTCTGGATTTCGGGACATGTTTGTGTCCTTTGACGTTCTGGTTTAAAATCAATTTAAAACCCCGATGGACATAAACACCCACCGAAACAAATCAAAAACAACAAAGCCGTCGTACTAGTGCATCGATATCTCAAACAGCGATATAGACTGTATACAGTATAAATCATGAGGCGGGCACACTTGTTACTGCTGAATGACCGTAGCCCAAACGCAGCCCGCAAAACTCCAGACGCAGGTGGATCTGGGGAGTCGCCGCCAACAGAGTCGAGCCGATTAAACGCTGAACTGTCAAAGCGGTGCGTGCGAATAAGAGGCAGGAAAGGTAGGATGAGACACGTCACGCCTCCCCCGTCGCAGTCCCACAAGGTGAGCTCTGGCGAGATCCCAGTAGGTAGCAAAATTAGTTCCTTCGTCCTGAGCTCCCCCAAAATATTGACATTGTGTTTTTCTATTTCCCCCCCACATTTTCTGTTTATTTTAAATAAATCCACAAAGATAGACTAGATTCAAACAATGATAGAACAGCAGCAGAATTTTATTGCTATAGCATGTAATACTCTATATTTCTTAGATGGACATATAATATATTTGCATGCATAGTGACAAAGTTACAGTAGTTTTTAGGGTTAGGTAATCGTACTCCATTCATCGATTTCTGTTCCGCATTTTTATTTGCGGGTTGCGGTCGCCACTGACTTGCTGCCTGAAAAATGAGGTTTTCCCCTCTGGCACTCTCTCAAAGGCTCTGAAGATTAATTTCGGGAATTATCCAGCTGGGATTCCCGCATGTGTTTTTGCTTGCGTTAAAGCTGTGACCACGTGTGCTTTACAAAAAATAACACGTATTATGCGCACCCAGACAGCGTTTGGGTGCGATTAAAGACAAACACCGGGGATCAGAGCGCCAATAATCGATCGTTCTTTCGCATGGTGAACGTGCTATTGTGCAGTACCGCCATCCCGCGGCCATTCTGGTCGCTCCGTAGCTGAAACCAGGGGCTGTCGTTCACTTTCACTCCTCGCGCGCCAGCAAAGGAAGGCTGCACGGACAGTGAACGTGCGCTCTGCACACGCGTGCCGTGTTCATCTTTCCATTTTGAATGTAGGCACAGCACTCCCGAATTAGCTATTCATTTTCCTTATGCAAAACGCCCAGTCTCCCGATGATGTGTCAGACAGGTACACACGTAACCTTCCAGAAATGCAGAGGTTAAGACCCTTGTAACAAAAAATAAGTCGAAACCTGTTTGAACTGCTTTTTTTTCCATTGAAGGCCCTGATGAACAGAGGCTTGGTGATAGAAGCATCATCCCATGATCAGAATGCGTTTCAAAAATGAATCTTTCACATTTCACTTTCTCATTTGGGGAGGCGCTAAATTTTATATATAAAAACAGTTAAACACATTATTTATTCAATATTGTACGTGATGCATCCTTTTAGCTGCTTTATGTCCTCGTTTGACTGGTTAGTGTCTTTCCGCAGTGCCTTTTTCCATAAAAGCTCTTGCTGATCTGGAGTTCAGGGCTTGTAGTCGCCTCGAACCTGCCATTCTTGTTTATCTTGTGTAGGCAACAAAAGGACCACAGCCACCAGCAGACCTGACAGAATCTAGACTATCAAAAACAAACACTTTTACACGCCTAGGTAAATGTAAATGTAAAATGCGTGTGCTTCTGCGTACCATTTTATGCAACTCATATGTAGTTGAATTAAGCATAGTCGCTTTAGGTTTACTTGCACAAATAAATTCTATGTATAATTATGTTTACGAGATCCAATTACTTAAATTATTGTTTACTTGTTCACTTAATTAGTATCTTTAAATCTCCATGAAACATTCCCTTCTTATTTTCGGCAGATCGCGATTGACCGGTTCGTCACTAATAACGTAATAATAACGTATTATCTTTTTATCGTGTCGCGACCTACCTAGAAACACTGGTCGATCGCGATCGACGAGTTAGGCACCCACGAGCAACATAATTTACTTGTAAAAATGTGTCCCATTTTACCCGAAAAGTATTGTCCCACTTTTACCAGCACCTTCGGCAAAAGTGGGCCCGTACTAAAGACAAAAATGTGCTTTATTTTTAAAACAACACCTAGCCCTGTTTTACTAAAATACAACATCTTAAGCAGTATACTTCAAATGCTATCCAGTATGCTTCCAGCAGCCTTATCTCTCGAAAGAGTTATTTCGTTTGTCGCTCCACTTGCACTGCGGTTTCGCTGTCTTGAAATTCTGAACTCAACCATCATGAACATTTCACACCAATGAAAACCAGAGATCAAGCCCTATTGCAACGTGATTTCAGCACTGTTTGCTTTCATTGGTTGTTGATTTTTTTTTAAGTAGCATAGGGCAGTGCTTAAATGTCCCACTTTACCCGACGTCTCTTTTTTGCTGAACCCTATAGGTCAATTGCTGTCCCTTTGCAGGATCAGTAATGAGAACCATCATACAAACTCCTAAAATTCCTAAAATGTGAACAGTTAGATTAAAGCTTAGAAGTCCAGTATCTCCTGTGAAAATCTATATCTCTACATCTCCATTGGTCTGATGTAGAGGCAAACAAGGCTGGCTGGGGGTGATTTTCCGAAGACATTCAAAAAGCACCTTAACATATTTTCCCCCACAATTTTTACGAAATAAGACCCTGTACCTGCTGAAACACTTGATCTCTAGATTAGTGGTTCTCGACCTTTTTTTTTTTTTTTTTACACCGCGACCCAATTTTCACCATGCCAGCTCAGTCAGACCCTATACCAAGTATAGGTTTAATTAACGCTACGGTCAAGCGCTTATTTAGCTCCTCAGTTTACGCCAATCAATGCCTATGGCACAAATCTGATTGGATGCGCCAGTGAATTTTAAATTAAGCTTCTGTGGTTTGGCTTCTTGGATTGGTTGACTGGTCACTAGTTGTGTGCTATCCTGGGTTGGTGTCTGGGGCCCCCACCCAGTGACACTTGCCTGGACCAGCTCATTTGGGTTTGTCTGGCCTCTGTTCCACGGATCCTTTCACCAAAGAAAGACACATAAGGAGCCTTAAACTTCAGCTGACACCGCTTCGTGGGTCGTTACAGCGTGCAAACCCCTCCGCATCGCTAAGGTCACAATTGATTTTTAGAAATTATTGATGCTACGAATTCATCTTTAAAAATAATCTTGAGATGTTACATTTAGCTACTTCTTAAACTACAATTCATTTGATGCCAGCAGCTACTGAATTACTCCTACGTCTCTTGTGTATTGCTAGGCGATATTTGCACTGCCATCTAGTGGGTAATTTAAATGTTTATCTTAATAGTGGCACCCAGGAGTACTATTTCACTTCAGCAATAATAATGCGTTTCACTGTCATTTTAGATTAACTGGCACTGGATAATCCAAACCCTCTGGATAATGTAATATTACCCAAACCAAAAATGGTGAAAGCATATTTGTTTCACGGGGCGCTGTTGCTGATGAAGCAGATCCTAGTGTAAATCCAGTAAACCGGTACGGGTGTTAGCATTTTATTAGCAAGGCCTATGTGGGTGCAGGAATTTAGTTGGAATATGTTGCACATTAGCTTTTCTGTGTGACTTTTTTTAGTTGTTTTCTGTTGATGCCCCCCACAGTCAAACCATCCTAATGCCAAGCCTGACGCAGTAAACGGACATTTTAATGCATACCAGCATTAAACAAAATACAGTATACACGTATGCAGAATGCATATTAAAATCACGTTGTTTTCGGAGATATTTAGTGTTTTTTTAATACTATATTGTAGTACTTTAACGAGGTTATTACTTTTACGGCCGCTTGGCGGTGCTGTAGGGCAACATTTTTCCTGCGGCGTAGCCGAAATCCCACCTGAGCCATTTCATGGGCGGTCAGCGGATGCCTGGGTGCGGAGTCTGCGCTGATAGTATGTTTTTAAAACAGGGAAAATTGCCTTTTAGTGTATAAACACGACTCATCCGTGACTCATCAGCGCAATCCTGCTCTGTACGGGAAATATTGTGGACTAGAAGGTAAAAGGAGGAATGCGGGACATATGCATGTGAGAGCCAGCAGCCTCGGGGAAAGGCCAGCACTTCATGTTTGTGCCGGCCGTCTAAATTGTTGTGAAACGCCCGTATACTGGTGCTGTTTACGAGGATAGCGGTTCCTTTACCGGAACACCTCACCTCTGATAGACAATCAAAATACCTGCACTTTTACCTGATAATCTAACTCCACACATGGCAAATAATTATAGTTTATTGATGTCACAAATTGAAATGTCCAATAGAAATGGTGGGATTTACTGTACAAGAACATTTCTGATATGGAGCAGGTAAATGGAATTAAGAAAAAATGGATACGCGAAATGTCAAGTAATACTTATGAACCAGAAATCAAACTTTAATCTTAAGCCTTTTCAAACTTTTGCAGCCTTGTGTTTTACTATTTTATACTTTTTTTCCTCTTCCATTTATAATTGAAACTTACTCCGATAGTCTGACAAACTGCACAGGCAGGACTGTCTGGTACGTGTCTGTAGGAATTGAAAAGAAAAAGATATATAAAGACGCTCCCCGGGTTGCGATGGGGTTGGGTTCCGATTAACCTATCGAAAGGGGAAAATATCCTAAGGCGAAAATGTATTTTAATACAGTACACAACAAACATAATAGCCTAGCCTAGCCTACCGTAAACATATTTAGAACACTTACATCAGCTTCGACTTGGGCAAAATCTTTAACACAAACCTTATTTTATAATTAAGTGATGAACATCTCAAGTAATTTATTGAATAATGTACTGAAAGTGAAAAACATTTACCTGTCGTGAAGTCGGACCATCGTAACCCGGGGAGCGTCTGTTTATGGGGGGCTACTGGTTATCATGGATGCAGCTTCAGGTTTGTCATTTGAAAGGAAGACGTTCAGGGGGAGAAATGCAAACTCACAAAGCTGCAGATTACAGAGGCAAGGTCTGAGAAAGTCTCGCCTCCCCTGGTTGTGCACTCGTGGTTTCGCGACTCAAGGACATTCATCAATTAGCGCTGAATGAATAGACCTAGGAGGCTGAACCGCCATTCAGAAACCATGTTCTCTGCTTTTCTTTGGTCCTGAACAAGGTTGTTTGCTGAATTTAAATTATTTATATAAGGCAGCTGACAATGAGGAACTGAGGAAGTTGGGACTGGATGGATTTTAACACTTTGACACCTGTACTGCATACACAGGTTGCAGGTTTAACCAGAGCCGATTCTTGCTCTAGGCAGCGTGGTGAGTTGACTAAGTAGGGGTTGCCAACTCTCCTGCATGTGGCGTGATGCTCACGCAAGAAATCTTGTGGCAAATCTGTATTATCCCTTTATAAACCTAAAATTAGCAGCATCAAAAGTGTAGAGGTAGTTTGCAAACCTTTCAGGCTATTTACAAGGTAACAAGGCGGTTACATACATGTAAATGAGTGTACAGATTTGTCTGAATTGAAAATCTCACACCAGCCAGCTGACCAAAGTTGGTGACACTGTATCTAGGGCCCCTGATTTACACGTTGCAGACATAGACATGGGGCCACCTAAGTAGAGTTTTCGGGGCCCTGAAAAGATGGAGTTGGCCCTCATGATGTATAGCCCTTAATTTCAGACCCTGTAGTATCCTTGTATTCCATGTAATTTGAAGCTTAAATTTTTGGTTCTCAGAATGCTTAGAATATTTACTCTCATAGTAAATCACTCACTGTCTGAAAATGCTGAAATGACTTTAACAATAAATTTTAGCATGTATGAGAAGCATCTGCTGAATAAGCATTTTGCAAAATGGCTATTTTGGGTCATTTACATCCAGCTTCCTCAAAAGCAACGACTGTTTGGTTTAAGTATGTAAATTTCAGAGTCAGACGTGTTTTACCTGAAAAGGGAATGAATGGTAGGTGGTACAGTGGTTTCTCACACTTCTGGGAGCAGGATTTGAGGCTTTGGCCTGGCTCCATGCGTGTGGAATTTGCATGTTTTCCCCGTGAGGCTGCTAAGGCAGGAGTAGATAACCCTGATCCTGGAGTCTCGGTACCCAGCAGGTTTTCCATCCTACCTGATGAGTTGCTATCTGTCTGAGGTCAATTGTGGCTCATCAGAGTTCAGGTAGGATGGAAAACCTGCCGGGTACCAGCACTTCAGGATCAGGGCTGCCTATCCCTGTGCTAAAGTGAATTAGAGTTACCAAATTATCCACAGGTGTGAATGGTGCATGTGCCCTGCAATGGGTTGATACCCCATCCTGGATTACTCTCTATTTTGCACCCAAAACGTCCAGGACAGGCTCGTGGCCCCCAGTAGGACGTGAATACAGAAAACGAATTGGGGCTATTTTTAAGTTTTTCTGGCACCTAGTGATGCTTCTGCTTTTGGATTTTCTGTGCCACGTCTGATTTTTGAGTAATACTTCAAGATACTTAATGAGGTTAAATGATAGTTTATGATATATAAGTGAAATCCTGAATATAGGAAATGCTTATATCACGCCTACCGGCCTTCTCAACAATGACTCAGTGGTTTATCAAAAAAAACCTACATTTTACTGCAGTGACAGTGATCCCCCCGTCAGTAGCTTCTAAATATATGAAAAGTCTAAAGAAAATGTGTTGGCGTATTCGAGATCTACAGATGGCTGTACCTCTCCACACCCCAAGGAGAAAAGTCTGATAACCTGGATCAGGCTCCTTTTGATGTTGCTGGGAGACAAGAAGGTATTTAACCTTGGAAAGTGAAGCAGGGAGTGCAGGAAATATGACATAGGCGGCCGCGTGTGCATTCTTGTGTATGTACATGTGTGCATATGTGTTTGAGAGGGCCAGACACGTTCAGACACAAGATGCTAAGATCTCAGAATGTGCTCATACAGGCTCGCTGTGCAGATTTCGTCAGTGTGCGTGTGAGAGAGACACTCGTCTGGATCTGAGAATTCGAGTGTTTACAGAGTCGTTATGTCTGAAGGAGAGAGACACGCACACGACTTGGGAATGCGCTCACAGTGACTCTCCAGGGGAACTTGTACCTGAAGAGGTCGAAACATCACCTGCAATGATATCATCAGCCATTAAGCCGATTGGCTGTTGGAAAGGGGCGAGGCTCAAATCCCAAAGCCTTGTGTCTATTATTGCATCATAAATAACGTAGTGTTCTCTGCTTTTTAAAACATTTCTTCCATCGTTGTTTTTTTTTAGTATCTTGCCATATTGTCTTGGGTGTAGCATGGAGGAGAATTACAATTTTCACAAGCTGTGCGTGTTGAGTGGGTGGTAATAATGGATACGGACGTACGAAGCTCCAAAGCCCATTGCTGGAAATGGCTCCCAGAAGCACGAGCATCTTAAGCCACAGCCTGCGGTTCCCCCAGGTTGGGTTGGGGGTGTGGAGGTGGCGGAATCACCCACAATTAGAGCCCATATTTCTGTTTGCTGTGTTTTCTTCTCATGACTGCATGCGTTTAAATTATTAATCAAACATCGTTAAGAGCCATTAGGCGGACGTGGTGTGTCTTGTTTTAAAGGCAACGCTCTGGGGGGGGGGGGGGGTGGTGAGGCAGCTGAGAATGAGCTGCAGCTGTAAATGTCAGGTCAGCAGGAGCGAGTTGGCATTTTACGGTTTTATCTTAAACGTTCACCACGTGGCTGATAAATGCAGGAGAACGTGTGAGAACTTACACGAGTGTCCCAGGTGCAAGAGCATCCTCACTAAGGGGACAGTTTTGTTGCTTATCGAGTGATTGTTCTAGGTGTTTTGTTTACTAATATTGTAGGAGAGTAATATTTCAGCCCAGTTCAATTCAGGAATTTCCTACAAGCTCTGGTAAATGACCCAAGAGAGCTGGACTTGCAGGCAATTAAACTTGGATGTGAGCCTGTTGCATGACAAATTTCCCTAATAACTTTATTGATGGTTTTTTTTCTTGGCTTAACGTTATGATCATTCCTTCCTGTAACACTTTTTATTGTTGGAAATGGGCAGGCGTAAAGCAAACCAGTAGTTAAGTCGCTAAAACAAAGATGCAGGATATTGAAAACTGTAATGAAACTGGGATTGATAAGGACATTAGTGGAATAACAATGGGATAATGATGATGGAATGACTCATGAATGATTATGATGATGACATAACTGACTATAATGGGGTGGTGCATGTTATTGTGGGTCAGTTGTGATGATGATGGAATGATGACTGTGGGATATCAGGCAGTAATTATGCAGTCAGTGTTTGTGTCAGCGTTCCATCAAGCTGGTCATTCCATGTGTGAGGTCACAGAGAGCGCCATGACCTACATCACCGGCCAATCCTCTTGCCGTTGCTGGTCCTGCCCCCGCACTAGCACCTTCACACGCTCCACTCTGACCTTTGACACCTGTTTGCCTCCTGAGCCTCTACAGACAGCAGAATTTCACCTGATCTCCTTAAGAATAAGGGTGCAGACTGGGGAGATGTACATTACCCTGCTAAATATGATAGGAGACGATAGCACCGTTGGCGTGTCGTCGTTCGGAAGACATCGTCAGCTCTCTAAATGTGGCGAGGAGAAATCTGATCTCCAGGAAGCCTCCTTAGAAGAAACTGCAGACAACGGAGGAAATATCACAGAGCTGACCGTGTTCCTGACCCGAGTCTGACCCCCACCTTTTATGTCTTTCCTTTCATTTTCTTAACCAGAGCACATTGCAGGTTATAAATACCGTAAATGATTGTTGTGTTGACATGTTTCTCTGCAAAATGAATATGACTCAGACAGCTGGTCCTAAACACCCATGTCTTTAAAAGCGATGTTTCATTCTATTTCTCATCCGGAGGAGGCTGGTGCTCTTACTCCTGCTTGGTTAATTATGACCTTTCACTCTATTTAGTGGGATTTCAGCAGCAAAGGTCTCTTTCAGCGAATAAAATCCACAACAAAGGCAGAGCGTGATCCTGCAGCCATTAAGCAGCCTTCACACCTGCTTATTAGCCCTTCATTTGTGAATATTAGCGACTGGCGGGGAGTTTTCATTTCAGCGTAATTAATTATTGATGTGTAAACACACATTTCAGGAGGTGTTCATATGTGCTAAATTGCTAATTACTAATTAGCACTCTGCAGGCTAAACATGATGAATCACATTCGGCTAAGGTGAGTGGTGGTGTTTCGGTCCATGTGCGGCTTTCACACGCTGCTTTGCACCGCAGGTTCGCACATTTGCACAAAGGATTAGTGATCGGCACGCGTGGATTCTTGAAGTGCTGCAGCAGACATCACTGTTCTTGTCAAGGCCAGGTCTTGGACATTGACGTTATTAAGTGTGGAATGGTTGCCCTACATGTCAGGTGTTCGACTCCTTATAAGAGTCGGCTTTGAATAGATGAACGGCTGTAGGTACAAAGGGAGAGTCTGAAGTTCCCAGAATTTTTATTCTGGGGCGGATGAGCCTATTTTCATTTAAGGGGGATTGTTTTGTTCCATATGTCTGTACTTGTCCAAATCTCAGCATAAAATTTGCAAGCAGTAAAAATCATTTTCGCTTCCTTGGGACTTGGTTTTATTTCACAAACAGAGCTGGGGGTGTGACGGGTGTGGGTGGGAGACGCAGCCAAACTGGGAGTGCATTAGCCGGCATCCCACCTCTCTCGGAAGTTCCGGGAGTCTTCCGCAAAACTGACAGCAGCTGACACATTAAATGATGACCGGTGTGCCGGAAATCTGTCGTTCCATTATTCAGCGGCTGTAAAATTATCCAGCAAGAGGTTTTACCGCTGCAGTTTCACCACCAAAGTGTTCCACCCTCCCCAGCCCCAGGCATAATACCAGCCAAGCCCATCCGGATGCCCCTCATCCGCCTCCCTGAAATCAGTATCTCTCAGGTGGGGTGTCTTTAGTAGTGGCTGCAGCCGTAATACTTGGTTGCTTTAAAACTCAACAAGTTGAACATTGTGTTAGTGTTAAGGTCATGGGTTGAAATATAAGGGGGCCTGGATGACTGGTAACAGTTCTTGCTATTGTTAGTCGCTTTGGATAAAAGCTGTCAGACAGATGAATACACATCTCCAGCTACCCCCCCCCCCCCCCTTGCAATAACACTCATACAGAGTTTCTTCTTGGGTTGTGTGCCGGAATAAAGGCATCTGACTTGAATAAGTCTCCGCAAAAATACAGCACCGGAACGTTTGTGTGTTGATAAATGTCATGTGTTCTGCTGCATTCGATGCTGACTGTGTTACGTCAAAGACGCAATGAAGCCAGTCACTGCAGCTGGGCAACGTGATGCGAAAGGTGAGCAGGAGTCATTGACAAGTGGGGTGAGAGTGAGGGAAGCAGATCATGGAGCTACAGAGTGCTGTGGCTTCTTTGTGATAAGAACCGAAGGGGTTCATGGGTAATGGCTTACAGAGACCGGGAAAGCGAATTTTCATTTTACAGGGTGGTTCAGGAAAGTGCTACGTGATTGGCTAGTCAATGCCTAAGACAGAGTTGACCGGCTAATCAGGTAGCTTCTCGCATGAATATTAATAAACTTTCAAGACCACCCTGAAAAAAACTGGTAGCGCATGGTGATGGGAGCACTTTCAGTGGCCAATCAGGTACCTTCTTTCATGAATATAAATGAGTTTTCCCAAACCACCCTGCAAAACGAAAATTGGCACGTCGCGATCCCACATCGGCGGCGCGTTTGTTTTCAAGGCTTAATGGCAGAGCCAAGAGACCCAAATCACAAAAACTGTTTGTTCCTTTGTAATAGACAATGTGCAGTGAGCACAGTCACTGTAATTATCTGTTTAGAACAACAGATTGCACCTTAATTGTTAGCTTGCGCAGACCACCTGACCAGGTAAGATGCGACTTGATGGTTGAGGCCCCTTCTATTCACCGCCAGTTATGGCCACTCAATGGTGCATGTTTGTCTCACAAATTCACTTTAATGCAGTCCAGTTTCTCTACTTGTCAGGTCAAATTAATGCAGATATACAGAAAAAAACAAGCTATTGGATTCTGTGTGCTTTGACTAATAGGGCACAAGAAACCAAGAAAAAGGCATATTAGCCCACAAGATCATCAGAAATAAACACGGTTAACCTTGTAGTTACATTAGACACACTCCACTTGCACTTTTAGAAAACCTCCCAAGCATTATATGAATTTCAGTTATGGGGGTAATTTGTTCAATATCTATCTCTGGCTACTGTGATATTGACCTACAGTTGCAGCAAGCAATACCGATGTTTCTATCGTTTAAGCTCAACTTTTTTTAATGAGCCCCACTGTGTATAAAATAGTCATGTAATTCACCACAAGTGAATCAATGAAAACTAGTAAACTGAAAGTTGTTATTTTAGCTAATGCAGTTTGTTTACAAAGCAGCCCAAACTTTTATGGGGTAGTTATATAATAACTTTGTGTAAGGGAGCGTGTACTTTTGTAGTGACCCTCATCTGTACCTCGGTAATGTGCTGACCTCCTGCCTTTTGACCTACAGCTATGCAGTGCTCATCTGTCAGGTCAAAAAATAGCTGTGCGTTACTCGTCTTCCTGGCCTGGCTAAGGTCGTGCAGTGCTCATCTCTCTGGGCTGGCTAAGGTCATGCAGTGCTCGTCTCTCTGGGCTGGCTAAGGTCGTGCAGTGCTCATCTCTCTGGGCTGGCTAAGGTCGTGCAGTGCTTGTCTCTCTGGGCTGGCTAAGGTCGTGCAGTGCTCATCTCTCTGGGCTGGCTAAGGTCGTGCAGTGCTTGTCTCTCTGGGCTGGCTAAGGTCATGCAGTGCTCGTCTCTCTGGCCTGGCTAAGGTCGTGTAGGACCCGTTTCTCTGGCCTGGCTATGGTTGTGCAGTGCTCGTCTCTCTGGCCTGGCTAAGGTCGTGCAGGACCCGTTTCTCTGGCCTGGCTATGGTTGTGCAGTGCTCGTCTCTCTGGGCTGGCTAAGGTCGTGTAGGACCCGTTTCTCTGGCCTGCTATGGTTGTGCAGTGCTCGTCTCTCTGGCCTGGCTAAGGTCGTGCAGGACCCGTTTCTCTGGCCTGGCTAAGGTCGTGCAATACTCATCTCTCTGGGCTGGCTATGGTTGTGCAGTGCTCATCTCTCTGGGCTGGTTAAGGTCGTGCAGTGCTCGTCTCTCTGGGCTGGCTAAGGTCGTGCAGTGCTCATCTCTCTGGGCTGGCTAAAGTCGTGCAGTGCTCATCTCTCTGGCCTGGTTAAGGTCGTGCAGTGCTCATCTCCCTGGCCTGGCTAAGGTCGTGCAGTGCTCGTCTCTCTGGCCTGGCTAAGGTCGTGCAGTGCTCGTCTCTCTGGGCTGGCTAAGGTCATGCAGTGCTCGTCTCTCTGGGCTGGCTAAGGTCGTGCAGTGCTCGTCTCTCTGGGCTGGCTAAGGTCCTGCAGTGCACGTCTCTCTCGGCTGGCTAAGGTCGTGCAGTGCACGTCTCTCTCGGCTGGCTAAGGTCGTGCAGTGCTCGTCTCTCTCTCTGGCCTGGCTAAGGTTGTGCAGTGCTCGTCTCTCTGGCCTGGCTAATGTCGTGCAGTGCTCGTCTCTCTGGCTTGGCTAATGTCGTGCAGTGCACGTCTGTGTAATCTATCCTACCGGACCCTCTACTTTCCTGTGGTTATTCATGCAATTTTAAAGTCAATCTGTGCATATAATGTACTTTTAAAATATTGATTGTTACAATTAAATATCTAGAATAAGCTAAATTTCATCCACCAAAAGAGCATTTAAAAACATCTCATATGCTCTTTTATTTCCCTGAAGGAAAATAAAACTATATTTCTCCAGTGTTCGGAATTTAGGTTTATTTATTGGGTTTGAGGGTTCAACATGCACAATACACAAAAGAAAACGATCCTCACAAACAAACAGCAACAATGGTGATCTGTCATCCCCATTCACCAATGGATTTCTCTCATTGGCAAAATGGGTGGTTTGCAGAACCAGTGATCTTTGAAAGCACATTTGCTGCAGCACAGAAATCCACACAGCGTCCATATGAAACACTGCCTTAAAGTCCTCTTACAGCAGGGCGTCACAGAGGAACGCAGGAGAGACGTGTTCTTTTCACGCTTAGTTTCCGTGAACAGAGAGCGCGCATCTTCCAGTTTTAATGAAAGCAAATGCAAACATTACAAAAATTGTACACAAACTTTGTAAGGTACACAGACAGAAAAGGGCTCCTGCATGCACTCCAGGTGTTTTTAAAAAACACCGGTTTCTACACTTTGTTTACCTCCACTGTCTCATTCCATTAAGTCACTTCCTACATGGAGATGATGTAAGAGGCGCCAGGTGTCAGCAGAGCTTTTCCTCTTTAGTCACATGCTACAGACACACTGTAAAAATAAATGATGCCAGAATATAAAAAAGGCGATGAAAAAGTGCGGCGATGGAAAAGTGCGGCGATGGAAAAGTGCGGCATTGGAAAAGTGCGGCGATGGAAAAGTGCGGCATTGGAAAAGTGCGGCGATGGAAAAGTGCGACGATGGAAAAGTGCGGCATTGGAAAAGTGCGGCGATGGAAAAGTGCGGCATTGGAAAAGTGCGGCGATGGAAAAGTCCGGCATTGGAAAAGTGCGGCATGCTTTAAAGCCTGCGGTGCAGAGAAGAATCACGTAGGAAGAGAAGCGGATGCAATTTTAAAAGTTTCCAAACGTTTATTTAATTCGGAATGCATAAGCCAACAATAGCAAAGGAAAATGGTATTTCGAGCTTCCCTGCCAACCACCAGCATGGCCAAAGAAACATTTTTTTGTAACACAGGGATGCGTCTCTTTGGTTTAAATCTTTCTGGGGCTGGATGCGGACCAGTTTGATTTTAATTCATAAGCGTTAAGGTTTTCTTTTTAATGGGTTTTTAGCAAACGCAAATGCTGCCTAAACACAACATATGCAGCTTTTCTCAGTGCTGTATTAGAAATAATCACATTTTCACAAACATAAAATTACCGTATGTTGCACAAATAATTCTGCAACACAAATGGGAACCAGTGTAAGACAGTAGTCAGCACAAACTGCTATAAATTACATGGACACAAATATCTGCTCATAAGATCTGGCACTAAGCACACAGACGATGTAAACATTATTCCGGGGGATTTGCATGGGAGAAGGAGACAGATCTTCCTCTGTACCTGAAAAATGTCACTCCTGCACTCCTGTTTCTACTGGCGCTTTTCCACAGCCACCGAGAACCGAGCCGAGCCCGAGCCGAGCCGAGCCCGAACCGGACGAGCCCGAACCGAGCCGAGCCCGAACCGAGCCGAGCCCTTCAGATCCCGGCATGAAGATTCATTCTCTCCTCATTCATATTTTTCTAAAGCACAATGGGTCATAATAAGCGTATAAAACCTAAAATATATAGTAGACTCTGGCGATATCAACTTCTAATGTAAAAGTAGATACATCGCAGTAATTGTGTCCTTGGGATGTTGCTTCATTTCAGCATCTCATTGGCCCTCACTTCAACAGGGGCTGAATTCACGCAAATCCTGAACTTCCTTGCGGTTTCCCCTGTCCCGCCAAAACCCCATTTGCTGCCAGACTGCTGGTCCTTGTACAGGCCTGCGGGAAGCGTGTGGCTGAGCTGCGCACTTTTGCTCAGGTGGGTGTATCCAAAGCTACCCACTCGCTCAGCCACAGAACGACTTCCTGTCACTTTACGGACTCAACACAAACAAGAATTTATTAGTTTATAACTTTAGACTTTGGGCAGTTCTTCAGAATATTAGTAGAAACGTCAGCTGACATTAAAATTCCTGTGTGGATTTTGTATTTTATAATAATAATAAAACAACAGAACATCGGTTCATGATTGTACAATGCTTGGCTTGGATGGAACTTATGAGTCACATGACATAAATTGTACCAAAGAACCAGAATATAAAAGGACAGCAGGACACACATGTAGTTAAACACTGTGTAAGTGTATGTATGCTTTTGTATGTACACCCCGACCAAACCAAGCTGGCCCACCCCCATGACAGACACACCAATCACTGAAGCCCATAATACGAGATGCACCAATCACTGAAGCCCGTCATATAAGATGCACCAATCACTGAAGCGCATTGAACAAACGTAACGAGCACCATAGCACTTCCCACTTGCTCTTCTTGAGAAAAGGACATTTTTTTTTTCTCAGAAGACATTTGGGGTTTGTGTAGTGCAGCCTGGGTCTTGGGGAAGGGTGTTAGGTCGGTTTGGTGCCCCTCCAAACACCCAACGCTCTAAGAGTCAAAGAGGCGGTCCTCACATATCTCCAGCGGTCCTTTGGTGGCTCCGCCAAGGACCTCCACGTTGCCGCTGACCCAGGGCACTATGTTGCCCGGCATGTAAGATGAGCAGTTGGCTATTCCCATAATGTCTGCTGGCCGCAGCACACGGTCCCACATGTTGAATTGACTCAGCTCCCCGACGAAGGCCTGGGTGGCATCGAAGCGGCCGCCTACGGTATCCTGGCATAACGCAGAACAAGCCTCAGATGCAGCCCACTACCAACCTGCTTCCATTATCATTCCAACAGCAAGAGTGACTTGAGAATAACTGAAGAGCAAATTTCCTAAAACTCAGTCTATTTTTTTTTGTTGCTGTTTCTGGGATGAGGCTGTCAATAACATAAAGTCCTTCCTCATCATATGTTAACATTTCCGGAACCAAAACCCACTCAATCGCCACGTAATCCAATGACAAACTTTCGTTAAATTAAAAAAAAAAAACTCCATTGAAATTTTTCTCAAAATCATATCCCGCGGAGTGAGTGAGTTCTGCAAATTTGCTCTTCAGATTGGGACCTATTCTTTAATGGGGAGATGTCAAGGAGACACAGCGGCTGGATGGGCGGGGGGGTCGGGGGGGGTTGAAGGGGGGGTACTGAATGAGAAGGGGAGGAGGCTGAATGAGGACCTAGGTTTGCGTGAGAGCAGCTTATATGTAACGTGCAGCTTTGGAAGGTGGCAGTCCTCACCTGCTCCTGTCCCAGGATAATAACTCCTCCTGGCTTAATTGGATGCCAGGGGGCCAGGTTCTCTCCCGAGCCAAGCTTCTCGCCATCCTGGTACGCCTCCCACAGCCCGTCTCTCGTCGTCCAGGTGACGCACACGTGGTGCCAGCGGCCGTCGCTCACGGACAGGGGCAGCTGGGCCACCTGGGGGTGGAAATAATGACGCGTGCAATTTTCCAACTCTCCCGAATCCTGCCGGCCTGTTGCCGGAGCCCGGCGGAGCTGGAGGGCAGCCGGAAAAGCGTGCCGTGCTCCCTCAGGCCGCCCAGCCCATCCTCTGACGGGTGTTAGGTGTTATAATCCTCCAGAGCATCCAGCGTACATCGCTGCTGCATACGGGCTCGTTAACTAAAGGCTCCACCAATCAGAAGAGCTGTCCCACACCTCCCACCGGGCAGGTCATCGCACGCAACTTCCTTTCTCCCATTGTGACTCAGGTAGGGTCTCCATTATCACCTCTTGCAGCACAGCTGCATTCAGACCCTTCAAGGAACAATCTCACACGTCCCCCTAATCTAAAACAGCCCATTATGTGGCTTTTCTAGACCGAATCTGTCACGTGGGAGTGGCCTTCGGTGCTAACATTATAAAATACTATAAATAATGAACTATGAAGGATACTGGGTCATGAGGAGAGGTGCAGTATTGCTGTGAGGGCCTGAGAACACATCCTACTGATGTTCTCCTGACGTTCCCCAATTTACCCTCAGATATTTTCGACACGTTCCGTACGTATGAAATGACTTAAGGTTGTAGCAGCTGTCACGGTGACTCAGAACTCAGGATTACTTGGTTCCTGGTAGGATCCGCAGGACTTGTGCTGCTGCAGTGCCATTGATCAGGCTGCTTAACCTCAATATCGCCAGTAAAACGGTCTTATATAAAAAGGGTGAACTAAAAGTAAGCGAGTTTTAAAGAAAAACAAAAAAATCTGGGGCAGAGACAATGAGGGAGCTGCTCTGAACGGCAGGAACATCACTGTCGTCACCGAGGTTTTTTGGTGGTTCCAGGTGCTCCTCACCTTGTCGTTCACCAGCAGCTCTATGGGGTTGTTTCCCCACTCGATGAGCACTATCTCGTTGGCCTGCCCCGGGACCCCGTAGGAGAAGGGGGTCCCGATTCCAGGCCCGGAGCTCGACTTCAGCCACATGCAGACGGTGAACGCATACATCTCCGGCAAGCTGCTCTTGAGGCGCCCGTACAGGTAGTTCGTACGCAGGGGGAGAGAGATCTTGAAATCTTCCGAGGATTTCAGTCCGAAGTTACCTGCGGGCAACCAAATAGCCTTTATTATCCCCCGGCATCTGCTCTCTCAAACCATACATGCTTAAAATCACACGTGTCAATTGGCTGCTGTACAGGCGATTCTTCACAAACTCTAAAAACTTCCCTTTCAATACACTGATTAAAATTCTTATTGACTGATCCACGGCTAGAGATTTTAGTCTCGTGTCAACATTCAGACAATAGAATATAAGGGTCCAGCCTGTTGATGGGAATTCAGATCAAAGTTTTGTATTGTGATTATGGTATTTTATGTTGTGTCACATATACTAATAATCTAAGAATAATAATATTGCATGCATTTTATAACTTTTTCGCATTTATTCCTGCTTTGCAAACCACACATAGCAGGCCGGGGCATTGCCATGCACATACAACATGCAACGTGCGACAGACACTCATTAATAAAATATCTGCTTTTTCTTTATTCACGGCCGTGAGCTAAGCACTGCCGATTGCCGAAAACTAGACTTCCGAAGAGATGGGGTTTGGATGGGGGCTGGCAATGCAGGTAAATTGGCACAAAAAAAAATCAAGAGTGTGAAACTTGCCCCAGGCGTGATGGTGTCTGCTGTCGCTCGGGGCAACCTGAGTCAGTGCTGGGGAGGTATACAGGAGGCGTGAATGAGGGAGTGGGCGGCATGTTCGTGAAGCAGGTGTTTTAAAGCAGGTAGAAACCAGGCAGGTATTTACAAAGCAGGTACCCACACCATCCTTCTCTGTGCAGCCATGCCTGTGGTAGGTAACTTCACTTAGTGTTTTCCAAAATTATGATGATATTACAAGCTCTGTTTTTGTGAGTAAATGACGAGAAGATTTCTGAGAAAGAGAGACTGTCCCGTTACCCCTCTCTGGCTCAGTAATATATGTGTGTAACACAGACAGACGGTAATGTTACTCCTCTCCGGCTCAGTAATATATGTGTGTAACACAGACAGACGGTAATGTTACCCCGTTATCCCTCTCCGGCTCAGTAATATATGTGTGTAACACAGACAGACGGTAATGTTACCCTTCTCCGGCTCAGTAATATATGTGTGTAACACAGACAGACGGTAATGTTATCCTTCTCCGGCTCAGTAATATATGTGTGTAACACAGACAGACGGTAATGTTACCCCGTTATCCCTCTCCGGCTCAGTAATATATGTGTGTAACACAGACAGACGGTAATGTTACCCTTCTCCGGCTCAGTAATATATGTGTGTAACACAGACAGACGGTAATGTTACCCCTCTCCGGCTCAGTAATATATGTGTGTAACACAGACAGACGGTAATGTTACCCTTCTCCGGCTCAGTAATATATGTGTGTAACACAGACAGACGGTAATGTTACCCCTCTCCAGCTCAGTAATATATGTGTGTAACACAGACAGACGGTAATGTTACCCTTCTCCGGCTCAGTAAGATATGTGTGTAACACAGACAGACGGTAATGTTACCCTTCTCCGGCTCAGTAATATATGTGTGTAACACAGACAGACGGTAATGTTACCCTTCTCTGGCTCAGTAAGATATGTGTGTAACACAGACAGACGGTAATGTTACCCTTCTCCGGCTCAGTAAGATATGTGTGTAACACAGACAGACGGTAATGTTACCCTTCTCCGGCTCAGTAATATATGTGTGTAACACAGACAGACGGTAATGTTACCCTTCTCCGGCTCAGTAATATATGTGTGTAACACAGACAGACGGTAATGTTACCCTTCTCCGGCTCAGTAATATATGTGTGTAACACAGACAGACGGTAATGTTACCCCTCTCCAGCTCAGTAATGCGCTCCAGCAGGGAATTAAGAGCAGCCTCTGTACGGTGGCGGTGGGCAGCTGTCTCATTGTATAGCTGCGTCTTGTCCTGCTCCAGTGTGGCCACTTTGGTGAGAAGCTGCTTCTCCAGGTCGCCCAGCCTCTGTTTCAGCAGCTCCCGGAGGTCATTAGGGACAGACACGCCGGACGTGTTCATGCGCACCTGCTGCTGCTGCTGGAAGGTGGAGCAAAGCAGTTATCAGTCGCAGCTTTCCGAATAGCTCATGAAAAAATAATCAATCACAACCAGCTATTAAACACTCTGGTGCAGCAATCATCCATTGCTACCCGCTAACTCAGACCCTAGCATGTTTCCTGCCAGAGTTATTCATAGGCCGATAGATTTTTACTGTAGATTTTGTTCTCCACAATAACACAAAACAGGTTAGACCAATGACCCACTTTGTTATGTCGTTTCAACTAAAGGTTATTCAAAACTTCCCTTCCTGACAGTTTCTACCTTGGGGGAGACCTTCAGAAAATAATGCAGTCAAAAGATGTTTTGGTGAAACCTTTTGTCTGATTTTATGAATCCTGTACCCAGACGACAGGCTTTCTGCTCTGCTGACTGAAGTGTGTGATCCTCTCTCTCCCTCCTACACATGGACACACCGACAATAGCGCAGTAGCGTGGCGACAAACCAAAGTCAGAATCATTTCAGCATTCGGAGCAGCCGCGACAGCTACTGGCCACAGTAGCTGCGGTTAAAGAGGCAGGTCGGTAGCGGGGGAAACATGTCAGACCTGGCCTATTGAATCCCAATTTGATATTATTGGTGATAATTTTAGTTACAAATTATGGCACAGGCATGAAACAAGCCTTAGCAGAGGGTACAGTGAGTGTATGAGAGCAGTATGACTAAGAAAACAGCCTCCAACTTTCAGTCGCAGTAAGTGGCAGAAACGGACAAGATCACCATGACGATGACATATTATTCACTATTAGGAAAGGTAATGAGTTGTAAGGAAAAAACACAGCAGATATAATTGGGATTGGTACATAATTGAATTAACTCTCATGCGGCCCTTACTAGGGTAAACAGGAAGGTGGATGGATCCATCAGATTGACTCATTCGGTAAGTACATTCAGTGGCCAATTTATTAGGCACACCTGCTCATGGACGCACACAGCAAAGCATGTGGCTGCAAACAGAATATATAAACGGCAAGCAAACAATGTGAAGAAGTTTGGTTACTGCGTGGCTAAGCATTTAAATAGTTGAGATGTGTGATCTAAGTTATTTTTAATGTGGTATGATCATCAGTGCCAGACGTGGTGCTTCCAGCATCTGACAAACGGCCGCCCTCCTGGGATTTTCACTTACTATAGTGTCTGGAGGTATCAGAGAATGGTGCGATAAACAAAAGACATGCAGTCAGTGGCAGCTGATGATGAGGGAGATCAGAGGAGAACAGACTTGAGAAAGCTAACAGGAACAGTGATTCTTGTATGAAAAGGGGGTCTTGCCTGGTACTATGTAGGGATATCAATAAAATGGCCACTGAATGCATATGGCAAAAACCTTTTTACAGTTAAAACCGATATCTATTGAGGCAGAGCACATTTATACAAGAAGCAGATGCATACAAGTATTCATACAGAACACATTCATACAGGTATTGGATACATGCGAGTATTCATACAGAACACATTCATACAGGTATTGGATACATGCGAGTATTCATACACAACACATTCATACAGGTATTGGATACATGTGAGTATTCATACAGAACACATTCATACATGTATTGGACACATACAAGTATTCACACAGAACACATTCATACAGGTATTGGACACATACAAGTATTCACACAGAACACATTCATACAGGTATCGGACACATGCAAGTATTCATACAGAACACATTCATACAGGTATTGGATACATGTGAGTATTCATACAGAACACATTCATACAGGTATTGGACACATGCAAGTATTCACACAGAACACATTCATACAGGTATTGGATACATGCGAGTATTCATACACAACACATTCATACAGGTATTGGACACATACAAGTATTCACACAGAACACATTCATACAGGTATTGGATACATGCGAGTATTCATACACAACACATTCATACAGGTATTGGACACATACAAGTATTCACACAGAACACATTCATACAGGTATTGGATACATGCGAGTATTCATACACAACACATTCATACAGGTATTGGACACATACAAGTATTCACACAGAACACATTCATACAGGTATCGGATACATGCAAGTATTCACACAGAACACATTCATACAGGAACGAACCACAAAAAAATATTCATTAAAATATTCATATATAACACATTCGTACAGATCCTATGTATGTTCAGACGGAAAGCATTCATATAGCAAGTCTACACATGTGAATTCAGACAGCATATTTATGCAGGTTGCCTGCACATATATTCTACCACAACGTACAGGCACTTCATACATGCACTCGTTTAAAGCTACGGATAACCTGATGGATGTTGTTAATCCTTAGATAAGATTAATGAAAATGATTCAAAACAAGACCTTAAATTAAACATTTTACTCCGATGTGGGTAATATTTTGCAACAGTGTGTCAAGAATATTGGTCGCATGTGAAGTAACTGCAGTGTTACATTGCAAGGGGACAGCAAGCAGAATAGTTTAAAGGGCAAATGTTATGTGTTTTTTATTTGTTGCTCTCGTATTTCGTCAGAAAATCATGAGCAGTTTACTTTTCACTGAGTAGGCGAATTCTGCTTTGCCTAAGACCTAAACACTGAATAAGGAAAACCATTAAACTAATGTTACATGCACTATACTTCATATACCGTAAACAAGATATATCGTATATTGCTTTTACAGTTAGGTGTTAAAGCGCAAAACTAAAAATGCAATATAATGCTACATTTTGAGTTGTCTTTAAAGGGTTTATGCATTAAATTATGGATACTGAGAGCAAGCTATTTATTTTTCATCTTTTCAAAATCAGTTCGGTTTCTGGTTCAGCGTGTAGTTTAGCGTTGAAATCTCACCTCTAAGTTCTCCAGCCTTGCTTTCAGACTTTGCATCGTCTTCCCCAGATGGTCGATGGTCTCGCCAGGGTCCCGGGGAAGGTCACCCATGGTGTTCTTGTTGTAGTCCTTCCTCCAGGAGCCCTGACTTCTCGATCTCCCGTCCTGAGGCGATGCTTCGGACTCGCAACGGGAAAGTTTGGAAGTCAGTTCCTTGATGGAGCCTTGCTGGTTGACGATGGTCTCTTTTTGCTGCAGGATCGTCTCCCGGAGCTGCATTACTGTGTCCCTAAGCTGTTCGTCTTGGGTACTCGTGCCCTGCATGGTACTGGGAGGCACCGCGCAGTTTGGATCCGCACCGACCGGGATAGCCGTGCAAACAAAACGGGACCCTGCGATGTCTTGGGAGAGCACAAGTCTCCTATTGCCAAGTGCGCAAAAGCAAAGCAACCCCGCTAAGAGATAATGCATGACGACGCGTAGACTGTCCCTGATACAAGACAATGCTCAAAAAGCACCAATAACTAGAGTGAAAAATAAAGTATTTTATAAATCTGTCGGATTCTATTTAACGTGCATAAAATTTAAGGAGATCATAAAAATCACATCTTCTAGACTTTACAGAAAGCATTAAAGCTAGTATTGGATTTAAGACTACCACAATAACTCAAAAAAGACTTCTTAGAGGTGTAGAAATTCATTTAGAAATGATGATTCTACTAGAGTATTTCAAATGTCTACAAGCTGCAGATTTTCCAGTTATCTTAAATTAGATGGTTTATCTGCTTATAAAGCCCTTTTACGATACAAAAACCGACATATCACGGAAAGAAAAAATAACCTTCAGTTGTGGGTCTATCTAAACGTGCTGGATGTAAGTCCCGGCGGCTCGCGGTTCGCGCTCCGCGCGGCTGTCCGCTCTGTGGTGCTGAAACTACAGCGCCAGCGCTTTATCACAATCACGCAGCTCCATCTGATTGGCTGGGGCGCGAATACGTCACCTGCTCGTGCGAATGTATGGCGTGCGGGTGGATCGTGTCTGTTACAACTGCTAGCGTAAAACTTGTTTGATTTATCAGGAGCCTGCGGATAAGACCGAACTTAACCATGGAGTTACATGCTGACCCCCCATTGACATAGAAGATCTGAAATATATATGTCAAAGCCCCTACCAACAGTGACTCACGTGACTGCACCTCAAACCTTTTTCACTTTCTTACAATTTTCATGTAGTATATCGGGCAGCATTTGCACAGTATGGCGTGAAAGACAAAAAATAACATGTCTCTGGTAGTTATACCTGTAGGATGATGTGTGCATCAGGTTGCTGGACCTCTACACATGTGATCAGAAGGTTGCTGGTTTGTACCCTTTTCTCGACAATAGTCACATCCCCCTTAGGTGTGTGAGCAAGGCCACAAACCCCTTAACTATAGACAGAATATCAATCTATCCCAAAAGAATATATTGAATTTTTATTGCAGTATGTGCATGGTTAACAAAAAAAATGCTGCCTTTTTGGATACATTATTCAAGATGGGCAATAAAAAGGAAAAACGATTTTACATTATTCCATTATTATAAGGGTTTAAAAATGCACATCAGTATCACTGCTACCACTGAGAAAGTAACTCTAGCTGCAGTTTGTTGAGGCACCAGCTGTTGTGCAAGTATGTGCCTCACACACCTCCTCCCCAGCTGGCAAAATTTCGCTGTAAAATAAACATTAATATTTCATCCTGCAGGAAGATTCCAATATGCCAAACCCATATTGCGCAGAAATGTGTCAGAATGCCTTAAGCAATCGTATTGCACAGCAAGAACCACTTACTCCCAGTACAGTTCGTTTCCAGTCGATCCCTTCCACGTCAAACCAGAAAATCCCTCACTGCCCGGAACCCCCGCTCTACCCCCCGTGGAATTATGCTCCCCGCTCATACGTTTTCCCGCAGTGCGTAGACCTCTGTTCTCTAACTGTCCAATTCAGTTCACACATTTACTTTGATTATGCATATTGTTATCAGACAACTATGACCTTGAAATCACTGATATTTTGATGCTGATGCCAGTCTGTTTTAGACTGAATGCTGCATCTGGATTGGTTTTCGGATGATTCTGATCTGATTTGACTCTGGTTTGACTCTGGTTTGACTCTGATTTGACTCTGGTTTGACTCTGATTTTACACTGACTCTGTACTCTGAAAGGGGATCGGTGTTGTCCGGCTAACGTCCGACATTTTAACGAAGAAAGAATTAACACTCAAGTTGGAGCCTCGACACACTCATTTGACGCCAGCTGGTTGCCTGTTCTGTCCGTCATCATCTGCAGCAAATGTACATCCCCCGTTATTTTCCCCAGTCTTTATTTCACTGGGTGGAAGGCAGTAAATGCTTTGAAAATCAAATTGCTTTTCAAAAGCCTGCAGGTTCCTTTGATGTGTAACACTGCTGAGAACGAAGGCAGTAGCCTTTTCCACAGTATACAAGATGGTGCTAAACACAACCTCTTTTCACCGATGCTGAAAACAAAAATCTAAAAAGTCCACCTCACCTTCCTCTGTCCACAAGGATAAATGTATATTTTTAGGCATGAGAAGTGGCAGTGTAGGTTCACTCAATAAATTATTCAATTTAGTAAATGTATGAAAAGAGGCTGCAGAAATGTCTTTAAAGCATCATGCTTCTTGAATGACTTTTTATATAATAAATTATCTTTCATAGCACGCATTACACGATGTACCCTTTTCTTTACTGATAGCACAGAAAAACTTTCTTACTCCAGAATTTCTCACTCTGGACTGGGAGAGATAACAAGGGAAAACACAAAACAAGGATGACAATTATTTATTGTTAAATCTGTCACCAAAATCTATCATTAAATTAAACGAATAAAGATTTTATGTCGATTGAAGAATTTTAACAGCCACTCTACCCTGCAATGGAATAAATGATTGAAAGATGGAGATGAATGTGTGTTTAACAGTCCAATATGATGAATACAGGTCTTTAATATACCATTCTGATGGGTATGCCTAAAATGGGATTTTACCCGTAATTAAACAGCTTTCTTGTAATGTAAGTCTATAAATATTTTATACGTTTAATGGAAAAAAACCTTTAAGATTAAATTTGAGTTGAACACTTTTAACAATCTTAACCAGAAGATACATTCTACATATTGCCAGAAGGTTCTTTGCTATTACCACGTGAAGCTGATATCATCTCTTTTTTTTTATATTTTAAGCTACTTCCATGAGTTGTGTGCGGACTTTGTGAGGGTTGATGCGAAGTCACCCAGCAACAGCCACTGCTATACCTAGTATGATCCTTCAACAACTCACCGCTCATCTGGTATTAGTAAGGATTAGACTGTCTGTAATGTCATGTCATATCTGAATTGTATTACTCAACAGCAAGTAAACAACATATTTCGCAGCTCACACTTACATAATATCTGTAGTGTGCTCTGTGGGATCCGTAAGGCTCTCCCACACGGCGCTGAAACCATGGATGACGTGAACGTCCCAAACAGACACCCACAGATCCGTTCCAGAACTTCCTCCATCAGGGCTGGTAGTCACACGAAATATCCTGGACTTCGAAAGCTTACATATTCAATTACTGTGCGATACTTTGATTGAAATCTTTGTGTCCTACAGGGTTTGCACCTTGGAAGCTGACGGTGGATGAACAGTTGATGTGGAGTTTTGCAGGATGGAGGACTGGAGATGCTTTAATCTAAACCATGATGAGCAGAGGTGGAGATTTCTGGTCCAGAGAGTAGAAATCCAGACCAGGATTTTGTTTCAACCAACCAGTTGCGTATAAAGAGTCACAGTCACAGAGTACGCAACTGGTTGGTTGGAACAAAATCCTGGTCTGGATTTCTACTCTCTGGACCGGAAATCTCCACCTCTGATGATGAGTCATGGTGTGGAGAGCCCCGTTCAGGTTTGCTTAGACACAACTTCTCTGATTAATTCATGCTTATTGATCCTAAGAGTAATAACTTCTCGATGTGGCAATTACTGTCGAATGGGCATACAGACTGCATTTGTATATCACAGGAAAGGAAAAGTTCATTAGCACACCCTACTGCAGCCCTCCGGGAAAGCAAGCTAATTGGAAACATGGGCTATAAAAATGTCAGCAGTGATTAGGTTAATTTAATCAATTTATATAGCTTTTTCAGCCAGCCTGTGACATGTTCATATATACAGTGCATATTCCACATGCAAGCAGACTTTATTACCAGAATATTGAACAACCAGTTCAATAACTGGTCTTGGATCTGAGATGCAACTAAAATTATTATTTGCGAGATGTCTGACATTCTGAATAAGGGAGGCAAAGGCTCTTAGAATTATTTTGTGCATTAAATAACAGTAACTTTTTCAGCCTGTGTAGAAATTGACCTTTAGCTTTGAGCTATTGTTAATGGTCCAGTTTTTTGGGAACAGCATGGTTTTTTTTTTACCAGGTCATGTCAAATATTATTCCAGTGAGTCTCATCTCAGCTAATGCTATTTCATCCATGAGTCTTTCGTAATTGATTGTCTTGTAGGGCGATAGTGAGCCTGGAACCTGTCCCAGGAATTACAGGGGACACGCGGGGATGGGATCCCGGCCAGTTCATCGCAGGGCAGACTGTTATTTCTGTGAGTAGCATTTCAGATAGTGTTATTTCAACGAGTGTCATTTCAGATAGTGTTATTTCAGCGAGTGTAATTTCTGATAGTGTTATTTCAGCAAGTGTCATTTCAGATAGTGTTATTTCAGCGAGTGTAATTTCAGATAGTGTTATTTCAGTGAGTGTCATTTCAGCGTGGATGGTGCATGCTGGATATGTCAACCGGGGCCTGCATGACTGTGTGACAGCTGGCCGTGGAGCCTTGGTGCCAAAGCATGACCAGCTAGCTTAGATAATGTCAGGATCAGTACAACAGATTTTTCCGGCTTGTGACTTCCCAGTAGCGTGCGTGTGCGGCTCCCAGGCTCACTCATCATGTCACATGGGGAGTCGGGTGAGAGTTAGCAGCCGTGACAAACAAGGTGTTGGCTGCCATCACTGGAGCTGTATGATATGCGACCAGGCAAATGAGGCGTACATGTCAATGAATTATCGTATTGCAAAACATCTAGCAGTCAGTTTATCACTATCCCTCGGGCTCCAGTCCAGATGTTCCAATCTCATACTTGCTCTGAACTGCTGTTAGCCTGACTCCTCCTTCAGCATGCAGCTCTCAGCTGCCCCCTGGAGTGAATTTACGTCTAGGTGGATATGTTGCTGATCTGAGTCAACCTCTGTGTTCTCAAATCCTCCCAGGTGATCCTCACTTCATACAGAAAACCCAGCAGGGTTAATTTAAGCGTATATTTTTGTGCTTTGCCTGGTTTTGTCAGTAGATGCACTGCTAGTAGATTTCTGCTAAGCCATCCGCCTAATTAGAGGTACCTGTTATATCCAGGTCACATGATATACGTGCAAAGCAGGTAGTCCTATATAGGACACAGCGCATTGCTATCGTATTCAATAACCCATTTTACAGCTGGGTACTACTGAACCACTTTCTCTGTCAACGCAGGGGGGCCAGAGCTTGGTGTTTGAAGATGTTCCCATAATGACCTGAGTCCAATGCTTTTTGGCTTTGCACATCTTATTATTCTGGACACGAATTCAGAAACAGTGTGGCAGGATTCACCGCGCTTAGAAACGTCGCCACCATGGAGCGCGTTTCGCAGTGAACAATGCGTGACTCTGCGATAGTTTTGACACATTTACATAGCACTGCTTTACTTATTCATTCATTCATTCATTCATTCACTTATTCATTGGAGCCTGGATACGAACGGAGGCCAACCTCCAATCACAGCCGTAGGGAAGAATAATGGTGTTGTCAGGTCTCTCGGTCTCTCGGTCTGACACGGTTAAGGCTGCAAGGAAAAAAAATGAAAAAATAGGCACAGCTGAAGTAATTTACCATTCTCTTTAGAGTTCAGGCTCACACACACACACACACACCCGCAAAATCCACATCAAATATTCTTTTGTAAGCCTGTGCGGTTGTTAAGGGGTGTTAGGGAGGCTGGGGTTGCGTTTCAGGTGCTATATACCCTGACTCTGCCGATAAATTATAATTTTAATAGTGACACGGCCTTGTGCCTCGGAGCTGCCCCGCTTCACCCTGGACCCGTCCACACCGGTGCCTCACGGTTAGACGGAGGGAACTGGGGACCAGTGAACGGTTTGGAGGAGGTTCGACACGTGCGTCTCTGAAAAACTCAGCTGTGAACGCATTCATGATCAAAGCTTTCGGGATAAGTGTAGCTTTTCTTGGCAAGAAGATTACAGGCAGATTAGAAATGGAGGAATTCTACCGAGAAGTCATTACAGAAATCATCCCCCAAAAATTTGTGTAGAAAAGTATGTTTATAATGCAGAGTACATGATACAAACAGCAGTATTTGCTACTTCTTAAATGCAAAATAAATGCTACTCCATAAATATAAAATAAATATGGGAAGATATTGGAAATTTTCACAATATGTGATGTATCATTAATTTTGTTTAATTTTATAACAGACCAGTTTTATATAACTTCCTTCAAAGTGTCCCAGTCGAATGGATTGTTTCTGACCTTGAATATGGAATCATTGCACGGAAATATGGCTTCTTGCGTATCTTCTCTTCTCATAAACCTCCCCCCCCCCCCCCCCCCCCCCACCTCGATTTAAATCCTCTGAGACATTATGTTCAAAAGTTCTGACTTCTTCCAGGTTTTCGGTTTTGCCGGAGCCACGCAGGATGATAATTATGATCTTTAAATGCAGCATCTCCAGCATTTTTAAGATGTGCTGCAGCCACTGATGCTGGCCGGTGATGCTTCGGGGATCCACCGGGGATGGATGGATGGATGGATGGATGAGCTGTGGTGAAGCAAAGACTGTTTAGATGTGAGACACTTTGTCCTTCCCTTCTGCGACAGCGTTAGCTCACTATTTCATGCCTTATCTACCACAGCAGTTATTTTACAGATCAATGTGCTTAGAATCCACAATTGTTAGAATCCACAATCAAGGCCACCCCTGGCCAAATTGGGGCCCTAAGCAGAATTTAATTTTGAAGCCCCCCCCATCACAAAATGACTGTAACACGAAATGCCATTTAGGTTTACAACCTTTATTAGTAGGAACAAATCAAATAAACAACCCCTTTCATCAATGGAACAAGCCCAAAAAAGTCTGATTGATAAGATTGATAAACCTGTGATCGGCAACTGGTCAATTAACCACTCATTTTTCAACAGAGGTGAATGTATATGCAGTTAACAAGACATTAAATAAATGATAATCAGGGCCGCTGGAAATTTTTTTATCTCTAGACAGAATGATCCTTTCTTCTGTCTCCTGATTAGCAGGGTAGCAGCTGGGGTGTTTATGCCAGAAAGTTTTTCTTTTTTATTTCAACAACAGACCCACCTTCACGTGAAGCGCGAGTCTCCTCTTGGTTTGACTTTTTCTTCCTTTTGCTCGCTCCCGTTTCATATTGCCGTTTGGAGGCCACTGATTGGTCAGACGCTGCGTGCTGTCAGATCACTCCTCTCTCTTTTTTTTTCCTCTCCTGCCTTGGGCTCACTTGGTGCTCTACGCGCGTCTCACGGCAGCGATGCGCATCCTTTGCGCGTTTGCAGAGAATGCGTCCCCTTGTGGAAAAAGGGGCCCCCCCATGGATTGTGGGGCCCTACGCACAGCGCGTGTCCTGCATGTAGGGAGGGGTAGCGCTGTCCACAATTGTTAGAATCCACAATGATTGTCTTTTGACTTTCACTTGAATCTGTATTAGACTTATTTTAATTAATTTTGTAGGTGACTAAACACATTACAGTAGTAGTATATAGAGAGCTAGACAATCTCTACATTTAGCAGTGGCCATGTCTTAGAGATGAATGCTTCTAGGATCCAGGTGTCTGCTTCTGGAAGGATATTACTTGTAGGAGTTTATGGTCAGGGACCAAATCTCAGCACAGAACTGGGACATTTGAGTCCTAATGTATGAGGCATCCTTCTCTCTCTGGAAGAGGAACATTTTGCGCATCAAACGCTCCATCAGCGTGAGGGACGAGCATGAGGACCCATCCGTTCATCTGGGAAACTGACTCACCGCTTGTGCTCAGTCCCTGTGCAATTACAGCATGCCGATTGTGCAATGCCCCGACCCTTGGAGAAATCAGCGTAGCTGAAACGCACGTTGTACGCTCCTCTGGTTGTGGTAGATGTCTAAGCGTTCATGACCCCACTGTACAGACACGGACCTGAGCGTATGGAGATGTGGCAGGTAGACGTACAGGGTCACGTATTTCAGAAATTGGTGAGCTTGAGTTGGTTCCACCAGACAAAGACTAACATCAAACGGTCATCTTCAAGTACCTGTGTATAACACCTTCAGCGGCGCTTCCTACTTTTTTTAAGGGGAAACTGAAGCGATGAGCATCTGTTGATTTCGCTCAGATTCTACAAACTCCTGACAGTTGCCTCACGCAGCACAAACAGACCCAGCGCCATGCACAGACCGGAGCTTGCTATGGATCAGAGCCTCGTCTCTTCCTGCCACTGAAATGGCGGTTCCTTTCACTGTTTCTTCAGCTGATGGGGAAGGATAGGAGGAGGACTGAGACGCAAGAAAACTTGGAAGCACACAGCAGCCCACTGGCGTTTATACATTTATTAGTTTCACTCCAGAACGTTCCAAGGATAGCAGTGAGAGAGTAACTATCTTGCCAGCATTATTTCCCTCACAGACAATGTCGTTTGATCTGTGTCCCAGAGTTCTTCTGGGGCAGGAATCTGTGTGTATCTCTGGAGTAAAGGGCTCATTGACTCCGCAGTTGGTCTTTGTGTTGATCTTCCCTCTCTTCGTTTTTGGAGGTTCTTGCTGGACACAGCTGGAGTAAATCCATTAAATCGGGCACAGGCAGTGAGCTCCGTTCTCAGCTTTGTTGCATTATTAATCCCGTCCGCAGCCCTGAGATCCGCCGCGGCTTCCACACACGCATGCGCACCCGTGCAGCCGTGCCCGTGGTTTTAAGGCGAAGCCCCCATGAATCTTTAAGCTAGCCGGCGCCTCAGCGATGGCCGGTGCAGTCGGCGGCCGCGATGTTCTCGCCTCCTGCCCCCCGGCATTCTCCGGCGCGCATAGCAGACAGGCACATTTCAAGGGAGGCCACTGACAGATGAAGGTTGTGTGTTCAGGGCCGTGAGAGAAGGGGAAGAGAGCCTCGCCCATCGCTGACCATCTCGCACCGTGGTGCTTGTTTACCTTGGGTGCGAAAATGACAAGAATTTTCAGACACACGATACAAATATTAAGAGAGCAGTGTGACATTCATACTCAGTGAGATATTCGCTCATCAGCATTCACGGGCTTGACTGCCGTGGAGGGGTTTAGCTGGCTCTGCCTGGTGGATTTCGCTTTGAAGAGGAGAGAAGCAGCAGGAAAGGGGAGGGGTGACCGACTGGATTACTTCTGCCAGAGATGATGTGTTCTGTCATAACCTTGTGCTACCAAAGCTGCAGGTCGCTACATCGCTCAGAAAAAAAAAACAATGCATTTCCCAGTCACTCAGCAGTATTACAACAAATCAATCCATTTTGTAACCGCTTGTCCTGATAGGCTCTGATCTCCCTGCGACCCTTATCGCAGAACCTATGGTCCCAAGGCAGGGAACAACCCAGGATGAGGCGCCAACCCCTTCCAGGGTGCAAACACACAGCTATGGGAAATTTGGGAACTCCGGTTCACATAAGCATGTTTTTGGTTTGGGGGGGGGGGACCAGAGTACCCAGAGAAAACCCCACGATGACACAATGAGAGCAGGAAAAGTTTACAGACATAGAACCATGGTGGAGACTCGAACCCTTGTCCTAGTGGTGTGAGGCAACAGCGTTAGCCACCATGCCGTCTTTGTGACAAATCAATAGCAGAAAAGTCTTATCAGGTGCCTGATTTTATATCAGAGACCGTGAGTGATGGAAAGAAAACGAAGTAGAGGACGGCTTTTGGCGCACTCTCAAAAATTCACTCCCCAAGTGTAGTGGCTGTTTGTGGCCAGCAGGGGGTCTCCAAACCCCTGGGGCCCCTACGAGTGATTTGAGTAGCGGGAAACGTGGCCGCTAGGTGGAAGACAAGAACATGGATTTGGGGCAGAGATTTTGGTGAAGGGTTAGGGTTAAAGACAGGGTGAGAGGTGGACATTATCAGCCGTGGGTCTCCAGCAGATCGTGGTGGATAGGTGCCGGGTAGAGGTGGGAATGTAAAATGAAGCTGTGTAGGTGGGCTGCATGGTGAGGCAGCCTGGGAAGATCTGTGGGGCCGCCGGGGCCCGCTGGGGGCCGCTCACTAACAGATCCTACGCTGTTGTCGGTAAAAGGTTCAAAGTGCAAAGCCTAGAGCTGAAGAGTTCTATGAAATATGAATCAGTCCTGTGTGGAGCTTAAGGGTCACTCATCAAAGGAGTTTCTAGGGGCAGCAAAACAGCCTCTTTTCCGTGGAATAAAGGCTGCCCATCTAAACCCCCGACAGCACGCGGTGACGTAGTCGGCAGTGACGGGGCTTCAAAAAATGTTTACGGACCAGAAGAGTGGCGTCGTGTGGCATTTAATCTGCAGCTTACTGGATAACAAAGTTCAGCAGATGAGGAGCATCGACTCATGTGTATCACTGTATCAGAAGCGCGTCACATGCATGCGAAGCTGTACCTACTTTGCCTGCCCTCTCCGTGCTTTGGAGCAAGGTGCCAAAGGCTGGACAGAGAAGAGAATTTAACTTGAGAAATAGAGCAAAAAATGAGGACGAGATCCCCTTTTAACAATGAAAGAGGGAAAAACTAACTTTAAAAATAGCCCCACAAAGAAACCAATCATGTGCCAAGCCTAGGGACCACGCCAAGCCCGTTTCAGAGAGCAAACCTCCAACCATATCAAACAAAATATCAAACAAAAACAAAAATAATCGCATTCAGCCGGCTGTCATTATGTGTTAATAAATTGCCCCACAATTGCAGATGACCGGTCTACCCCCCCCCCCCCCCCCCGACCCCCCCCAACCACGGGGTTTCTGTGTCTTTAGAGGACAGCTGCACAACCACCTCATCTATGCACTGAGACCTACACAGACACACTCAACCCTCCCCATACACACAACCTTACACACAAAGGCAAGAAATACACAGCCTGACACATACACACACACACACACACACACGCACAAGGCTCCTACGGAAGAACATTTTAAAATGGATTACAGAAAGCACTTCTTTACACAGCGTGTAGTTAGAGTATGGAATAGTCTTCCTGTTAGTGTAGCACAAGCTAAAATCCTTTGAATCAGAGATGGATAAGATTTTAACAACTCTGAGCTATTAGTTAAGTTCTTCCCAATCGAGCTTGATGGGCCGAACGGCCTCCTCTCGTCTGTACATTTCTTATGTTCTTATGTTCTTTACGATAATTTCTGCAGAGCGGGGGTGGGGGAGTGTGGGCGGAGACTCCCTCATGATCATTTTTGCCAGTCCACAAACCCATTGGCCCCCTAGACCCAGTTCTCGCTGATATACTGTATAGACAGCCTCACACACACACACACACACACATACACACACAGACATGTGCACACACACACATACACACACACACGCACACGCACATGCAATGCAGACTATTTCAGCCTCAAAGCAGATATCAAAGCAGGATGTGATGGACTGGTAACCAAATGTACAGTCACTCAAGAGCAAACATAAAAGTAGCTCTAGATTAATGATTCATGTTAAAGATACTGGAGAGGGACCACAGTACAGGCACAGGGGCTGGAGGACTGTACAGTGCGCCTTCAGCTTAACAGAATAACTAACAGTCCACCACCGCCTGCTGAAATATTGATCGCTTCAACCCCTGGCAGACAGCAGGGCCAGCTGGCAGCCATATTTCATTTCACAGGGAATCAAGGGGGAAAAAAAGCAAAATCTAAGTGATACCCAACTGAATTTGTCAACAGCAGAAAAAAAAACACTAAATTTATGTCGTATTCAGTAGAAACAGTTGACAGCGTGTTTAAAAATGTATTCAAGCAATTTGAGTAAATGTGTTTTTTTGCGACCGCTGATTGTTATCTATAATTGATTCTGTCAAGTGTTTGATACGTTTCCTTTCAGGTCCGTCAGGGCAGCTTTAAACAAGCTGACGTCTCTGCGCGATTATATCAAGGTGCTGTAGAGTAAGATTTACTGCGTGTCCATACCAGGGTTGCTAACCTCTCACGCATGCAAGAAATCTCACGCCAAATCTATGTTACTCCGTTATAAACCTAAAATTAGCCACATAAAAAGCACTGGGGCCCTACAGACTATTTCCAAGGTAACGAAACTGTTACATACATGTAAGTGTCTCGGATCGAAAATCTCAGTCCAGGTAGCTGACCAAGCTTGGTAACCTGGCTGTAGTGCAGGTGCACGGATTCTGTTTTGTTTCTAAGTGCAAAGAAGTGAAAAAATCAGCTTACAAACTATAGTATTAATAAGCTGCTAGGAATGTTCTGGCAAGCTGGGCATCACTGCGCAACGAGTGAGGTTCCCTGAGGCGAATACAGATCCTTTGTTGTGCCATTCAGCGGGAAGAGGAGAGTGAGATGAGGTTGAATCTGAAGAAGTTGGAGGGCTGGATGCATCATCAGAGTTTATTCCGTGGCTTTGCCTGTGGTTGGGCTGCACCGGTGGGGTGTGCTCTCTGAGGTTGCATCGGTGGGGTGTGCTTTCTATGTCCGTGTGAAGCCCCGCTTTTGGAATTGTATGAGATGCCACACTTGACCCCTTTGAAGCTCTGTGCGTGACCGAATGTGAGACTCTGTCCTGTGTGAGAATGGCCACATGAGGGGCACCTCTCCGGCAACCCCCCCCCACCCCCACCGGTCCTGTGGGATCAATTGTTTTTAAGAAGGAACATGATCTGGCACTAAACACTCCACTTTGGGTTCTTGACGGCAACAAAAAAAGGATAACTCTAACCATAAATCATTTTTTAACAAAATTATTCCCCCCCCCCCCACTTTAACATAAAGTTTAATCTGTTCTGATGATAATAACCGGAACTTTCCCCAGCTCTCGGCTACAAGCAGGCCTATTTAAATTTAAGCAAATCTTTTCCAGCCTGCCTGTTCAAATCGACTCATTTCTGTATTCACATTCCACTTAAAAATTATATCTTTTAATTTTAATCCTTCTAAATATGATCTAATGCCTTCATATTCATTGACTATAGAGAACACTGAGCGAGTTTAAATATAACCTCATTACATAATGACTATGTACAACATTTAGCCTGCTAACGCACGTATGTCACAAATACACCCTGTACTTGTAAAACCTTAAGGTACAGTCAGAACGCAGAGTCTTTACTATCAAAATAAAACAAAATGATGGAATACTTGAAAGTCAGCAGCGAGATTAATAAAGTCAAGTGGTAGGGCTCTTAAGCAGGTCTCCAGCTGTGCCTTCATTGGTCTTTGCGTCCATAAAACTAATGATGAAACGTCTTCCCAGCTTAGACGCCAATTTACCTTCATCTCTGCCCTTGGCAAGAACTGCGCATGTCGCAGCTTTCAAGAACATCTGAGAGAATCTTGACAGAAGCAGTATTGATTTGGGGAGGAATACCCCGACTGGAGAACAGATTATATGACACGTGTTACTCAACAAGACACAATATTTTTAGTAAAGTTTAGTTGCTAAGCTATATATATATGTCAGTACTGGCACAGGTTATTAAGGGCTGCAGGCGCTAAAGCATTACTATTTATTATGAAAGATGAATTGCGGTCTCATCGCCGTGTTTGAAATCTCACTTTCTCCAAGAGGGTCATTTCGTGACGTTACTGAAGAAGTCGGCCCCTAAATATTACATTTCCGCTACAAACCTTGGCAATTTGTTCTGGTTGCCGTGCAGAAAAGATCGCTGAGGGCGAATAATATTATACGTTTGATGTGATGTTTACCGTCAGTTGTCACGTGTCCTGGATAAGTGGGCACATGCAAAATCTTATATAAAAAATGAAGATATATTTCTTAACACTGCCCGTTCCATACAAATAAATTTAATGCAGGGGCAAACTGGACATTTATAGTAGTGTTATAATTTGTCGCCATAGTAATTTATTGCCCATATTACTTACTGTGACACAAATGCCTCACTGCTTCATGCTTTGATGTGTTAATCATTGTTATTAATTCTTGGCACCTATAACAGACTGACGATATTCGGTCCACAAATATTAATCATGTCAGAAAGCGTTCGTTCCGAGCTAAAATTAAGCCGCCAGCAAACTATGAGTAATAACATCAGATGTTTTCTTCTCCAAGAGCCATAGATGGAACTAGACCTTGAAATTTTATACCAGAGCCAGGGGTAGAGATGTTGAGATGGTGTTGATTGCTCTAGTCAATAAAACAAAACAATCGGATATGGGATTTTCAGAGGGTCAGAGGCACATCGAGCGGCCAGCGTTTCTTCTACCCGAGCTTTTATCTGGCGGTTGTAGGTTTGGGTTTTGGCCAAATTTCTGGTACCTCAATATTCCACCCAAGTAATGAACATTAGTTTTGCTTTGTCTGAAGACGGTTAAAGAGAACAAAAGGAACGTAAACATCGCATTTATACCGAAATGTTTAACAGAAGTCAATATCACCTAGATGGTTCCGATTAATAACAACCCAAAACTCCGAAATTATTGTTCTTGATTTAAGTTCTGATTAATTGTATAAGTGTTTCAAACAATTAGTCTGTTTTATCAATATATGAGGAAATATAAAATTATGCAAAAATATGAGACAAATATTTTAAAATGCTATATTTACCATTGATCTTGATTTTCATTTACATGAGGGCTACAGAACTATTATTAGTACAGTCCTAGGAATTCAAAGAAAATATTTAAACTATGTATCTGGGTAGTAAGTGTTTATTTGCTCAGAGTGACGCACATTTTAACATTATAACATGTAAAATAAACAATAACACAATAAAAACTAATTAAATTAATTATTTTTTTCTGAGAGTGTAGGGTGGTTGACTCAAATGCTGGGGTGACTTTCTTTAACAGACACTTCTGACCAATGAAATTTCTGAACGAGACAAGTAGCAGATTAACTCCTTGGGAGTTGTATGTTTGTAATTAGGCATAAGTGCAGCTAGGCTGAGCTTCCAGTGAAGGCCCCATTACATGCAGAGAGCATTAGGGCAAGAGCTGTGCGGCATCCTTCACACAAAGCAGGAACCCGGTAAGACAACTATTCAAATCAGCAGACAAAATACAACATTAAGAGCATTCAGGGAAGGTACAGTGATGTCGACCACCAGAGGCGTTCCTGGAGCAGATGGGCCTTGAGGTGCTTCTTGGAGGCGGAGAGGAAATCTGGCAACCAGATGTGATTTGGCGGCTCTTTTCACCACTGGGGAGACACTCGTGAGAAACGTCTGAGGCGAGAATTTTCACGTGGTGGAGGAATATAACTGTATATGAGTTTGCCAGCTAAAACCTTGAGTTCCTTTAAATCCAAGCTAGATACATTTTTAAAAGCTCTGAGTTATTAAAGTTCTCCCGAAACGAGCCTGATGGGCCAAATGGCCTCCTCTAGTTTGTAAATTTCTTATGTTCTTATGTTCGAAATGATAATTTCAAATATGAATAACTGAGGGCGTAGGGGGTACAAATAACTGAGGGTGCAGGGGGTACAAATAACTGAGGGCGCAGGGGGTACAAATAACCGAGGGCGCAGGGGGTACAAGTAACTGAGGGCGCAGGAGGTACAAATAACTGAGGGTGCAGGGGGTACAAATAACTGACAGCGCAAGGGGTACAAATAACCGAGGGCGCAGGGGGTACAAGTAACTGAGGGCGCAGGAGGTACAAATAACTGAGGGTGCAGGGGGTACAAATAACTGAGGGCTCAGTTGCCTCACACTTCCAGCGTTGGGGTTTGTATCCTGTCCTCATTCCCCGTGAAGGATTCAAGTTTTCCTTGTGGTCCAAAGATAAAACAGGAGAATTTACATCTCTAAATTGTCTCTTGTGAGTGAGCCTTGGATTGGCATCCCATCCAGGGTATAGCTCTGCTCTATGCTTTATGCTGCCTGGGAAAGACTCCAGGCCCCTCATGATCCTGACAGAGATAAGCAACTGGAAGATGGATGGCTGTTAAAGATCCCCAGTGCAATGTGAAAGGGAAACCGGGTAATTAATGACAGCTACACTTACTCAGCAGCTGTTTCCATGGAAACTGTCTCGCTGCAAAAAAAAAAAAAACATTATTTGTTTAGCAGATGCTGTAGGCCAGAGTGATTTACACAGTTTTTATATGTTTCACAAACACAAACCAGGACAATTTACATGTTATATATTACATTGCTCACAGTGATTTGCTTTGACATATTATACAAATATAAACTGATCAATTTACAGTTTTGTGTGTGTTTTTCCCAAATGACATGCATACATCTCACCCGGGTTATGCAATCCTGAATTTAAAAAGACAAAATCTAGAAAGCTGTTAAATCATAATAGGTGCAGGTCAAAGGTTGCAGAAGAAGAAAAAATTAAACGGTATTCAACTTAGTGTAATTCCCTGCCAAAACACACTCCTGCTGACTGCTGATAGAAGCGATAATTTTCCATCTATGGACGACATCTGTCTGTAGCCATAACGTGCATCTGTTGGATTATGGGAGGAAATTATATTGCGATGTACCGTAATAACACAAGTCAGGTGCAATTTACACAACTGTCTGACCTTGAAAAACAATGCAGAGACGGCCTCACATTGCCACCTAGTGCGTAAACTGTAAAATACAGGATATAATGCGAAAGAACCGTGAAAAATAGGAAGGACTTTTCAGTCTTACTTTCTTAGGTTAATTTGCTTGATAGAAATACGCACCTCACACATTACTAAAATAAGTTCATATTATATCTCAGCCATGCAAAATATACAGTTTCAATGGTCTTCTTCTTCGGTAAAAACTAAACAACGATTTAAACAACCTCGAGGGTGCACACCGCCATCTACTGGCCTGGAGTTTAAGCGGGAAATGGAAAGTAAAATTCGATCAAATTCAAATTCTATAACAAAGCCAAACACCCACAGAAATTTAGAACAGTCAATAGCCCAAAATGAGAGAGTGCTAAATATGAGCACATGCCATTCATTTTGTTTGCTTCCTCCGCCAAAGGGCGGAACTCACGGGCGGTGCATTCCAGAAATTGATTGGTCTACTTTTGTCGTTTGCTTATGACGACATAAGCGAGAGACAATCGTTTTCGATGGTCTAACAACACCCGCCGACAAGGGGATATCTTTCCGCCGCATAATAACCTAATATTCAGAGATTTTGCAACATAAAAATGCAATATTTTTAAAGCTCCAAGTGGCATATATAACAACAGAAATGTAATAATAACCATTTATGTTTTAGTTTCCTAAAATTTGGGGTAAAATTTACATTACCCAACAGCGGTTTGATATTATGCACCGGTTCTCCACTCGTATGGGCGGAAATTGTAGCGGGACTCTTTCCTGTCGATTTGGACGGTAAGTTCCAATGTGACCATCTCTAGCAAAAAATGCTGTAATTTATCCACTGCATTGCATTTGGTAATTTTTCGTGGCGTGTCTACTTTGCGATTGAATCTGTAGCACGTATGTATTTTTCGTTTTTGATATTTGAGCTTCTGTGACTAAGGGATCAATGTTACGTGATCCTCCTGCGAGGCAAGTGGTGCGTGTGCGAGTTGGGGGCGAGGGGGCCCGGACATAACTGGTAGTATTTGCGGGACAGTCTATTGATCGTATGCGTGTGTGTGAATACGGATGCGTCAGTGCTTGTATGGTTGGTCATGAAATAGTTTCTGTTCATTTCGCGAGGACTGATACCGTTCTTGGCACTTGCTTGGAAAGTGCAATGCTGGATGCTTGTCAGCGAGCAGCCCGGGGCTGCTGGCTGCTCTTTGTTAGGCGCCACTGTACGCCTCTGCCAACGCGCTATTATTGCACGCACTTGGGCGACTCCCCTCCCTGCCGTATCATGGCTATTTACTCTGCATTGTAGTACCAGAAAAATGCTGATTTGGTGATTAGTACTTGATCCCGCTGTAAAGTGCTGTTCACTGATCGTTAAGGTTGGCACAAGTTGTTATTTTTGACGTTTCCCAGCAAAAGCAGCTTTCACCTGAAGAATATGTGTAAATGATGGAGCAGCTAGCCTAGTACTTAAGCATCTCCTTTGGCAGCCCAGATGCTGCTGGCTGCAGTAGGAGATGCAGCCTTGTTGAGGTGTCGCTGGGCAAGGTGCATGACCCGAATATCTCTGGTAGTATGTCCAGCTGTAAACACTTCCAAGTTCCTTTGAATGCTGTTGAGAGTTTAAACATATTCGGACAATTGGTATCATTTTAACAGAATGTTCTCTAAGATTAATTGTGTGAAATTGTGTGAAAATGTTTCTTAGTGTCGTTGGCCTCCTTCCTGTGCTCTAGGTTTGTGGAGGACATGAATTCCCTGTGAGGCTGGCCTTCCTGCCACTGTCCCCACATACACTACTGTGAGTCATGGCATTTGCACCGCCTGCGCCCAGCCCCACCGTGGTGGACCAGACCACCCTCATGAAGAAATACTTGCAGTTTGTGGCGGCGCTTACAGACAACAACACACGTGAGGCACTATCCTTGCACCTTTTGTAGATTTCAGATGGTTAATGAACGGTTAAAATAAATGTTTTTGTAGCCAAAGAGAAGCAACAGGATGAGAACACATTGTGCTTTAGTCCAGTGCGAGGTACGTGTATGTGTGTGTGTGTGCACGCGTGCGCATGTGTCCATGCGAGTGTGCGAGAAAGGGATTGTACCTGACAATCTGGGCGCTGAAAGTAAAACTGATAAGATCTGAGTGCTTCTCTGGAAGTCATAGGCATGTCTAGAATGGTCCCTCATTCCCCCTGAATTGCTGAATTGCTCCTGTCCACGCAGCTGATGAAACCAAGCTGAAGATGATGCAGGAGGTCAGCGAGAATTTTGAGGTATACCCCCCCCCACCCCCACCTGTCTTTCTTATGGTGTTTAGATGGTAGAATTGCGAGTTGTAAAGCCTTCATAGAGTTGGTGCTACCTGCGACTTACCCGGTCCTTGCTTGTGCCCAGAACGTGACCTCATCGCCTCAGTACTCCACCTTCCTGGAGCACATCATTCCACGCTTCCTTACATTCCTTCAGGATGGAGAGGTACAGTTCTTGCAGGAGAAGCCGGCTCAGGTGAGTGAGCAGCGCTGGGCTGGAAGGAAACCGTGTTTGCGTGTGTGTGTGTGTGTGTGAGTGTGTGTGTGTGTGTCTCTCACACTTGAGAGTATCCGACCTTCAGCACTTGATGCCGGTGCTGTTTATGTATAACCAGGATTTGAGTCTTTTTCTCCTAACTTCCTCTGCTGCTTCCTGTCTGTGCTGCAGCAACTGAGGAAATTAGTCTTAGAGATCATCCACCGCATCCCCACCAACGAGCACCTGCGGCCGCACACCAAGAACATTCTGTCTGTCATGTTCCGCTTCCTGGAGGTCAGCTGGACTCCGAAGGCGGGGGGCCGGGGGCGGGCCCACCGATGATTAACAGCTGCCTGACCGCGTGTCTCTTCCAACAGATCGAGAATGAAGAGAACGTCCTTATATGTCTGCGTATCATCATTGAGCTGCACAAACAGTTCCGGCCGCCCATCACCCAAGAGGTGAGTAACACTCTGCATTCAGTTTGCTTTCAGTCCCTGATCAGTGTGTTTTTGTAATGACTGTTGTTCACCTGATGTCAGTGAATCACAAGCAAATGTTTAGATGTTTCAGCTAATTGCTGGATATAAATAAGTGCATTTAATATGTTGTATGCTGCCGATGTATTATTTGTGTATAATTTGCATGCAAGGTTTCAGCGTAATATTACTGTAAAAATAACCCGTAATTTACGTTTCCTATAGATTCATCATTTCCTTGACTTTGTGAAGCAGATTTACAAAGACTTGCCCAAAGTGGTGGTAAGTTTGCTCATGTTGAGCGGTCGTGCTTGGGTTGGCAGGGTCATTGTCTTCGGCGGGAGGTCATCCCGGGGGTATTTTGATTGCTGTCATGATGGAAGGTCATTCTGCGATTCTCCGGGTCACAGTTGTGTTGGGGGGTCGTGCTGCAGTCACACGGCATCTCCTGCCCCCCTTGCAGGCACGTTACTTCGAGAACCCGCAGGTGATTGCCGAGAACACGGTTCCCCTGCCGGAGATGGTGGGCATGATCACGTCGGTGGTGGTGAAGACGGCGCCGGAGCGGGAGGACAGTGAGACCCGCACGGTGAGAGAGGACCCCGAGGACCCTCTGTCGGCACACTTTCACCCTGCTCTTTCACCCTTGACACATCCCACTCTCTCTCTTCATCCAGCATACCATCATCCCACGGGGTTCCCTGTCACTCAAGGTGCTGGCAGAGCTGCCCATCATCGTGGTGCTCATGTACCAGGTGAGGTCCTCTCGTCAGTACCCATCTTGGGATCGCAGCCATGGCTTTGCAGGCACTGCCAGCTGCATTATACTCCCGGGAAATTCCACTGCTAGTTGCATTATACTCCCTGGAAATTCCACTGCGAGCTGCATTATACTCCCTGGAAATTCCACTGCCAGCTGCATTACACTCCCTGGAAATTCCACTGCCAGCTGCATTACACTCCCTGGAAATTCCACTGCCAGCTGCTTTATACTCCCTGGAAATTTCACTGCCAGCTGCATTACACTCCCTGGAAATTCCACTGCCAGCTGCATTACACTCCCGGGAAATTCCACTGCCAGCTGCATTATACTCCCTGGAAATTCCACTGCCAGCTGCAATACACTTCCTGGAAATTCCACTGCCAGCTAGCTACATTACACTCCCTGGAAATTCCACTGCCAGCTAGCTACATTACACTCCCTGGAAATTCCACTGCCAGGTAGCTGCATTACACTCTCTGGAAATTCCACTGCCAGGTAGCTGCATTACACTCTCTGGAAATTCCACTGCCAGCTAGCTGCATTACACTCTCTGGAAATTCCACTGCCAGCTAGCTGCATTACACTCTCTGGAAATTCCACTGCCAGCTAGCTGCATTACACTCCCTGGAAATTCCACTGCCAGCTAGCTGCATTACACTCCCTGGAAAGTCCTCAGATTCATTAAGTTAGTTAGTCTCTCCTCATTCCTTATATTACCATCACAGGTTACGCTCCCCACTGCAATGACTGACCACCTTTTCACTTCTCCAGCTGTATAAACTCAACATCCACAACGTTGTCTCCGAGTTCGTCCCCCTGATCATGACCACCATCATGTTGCAGGTGTCTGCACAGGCCAGGTAAGACCCAGGATTTAACTCCCAGGCCTGCACAGTAGGGGCGGGGGGGGTTGGCGTGTGGCTGCGTGGCTTAAGGGTCTTTGCCTGTCTCCAGAAGGTTGTGGGTTTGAATCCCATGGCAGGTACAGTGATTATATCCCTGTTAGGCACTTGAGCAAGGCCCTTACGCCCCAAAAGTACTCATCCTGCTCTCTGACCCCAAGCTTTTCTTTCACCTTTACCTGTCCCTCATTATCATTATATATCATGATGATTAACAATAGTGGTTAGTTGGAAACGGGTTTTATTTGAATTCCTGAGGTTTGTCGTCTTTCCAGGCAGCACAAGCTGTACAATAAGGAACTCTACGCGGACTTCATCGCCGCCCAGATCAAGACCCTGTCCTTCTTGGCCTACATCATCCGCATCTATCAGGTAGCGTCCTGTCTGGCTCTGCCCCTTCCCTTTGCCTCCTCCCGGCCTCTCCAGGCAGCCCTAACCCTTGCATCCTTCCCTTCTCCCCCAAACCAGGACTTGGTGAGCAAGTACTCGCAGCAGATGGTGAAGGGGATGCTGCAGCTGCTTTCAAACTGCCCGTCCGAGACCGCCCACCTGCGCAAGGAGCTGCTGATTGCCGCCAAGCACATCCTGACCACAGACCTGCGCAGTCGTACGTCCACACGCCCGCGGCCCAAGCGTAGTGTTGCGGTCAACGGGCTCCCGCTGTAAATCGAACGCCCTCTCGTGTCTTACAGAGTTCATTCCCTGCATGGATAAGCTGTTTGACGAGTCCATCCTGATTGGCTCTGGTTACACTGCGCGGGAGACTCTGCGGTGAGATGGTCGTGATCTCGCTCCCCCTGGCTGGTGTGGTGTCTAAGCCCTGGGTGTCTGATGCTCCGCACAGAGGATTTGTGTTATTACAGTGTGTGGCTGCAAACTTGGCAAGCGAGTTCTAGCAGGGGAGTGTTTACCTTGTGTAACAGGCCGCATCCTGCCCCTCCTCCAGGCCGCTGGCCTACAGCACGCTGGCTGACCTTGTGCATCACGTCCGGCAAAACCTGCCCCTCGCCGACCTGTCTCTCGCCGTCCAGCTCTTCGCCAAGAATATCGACGACGAGTCGTTGCCTAGCAACATCCAGACCATGTCCTGCAAGCTGCTCCTGAACCTGGTGGACTGCATCCGCTCCAAGAGCGAGCAGGAGAACGGCAACGGTCGTGACATTCTCATGCGCATGCTGGAGGTATGGGGTGGGGGGGGGGGTGTTCACTGTGGATGGTTTGGTGGGGGGGAGGATTTGGGAGTGTGGGTACGGACACCCAGTACTCTTCTGTGCCCCTAGGTGTTCGTGTTGAAGTTCCACACGATCGCCCGTTACCAGCTGGTCACCATCTTTAAGAAGTGTAAGCCCCAGTCAGAGATGGGTGTGGTGGACCCGGGGGTCTTGCCAGGAGTTCCTGCTACCCCCACTGCCAGCACGCCTGCCCTGCCGCCAAGCACGCCCCTTACCCCTGCCACACCAGCCCCAACCCCTGTGGCCTCCCTGGATCGTCCGGGGGAGAAGGAGAAGGAGGACAAGCAGACGTTCCAGGTGTCAGACTGCCGCAGCCTGGTGAAGACGCTGGTGTGTGGCGTGAAGACCATCACGTGGGGTATCACTTCCTGCAAAGCACCGGGAGGTGAGTCCCTTCCCACACAGCCTGTGACACCTTTCCTGTGTAAGGCGTGGGGAGGGGGCGTGACCGAGCTCTGTATGCCCGCCTTGCAGAAGCTCAGTTCATCCCCAACAAGCAGCTACAACCCAAGGAGACCCAGATCTACATCAAGCTGGTGAAGTATGCCATGCAGGCCCTGGACATATACCAGGTAGGACCAGCTGTTGGTTGTACTGCTCCTGCATTCAGGTGACGTTCAGGTTATCAGGGCCTCCTTTGGCATTGGTTGACACACCTCCCCAACCCCCCCCCCCCCCCCCCCGTGTCATTGCAGGTGCAAATTGCGGGAAACGGGCAGACCTACGTCCGCGTGGCCAACTGCCAGACGGTGCGGATGAAGGAGGAGAAGGAGGTCCTGGAGCACTTTGCCGGGGTCTTCACCATGATGAACCCCCTGACCTTCAAAGAGATCTTCCAGACCACGGTGCCCTATATGGTGGAGCGGATCTCCAAAAACTATGCGCTGCAGGTATGCTGCCATGATTAAGTTGGGGAGGAGCAGGAGATGCATGATGTTCTAGGGTTTAGATGAATTATCGTGCTGATCATGAGGTAGTTCTGCTGTGGTTTTTGATCCATGCTTACCTACGTACCCGTCTCCCTGCCCCAGATTGTGGCAAATTCCTTCCTGGCAAACTTGTCGACTTCAGCGCTCTTTGCCACTATCCTGGTGGAGTACCTGCTGGAACGCTTGCCAGAGATGGGCTCCAACGTGGAGCTGTCGAACCTCTACCTCAAACTCTTCAAGCTGGTCTTCGGCTCCGTCTCGCTGTTTGCTGCCGAGAACGAACAGATGCTCAAGGTTGGTTCCCTGCCGTCTGTTCAGTCCCATCGGTGCAGGGGAAGCATTTGGTGAATGTGATCACTGGCGAGCCCAGCAGAGTTTGCTTTTAGTGATGAGCAGGTGTAGCTTTCTAGACATGCCTAGTCCTCTCTCCACTGGTTTAGAGAGGTCAGGGAGGCTACAGGTTACTTTAGAAAAATGTGTGCTTTCACACATACCGTTGGTGTGGATTGGGTCACAGATTATTGATAATTGCAGTTCTTTTCGTAAGTTACTGGTTGGGCCCTTGGTGTCTGTGCAGTCAGATCTCACTGTATAAAGAGGTTTGTAGATGATACCTTCAGGCTGATCTGCTGTTCCGGCAAACTGCGCTGTTAGTCATGTCTTAGCCAGTGGTGTCTTCGGCTGTGCTGTCGTGCAGTTAGCCAGCTGTCTGAGGGGGAGGGGGAGCTGTTAAGCACAAGCACTGAAAGCCAGGCCTGTGTACTTGCACTCTTTGGTGTGACACTCTGCCCTACGGTGCTGCTCTCACACGTTCTGCTGGTGGCATGAGTTCAGGCGTAGACTGTTAGTCTGTCAGCAGTCAGACCTGCCAATACAGTGTGGAATGTGTTTCTCGGCAGTAGAGTTATGAATTGAGCTTTACGATGACTCGCTACTTATGGGTTATTGTAGTTAGATGCAGCTGGTGCTTGAATTTTCATGACCAGCTCGGGGGCTTCAGATATAGAAAATGGCATGTGTTTGGCCCCATCTGCCATGAATGGCTTGAATCTGTTGGTTCTTTGGGGAATCGTTATGACTTAATGTGGTCTTTCTTCTCCAGCCACACCTGCATAAGATTGTCAACAGCTCGATGGAGCTGGCCCAGTCGGCCAAGGAGCCCTACAACTACTTCCTGCTTCTGCGTGCGCTCTTCCGCTCCATTGGGGGTGGCAGCCACGACCTGCTTTACCAGGAGTTCCTGCCTCTCCTGCCTAACCTCCTACAAGGTGAGGGTCACCATCAGTTGGCCTGTATCCCCACAGCTGATTGATAGACCCCTGTCTAGTGCTCAGTATGTGTTTCTGCCTCTCGCAGGACTTAACATGCTGCAGAGTGGCCTGCACAAGCAGCACATGAAGGACCTGTTCGTGGAGCTGTGCTTGACGGTGCCCGTTCGGCTTAGCTCGCTGCTGCCCTACCTGCCCATGCTCATGGACCCTCTAGTGTCGGCACTGAATGGCTCCCAGACCTTGGTCAGCCAGGGCTTGCGTACGTTGGAGCTCTGTGTGGACAATCTGCAGCCCGATTTCCTCTACGATCACATCCAGCCGGTCCGTGCTGAGCTCATGCAGGTACGTAGCCGTGCCGGTATACCTCACCCATGGCTCTGCACTTCACGCTCAGGCCCCTCCGTCTGACTTCCCCGCGTTCCGTCCTGACCAGGCGCTGTGGCGCACTCTGAGGAACCCGGTAGAAAGCATTTCTCACGTGGCGTACCGCGTGCTGGGCAAGTTCGGCGGCAGCAACCGCAAGATGCTGAAGGAGAGCCAGCGGCTGCAGTACGTCGTGACGGAGGTGCCGGGTCCCAGCGTCACTGCCGAGTTTACGGACTGCAAGGCCTCCATCCAGCTCCCCATGGAGAAGGTATGTGCTGCATTTGAGAGAGGGAATACCGTGCAAATGGGTTTAATTCACCACAAATCAAGTGAAAGGGGGAAAATATCTAAACATCTTTTCGGTGTGGCCTACAGGCTATCGAGACAGCCCTAGACTGCCTGAAGAGTGCCAACACAGAGCCCTATTACAGGCGGCAAGCCTGGGAAGTCATCAAGTGTTTTTTGGTTGCCATGACTAGCCTGGAAGACAACAAGCATGCGCTTTACCAGCTACTGGCCCACCCCAAGTAAGGCCGTTGGTTTGGTCGGGCTGAGCCCGTTGGAGTATGTGTCCCTCCGTTGACTTCTTTTTGTAAACCTCCCGTTTCCCCTCCAGCTTCACAGAGAAGTGGATCCCCAATGTGATCATCTCACACCGCTACAAGGCCCAGGACACGCCAGCGCGACGCACGTTCGAGCAGGCGCTGACCGGGGCCTTCATGTCTGCTGTCATCAAGGACCTACGGCCCAGTGCCCTGCCCTTTGTGGCTAGCCTTATCCGGCACTACACCATGGTGGCCGTGGCCCAGCAATGTGGTGAGGACCTGCTGGATGTTAACGGCTTAGTGGCCTTGTTTCAGACGGCTTATATCTTTCGTTCTTTTAATTCTGTGTGTTTTTGCAGGTCCATTCTTGCTCCCGTGCTACCAATCAGGGAGCCAGCCCAGCACGGCCATGTTCCACAGCGAGGAGAATGGATCCAAGGGTATGGACCCACTAGTGCTGATCGATGCCATTGCTATCTGCATGGCCTATGAAGAGAAGGAGCTCTGCAAGATTGGAGAGGTGGCCCTGGCTGTTATTTTTGATGTGGCCAGCATCATCCTGGGATCCAAGGAGCGGGTGAGACTCTGGGCTGGACAGGCACTTTTAGTATCTTCTACCAGAACAGTAAAAGCCAGCCTTTTGATGGTGTCCTACTGCTCTCCCAGGCCTGCCAGCTGCCACTGTTCTCCTACATCGTTGAGCGTCTCTGTGCCTGCTGCTACGAGCAGGCTTGGTATGCGAAGCTGGGCGGCGTGGTGTCCATCAAGTTCCTCATGGAGAGGCTACCACTCATCTGGGTTCTACAGAACCAGCTGACGTTTCTCAAAGCGCTGCTCTTTGTTATGATGGACCTCACTGGCGAGGTGCGAACATGGACCCGGTGCTGTTAGCCGCATGCTAACCAACGCGGCATTGGCCACGCGGCTCAGGTCTGTACTGCTCTCCTGTAGGTGTCGAACGGCGCGGTCGCCATGGCCAAGACCACGCTGGAACAGCTGTTGGTGCGGTGTGCCACGCCCCTGAAGGACGAAGAGCGGAGCGAGGAGCTGCTGGCTGCCCAGGATAAGTCCTTCCATATGGTGGTGCATGACCTGGTGCGTGAGGTGACCTCGCCCAACCCCACGGTCCGCAAGCAGGCCATGCACTCGCTGCAGGTGCTCGCACAGGTCACGGGCAAGAGTGTCACTGTCATCATGGAACCACACAAGGAGGTAGATCCTGCGACAGAAGGTGTTTCTCTGAAGAGGTCTGCTGCTCTCGGGTGGTTTCACAGCTCATTATTGTCCTCTCAGGTACTACAAGACATGGTTCCACCCAAGAAGCATCTTCTGCGTCACCAACCAGCCAACGCCCAGATCGGATTAATGGAGGGAAATACCTTTTGCACCACGCTTCAGCCACGTCTCTTCACCATGGACCTTAACGTCATGGAGCACAAGGTCTTCTACACAGAGGTATGCCTATTTTGAAGATGCGTGTGGTGATTCTATTCGCCGTTCTTTGGGCTGGTGTGGTGCAGGCGGGTATCCATGGTAACGCCTCCCATCTCGTGTCGTCCTGCAGCTGCTGAATCTCTGTGAAGCTGAAGATGCTACCTTGATGAAGCTCGCCTGCTACAAGAGTCTGCCATCTTTGGTGCCGCTGCGCATCGCCGCCCTAAGTGAGTACCGTGTGTAGGCCAGAGAGAGATCACACAGCACTGGGCCGTTACCAATGCCCTGCTCTGCCCAATATCCCTTCCCATTCCAGATGCTCTGGCCGCCTGTAACTACCTACCCCAGTCCAGGGAGAAGATCATTGCTGCTCTCTTCAAAGCACTCAACTCCACCAATGCTGAGCTGCAGGAGGCCGGTGAGGCCTGTATGCGCAAGGTCAGGACCCTACCCAAGCTCCTACCGTCGGTTCTTCTGAGTTCTTTGGATGTTCACCACGAAAGCTTATCCCAGGAGTTTTTCCGCTCTAGGATTTTAAATGTAACAAATGCTGGTTTGAATGACTCCGTGTCCATTTCCGGCAGTTCCTGGAAGGGGCCACCATCGAAGTGGATCAGATCCACACCCATATGCGCCCCCTGCTGATGATGTTGGGGGACTACCGCAGCCTGACCCTCAACGTGGTCAACCGCCTCACGTCCGTAACACGCCTCTTCCCCAACTCCTTCAATGACAAGTTCTGTGACCAGATGATGGTGAGTGCCTGGCTGTTCAGCAGTCATGGAAGTTGGTGATTAGGTCAACGTTGGATTAGAAAAGCAGAAATTTGAAATACATCATCAGTGACGCAGACATTTTCGTGGACTCTAAAATCCCCCCCGCAACTGTAATTTCATGGGCAAGACTCTTCTGTGGTGTTAGAACGCTCTACATCAACTTCTGCTCTTTAGCTGAAATCCCATTGTCATGTTTTGGGGCCACCTGGCCTGTTAACCGCTCCTATGTTTCGTTCGCAGCAACACCTGCGGAAGTGGATGGAGGTGGTGGTGATCACACACAAGGGCGGCCAGCGCAGCGACGGCAGTGTGAGTGGCGCCGGCTGCATGTCCGGGTCTTTGGTGATGGTGGGGTGGTAGATGAACCTGGGAAGATCATTATTCTCACATGACCACTTGACCGGTCATGCATTTGCTTGTTGCAATGGTGGCGGGTCTCTCTTCTGCCATGCGCCGGCTGCCATGCTAAGTGTGGCGGACTAGCATTAGTACGTGAGGGCCATCTGGAGAACGTGGCGGGCAATGGACAATCGGCTGCCTATTTGGGATCGTTTCTGACTTTCTGATGGTGACCTGAATGGACCACTGCAGGTGGAGGCTTTGTGTGTCGGGCATACTGTCGGCTCCAATTCCCCTCGGACCCGACGGTACGGCGGGGGAACCTGCTACCGCTGTGCAGAGGGACGTTCTTTCACCAACTCACATCTGCACAGCCGCTTGTGAGATTTCAGGCCTGCTGCTGGGGGGTGCCGCTTATTTGCCCTCTGTGACCATGTTTCTATCGCCCTTTGGAGGAAAGGGTGCAAACCTTTCTGGCAGATTTTTAATTCTGGGATGTTTGGTGTGCGGTCGGTTGTGATTCCTCGTGGCTGAGAGTGGTCACGCTGGTTCAAACGTGCTGATCACTTTTGTTTTCCCGTTCTGGCGCAGCCGGCCACGGACAGCCTCGAGGTGAGACCTGTTCACGGTCACCTTCCGTACGCCGGTCTGGGAACTGTCGTCATGCTGGTGGTGTGCTGTGTGTTTGCATGTGCACGTGTGTGTGTGTGTGCGTGTACGTGCGTGTGGGCGTGGTTCTTCCCGTACCTGGTGTGTCTGATGTGCTCTCCCTGTCTCGTTGGTCGTAACGGCGCTGTTGGCCACTTTATCTGCTTCTGCTGTGGTAGCGATTTCATCACGTTGGCAGTTTCTGGTACGTCGGCTGTTCTTGGTGTCAGGATGTCAGCTGGTCTTCCATAATTCAGATGCAAGTGGCCTTGTTCACTGATTGCAACTGGAAGCCCTTATAAGTGGAGAAATTTTTATCATCTTGTCATCTCAGCCCTGTAAGACGCCCATGGGTGGCAAGTTGAGGTTGCGTCGAATCCTTGGTTCTCCTCCTCATGTACAGTATGAGGGTGGGGGTATGTGAACTGAAAATAAAAACTTGCAGAGATCTCTCCAGTGCTAGAGAACTGAATTTTAGGAGTCGATTCCTAATTGTGTATGTGGATGTGCTTTCTGATGGATTGGTGATTGGCAGGTATTCATTCCTGGCTTATTTTGCAGGAGATGAAGATATGTTCAGCCATCATCAACCTTTTCCACCTCATTCCGGCCGCACCCCAAACCCTGGTGAAACCCCTACTGGAGGTGGTGATGAAGACGGAGCGAGCTATGCTCATTGAGGTAACTGCCCTGCCTGCAGGGGGCGCTGCGGTTTTGGGCTGATTTCAATGTCTTCAGTGTATTGTGTTGTCAGTTTTTTGTTTTGTTCCTGGGGTTGACTCTTCTGTGTGCTGCCACCCCCCCAGGCTGGAAGCCCTTTCAGAGAGCCCCTGATTCGGTTCCTAACACGTCATCCATCTCAGACGGTGGAGCTGTTTATGATGGAGGCCACCCTCAATGACCCCCAGTGGAGCCGCATGTTCATGGTGAGTACGGCCATGTCCACCCACTTTTTTACTTCCCATCAGTTCCTCGTCCGCTTGTCTTGAAACTCGAGTCTCCTTGCAGAGTTTCTTGAAACACAAAGATGCCAAACCGCTACGGGATGTTCTGGCTTCGAACCCGAGCCGCTTCTTGCCTCTGCTGGTCCCCGCCGGGCCGACTGCCACGGTCCGGCCCGGCTCCCCATCCACCAGCACCGCCCGGCTGGACCTTCAGTTCCAAGCCATTAAGGTGAGTCATGAAGATCTTCACTGAGACACACACATGCGCAGAGGCCTTCAAAAGCTCCTCTGCCGACGCAAGTGCGTGGTTTGCTCTCTGCAGATCATCAGCATCATCGTGAAGCACGACGAATCCTGGCTGGCGGGGCAGCACTCTCTGGTTGGGCAGCTCCGGCGCGTTTGGGTCAGCGACGCGTTCCAAGAACGTCACCACAAGGACAACATGGCCGCCACCAACTGGAAGGAGCCCAAGCTGCTTGCTTACTGCCTGCTCAGCTACTGCAAGTACGACTCTTGCGCCAAACACCCAAATTAATTCCCTCTCTCAACGTGCATGTACACGAGTGCTTACCAAACTCTCCCTTCTCTCCGCTCACGTCAGACGAAACTACACCGAGATTGAGCTGCTGTTCCAGCTGTTGCGGGCGTTCACCGGACGCTTCCTGTGCAACATGACCTTCTTGAAGGAATACATGGAGGAGGAGATCCCGAAAAACTACAGCATCACCCACAAGAGGGCGCTCTTTTTCCGCTTCGTCGAAATGAACGACCCGCACTTTGGTGACGAGCTGAAGGCCAAGGTGAGCTGCGGCTCCGCGGCTCGTGAATCTCTCTCCCTCCTGCTGTAATTATATATAAACTTGTTCTACTTACTGAATTATGCGTCTCGTCCAACCCATCCCCCACCAAGGTTCTGCAACACATACTCAACCCAGCATTCCTGTACAGCTTTGAGAAGGGGGAGGGAGAACAATTGCTTGGCCCCCCGAACCCAGAGGGTGACAACCCAGAGAGCATCACCAGCGTCTTCATCACTAAGGTAATGACCAGCCTGGGGGGGTTGAGTGTATACAAGGGTAGCACAGTCTGGGGTCCTTCCTGGATGGGATGCCAATCCATCACAGGGCACAAACATGCGTGTACTTACACTTCAGGAGTTACTTAGAGCAGTGTTTCTCAAACTGGTCCTCAGGACCTCCAGACGGGCCATGTTTTTGCTCCTGGGAGGAAGCAAAAACACGGACCGTCTGAGGGTCTCAGAGGACCAGGTTGGGAAACACTGCTTTTGGACTGTTGGAGGAAATCTTTGCAAGACGGCAACCAACCTTGCAGGTGCTTTAACTTTCGCTGTAGTTTTTTTTTGGTGGGGGGGCTGACCTGTAATGGCCATATATCCAGGTGCTGACCTCTACCCATCACAGGTGCTGGACCCAGAGAAGCAGGCAGACCTGCTGGACTCGCTCCGCATCTACCTGCTGCAGTTCGCCACGCTGCTGGTGGAGCACGCGCCACACCACATCCACGACAACAACAAGAGTCGCAACAGCAAGCTGCGGCGCCTCATGACCTTCGCCTGGCCCTGCCTGCTCTCCAAAGCCTGCGTGGACCCGGCCTGCAAGTACAGCGGCCACCTGCTGCTGGCGCACATCATCGCCAAGTTCGCCATCCACAAGAAGATCGTGCTGCAGGTCTTCCACAGCCTGCTGAAGGCCCACACCATGGAGGCGCGGGTGGTGGTCCGGCAGGCCATGGCCATCCTGACGCCAGCGGTCCCTGCCCGCATGGAGGACGGCCACCAGATGCTGACGCACTGGACGCGCAAGATCATCGTGGAGGAGGGGCACACGGTGCCGCAGCTGGTGCACATCCTGCACCTCATCGTGCAGCATTTCAGGGTGGGTGGCCGGTGTGGCGAAACAGCCCCCCTCCCAGACTAATTATCACCCCTGTACAGGTGTACTGTGATGTTAGACTAACAGAGTGAGCTTTTCTCTCTCTCTGCAGGTGTACTACCCTGTCAGGCACCACCTGGTTCAGCACATGATTAGCGCCATGCAGAGACTGGGCTTCACGCCCAGCGTGACCATCGAGCAGCGGAAGCTGGCTGTGGACCTGGCTGAAGTCATCATCAAGTGGGAGCTGCAGAGGATCAAGGACCAGCAGGTTGGGGCCGAGTGCAGCCTACTGACGGTTCAGACGGGCAATAGGGCTGTTAAGCATTAATTATGGGCTCTTTCCAGTTTAATAAACAGTAGTTGATTACCCAGGTGGTTCAGTAGATGCCCAAGTTTGAGATGTGCTCCATATGCTTGGCAGTTGGAATCTGATGGTGACACGGGGGCCAGCGGTGAGGGGACCAGTGTGGCATCTGGGAGTGTCAAAAGGGGACTCTCTGTGGATTCAGGCCAGGATGTGAAGAGGTTCCGCACCGCCGCAGGGACCGCGGTTGGCACGGTAACAGCCCCTCCCCTTTTTGAGTTCTCGTCACCATAATTCGGTGCCACTTGACCATTGGGCTCCCTTTTGCCAAGTGGCACTCGTAGCGCCACGTAGCGGGTTTTCCCAGTTCGCGTTCTCCAACTACGGCTCCCTGGCTGTTCCGGCAGGTGTTTGGGCGAAGTCAGTCCACAACGGGGGCGGAGGCCTTGCTCGCCAAGCCTGTGGAGAAGCAGCATACAGACACCGTGGTCGGCTTCCTCATCCGTATCGCTAGCCAGGTAACACGCGTCAAGAAGCAGGGAAGGCATTGAACTGGTGGTCTCACTTCTGCTGGGGGTTTCCCTCTGCTGGGTGTGACACGGATGGGGTTTCCCCGCAGGTGAATGACAGCACGGGCACAGCGGGGTCCCCCGGGGAACTCCTGTCCCGCCGCTGCGTGAGCCTGATGAAGACCGCCCTCCGACCCGACATGTGGGCACGAGCTGAGCTCAAGCTGCAGTGGTTCGATAAGCTGCTGATGACTGTGGTGAGTGTTGGGTCGATACCCCTGGCTGTTGGGTGTTGGGGGGGGGGGGGTAACTTTGGAAGGGTGTGCTGGGGACAAAATTCATCACTAACGGTCTGCTCCAGACTTGTGTTGGAGAGAAGGCTTCAGTCTTGGAGGATGATTTTCTCTGTTTAAGAAGCTGGGTATGTTTTATTGATAAATTATACTGTTTCGTACATCTAAGAAGAATCCAGGAAGCCTTGTCTGAGGTGATCCTTTCTGCTGGCTGAGGCTTTTCTCTCTGGTCCTCCAGGAACAGCCCGCTCAGGCTAACTACGCCAACATCTGCACGGGGCTAGAGATCCTCAGCTTCCTTCTGACGGTCCTGCAGTCCCAGGCCATCCTGGCCCACTTCAAGCCCCTGCAGCGAGGCATCGCCGCCTGCATGACCTGCGGCAACACCAAAGTGCTGCGTGCCGTGCACACGCTGCTATCCCGGCTCATGAGCATCTTCCCCACTGAGCCCAGTGAGTCACGGGGCCCTAGTGGCCAAGCCAGGGATGACCACAAGTCTGGGTGTCTTTGAGTCTTGGCTATGTCGTCATGACGACAGCTGGTGTTATCTCCTGGAGCTTTAATCACTGTTTACTTGCTTCTCTCTTATCCTAACCCTAACCTCTGCAGGCTCATCCACCGTTGCCTCCAAGTACGAGGAATTGGAGTGCCTGTATGCCGCCGTTGGGAAGGTCATTTATGAGGGCCTCACCAACTATGAGAAGGCCACCAATGCTAATCCCACACAGCTCTTTGGTAAGTGTTGCGCCTTACCTTGCCCTCTGACTGTGCTCACATCCTAGGTAAATTAGAGTATCTTTTTTTAAGAAATTTTACAGAATTATACTTTGGCCTTGTTCTTTGCACATGCAAACTCATCGCTGTATCTTTCCGCCTTCCAGGAACGCTGATGATTTTGAAGTCGGCCTGTAGCTACAACTCCAGCTACATTGACCGGCTCATCTCTGTGTTCATGCGCTCCTTGCAGAAGATGGTGAGGGAGCATCTGAACCCGCAGCCCAGTACTGGGGCTACAGAGACAACCACAGGTTGGTCCTGATGCCTGGCCCAGATCTGATCGAGTAGTTTGAGAAGTGCTTCATGTATGTGTGTCTCTCTTCTTTACAGTGACTAGTGAACTAGTGATATTAAGTCTGGACCTGGTCAAGACGCGGCTCTCCGTCATGAGTCTGGAAATGAGGAAGAATTTCATCCAGGTCATCCTCACATCGCTCATTGAGAAGTCTACTGACGCTAAGATCCTGCGGGCAGTGGTGAAGATTGTGGAGGAATGGGTGAAGAACACTTCTCCCATGGGCAACCAGGTGAACTGCTCGGTCATTATCTGCTGTATCCCTTTGCCTGGCTCACTTACTCAGGGGCTTGGCCCATCTCAAAGCTGGAAAAATGCCACCCAAACCAAAAAAAATTTTCTTAAGTACGGTGAAAGGAAGTCTTACATCTAAACACCTCCCTCGCCCCTGCAGAGAATCCTGTGGTCCAGCCTGCATCTTGAACCTGACGGAGAACATGCATGACTTGTACGGCTCCCCAATGTCCCCTGATTGGCCTCTAAATCTTCTCCATCTCTCTCCCCAGGTACCTAATCCACGAGAGAAGTCCATCCTACTGGTGAAAATGATGACCTACATTGAAAAGCGCTTTTCAGACGACCTTGAGTTAAACGCACAGTTTCTGGACCTCGTTAACTATGTCTACAGGTACTTCTCTTGCAAGATCTTCCACTTACCATTTTCTTAAATTCAACTGAGCAATCAATTATACTGAAGTGACTAGGATTATGACCTGATAAATGCACAAGGCGTATTTGAATGTCATGGATGGCGTAACTTCACTGTATAATTGGGGTATAGGGATCTGTCATTCAAGCTTTGAAAATCAACATTCATATTTGCGATATTTCTAAGAGATGACAGCCTCTCAGGAAGTGACATCACATCCAAGTTGGAGCCGGCGTTCCTCTCTGGCTTGCGCTGTGCTCAGCCACACATCCGCGCCAAGTTCTTCGAGGTCTTCGACAGCTCCATGAAACGGCGTGTCTACGAGCGGCTCCTCTACATCTGCTGCTCCCAGAACTGGGAAGCGATGGGCAGCCATTTCTGGATCAAGCAGTGCATCGAGGTAGGATCAAGAGGGCCAGTGCATGGTTCTTGCGGACTGAGTGCATTGGGGGGTGTTTTTCATAGAGTCTTGTGCTTCCAGCTCCTCTTGGCGGTGTGCGAGCATAGCAGCACTATCAGTACAAGCTGCCAGGGAGCCATGCTTCCCGCCATCACCAACGTCATCAACCTGGCCGACAGCCATGACCGTGCCGCCTTCGCCATGGCAACACACATCAAGCAGGAGCCGCGCGAGAGGGAGAACAGTGAGACTAAGGAGGAGGTGAGGGTCCTGCCTGGGAATTGCTAAATACGCTGCTCCTACATGAGCTGTTTTATTTTGCGGCCTTGCGAAAGGTCTCTTAGCAAATCGTGCTGGGTTTTGCCTTCCGTAGGATGTAGAGATTGATATCGAGCTTGCTCCCGGAGACCAGACCAGCACCCCTAAAACTAAGGAGCAGGCTGAAAGGGATGCAGGGAACCAGCTGCACATGCTTACTAACCGGCATGACAAGTTCCTGGATTCCCTCAGGGAGGTGAAGGTAATGTCAACCCTGCTGGTGTTCAGCTCATGCCCTTAACCCAAGCCTGTTTTAGATCGGTTTGATCCTAGTTGGTGGCCTCTTCTCCAGAGTAGAACCATGTCTCCGGTAGGACTCCATTCTCAGTGTAATGAGTCATGACTGATGGTTCTTATGTCTTTCCTGTATGACATCTTGATGGGATCTGGCTCAGAGAATGGGTTAAATGTACCGGAAATCAGGTCTTAAATGCGTGATTGTTTTTAAGCTCCATTGATACTCCATCAGCAGGACGGCTGTGGCTGAATGATTTCCTTGTTCTGCTGACAGACTGGCGCCCTCCTCAATGCCCTCGTCCAGCTCTGCCACATATCCACGCCTCTGGCTGAGAAGACCTGGGTGCAACTCTTCCCGAGGCTCTGGAAGATCCTGTCGGACCGTCAACAGCACGTGAGCATCACTGCTCGAATGGCCTAAAACCGGAGGGAGGAGTAACTGGGGTACATGCTGATGGGCGTGTAAATGTCGCTTCAGGCTCTGGCGGGAGAGATCAGCCCCTTCCTGTGTAGTGGGAGCCACCAAGTGCAGCGGGACTGCCAGCCCAGCGCACTCAGCTGCTTCGTGGAGGCCATGTCCCAGTGCGTGCCGCCCATTCCCATACGGCCCTGTGTGCTCAAGTACCTGGGCAAAACGCACAACCTGTGGCTACGCTCTACTCTGATGCTGGAGCAGCAGGCCTTTGAGAAGGGGCTCAGCCTGCATGCCAAGCCCAAGCACAGCAGCGACTTCTACGAGCAAGAGAGCATCACGCCTCCCCAGCAGGTATAGAGATTTGGGGCCGACTGGGCTACGTTACACGCAGATGCACATTCGAGCTGTCCCTGACTCTGTGGCTGGCTTTGCAGGAGATTCTGGATTCCCTGGCAGAGCTGTACTCCCTGCTGCAGGAGGAAGACATGTGGGCCGGACTGTGGCAGAAACGCTGCAAGTTCCCCGAGACGAGCACCGCCATTGCCTACGAACAACATGGTTTCTTTGAGCAGGTAAGCGTGGAACATGCCTGGGGTTATGATGTACTGTTAGGTGCCTCCTGCAGTGTTAGTATATAGCAGAGTTTCCCAATCCGGTCCTTGGGGACCCACAGGTGGTCCATGGTTTTGCTCCCTCTGATCCCCCTGCCAGACAGTCCACATTTTAGGTCCCCACCCAGGGACCGAAAACGTGGACTGTCTGTGAATCTCCGACGACTGGATTGGGGAAACACTGATCTGTAGTGTTTGCTATAGTGTCAGGGTTAGTTTGGGAGTCATATAGGGTCGTCGTTGGAGTTAATGGCACTTTAAACTGAACTTCCAGGCCCAGGAGACGTACGAAAAGGCCATGGAGAAGGCGCGCAAGGAGCACGAGAGGAACAACGCCCCCCCGGCTGTCTTACCCGAGTACCAGTTGTGGGAGGACCACTGGATACGGTAAGGGAGATGTTCTTGCTTTTACCGTAAAATGTGCTCCTTACGGCAACCTTCATATTACCGTACTCTTACCTTACCGTGGCTCTGCTCTCCAGCTGCTCTAAGGAACTGAACCAGTGGGAGGCGCTGACTGAGTATGGCCAGAGCAAAGGCCACAATAACCCCTATCTGGTACTTGAGTGTGCCTGGCGAGTTTCTAACTGGGCAGCCATGAAGGAGGCTTTGGGTCAGGTGTGTACATGCCCCCCCTCTCCTCATCGTATTGGTGTCTTACTTTATCTGAAGGCCAGAACCCTTAATTCCAGGGTGTCATGCCTCAGTGTGCAATTAGATGTTTAGTCTGGTCTCCACAGGTTGAACTGAGCTGCCCCAAAGAGATGGCCTGGAAGGTAAACATGCATCGCGGCTACTTGGCCATCTGCCATCCAGAGGAGCAGCAGCTGAACTTCATTGAGCGGCTGGTGGACATGGCCAGCAGCCTGGCCATCCGCGAGTGGAGACGCCTGCCCCACATCGTGTCCCATGTCCACACACCCCTGCTGCAGGTGAGTCCCCCGACCAACCTCCGGCCTCCCACGTCCTGGGGCACTAGCAGAAAGGCTTTTCTGAAGTTATCTAATCTTGTTTTTTTGTACCCTTAGGCTGCTCAGCAGATCATTGAGCTGCAAGAGGCCGCTCAGATCAATGCGGGTCTGCAGCCGCCTAACCTCGGCCGGAACACCAGCTTGCACGACATGAAGACTGTGGTGAAAACGTGGAGGAACCGGCTGCCCATCGTTTCTGATGATCTGTCGCACTGGAGCAGCATCTTCATGTGGAGGCAGCATCACTACCAGGGTGAGTGGTTCTACTCCATGTGGCTATCTGTACTGTCTCCTCTCTCCATCCAGGCCTTTCCAAAGTTCAGCTGTATTGTAGAACCAATGACTCTTTAGTGGAATGCTGCCATTCTCAGTACTTTTGGACAAAAAACTCGTTACGTGAGGATTCTCCCCATGGTTCTTCCTACTACAGCTATCGTGACCGCCTATGAGAGCAGCACTCAGCACGACCCCAGCTCCAACAACGCCATGCTTGGCGTCCACGCATCCGCCTCTGCCATCATCCAGTACGGCAAGATCGCCCGTAAGCAGGGGCTGGTGAACGTGGCGCTGGACATCCTAAGCCGCATCCACACCATCCCCACCGTGCCCATCGTCGACTGCTTCCAGAAGATCCGTCAGCAGGTCAAGTGCTACCTGCAGCTGGCGGGCATAATGGGCAAGAACGAGTGCATGCAGGTGAGGTGGCAGGAGATTGCCTTCAGCTCCAGGCAGGCTCCTCTGCGTCTTGGTCACTATGAATGATGAGGATAGAGGTCCCTGCTGAGGATGGTGTTACAACATTGGTCGAATTCAGTCTTTGTGAGTACGAGTAACCTGTTCCTCCCTCTGCCAGGGCCTGGAGGTCATTGAGTCAACCAACCTCAAGTATTTCACGAAAGAGATGACAGCTGAGTTCTACGCTCTCAAGGGGATGTTCCTGGCTCAGGTCAACAAGTATGTTCAGTTCCATTTACTGGTGCCACTTATCTTATGAGTTGAGCAGCATAGTAACAATCTAGTAAACAAATGATAGTTTTAAGTAGGCATGTCCACAAGTGTAGTTCTGTTTTTTATTTAAATATATCTTATGGTTTAATGAATCTTCATCTTGACACTTTGTGTCGTTTTAATTGCTTGACGGATAAGTACTCTTGGTATTACAGGATGAACGCAGAATGTTTTTATCTCTGGAAGATGTAACTGGTGTTTTCAGACTGACGCCTCAGCCCATCCTCAGCATTAAGCACTTATGGTGGGTCTTGACGCTGCAGGTCAGAAGAGGCCAACAAGTCCTTCTCAGCTGCGGTGCAGATGCATGATGTGCTGGTGAAGGCGTGGGCCATGTGGGGGGACTACCTCGAGAACATCTTCGTCAAAGACCGGCAGCTGCACCTGGGTGTGTCGGCGATCACCTGCTACCTGCATGCCTGCAGGCACCAGAATGAGAGCAAGTCCCGCAAGTACCTGGCCAAGGTGAGCGTCACATTTTTGTCGTTGGTTTGCGCTTTTTCAACTTTGCATAGCGGCACAGTTGTTGCACGGTAGTTTATCATTCCCACTGTCTTTTGCCACTGTACTCACCCCCTTGGTAAACTTCTCTTTGTTTTTCCCTGCCAGTAAATAACCAAGCTGGCCTTAGAATGAGTGTTTCTTTGGGGCTTCCAGGTGCTGTGGCTGTTGAGTTTTGATGATAAGAACACGTTGGCTGATGCTGTAGAGAAGTACTGCATCGGTGTCCCACCCATCCAGTGGCTGGCCTGGATCCCACAGCTGCTCACCTGCTTGGTGGGCTCTGAAGGCAAGCCACTGCTGAACCTCATCAGCCAGGTGTGTGTCCCCGTAGCCCTGTGTGTGTACTTGGTGCACTCTTGTTATCCTTGGTGCACTCTTGTTATCCTTGGTGCACTCTTGTTATCCTTGGTGCACTCTTGTTATCCTTGGTGCTCACTATTTTTGTGCGCCTTTTTCGCAAGGTGGGCCGCATGTATCCCCAAGCGGTTTACTTCCCCATCCGAACCCTGTACCTGACGCTCAAGATCGAGCAACGAGAGCGTTACAAGAGTGGTAAGTACGGACCTTCTATCCCACGGTTCCCCAATTCCAGACCTGGAGGGCCAGTCTGCAACACAGTTCAGATTTCCCTGCTCAAACATGCCTTATTCAGCTCCCCAGCTGGGAAATCTGCAAACTGTCTCGCAGACTGGCCCTCTAGGTCTGGAACTGGGGAACCTTTCCCTATAGTCTACTTCTGTCTTGATGCTTCAAGGCTAAAAACTAATCTGTAGTTCTGTCATTGCGTGGTGCTTCGATCGGATCGGCTTGCGTGCTTAAATTGAGGCTTGCATTGACCCTTATGTCTCGGCAGACTCTGGCCAGCAGCAGCCCAGCTCTGCAGGAGCTCCAGCCCACTCTGCCCCGGACCCGGGACCGATACGCGCGACGGCCCCCATGTGGCGCTGTAGCCGCATCATGCACATGCAGAGGGAGCTGCACCCCACACTGTTGTCCTCACTTGAAGGAATCGTGGACCAGATGGTCTGGTTCCGGGAAAACTGGCACGAGGAGGCAAGTTCAGCCAGCTAACTTTAACCATATGCCCAGTCTTCTGCTCTTCCTTAGCGATGAATATCCTCCCTTTGTGCCCAAAAATTTGTCTCTACCCAACTTACCGTGTGTTGAAGTGCTCCCTGTCTCTGAGATCCATATACTGGTTTCCTTTGTAGCTAACGGTCACGTTCTCTGGCAGGTCCTGAGGCAGCTGCAGCAGGGTCTGGCCAAGTGCTACTCCGTGGCTTTTGAGAAGAGCGGAGCCGTGTCCGACGCCAAGATCACTCCCCACACTCTGAACTTTGTGAAGAAGCTCGTGAGCACCTTTGGAGTGGGTTTGGAGAATGTGTCCAACGTCTCCACCATGTTCAGCAGCGCTGCTTCCGAGTCACTGGCTCGCCGGGCCCAGGCCACCGCACAGGACCCCGTCTTCCAGAAGATGAAGGGGCAGTTCACCACAGGTGAGAATGTGGGGTCAAGTGTTCCACCTCTGCGTCGAAAAGCGATGCTAGTGCATGGATGCTTATGTGGCCTATTAGACTGGTTGATGATATGTAGATGTGCTTTAAAAACTCTACTAATCTCCATAACTTGGTGCTATAACCAGCTTATCTCCTCAGCTGTCACTTAGGGCAGTAAAGGAGAAAATGGACAAATGCAAAAAAACAAAAATTGACTGCTGAAGGTGGACAGTTCGTCCTGACGCTGTAATGACATGGGCTCTGGAATCATAAATATACCAGGAAGTGAAGGCATCATTGGGGAAAGGTGTTTGGTTTATTTATGGGCTTGACTTGACATAACAATGATGAAGGCACAAAGATGGATAGACACACGACCTTGCTAATACCCATAACAAATGTGTAACAGCATGTGTGTGGCACAGACTGGTGGGGCTACAGGTGGAATCTGTTCTGTCCTTATGGAATTTCCTTAAAGGCATCAGGACAAGAAAGAAAAATGTTTTGTTTGGTCTTATGAAACGTCATAGGAGACGTTTATCTCCTCGCAAAACCTAGTCAAGTCCAGAATGTGCTTGAACTTTTGTGTTTTTTCAATGGCTTAAGGCAAGTTAATTCACCCTGTGACCCCCCCCCCCTTCGTTTTTTTTTTTTTTTATATATATACGCCATTAGACTTTGACTTCAGCGTGCCGGGGTCCATGAAGCTGCACAATCTCATCTCAAAGCTGAAGAAATGGATCAAGATTCTGGAAGCCAAGACCAAGCAGTTGCCAAAATTCTTCCTGATTGAGGAGAAGTGTCGCTTCCTCAGCAACTTCTCTGCCCAGACGGCCGAGGTGGAGATTCCTGGAGAGTTCCTCATGCCCAAACCCACCCATTACTACATCAGGATTGCAAGGTGTGGATTTCCGTGCAAATAGGCATGACTTATCTCCCCAAATGAACACAAATTCTGTAACAAACATTGACGGTAACTGCTTAGGAAGAGCTTAGCTTGGATCCTCAGACTATTAACTGCTGGACAGGTTCATGCCGCGGGTGGAGATCGTCCAGAAGCACAACACGGCGGCCCGGCGGCTCTACATCCGCGGCCACAACGGGAAGATCTACCCATACCTGGTGATGAACGACGCGTGTCTGACGGAGTCACGGCGAGAGGAGCGGGTGCTACAGCTGCTCAGGCTCCTTAATCCCTGTCTGGAGAAAAGGAAGGAGACCACCAAGCGCCATCTCTTCTTCTCAGGTGGGCCTTCATCGTCTTTTCTGCTGTTTGAATCTGAATTTGGCTCCTGTTGGGAAACCGCAGCGACTGGTTGGTGCCGAGTCGATTTGACAGGTGATTTGACCAGTATCTGCGTCTTTTCAGTGCCCAGGGTGGTGGCGGTGTCCCCTCAGATGCGGCTGGTGCAAGATAACCCCTCGTCGCTGTCCCTGGTGGAGATCTACAAGCAGCGTTGTGCTAAGAAGGGCATCGAACATGACAACCCGGTCTCCCGTTACTACGACCGCCTGGCGACCGTACAGGCCCGTGGGACCCAGGCAAGCCACCAGGTATGGGGAGCACGCTCTTTCCCGTATGGGCTCTCTCAGACTCCGACCAAGTTTAGCAGTGGCCATCGCATTCAGGCTTAACGTGTGCATTTGAATGCAGGTTCTGAGGGACATCCTGAAGGAGGTACAGGGGAACATGGTCCCGCGTAGCATGCTTCGCGAGTGGGCCCTGCACACCTTCCCAAATGCTACGGACTACTGGACCTTCCGCAAGATGTTCACCATCCAGCTGGCGCTTATCGGCCTCGCCGAGTTCGTGCTGCACTTAAACCGACTCAATCCTGAGATGCTGCAGATTGGGCAGGTAACGGTAATAACTAGATACTCTGAGCTGTGTAACAAGACGACGAAGGCCTCGCTAGAAAATGATCCCTCAAAAGGGCAGGATGTCTCAGAAGTGTTTTGTTGATGTAGCTCCTTATTGGTATTAGCAAGAATGACTCGGGAGTTTCTAGCCCTCGATGGGTCCCTGCTGCCTGCACAGGTGCTCCGCGGTCAGGTGCGAGGTTAGAACACATGAGGCATCGAAGGATTGGCGTTTAAGAACTGCAAAGCTGAGGAGGTGTAACGTTTTGGACGGTGTGCTCATCCTGCATTTCTCTCCGACAGGACACTGGGAAGCTGAACGTGGCGTATTTCCGTTTCGACATCAATGATGCCACTGGTGACCTGGACGCCAACCGGCCGGTTCCCTTCCGCCTGACCCCGAACATATCGGAGTTCCTGACCCCCATCGGCGTGTCGGGCCCCCTCACTGCCTCCATGATTGCAGTGGCTCGGTGCTTCGCCCAGCCGAGCTTCAAGGTAGCTGGCTTTCTTATCTTTAGCTTCGCTGCTTGGCTTTGCAGTAGTATGATGGTTTAAATGGGCCAGATTCAGACCCCTTCTGTATAGCTACCCTTTGGCTTCCGCTCCTGCAGGTCGATGGGATCCTGAAAGCCGTGCTAAGGGACGAGATCATCGCCTGGCACAAGAAGACGCAGGAGGACACCTCAGTGCCCCTGTCTCCCGCGGGGCAGCCGGAGAACATGGACAGCCAGCAGCTGGTGTCCCTGGTCCAGAAGGCCGTCACGGCGATCATGTCGCGTCTGCACAACCTGGCTCAGTTCGAAGGGGGCGAGAGCAAGGTCAACACGCTGGTGGCGGCGGCCAACAGCCTGGACAACCTGTGCCGCATGGACCCCGCCTGGCATCCCTGGCTTTAGACCCCATCTTTGTATTTGGCAGATTTTAGCTGTTGCCGCTATTAAGTGTTACAGTTTTTAATGCACAAAACAATTTGCTTCAACAAAGGCATGCTTCTTGTGTAAGAAAGGCGAGGAACTCAAGCTGTATATTTAAACTGGAATGTGTTTGAAAGCGGGAAATGGTGAGTTACTGTAGACCAGTTAGTCTTTGCATGGATATGGCCATGTGTCAGGAAGCGCTGTCCTTCCTGAACATGCTCCGAAAAGGTGTCTTTGGTATTAAAGATAAGACTGTATAGCGGTAAGTTTGGAAAACAATAAATAGGTGACTGCCAGTAATGCACAGGACTGTTTTATAAGCAGGGAGTCTGGTCATAGAAGCAGGTGCCTGTTTGCGTGGACGAGATCCCGATGTGATGTGGTAGAGGCAGAATTTTACGTTTTAATGTACAATCGCTTGTAAAGCTGTGAACGACACAGGGGAGTCGTCTGTATATTTGACTGTAAACTGACTCGACAGAGAAACAAGGCTGGATCTCTGAACAACTGCATTTGTATGAATGTGTAATAAGGACTTTTTGTACTTCCGGTAGAAAGAGCATCTGAAAATATTTTCTCAACTTATTAAAACTGGCTATTTAATAAGTAAAAAAAAAAAAAAAAAAAGTCTGGCCGTTCTCCTTTCACTGCTCTCATGTTCAACAACTCTTTCTCCTAAACTCTTGATGTGTGATGTATCGAAATCCCAAGGGCTTGGCTGCTTCACCGCCGTCTCTCGCACCAACAGTCAAACCTTATTCAAAGTGAATCGCTGAATCTGAACTGTTCTAGTGCCAAGCTGTATTAGCTTGATTAGTTGGAATTCTTTCCTCTCAGTCTAATCCCAAAGCTTTTGTGCTTTTAAGTGTCGAAGACAAAAGGAGGGTCTCCTACAGTGTGTGGTGTGTGGCCGTGCTAGAGAACCAGCCGTCCTATTTCCGGGGTTCTGTGATCCAACTGAAGAAAAGGGACAAGACTGAAAATACCAATAATAATAATAATAATAAAAGGCAAAACTTCCTCCAAACTCCAAGTCTACTTTGCAAGGTAGGAGTTAAGTTATGTCTGAGCCTTCGCTGTCAGAATGAAAAAACAGACTTAATGAATCAATTCAAAGCATTTTCTATATCGAAATGGCAGATCGTGGTTTCAAAACATCAAAACTCGACGGCATACTTGTGTACAATTAGTACCGTGGAATGCTGATTACTTTCATAATTGGCTGCCACTGCAGAGTGCTAACAGCAGATTCCCAGTATGCACACAAGGTCACAGGATGCTTACAGTGCGAAACGAGCGTAATCCTTGGCCATCCACCTCATCCAAAGCGCACTGTCAGCTAAGAGATGCAGGGTGTCAGATTTGATAGGACTAACGTAAGTGCTGCGTTCTCCCGCTGATAACATCTTGTTAATCTTTGCAGCTCCATAGCATTACTGGAACCATGTGACCTTGTTTCCTCCCAAGGTCGTGCTGCAAGGAGCCCATGTTAAAGATGACGTGTACTATTCAGTACGCGGAGTTGGGAAGTTCAGATCCAGAGAGTAAAAATCCAGACAGATATTTGGCTTCAACCAACCAGTTCAGTGCTCTGTCACTGTGACTCTTTATGCTCAACTGCTTGGTTGAAACAAAATCTTGGACTGGACTTTTACTATCTGGACCTGGATTACCCAACTCTGTCAAAAAGTAGCAGTCACCATTAGCTGAAGCCTTAACTAGTGCCTGTTGATCCATGTATCCTTTACAGCTCGCTTTAACCAAGCTGTGTAAAAGGTGTGGCTGTGCACTAATTCAAACAATCTTTCCAGATTATATGGAGACACCCAGAAACTGAGCGGAATTAAAGGATTTACTGCCTCTAATTAAGGTTTTTTTTTTCTCTTTGTTAGTTTGTCCGTGACTTAAATGTTAAAGCATGTGGAGGAACAGAGATGTGGCCATGCTTTGTGACATTGTGAGTTGATTAGGATGTCATGGGGCATATCCTGTTGGGTTGAAGGGTGAGCAGCTTGACAAATGGAGGCTGTTACATGTTTTCCCACAGGGCTACTTAAATCCCGGGAAAGACCCTGAGCCAGTATGGAATTATAAAGGCATCCAGATGGTGTGATTCATATGTCTCTCTGAAACATGTCTCTGAGCTTCTGGGCCATGGGAGTTATACTTACACAAAAATGTTCTGAGGGAAGAAGATCCAACCAACTAGAGGCAGCAGGACCAAGACATCTGATTGGTTGGTCCTGCTTCCGCTGGTTGCAGCAATCTGATTGGTTATTTCTCTGAACCAATCATTTTTCCTTCTACCCTTAGAACATTTTCGTGTAAGTAAAACTCCCACGAGTGACTGTGTGTCTCCCTTCGAACTTCCGTCTGTTCACACGCCTCTCATGCATGTTAGTCTTGAATCCAATTACAATTATGATTACAATGTCATAGTTGTTAGGTTTTCTTTGTACCTGGTGTTGTTAACAGGAAAAAACTAAAATAATATTAAGTGTCCATAAGAAAATCGTAAGATCGCTGATAGCTCTGAGTGTCATCACACTCATCTGTTTCATTCTAACACCTTGATGCAAAGTCTTTCTCCAGGAAGGAGCAAATACAAATCATGTATTCTTTCCTAGAAAAACATACACACATAAATCAAGAGCATAACATTGCAAGACTGCGTTTCATATTCTGCCTGGCCAGCATAATTCAAGCCACCAGAAATAACACATTTCAAGATCCTTCTATATTCAAACTTTCAATATTCAAAGGTTTTCTATCTAGGAACATATGAATTATGAAATATATTCTGACCAGGACCACACAGAAATGAGAATCATTTTTGCTCCAAAAGCCTGAAAGCTTTTTCAGAGGTTTTAGAAAAAAAAGCAACTGTAGTCATCTAACATTTATTAAACGCCAGAGTTTCTGACAAGCCTTGTTCTTTGCAGTGGTTTCTCAAGCTTTTCCTGCAGAAGTTGGGCAGATGTGAAGCCACCATGCTTCCTAACAAAGGAGAACTGTACCATCTGGCAGCTACGCAAACAGCTCATACATGGAATTCGCCCCAGCCACGACGATTCTTCTGCAAGCCCACAGAATCATTGCTTCGTTGTGCTTAGAAATTATGATTAGCGCTGAATATTTCAGACGCTTTTAAGATGTTTGTTATAAACAAATATTTGTCTTCCTTAGTTATATTGTGAAAAGTTTGCACAATTTAGGCTGTATATTACTTGAGAACAAAAACACTTAAAAATGATTAAAAAAAAAAAAGTTGATTTGAAATATTTAAAATCAGCGCATGCAAATGGTAAGATGCTTCTTCGCCTGGAAATAGCTGCACAATAGCCTGATCGTCTATATCTCTGAGAAGGTCAGACTCGTATTGCGAAACGATCGAGGCATGCATTTTTAATTTAAGTCCAAGTGTCTGCATAAAAACAACACGTCGTGCAATGTCTGAGTATATTCACGAGATTCCATTCAGTTATTCATGCTCCATTTACAATTTTCTCCAGTACTGACTGCTAATAGGCAGCAGACCAAGGACGGACTAACAGTGAAATTCTAGACTACAAAGCAACTGGTTCAATATCCGTCCTTCTATCTTACAACGAAGAAAGAACCTTTCACGTTAGGAAAAATCAATCAGAGCTATGACTGCATGTATATATTGTTCTGATTATAGAATTAATATAGAAATATTAATGCACGATTTATAACAGGAGCGAAAATTGGCGTGTCACGCTACACATTGTTTTAAGGTGCATTTCTAAGCTTTAGAAACGAAGATCAACCAAGTGCATAATGTTAAATGTTCCTTCTCGTAAAAGTCCTAGTCACATTTAAGAAACACTTGTATCACGAATCCTAGTTATACGGTATCCAGCTGCCCCAGAACAGGCTGGCTGCCTTGACAAGCAGATGTGCATAAATAATGAGTTTTATCTAACGAGGAAACTAAAATAAAGACAAACACAGCATGTCACTTTACTACTGTCTGTATGGCAGTTAAGCCCCTTAAGGATGAATATATTCCGTAGGGTATTACGCTGTTTCCCCGATGAATTACCGACACGTTAAGCTGCTACAGCAGCAGTCAGTCCTGGACGTGAATAAGGTGCTTGTATTTGTATGGCTTGTTTTTGGCATATTATCCAAATAATAATCCGTCAAATTAAACACCTTTATGACCTTATATCGTTTCACAGAGATTATAACTTTAGTCTACATGCACTTATGGGTTAAGCGCTCCGTGGGCGCCCGACAGCAGAAGAACTAGTATATTTACGTAACAGGACAGTTTACGGATACTGTTAGTGGTTTTCCTCTCGTACATCTGCTTAAATCCGGTTCATTTTATCTGATCATCACGGATGAAAACTGCAGCCGCAACATTTTCAAAGGCATTTATTTATAATTGTATGTAATGTTTTACTATAACAATATTTAGTTTACAAAAATATGTGTGTCCACGGGTTCAGCAATTATTTTCTACAAAAATTTTCGATTTTCAGTTAAATTCAGCTGAGATTATTCTCAGTTGTATAAGAATATTTAAAAGGAGCTTTTATAGTGATCGAATATACATTAGCTGATTGTTTGTTTTATTTGTGATCCCATCCTGAAAAATTAAGCAAGTGACGACAGTTATACTCGGCTCAATTAAGCGCACCTAATACAACTCCAATCAGCAGGTCTGCACGCTGTGCGCCACCTACTGGAGCTACTGTGAATTGCAGGGTAAAGTATTCCACAAGGGAGAGGTTTCGGTGTCACGTTTTCAAGTTTTACGTCTTTTCATGTCATTATCGCTGCCCATGTTCAGACAGAGCCAATGTCGCCCTCGTGACGCCGAGCGAGGCTGCAATCGCAACAGCTTGATTTGTATCATAAGGAATACAGATGCGCAAAAGGGAGAAGAAGAAGAATCGATAGCTCCGGTCACCGTGTTTATTCTTTTTATAGCAGCGGTTAATAGAAACAGCAAATACACAAATGCATTTTATGGCGGAATATTGAACAGTTGTTTCAGGCTGTTTAGACACCAGTTTTTTTTTCGTTTTTGCTTGCTTTCGTTATCTTATTGTATTGGTATACACGTATTTATCACCATATTTTACAGATATATATTACTCAAAAAGTTTGTCTGCTAATTTACCATGGAAAAGTAAGGTGATGTTTACTTGTATTCATATATTGGTAAACAATAGACTAATCTTTTTGCTGTCATATATGGTTTCTTGACGGAATTAGGTTACGCATAGTCGTTCTGAAGAGGGGTCACTGTTTACAGGCGACGTAACACTGTGTCCGTCTACTATAAAGTTGTAGGCTATATTTCAAATGTATGTAATAAAAGAGTGATTTACAAAACAAGAATTGCCAATGTAGAAAGACTTCAGTATTTGGGACACAAATCTAAAGACTGCGTCTGGAATAAAGATAGATTTTAGGTCATCCAGTTGCAGAAATCATATTCTTCGTTTCATAGATTTAATCTAATACAAAGCCTATATGTATATGTTTGTACCGAAATGGTATCTCTCCGTAAAATCCGACTTTTCATTCTCGTGTTTTTCTTAATTGTGTGCACTATGCACATTGTAATGAACTTGTTATTTACACTGGAGAAGCAGACAGCTGGACTGACTTCGGGCGACACCGGCTGCTCATGCTCCCACAAACCCATGGAAGACACTCCGAGCCGGGCAGAATCGCGAGGCAGGTCGGCCGTAGAGTCGGGCCGCACGGACACGAATTTCATTCATCTCAGTAACAATCCCAGCTCAAATTGCACATCACTTTCCGTGAAAAACATAGTCGGGCAACCGGAGCAGTACGCGCATGAAGGCGAGCACAAGTCTCCCATTAAAGGCACCAGTAAGCACGTGCCTGTTGACGGTTTCCGGCGCCTAGCGGCTCTTTTTGACCATCCTTTGTATAAGAAAATGCTGCCGATTCTGGCAGAAGAAGACACCTTGTTTAGCGTCAACAGTGCTACGACATTTTACTCACACGCTCACGGGAATCAGAAATGGTAAGCGCGACATTAAAAATGCAAGAGGTGAAGAACTTAGTCATGTGCATTGCGGTTATTGACAAGATGCGATTTTGAATAGTTAATCGACAAATAAAGTCATGTATTTGATTCAACAGCAATAGTAACGCATTTTATTTACGGATTCTGTATTAAATATATTGATTGAATTGTATTCACGACTTTGTTCTTCACTAGGGATTTGTCGGTGGTTTGCGCTGTAAGGCTGCTTGGTGCATGTGTGAGTTGTAGCGAGCGGGCAAACGGGAAACACTGTCCTTTCAGGGCCCGCGAGGGTGATGAAGAGGAAGACCTCTTTCCTGTGGGAATGTCTACCATCAACTCGTATCCAAGCTGGGTCCGATTCCACCTTGGCATCAACCGTTATGAACTGTATGACAGGCGCAGCTCTGCTGTCGACGACCTGCTTGGAGACCTGGTGATGCAGAGGATTGGCAATGTGGGTGAGTATGGGCGGCAGATTGGGGCATAGGAACCTGGGGGGACGTGTCCCCCCCCCCCCACCAATATTTCATTTTGGTTCATTCGTTCCCCTCCACTAATAAATAGAACCTTTGCTGGTAGACAATAAAGCTGTATCCCCACCAGTATCAAACTCTCTCCTACGGCCTTGGTGGAGCAGCAGGTGCGTGGATGAGAATGTGGATGAGAATGTGGATGAGAATGTGGATGAGGGTGCATGTGTGAAGAGAAAAAGAGCAGGAGGAGACTGGCACAAGGGATTATCCATCGTGCTCATATGAGTGTTTGGGTTTCATCGGAGTCAGTTGATGGTCTGTGCAGGTATTTATTTACCCTGTTTGGTGACGCCCCCTACAGATATAATCACACTAATTAAAATATCTTAGCCTCATACCACTCGGTGTGCTGTCATGTTAAAGACATCTGGGAAATCTGCCGGCCAGAAGTGAGGCTGAGAATGACTGGAATGAGAACGATCTGGAAAACACAACATAAAGCATAATATTAGCGAGAAACAAAAAAATAAAGAAAAAATAGCAGAGGCTGTCGTCATAATGACCTACAGAAATAATCCTCCCTGCAGGCTTTTCATAATAGATTAGTGACTCTTTAAAGTCTGTTGTTCCACAGCGCATCTAGTTGCACAGGTTTGTGACAGTGGGTGATGACACCCCCCCTTAAATGGCCGGCTTGTGTTTCCTCATATAACCCCTGAGAGGAAGACAGTGGATGGTCCTGCGGTGTTTTCTTCCCAGCTGAACTCGGACACATTCTTACAGGAATGTTCTTGGACGCGGATACTGAATATCAATTTGCCCTGAAAATTTGGCATACATGTGTTTGTGGGTGTTCTGCATGCCACAGCAGAAATTCAGCTGGTATTTTCTCTAGTATTTGCACACGTGAATTTTTGTCTGTGTGTGTCCTTGCATAAATAACAGCAGGTGCTTCACTGTGGAAGGACCTTCATGTAATACCTTTGTTTCTGTCTCACAGCAATTAAGCCGGGTGGGACGCAGCTTAAGCTGATCATGAGATTCCAGAACTATGGACAAGCACTTTTCAAACCTATGAAGTAAGTTCTACTGCTGTATGGACTGTAATGAATCACGTGTGTGAATGAGTGTTATAACTATCACTGTATATAACTATAAAGACATAGAGGGCTGGCCAGTGTAGTGTTTGAGGTTCCATGCCTGTGTGTGTGCGGCCTGATTGCACGTTTGACCAGTAAGAGCAGAGTGTGAAGGTTGAAATCACAGGTGTACATCAAACACCGCAATCCACACAACATAGTGGGAGACATATCAGAGTTCAAAAGAGGACAGACTGTTGGTGCATCTGTGACCAGGACAACAAGTCTTTGTGGTGTATTGAGATCCACGGTAACCATGGTAATGTCGGCATACCACCACGAAGGACGGACCACATCCAACAGGAGTAACTGTGGATGCAAGAGGAAGCCGTCTGACAGGGATGTCCGGGCACAAACCCAGATTGTACCCAAAAATCGTAAAACCACAGCTGCTCAACTTACTGCAGAATTAAATGCAGACCTCGACTCTCCAGTTTCCACCAAACCTCTTCATCAGGAACTCCACAGGGTCAATATTCATTGTTGGACTGCTATAGCCAAACCTTTGGTCACTAATGCCAATGCCAAATGAAAGTTTGAATGGTACCAGCAGCGGAAATCTTGGGCTGTAGACAAAGTGAAACATATACTGTTCTCTGATGAGTCTATGTTCACTGTCTATCTCACATCCAGGACAGTTACAGTGTGGAGACGCCCCAAAGAGGCTTACCACCCAGACTGCTGCGTACCTAGACTGCGGCACAGTGATGGTTTGGGTTGCAATGTCATGACATTCCCTAGGTGCACTACTTGTTCTTGAAGGAGGTGCCACTGCCAAGGACTAAAGAACCATTCTGGAGAACCATGTGCATCCAGTGGTTCAAACATTGTACCCTGAAGGTGGTGCCGCGTATCAGGATGTTAATGCACCGATACATGCAGCAAGACTGCGGACAGAGTGGTTTGATGAACAGGACAGTGAAGCTGAAGATCTGCCATGACCCGCACAGTCACCAGATTGAGCCACTTTGGGGTGTTTTTGAGGAGCGAGTCAGGAAACGTTTTCCCCCACCAGCATCGCATAGTGACCTGGTCGCTGTTCTGCAAGAGAAATGGCTCAGAATCCCTCTGGCCACCATGCAGGACTGTGACTCTAATGCTGGGTTCGTCTCTCACCTTGTAGGCAAGCCAGAGACCAGGAGACGCCATCGGACGTCTTCTACTTCTCAGACTTTGAGAGGCACAACGCTGAGATTGCAGCCTTTCACCTGGATAGGTCAGTTCTGTACCACCCCACGCATTCCTGCACTGAGCACACTTACAGATCCTTATTTCTCCCGTGGCAAACCTAGCAAGCAGAACTGCATGCATGAATACTGACCAGCACGGATTCTTAGTAACCCTTTTAACAGATTTTTCCCGCATGATTAGAAATCATGTATACTATAACATTACAATGCATATGTTCAGTGTGAGTTAAACACATGATTTATTTTAGCCATTTTTGAACTAACACTTGCCAGTCTTGAATCACACTCGTATCTTTTATGTACATAATTCATAATACCTACATAATACACAATATATTATGCATAATTTATCGCTAATACTGGGGTGAATGCCAGGTCGATATAATATTGTTTTTTTGTGAAAAAATAAATGTACATAACAGTTATAATAAGAAAATAAACACAGAGGTTTTTTTTTCTTCCTACTTGGGAGTTTTTGCTTACGCTCCATCGTTGTGATCTGGCTTTATTTATTTAATTTCTTTCCTTCCTTTTTCCCTGTTCTGTCTCTCTCTCTCTCTAATTATGTTTTATGTTTCACAACACAACCCTGTAAAGTGCTTTGGGACAGCTTTGTTGTGAAAGGCGCTATATAAAAAAAATAAAATAAACGTATATACATCGCCAAGGACCAGACTGAGATTTTGAATTTCTTGATGATGAAGACACTAGTGGTCCCAGGTCGCTAAGCATGACCATAAGAACTTATCGTCCATGTCTGTATGCAAACACCAGCTGCCTTCTGAACACCTTCAGCTCATACGGTGCGACCTTGGGGACAGTCTGACCCCAAGAAGGACAGTCTTAAGGAGATGGTAGGGGGTCTTATCAATAGTACGATTTTCTTACTGGTATTCTTTGTTTCTCAGGATCTTGGGCTTCCGCAGAGTCCCTCCTGCGGCTGGACGGCTTGTCAATATCACAAAGGAAATCCGAGATGTTACCCGTGACAAGAAACTCTGGAGGACCTTCTTCATATCACCAGGTACGAACAACAAGGGCTTTTAAGAACTTATACTGTATGTGGCTTTTATTTTTCAGCGCTGATTGGGTCGTGTTTAGTGTCTTAGACGCACAGAACACACTGTGACACAGTTTAGCATACAAATCCCGGTTAGCATCAGAGTCCACAAATGCTTGTGAGATGAACACCTTCATTTCATCCACTGTGTGGGGCTTCCTCTTAAAAACCTTCTCCTTTCCTACCCACCCCCCCCCCCCCCCCAAAAAAAAATAAAATAAAATAAAATTCCATGGGTGTCAGGTGGGGTGAACGTGGTGGCCAGACAATGCTGTGGAAAGGTGTCGTCAAGGTAGCTGAAGTGTGTCTCAGTGCCAGGGACAGGCTGTTGGAATACCAGCATTGATGGAGGACATTTCAAACACCTGAGACCCATTTATCATACTGCAAAGAAAACTGTATACCTACTTTTAAAAATAACTTTGTAAAATAAAAACTATATACATACTTTTGGCCCACCCTGTGTATGGCCGTGTTTGTTTTAAACTATTTTCTGGGACGTGTACCCTTGGTGATTGACCTTTTAATGATCTTCTCCATCTAGATCTTTTTTTCGTAACTTCTTATGAGTAAGGTATACATGTTCTGTTACAGCCTGGAGTCACTTATGCACTCAGATAATCCATCAAAGCTCAGCCATTGCTGGAAGGGGGGCATATTACACTGGAATTGATTGTTATATTTTATGTATCAGGCAGATGCCTTTCTCCCAAGCGACCTCCATTTTTGATGAAGCCGTGTCAGGTATCCTCTGGAGGGTTTCGTTCGAGGGCCCAACAATGAAATCAGTCTACTGACCCTGGGATTGGAAACAATGACCTTCCGAGTGTCCTAACCTGCTAAGTCAAATACTGCCCTCAAAATAATCCCCGTAGTCGACAGGATTTGAACCGGCGCAGGGAGACCCCAACGGATTTCTAGTCCATCGCCTTAACCACTCGGCCACGACTACAAGTTACGTGTGGGTCTCGCATAGATTCTGGCCGTTTATAAACCTAACACAGTGTTTCCCAAACCGGTCCTCGGGGACCCCTCCAGTGCACATTTTTGCTTCCCCCCAGCTCCCATCCAATGGAGAACTCCAAATACCTGGTAAGGGAGGTGGGAAAGAGCAAAAATGTGGACTGGAGGGGGGGTCCCCAAAGACCTAGGAAAAACTGGCCTAAGAAACTGAATATTTTCAAGTTTGAATATTTTCATGGGGAGCCACTGTGCTAATTTATCACCCACCGTGCAGAGGGTGGGGGGGGGGGGGGGGGGGGGGCTGGAACCTATCCCAGGCAGCATAGGGCAGAAGGCTAGTGTACATCCTGGATGTGATGCCAGACCAAAGCAAAGGCTTCCATTAGGTATTTAGTTATTAATTACTGTAAGTACCATCCTGCCTAAACACTGATGCCCGCTTCGTCCTGGCTCACTGTATGCCCCTGCATCACAGCCAACAACACCTGTTTCTATGGAGAATGCACCTACTACTGCTCCATGGAGCACGCTCTGTGCGGGACGCCGGACCACATGGAGGGATCGCTGTCGGCCTTCCTGCCGGACCTGGTCCTGGCCAAGCGCAGGACCTGGAGGAGCCCGTGGCGCCGCTCCTACCATAAGCGCAAGAAAGCAGAGTGAGGCTTCGTCTTGCCAGGGTGCATTGGAAAATGAAATTAACCAGTTAAGGCTTGGCTTGTTGTATTTCATGTAAATTACAACTCAGTCTTTTTCCATCTGACATGCATGGCCCACAATGAAGACAATATAGCAGAATTTTACTTCTGTCTTTTTGGAGTCTAATTTTAACCCAGTACTTTTGGAAAGAACGAACAGTATATGTGTATAGCCTTTCTTGTAGTGCCCCCTAGTGCATATACACTGCAATTGCCTGTGAGGTCTGTTAACTGGTTGCCTTTCCATCCTTCTACCAACCACTCATCTGGGTGGTTGTTTGCTTTGGTCAATGACCATTCAAAGGGTCATGGGGTAGTAATGTCCTATATTATGTAAAATCATTACATAAGCACTCGAGTTATTTTGGCTGAAAATAAATGGCAAATATGACCTGAGATGTTACATATTTACATATATTTGGGTATATATAGTTTTATATTATGTTTTATATTTAGAGAACAATAACTTCATTGCCTATGACTTCTTTGAGTGTCTAGTAGTATTATTATATGTATTTATATGTCCACAGGTGGGAGATCAATCCGAATTACTGTGACAAGGTGAAACGGATGCCCCCTTACGATGGTCCGCGCCTCCTAGATGTTATGGACATGACCATTTTTGACTTCCTGATGGGTGAGACCCATGGCTGACGTTCCGGAACCTGAAAATGTGCAGTGATGAATCAGCTCTTCGCTACTTATAACCAGAGGTGGAAATTTCAGGTTCAGAAAAGTAAGATTCAGACCAAGATTTTGTTTCAACCGACCAGTTGAGTATAAAGAGACACAGTCACAGCTGCACTCAACTGGTTGGTTGAAACAAAATCTTGGTCTGGATTATTGCCTTCTGGACTGAACTATGCACCTCTGCCTATAACATATAAAATGTCTTGTGGATTTTCACCTACCCCAGATCCCCTGCCTTTGGACCCCCTAACCCTATGCACTGGGTTATACAGTAAAACTATATTTGAGTGACATTTGCTGTGTTTCCAAAGGTAACATGGACCGTCATCACTATGAAACCTTGGAGAAATTTGGGAATGACACTTTTATCCTCCATCTGGATAACGGAAGAGGGTTAGTGAGGAAAATATACGTGCTGCATCGGAATGATGCCATTTTATTTCAGCCGTATTTTACAATGCAGCTTGTATTCCATCCTTTTGTTGAAACCACATAATCGGGGGGGGGGGGGGGGACAATGGGCACAGGCGGGAACCAACCTTGGGCAGTCGCCAACACACCGGCAGCTTGTATTATTTATTGTAATTATTAATAATTATTGTGTTAATTGTATGTATTTTAAAATTGGTCTCATTGTATTCATCCAGTTAAAGGCAGCGCGCTTTCCAGATGGCTCTGACGTAAGACTGAAATCTGTGCTTAATCCAGTATCCATCCATATTCCTACTGCTTATTCCAGGGGTCTTCAACTCCGGTCCTGGAGAGCTACTATCCAGCAGGTTTTCTATCCTACCCCACTTCTGATGATCCTGGTATTTACCAGAGAACAGGAGTGGCTCATCAGAAGCCAAGTAAGATAGAAAACCTACTGGACAGTATCTCTCCAGGACCGGAGTTGGAGACCCCCGGCTTTTTCATTATGGCGCCATGGGGGTGGGGGGGGATGGTGGAGCCTGTCCTTGATGGCACAGGACACAAATCTCATCCAGTTCACCCAATACTGATCATTAAATTTAATATGCGCATGTTTTAGAGTTCCTGCATTATGTATATTTATATTAAAATCTCCCCCCAGGAGGCACCAGGAGGTACCAGGCCCATATCGTTGTAATTTAAGGCCGATCTTTTTCCATTCCAGATTTGGAAGGCATTCCCACGACGAAGTCTCGATTCTGGCACCTTTAAGTCAGTGCTGCAGGTAAGTCGAAAGCCTCCTATATGAGGAAGAATGTTCAGTATTTTACCTACAGTTTTTTAAAAGTATTAAAAAAATACTTTGTAGTTTTCAGTGTTTTATAAATTGACTGTTTTGAATAAATAAGCTACTTCCAGAGGTGGGAAGTTGAAGGTCAGAAAGAACAAACTCAGACCAAGATTTAGTTTCAACCAACCAGCTGAGGACTCTGTGATTGTGACTCTTTATACTTAACTGGTTGGTTGAAACTAAATCTTGGTTTGAGTTTGTTCTTTCCACTTCTGGCTACCTGTGAGTGTGCCTTCATGTATGCTCACCTCCGGCCAGGGTGAGGCGCTCCACCTTCCTGCGCCTTCAGCTGCTGGCCAAGGAGGAGCACCAGCTGAGCGTCGTGATGACGGAGTCCCTGCGGAAGGACCGCCTGGCGCCCGTGCTCATCCAGCCGCACCTGGAGGCCTTGGACCGCAGGCTCCAGCACGTGCTGCGGGTGCTGGAGGACTGTGTCGGGAAGATGGGCTACACCCTCGTGGTGGAGGATGACATGGGGGAGAGGCGCGCTCGCCGAAACAGCTGAGGCCGGTAGCGCCACCTGGTGGCTCATCCCTCCACAGCACATGTGCACATTTTTATTTACATCCCCTTGGAATTCAGTGAGTTCCAAGTTTTCTTTATGCATATCTAGATATTTTTACTCCAAAGGTTACCACTTTCAATCTGATAAAATATGGGACACCAGCCTCAGCCAAACAACAAAATTTGCTTTGTCTGGTGGGGAGAGGATTATCCATGTCCCTACGCGACCCCCACCAATGTGTCCTACTTATTGTACGGCTCTTATGGATATACATAAAACAGGTGGCGTGTCTAGTTAGAATAAGTGTATTCTAGCACATTTTAATCATTCCTTTGTGTATTTTGCTAGTTTTATTTGTATGAATTTATTCGGTTAAAGCTTTAAATGGAGTTAAAGCTTTAAATGGAGTGATGGTTTACTTTAAGAACTTTTGTTATATTTGTACACTGCCTGACCAAAGAAAAAAGTGACACACTTTAATATTTTGCTGTGCCGCCTTTATCTTTGATAATGGTACATATTTGTCCATGCATTGTTTCTGTCTGCTTATGCAACATCTCAAATCTTTTTTCACCCTGATTTGCATTCATTCCTTGTCGAGATTTTCTACTGATGATAAGTGAGTGGAACCACTCTGTAAAATCTTCTTCTGCACATCTCGGTGACTTTCAGTGGGGTTAGGGTCAGTGTAAATCCATTTGCCAAATGTTAGCTGAGAAAGTTGTAGTGGACATATACAAAACTGATCTAAATTATATGTCTCTAAATTTCATAGGCAGTAAAGTTAACATGAACCATATCTGTATGCACCAAATGTTTATGTACAGAAATACTGTTTCTATGACATTCTGATAAATTGTTTATTTGCCATTTGCAAAGTACACTGGAATTCTTCTCTTTGCCTGCCCCATCTTGCTGTCCATAGCTTGGGGGTCACAGCGCAGGGTTAGCCGAAGTGGGGGCCCCTGGAGCTGCGGGTTAAGGGCCTTGCTCAAGGGCCCACGGACATGTGGCTGTTCTGCCGAGCCTCGAACTGGCAATCTTGCGATCGTGGGCACAGAAAATTAGCGTGCCGAGTCACTTAATTTTATCGGGGTACATTGCAATAACGTTGCTTTTCAAAATACCATTAAAATTCGATCAATCAATCACTTTTATTGTCACATCACATTACTGGTACACTGGTACAGTACATGTGAGTGAAATTCTTGTGTGCAAGCTTCACAAGCAATAGTGGTGTACAAAATATACAAATACAAAATATAAGAATCAATTTGAACATGAATGAATATGAATACAAAATATACATTTATATGTTTATATATATATATATATATATATATATATATATATATATATATACACACAAAATATGGTATACCGCAGTATAATGTCTGAATGGTATGACGGTATTAAAAATAAGATACAGACTGACTGGCGTGGATGTTAAGGGCGCAGTAACATTTACCGAGCAGGAGGAGTGCTGGTGGTAAAAATTACTGTCTTTACTTCTACTGCGTGTGAACTGTATGTGATTTGGGGGGGGGGGGGTTGAATCTTATTTAGTCATTACCAATGTTGAACCCTAACTGACAGCCCTGATTGGAATGACAGATTTCCAGGACACTGCGCATCATTCACGGGTGTTAAGGAGCATGGAAATTCTGGGGGAGGCGGGATGCCTGCGATTGAACTCTTAAGTAATGACTTGGTTGGCTCCGTCGATATGGGATGTGAGTCAGCCGTGGGTCTGAATCGCATATGCGGCAGCCTTGAAAGCCAAGTACAAAAAGCGAATTAAAATTAATTAGAAAAAATAACTAAAAGGGAAAATGATCTAAAAGCAAGGCAAATACAAAAAAAATACAATGGATATGTTCAGTTCCTGGGAAGGTCTTTGCCAGTGTCAGTACAGACGAGCAGGTGTGGCATAAGGGTGGGCGGGGGGGGGGGGCGTGTTAGGACAATTTCAAGGGCCCCTGAGTGACTGTGGCCCCAAAAAATTTGGAACATAATCCGATTGATCTGGGTTAATTGGGCCCTCAGTAAAGTTCTCTGCACCCCTGCAGACAAGTAAATGTCATTTAATGAAAATTTGTGCAAATACATGAGATGGGCCTTAACTTTGTATAATTTGTAAGGGTGCAGGTTTGACAGATGGTCTAGAGTCCTTAAATTACTTAACTTTAATGCTTTAATAGTTTAACACGGTTGATTCAGATCTTGTAGTGACAAACACAGCAAGACCTTATTCGACTACGTTACAAGGACGGGTTGATAGTGGATTATAACATCAGACTAACTGCATGGCCTCCAACAGAAAAGTATTTTCAAAATGTCAGCACCTCTTTTACTTAAATTCAAAACATTTTATCGTAATGAAAATCTCCAAGTGTTGAAGACTTTTAGTGCAATTTCATTTAGATCCTCCTGGTGTCGCAATAAAGCCACTTTAAAGTCCATCCTCCATCATCTCTTACCTCGTGGCACCTATCGCCGTAAACGCACGTTAGCGGAGGAAGCGGGACGCTGCCGGAGGAATGCCGGTTCAAACCATGTCATGTAGCCGATATGCATGACGCATATCTTTGCATAAATGACAAATGTCATGTTTTGCCGTTAAAATACTATTTTATAATATGTATAAGCATACATTTATTTTTTTAAACTAATACATATCACGTATATATCAGAAGTTGCAGACGGCAACATGTTCATGCAGTGCATAGCAGTGCCGTGCAGGGATTTTCGGGGGGCAGTGCTCGATCGTGGTGGTGTGGGGGGGAATCTTCTCGGTGAATTTTACTGATCGGGGGAGGGGGGTCCCCTCAGTAAAGTTCTCATAAATTAGGCAGTTTCAGTCATTCGGGCAAAAGAGCCAAGTGCTCAGGTTTAATCAAATTACAAACGTGTGTAGTTTCCTTGAAGTAAAGTTCATACTTATTTAGCTTGACGGCTGTAAGCTCATAGTCTCCATTGTAATTATTATTATTAAAGCACAGAAATAGACTCTGAGGAACGTCTCAATGGTACAAACAGCATTAATGTATCATCAATGGTAGAAAAGAGTCCAGTTACAATTGCCTACAGCTAATGGCACAATTGGCAGACCCTGAAGGGTACAGCCCCAGTGACAAGCAAAGGTACAAATGTTTACCCTTTTTTCGGAGAATGTACAGTATTACCTATGTCACTTAATGTTTTTATCTTTCACAATCGTCCAAGGAGCCTCATATTTATCAAAAAGAATCAATAGGAACTTTATATTGTGCAATTTGGATGTTCTGACAAAGCGGTTTTTGTTTGAGGGTCATCTTCAACATTCCAAATATATTTTAATGTAAAATGCAAACTTAGTCATAAGTGAACCTTGTTCTAACTGATTGTCTGATGTATTATTCAAATATACACCAAATGTGTGAATATACATGCTAACTCTTGGAGCTGCGGCTAATATTTGTAGCATGTGTTTGAGGCCTGCAGCCGCTATGTCATGGTTTGCCAGTAGAAAAGGAGGGTGACCTATGCATTACCAGGGCTGTGCAGAGCCTCACACACAAGTTCACATGAAATAGTTTGGTCAGAACGGGCAGCCTGCACGCGCCAGTGCGTTAGCCTGCCGTACGGCAGCCGCTCAGGACCTCCAGCCTGCACGCGCCCGTGCGTTAGCCTGCCGTACGGCAGCCGCTCAGGACCTCCAGCCTGCACGCGCCCGTGCGTTAGCCTGCCGTACGGCAGCCGCTCAGGACCTCCAGCCTGCACGCGCCCGTGCGTTAGCCTGCCGTACGGCAGCCGCTCAGGACCTCCAGCCTGCACGCGCCCGTGCGTTAGCCTGCCGTACGGCAGCCGCTCAGGACCTCCAGCCTGCACGCGCCCGTGCGTTAGCCTACCGTACGGCAGTCGCTCAGGACCTCCAGCCTGCACGCGCCCGTGCGTTAGCCTGCCGTACGGCAGCCGCTCAAGACCTCTAGCCTGCACGCGCCCGTGCGTTAGCCTGCCGTATGGCAGCCGCTCAGGACCTCCAGCCTGCACGCGCCCGTGCGTTAGCCTACCGTACGGCAGTCGCTCAGGACCTCCAGCCTGCACGCGCCTGTGCGTTAGCCTACCGTATGGCTGTGTGATTTGGCAGCTGCACTGGACAGGACAAATGATCACTACAGCGGGTGAGCTGGTTAGGCCAGAAAATCACAGGGACCAGCAACTTCATATATATGTTGCATTTTATATACCTTACATTAGTAACTACTTTTATTTATTTTCTTCATTTTAATATCTTTCTTGTCTATGGTAGGTATGTATATTTTATATGCTATCTACTATGTGATTATGTGGCTTCGGTGTCACAATAAGAATTTCATTGACTTATAACAATAAATTGTTTAAATCTTGAATTACTCTTTCTCATTACCATTACATTCCATTCCTTCACCTTACACTATACAGGGTTGTGGTTATTTGAGATTCATATAATAAAGTGTCTTTATAACTTATAACTTATGTGTAAATACATAAATAGTTTATTAAAATCTGTGACCAGCGTTGATAAGCTGGTAGGCCGTTGACACTGCATGGGTATAATCTCAGGTTACTCAGCAGGGAACAAGTCACTGCTTGGTGAATCTGAGTCAAGTCTCGAGTCTAAACATCGTAAGTCCGATTCAAGTCTCCGATCTTTTGCTCTTAAGGTCAACTCGAGTCCAAGTCTTTCCATTAGTTTTCCTGATGATTTTCTGACACAAGTACCATGACACCTCATAAGTGCTGAACAAGCCGAAGAAATCTCTAGTCTTCCACTGCGGAAAATGGCCGATCTTCCAGTGCAATAATGTCCATTATTTCAGTAGTCACGTCCAGTAGTTCTGGTGCTGCTAACTTTGAGTATTTAAGTTTAAATATCAGCTGGCAATATCGGTATATTAACCAATGTATCGTGTGATATATACAGCCTCATATTGTTTGTTCCATCTTCGTAAAGGCAACATGTAATGCAAAATATTAACAAAGGGAGCAATATGCTGACGGATCATTAAAGAAAAAAATCGCATCATATTTTACTCGAAATCCTGCAGCCTTACTTGACGTTTAAGTTACAGAAATAGCAAAAACAACAGCAGCTAATATTAGTCAAATAATAACAAATCCAAATGTCAAGGGTATCAGCGGTGGGTACAACTGCAGCTGTCCATGGTCCCAGAGGTATAAAAGGGGCCACAAAAGCCAGTTTTAAATGTTATAATCTTTTTTTTAATCATATTTGAAACCTCACTTCAGTTGTAATTTTATCGTTTTCTTCAATCTCCTTGCTATTTTAGTTTGACCGTTGTTATTAATAAGTATACGATTCCGAATAGGAATCTAATAATACTTATTTAGTCAGTGACATTGGCTCATACAAATCTCACACAGTGATTGTGAATCATTCATCATAATCAACCTTGGATTTTAATGCTAATAATTGTTTATATTGTAGATGCTTCATCGGCTGTCTTCCTATGTTACTTGAAAAAGCTACCTTAGTAAAACGCTTCTTTTTTGCAGCTTTAATTGGGTGATTTTCTTTCAGATTTGGTTTCGATTCGATCCAAGGTTGGTATCCCAACCTAACAATGACGATAAAACTTGCTGAGAGTGGGATGGCTCAAACTCAAGGGCCTCCACTTAAACGTGGCCCCAAGGTGGACAAAGACCCCCTCGCCCCCGTCGACAACTTTGTCAGTGCGCCTCTGGCTATAATAATATAACCGTTTCGATAAAATGTCCGTAAAAACGTTTGAATCGATTCTCGAAATGAAAGCATGCAGATTCTTAATTTCTGCAGAGGTCTTGTTGTAGACGTCTTGAATGCACCTTAATATACACCCAGCTGAAAAGAATTTATTAACACTAATCATCTTGATGTTTGTTATTTATTACCAGAAAATTGTTGGACAGTTTGTAAGAATCCATCTAAATTTTGCCATCTACAAAAAATATAGTCAAATATTAATCATATTAGTCTATCATACTAAAATGCAACAAATCAATCTTACAATTTAAGAACCGATGCATAAATAAATGCAATTACATTGTGCATTTTACAGTGTGTTCATATAATAAGAAATGCAGTGCTACTTATTGTTCAATAATCAGTTTATCGAATTAACGGTGGTCCCATATAGATTTTATATTAGTCAGCACTTCTTGAATTTAGCCAATCAAATACAGCATATTGAAGCTCAGACAGACACAAGTCTCTGAAACTGTATTTTTTTATTTTATGAAAGCAAAAAAAAAAGTGGTACCTTATTTCATAACGAATAGAATGACGGCAGTCACTCCATTGGCGTTCTGCGCTTATACACCGCACGCACTTACTCCTGCGTGGAACCCTCGCGCTGCTTTCGGGGGTCGTCACGTGACACTTCCGGTTACTCCTCGCGATTTCTATGGGTTTAACAGGGGCGCGTAGGAGGGCTTTTGCCACTGCGGCGGCGTGTGATATCCTTCCGCGGGACGGTGACGCGGTCTTTTTCCCCTTCCGATAACACGGGCTGAGAGTGAGCAGCGGCAGTCCTGCTCAGCCAGAAATTATTCACATCCAGATATTAAAAAACTGTGCATATTCACCGTAAAGTCGACAAGTGGGGGAAAATACCTGAGCGTTACCCGCTTCTTCCCCTTTGGCGTCCTTTGCTTCATTTACGTTCCTGTTACATCACTTGAACACAGAAGAAATATTATCCGGTTTGTATTGTGTGCTGCACTTTTGTGGGAAAGAGGCACGGACAGAATGGAGCTGATCACAATCCTCGAAAAAACTGTCTCTCCAGGTGATTATGCAACGCCAGCGATTTCCTTACGCTTATTCCCTTCCCGCTGCTATTTGGAAGTAGAGTCGTTATTTTAACTTTTCAAATGGGGTCTGTATATTGCTTCAGAATTAGGAAGTTGTGCTAGAAAAAAGGAGGGAGGGGGCTCCTACCTTATGGCCTGCACGCTCCGCTTACCCGGTTTTTTTTCCTCAGTAATAATACTCACGATATTATACGTTTTAGATTCTGCAGACATGATCCTGTGGGTAACTAATAGATTTAGCACATATCCGTTCTCCCTTAAGCGCATAGCCATTATTTCACCTGTTTTCTTTGCTTTCTGGGCACCGCGAGCAGGTCGGCCTAGCCTGCCTAGGAAGCGTGTTTACGGGGAGGGCAGGCGATTTAATAATTCAAGGCCAAGTTCAGATCTTGCAACTTCCAAATGCGTTTCTGCCGGCGCACACTGGCCCCGCAGCGACCGTCTCTGCACGACCGCCGGAGGAGAGGACCGGCTGCGGCCGCCACCGGCGCGGTTGTCGGGGTGTAAGCCTTGCGGGGCAGCCCGTATGCTACGTGCTAGGTAGGCGGCTAGCCTGGTTGCTAGCCTAACTACGGGGCGCTAAGCGAGAGACTTAGGATGTTAGCGGAGGGCTAGCTTGAAGTACGCCAGAAGCCGTCTGGCCAGGATTTACCTGCAATGTTGTTGTTTTTAATGTGCTGCCGCTGCCTGGGGTTTGTCTTGGGCTGGGGGGCCCGGTATTTGATGAATTGCACGGTGTATGGACGCGCTAAGGCGCCGTTTCACGTGAGAGCCGCAGAGGAAGCGGCGCGGCGCCGTCAGAAAAGCCGCGCTGAGGTGGAAGTTGGGCGGCTAATATCTTTCTCCTGCTCCGCTGTTTTTTTTTTTAGATCGGAACGAGCTGGAGGCTGCGCAGAAGTTTCTGGAGCAGGCGGCGATTGAAAACTTGGTTTGTACATGTCCCACTTTCTCTCCCCCCCTCCTCCCCTCCCCAGCATCGTTTGTCAGTTTGACCGGCATTTCCCCCGCCTTTCACCCTCGCGGCAGCTTTGCACGTCTTGCATGTTTTTTAAAAAGCCAGTTTATTTGTCTTAATGGTCATTTCAAAGTGAAACTGCGGTATCATTGCGAACCCCCCACTGTTTCCCTGCATGTGTGTTTGTGCCTTGGAGTCCACGGCACCATCGAAAAGCCGGAGCCGGCATGCTTTCGCCCGCAGCTACGGCGCCTTCCGGCTCGCTAAGCCGATAGCCCCCGACAGTGATTAGCTTCGCTTAGCCAATATGTCACTTCGAGGCTAACAACTCCCCCCTAGAAAAAATAGCCCCAAAGCGCATGCAGTTTTTTGCTGCCCAAACAGTATAGATGCTTGATTTGTCTAGTCACAAGGGTCAGTAGGCCGAATCGGTCCTGGGCGTGGCCTTGTATAGAAGAGGCTATCAGCGGAATATTGTGATGGGGGGCGTTTTTTTGTCTTAAGTTGTCCTTTTACAATTGGAGCAGTACAAATATGAGACCGTTTAATTTCTTAGGATAAAACGCTTTTGCTTGGTGTCTGCGATCGGTGTCTGTTGGGTGCACGTTGAATTCACTTGTGATTTTTAGGATCTGCGGCATCGATCCGTCGCTTAATGTCAAATTTGGACACTTTTCAATTCTGCAGCGAGTTGCTTAAGATTGCAGCATGGACTGCTGTCACATCTAGATAATTGCAGATCCTGAAAACTGATTCGTTTCCCCGGGGGTGGAGCAGGCCTGGAAAATGCTCTAAATGCAAGGCTTGGATATATGTGGAAAAGTAAGAGTGACGTTTTCAAAGCATTCAATTTAAAGTGGTATGAAGCTTAGCTGTTTGGCATCAGCTTTTTGCTTGTCATTCAGTTGTATGATTCAGTTCCGTCTTTTTAGGTGTGACTGCAGGAACAGGACTGATTCTTTGGCAGTAACATTCAAATAGTCACTACTTGGATGCTCAGGGTTATGAATAGCAAGTTATCTGCCAGGTGTGGGTGAATTATCAGTGATCAGGAGGTCTGTCCTCCTTAACAGCTCCTTTAGGAGAACTCTAAATATCATTGATTTCAGAATCAAGTATTGGAACCACAACCTGATATGTACGATGGTTCTTCTAAAAGTTAGCCTTTTGTTTAAAAAGGGTTCTGGTTCTTGATTTGTTTCCGTTGGTTTTGTTTACCAGGCTGCAAGAAACTTCTGTAAGTTTTTAGCTGGAATTTGAATTGACAGTTCGTAATCAGTTACCGATGTTACAAATTCGGTTCTTATTGCAGACTGTTTGCTCTACTCTATAGTTAACATCGTTCCCAAAGGTGTATTTTGAAAAACCGTCAACTTAAAACTGAAAGTACACTAGGTCAGGTCAAATTCTGAGTGAGGTGGGATGTGTCCGGGGACATTGTCTATCTCTGGCCCGGCCGTGAGAAATGTCCCGCTTTAAATGTACCTTAATGGGAAGTGATTGTTGGTTTTCTAATCAATATTTGTATAATTAGCTGAAAATTGTGCTTTTAGATAAGAGCATAGTTTAGTCATTAATTTGAACTTCATTGATTGGCTCCGGACTTTTAGTATGCTTTTTAATTTTGGCGATTTTTAGGTTTTGTTTTCCGTAAAATGGTTTAAGCAGAAAATGATTACGAACATGCCTTTTAAAGATACTGATTTCCAGGATGCAGTCCTGTATTAGTATGAAGAATGCCTTTCCCCCACTTTGAGATTCTCCAACACAGGGAAGACGTTCCCCTGCTTGTGTGGCTCTGTTGCTTAGCTCTATTTTACACACACTATGCCTTCAGTTAAAAATGATTGTTGCCCTTTTAGTTTGGTGCTGTTGCAACTTTGTTGTGAGAGAACCGCCCCTCGTCCCCACCAGTGTTAAGTCATGCCATGCTGGTGCGCCATGGCCGAACAAAGGTTTCTGCCAAAAGAGCACTTGGCCATTGTGAAAATGTTAATTATGTGCAGGTGTTACTGATTTATTGTATTATTGACACAGAGAGGCTGGTGGATGGAGGGAACGTCTGGGTTTGCTGGCTGTGCAGCAGGCAGTGACATTTCCATAGTTTGATTTCCAGGAGAGATCCAGTGCAGATTTCTGCATCAGTTTCTCAAGAGTAACTGTGAAGTCATAAGACTATTTCATTTAAGTCCTTGAATGTTTTTTTAGTGTGAAATCGCCGACTGCCTCGTGCTGGGTGTGTCCTGTTTGTTCATGCCTCTGTTCTGCTCTCTCAGCCCACGTTTCTAGTGGAGCTTTCTAAGGTTCTGGCAAATCCTGGAAACAGCCAGGTGGCTCGTGTGGCGGCAGGGCTGCAGGTCAAGAACTCGCTAACCTCGAAAGACCCGGATGTGAAGGCACAATACCAACAGCGATGGTTGGCCATTGACAGCAATGCCCGGCAGGAGATCAAAAGCTATGTGAGTCTCCTTACTGTTACGAATTGATTGGCATCACTCGTCTGGCTTTTCTGGTGTGTAGAGATTGCTCGTTAGCGTTTTTGCGTGACACAGCCCCCTTTGTTGCATTTTCAGGTTCTGCAGACGCTGGGTACGGAGACGTACCGCCCCAGCTCGGCATCTCAGTGTGTTGCCGGGATAGCCTGCGCCGAGATTCCTGTAGCCCAGTGGCCAGAGCTCATACCTCAACTTGTAGCTAATGTCACCGACCCCAGCAGCACCGAGCATATGAAGGAATCTACCCTGGAGGCTATTGGCTACATCTGCCAGGACATCGTAAGTATGCCGTTAAGATGGTGTTGATTGCGGTCCTCCGACTAGCAAGTAAGAGTAATGGCCCAACATTTTAATTAAAAACTGTGGCAAGTGTAAATAATGGGGTGGTTTTATTGGTACTGTCTGAAGAGGATGAATTGAGCTGTGGTGTTCAGGATCAATGCTTTGTGACACATCTTAGATGTTGCATGTTCCATATTTTTTGCTGGTTAGGACCCAGAACAGCTGCAGGATAATGCCAACCAGATCTTGACAGCCATCATCCAAGGTATGCGTAAGGAGGAGCCTAGCAACAATGTGAAGCTGGCAGCCACGAACGCACTGCTCAACTCCTTGGAGTTTACCAAAGCCAACTTCGACAAAGAGGTGCGTTCGCTGACCTTGTCTGTATAGACCTTTTTTTTTGTCTCCCCTTTGAATACATTTATAATGAAGGAAGTCTGCAAAATCCTGAGAATTTATCATTAGTTTGTTCACAAATTAGTTTCCTCTTTGCATGAATTTGCATAACATGCGAAAAGTTCTTCGTACGTCAAAAAACATTATTTAAATATTTTTTTCATTCAACAATAAACTGAACCTTTAACTTAAATACAATCTATGCTATTAAATGTCCCCTTACTCTCACATCATGAGCTCCTGTCTGGTCTGTGATGAGAAATCATGCACCACGCTGATGACTGATGTAAAATTCATCTGCATCAACTGAGACCTGAGGGTGTGAAGAATATGATTTCCTGTAAGGTCTGAAGTCCCCTAACCTCTTATTTTTTTCTCCTAGACGGAGCGGCACTTCATCATGCAGGTTGTGTGTGAAGCCACGCAGTGTCCAGATAACAGAGTATGTATTTTTATTTATTTATTTAAATTCTGTAGAAACTGTTTCAATGGGTGTCTGGTTCGTATCCCATAGTACCAGACAAATTGCAGTTTAAATGAATGAAGATAAATGCAAGTGATTGCAGATGGCTTTTATTTCACCTGTGAGACATTCTGATCTCCAGTAGCGCTGAGATTCAAAATGTATTCTTCGTAAACCAAATAATGTACAGTTGGACAGTGTCAGTCGTACTGTCTGGAATAACAATACAGATTTTTTTTTTTTGCCTTTACCAGAATATTCTAATGATAATGCTCACGAAAAAAGTACAAACATGTAAGAAATGGAGTAGAATTTTAAAGTTAATACTGACAGACCAGTCGGTAGCTTGTCGTGTTGTTCTTACTTGCTGATTGTAAATATTGAGTTGGCTTCTCCCCCCACCAGGTGCGAGTTGCTGCCTTACAGAATCTGGTGAAGATAATGTCCCTCTATTATCAGTATATGGAGACATACATGGGACCTGCTCTGTTTGCTGTAAGTATCTGCATACTGACCTACCTGTCATACAAAAGGATGTTTTCACACTGAAATTGCAGGACCTGGTTCCAAGCTCCTGGGCCGTTTCGATCGGGAACTTTCGTAACTGCTGGCCATTTTTGAGTGCCGCTTTCGCCGTGCACAGCGGGAACTGTGAACTTTGCTAGTTAAGCAGTGATGTGAGCAGTTTGCGGGTTACATCTTCGTGGATAGTGTCATACATAACTGCCGGCACCCAACACAATGCAGAATGAACGAGTCGCTTGTTAGTTACTGGGGTGATTGATCATGATCAAAATTCGGATGCAGCCGTTTGTTTATACAACCCATGAAAAAAATCATTATTAAATCTGGCCGGCAGATCAATCTTTTGTTTTACACCAAATAATAAATGATGTAACTTTCCACTAATAAGCCTCAGCAAGCTTCACCAGCAGCACTGCCGATATTAGACCGTTCAGATCGCTTTTTATACTTTTTTCTAATGCATAGATATGGCGCTGCAAGCAGAAAGGTTTTGCCAATGCATTCAATGAAACTGAGATGCACAAAAAATAAATTCATGCAAAATAATTTGCTCAATTTTTGCTTCACTTCTACATTTGCTTTGCTATCACTGCAAGCCCCACCCAAGTAGTTTCTTCTATTGAAAAGTACCTAGTTTTGAGTATGGACAAAAAAATGGTTCCAGAACTGACTCTGAGTAACTGCCTGACTAATTGGACTGAGTTCCTGCTGTGGGAACTAAACTAAAGATCTTGAATTCAGAAAAAGGTTCTGGTGTGAAAGCGTACCAGTATGGGAACAAGAGAGAATCATTCAAAATTGGAAGCTTCGAGGTTAGGCCCAAGGGACCTCTATGTAGTGAATACTTTCATGCCTCATTTTATATTATCCCAAGCAAAGAGTGTCTATGAAATGTTGCCTTAAATGTTTAAAGATGTTACTGGTTAATTAAACTCATTTGTCAGGACTCCAAGGGAAAAAGGAAACATTTACACGACAAAATATCAAGTATTCGCTAAAACATCCCTTGCTTTGGATTATACAGGCGAACCTTTCAGTCGTCCAGGGTTCTGGTGCTTCTTGAAGGGATTTTTGGCTATTGCTCAAGAGAATTATTCTGGTTCCTCCAGAACTTTAATTTGAGGAAATTTTATTGAATTTGAACCACAAATTATTCATTTGAGGTCTGCAGATTGAAGTTGCCGGAGGAAAGCATTTTTGCATGTGGCTGTTTGTTGCTTTTGTAGTTTTGATGTATGTTTTGGCCCACTGTCATGTTGGTGGTAGAGTTCAGCTACACATAGGAATGTTTTCTACGGTATTGAAGTTATGATCTTCAGTGCCCTTTGTCCATTATATCTTTAAAATAAGCTACTGCATATAGTACATGCAGAATATGCTTTAATGTTGTGACCAATGACGTTTAACTTGAAGTCTTCAACTCGCCAGGGACCTTTAGCACGCAACCATTACAGGGGAAATGAGGAGCAAATGCACAAGTATTGCTACTCATTGAAAGCTGAGACATGCATATTTGCATGGTGTTGAGTTGTCAAATACCGAGTGATTCTGTTTTTAGTTGGCATCCCTTCATAAGTAAAGAAATGCATGGAATGAGGCAAGCGTGGCTTGTTGGGGAAACACATGGGCATCCTTGCGTTGGCATTTACAATACACCCTGTCGCCTGGTGGGCTGTGTTGGGTGGAATTTTGCAAATGGCTCTTTGCGGAATTCTAACTGATTCTGTTTTGCATCAAATTTCCAATTCTGTTAAATCGGCGAATTGTGGACTGACTCAAACTGCATGTGCGCAGCCTTTGATCACCACTTTTGAAATATAACCATAAAAGCAAAAATTTGAATTGATGAAAAATTCCCTAGTTGCGTGCTCGTCTTTCCCCCCCAAAATCAAATGACTGACAAGTAATTCTTTTTATTCAGATGAAGAAAATTGGTTGGCAGATGTCTGCTTGAACTACGTTTATTTCAGTGGGTGTCAGCCTTGATTTGGTTGCTGAGTAATGAGTCAGTCGAGGTCTTTGGCGGTGTATAGTTACGGGTGATGGTGAACGTGCTGCTTATACTCTAGACAGTTGTGGTCCATTTGGGGTGATGTACTCCACTTAATTAAAAATAACTATTTTGTTTGGCTGGTCCTCATTCGGGGTTTAAACGAAGTGGTCAAGGTCAATGCAGTGTCAAAGTAAAGAGGAAAGTTAATGGATTGCTGTGTCTCCTTTAACTCAACATGGATGCACCGTGTAATGAGTCATTCCGTTCATACTAACAATAGAAGGTTATTGAACACACTAACCCACCAAATTAATAGGCTTGAGTTTGCTGAAAATATTGTGTAGATAACATTCCTCTAAGTGAAAGCAGTGGAATGTAGTGAGATTTAAGCATTGCACTCTTTCCGTCTCTCTTGCAAGGCTGATATACTTTGTGCAGAGTGTGGTTTGAGTGCATTTACAGGCCAGCCTCATCTTAGAGTGCGTTTAGAAGTGCACATTTTTGGTGTATTTTGTATTGGTTTGGAACATCAACGGTATCAACATTTAACAACAAAGAAATTGCTCTGATTGCAACGCGAATGTCCTGGTTTTTTCTTTCTGGAAACTTATGAAAAACTGATACTGGTTTATGACAGTATTGATGACTCTGCTAACCATAAATCGTTGATTGTAATACCGGCCGTCTTCCATGGGGCAAATGACGTGATGCTGCTTATTGACCGGAGATGTAATTATGCTTTTAAATTCCATCGAAGGTCTGACGGGTGTTTGTTTGTTTATTTATTTTATTTTGGGAGATTTAATGTTTTACAACTTCAGTAGTTCCTGGGTGCTTATTTTTAACTCTGTGTGAAATGTAAGCATTTTGCAACCCCCTTGGCTTGCAGTTCAGGTGTATGAATGAGATGATGCTGCAGGAGTCAGTGTTGGGGGGGGGGGTGGCTTTGAGATTAGGGGGTGGGCACGGGATTGGTGATTTGAGGTCATCAAGCTGCTGCACTTGCAGGTGTTCAAAACTTGAGTGGTACAATGTGTTCTCTGAATACAGAGACATTCAGGCATAGAAAGGAGAAACGCAGACTCAAGGCTAATGACAGATGCAGTATCTATGGTGACCCAACCTTCTTTAGGTTAGCCATCTTCAGCCTTGGTGTAAGTGCTGAGATTAAGGGAGCATTCATCGCATTAGCTGGCAGACTGCTGCAGCCTGGGGCTTCTATAGTTGAGAGTTTATTTCCAACCTTTCTCGTGTTTGTACTGTTACAGGAGTATTATATGTGTTGTTAATTTTTGTCCATCCTGAACTTTATATGAAGACAGTGATGAGAACAGGTGTAGGCCGCTAGGTTTTCCTAGGAGAGTAAACTACCAAGGGAGTCTGCTTCCATGAGTGTGTACTTAAGTTACATATCCTGATCCAGCCGCTCAAAGGAGGCTGCTGAATTTGAGATCGTGGTGTCTGAGAGCTAAGCCGTCCAGCTGTTTGTAGGGCTGACTTAATTCAGTTAAGTTTTATTTTAAAGATGATCGTTGGGCAGTAGTGCTGAGATGTGCACTTGGTCGCATTCCTTTTCTATTTAATGCTAAGGCTTTAAAACAATTCAGTAATACTTAAGATTTTGACTGGATGTTTAGGGTAGTGATGCACCGATAAGGGAATTTTTGGCTCATGCCGATTTTTTTTTTTATTTTGGAAAAGCAATAGTGATCATTTGGGGTGGGTTCTGATTAAATAACTTATGAAGGGAGATTCCTCCCAAATTACATTCCAAAATTATGAAAATAGTGTTTTGGTAGGAAAATGAACTTTGGAATACAACGGCAAAGCTCAATTTTTCATAATATTTTTTGCATTAATTGCTGTAAGTTACACATTTCACATGACTATTTCTGAAATTAATGACGAATCAAAAAACTTTGCCATGGATGCACCGTCGGAATTGCAGCCTTCACTGCAGTGGATTTGCTTTTCAGAAACTTCACGTTTTACCATCTCACCTTGATGTGAGCGAGTTCACATCTAGACCCTCTTTGTGAAACTTTCTCAGAGCAGTGTTTGCAAAATGCATTTCTAATGTCTGTCACAAAGAAAGGTAATTCCACACAACAATTATTTGTCCTAACTGTTTAGTATGTGGGCGTTCCTTATGTATGATGCTCAAATGTTTTGGGCCACCTTTTTAAAGGGGCTTACGGTGGTACATATTGCCTCATTTTTGACCTTTGGTTGATGGTTGATTGCGGTAGTTGATTCAGAGCATCGGTGTGTCTCTCGTTCAGGGCCTCTAGACTGCCGTTGCTCATGCTGTGTACGGTGTTCCTGAGGGACATGGATTTGACAAGTTTCCGGCTTTTTTCTGCCTTTTGATTGACCTGGATTATTGATCTGACCAATAGTGTTACAGTGCAGGACAAAGTGACCCTTCAGGGAAACCCATCAAACCCTGATGTCCCTGATTTGGGGGGGTAATACTTTACATTAGACTGATCATGGCATAATGTGGTGCTTTGTAAATTTCACTCTCAGTTCTAATCTTTTTAGCTGTGCAGAGTGACAGTTCTCATCAGTTTTTTTCCTTTCTAAATTGGCCTCTTTCCATATCGACAAACCAAAATCAGCCTGAAGAAGGCCCTGTTCAGTAGCTTCCTTTCATTAATTTTAACTGGCTTTAAGTGGCATGAAAAGTTATTGTGGATTCTGCATGCTATTGTTATGACAGTTGTATTTAGTCCTTTGTATTTTGACAGCCTATCAAAGCCTTTATAGAGGAATATTCCTTCTCCTCTGAAGTGTTAAAAGCCTGCTAAAATCAGCTGTGTGTCAATGCTTGTTTTAATTGGAAATGTTTGTGAATCTCATTCACTTTGTTCTCCTTTTCAGATCACAATAGAAGCCATGAAAAGTGACATTGATGAGGTTGCCTTACAAGGAATTGAGTTCTGGTCCAACGTCTGTGATGAGGAAATGGATTTGGCTATTGAAGCATCTGAGGTATAATCTTTGTCCTTTGCGCTCGTGACCGTCGCGTCTGATCGTTTCCAGTGCAGAGTAGAGCTTTGTTAGCGCCTCGCCGCAGCGAAGACGTACAAACCGCTTTCGTCCTGCTGGGAGTGGCCAGCGGGTCGCGATTTGAATCATCCAGCTAACATTTGAATTCTTCTTGAACTGCAGTGACCAGTCTGGACTTAGATGTTTGGGACACTGCAGCCCATTTTCTTACAAGTAAAGTGCTTATGAATAAACTGCTGCATTGTCATTGGGAATCCTGTGTGTTACGAGAGTGTATCATAATGGTCCTAGTATTTAATTAAACATGTAGCACCTACCATAACCACCTGGGCAGTGTGTTGAAAAACTGAACCGGCAGTTTATTTTATCCCCCCACCAAATTACATTTTAAAATATTCTGGACCACGTTTAAAATCGTCCACCTGTATTGACGTTTGCTTTCAGAGAGGCAGCTAATCTGTAATCAGTAGCTTATACTGTGCGCTGTTGTTGGGCAGATCCCTTTAGATTTACTTAAGTGTTGATCACATGCCTCTTAAGTTTCACTGGAATCCTACACATTGTTTGCACGGTTGTAATTAAGGTTCTGCTCTCTCCACCTAGGCATCAGAACAGGGACGCCCCCCAGAGCATACCAGCAAGTTCTATGCCAAAGGTGCTCTGCAGTATCTGGTTCCAATTCTCACCCAGACACTCACCAAGCAGGTAAGGGTAAATCAGATTAAAGTGCTGCTCGTATTGCATGGTATAAGATGACAAATATGTATGGCCTTGTTGATGTACAGAGAGCTGTCTGTCATGTGTCGGCTTTGAGAGAAATGTAAATGTAGTAGCTGATAACTAGATGCATTGTAATTGTCCACGGCAACCATCTGCTTCTGTGTGGCTTTGACTATTAATCTTTCTTGCTTGTTTAGTGTATTTTGATGTCCCTGAATGTGGAATAACCACTGTGACCGCGTTAAATGTCGCATGCAAAATCAAAAACGAAACGCGGAAACCTGAATTGAAAGTCGAGTCAATTGTGTTGAGATCCTAGGTCGTTGGCGTGCCGATTTACATGCTAATCGTGTTTTGGATGTTCTCTCAATATGCAGTCTGTTCAGGGGAAGGTGTCCATACTAATGAGCCTCCCATCTGCAAACAGGATGAAAACGACGACGACGACGACTGGAACCCGTGTAAGGCAGCGGGAGTGTGCTTGATGCTGCTGGCTACCTGCTGCGAGGATGATGTGGTCCCTCATGTGTTGCCCTTCATCAAAGACCACATCAAGCACCCTGACTGGCGTTACCGCGATGCTTCTGTCATGGCCTTCGGTTCCATCTTGGAGGGTCCTGAGCTGACCCAGCTCAAACCATTAGTCATCCAGGTAATGTGCGTTTTTTTCTTTCTTATTTTACAATGAGGCCTGCCAAACGCATGGCTTTTTATAGCAAGGCACAACAGCATTGATGTAAAAAAGAAACAAATTGCTATATCTGATTCTGTTGGCAATCCATAATTTTGACAGCTGTTACTGGACTCGAAGTGGATTCGAGGTGCGTTGAATCGGTTAGAGGTGTTTGTCGGCTTGGCCGTGTTTCTTTATGGACTTTATAAATATCTGCAAGTGTTCTGTGGCCATAAAATGGCTTTTGCCATCTCCTTGGAAGTAATTCTGTGTGTGTTATAGCCTGTCAAAGTCCCCTTTAAATTTAAACTTGAGGTTTGATGTATATTCGCTAGGGGTGTAAATCATTGTCCCCACGGAGATCCTACGCGGCTCTGGTTCGATGCTTCGTTAATCTTTTGATCTCCATCACAGTTTGATTCGATTAATCGATTCTTTGATGACCTAAATTTAATACTGAACTCCCCTTTGGGGAAAAAAAATTTCACAAGTTTACCATGGGAACTTAATTACACACTATTAATGGAAAGCAAATAACGTAGGATCTCAAAACAAGAATGTTTTTATTGCTGTTATTAAACAGAGAAACGCGCCAGTATGAAATTACCAGAAGGCCAGCCATTGAATTGTATGGTGAACGGATCGCTATGGAAAATGACTTTGTCATTGCAATCATCTCCTTTATTTTAGTAGTTGTCGTAAGCTCTAGTGTTGCTAATGTTGAATATTGACGTAATTTAATTATTGTTAGTGACTTTTAATGAATTTTGGCTGATACGTTATAACCAATATGTCAATTCCAGTTAATTTCCTTAGCCTGAAATGCTACTCAGATTTGTAGACAAATGGCTGCCTCTTCTGAACTACAAAGATTCATTAAATATCAGATCATTTGCTATTCCGGTGAACCGGCTTAAGGTCACCTGTAATATTTTTTTTAATGTGTACAGGCTATGCCCACGCTGATTGAATTGATGAAGGATCCTAGTGTTGTGGTGAGAGATACTACAGCCTGGACTGTGGGCCGCATTTGCGAGCTGCTTCCTGAAGCAGCCATCAATGAGGTGTACCTGGCCCCTCTGCTGCAGTGTCTGATCGAGGGCTTGAGTGCCGAGCCCCGTGTGGCATCCAACGTCTGCTGGGTAAGCGCACTTTTCCCCGCTTGGTTAACGGTGAATGTGGTGTTGTGGTTTTTACCTGCCTTCACGTTGTCGTAGTTTTTTTTTTTTCTTTTCTTTTTTTTCTTAAATGCTTGGTGGCCGATCTTCCCAAAAAACCACAGTCCACAATTTGAATCTTTCTTCCAGTTTTGATATCTACTGTAAAGAATACCCACACTCGAACAAGCTTAAGGGCTTATCTATTGGTGCCATTCAAAACACAACACTTTTCAAAATGGTCATTAAAACATGAGTTAATATTTTAAAAACTGTAGTAAGCAGTCATTAGATAACAGCCAAACCACTGCCACGCTACTGATGTGGAGTCCTTTTTTGGCACCAACTCCTTATCCTCCATGCCAGTAGCTCACACTGAATTTTTTCCAAATACGTCAACACAGAGACTGTGTGATAGGGACATGCGATATAATTTGGCCAGTCAGCACAGCCATCTAGTAGGGAGTCATTCTGGAGCCTTGGTGTAGCAGTGGACCCACGTTAACACTGGCCAGCGACGTTTCATGTGAAGCTTTGGCGCATATAAGGTTGCATAAAAAGTAGATCACGGACATCTTCAAGATCGATCACGATATAAAATTCAGATCCCTCCACCCCTACAAGCAGGTCACTTCGGTTCTGGTATTCGGGCTTATTCCAAAATACTCTCTGGACCTTGTTAGTTCCTCTAGTGACATCTCTAGGCAAGAGTCATAGCAGTCAATAAACTGAACTTGTTCCACTCTTCTAAATTTATTTATAAATGTTGACTGGCAGTATTAGGGGAAACTCTTCTGTCTGGGTCATTCTCACACTTGAGTGTGAGTTTGTATCCACATCCTTGAGTGTGAGTTTGTATCCACATCCTTGAGTGTGAGTTTGTATCCACATCCTTGAGTGTGAGTTTGTATCCACATCCTTGAGTGTGTGCTATATTGCAGGCCTTCTCCAGCCTTGCGGAAGCTGCATATGAAGCTGCAGAGACCACTGATGACCAGGATGAACCTAGCACTTACTGTCTGTCCTCCTCCTTCGAGATCATTGTCCAGAAGCTCCTGGAGACCACGGACAGGTAACGTGTCTTGGCTCAGACACACTCGAAGAACAAACGTTCTCGTGAATGGGGTAATCAGATACTGTGTTTTGTCGGGCGGAGCTATTTAATAGGTGTAGAAAAGGCGTAGGCTTAGTATAGTCAAATTGTGGTCCTTCTAGATTTTCTCCAGGGGGTAGCAGGACAAAAGGTGATACTTATTTGCAATAAGCTTGTTTTGGAGGGAGGGAGATGCCTGTTCATTTAAGGTGCTGATCTTTGGTTCTTATTAACCAAAAATTAATGTTTCCTTTCAAGGCGTTATGCAGTGTTTTTGTTTTTTTTTTGCCATAGAGTTTATCAAATGGCCGTGCAGCAGTTCTAGGCCCTAGGTATTCTAGCGCCTTGTGCGAGATTATGAAATTTTAATACTAGAAGAAATAACGTCATGGAATGCAGCTGGAGGTGGTATTTCTGATTTTATTTTTCTATAAAAAATTTTGTTCCCTGCTTTTTTTTTTTTTTTCCCTGCTTGCCTATGTTGCCAGTATGGTCATGCAGTAAACGAAAAAGTAGTGGTTAACTGTTGTAAAATTGTAGGCCAGATGGCCACCAGAACAACCTGCGGAGTGCGGCATATGAAGCTCTAATGGAGATAGTGAAGAACAGTGCTAAAGACTGTTACCCAGCTGTGCAGAAGACTACCCTTGTGATCATGGAACGGTTACAGCAAGTTCTTCAGATGGAGGTGGGTGTCTACCGGCTGTTTGTGCTATCAAACGTACATTTCTCATTAAAGCTTATACAGAACCTTCTCTGAATTGGTGTGCCCTGTGTTCTCCGGCTGCTCCGGGTCTAACTGGTAAATATGCTGAAATACAGCTGCATCATTCATGCAAGGTGGACTATTTATACATTTCCGAATAAACGGATTTAGTCCTTGATGCTTATAGTGAAGCGTTCAGTGTGTGTTGTTCCATTGAATATCTGTTGGTTTCAAAGGATCGTTACTGATTTTCCTCTGAAGGAAGATCCTTGACTACAGCAAGATGACAGTGTGGTCTTGCAGTCTTGTCCAGTAGCTCTGTTTTCCTCTTTTGAGCTTCTGTGCTATTTAGGGCTGCCACTAACGACTATTTTTCAGTCAGTAAATTAATCGACTATTTTACAGATTCATCTTATCTAAATTTCCTTCCTGTCTTTTCACTTAATTTTATTTTGACAAGAGCAAGGTATTTGTGACTGCAGCCCTTTAGATAACGGATGCCGGTTTTTTGGCACTATGCGGACCTTAGTTGCAGCCACAATTCCAGAAGCAGATTACTAATATACATAAAATACGTGGAGAGGCATATTGCGATGCCCAAAAGTCATAGTGAATCTGTATAAATTTGGTGTGTCCTTATGCTTATTAAACCCGGTTAGCGGAGCACGCTGCCTGTGACTGTTTTGGTAAATCATGGAAGCGATACGTACCGAGTCAAGGAAAGGAAAGCTCAGCAACCGCAACATCATTGAATAGATGAGATTTTGTGGATAAACAAGGGAAAAAAGCCATTGGTAGCTTTTTGCAGTTCAAAGTACTTTTTTTTTTTTTTTTTTTTTTTTTTGGTATATATAATTTATTTCAGTTCCGTCTGTTTTGTTTTAGTTTATGGTGATACTGGTCCCAACAAGCCCAGCACTCTCATACAGACTGACACCATCAGTCACAGCAGAATAAGCCCTCATTGTATTCTAAACATTTTCTGAAACGCTTATTCAAAGGAAATTCTAAGGTAGCGGACAGAAAACTTTATGGCTTTAAAAATTAAATAATTTTGCAGCTAGAACAACAAAAGGTATTAAGCTTCACATACTAATAGTAATTTAATAATTATGAATAGATAACATGGTGGTTTTGCATATTCTGACGGTGCAGGTTTTCATGAGTCAGCATTGTGTTCCTCCCTTGACTAACATGGATATCATCAGTGAGGTTACATACTTGTCAGTCACTCCTATCTCTGGTGGCTTCAGTCATGCCTCTCTGCGATACACTGAGCTACTTAACACAGTACATAGACGGGGGAAGATAGGATTTTATGCAAACATGGATGCATATAGCTGTTGTCTTCCACTTGGCTAGTCAGATCACAACCTTGTGCACCTGGTCCTCAAATACAAAACCCTTGTTCAGTAGCAGTAGCTTTGCAGAACTGCTTGGATGTTGTGAACTGTATGGTGAGGACCTCCCGGGCTCACTGTCTACATCGGCTTCTCTGTGGACGCAGTTATTCGCTGGAGAGTAATTTGTTTCCCCAACAACCTCGAAATCGCAGTGGTTATCAAAACATTCCTCAATTACTGTTTTCTGGATGGGAGATGGGGTCTGCTGAGAGGGCTCTAAGGAGGGAGCGAACTCTGCGAAAGCTGGGGAGTAGCAGCCCGAGCAAGACTGAACAGTACGGGCAGAAACATGATGCCTTCTAGCCTTCCCTGTTGGGAAAGGAAAAAAGCAGTGCAGTCTGGGAATGCCGTGATTGCCTAGATCACAGATTACCTTGTTGAACAGCCACAGTTCATCCACACCAGTAACTGCATGTCTGATGTAGTGCGAAGCGGCACAGCAGTGCCCTAAGGGACAGCACTGTCGATGTTCCCGTTTGCTCTTAATACCACGGACTTCAGGCACAAGTCTGACTCATTTCCTCTTCAGATGTTCAATAATTGCATGTGAGTGGGATGTATTGGTGAAGGGAAAGGAGTAGAGAAGGGAAGTGAAGAGAGCTGAGTAAGTAAGGACCACCTGTAGGTCAACGACACAGATGGTTGTTATTTTGAAGGCAGTTTTAAGTTGTGTATTTAAGGCAGTGCAGTGAGCAGTCACTATCCAAGAGGAGAGCATAGATATTGCACTGTGCTATAAGTACCTTGGCGTGTATGTCAATGACAGGCCGCACTGGCATGACAAAGCAGAGCCCACAGAAGAGTGCAGAGTAGGCTGTTCTTGAAGCGGCTTCTGTCCTATGGTGTATGTGGCAAACTGCTACACTTCACTGCTCTGTTGCTGCACTTCACTGCAGTTTGCTGGGGGAGGTAATATCAATGTGCAGGAGGCTGAAAGCTGGCCGAGAGTGGACTCCTTGCAAGTAGCAAGGGAAGAATACTGTCCAAACGGTACTACTGAATGAGGCCCGTCCTCTCAGAGCTGGTACGGTTGAGGAGCACCTTCAGCCCCTGACTCATCTCCTTGAAGTGCACAGCAGAGTACCTCATACCCCTTTGTGCCTACTGCTATTTGTTCAGTCCCTCTGGTCTCCAGGTCTGTAGCCCAACCCTGTACTGCGCTCTCTGCTCTACATCCATGTTTGTACCTTACTTGTACTGTGTACTTTAATCCTTTAGTGGGTAGCTAATTTGTTTGAAGTTTGTTTTCCAGCGGAATTACAAAAATATCTGTCCTCCCCCAGGAGATCAGTTCTGGCCTAACACGAAAAATCCATCCTTGTAAACGGTTGCAAATTACTGTGGGTTAAAGCTTAAATTAAGCGGCTGAAAAAGTCGGTCTTCAATGCATAATATCTTGAACGCGAGGATCTAAAGCTTCATCCCTGTTACAGACGATGGAGCTGTATTGTCTTTGCATGTAGCTGGTCATTGGGAATTCACCAGGCTTTCTTTACCTTCCCACAGTCCCACATTCAGAGCACTTCTGACAGAATCCAGTTTAATGACCTGCAGTCCTTACTATGCGCCACCCTGCAGGTGAGTCATGAAATGGGCCTCGCTTGTAGTTTTTGTTTTCAGTTTTAACGAGAGCGTTTAAAATTGCATAACTTTTCTGTATGCCTCAGTTCCATTACACAGTACTCCGTCTGTGTGGATTTGCAGACTTTGAGAACCTGGTAGTGAAACTTGAGACATTGAGAGAAATTGGTGCCGATTGTTTCCACTGATTTATGCCGGTGTTTCCCAATCCAATCCTTGGGGGAACAGTCCACGTTTTTGCTCCCTCCCAGCTCCCAGCCAATCGGGAACACCGAATACCTGGTACAGGTGCGCTGAGAGGAAGCAAAAACGTGGACTGACCAGGGTTCCCTGAGGACTGGGTTGGGAAACACTGGGTTATGCTGCTGAAACGTAGCATTAACTTGTAGGACCAGTTGATCTTTGGGGAGTGGTTTTTTTTTTGTTGAATATCAGGTGCTGATGCTTTGCCACCCAACCCCCCCACCCTGCCCCACAGAATGTTTTACGGAAGGTGCAGCACCAAGATGCACTGCAGATCTCCGATGTGGTAATGGCCTCGCTGCTGCGCATGTTCCAGAGCACGGCTGGCTCTGGGGGTGTGCAGGAGGATGCCCTCATGGCTGTCAGCACTCTTGTGGAAGGTGAGACGCCACTTTCTTGCTTTATGTAGTCTTGTCCCTCAATGATACTTTCTTTATATAGCTATGCCATTCAGCCTGTGTCCATGCTCTTTCAAAAAGGTTTCCAGGGGCTTTAGGTCTGCTGTACTATGTAGTTTCATGTGGCCAATGGTATTGTTCCATTTTGGATGTAGTAGTTATCCTAACAGCGTTTCTGATATCTGTTTTTTAGGGTAGGTAGGTCTGTTGTATTGGCATGTTTGTGGTCTACATTTTTGATTGTCTCATCTATTAGTGTAGGGGGGGAAATTGTGTTTTTACCAGGCCAGTGTAGGTGAGACAGGCCTTGCATTCATTCCAGCCTGCACTTAGCTGTCTATTGACGTGTGTATGTCAATATAAGCATATTTTCCTCTTGTGTGACCTTTATGTGACTATTTTGAAAATGTTAACCCCCCCCCCCCTCTCCCCAGTGTTTAATCTGCTCTTGTCACGGTATAAATGAAATCCAGCATCTGTCCTTTTTCAGTTTTGGGCAGTGATTTTTTGAAATACATGGACGCCTTCAAACCTTTCCTGGGCATCGGACTGAAAAATTATGCAGAATATCAGGTAGGCTTTGGTTTTATCTAACAGAACTATCTGTCGGTTTTAGCATGTTTGAGGTTTTTCCTTATCGGAAGCACGCTCAGCACAACTATATGCATAAATGTGTAAATCCATGGTTTGTGAGGATCCCCTTTGGGTACCTTTTGGTCCAGTATATCCCATTTTCAGGAAGACATCACTTTTAACAATGCAGCAGATAAAATACTGAATTGTTCTTTTTCATGTCAGGTTGGCTTGACTTGATAACCACCACACATTTTGCTTAAATATCTGGTTTTTGATATTGGTTCTTCTGTCTGGCATGCAAATTTCTGCAAGCAACCTTTGCACAAGAAAATGTGGCTGATGCATCCTGTGACATCATATTTGGTAGCTTCCGGTCACAGTGCAGGAATGTAACATGCATGTTGCCATAGCTGTCAGGTTCGTTTCCCCCGCTTAGGTGTGTCTCGCCGCTGTCGGCCTGGTTTGTGATCTTTGCCGAGCACTTACGACCAACATCCTGCCTTACTGTGACGAGATCATGCAGCTTCTACTGGAGAACCTGGGGGTACGTCTCTCGGTACCAACTCATCCTCCGATTGATGAATGCAGCCAATTAGGTCATTTATGCTTAATTCCAGAAACTGCTGGTTAAATTGTTACCCTGCCTTCAAAATATGTTGTTTGGCTCCCTCTAGAGGACACTTGCCCTTGTTTACAATGTTTTTTTTCTTCTTTTTAACCAGGTGGCAGGATTAGATTAGGTTCTTGTATTTGTGGTGTCTAGTTTCTGACACCATTCTGCTTCTAGCTACTGCACTTGCAGAGTAAAACGTGTCTCCGTGCCTTAAGACAGGATTGTGTTTAAGAAGCCCGTTACCGATTACATGCTCAGGATAGCGCTGAGTGGAAACCCTGCCGGCACCGCGCTGCTGTAAAGTGACCTTTTCTCTCTCGACAGAATGAGAACGTCCACAGATCTGTGAAGCCGCAGATTCTCTCTGCTTTCGGGGATATCGCCTTGGCCATTGGAGGCGAGTTCAAGAAATATCTGGATATTGTATTGGACACCCTCCAGCAAGCGTCGCAGGCCCAAGTGGATAAGGTCTGTCCTTTGCGTCCCGCGCACACGTTACCCCGCACTGCCCATCCTTTTAACATGGATTTTCATTTCATGACTTCATTGCTGCAGCACCACTCTGGTTTAATGCTATTTTCCTGTTTTGCTCTTCTAAACCACTGGCTTCCTTATTTGAGGTCAGAGCCTCACTTCTGCTGAGCTTGAGCGACTGACCCCTTTGATCACATACCAGATATGTGGATTGGATAGTGTGTTAATGGACAAAATTCACGCCAAGCTTTTTTTTGCCTGCGTTTTAGTGACAAACAACTGGCTGCTTATTGGATTAGTGTCCTCCACCAGTATTATTGCGGCGTGTTTCTGGGAGTAAAAGGCCACTTTACGTCCAGTATATGAAAATGGCTGCTTTTTGTTTTGCTGCTTGTGGAACCTTGTGGTTCATAATGTAGATTCATTTGCAGGCCTGCTGACTGGTAGGATTTAATCCTCTGGGGTCGATGCTGCGTATCTTTCTCATGTATTTCAGTTCATAACTCGCTGAAATCCTGTTGTAGAAACATGGAAAAAACTGACTGTAATCTGTCTTCTTTTCAAAACGTCCATTGTCGGAATTATTAAAGTTTTTGAAATGAGGTTAAATCGGCAAAAAAGTAAACCATGTCACCTTACTTTATTTTACCTGCATCTGGGGGGTGTAGTGCCGCCCTCACCTGAAGATCGCTATTCAGATTATAAATGGCTGCATTACTGTATATTCAAATCACATTCGCATGGTAATTTGATGAACAGCGCAGCGGTGAAACGCGATCCAGATACATCCCCATCAGCACCATGGGGGGGGGGGGGGTGGTGTGGCCAGGTGTGAATGTCTCATGCATACACATGAAAGTTGCTACATATTCAATGGAAGGATGACATGAGTTCGGCTTTCCTTATTTATCCAACTGAATGTTGCAACTACACCATTTAGTCATCTTCATTTAGCCAAGACTTTGGTGAGCAGATATCTGGGATCAAAACAAACTTCCACCATTGCTTACTATGTATTTTTAAAATGTTTCTGCAAGTGTTCCAAACTGCATTTTGCAATGTCTATACTTTGATGTCAAATTACAAACTTCACATAAATCTGACATATTTACAAAGTAAACTAAGGTTAAGATGAAGGTAATACCAAAACAAATATGTAAGAATTTATTTGCCATGTATTACGTTTTGTGATATTGAATGAAATGTGTGTTCCCTAGACCCCAGAGGGTTAATGGTTCAATGAAAACTGCAGTTTGTTTTAAAAACCTTGCACTTTACAATTGGTTGTAAAGCACAATGTTACAGCAGCCTGCTGTACTCTTAGCTCTTGGTAGTAAACCTGCGTACCATGGACATTAAATTGATTCTCTCCTACGTACACAAGCTGACGTGCTCTTAATGGGCTCGACTGCATACGTTCCCAAGATTCTGCACGAAGCGAAATGCCTCAGTAAGCTTGAATTGCGGCCTGTGGTTTGGTAAGAGCGCAGGAATGTCTGGAAGCAGATTGTGCTGCCCTTCATTGTCCCTTTCAGCCCGTTATGCCGACTGGTTCTTTGGCTTGCGTTAGTGGGGGGGGATTTTTCTCTCAGGGGCTGCTTCAGAGGTAGCCAGTGCATTTCGGTGACCTGGTAAAATTGACGGAAGCTGCTTGGGGCGGTTTGGCTACCGGTTATACTGTAGCGATAGGGCAGGTTCTGTCGAATTCTGCTTTAATTCTGTTTATGGAAAATCCTAATCATTGTAATACCATTGAAAATCAAATACAGATGGACGGTTACAGTAGTATTGCAAACAGTTGTTTTTGAGGTTGCCTTTAAAAATCCCTGGTAGTCATTTGTGTTGGATGCAGACCACTGGAGGCTTAGAGTTAAACGGTTCCCCTGTTCGTGATGCATTTCCTCATTCATTGCTGTGGTTTGAAGTGATTCCCTTTAATGTGTTTCTGCTCTGTGTCTGAGCATAAGACAGTTTGCTCTTCATTTCCTTCAAATCATTCCCATGATTCATTGGGGTTGTGAATGACTTGATTGGCAAGTCTGTCTCTCCAGCATTTTGTAAATGGGCTTCTGTTCTGGCTGGAGGATAGTATGAACGGCATCACTTCCTGGTTAGGAGCATGTAGCTTAGACGGACATGTGCTTTTCCATTAGGCACTTAATGCAATCCAACTTAACGGTTCTAAGTCTGTTGTGCTTTACTCAGTTGCGGGTGATAATGGGGATTTTGTGGCCGACATTCTCATCTTTCTCTGGCAGACGGATTACGACATGGTGGACTACCTGAACGAGCTTCGAGAAGGCTGTCTGGAAGCCTACACGGGGATTATTCAAGGCTTGAAAGGCGATCAGGAAAATGTACATCGTAAGTGTCCTGCCCTTACATGTTTTTTTTTTTTGTGCTGGAGTCTTAACTTCGTATAGGCTGTCTAGTGGGGGCAGGGATTTTTATAGCATTAAGGTGCTGCACTAATTTTAACTAACTGTTTCTTTGATCGAATTAACGCGTGCAGCGGTTTAATACCTGAATGGGAGAATAGTGTGTGAGAAGATTTTTAACTGAGACCTTTTAATATTCCATCCTGGAGTTTGTGTGATGTTGCACAGAATTCTAGAATTTAAAACAAAATTTAAAAGGGTTACAGTCTCACAGGGAATGTGTAATCATGTTACCTGGTTTATTTAGTTTAAATAAAACTGCCCGATTGAGGCATACAGAGGATTAAAAATATTGTATCATATTTGCAGTATTTTGTTTTATTTTATTGATGGCTTGTATCTTAAAATATTAAGATCAAGTCTAATTTCAGTAGACATGCTTCTGTTTCTTCAAGCTATTTGTCAAATAGGTTTCAGACTTTAGATGGTGCACATGGTAGGGATGTGTTAGTCTGCCTGTTCTGCATCTGTGCTTGTATGTACATGTGGTATGTACCTTATACCTGCTTGGCTGTATTTCTGTTAAATGAATAATCTGTATGTTAGCTTGTTAAACCATTACAAATATTAATATGGGTCACTCTCATAAATTGAGAAGTTTTCGGATTTTTTTTTGTGTAAAGAAATCTGCATTGCCAATACTTTCTAAATATATTAAAATTGTAGCTTCTTGATCTGATTTGATTTTGACCATTTTCACCAAAAATCAAAGGATAAAAACCCAGATAATGTTAACCCTTTCATCTGTAACTCACAATGGTCTTGCTTGTAGTAAATAGTTTGTGTAGGTTTTTGCTTCATTTTTGGTTAGTTGTCTTTTTTTTTTCTAACCCTAACCCTTGCCCTGGGTTTGATTAAATGCTTGGTTTATTACATAAACAGTGATATAACAACTCATTAGCTAAACTGATTGATGAAGTTGTGTAACTCGAGTCAGTCTTCAAAATTATTTTACAAATCTGAAAAAAATGTATGAGTTAGTGAGTGACCCATATTACTCTTATTTGCACATTAAATTAGGCATTTAATGTGCAAATTTTTATGATTGTATGGTTTTGGTGTGATTTAATTGCAATTAATCAAAGGAAACTGAATCGATTCACAGCCCTTTCTAGCCTTCGTTAGCTGTATCTTATTTGTGGCAAGGAAGTTTATTAACCAGCTGGTCTTTGTGAAAGGAATGTGTTGGTGTAAATGTGTTTGAGTTGCTCGGCATTTGACGCGCTTTTCTCTCCAGCGGATGTGATGCTGGTTCAGCCCCGAGTGGAGTTTATCCTGTCCTTTATTCACCACATTGCTGAAGACGAGGATCATTCTGACGGTGTGGTAGCCAATGCTACCGGCCTCATAGGGTGAGCGACGTCACAGGACATCCCTCTGCAGTACAGCACTGTAGTTCTGTTCGTCTGAAATTCTCCCTGCCTTGTGAGAGACGATGGCTGCAGCTGTAGTTGCTTGCTGTCCCACCCTGCTTATGACTGCCATCTTTTATTGGGGAAAGCCAGCAAAAATGAAGGTCATTCTTCCCCTGGGAAGCCATTAAACGTGATGATCACTCTGCTCTTACCATGTGTGTTTTTAGATATGCAATTTTGAAGTCCTTTTTTAGTCCAGAATTCATGTTTTCCAGCATACCGTTAAAGTTGCAACATTCATGGCTTAAGACATTAATTTGTCATTTTTGCAGTCATGTGGTTAATGACTACAAGCATGCAGCCATCGCATGTCTTATGAAATTTCAATGATTTGAGCCTCTCTTCTCCCTTCTTCATATCTGATTTATTGCAGTTGCACTGCACTTGACCGTACCGCTGCCTCCAACACACTCCGATACCTGAATTTATACTAATTTTGCCTGGCTTATCTAGTATTTTTAAAGCTCCCTTTCCCCTTCTGTGTTAATTAGAATATCTGTGTATGTATCTGTGCTGCACCTCTTTGCTAACGTAGCTGCTTCCTGTGAAGCGTCCCTTTAGCAGGTTATCTGGCTTGCTTTTGGCCGTAAAACGATCCTCTCAAACGGACCCACGTGACTGACAGTTCTTTACCCCCCTTCTGCTTTTTTTTTCCCTACCCAGCCGCTAACCTTTGTGCAGTTGGGGGTCACTTGCTTTTTCAGCAGCAAAAACTAGCATATTACCTCCCTGAGCTGTATATACCGCTGTTATGTTTGCAGTCTCATTGTTTTGTTTGCTTTGGGATTGAAGCGCCCAGCAGTTAGAAAAGCCAGATGTATAGAAGCCGAAAGATTTAATGCACCCTCAGAGTGATTTTTTTTTTGCTATTTTAGTCTCTGACGGGCTTTAGTCATTCTAAATGATCACTTGGAGATCCCCGAGTCGTGTACTGCATGTACATTCTGTTTTCAGCCCTGCTGCTATCACAGTACACACTAATTGGCCGGGGGAATGCAGGCTGCTGCTTGGTGACGCACCAGGGTTACCCGTTTTAAGATCCAGGGGACTTGCTTGGATGTTCTGTGCCATTCAGATATGCTGGGAACTGATAGTCCTGCCATAGGGAACTCATCGATTCTGCCTGATTTTGTCATTGCACGTTTTTAACCTCCAGCAACATCCCATTGAATAGATTACTTGGCATTTTGTAAAATCAACTGTGAAGCTTCCTTTCGTCTTGTTATTGGGGGATGTTGTATAACATTATTTGAATTGTTTGTTTTGTGCGTTGGTTGTGTTAACCTACTTCTAAAAGTAACTCTTCTTAAGGCTTATTATTCTCACTTCCAGTTTTGAATGTTTTGCCTCCTGTGAAACTGTCAGACCAGCGAGCGCCTATGCCGACACACTTTAAAATGTCTGTGTGCTGAAATATAAATGGTAAAAGTCTTGGGTATTTTTGGAAGGACTTGGTAGGAGTTCTTGGACACTTCCTGAACCAGCCAGTTTTCTCTATACTTGTCGTGTGAAATTCACAGCTGAGTCACCAAGCTTTACATGGCTAAATTTAAGACTAGTTATTCAAGACTATTTAATGAATATCTGAATTCTACTTCTGAGTTTCTTTCAGAAGGGCCCTTAACTTGATCTTTTTTTCTGTAGGATTATGAGCATACTGTTATCATACTGTACAAGTTATGAAGGCAGTTTGGTGTCTAATTGCCACCGGACACATTTTGAAAAAGTTTCTCCGTTGATTAATTTAGTGAGGGAAGTGCATTGATTCACGTCTCCCAATCCGAGCCCTTAAATTTACAGGTCCTAGTTACTTTGCATACTTTCCATCATTCAGTTATGAGACAATCTAATATTCTAACTTTCCACATTGTGTGTGTGTGTGTGTGTGTGTGTGTGTGTGTTATGGTTGCAAAATTCTCTGAATTTCTCACTTAATTTCCATATATTCCTGTTAATTCCCATGGAAAGTTTCCAACCGGGGGAATTTTGGAAATAGGCTGGGATAACTTCCAAATGAATGGAAAGTTTCTGGAATTTTCCCACCCCTTTTGCAAGCCTGGTGTGTGTCCATATACCAGCATATACATAAATACACACACCCACACACACAATGGTGTTGGTGAAGAACCTAAAGGACTGTGGAGCTGCTGATCTGATTGGCCACTTGGCTGACTATAGCATCCCCCTTCCCACAGTGACCTGTGCACTGCCTTCGGCAAGGACGTCATGAAGCTGGTGGAGGTGAGGCCCCTTATCAATGAGTTGCTGACCGAGGGCCGAAGATCTAAGACTAGCAAAACCAAGACTCTGGCCACATGGGCCACCAAGGAGCTGCGCAAACTTAAAAACCAGGCTTGGTGAGTGTCTCCACCACGGTCGTGCACAAGGTCTCTCTTTGATGATCTAAATCAAATATGATGAAAATCAGAAAGGAAACGGTGTTCAGACAGTTGCTGCACTTTGCGTTTTCTGGCTGTATTTGGCCAAAGGAGGAATCAGTGGTATCGCCCAGCTTATGTCCGATATTGTCAATTAATACTTTTTTTTTTTTTTCTTTCTCAGACCGAACAAGAGATCATACTGAGCAAACCCCACTGGAGTTTCTTCTGTCTTTTGCGCTATTGGGTTAAAGCAGAAGTTAAGAGTGTGCTGAGATGAGTGTCTGCAATGTGAGAGTGAGTGAGTGAGGCTTGATATCACACCACCCGAGTACAATTCCAGCAGTCGCCCGCAGCGTCCATCCGGCCACCGTTGGACTGACCTGAAAACGACGACGTGAACATCGTATGGGACGGCCGTAGCCGGCCGGTCCCAAACTGACATTAGTCAACAGAAAAATTCAAGGAACATTAAAGAAGAAACTGCCAAACGTGGAAGACCTCCTACCCCCACCCCCCCACCCCGAGAGAAAGGACTTGACGCTGTGCTGAGGTTTGACGTCCCAGCGCTATGGATATGGAGGTATGCGATGTTGCTCAGAAGGGATATCAATTGGATAACTAAAATGGACTTTTGCTGCTGGAATTGAAGAAAGCTTACATGAGGGGAAAGAGAATCAGCGATTTGGATTTGGTGGCCTGTGTCCCACAGCCTTTTGGAAGCCATTAACCTGTCCACACATGGAGTCCTGCTGATTTTAGGCCTGGCTCATAAGAATCAAGTGTGTGAGAGTGAGGGATTCACTTCACTGCCCAATACTATAAATACAATGCAAATGCCGAATGCAGTACTGAAACTACATTGGAAGGGGAGTTTGAGTAAATGGCAGCGTAAGACAAATTTGGTAAGTTGTTTTTTTTTTTTTTTTTTTTTTTTCTCTTTAACAAAATGACTAACATTCATACTTAAGGTGTCTAGGGGGTTTCTCCTTATTCTTTTGGCCATCTGTTTCTTTCTTGCCTCTATTCCAAACTGTGAAATTTTAAAAGCAATTCAAATTCACGGAAAATGGGTAATTCAAGGTGAGGAACACGCTTGCAGCTGAAGCAAAAAGCCCGAAATTTCGGCAGGTGACACTTAGCTGTCTGGATTATTTTAAATCTAGTTCCAAAGGTGGTAGTGTGCCAAAGAATTTATAACCCGACAGTAAAAAACAAAAATTTACAAATTGGGTTCTCTTTTGAACGGATTTAAAGCCTAAAGAATTGGATATACAATAAGTGGTCCGATAATAGGCTTATGATAGGAAATGATTGGTAGTTTGGGGCTTTTTGTGCTTGCATTGTTTCCATTTTGTCGCTGGTTTCCCCCCGAACTTAGTTGGAAAGGTCCAGCTTATCCAACTTGTCTAGAGTAAAAATGGAGGCATTTGTATGAGGTTCTATTTTTCCACTGCAATGAAGAAAAATAAAATTCTATCAAACATTCCCCTAGCATTGTTTGCATTTGGTCTTTTTGGTGGGTGGGTTCTGGGGAGCTGAAAATTCCCGATGGTGTAAATGGGCATTGCGGCCAATCAAGTACGCCCCCCTCCCTCAAAATTAAGTGGCTAATAATTTCTATTCATATTAGTCATGAGCCATTTTGCATGCCAAGCAGAAGAGATATGAAGTGAAGGCGCGTTGCTGTGGGCCTCCAGGCCCCAGGCCTGGCGAGTGTAAGCTGTAAGCACTGAAGGTGGTTTTGGGAGTCGTAAGCCGCTTCTCCTGCTCCGCTACGCCACTCACTGACCATACTGGGCACTGCTCCTCCACACACACACTTGGCATTCTTCTCTCCACCCTTTTTGTATAAGGAGTTTGTCTGCTTTGTGTCTTGGTGTAGCAGGCTTCCCATGGTCACGTTTTTTTTTGGGTGCATTACCTGTTTCATACTTTTTTTTTTTTTTTTTTAATGTTTTTAAGATGCTGAAGGGAAAAGGTCTGTTTTAAGATCTTGAAGGGCAAATGGGTGTCTCTCCTGAGCTTCAGCTTAGCCCATTGTTCCCAGTGGGGAGAGGGTTTCTCATCCCAGTTGCCAGTCACAGTGCGTCATCCCCAATCGCCCATAACATGAAGAGCATACGAAGCCCGTGCCTTTTTAAAAGCGAAGCAGGTCAGAACTGATAATGGGAATGGGGCTCTCTGGCTGCTAACGGTTGGATTTACAGCTTCACTTATTTTGATTGACTTTTAATGTGTTTAATTAGCTCTGTTATCAATCTCCAACTTGCTTTTGTGTGCAAATCAACTGCCAGAGGTAAAAGTAATACTGTTGTACAATAAAACAGGAAAAGGTTGTTTCTACTCCTATTGGGTCGTTAACTCAAGGTTTTTTGTTTTGTTTTTTTCCCCTCCAGTGTTGGAGTTGAAACTCTGGCTTTAATATAATTTGTAATCATTGGGGCAGGATGGGGGAATTGTGGTTTGGGGTGGGGGGTGTTCCGGAGATGGGGAATTTTTGACCATTCCTCACTGCTACTTGTTTCAGTCCTGTGTTGCTTTCTGCTTTAGAACCCGAGAATAAAATATGCGGAGTTTCAGCTGGCTGAATCTCGTTCTTGTTTTGAGGCCTGCCTTCCAGCGAACAAGGCGCCAGCGGGAACTCCAATCCATCGAGGTTGCAGTTTTCCACATTTTGTCGTTTCCCCGCACACTGTTCCCCACGGTTTGGTCACTTCAGATAATATGTGCAGCCAATCTTAAGATTCCTGTACCGATTGAAAACTGTGTCTTAACCCGGTCCTTGGGGACCCCCAGATGGTCCACGTTTTTGCTCCCTCCCATCCCAAAAATGTGGACTGTTTGGCTGGGGGGGAGCAAAAACATGAACCGTCTGGGGGTCCCCAAGGACCGGGTTTGAGAAACACTGTTTTAAACCAATAACAGAATAGTATGGGAACCTTACAGGTATTTACACTTGGTGTGGCTTTGATGCCGTTAATGTAAGAGAAGTATCCCTGAAGACTAAATAGTGAAGGGTAATGACAGTAGAACCCTCTGTCTGTTGGAAGAGAAGGTGAAGCAGTCGGTACAAGGTTGCTGTTGGGTTTTTCCTCTTGAACTTGGTCTGTTACAGTAAGAATATCTACACAAACCTCACACGTCCTAAAGATGGATTCACAGTGATTCACTAGTCATGTTTGTAGGAATGGTTTCAACTATTCAAATAAATGCATATGCCGAGGTTTGTGGTGTTTACCTGTCTCCCTCAATCAAAAACACAACTGGACCAAAGATTGTCCTGCAATAATCAATACATGATGTTACATTCAAGATGCTGATCTGGTCAGTTTGATACATTTTTATGCTCCCCCCCCCCCCATATATGCTATGTTAACATTGTAAACTAAGTTTTTGATGGACTGAATGTGTGATATTGCTGGTATTACAATGTTGTGTTCACCTTGTGTCCTAAGGTACAGAGACATTAACCAGTCTAAGGACAGTGTCCTCTAAGACGATGTTAACTACTTCCTTGCAATGACTGAGAATCGTAGCATTCCTTGCCATTGACTTCAGTGACAAGCACCGAATCGAGTTTGCCTCATGGATAAATTTTGGTCATGATTCAAGGAGTTTTTCTTTTTCAGAAAATGTGACCCATCTAGCTCAATCAACCTAATCCATGGTTGTTTTCACAACTATCTATAGCGTGCAATAGCTATTCTCCAGCTGTTCAGGAATTAGCTTTGTCTCCAGAACTACGTCAAGGGAAGACGTATCTCTTTCTGCACACCATAGTTGTGCTGTTGTTTTTGCACCTTTAATGAACTATACCAATCTCCCCCGACCTCTCTCATTAACAATTTCAGCTACATAAATTCCATTGACTGGAAATTTTGTCATCACCCTGTCTGACTCAATAACTGCAGAGTTCCAGACTTCCTCTGGCGTTAATCCCAGCAAAAAACTACCAGGAGCTTCATGAAATGGGCTTTCATGGCTGAGCAACTCCATGCAAGCCTCACATCAAGCGCAATGTGGTGTAAAGCACAGCACTACTGGACTCTGGAGCAGTGGAAACGTGTTCTGTGGAGTGACGAATCACACTTCTGTCTGGCAGTGAGATGGATGAGTCTGGGTTTGGCAGATGCCAGGAGAATATTACCTACCTGACTGCATTGTGCTGACTGTAAAGTTTGGTGGAGGAGGGACATTGGTAGAGGGTTGTTTTTCAGGGGTTGGGCTTGGCCCCTTAGATCCACTGAAGGGAACTCAATGCCTCTGCATACTAAGACATTTTTGACAATTCTATGCTTCCAACTTTGTGGGAATGGTTTGGGGAAGGCTGTTTACCATTCCAACATGACTGGCCCAGTCCATAAAGCAAGGTCCATCAAGACAGTTTGTTGTGGAAGAACATGACTGCCCAGCACGGAGCCCTGGTCAATCAAACAGCTTTGGGATGAACTTGAACGGAGATTGGATGTGAAGGCCTGGCTCACAACATCGGTGCCTGACCTCACAAATGTTCTTTTGGATGAATGGGCAAAAATTCTCAGACACTCTCCAGAACCTTGTGGAAATGCTGTTATGGCTGTAAAGGGGGGGGGGGGGCAACTCCATATTGATACCTAGGGATTTAGAATGGGATGTCAAAAGTTCCTGTAGGTGTGATGATCAGGTGTCCTATATGTCCATATAGTGTCTGCTAGGTGGTTTTAAATGTCATGCTCAATTTATATACATTATTTTGTAGATGTTTTGGTGGAGATGGGTTTTGATCCCTTTTCAACCACAGTTGAAACTGTGAAGCTGAACCTGTTTGTCCAGCTAGAATGTAATTGTGTCAGTTCTATAAAATTGTCATTGTTGACACCCCAGCACACAATGAAATATGTTCTCTGCGTTTAATGCATATGTGTGACAGCAGTGGGCAGCTAATTCAGCGCCTGGGGAGCAGTGCTTGGGGGCAGTACCTTGCTCAGGGTACCTCAGTGGTGTCTTGCTAGTCAGGGATTCAAACCTGCAATCTTTCAATTACACATGCGCTTCCCTGACCATTAAGCCACCAGTGCCCATATCAGTTGTTCATGTCAAGTTTTGGAAAAAAATGTGTAATATCAGGACTGCCCTCTGGTTGGTTTGTATGTCCAGTCTTACACAAATGCCTTGTGGTGATATGTAATATATTTAACATGACACTGGGTAAATGTTTCTGGAAATCAAATGAATCCATGGGTAAAGTTTTCATTTTTTTCTATACCATTTTATTATACCAATTTTTTAGAATCAATATAGTTTTTTCTCTTGCCACAAATCGAACTATAATGTAATAGGCATATTAAATATCCCTTTTTGATTGGACGACTACCATGAGTCAAGTATACCAATTCTGCACACAAAGTAAACCACAATTGCAACTCCATATGCATGCAGTCAGGAGGAGAAGGAGACTGCAGAATGGGGTCACTGTCGGGGACTGGAAGCGGAACTAATGGCTGGAAGAGAGATGGAAAAGAACCAGGCGGCTATAAACGGTAGCACAGGAAGTCTGTACATATGACCAAAAGACCAGAAGGCCTCCAAGAACGGAAGACATTGGCATCCCTCACCTACATTGGTGGGCGGGACTCTTATGCTTTAAATAGCAAAGCTAACTTTTTCATTGGTGGATTAGCATTTCCACTAGTTTTATAAACTGTTAGCGGACCAATTAGCTTCTAAGTTTAGTTCTGAAAACTGTAACTCTGCCTACATTTTTTTTGCGGGTAAAGTGATTGAAGTTTAACTGGTCAAAAATGTTTCGTAAACCCCAAAACCATACATATTTTCCCTGTCGATTGTGATCGTGTCTGCAGCAGTCTGGCACGCTGTTGGCTGATTATGTGTAAACACAAGATGTGATTGTTCAATTAAAATAAAGTCCATTTAAAATGGGATACCCTGAACTAAGTGGAGATCAGGGGCCTCGATTACGAAGCAGGATTTCTCGCTAATCCAGATAACTTGTCGGATTTAGTTTTTATCTTTGATCACTTAGTCTAAATCTATCTTTAATTTGACAAGTTATCCAGCTAAGCAAGAAATCCTGGGTGTTTCTCAATGCCAAGAATGCAAAGTCTTGCCTTTCAAGAGCAAACCTGAAGTGCAATGAATCAGTGCATTGGTCTTGTTTGGATGCTGTCGCTACAGGATGAGTCAACTGTGGATTTGAGTTGTGTATGTGCTGCAGATGGGAGTCAACTGTGTTAAACTATTAAAATATTCGACTATTCCAGTAATAAAGGACTTTAGGCTATCTGCCAAACCAACACCCTTACCAAATGTAGAAAGTTAAGGACCAACACTCATTTACACAAATTTTCACAAAATAGCAGATTACCTTTAATTGTCAGTTTAGATACTGGCAACTCCAACTACTACTCCACACAGGGACTGGACGTATGTTTTTTGTATTTGGCTTTCTTTTAATTAGTTTTCAGTTTTCGTTTTTTTTTTTTTTTTTTTTTTTAAAGATCATTTTACGGTGCTTTTGTATTTGGCTTTCAACACTGGTGTATGTGTGACTGAGATCCACAGGTGTTGACTCAGTTCCCGGGGTGTTTCTCAATTTGCGTACTTGACTGCACTTGTGTTATTGCGTACTTGTTTTATGTCATTTTCCCACTGCTGAAAACCAGTTCCAGTATTCAAGGACGGAAGTAAAGATGACTGTAAAACCCCCAGATCTCATTCTTGCCCAGCCCAAAGATCAAGAAAGCATCAGCCGCATCTTCGCCAAACAAGACCAGTTCCATGATTCATTGCGCCCATAATTCATTCTTGGAGGTAAGTTAGCAAGACCGAACTTGCCAAGTCCACAAGTATGGACTTTGTTCTTCCTGGTATTGAGAAATACCCCAGTAGTAATAGATGCAACTAATGTATAATTGATATTTGGGGTAGGGCACCTGGAGATTTTTACGGTTCTCTCTATATCTGTACTTAAGTACTGGAAATGGTCTTAAGCAATGGAGGATGAGGTAAAGCGGGTATAAGATGATAATACAAATACGGTTAAGGACGCACGTCGGTCGATACAGGCACCCCGTTGTATTTTGCGGGTTCTGATTGACAGAGCTATTGACCAATAAAGAGCTGAGATCCTCCTTCATAATTCCAGGCAACCGGCGCCATGTTTGTAGTCCCCAGGCGGTTTCACTGAGTGCGAAATGTCAGCATGGGCCAGTTGTGAAACGAGGATCCTCTGACAAAAATGCTTCTATCTCGAAATCGGAATATCACAGAAATGAAAAATGTCAACGCATATTTATTCCGGAGACACTACAGCATCCAATGACACCCAATTAAGTAAGTCCTAAATATCCCCTGGCAATCACTTTGGACCGACAGTTGGGACTTAAAATATTAACTACTTTAACACTTTGGTCTCTAGGTATGCTTTTAAGTGTTCGAGTCAAAAACCAAACCAAAGCTAAATTCGTATAAGTTAGCGGTTAGCGTCTGCTAAACAAAATGGTTATCGTTTTAGCGTTATCTAATTAATCTTCGGAGTTAGTGTTTTAACGGTAATCGAAGCGAACTTTTCGGCTGGCTGTGCTCACCACTCCTCAACTGCAATATCAGCAGGTGATATATTTAAGCAAAGTCATAAGAACTGCTAGAACTCAGTGTCATTAAAGTACCGGCATCCTGTGTCGTCCTGGCTTCACCTTAACTACAGCTGGTGGAGTCTACAGTGGACTAACCGTTATTATAGTGATGATCCTTGTGTTGTTTTAGATCAAGTCATTGCTGCCCATCTACATACAAGAGGTACCCTGCAATTTTACTGTGGTCCTTGTTTAAAATTCTATCATGCACTCCATTTACAAATTTCTTGAAACTGAAAGATGGAAGAAAACGCTTCCTTTTATAATCTGTTGTTCCATTCAGTTTCCATAACCAGTATAACAGTAGTGGATTGTGATTTGTAAAATGCATGGGGAGGCACCGTGTGGATATTTGGCACTATGACTAAAAAATACATATATAAAAACTTGTATGTAAATTTTGCTCTTCATCGTCAATGGATTTCGACGATTTGCACATGCATGCGACAGAATGACAGGATGCTGCGATCCGGCACCGCCGACGCCATGTGGAAACTCGTCCGAGCATTAATGTTAGTGGTAGTTAATCCTGTCTTGTGCAGAGAAGCCTGGTATCCAGGCGGGTTTATCTGTCCCATCAACGCTGCTTAAGCAAACGTTAAGCAAATGTACAAAGCTGCCATAGACTCCCATTGCAGGATAGCGTCTGGCATTCACTCTGCAGTTGGTAGTGTACAATTCAACTCACAACCTCTAGGTGTCATAATAAGACCTCATAATGCTGTATACCATAATGCGAATCAATTTTCAGTATGTAATACTCAACGACATTCCCATTGCTCCAATTTCACCAGATATAAAAAGGTATACTAAAAAACAGACTGCAACGTACCCAAACATGTTAATTAGCTACTGTTTGTTGCAAACAATTGAGTGAACAGCCACATAATTACTAAATAGTAATACTAAATAATGTGACATTTTCATAGAATCATTTGTAATAAACCAAAGTACACTGTGGAGCAGCGATTCTCAACCCAAGGGTCGCGACCCAAATTTTGTTTTGCAAATTCTGAAAGGTCCGCGAGGTAGAATTGGAAATGTAAGGACTTACATTTCAAAACGGGTCTTGGGTCTGCAAATGCTTAGCACAAAACTAATGAACAGTCAATCAATCCAAGAAGCCAAACCACGAACTTACATAGTACGTTTCCGTCGTTATTCGAGAAACGCACCCCGGGCTTGAAGGTCATGTTGACGCCCACAGCGGCCAAATTGTGCCGCTCGCCGCCTGTCAACGTGCTTTCTCATAGAGAATGATCGAATGACTTCCGCTCGCTTTGACGCTCTCGCCGCTCAGCCTGTGATCGTACCCTTAATGGTGTCATTTAGCATCTGTGTTTAACATAAATTACGGTCATCCAAAACATCTTTTCCAGGGAAAGCTGAAAGCAGGATTTGGCAATAAACACATTACTGGCAGTAGATGATTCAGTCCCAAGACAGCTTAAAGAATCAGAATAAGTAAACATCTGTAAACAAAGTATTTTATCGAATGCATTTTTTTCCATTAGGCTTCATCTTTTACATTTTTGGTGCAGCGGAACATTCTAAAATACCTATAAGAACACCTGCCTACTAAAAACAGGACGAAGACTGAACTGAATCCTGCATAGGTCATGAGAGTGGCTCGTAAGAAATCAACTGTTCTGGGGTCAGAGGGCTGGAACTGGTAGCCCAAAGGGTGGTAAACGTTAAGCCTGATGTCTGCTGCCAGTTTCCCCTGCAGCCAGCAGTAGTATGAGCCCTTGTCATTCAAGAGCACAGGGTCCAAATGGAGACGGCCTCCCCCATCGATGTAGACCCGCATTGTCTTCCTGACCCCTTCCATAAAGTGTCTGCGGAGCATCTTCCTCTCCCCTTGGTCCCACGCTACGGCATCCCTGGAGTTTGCTCCAGGACAGGTCAGGATGACTTTGCCATTCACTGGATGGTTTTGATAATACACAGGGAGCCCGGCTCCTTTGGTGGAATCGCCGAGGAACTCCAGGATGGCCTTCTCTTTTGGTGGTACCCTGGGTGCTGGTGGACAGGGCACCTGGCACTCCCTCACTTCCAGCTTCGCCCCTGTCAGAGAACCATCCAGCTGGAATCTACGAGGCACCGCAGGGGATCCGCACGAGGCGATTCCACGTTTGTAAGTCTTGTAGCGTACGTTCAGGTAGTCGCTCCGCAAATAACACAGACCCACTCGAGTTAGTTCGCCGGGTACACCGCAGCGATCGCACACTGACCATCGCCGGTATCTGTTAAACACGATGTAGTGTGGAGATTGTTCAGATCCACTGGTTATTGAAGGATTCTGAGAAGAGATGTCAGATCTGGGGGACAAAGACACCTGCTGAATCTTCTGAATATCTAGATAGTAGGCATAGAAAAACCGTTTCGATTTCGCGCTGCAGATGTAGTATCCAGAGTCTGTTTCCTGGCCTCTAAAGATGATTAGACTGAAGAGGCGGATTGACAGACGGTTCTGAAGGTCCGTTTTTTGGCCTACCTTAGCCATGTCTATCACTGATAATCCTTCAAAGTCCGTGATAACTATACTGTCCTTGCTGGCAAGATGTCTCTGGTAGTGCCAAACAACTGAATAGGCCTCTTCCGTTTTGCAGCGACATGGCAACTCAACTGTCCTATCGGTCAGCGACGCGACATTTTCAAACACCAAAGCGGCAGGATAAGCCTTCTTGGCAGAAATGGTCTCCTTTTCTTCTGGGCTCTCCTGGGCAAAGAGCAGTGCTATCAATCCGAAACAAAATGGAAAGAGCAACATTTTTAAACCAACTGCCATAACGTGCGATTCGAAAAATACTAATGAATATGTCCTTGCTTCACTGGAGTGGAGAATTCTCAGTGATGATGTTAGAGTTGCTATGGAGATAACCCTAACCGACAATTTCTAAAGTATATAGTAGCCTGAGCAATAATATATGGAGGATTTTTTGTGACATAGCCTTAATTATATGTGTCAACCTATCTTTAATTATGTCAGTCTGTTGTCTAATTAAATATATCAATAAATGATTCAGTTATTGCAAGGCTTATAGCAATTTTATTATTTATCGAGACATTTAATGAGTGAAAATTTTAAGATTTATCGAAGGATTGATTGCAAGATAGACTGACTATTTGAAGTATTCAGATATACACTGATTGGTGTGGGAAAACACAGTGGGATTGTTCATGCCGTGAACCTACGGTCTCATTCCTCTGATTTCTGTGCAAGGTGTTTGCCTTATTAATATGGGGACAAATAAATGGTGATGAATTTGGTTATTTTTTTATAAGATGCATTACAAAAAGTACAGTGAGCATAAGCTCACTGGCCCTTATACATTTTTATATGAAGACAGCTATTTATTTTCATTGGTTGACATTTGAACTGCACTAGTGTGCATCATCACCATTTATTTGTCCCCATATTAGGTTTTTTTTGGAGGATATTCCCACATCTTTACTATAAGACAGAAAGGGCAGTTGTGTTTTACTAAATGCCTGGAAAGTTCTGAAATACATTTTGTTTGATACCAAAACTGCATTTTGTTTTTTTTTTTCAGGAAATAAACAAATTAGACAAACCAGTCAGAAAATATTCATCACAAAACGGGTGACTCTAGAAATTCTGGATCTCTGTCCCCAGATTGCCGGCAGGTTTTAGAGCCCCTGCCCATATATGGTCCCCTGAATCATTTTCCAACCCACTTGCAACACCCCTGCACCATGCACCACATGCAGCATATTCTCTATTGTATAATCACAGAAGTATGTATAATGTAAGAAAACACAGGGCACTTACTTAATGAACACGGCTAATGGCTCATAAACTGCCTAGACCAGATGAATTACTCTAATAAAACACACTGAAACTTTTAATAACATATTTATATAAAAACATCATAATTTTCTTCAGAACTTGTATTACTTTTATGGTTACTAAATTCTAACAAGGACTCAAAACATACATAAAGTTTCTTATGTTTAGACTGTTAAATAGTAATGCAAATGGATAACTCAGTCTTTTACTTTACTTTTGTTTTTATTAAACAGCATCAGGAAGAGTTATACACTTTTAGCTGTCTTGGGTAATGCAGTGCAGTCGGGTAGTGAAGGGTTGTGTTTTCACATCATAACATTGCATTAGGTCTTTCAGCTTTTCAACATCAATCCCTTCCCCTGCAGCCTGAGCATCGCAAAAACCTTGGTCATTTTTCTCCGTTCCCCTCGTCTCTGTAGTATGTTCGTGGGCACTGTCATGGCCGACACGTGTGTGACCTTTCAGAGCTTGTTTATCCATTATATCCAGCAGCCTGCCGAACAGCTGCGAACACCCCTCTCTTTCCGCTTGGTCCAAGAGAGAAACGTTGAGGCTGAAACGACAAGTTTGTGACAGGCCCTGCAGGATTGCCAGTATCCCTGCTCCATCGCCCGCCTGCATACACTCTGCCATAATTATCAGAAACTCTCCCAGCAGGCCTGCACCAATCTCAATCTTGAATATCTCCCTCAACTTCGGCCCGCCGAGGGATATTATGCAGTGATATTTGTCTTTGACATTCCCACCCAATCGGCGCCAGTCGCGCTGAAACTCCGAGGCTGTCTGGGGCTGGAACTTCGCTGCTTCACACTGTGGAAAAAAATCACATAAAGATGAACTTTACAAAAATGTTGCAGTATCACAAAAGTAAGGCACCTTTTACGACATGAACCTTCATATTGCAAGTTTTCACAACATTCGTTTTTAGATTGTTTTAAATGGAATATCAAACAAAAATTGTTTTTGTAGTCGATGCTCAAACAGGATCACACTTTTTGAACGAGCCAGTTAGTGTAGATTTGATCCTGGCGTTTGGGTCATTGTTTTGGCTGGACGTGACCACATTTTACCTTGACAGAACTGACACGCATAGCTAATAATGATTTACAAATGATCTAACCCTGATATAGACAGAGTTGGGTAATTCAGGTCCAGAGTATTCAAATGTTGAGTTTAAAGAGTCACAGAGTACTCAACTGGTTGAAACAAAATCCCGTTCTGGACTTTTACTCTCTGGACCTGAATTACCCAACTCTGCTTATAGATCAGCTGTGAAGGAAGTAACGTGAATCCATGCCTTAGTGTATCGTCTGAAATTGATAATACGGAGAATATCCACTGGCCATGGTTACGATTTTACTTGTTTCACCCAAAGTGACCTGGAAATGTTCACAATTCTGAATAAAATGGGCTTTTGAAAATGCACAATATGATCTATAAAAAAATATATATTACAGTCACAATGTAGTTTGTGAGATAGACCTACAGTATGGTAGATTTGGATAACAAGCCCCTCCATTGATTGTTAAAGGTATAAAGCCAGTTCATTTAATATAAATGGCTGCCTTGGATGTTTGCTCTGTTTGCCTGGACGTTGAGTCCTGAAGGTGCAAAAAACTCCCTGTTGAATCCACCAGTCCGTGTCACATGGACCTCTTTGCTGGCCAAGCAGACATAAATCTTACGGATGATTAATGCCATGTATTACTACATTATTAGCTGTGGATTTCATCTGGCAAGACTACAAAACAATCTTGCCAAATTCAGAACAGAGCAGCTATATAATGTGAGATGTAAAGTCCATGAACCTATGTAACCCTTGGACGTGGGTGACTGTGCAGGTCTCACACTGAATCTGTTTTGTTCCACTTCACCACCCTGCTTCCCAGTCAGCTTCCTGCAGGGCATGTGAACAGGCTGAGTAAGGCAGCTGTGTCCAGGGTGATCTATCCTCTCTCTTTCTCACCTGAAATTCATCCTTTTGCATCAGTTAAGCATACTGTTAACAATGACACATTATCTGCCAAACGTGCTGGAACATGGAGCAAGGGGTTAAATAGCTGAGCTTATTTAATATTAACTCATACCTTAATAGACTACATGGGAATGGTACGGTGGCTCAGTGGGTAGTGCTGATGACGGGCTTTTGTATCCTATCCGTGCTCTATTTGTGTAAAATTTCCTCCCTTAGTCAAAAGACGTGGGTGTTTCTCAATACCAAGAATGTCAAGATTGTACCCGTGGCTAACTTGCCTCCCAAGAGCGAACTTGGGGAGCAATGAATCGTGGGATTGGTCTCATTTGGCGAAGAGGCAACAGATGCATCCTTGATATTTGGGGCGGGGCAAGAACGACATGCGGGGATGTTTACCATCCTCTCTACTGCTGATCTTACTATTAGAACTGGTCTTCAGCAATGGAAGATGACGTAAAACAGCTATGAGGGAACACAAGCATGGTCAAGTACGCAGACTAAGCACCCATGCACTTAGGACAATTTGTATGTCCCAATTACCCATAATACATTAATATGTCTTCTAAAATGGACTGGCATCCTATGTAGGGGGTTCCCACCCTTGGTTACTTATGATAGGCTCTAGGTTCCAGGCTCCCAGTGATATGGCACTGGATAAGCAGTTAGTACCTGTAACTAACGACATACTAGATCTCAGTGTCCGTGCTCCTATAATTCATTCGGTTACTCATTGTCACTCATTATTCGTCAAAGCATCTTGCCTCCTTTTGCGCTGCACCCATCCCAGAAAGAAATACCCCAATCTCTAAATCTACCCCCCCACCCCCCGTGTGTGTTTGCGGGCTGTGATGCACTGGCATCCTGTTCGGGCTGAACCCAGTCTGATGCCCTTTACACGCTTAGACAGCCTCCAGGCTGGCTGAGACCCAGTGAGAAGTCCTGCGAAAGTAAAAATGATTGATGCAAGAGTAGTGTTTTCAATTAACGATAATTCGCTCTTGAATGCTGATTTCATTCTGAATATTTAAATTAATTTACTTTTGGAATCGTTCGCTTTTGTTTTCTTTCAAACGTTTTTGCGCCTCGCTTCAGATCGGCCAGCGCTCTGGCAGACTCAGCTTCTCCATGTGTCCTATTCGGATTCTGTGGTACAGCTGGAAAACTCTTTATCTGGGCAATCATCCAGCAAATCGAGAGAACTCAGCCAGATCTGCCAAGAAGAATAACTGCACACTGAAATAAGCTTGGTATAAAAAAAAAAGAAAAAGGAAAAAAAGTTGGTGAAGATTTACTCACAAAAACATTTGGTTGTAAACGAGCTGTGATACAAGGGTCTAAATATTTTCTCACAGTAGGTGGCAGAAATACTGACTTCTTGACTGTTTTTAATAAAGGGATTTAAAATGTGTCTGTTTTCAAAATCAATATAAGAAAGTCATTTGGAAGGATCAATACATCTTGTCATGAAGGTAACATTACCAGAGTTGGGTCATTCAGGTCCAGAGAGTAAAAGTCCAGACCAGGATTTTGTTTCAACCAACCAGTTGAGCATAAAGAGTAACAGTCACAGAGCACTCAACTGGTTGGTTGAAACAAAATCCAGGTCTGGACTTTTACTCTCTGGACCTGAATTACCCAACTCTGAAAATTACACACTTCTGTCCAGCTTATGTACCCACTTATGTCTTCTGGAGGGTTGTGGTGTCTGAACCCTTTCCTGGAAGCTACAGGTGCAAGGCAGGGAAAACCCAGGATGGGACGCCAACCCATACTCCACAAACATAGTGTTGGGGCGGAGACTCGGACCTTGGACTTCAGAGGTAAGAGGTACAATTGCGGTCCCCTTACAAACTTTTATAACTAAACATCTAAGCCATCTTCAACATCCTCACACCCAATGTAAGCTGTTCATTGTAGGTAATTAGCATTTATTGCCTTGACTGACCTCCGTCACCTCACAGCAAACCATGTCCTTCTGCTTGGTAGCGGAAAAAACGCAATTCCATGGTTGTTTGCGTGGTGCCCCCACCACGTCGCTCTTCTCCAGAGGTTTCAAATGGGATGCCAGGACTATATCCCTGAAAGGTAAAACATTAACATATCAATATAAGTTTTGATATATAAATATTGACTTATATTAAAATATTATTTGAGGATGCAAGGCTTAAAAATATACTTAAATATTAGGGACAGCTCCAAGAGTCAGCCTGTATATTTATAAAGGTGATGTGTGATTAAATAACACATTTCCCTCAAGAGTTCTGCACCTGTTAAACAGCTTAACATGAAACCACGTTTTCACACTTGAAAGCTATTTTTAACAGTTCAGTTTTTATACACATCATGAACACTGTTCTACATTCAAAATATGTGATTTATTTTAAAAATACATTTATCACAAAGATATTGGTCAACTGCTTCCTTAGGTCGAGTCATGACACAGGAAGCATCTCGAGGAATGAGAAGTTGTCTACACACTTCATTCGCTTTGAGCTTGAACAGGATATATAAGCTACTATTTCAATTAAAAGGACCTGGGTTTCACTTATGCACTCAGTTCTTGCTGTGTGCTGATTGGTCAGTCTCCTATAATCATGCATGTGTCACTAATGTTAATGTCAAACAGTTGGATGAGTGTTTCAATCAAGGTAACAAACCAGTCAAAGCACAAGAGGAACTGAACGATTTAGTGAAGCACAAGAGCCTTTCAGTTTTAACGCAGTTTGTAAAATGTGAAGTAGCTCAAAGTGTCCGCCCTGACATGGATGATCTGCTCACTCTATGTAAGTGGCGCTCACCTGAATTCCTCGTAAGAAGCCACCCTTTGACGTACAGCTCGAAACTTGGCGTTATTTTCTCTTTGATACCTTTCGTCGGATTCCAGGGCAGCATTGAGAGCACTTTCCACTGACGCAAAATTAATTACCTCTGGGCCATCCATGCTGCATATAGATGAAATAACAACAATAATAAGAAAATCGGTTACAGATATTACGATATTTCAGTTTTGTTGTTTCCTCTTTGTCTAACTACTATACGTTTCTCATCTAGTTCATCCTTATTCCGTAACTGATCGACATTCAAGCTAGATAACGTTACCTTGCCTGTGTCTTGGTTAGTTTAGCAGCTCTTGCGTCCGGTGGTAAGTCCTGCTTTAAAATGTGAGTTTTTTTTTTTTTTAAAAGATAACTACTTAGAACTGTCAAGAATTAGATTAAGGAAAAAAATCATTTGTATTATTACTGCTATTTGCTGTTGTTTTATACAATAAGAAACTAAATTCTGGCTGTGAGTTTTAATTTAGCTAGCTTTCCTCCCTGGAAGTAAACAGCTCGTATCCATGGCAACCACTATAGCAATCGCTGTGCCTCCGTCAGTATATTACCGGGTTTGTGGCTGCTCTGCCCGCGACTAGTCTACAGTAGCTAGTACAGACTATTGGATATTACAGACCACGCCACTTTTTGTGGAAGGATAACGCTTCGATGAGGGAAAAGGGTCTGGTGATACGTTCTAGCAAACGCAGCGTCCCACGAAAAGCTGCAGGTTCTGCCGGAATGAGCATGCGCAGTGTGTGAAAGGCAAGCCGCGATACCGAGGTCCGAGTCGCTAAAGCGCGACTATGTACAACAAACTGACCTGAGCGGAGGAAGCCCGCGAGCTTCGGGTGGAAAACTTTTAAGTTACACTTAAATTCGAAGAGATGTAAGACATTTTTACACCATAAAGACAGGTATGCAAACTTTACACGCTGGTTTAGGAATTAAATACACAACATTGAGGTTGTGAGACCATAATTCTACGACTGGTATTCATCTGATAAATAATTTATTCTAAAGTGCTTGCTTTTCACAATCGGTTTCACCCTCATGTTTATGAAATTAAGTGAAATTTCATGGGCAAATTCTGGAAATATAAAAATAATTATTATCGTTGTGTACAGGACAAATAGGGTTTCATGCTCCTGGGTAAAATTCTTTTTATTAATACAACTTTTGACATAGAAGTTTTTATCGGTTATTACCTAATCAACAGATTTATCCAGTGTACTTGAGATTACTACTAAAGTGTACGTTATTTATCGATAATGTCTTCTTCGTGCCTTTTGTTTTACCCAAAACAGACATTTTGATATGTGGATGCAGTAATTTTATCCGTCACTCGAAATATACGTTTTTGTGTTTGTTCATTTGATTAAATCAAGTACTGACCCATTGGCAGCTGCATTGTAATTCTGCATTGTTGGTTCTGATCCTTATCTGCATAATCAAATATTTTATAATTGAAAACTCGGGACTTACCATGAAATTACTTCTATTGTCTCTGTCTCTATGTTTTTCAGGCTACGTCACGAACCAGGGGCGGAGGACGGGTCTCGCGGCAGGGGGAGGGGGGCAACGGGAGTAAATTTTGCTGACCTAGGGAGGAGGGGTCCCTCTTGGTAAATTTCTTATTGTGAGTTTTGCATGATCGTCGGTTATCAAGAGGAGCAGCCAATAAAATCTGCTGGCCGGGTGGGGGGCGGTCAATGGGGATACGGAGGGGTCCCCCCCCCACACACGCCGTGACGGGCTCGATTGCGGTCTAAACAATTTACATAAAAAAATCAACAACTAAAATTTACTCCCATAGTTGCGTATTTGTTATTAAAAAAGGTATTAAAATGAGATCAGACTGATTGCTCATGTAGAATTGCGCAGGAAATGTTCTTCACAATTCTGTCCAGTAGGTGGGGCTAAAATACTAGAATTTCTGAGAAAAGAAAGATAAATAAACAGAAAGTCAATATAAAGCATATCTGGAAATACTCTGTATGTAGTATGCAGAGGTGTTTATTGAATTGGTTCATGCCATTGGTTCACCCAACTGTCTTCTAACCAGTCTGGTTAGGGTTGGTGCGGTAGGGAGGGGCGGGGTGGGGGGGCGGCTATCCTGGGCAGCGCAGAGCACAAAGCTGGAGTATAGCCTGGAAGGGAGAATAGGCCCATACTCTTCATCCAAAATGGGTTCCATTGTTTTAGTTGTGGTTCAGTAGCATCACCATTAATGACAGGTTACAGTCTGCTTGTATTTATTCTGGATGTTTGTGTTCTATTAATGTCAACACCAAGGAAATCCTGTATTATGTTCTTATAGCATTTTAAATAATGATGAATGGGGCTTAAAAAGAGAGTTAGCAAACTAACCTCCTCTTATAGATGAACTTTGCTTGCCTTTTGTCTTTGATAATGAAATGCAATTTATAGATAAATGAAAATTTGCTGATTTGATATAAATTGAAAGGAATGATAATCAACTTTGGGTTGATCTCCTCCGAGTGGTACAATTATAGATATCATCCAGTGTGATCTGGCCAGAACCTGAAATGTTTGATCACACATTTGCAGTGAATTTTGTGTAAAAACTGGAAAAGAAAAGTATTTCTTAAGTTTTTGCTTCTTTTACGTGTTCGCACATGTGATCCCCGTTAAATCCACATGTGCTGGTTCTGGCTGCTGAACTATAGAGTTCCATCCATCCATCCATGTTCAATACCCACTTCTCCTATCTAGGGTCGCATGGGTCTGGAACCTATCCTGGAAGTAATGGGCACAAGGCAGGGAATGACTGAAGACAGGGCCCTAACCCATTGCAGGACGCGCTCACGCATCATTCACTCGCACATGCACAGCCATGGACAGTTTGGTGATTCCTATTCACATTAGCATGTTTTTGGACTTTTTGGGGGGACATGGGAGAACTCTTGAAGAAACCCCCCAAACATGGGCGTCGCCGCCATTAAATCTGAGGGGGACGTGTCCCCCTTCACATTTCATAATTATTCATTTGGACCCCCCCACATTTAACACAAAATATTCGTTTTATGCTAGTATGTCCCCCCCACATTCAAAATGCTTCTGACCCAGGTAACGACATGGGGAGAACATGCAAACTCCACACACATGTGACCCAGACGGAGACTCGAACCCGGGACCCAGAAGTGTGAGCCAACAGCGCTAACCACTGCACCTCCCTGCTGCCCTGAGCTGTAGCATTAAAGTGTCAAAAAACGGAAAAAAATTTGATAACCTTACAAAATTTGCCATTATCTATGCTGCTAATTCCCGAATTGTGATGTTGACAGGCAAAATACCCAGTCCCTCCATCACTCCATCCATCCATCCATCCATCCATCCATCCATCCTAGACAATATAAAATGGCAGTTACCCTCAGTGCATATTGTCGGACTGCAGAAGGACAGCCACACAAGCTCTCATGGAGCGCATGCCAAATAAGGAGAGTGGTGGCAGGAGTGCAAACCGCGATACGGCTTCCCACCGAGCCGCTCTGCTTCCTCTATGAATCAAATATACAAATTGTATTCATGAGGAAACATGATCAATGATCAGCTCACAGACACTTACATCTGAAGATCGATTTGTGGAAAATGAAGGCATTATCCTGGCTAACAGAAAACGCTTAGCAACTCCCCTTCTGGCATTGAATGAATTAGCAAAGTATGTCAGTCCAGATCCTTTAATTATTCCAAGTTGTTGACCTGGGGGGGGGGGGGGGAAGCAGTGGGGGAGGGTGGTGAGGGTGAAAGTTGTCGACGGGAGGGGGGCATGGAGGGCAGTGGTTTACTGTCAGTCCTCAGAAGGTCCCAACTTGGGAAAATTGCCATCTCGCCAGGATTTGCCACTGTCAGTAATTCAGAAATTGGTATATTGAATTTATATTAAAAAAAAATGCAACACAAACATCACTGTTTGCATGTATGTGTATCTGCAAAGGTCTTAGGCAGTCAAAGGAAATGCTTAAAGCTATTTATCTGGGTTTGCTCACAACTAAGAAAGCATGTTTAACATGAGAAAATATCCAGATTAACAGTAAGACACTAAAAAACTGCTAGGAATTTCTTCATAAAATAACTGGTATATTATGCATTATTTGTATACTTTTATAATGCATTATAAATGTGTTTATAAATGACTAAAAAAGTGTTACCTATATTTTTTGTGAAAGTGTCAGTCACTGGAGCAGTCACAGGTTAGAAGCCTTGCATGAGAGCCCACCAGTGAAACCACTGTGCTGACCCTGGAATTTGAACTGGTGACTTCCTGACCACAAGCCCAGTGCCCTATTTCACTGAGCCACACACTGCCCATCCCCCCCGTCCTGCTTAGATTTGTTGCACCGCAGAACCAAAGCCAATCTCAAGAGGCTGGACATTTTTTAAATAACGTCCCATTAAAGCAGTTCTTCAAAACAATACTTCTTGTTTTACAAGTTCATAAAAGAAAAAAACTCCACCTTCCAGTGAGTAAGGGATTAATGGTCAGAATACTTGCACAGATTCCAAATAATCCACAGTTTGTCCACAGTTTGCTCACTTTCTTGACTGTGCTAAGGAAATACACCTGTGTTTTGCACTTCAGTTAATATTCATCAGCTTTATTACTTTGCCAAGAGTACTTGTGGCTATTACATAGCGTTAGCCACACATTGCTTTGGTGACTGATTGTGACCCTGCTTCACTTCTGGGGCCGGATTTCTTGCTTAGCCAGATAACTTGTCAGGTTTAAGGTACCCCAATTTAAATGGTCTTTATCTCCCTTCACTTACATTTAGCCCGACTACCTTCCAACAAATCCAACAAGTTATCCGGCTAAACAAGAACTCCGGCTTAAATGATACAGGCCCCTAATATTGTGCAAATCATGTGGGGATAGAGATCTGTGGTATTGTGGGGAAGCTTGGTTGTGTCTTTACAGTAAATCCCATGGCTGTCAGATGTTTGTATCACAGTTGGGCCCTTGAGCAGCACCCTTAACCTCAGAGGTGCTGGTTGACCCTGCTCTCCATGTTGCTTTGAAAAATATAATTTTAGTACATGAGTGATGTCTAACTTCAGATGTCTATCCTATAATAACAGAAGCAGTACTATAGCTGACTTACTATTTCATGCATCCCTTGTCTGAACCAACGCCCCTTGCAGGCAGATCAATGAATTCAAGAAAACACTTGGATCCGTGCCTTTTAAATACATACAAGCCCACCGCAAACAGCATCCTCCTCTTGTTTGTTTGTTTATGCTTCCCTTGCAAATATTTAAAATAAAACACTGTGCTCTAATTATGTCACCTTTTTCCTGCTTCCAACAGCAGTTTCTCTAAGTACGTTTTGGATTTATATATGGTAAGATTGGAAGCTGGATAAATGGATAATTTTGTAATTCCTCCCTCTCATTATGCCCCTGTAATTTAGCTTATACCATAAAAACTATTTATTTTATAAGTTTCTACCAAGTCTATGAAACTAACAGCCAAGGCCTGCATAGAAATTTATTCTGAATTCCAATGAAATCACAAAGTGAGTCCAAATTACATAAGCTATAGTTATTTAAATTAGTATGTGAGCAATTTCAAAACAACTAACTGCGCTGGGCTAATTTACATTCATTTTTTAAAGTGTATAGTTTAAATAATATATGCCACAAATGTGGTAGGTGATGTCGGTTAAGTGTGATGAGAGGTGGAAATTTCAGGTACAGAAATTTTAAATCCAGACCATGATTTCGTTTTAACCAGTCAGTTGTACATGAAGAGGCACAGTTACAGAGTACTCAACTGGTTGGTTGAAACAAAATCATGGTCTGGATTTTTTTACTTTGTGGGCCTAAAATTTCCACCTCTGGGTAAGAGACAGTATGATTTCCATGGGACCTGGGCTATGCCAACATTTTTCTCCAAGACGGCAGGGGATCGTCTGGAAAACCTTGGAATGGTAACTGAATGCTTACAAGAACATAAAAAAATAAAATCACTGGTTTATAAGATTGTCTTAGGATCGATTGTTGAGTGATTGAGCAAAGTCTGACACTGTTACCCGAGTGTCTGAGAAAGAGCTGGTGTGTTCGATCCCGACAGTGACAGGTTCTTCCTTCCTTGGCATGACGTGTGCTACGCACCAACATCTCATTCTGAATTTTTGTTACTGCAAGCTAATTGAAAGTTTTCAGGCTTTTTAGGGTCAACTCTCCTCGCAGAGCCTTTTTGTGTCATTGGTAGTACTGTACCTTTATTGGTCTTTACCACGACTAAAAGAACACATTTTCCCAGGGTTTCTTTTCAGATAGCATCCGGCCTCGAACCCAGAAACGAACCAGCTTTGGTGCATTTCCATCTGCAAATGCGTGGCTCTACATTTCTGCGTAATTTTGATTTCTTGAGATGGAACTTTTTGGGAAGTTATTGCGTATTGCTGACCTATTTAGCACCATTGTAGATGGCCCGTGTGTTACAGAGTAATGACCTGTTGTGATATTCGGGTAGTCGTAGCACTGGGCTGTATTGCTAAACACTGGCTAATTGCGCTGCCAGTGACAGGTATCCTCACCGTAGGATTTAACCTGCTTTTTGGCCCCGAGGAGCTTCTCCTGGGAGAGCAGAGTTCATACAACCTTCTCCAGAGGCTAGGACAAGATGGTATGTACCACAAGGCCAAAGTGGGGATTGGTCAGGTTCAGGGTGCACCTGAGGAACTTCAACAATGTACTAGACAAGTAGGGGCAGGTGGGTAAAGAAGTAGGAGGGGGGGGGGGGGTGAAGATAATTATAAAAGCTTGGAGTTGTGTAGCTGGGAGGGAAGGCTGTGGCCCAGCAGGCAGCACGCATCTGCTTTGGGGAATAAGTGTCAATTTTTCAAGTTTTTTGAAGGCCCCCTATATTACTAATGAAAACTATCTAACCCAACCAAACAGATTCCATTTGGATCCAGACAGATTCTATTCTGGATTTTCAGCTTTTCCCTGAGTGTTTACAGCATCCCAGCTCTATCTGCATTGTTTTGTTTATAATGTCTAAATGGCTTAAATGATGTTTCAATCACCGTCTCACCTTGATTGCCTTGTTTAATTTCTTTAGCGAACAAACTCAACAATAAATGCATCGTCATTCCTATAAGCATCTCTGTGCAGATGCAAGCAAATACTCTGGGGCCTTAATAGCAAATGTTGGAGTTAAGTGTGACGTACGCGGGGTGATAGTCTATGTAAGGAATGCTTTTTGCTCAGTGCCTCAACATGTCCAGGTGGTGGGAAGGTGGTAATGGATCATTTAGCTTTTAGTGTGACCACTAGACATCGGCAAGAACTTCTCTGCAGTGTGTTACACCATTAACATGCTTAGTTTCGGGTGATGAAAAAAATTCTTAGAAACAGATGGAAGACTGGATTGATGTAAGCATTTTATTACAGCTTAAACTTTGCCTGTACAAACAAAATGAATTTCTTAGGGTCATTGCTCTGGTCAGGGAGGGGTAAAGACTTACTGTTTGGGTTGTCTAGTAATGTGAAATTCATTCATACAAACCTATAAAAGTGAAAATCTGGCTTATGCAGAGCGATAACATGGGTAATTTAACAGAAAGCTTTGCAAGAAAAAGGGGAAAAATCTGCCTCCTCTCAGGCTATTTATCCTTGAGTTCATCTTGATTGCAATGGAGTGCTGAAGACCGGGGCCTGAATTTTCAGACAGAATTTATTTTTCAAATATTTCTTTCATTAGTGCTAAACAAATGCAAATCAGAAGCAGCACCTCCAGATTACAGTACGATTGGGTTTAATTTCTGGGAGCTCAAAATAGCGTGCTTTTATTTTATGGAGTAGAAGTATACAGCAACATATTTGTTTCATGGTGAAAAATATCTTTCTGTATTTAATACAGACTGTATAATAGGGAGGCGGACAGTGTTAGAGAGGAACTGGAAACAGTAAGAAAGTAGATGAATGAGACAGATAGACGTATTATAACATAACACTGTCTGACTGCGTCTTCAAAGAACTTGTGAGATCGTTTGGTATAAGAAAGGAGGACAGTTTGAAGATACCCAGGACATTTTTCTCTATTTAAACAGGCACATCATAGAAATGCCTTCTTATAACTGACACTTCTCCTTGTATTTATTTTTTCTTAGCAACAATGGCGTAATAATCATTTTAGCATTATTTTATTGTTCTGCTGGCATGTAACTATTTTTCCATTGACTATAACTTAGTGTTCAGTGAACCAATTTATTTATGAGTACTTAAATGAACAAAACTATACAAACAAGCCTTGAGACTTGAAACATCAGGTTTGATATAAGTGACACTGGGCAGAGAGAGAGACATTAATCTCAGGAAAAAAACATTATTCCAAGCCCAACAATATGGCACAACTAAGAATAGAAAGTTTTTAAGCATAAAATGCATCCATCTGCATATAATGGTAGCCATCAGGAAAACAGGATGCAAATGGCAAGTTTGCGTCTATTGTAGTAATATTAAAAATGCATGCTAGTACTACAGCTGTTGCTAAGAAAAGAGCCGCTGAGATATTTGGGAATAGCGGACCCAATAACAACAAAAACCCATTTAATTGGCTTCTTCAAATGCAAAATTGTGAAGGTCAGAGGTACGATCCCAAGTTCCTACAGTAAACACCAATATGTACAAACATCTTGAGTCATTTGTACCTCACAATCATTCTGGCTAAATGTGATATCTGGGAATTTCAGAAGGCTCCCGTTGTGTCATACAAAGACATTCCTCCTTTGGAATTGTGCCTCATTCCGATGAAGCTCCTTAAGAAGCCACATCTGGTCTCAATCATCTGGGTTGAATTTCCCAGAATTGGCGAAATTAGAATCTCTTTTGTTTTAGGTAACTAATTCAACATCTAAGCCTAAGCCGGTGTTTCCCAATCCGGTCCTCGGGAACCCACTGCCAGTCCATGTTTTTGCTCTCTCCCACCTCCCTGCCAGTCAGTCCACATTACTGCTCCCTACCTGATGCTGGGTGGGAGCAAAAACGTGGACTATCTGTGTGTCCCCGAGGGCCGGTTTGAGAAACACTGGCGTAAGCCACATGATACCCTAGAAAGACAACATTTCAATGCATAATATAATAATATAAATGTTTGAAGTATTTATTTATCCAGATTGATTAGAGCTTTTAGATCTTTTGCTTTTAGTGCTTCGATGCTTTTGGGAAACACGGCCCTGTCTGCATCTCTGAATTCATTCATTTTATCTAAGTTTTTTTCTAAAAATTGATTGACCCATAGCTGTTACCCTTCAATACAATAACCATACAGCCCATCGTGTTTCACTGCGGATTCAGCCAGCACCGTGCCACTGAAATATGACACAACCCAGGGATTTACAAGTCTACTATCCAGCAGGTTTTCTATCCAACCCAGCTTCTGATGATCCTGGTATTTACCTGAGAACAGGTGTGGCTCATCAGAAGCCAAGTAAGATAGAAAACCTACTGGACAGTAGCTCTCCAGGACCGGAGTTGGAGACCCCTGGAATAACCAATCAAATGCTTCTGTCCTCTCATTATGGAAACATACACATTTGAATGGTTTTCTTGTTCTGTTTATGGAATAATCTGTCTGCACTTGGTCGGGATTGAAACACTCTATATATTTAATCCTAGAGTAAAAATTTCTTATAGCTTCAGGGGTAGAGAAGATGTGTCCAGACCACAAAACTTTCTGCCATCCACGAAGCCTCAGCTATTACCCCAACATTACGAAGAATTGCCTCATTTGCTGCTTCGTGCCACCTTTCCAAGTTGGACAGTCTCACATAAACATCTCGTGTGCATATTCATCACGTTTTATAGCAGCTCTGCACAAATCTGTGTCAACGACGCTTCTCTCTGCTACCTATTCTGCTGTGATCTCAACAGTCGCGTCACAAGGCATGTTTGGATTATCTCGTGCCCTTTTATGGCAACTGACCGCCATCTCTGTGTCCACAGGCACTTCGGTTAATGGGAATCCTGCTGGACCTGGTTAAAATAATTGAGTTTATAAATGTGGTCAGCTGGGCGGAAGTAAGGAGGATAAAATCTGGCTGAATGGTGCTCTGAGTCGAAATGTAATCTTGCAGATGAGCACTGATCAGTGCAAACTTCTGACTGAAGAGGCTCCCAAACCAGGTAAATGTTGCATAGATAAAATCATTAAAGGGGAAATAAAATCACGGGATATTATGAACTTGCATTTACGAATCCAGATGGGAGTAGATTTATTTGTCTATGAGACAGTGGAGGGATGGCAGATGGTAGTAAATCACTTGTGTACTTTGACTTTGCCTGCTTTTGTTTACTTTTGCATTGTGCATCATTATATAAGAATTTAAGCAGAATAGCAATTCTGTGATCCATGCCAAAGACGTCATGTGGTTCAACTTATCATTAGGGCCGATTTCATATCTTTTCATATCTCTGTGAACGCCCATGACCATTTTCCCGAAGTAACGCTGGAAGTAACTTCATGAAGGCACTCCACCTCGAAAATGTACGAAGAATTCATGTTTGTATTAGACAAGGGGCGGCATGGTGGTGCAGTGGTTAGCACTGGGGGCTGCATGGTGGTGTAGTGGTTAGCACTGTTGCTTCACACCTCTGGGACCTGGGTTTGTGTCTCCGCCTGGGTCACATGTGTGTGGAGTTTGCATGTTCTCCCCATGTCCTCCGGGTACTCCGGTTTCCCCCTCACAGTCCAAAGACATGCTGAGGCTAATAGGAGTTGCTAAATTGCCCATAGGTGTGCATGCGTGAGTGAATGGTGTGTGAGTGTGCCCTGCGATGGGCTGGCCCCCCATCCTGGGTTGTTCCCTGCCTCGTGCCCATTGCTTCCGGGATAGGCTCCGGACCCCCCGCAACCCAGTAGGATAAGCATAAGATGGATGGATGGATGGATGGATGATTTTTCGGTGCCTTCATTGTTTGTGTATCTGTACCTTTAAGAATTTTGCTCGCGCAGCACTTTTACTATTAAGTGCAATGAGAGTAGATCTTCATCTGAGGAGCTGAGTTCTGACGAAGCCTGTTGAAATGTGCCAGATCTCCTGTGCCGCTTTGCCAAGATCCCTTCTGCTCACAGCTCTCTTCCCTTTCAATGGGCAGTGCTGAGAATGTGTGGAAGCATTCGGTGTGCAGCTGCACATCACTCACATCCCCTGTCAAACCATTGGTCTTTACAACTTAGTGGTCATGAAGAAGAATTTCTCATGTTATTTTGACAGGATTTATGAACAAACAAGGAACTTGGACTTAATGTCACCAACTAAGTAATAACATCTTTCTAAGGTGAAAAAATATTACAATCTTGGTATAATAATATACCTAATTAAAATCTCTTTAATGGTGCTTACACAATTAGGTCTTTGCTTCCTACATTATAGTTGAACTAAATGTAGTCAGACTTAATTCAAAAGGATCCGGAATAGTCTTTTATTTTATTTTTTTAAATAAATACTGGAAAATACCCAACAGGGATTCCCAATGAAATGGTGGCACTGGCTCGACGTGGGTATCGGAGCTCAGACTATATCATTAATACCGACTGACTCATGGTATGTTGTATGTGCTCTGGGCTACTTTGAGTAATTAAATGCATGATTCATGACCATATCTTCCAAATGCTACAACTGAGGTCCTATTCACCAGCAGTTGGACACATTAACTGTTCATATAAATCTTGCTTTATGTAATATCGTTTTTTGATGCTTTATTTACCAAACAAAGACACAGCACCACGAGTTGGCAGGAGTTACATCAGTGGCACTGGGCTGGGTTTCGGTAATGAGTCCCTGCTGACACTGCCTGCGCTGATTATCCTCATCACAGTTTAAAGGCATCAGCTGGATGAGTTTTGCCCCCTCCCCACTTCTCAGGGAGTCTGTGCACCCCTGGGGAGTCGTGTTGATGGCCCAAGCCCCCATTTTTCCAAACCTGTTTTTTTTTGGTTCGCTCAGTTGCAACGTATTCGCTTTTTCTTTGGCCCCCTTTAGATCCCCGTAGAGGCCTGTCCACACTCCTACCGCTCTCTCTAATAAAGCCCCTTTGTTTGTGTGAACCTTTCTGTCCGGTGTTTCTATCCTCCCCTTGTGGCAGAATTCCACCCCACAGCTTGCCACATCAGGAAACGACCACTTAGAATGTGCGCGCTGTGAATTTGCGAGGAATGTTCCACTAGTATTGTTAGATAACTTGGAGAGAGTTAAGTAAAGCCTCACTGACATTTGGAGCCCGTCTAATAACTGAATTGCATTGTTAGATGTGCAGTTTTTTGAATGCTATGCTCATATGACTTATCATCAAAGCCATAAAACAATATGATCTTTGAGCTATTGTTAAAATGTAAGTATCTTTGGCTTAATAATTTATAAGCACTTGACAGTGCTTAGGCTTATTTTGGGTGATGTTCCCAATTGACTGCAGAGTTACGTAATTACAGGTCAAGACTGAAAAGAGGTGTGAAGGAGCAGTAGATCTTATCTGTCTTAATGGTGAAATTGCGTGTGAAAGTTCTACTATTCTAGTGCCTTAGTCTATTGTTTGAATTCCACGTGCTTTTTCGTGCGATTGAACTCCCCTTATGGACACAGAAACCAAAAACAACAATGCGCTGGTCTCCTGTGAAACTCTCCTCAAATACTATACTTAAGCGCTGGTCAATTTCACTCTTTGCATAGGAGAAATGCTGCATACCTATTTAAATTTACACTTTAAATCAGACCCCTTTATGCTTTTATATTCAGGTCCAGAGAGTAAAAATCCAGACCAAGAATTTGTTTCAACCGACCAGTTGAGTTTAAAGAGTCACAGTCACAGAGACTCAACTGGTGGGTTGAAATTAAATCCAGGTCTGGACTTTCACTCTCTAGACCTGAACTATTCTCTTGATTCTGTTCATGTCCCTTATCAGATATTGTGCGATCTCTGACAAAGTAATTCTGTGTTATATTGGCTATATTTTGTTAACGAAGACGATAGAGACTAAGGAGTAGAGGCCATGCTGAGATTGTGTTTTCCGCCCCCGGTGTGTTGGGATTGGCCCAAGGCGGGGGCTGACTCCCATAACCCAGAACACGTGGCAGCACTATCCCTCCCCCCGTCCTGCATCCACGCGGACCCCCCTTCGCGTTTATGTGCTCGGTTCACAGTCTGCGTTTCGTTCTGCTCCCATTTCCCCTTTTATTTATTCGGCAGCCTCGTCTGGCCCAGGTGACCCGCTGGTTACGAGCCTGCAGATAAAATACCAAATACGAACAAAAATGAGCCCATAAACACACAAACAGACACCAGACAGTAAGTTCAGTTATTTAGACAGGTTTTTTTCCTGGAGTATTAAAGGATAACCCCCCCCCCCGCCAACAAGGTTACTTGTATGTGGTACCATGTTAATATCATAATATCCTAGTAAAATAACAGACACACTAACTTAAGAAAGTATTTATGTAGATTGAAAAACAGATAAAAAAAAAACATTATTAATCCCCAAAATTAATTTAAGGTACCAAACCCAAACTTTATTATTGTTTATTATTATGCTACCTTAAGCAATTAGGCACCACTACAGCTTGTAGGGGGAGAGGTGGGTGGTGTCTTATAAGGGAGGATTTGGGTCTTTTGAAATCTCCAACGCATGAGTTTCACTGAAGGAGACAGTTTCCTTTGAAAGAAACAGAGATTATCTCTGAACCGCGCATGTCCGTCTTTGTGCTTAGCTGAGGAAGAGCTGAAGGCAATTCAAGCTCTTCTTTGAGATGCTGTAGTTCAGCCAAGGACATAAACAAGGAGGCTGAGTGGGTTTGATTGCAATCAGACATCAAATTAATGGCTAATGTGTTCCAGATCTACCGCATACCTTCATGACCACGCCCCTCTTCCTGAAATGCATTTTTTCTTTCTCCTCTTTTTCTTTAACATTAATTTTCTTTCCTAAAACTATTGCCTGGAATGTGTTGATAGCGATCCCAAGGCAACATATGTGTGGATTTTGTGGGCCCCTAGACGTCTAATGGTTTAAAAAGAAGAATGTGAGGAGGGGAATCGGAGCAAGCAGGATCTTGCCGGGGAGGCGGGGCCACTGAGGTAGGAGGGGTCTCTCTTTCTCCACAGAAGCTGCGAATTTTTATTTTTTTTTTCTTTCTTTGTTGCTCCTGGGTGTTCCACTTCACTCCATCCTTCACCCTCGGACGCCGCAGACATGGAGGCGTGAGGACAGGAGCATCCCTCAGACAGTGTCGCGCACGTACTGATTATACGGTAGCAGCACACGGCAGACTACAGCAGCCACGTGTCAGCTGGAACCCTGACATCATGCTTTATGAATCGTATAGAAAATAATATATCTGACTGCTGAGGGAGATTAAAAAAACTAAACGTGGGACGAAAAAAAAATATGTACGTACAAACTTAAAAAAAAAAACATTCAATTTGAATATGGGAATATGACAAGCTACTCTCGAGTAGCTTAAATGCTCAAAAAAAGCAAACAGAGATTTAGTAATTTGTGAATCTCAGATATTCATTATACTAGTAAGTGCGCTTAAAAATGCACCGCAAACTCTGTAAAGATAAATTCCTAGATTGGATCAGTAGTCACTCATAGCCGTGAACGTGAGGAACAAACAACTGGCCAGGAGAGAGAGGTTAGTCTGGAAATGGGGCATCCCACGTGAGCCAATGAGGTGCCTGCTTTTTCTCGGTTACTCCCCCCCCAAATACTGTTCTCTGTCTTGAATTACAATTTCGAGCTTGTGGGCAGATCGGAGGAGGGAAAAGCCGAGTAAAAAGAACAATGCAGAAAGCCAACAGCTAGACACGTTAAGGAGAACTGTCAGCCCTAGTTAACTATGTCCAGCAGGAAGCTGGAGTGTAGTCACTTCCTGTATTTGTAGTACTAATTGTCTGGGTCACAGATTCACAATAAAAATATTTTTCATGACATCATGTGCAGTTTCAAACAGATGATTTCCCCCCCCCCCCCCCCCCCACATTTTTCTGCATTTTTTCCTGATTAATTCCAAACCGTAAGGAATAATAGTTCTTAGGTACAAAAGAGAAAATAGCAACAAATTAAGTAAAGAGACAGATGTGGTTCTGCAAATAAGTTGTTGCTATTTATCGTACGATCAAAGTCAATCACTTTGGTGGAACAGCATGAAGATATTAGCTCGGCTACTGATGCAGCGTTGACTCGGGGTCTGGTCGGCTGCCACGTGTGTTTTTCCGTCTGCCTGAGTGTTTATTCACTCAGCTTAACACATCATTATAGAAGGTAAATCAGTTTAGTGTTTTCTCAGTTTAGAACAGAATCCTGGAATCCTGCTTTGAAAGCAACCTGTATGTTCCAGATAATTATCAAATACTAGAATAGCACTGGATTTATAGCAGTATGCTTAAGGTATTTGGCTGGCTGAACTATCAAATCTGTTCCAACAGTCATTAATAATCTAAAAAGTGACAGCTGTGATTTTAAGTGGCTTGTCTTGATTTATGTGATTTTCCTTAACGTCCCTTATTATCCAGACTGATGCCTGTCATTCGCAAATTATCTTGCCAATGCAACAAATTTTCATGAAATTTTATTTGTATTTATGAGCACAGGAAAAATTTAGTTTATGGTGTCCACTTGGTTAAACTTCTGTGCCATTCGATATCAACAATGCAGGCATTTATATACCGAAAATCTTTTGTTTTTGCTGTCCAGGAATGTGCCATAGACTCCTGGTCAAAAGTCCGTCCTTAATACTCTGAACTGTCGTCACACAGAAGTGCTTATGCTGCATAACAGTGCAGAAGTTATGCAGAGTAGGAGGGCTTAAGGGTCTTCGGTTGCCTAGAGAGAGTGAAGGGATCACGATACAAATGCCTGACTTCTCACTTTAAAAGCCACAATTACCCACTGCCTCCCCCTTCCTGGCCATCAAAATGAGTTTACAATCTGCAACCCCCAGCCTCACCTCCTCCTGCTCCTCCCCCCTCCTCTCCTACCTCATCTCAAGAGATCCTCTATAATTTAATGTATTTTTTTTTTAAAAGATCTGGACCTATTTATCGCTTCTCTGCAGTGTTTCACTCTGCTTCTATATACTGTTATACGCGTATGTTTCAGTGACATTTCCTGTCCGGGGTCACCCTTGAATTCCGTAAGACTGGAACATTTTCGGGGCCGTCTGGACCGGCCTGCCGAGCCCCCCTCCCGCAAAGGGATTCTGCCGTCACCCCACCACAGGCTCCTGATGGACACGGACGCTGTAGGTGCAAAGGAGAAGATGACCGTGAAAAAAAAGAGTCTGCTGATTCGCAGGGCTGTGAAGTCACATGGGCTGTGCTCGATTTCTGACTTCAAACCTGGAGTTTAAAGTTCACAAACTGCTGGAATAAAGCAGTTAAGTGGGAAGTAAAAATTGTGCAGAAAATTGTAACATTTATTCTGTTTATCCCATTTATTTTGAACACTTATGTAATGACTTCCAGGGCTGACAATTTTTATGCCACCATGAGCTGAAAAGCAAATGTATGGGAGAGACAGACAAAACTGAGTTGATAGTGAGGAAAATTACGGTTTGGACTTTCTTTAAAAGAACTATTATGTAATCATGCGCAATACTTTCAGCTTTTCTCTGAGTAAAAAATTAATTTAGTCCCCTTTAGTCTTTTAATGTAATTCTGGTTTTATTAAGGTTTTTTACTGTTCATAATGCTTCAAAAGTTGTTTTAATACTTTTTTTTTCCAGAATTTAAGACCCCTCCTGGGAACATTCTGCAATTTTGTATCATTGTGACAGTCACTAGTTACTTCAGACATACTGCGAGAACATAATTTGTAAATTAAAAGTATCAAAAAACATGCAAACTGTTTTAATCCTGAAAGAGGCTTTTCTTGCAGCCGCTCAGCTGAGCTGAAATGCCCTTGCAGGGCACAAAAAAACGTTTTTTTCCAATGCGAATTATTCTTCTTTTTTGGTAATAGTGGTGAAATGTCTTCGCTAAGAACAATCTTTCATCAAATGCGCTGCCAGGGCGCCATCGCTTCGTGATGCTCTTCTCCTGCTCCTCCTGAACTGAGGACTGACCCACACAGTTGTGTCCTTCGCATGTGTTTGTCTGAAGCATTCCTCCCCTCTGGGTGGCCAGAAAGACAATAGTGTACAGCGGGGGTGAAAAAAAATACCTTTTATCTCTGGGGATGGAACGAGAGTCGCTGGCTTGTGTGTCTCTCTGCTGGTGTGTGTGTCTCTCTGCTGGTGTGTGTGTCTCTCTGCTGGTGTGTGTGTCTCTCTGCTGGTGTGTGTGTCTGTTGGAATGATCTGTCCCGGTTTCTCAGGGCCGCCTCTGGTGCTGCGAGATGAGAGCGGAACCCTGGTAGGTCTTCAGATCCATGGTGCATCTGCCAGTTTGGACACCCATCCGAACCCTGGACTGTGTCTCCTCTACAATGAACTTTTGAAGAACATACTATAATATTAAGCTAATAATTATAATAATCATCTTCGATCCGTCCATGCATCCATCCATCCATCCATGCATCCATTCATCCATCCATCCATGCTTCCATCCATACCCACTTGTTTTATACACGGCTGATGTTGTATTGATCACAATTGTACGGCTTGTACTTAGGTAGCGTGATAAAGCAGAATATGTAACAACAGGATACACATTTAAACTTCACATACACAGCTCTGTTTGGGCAGAATTTCTTCTATAGGACTGAAACTTTTTGTTCAGCGAGAAATGTGATAGAAACCTGTTTATGCAATGGAAGTGGAACATTCAAGGAACACTTTATTTGTAGCATAAGCATTTAAATCTCTGAAAATGTGTTTATAAAATGTGCTCTGTTGTGCTGAAGTCTTCAGAGGGCTGTTCTCCAGAGTGCAGGCTTTTTTCCCCTCATAGCTGGGATTTTGTTTCATATCATAATGTTTTAATGAGGCTGCTTTTTTCTGTGAGCAAGGCCTCCGGAATGGTGGGTAGTTTTCTTGCCGTGCGCAACGACAGTTTCAAGTTTGATTCGGGCCCCAATAACTGTCTGCGTAGGGTAGCTTGTGCTTCTTGTGTTTGATATTTGCTGCATGTCGAGGGTCGAATCTGATAAATTGGTGTTTCCCTGTGTATGCAAGTTGCTGTGCGATGGATTTGTCTGCTGGTTCTGTTCAGTGCTGCCTACCTTAAGAACTGTGTGTTAAAACTGGGTAGATCAATTAGTTTTTCGTTGCACAAATCAGTGATTTTGGTTTTCCATGTTGTATGATCCATCCATCCATCCATCCATCCATTTTCCAAACCGCTTATCCTACTGGGTCGCGACGGGTCCGGAGCCTATCCCTGAAGCAATGGGCACGAGGCAGGGAACAACCCAGGATGGGGGGGCAGCCAATCGCAGGGCACACTCACACACCATTCACTCACACAGGCATTCCTATGGGCAATTTAGTAACTCCAATTAGCCTCAGCATGTTTTTGGACTGTGGGGGGAAACCGGAGTACCCGGAGGAAACCCCACGACGACATGGGGAGAACATGCAAACTCCACACACATGTGACCCAGGCGGAGACTGGAACCCGGGTCCCAGAGGTGTGAGGCAACAGTGCTAACCACTGCACCACCATGCCGCCCCATGCAGTGCTAACCACTGCACCACCATGCCGCCCCTGTTGTATGATTCTTTGGCATATTTTGATAGATTCTGGCCTTTCTGATTATGGGAACAATGTCATCTCTGCAGTGAGGAGCAGAGGACTGTTTGTTGATGGAAATAAAACCCGTTACTTTGCTTTCATTTCTGAGGTCTAGAATGCTTAAAAAAACTAAATGTTTCTTTATTTCTCATTCTCCTATCCCGATCTGACAATTTTTGTCCTCCTCTTGGCCTTATTCACTCTAAAGATCCTTTTATATTATGTTTTACCATATGAGGCAGCTTAAGAGGTTCCAGGTCTCTCCTGCTGTCCTCAAGACCTACTCGGCTGCCGTAGAGAGCATCCTGACCATGAGCATCATATCGTGGTTCGGGAGCCGCTCTGCCCTGGACCGGAAAGCCCTGCAGAAGGTGGGTAGAGCAGCTGCGTGCTGCATCAGGTCTGCCTGGCCCTCGCTACAAGACATTTACAACAGCCGCTGTAGGAGCAGAGCAACAAAAATCTCCATGGATCCCTCCCACCCTAATAACCCCTGTTTTGCCTGCTGAATTCAGGCTAACGCTTCCGCAGCCTATGTAGTAATAATAATCATAATTTCTGCGTGGCTAAAGCTGTGTGAATGGATGGCCAGTGTTGACTTTTTGCCAGCTCTGCTTATTAAAAGTGTTTACCTCGAAAGCTTGCTATGCAACGGACTCTGTCAGCGAAGCAGTATTGTAGTGTTGAAATTCAGAATAACAGACCTCATGACTTTCTAGCCTAGGTGGCATGCAAGCAGCTGAGGGGCAACACTGCTGATTTAACACGAAATTTATCTGTGAGTCAGGCATTTGTTTGTCTTTGATGGTATTTTACGGGGAAATCCCTTGGGGTTTCCCCACAGGTAGCTGACAGCCTCTTGTGCAGACTCTGCACTTTTAGGCTCCTCACCCCTAAGCCTGACTGACCATAAACTGAAAACATGCTTCGTTGCTGGTTACTCCTTACCCCCTGTATTGCTTATTACCTAGAAAGGCTTAAATTGGGGGCATTTATGAAAACATGTGACCAGCAAACTGTGTTCTGGACTTGTTTGATCTCTCATTGTATTATTTCGAGCCCGCAAGTTTAAATTATCTAAATTACCTATGTGTAAATGACCTACTGTAGCTCCCAGATCCGTTACAGCACAGACCGCCTTTCAGCCATTTTCATTTTATGGTCTATGCAGTATGACATGTGGTTTAATTACGCAATGAACAAATGCATTGTAGAAGACCTTTTATCAAACTTTTATCATCGACTGGAGATGTGTGTGTGTGTGTGTGTGTGTGTGTGTGTGTGTGTGTTTTTCCATAAGTGCAGACATATTAAATAAAAGTTGAATTATTTTTTCAGTGGCTGCACCATAAAGTTTATTTGCAGTGATAGTGGACTTTTAATATACGTTTAAATTAAATGCTTTATATATTTAAATTGAATATATATTTTCATAAGTCAGGTTTGCCAATTACTTTTCTTGTGTAGGTTTTTCACGCGGCACATTACATAATCAAGCTTTTTAAGTTGACTCATACTCAACAATCTTCAGGTTTTAATGAATGATTTCCTCATTTTGAGTTATGTCTATGCACATATTGTCTATATTTTATTCACAGGTTTACAATAAACAGGCCCAAAAATATTTTATTAATATATTAATATGGTCTTTCCTGTGCTTTTATAGGCTTCCTCCAGGTACTCCAGTTTCAATCATAGCTTACAGACATGCAGTGCAGTTGGGTGAACTGGAATGTACGTATTTTATGCAGTAGGATCTCATGTTGATGCATGTTGATGTGATAGATCAGGGTTCTGCAGTTTGTTTCATCATCCAGTCTGGGTGACGTTCCCCACCAAATGTCTTTCCAGGAAGGTCCTCGGCTGTGGGTTGGTGTGTGAGATCGAGAACAGAGGGGCTGCACTCTTTATGTCCTCTATAGAAAGTCGGGTAGAAATATTCCATTTTGTCACATTATTGTTCAAATCTTAGCCATTCCCAAACCAGCCAAGGCAACCCTTTCCCTGGTCGCAGTGCATCTCAAATGATTTTGGCTACTAGAGGATAAGAGCTGTTTGTCTGTGACTTCTCTCCTCGTGCTAAAGATAATAATTTTGCAGTGAGCAGGGTCTTCGTTAAGTAGTCATTTATTTAGTGTCTGCCATATTACTTTCAAAAGAGCAGTTTGCAATTATATGACACCAGGAGGCACAGGCAACGTGTTCATTGCTGTTTTCTACAACCTTGGTGGGGGGGCGGGGGCGTGGGGGGGGGGGGGGAATTTAAAGCTAGACTTTAGTGGATCTCTAGGAAACACCATCTCTTTGCTCATTTATACCCACCCCATGCTGCGTTTTGGCTCCTCATCAAAGAAGACCAGGACTCAGGATTATAAAGCTAAAATGTCCAGTACACCTACTGCAGTTGCTCCTTGATCTTCCCATTTATGAAACTTCCGTAGAAGAAAAGAGCATGTATAGTGGAAATGATGAGGGGCCCTATTTGACATGAACCCAAACTCATTAGTGCTTGTGTAAATAACCCCCCACCCCTTCCCCGTTAAAACAAACAGGTCTTTGAAGTAGCAGAGCATGTGAAAGTGTAGTATATTTTAAAATACACCATTTGAATGTTAAAATGACAGTTTTAAAACCCAGAACATAAAGTTTATTAAGTAGAATATTGTAGGATTCCAGCTCCAAGTCTGGAAGATGCAGCTCCAATCAGATATGTATAGTACCAACGTATGGTAACAAAACTGGCTAAAACTGTAGTTTGCTGCTTGTTGTGGTTTAATTAAATTCAACAACTTCATTCTGTTTGTCTGAAAAGTACAATGTCATCTTCTCTGACATCTTTTAACTAAGAGCAAAATTTAAATGTTTCAAGGAAATGGCTAAAATGACCATGAACGACTTGTCTAAGGCTGACGCAGTAGCCAAGGCTGAAAGTGTAGGGTGGCCACACACATACAGACACACACCGGGAAAAAATACAATTCATAAGTTCGCCTGAACTGCACTTGAGCCTTTTGCTTAGGAAGACGGAAGGTAAGAAGGGATTGTGGAAGAAAGTCAAAAAATCCTGAAGAAACCCCCATGAAAACAGAATGAGGATCTGTATCCTTTGCCATTACTTAGTGTGAGAGACTATTCTATGTCAGGTGTTTCTCATTATGAAAAAGTCTTGGATTTCTCTCCGTATTTCCACTCTCAGGCTGATTTTTCAAGGCAGACATTCCCAGACTTTCAGAATACGAGGAACTCGAGGACCTTGTTGGTATCGTCGTACGTAAAGCTGCATGTGACTGTCCGCTGCTGTCTGCCCTCACATACGTTCACTGGGCGCATTGAGGAGCTCGGGCTGGTCGGCCTGCTTCTCACGCCCCCCCCCCCCCCCCCCCCCCCATTCTTGTGTGCTGCTCTTCACCAGGCCTGTTTTGATGGCTTGGAAAAAATGCCCATCTGCGTTTGTCATTTAACTTCAACTCTCTTTGTAGAATACAGAAAATGGACCCAACACAAGGAGACTGAAAGAAATTAAATGAAATATTTTACTATTCAGTTATGTCTGTAGCGGTATCTTTACTAGTGAGACTGAATTAACTAAATCAATGTTTAAAAAATATATAAAATATGTTTACATTTTAATTATGACTATATGACTAATTATAGAAAATAATTCTGCCTGTGACAACAGAGATATGAGTTTTTATCATGTTTCAAATAGACATAACCAAGCAAATGAACTAGTCACATCTAAACACTAAGCCACTAGCTAACTAAATGACTAATTTTTGAATATGAACTTATTAATGAATTGCTGTGAACACTCTAAATGATTATTTGCTGCGACGCTAGTATGAATATTTACAAAGTTAATGAACAATTTCATGTATTTAAGGTTAAAGTGGCAGTTGCTTTTTTGTAGTTGTTTTGTTATATTCATGAAGTAAATCATTTGTGAAAGCCAGACATTCTGAAATTTCAGGTACAAGTTTGTGTCTGGCTCACCATTGTAACTGAAAATGTGACTCTCAGAACCATCTTTCACTACATACATTGATGAGGACGAAACACTGTGATGTGAGGGACCCGTCTAATGGCCTGAAACAGTTATGACCGACTCATAATTACAATTGTTCCTGTAGGGATGCATTTTCGAAACAACTGAAATGCAGTTTGCATGAGCCCCGATCTGTAGGTATGATATTCTTACATAATCATTATATTAAACTACAGATTTAAAGCAATAAATTAAGATAATTCACAATCAAAATGTGTTATATGTAGGGTACGTGCTTTTCCTTAAGATATGACATACACTACAAAAAGGAGACGATATCTTTGTGCCTTGCATTGTGTATTTTTCTCCCGTGAGTGCCATTGGGTGCTTCTCTGGCGGCCTACAAAGCGTGTCATTGCCCCCTCTCTGCTTGCGCCCTGGCAGGTCGGCAAATACAACACAAGGTGGAACAGCAGCCCACTGCAATCTGTGTGGGGCAAAATGGCACGGTCATTTTCCAGACCCTCTCATTTGGATTTTATTTCGGGAGCTTTACTGGGCCGGCTCCTCGCGCTGAGGCGCAGGGCATTTACATTGTGTTATTTTCAACTTCTTAACCACAGTCTAGGCCACGCAAAAGAGTGGAAAAAGGGAAAGAAAATGTTGTTTTTTCTTTGTAATTTAATGTCAAAATCAAGGCCTCTGACTGCTCCATCTGTACGGCAAGACCATACTCACACGTAACCCAGATTCAGCATGAGAATATGAGCTATATTTCAAGCGTAGAGGCAAAGGGTTAAGTTTCAGGAGCAGTTCTGCTGATGTTAAAAAATGCAATGGCTGCAGCTTCCAGAAAACTGGGGAGAGAGTGGCAGACGCACTTTATTGCTTTAGCAGCTTTTTTCAGTGTCTTTCTCATAGTATCTGTACTATTCATACTCGAGCTTACTTAGACATCCCTACTTCTATTATACATCTTTTTACGCTAAATATTTTTCTTCTGATGTGAGTATTTGATAGCTATCCATGTACAAATTACTCTGTATTCACGTGATATGCCACAGGCATGACATGGGAGGGGAAAAAAAATGCTAGTTATGGAAATCTATTTTTAAGGGTTTTTCTGTGATTTGCACAATTTAGCAGTCGGAGACCAGGCCAGATATCAGAGCTTTACTCTGATTTAATCTTGCAGTAATGAATCAAAGTAATGAAGCGTTTAAAATGTATTTATTTATTTTTTTTTTGTACAGACTCCACATTTTTCTAACTTTGATGTTCTGGGCTATGCCTTCAACATTTCTTCTAACATCAGCAGCGACAGAGAGCAAACGTAGATGTAGTTCTATGCTTAGAATGTCTCCCCAACCCTGCCCAGGAGATCTTAGGATGTCTGTTTATGTATGTACATGTTCTCTATCTTCCCCGAGTTCAGTAGGATGGTCTGTCATTCATTACCTAAAGTCCTTTATACAGATTCCTGGGTCGGCCCATCGGAATACCTGCCTCTAGCATATCAAAGCTTAGTACAACTATTCCAAATGGTAGTCTGTAGTACATAGGGCCCCTGGCCTGAAATCTGCGGATCTTACAAGATACGCCCAGCAAAAGAGATGACACCAGCTAAAAGGGCCATTTCACCATGGACCACTCTTGTATAAACTAATTTTTTATACAGTTGTAATGCTTAGAGAGACAGCTAATGAAATCATAAACACAATTTGAGGCAAAGCAATGTTTTGTCACCCTTTATGGTGGTCATACATTCTAGTAAAAATTATATTTCCTAATTCGTTCGACTTCAGATATTAAATATTACAGATTCCCTTCATTGCTTCTTCGTTTCTGGCATTGTTTACATTTAACAAAAAAGGAGATCTGAACATTTAGGCATTTTAAGGCACTATGGCGTAACGCACACTTGCAGGTTAACAATTATTGTGTTTTTGCAAGTTAGATTAAACCCTTAGGCAGTTGTAAGATTGGCTCCAGGCAGGATGACTAACACTATGGCATGGAACAGGGATAGGAGGGGTGGATAGGGACTTTATTTGGGGATGGGAGCGGAGGTGGGTTTGACAAAAGCAGCGGGTAGCAATGAAAACAAAAGACAGCTGTTTCGGCATCAGCACGGGGAAATACTACACAAGAAAACAAAATGGACGCTGGGTCAGTGCAGGGCTAAGGTTGGGGTGTGGGGCTGTGAATCAGCTTCAGGACAAGTTTACTGGGGACAAGAGCAAACAACACTCAATCTTACTGGATAACGAGCAGGTGAATAGAGTGGGATAGCTTAAGAGAGGCCCAGGGAAATACGATGTTCTAGCCAGGCTATTGGCTGTGAAGTCCTCCATTGTTCCTCAAAAGCATTTGCATGTCCATTTCACGTCTTGCTGAGTCAATTCACTTTCACTTTTTCTGGAAAATATTTCTGCGTTAGTTTGGCGCCCCATCCTGTGATGTTCCCTGCCTTGCGCCCATAGCCTCTGGCATACGTTCTTGACCCCCCACGACCCTGAATAGGACAAGCCGTTTCTGAAAATGGATGGATAGATGGATTTCTGTGCAAATCCTGAGATGTCTGGTCACCCTTTAAATTATGCTACTTTCATAATCATTATTCCCAAAATAGCCAGTGGTGGCCTAATGGTTAGGGAGGGACACTTGTAATTGAAAGCTTGCTGGTTCAAATTCCTGACCAGCAAAGTACCACTGAGGTACCCTGAGCAAGGTACTGTCCCAAGCACTGCTCTGGGGGCACTGAATTAGCTGCCCCCTGCTATGTCGCATATGGGTTAAATGCAGAGGACATATTTTGCTTTTGTGTACTATAGTATTTCATCATTTTTAAGTCTTTTGATTTATTAAATGATCACCATGGCAGAAGGCCAAATATGTCTCCTTCTACAGATTGTATCTCCTGGTGACAGTCTCCATAGCAACAGGTCAACTGGGTTTCCTTCTACAGACTGTATCTCATGGTGATGATCTCCATGGCAGCAGGCCGACTGGGTCTCCTTCCTCAGACTGTATCTCATCGTGACAGTCTCCATAGCAACAGATCGATTACTCGTAGGTCTTCTTCCACAGACTGTATCTCATGGTGATGGTATCCATGGCAGCAGGCCGACTGGGTCTCCTTCCACAGACTGTATCTCATGGTGACAGTCTCCATAGCAACAGCTGGAATGGTTTGGCTAGAGTCCCTTTGTTTACCTTTAAATATTTAACTCACATACAGCAGGCAACCATTGATCTAACCCACATGAGGGGACTCATATGGACCAATGCAAAGCTGGGGGGGTCTAATATTATATACATTTTTATTTTGATACCTGCTTTGTGTGCATGCTGCTGACAATTTGTTCGACATTATTATGTATTATGTGTGCGATCAAATTTTTGTAATGGTCTGAGGCAAATTAACCACAGACGTCATACTTTTTCACTCTCTAAATAAATTTTTCCCGAACTATATATTTTTTTTTCAGCCAGATGACAACTTGAAGTGAATAAGGACATTTTGTACTCAGGCACAATGTAATGTTTCATATCAAAGCTTTATTTTTAACACATGTGGACAGTCCCTGGACTCTCTTGGGTGTCCATTCATGTCGTCCATGAATTTCTGCGAGTGTCCGTGCATGCGTGCTACCGGCAGGTGCATTTTCGGCAGTCGTGGCAATGCGTCCTCAAGTCGTCCTCGTTGGGGCGGTCCTGGCATCCCTTTCCCCTGGGTTCCCCCTGCTGCAGGCCTCAGGCCGGACCTCCGGCAGGGCAGAGGCGAGTGCTGGAGGCGGTGCCGCCCATCGCACAATCCAGGCTGCAGATGGAGTTCTGGGAGCCTATTCCAAGCTCCTCATGGAGGAACCTCTTCTGGGGCAGTTTCCTACTGCTCCATCCAGCATCCGTCTCAGTTCGGTTCGGTTCGGATGCACTGCATGCTGACGCGTCGCAAATGGTCAAAACAAAAAAAAAAAACACTGCACCAGTTTGTGCCAATCCGGTCCGCGGGGCCACAGACAGTCCACATTTCTGCTCCCTCGTGGCTCCTGGTAGGACTGCCTGGCAAAAAACACGGGCCGGCCGTGGGTCTCTGGTTTGGGATTCGGGAAACACTGCACTAGACCGTCAACCTCTAGCAACCATGTGCCCAGAATTGTGTTACAGTCCCCCCAGTCAGAGTTATAGTCGTCACTTATTTTGGATGGCAAGAAACAAGTGTTGTGGAGAAAAGGATGCCTGTCCTACATTGTAAGTCTTTCATTATCAATTTTCATCTGTTTCGAAGCTTGTGGTTTGAGGTCAGGGATCCTTAATTATAGTAAAATGGCAGCAAATGAGTCCCTCACGATTAAAACTATACGTAATGTGTGCATCTCTGTGTGTTGCACATAAAATACTTACCTTTCAACTTCTGCTTTCAGATTTGTTTGCTTTTGACCCAAACAGCATCGATTCACAAAGACACTCGGTTTGCACATCCCCCTTTTCATCGGGACATACTGCGGGTGAATATTCAAGGTGTCGTTATAAACACTGCTGTCCACATTTTCTAAGTCTTAGACCCTTAAGATCAGCTGTATTAAATTCTTTAAAATTTGGGGAAAAAGATAGAAAGGGCCAAATATTGTGAATTTAGCAAAATTACTTTGCATTCTTAAAATACTGTAAAATGCTGTAAAATACTGTAAAATATATTGTAAGAAATGAATTTTAGGATGGGAAACGGCCTGATCAATTAAAATAGTCCTTAAAGTTTTTTGCGTCCAAACCATTTAACCCTAAACTGCAGGAAGCGCAAATGGCCCTTTGCTGTCTTCAGAAATACAGTCACTGCAATAAAAACACCTGAACTGAAGATAATATTTCTTTGGAATCAGCTCTGGATCTTCTTCTGGGGCCGGAATTTGTCTTTCATCCAGGTTTGTAAATATCAGTCAGAGCCTTGGAAGCAAGTATGGAAAATAATCCCACACTCAGAAACGTGAGGATGTTTCTTTACCACACTTTTATTAGACTTTTTTCTATTCTGCCATTTTCTCTGTTTTATTTTAAAAACCTGCATTATATGGTACTTTTATATTTGTCTCTTGGCTTTTATTCTTGTATGTTGTTGCTTTAAATAACTAATGCAGCACATCTAAAACTTAATGCATCAATCAATACCTGGACCTGCGAGTCAGATGGTTTGAACATTTGCCTTATTAAACTATATAAATGCATTATAAAATGTTTATACCGTGACCTATATATGAGTTTCCTTTTGTGATCCTGGTGGCCTAGAAGGTATTCGGACTTTTAGTTCTGAATGACATTTTAATTAATTAGCCAATTAGCTTAATGGAGTATTTAACAATTCTTACTGAGTAATAAGTTAGCGATGTGTTAAATTAACTTAATGGATAATAGTACCTATTTAGCTCTTAGAGTGAAAGCAATTGAAATAAATACTTCATTAAAATATAAGCATTAATTAACTGAAATTTTGAACAATTAATTTAATGACAATTCTCCTCTGTTGCACCATATTTAATAAGTTCACTTAAATAAATCAGAATTTTTAAGTTTAAAAAGCTAGAATGTGTTAGACTGCGGTGGGCAACGCCGGCCAACCGTAGCCCAGATAAAGTTACGGAAAACTGGAAGGGATTGGTTAGAATGTATGGTATGACAGTAAAAGCCTTCGACTTGGTAAGTGGTAACACAAATCCCTTATGTGCACTACGCTTGATCTTAGCCAAAAACGCCAAGAAGCGCTATATATAAACAGCAAAAATAACGTCAGAGTGTGCAATATTAAAGCTGCTGTCCACAGCTTATACCTACAGATCTGCAGAAGGCCTGGAGGAAAGATGAGGGGAAACGGAGACTGTCGCAGTAATGCAACGACTCCTACAGGGCTTTAGATAAACAAAGGCATTCAGAACTGGTACATCCATCATGGCCTGAAGGGCGTCTTTGCTCACACAACAGCTGTTATATCAGTTAAAGCATCTGGAGATTAACGTGGCACATGAAATGGTATTCTCTCTCTTTCCAGTATGAGGTGTCCACAGGAAGCCAAGTGTGCTGATGGGACCTGAGTTTGAAATTTTGAGGCTGGGTAGTAGGCGAGCGAGACAATGGCATGTGAAAAAGGAGTAAAGAAGTAAAAGAAAATAGTTTTACGGGCCTGATTCTTTTTTTTGGCAGGGGAACGGAGTACATTAGTAATAGGGAAAGATGCAGATATGGGATGGAAGGAATCCCATTTGGGTTGTATTGTATGGGTTTGCAATTGGAAGACACAGCAGTGTTTCTTGGGCCAGATGTAGCGGTGATTTGTTTCATTTGGGATATCAATATTGACCACCAATCTTCCTACTTTCAAAATCTGAAATTAAACAAAAAACTTAATTTTATCTTTTATTCATGGCTAAATATTTTCTTTTCTCACAATCAGAATTGGGAATCGGATCAATGCTTTCATGAAATGGATGGATGTCGGTTAACAATTTAATCGTGACATTATCATTAGCTGCGATTGCTGTCGTTAGGGAACCCTGCTATTTGTGGTGATGGATTCCTATTGGTGGGTGTGACGTAGACTTCAGACTCCACATTTAAAGGGGAGGCTCAAAGTTACATAAGATAGCTTAAAAAAACGAGGGGGGGGGTGGTATTATTAGAAACATCTGGGTCCGCGTCGTCAGCGTACGACTTAACAGACCGGAGCGGTAACAGGCTGTAATTTCCGTCAGCCGACTTTCTGCAGGTAATGGAAATTACAGACCTCTCCGAAAGGCGGTCTCCAAGCGTTCGAAGCTAAGTGTACATTTTTGCACGGTGATTAATGGCATATTAGAAATTCCAGAAGCTGCACATTCCTTTTGCTGTGGACTACGGCAAAGGCAGAAGGAATATTTTTCTTATATATCACTTGAAATTTTTGCATTACCATTTGTTTTGATGGTGTTTATCATTTATAAATCAAAAGAAAATTACACGCTAATTAGCGGAGCACCTTTGCACAGCCACTAATCCAGTCCCTGGTTATTGTATATTCTGTAGACCCAAATGGATTTGCTGTCAAACTGAAAATTACTCCGTGAATTGCAGTAAAGTGATAATCCTAGAAAATGTGTATAAAGGTGCAAATCACATCCCAGAAATGCAGTCGGATCTGGTCTCCTCAGCATCTGGTCATGTGGTCCAGCTACTGGAGAGCCGGGTATTTAGAGAGGGGAACGAAGCAGATGATTGAATGCGTAGATGAAGTCATGCAGACACATGGATCCACCCTCGAATGTCCCAAGCTGGATGCCCAGGTCCACCTGGTGATCCATGAGCACAGGATCTGATCGCACTAAGTGGAGTGCAAAAGATTAGGCTGAAATAGTATGGACTTTATCGAGAAATACGTTGATAATACAGAAGTTGTGGGAATAGACCACATAAAGAAAGGGTCCAAAGAAAGTAATATATGTCGAAATTTGAAAGATACGAGGCATGGAATATATATAACCATGAGAAAGATCTGAGCTGGTCAACCCTAAATCATGACTTGACACATCTAGGGAGAATCCATCCAACTGTGAAGGTCTGATGTTTTCAGGCAGGATCTAAGTGAGCAGTATCATATTCAGCTGTGAGTTTGATAAGAAGGCTATTTATGGAGATGAGGCCAGAACTAATTTTGTTTCAGGTGTAGACGACACCTGCGCTGCTCAAGCCGTCGTGACGTAATGAGCGGCCAGTTCTTCTGCATTGTATGACGCCATCATTTTTCACTATATTACCCAGAATGCACTATCCATGCATTTCTAATACACTCGGGATTAATGCCAGATGCATCTCATTGCAGCCTCATCAGTAAAACACACACGGTCAATAATGCATGTTCATTTGACAAAGGGCTTAAGAGTATAATCCGAGCTCCTGATAACACCTGCTGCAGCACTTTCAGGGTAGGCAGGCACCAGAGGAGCAGTGCTGAGGACCTGCTGAGAAGCAGCAAGCTGCAGTTGTAGGGCAATGCTGATCATTTCCTCAGAGAGAATGGCATCTCTCTGGCAGGTGACACCTACATCTGGATCTCCTTTCCTTTCGAGTGACTCATCAGGTAGCACTAAGCTCTCAGAGGGTTTCGGAATTTCATTGTTCTGCTTATGTTTGCATAGATCGTCTCTGGGTTCCCCAGATTTCTCTCACAAAGGAAAGCATGTGTGTGTGTGTGCGTGTGTGTGTGTGTGGGCGGGTACATCCATCCTTATGGGGACACAGTTTCCCCATAACGTGATAAATATCTGTTTTTTTCCCTTATGGGGAAAATGGTTTCCTGGTCCCCATAAGGGAAAACTCTATTTTATAAAAATCAGTGACTGCTATGAAAAAACTAAAAATGCAAAAACTCTTATATTTTGCTTGGTTACTTATGATTATGGTTAAGGTTGGGTGGGGGTTAAGGTTGTCATAGTTAGCGTTAGCATTTTTCCCATAGAAGTGACTGAGCGGGCCCTATAAGGACAGGTATACCCTACGTGTGTGTGTGTGTGCGCCTAATAGACGGTTCTCTGCAGTGTCCCATACCATCCCTTATGGGTCACAGATTAGCGTCTGTGTCAGTGTCAGCACAGTCGAGAGGGCGTACACTCATCACTTAGTTCCTCATCACCTCCATATCGAGTGTTTTAAGCACAAGTGTTTAGCAAAGGAAACTATATAATTATGATCAACTTTTGAAAACAATTAAAATTATTAAAAGGCTGTCTGAGTAATATTTCGAACAGGCTGCTGACCCCCCTAATGCGAAGCCCCCAGCTTGGATAATGGACTAAGTTTATTTAACACTTTGCCCCCTTCAAGTGAAACAAAGAATTTACAGGCATTTAAATGCCCCAACTATAAATTCTTACTCTTACTGACTGTTTAAAGTCCAGCTGGTTCTCTCTCTTTTGGGTGTTTCACTGACTTTAACCACTGGCAAACCAGACAGAAATCTATTTAGCTATAATTCAAATGGATTTAGGGAATGATTTCTTATTACGCTGAAAGAGTAATTACAAGGTCCCTAAAGGTTTTACTGAGGTGCGGGGAAGACAGGGTGCCAGTCAGTGCTGTCAGGGAGAAGACGGCCGCTGCTTAACACGCGGGTGGCAGAGGCTCTCCTGAGCACTTGTGATGTGGATTCTGAACTCCATCCCTACCCAGGCAGCTGAGTGGTCAAAACAGCAGTGAAAGTCTGACCTAAATGGAAAAGAATGCAACAGTGTCTTATACCCCCCCCCCCCCCCCATTTAATTCAAACAGTATGTGCTCCTGGTAACTTTCCACTTCCAAAAAAAAAATGAAATCAAATAAAAAAATAAATATATAAAAAACTGTTTTGTATATTACTGTATTTTAGGTAAATCCCCTCATTTCCGCTTTTCCTAATTTCCACTCTTTCCATCTCTGTTGTTCTTACTTCCTCATCCCTAAAGCTACAGCCATCACATTATATTATCTTGTATATCTCACTGCTACATTTCCTCTGAATTATTTTGCCATGCCCCCCCCCCCACCCCAAGCATGGAAAGCAAATAGACAAAAGCAAAAATAAATTAAGAAAAACTGAAGTAAAAATGACCTTTGTGAATCGTTATTATCAGCATTATTATAAGTCATTTCTTCCCTCCTGGTTTTTACATAAATTAAAAGTTTGCATGTACTACTAAAATGACTTACTGTTTTATTAGCAAAATAATCTTATTTTTGCATTATTTAAACTTCCGTTAGTTAGTTAGTTTAGTTGTGCTGGGTAGTGCTCTGCAGTTCGCGTCCTGTGCTTTGATTACCAGTGTTTACGCTCTTAGAAGGGCCAGTTAGCTAGTGGTAGAGATAACTGCACTTTATAATGCATTCCTGCATTTACACTAAGAGCTCTCTTGCGATAAAAAAAAAATAAAATTGTAAGAACAAATATGACACTATTATCAGTTGCAAGAATTTCTGGGGGTTCACTGGCGAAAGACTTTCAGAGACTTTATAAACTTTGCAAGAACATCAAAAATTATTAAATATATGGTGACCACACTACAGACAAAATAAACACTATTTCTGTTAATATCAACAGCCATAAACAGAGGAAAACGGTGTTATCCTTAAATATAGTTGCATGTATCTTCTGCAAGAATTCAGCGTATGTAATAATTCCTAAATGATGTCAAACAAAACATATATATATATATATATATATATATATATATATATATATATATATATATATATATATATATATATATATATATAGATAGATGGGCCCTTAATTTGCCATGTGACCTATTTTGCACTAGAATTACAACTGTATCTTAGTAGAAAAGACATCCTGACTTTGTATGGGGGGGTGGGACATATTTTTTCGCAGTAGAAATTGGCGACTACTGTGTATCACTCAGACAGGAAACTAAAATTGGCAAATTCAAAACAGATTTCAGATTGGTCCTCTTTACCCCAGTCTTCATATTCACCGATGTATGCAAAGTGGCCGCAGTTGCGGAGGAATGTTGACTCAGGAAGGAATTCAGAAACAGCAGCAATCAAACCTGATTTTAAGCGTAATCTGGGAGTCAGAACAATGAAACAGCAGCTGCCTCGTGAAATCATTCAGAAAAGTCGAACGCGCCTGTGATGAAACTACGATTTTCACGTGGTTTGCCTGAGAATGAAAGTGCTGTCTGTACTTCTAGGTCTGATCATTCAAGATTGTAGCAAATTCTTTTACGCATTTTCTGCACCCCTCTGTTCTGTAGAATAGCTAAAAAGTTCAGTTTAACAGTCTTCTTTTTAGCATATGAGAACTCCAGATATATTCTTTGGCTAGACAAATTTCTTACAAAGAAGAAAAAGAAGATGGCATCAGATTGAGACAGTTCATCTCCGTTCTCTTAACCTATTCGCTAAGCTAATTTTTTTCACGTCAGGCCTGGAAATCTCATTAGCTTCCTGCCGCGATGCTACGTTCAGTCGTAAGATCTCAGGGCTAGAGAGAAGCACTCGATAATGAGAAAGCACAAGAAAGAGAACCGTGGCCTGGGTGTGATTCTTTTCCAGAATTTATGTGTGCATCTTTCCGGTGACCCCTGGCATTCCTGCAAGCTGCGCAAGCAACTCCTCCAGGGGAGTCGGAGGTCGTTATGGAGACTTCTCAGCTTCCATTCCGGCCTTTGCTTCAGCTAAAAAGTTCACATGGAAAGAATTCAGCCCTAGAGGTGCAGTGCTGCGAAATGGTAAAATGTAACTACACCAGGTGACACGCAACTCGCTATACAAAAACTGTGCGAGTGTTCTAAACGTTCATTCTCTGTTGTTAGTCATGCAGTCAGCTGCCGAGTTGATTTTTATTCTCTCGATATGCTGAAAAAATCCGCCTTTAACTTTTATGGATATCAACAAATCAAAAGCGGGCCCATCTTCGGTATTGCACTGCATCACGATCCGTGATGTCACTAAGTACAGTCCACACTGACCAACCTGACTCCATGATTTGGCTGCCATCCAAGCAGTCCGTGAAATACAATGCTGCAAATAGTCCTATTTGCTATAAATTTATAATATAGAAATTATCTTTACGCCTCCCTCCAACTTGCTCTTTGTGGAGTAAGTTGACCACAATGCAAAGCAGAAGAAGCAGACAATCTTTCAAATTCCCTTTCGCGTGTGAAGACTGCATTCATACAATAGACAAAGTCTGAAATTAAAATGCAGTTGCTTAGCATATACTGCTCAGCGTTTGTTTCATTCGCATGTTGTTTGTTTACATCCATTAGTTGTTTATAAAAAAACAAAATCTGCAAAGAAATGCATCAAAAAGTAAATAACATTTTAATCACTATACAAAGCTTTTTCCAAAGTTCCCCTTTGTGCATGATACATATATTATAGCACTTATGCTTACACTGTAGTGGTCCGATATTTGAAGCCTAGCCACTAGTATTTTAGCCCTGATGCCAATCTTCCATCATAAAAGAATAAAGTCAAGTCTCAGGTACGCAGCCCCTGGTCGCTTCAATAACTAGAAATTCCCTTGGAATCCTGTTAGCCTGACATTCAATTTGCTTAGTTTATTTAAAAGCTATAAACCAAATTCATTTTTCCAACCTATACTGATGCACAAGGACAAACAGTAAAAAAAAGACATTGCTTGCAAATTTTGAAAAGTTCACGACTCCTCTGTAGTCATGGATACTGCACATCACATTCCTTCCTGGGATTTGTCGATTACGGCTTCAAAGCGCCATCCATTGCACAATGTACAAGACAAAAGAATAGTGTACTACTAAATCAGTTTACTGTGCTGGCTCACATACTTGTTTATTGTTTCCAAGAATAAAAAATATGATAGAAGAAGATGGCTGGGAGCTATGGCACAGGAACAGGCCAGAAAAACTGGAGTTAATTCACAGCCTAAGTATCCAGTTCCATAGCATCCACATGTCAGCGCCCTGCTGAACTTTCTCAGCTCGTGATTTGTGATCTTTTTTAATGTTTTTTTTTTAATCTTAAGTTTAAGAGTTAAGTTTTCTAGGTTCTCCTCCCACAGTTCAAAATTACTACCACGGTTAAAGTAACTCCGTGTCTATAAGTTACCCCTTTGCGTCTGTGTCCTCTGACCTCTGCCTCCTCTGCCTCGTCTGTCTCCTCTGCCTCGTCTGCCTCGTCTGTGTCCTCTGACCTCTGCCTCGTCTGCCTCCTCTTCCTCCTCTGCCTCCTCTGCCTCGTCTGTGCGTCTGTGTCCTCTGACCTCCTACGCTGCCTGGGACGGACTCCAGACTCACCACAAACCTGAACTGGGTGGAAGCGGTTGTAGAAGACAGATGGGTAGATGTTATATTAAGTTAATCTTAGCTTCCTCTATGTAATCTACTGGTTTGCATTTGTAAATGCAATTATAGTTACTGGTGGCCAAATTTACATATTATTTTCTGGGCGAACTCTAGCTGAAGTAAGCTATCGCCACATCATGGCGGTTGGGGGTGCAGGCCGGCTGTAATCTGGAATAACCACGTAAAAATTGTTGGAGTGAAGTGAAGCGTCTCGGATTTTAGTCGATTATATGGAAACCGCAACGGTATTGAGGAAAATGATGAACTAGCCAGTAAGCTAACTAATGCTAGCAAAATCAGCCAATGGTAAACCTCCTTATGTACTGATGATTATGATATGCTTGAGTAATCGGTGTTTGTAAAGGTTCATAATTTATTAGGTTTAGGGTAAGTACTGGAAGATGGATGGAGAGATATATCCAGAGTTGCCAATACTCAAGAAATCTTACGCCAAATCTATATTGTTTCATTATAAACCTAAAAGTAGCTATATTAAAAGCAGTGGGGTAGTTTGCAAACCCTACAGACTATTTGCAAGGTAATAAAACTGTTATACATATAAGTAAATGTGTATGCAGACTAGTATCGGACTGAAAATCTCACTCCAGCCAGCTGACCAAAGTTGGCAGCCCTGTGCACGTAGCATGGAGTTTGTCCATGTCAATGTTCACGAACAAATCAGCTGGGAGAAGATACAGCTACTTCTTTGGCTCCTTTGATGTGGATTCGCTCTTTCCAGGTCCACCAGACAAGCAGACGTGAGCGTGGCGCACGGTGTGAAGCACGATTCACCAGACGTGCTGTGCTAATTAGCGATGGTACTGTGTTATCATGCCATGCAGCACTGCCTGAATGGGAGGTGAATGAACATGCAGGATTTCGCGGGGTTAACAGAGTGAGTGCCACACTGCATAAGCGTTTGTGGTATCTATGTTTTCAAGGTTGCTTGTTAGTTTTGTCTGTACGTCATTATTTGAATTGTTCGGGTGAACTCCAATATTCCATAAATTATAAAAATAACTACTTATAATGTTGTGCAAGTACTCAGTACTCATTACTTAAAGTACCTAAAATGGAGGCCTGACTTTTCAGTGTTAGGCCTCTGGAATGTCTTTCTGAATATTGCCAAACATTAAAAAAAGGCAAAATAAAGAACAATTTTTTGCAAAGTTAGCCCCAAATACGTGTTACTTGCATGAAGATGGCATTGTTTAAAAAAAACGTTGGGATAGGCAACAGAACACACTGCGGATTGGTCCTGGCTGGGAAGGTGAAGTAGCCAATGGGAGTTCTGGCATACGCTGTAATTTCAGTAGGCACGTGCGGCTCTATTCCCTGATGTGTAGAGTCTGAATCAAAGAATGTGTCAGTGTAATCCTCCAGCAGTCAGAGTAGTACTTCTCTTATTTTGAAAATAACAGGGAAGTGATGTCACTGAGAATCCTATATTGTAGTGTACAACATGTCTAGAAGGAGGATAGTAATCTTTCTGGAGACCTCTGCTATTCTTGAAATGTTTAATTGAAGTTTAAAATTTCAGTTGCCTTATGTCATGTAACCAAACAACCTGTTAGGAGTCTGCATTTTGTACACATAATTCCTCAACATCCTGTCTGTCCTACATTTGCATGCAGACCTTCTAGTAAAAAACAAGCATAACATTTTAATAAATGTAAGAACTTTAAGATTCGTAGAGTTTCTAGTAAGACAAAAAGAGAAAAGACAATTGATTTGTTGAAAATTGAACTTTGCAGGTAAGTCACTTAATCCAAATCTTCTGTCTTTATTGTTTCCAAGTGACAATAATAATAATAATAATAATAATAATAATAATAATAATAATGAAAAATATCTGATGTTCAAATCTTTCTTTTCAGAAGCTCTGGTGTTAAAAAATAGTTTGCAGAAACTCTAAGGGCATTCTCACCATTTTGAGATGAGCATTTATATAACTTTACATCAGACCAGGAGCAGCCAAGGCTCCCTGCCCCCCCCCCCCCCCCCCCCCCCATTTGGGTGGAGGCTCCTGCTCCTATGCAGATTGTGCAGCCTGCAGTCAGGTACGATTCCTACTCTAAACTTGGGTCTTTGTCTCGCCTAAGCTGGACGGCTGACTGTTGTGTTTCTCTGCCCTGAATCTCACACACACACACACACACACACACACACACACACAGATTTGTAATTAAATCTTTGTGGGGATTTTCCATTCATTTCTATGGGGAGACTCTAATCACAACATGACAACCTTAAACTTGTTTGCCCAGCCCAGAGAAATGGTCCCCACAAGGGAAACATGAACTGGTTTTTATTTCACTGTGGGACACACACACACACATACACACACACACACATACACACACACACACACACACATACATACACACACACACACACCATACACACATACATACACAAACACACACATATACACACACACACACACACACACACACACCATACACACATACACACACATACACACACACACATGCGTGCACACTTTTCATTCTCAATCACACACATAAACATTTTAAAGGCTGGTAAAAAATGGTCTGCATTACCCATTTTTTCACAAATAATTCGTTTCCAAAATTTATGTATTTTCCAGTATGACACGTAAGATGGGTGGTTCACCTACTGGACAGCAGCAGTTCATGGCAGGAAAGTAGCAGCCTGTTTTCAGCTTAAAAAAACAATACAAACAGATCCATTGTGTCCCAGCTCTTAGCCCTCCTGCTGCACACCAGAGGACAATCAATGGCTATCAGAGTCAGCAGACACTCATAGGTAAGAAAAAATGGTATTTTAGGATGCTGTATTTTGGAGAGGAACTAAATAAGAATAAACTGAATTGAATAGATTGAAAACTTTTTATGCTCCACCAGAATAACTGTGTCATTCCAGCTACTCCTAGTCCTTTCGTCCACGTCAAATATTTTCGTGGGCTAAATGCGATCAGTCAGGCCTCTCCTCCCCTTCTCCTCTGCTTATGTTGTACCTGGCAGCGACTTACAGTTCCCTCTAATGACAGGGAAGAATTCACTCATAGTTTCCATTCCCTCTCTCTCCCGCTATCCTTCATACAGTGTCTTAACGGGAGGAGGAGTTGGCCAATGACAGGTAGCCAAGTTGCCAGGAAGCCTCTCTCTCTCCTCCTCAGTGACACAGAAGAATGAGAAGGTGAGAGGAGAGAGGAAATATCTGAGCTACTGTAGGTTTGCTAAAGTCAAAATGGTACCAGTGCCTATCCACAAATACAAATGCTCCACTGAAATGCTCCACTGAAAAACTGCACTGAAATGCCCCACTGAAATGCTCCACTGAAATGCCCCACTGAAATGCTCCACTGAAAAACTGCACTGAAATGCCCCACTGAAATGCTCCACTGAAATGCCCCACTGAAATGCCCCACTGAAATGCTCCACTGAAATGCTCCACTGAAATGCCCCACTGAAATGCTCCACTGAAAAACTGCACTGAAATGCTCCACCGAAATGCTCCACTGCTGACCCCACTCTTGCATTTTCCATCAATATTCATGACTAGGTTCCATCATTCTGCTTTTTTTCAGCAATCCCTTCTCTAACTTTCTCAACAAATCATGCCCTTGAGGCATCTGAAGTTACAGCAGAGACATTCACTGGTATTGTACTGTAGCAGATTTGGCTTACGGCCTTCCTTTGCTTGGTGGATGCTGTAGGAGATCCTTCTCGACCCATACGGAATGCAAGTCCTCACAGAGGTACAGTACCAGTTGTTTCCCCTCTGCCTCAATTTTCACCTTTGTGATCCAGGTTACTTGTGACACGTCTATTCAGATCTAATAGACGAAGTTTAACGGCACAATGTGTCTCTGCTTCTGGGCATGTGGGGTGACTTATTGCTCAGGGGTCTGTGTCCTTAACCCCCCCCCCCCCCCCCCCCCACATCGTCTGCCGTGTGACCTCACAAACCTGCAAGCTGCCCGCACACACCAGCAGAGGAGGCAACATGGGCAAATGCCACATCACTCTGCAATCCGTCCTTCTGAATTTTCTGGAATAGGTGAGACCTGTGTCTCACCCCCCCCCCCTTTTGTTCCTGTCAAACAACAATGTGTTAGTGTTTAATAACATATTCAATACCCCCCCCCCCCCCCCCCCCCCCGTCACCCTACCCCATAAAACCAAAATGGCTCCTTCTAAATGTGGATAGTGACTGTGGCGGGGGACAGTAACGGCAAACCCTCAAACAGGAAGAGGGTGAGGAGCACTTGGCTGCTGGAGGTTATGCTCAGTCTGGAGACAGCGCACAGACAGCCATAATAAAATGATTGCAGCTTGCAGTTGGTTGGTACACTGCTGCCGGCACCCGGATGGGGAGCATCCACCCTGTAATTGAACTTTTTTGCAGATGGGAGTTGGTCCTTTCATTTCAAACCACTGCTTTGTGCACGCTGTGGATGAGGCCAGCACTGCAAGGCTTTATTATAGGGACCCTTGGGTGCGGATTGCATGGCAAGGCTTTGCCGGTTCCCTAGTCCTGCCTTAGATGCTGCTTATTAGTGAAGCCTGTGTTTGTTTGTGGAATGGAGTTTGAGCTTGGATGAAGGTGGGTAGGTCTATGGGCACCTTGACTCAGCCTCTAGTGAAGATGGGGGGGGGGGGGGGGGTTTCGGTTTATCCCACACAAAAATCAGGTCATTAAGTTCACGCCAAACCCCATAAAGGTTCATAAATTCCCCAGGTTCTATTTAGCTGTGTCTACAAAGGATGTAGTTTTGAAATCTGAATCTGGGCAGAGCAGTGAGGGAGAAGAAATATCACCAGCTCCTGCTGGTTTCGATCAGGGTCCCGATGAAACACGTTGTGCTTTGTCTCTCCGGTGTCTTTAGCAATTCAGATAGACAATGAAAAGGAGTGAGGTTATTGTCAATCTCATGCCTCGTATTGAGTCGTCATTTTTTCCTTCCACTTAAAAAATTAATCATTGCTGAAAATTAAATCTTTATGCATTTTTATAAAAGTGCACAAATAATCCAGAAAAATCATCTCCACAAATGTAACATGAACTAGGTTTTCATCCCTCCTGACGTGAAATATCAGACACAGGAATTCAGCAATGACATCCCTACCTGGGTCGTGTAAATTGTAACTAGTGATATTAGATACAATATATTAGATACAATGTATGCAGTATTAAGCGATGTGTATTACTTCAAAGATACATTGTATCCAGTTATCAGTGCACTGAAGTGGCACAGCAGCTGGTGATGCTTTTGGCAAACCTCCAAATGTATCACGTATGTCAGTGATTTTCCAGTAAAGGCCTGTTTTTTATTAGCGTCTCCATTCTAGCTGGATGCAAACAAATGGCCTGCATGCCTGTGAGCGGCACCACCCTGGCTTCACTCCTACGCTCCTATAATTTCACATCGCAGGAGTAGTACTTTCCCACATCCAGCCCATTCATGTTGCCAGCCTGGAGTCTTTACAAAGGGGAATCCCTTTAAGTTGTCATCAGGACCCCAAATTGTTATGCATTGCTATTCCTAGACTGAAATTCGGCTATTCCAGCATTGGCTTAAGGTAATGAACTGGCTTACGTAGGCACAGATATAAAACCGCTCAAATCAAAGTAACGACCGAGCATCAGTCAATACTTAAACTTTATACATAAAACGAATGAATCTTATGTTGAAAAAAGTCAAATATAAAATCGGAATTGTCGATATCCATGGTATTGATTTAGAAAACCACCTATTTTGGCTAAGTGGTATGGAAGATGAATGGATGGATGGATCTATGGATGGACTGGTGATTTAGTGATCTCCTTTCTGACATACTTATGCTTTTAAAAAAAAAAAGGATTGTTTTTTAACAAATGGCTTAATTTAAACACAAACATGTAGCATGTTTGGATATCGTGTTTGTGTGACTCATTCAACACATCTGCATAGTTATTCATCAAACAATATAATCGTTTACAGTCCAAACTGGGGAATCTCATTCCATTAAATATGTCTCTTTCTCTTCAATTTTTTACTGCTTCACATATTAAGGAAATTCCGAGATATCTGAAATCTACATCGAAATCAAGTAATTTCACTGGTGGACTCACAGACAGCTACCATACGGTTCTTAGAGTCGATGAAATAGCACGTCTGAACTAAAGGAGCCAGAACTGGAAGTTACTTTGGACTGGAGTGCAGCAGCGGGGAGAGTAAACGCAAAAGGCCAAGCATCAGATACATCCAACAGGTCTCAGCTCTGAAAGAAGGATGAGTCTGACTGCAGCTTCCAGGTGCACAGAAGCAGATGAAGATGGATGGATCCATCTGCAGTCTTCCTGTTAGATCCCACTGCTTCTAAACTTCTTGAAAATTCCTTTCGGTGTTTTCGAACTGTATTCTTATATATAAAAACTTTCTCGTTATAATTTTTAATTTTGACTTTCAAATTGACTTACAGTCAAGCCTTTACTCACTGTGGGCTGTTGCATCCCGGCACAGCGAAGTCGCGCAGGTCACACTGCATCCTTGACGCAGGAAGGGCAGGAATTATGCTCCTTGATCAAAGTGTTACTATAATTTTTACTACAACTTTTTATGAAATAGTCTTACCTCATCTGTCTGGGCAAGTTGCTAAATGGTTTTCTCTGAGAAACATTTCAGCATTTCGCAGTGTGGTAAATATGTGTCATCGTTGGTTAAACATTAAGCTCCGCAGGAACTGGCAGTGTGACCAGCTCTGTGTCTCTCTATATGCTGCAACGTTGGAAGATCATGCAATATATTCTTATGCTGAAGATTTGCAGACACGCATTACCCAGGCACTTTGGTCAGAAGTCAGGTTTATTTGTTGACAGATTTTGCCGTAGGTCACCTGAAATTTTATCTTTTGCATTTTTGAATTAATTATCCATCCATCCATCCATCCATCCATCCATCCATCCATCCATCCATCCATCCATCCATTATCTAACAGCTTATCATATTCTAAAAGGTAAGCTAAAGCGTGCTAAGCTAAGCTAATTCTTACTGGACAGGTTCAAATTAACGCCCGCATTTTTCGTAGGGCAGACTAGACTGCTACAGTGCTTTACACTGAAGGAAAATAAATTACCAGCAGAACTTCCATAAAATATGATTGCAGATGCACTCTCCAGTTGCAGAGGACCATGGGATGCAGGATGCAAATTAATACCAGTAAAGGTTTTATCTTGTGCTAGTGTATAGAACAACTTAGCCTGTTATTTTGGCTGTGTTTTCCTCGGTCTACCTCAGAGAGTGTGTTTTAAACTGCCGATGTCCGTGCTGACATAGTTATATCTGTTGTGTTTTTGTGTGTGGTAACTGCCTGCTTGACCTCCCTTGCCACCATTGACTGAGTGTAAACTGCAAGCAGTGGAATAAACCTTCACGCCACAGAACGTATGCAGTGCTGCAAACTGCAAGCACTGGAATAAAACCACCACCCCACAGAGCGTATGCAGTGCTGCAAATGACAAGCACTGGAATAAAACCACCACCCCACAGAGCGTATGCAGTGCTGCAAATGACAAGCACTGGAATAAAACCCCCACCCCACAGAGCGTATGCAGTGCTGCAAACGACAAGCACTGGAATAAAACCCCCACCCCACAGAGCATATGCAGTGCTGCAACGACAAGCACTGGGATAAACCTCCATACCACAAAGTGTATGCAGTGCTGCAAACTGCAAGCACTGAGATGAACCTCTTGCAGTGCTGCCACCATCCGATGCAATGACCATCACTCTCAGGCCAGCTGGCAGCCCAGTACATTCCTCCCTCCTGTTAAAACCAGTTATACCTCTTTGTAATTAGCTCATGACCAAAAGTGGTTAAGCCTTGCACTACGTTTCTTGTGCTCTTTTGAATTTTCTGCACAGCACAATCTATAGTTATTTTGGCCTCTGATGCCATTCTTACTTATTTTACTTCAAACCTGTTTAGAACATTCTTTGTGCTTTAGGGAATGGCATTAAAGTAGATTATGTTAAAGAGGTATTTCTAACATTTTTAAACATAAAAATATCAATATAAATTTCTGTATATTCAGAATAAGTGAACAATTTTAGTTTTTCCCGTATTGCAAATAAAAGTTTGTTGCTGACAGTTTCATCAGTGTCACTCTTGTTCACTAACAGCTACAAAGCACTATCACACTGCATACACTTTTTTTTTCTTTTTTAGAAAGTTTTCAATTCAGGAATCTTTATTTGTAATTAATATTCTATTGTGCGTGAGCCAGGTAATGAACCGACTGCTAGCACTTAATTTATTGTCATTTTGGGCAGATCACGGTTTCGGTTCCAGCTTTGTGCGAATCCTCCTTGAGTAATGATTCGCAGCTGGCTCGCATTTCTGGGGCTAATTGGAAGAGTTTAAGATGAGCTGTCCCGAGGGGTTCGCATACAGGGGAATAGGTTTACCTCTGGGGATTTCAGTTTGCTACCAGCTGTATACGTTTTGTTTTGTTTTCTGTTTTGTTTTCTGTTTTGTTTTGTTTTGTTTTGTTTTGTTTTGTTTTGTTTTGTTTTGTTTTGTTTTGTTTCGTTTCGTTTCGTTTCGTTTCGTTTCCTCGTTGATTTTATTTGGCCATTCTTCCTTTTCTCTTTCTTCCTGATATTCATTTATCTACATCTGGGGTCTATATGGTGTTTTGGTCTGAGTTCATGGGGTATAAATCGCGCTTTGCTTCTGCTGGTTGGGTGTCTTCCTGGTAGGCATTTGCAGTATATCTGGAACAGGTGTGCTTGCACAAAGCCAGAAGAGCGTTCTGCGGAGCTGCTCTGGGATCAGATGCGATGGGATCACACAATGTTTCTCTTTTCATCTCCCTCAAAGGGATCCTGCAAAGTGTCTCATAATACATAATTTTATTGTGTATTAATAACAGGCATTTGGCGTCCCTATTTAGAAGCTTAGATATACTTTATCACATCCCAACCTGTAATTTGTCTGGAACATAAAACAAAACAAAAATGGCTGCTGCTCTAGGCCAAGAGCCTGTGCTTCCGTCATGCTGCCAAACTGCGAAGCTGCAGTCTTCGTAGCTGCATTATTATTAGTAATCTACAGCTGCCAAATGAAGTGCTTTTATTTAGTTATTTTCATGCTTAAAATTGCATTATTGAACCAGAGAACAGCTAAGACAATCTGGACATCGGAGAAAGATGGAAATTTGAGGCCCAGAAAGTAAAAATCCGTCAGAATATTACTCTACGTTACTAGCAATCAAATTCAGGTGAATGACGCCCAGCCCCAGGGACAATTGCGCCTTGCGCTCATGTTACACATATTTTTATTACTGTTGTCCACCTTTGTTCAAATGCAGAGGTGGACAGTTCAGGTCCAGAAAGTACAAATCCAGACCAAGATTTTGTTTCGACCAACGAACTGAGTACTCTCTGACTGAACCTTTATACTCAGCTGGTTGGGGTGAAACAAAATCTGGGTCTGGATTTATACTTTCTGGATCTGAAATTTCCACTTCTGGTCCCTTGCATTGTGGGAACAGTTCCAAGATCATTGTGACTGAATTAAATAAATAATGGTGCTGTCATGCCGATACTAAACTAACATTAGGGATTCCAAGGGGCATGTTAAAAATGTTATAAAAATGTATCGTAAATTCATGAGGGAATTGTTCAGTGTGGCACATCTCACCACCCCCCTCGACTGTTTTTATGCCACAGTGGGGAGGGGGGGAGGGGTCTCCCTCAGGCAGATGCTGACTGGTATGATACCTCCAGGGACTCCAGGCCAAACAAAGTTCCGCCTAAGTTTAACCATTCTTGTGCAGTGAAACATGACGAGTTTAAATATGTCTGAGTATAAAAGTTTATTTAGACTGCAGAACCTGTGTCCCAGTCAGGAGCCCCAAGCTTGCCCAGCTCAGAACGAAGCGTTTAGGCTTTGTTTGTTTTCTTGAATATGTGTTTCCATAATAATTATCCATTTTTACAGTATTTTCAAAGAACTTCGGTTAAGACTTGAGAATATAAGCCTTGAGCGGAAGTTCAAGATGTGTTGAAGCCATCTTCAGTCACTGCAACAGTCACCAAACTTTCTTTGCATATTCACTCACTGCAGCTACTTCATATATACTGATGGAGTGTCATGTGACACCGGTCACATGATGTGGTCACATGTTACCTTTTAGACTAGCACACAATACAAAGAGTGCATCCTGTCAAACATGTGAGACCTGGAATAATAAAAGGAAATAATATGTCATATAAATATCTTATAAAACTGACAAATCAAGAAACAACGCAAAGTTAACGCAATGGCAATTATGGTGAGCCATAAACCCTGTGATGTTTATCTTATACAACCATAAGACTGAATGTAATTTATGTTATTATTCTGTTCTGCTGTGCACAAGCCAGCTAATGAACTGACTGCTAGCCGATGTGATTTATTTAGTTCTACGGATTTTCAAAAATGCAAGTTCACAAAGAAATATTTGTAATTTGGCTAAACTTTATCTATGATTATGACTGACTATGACAAATGTACATGACATCTGTTAGCACTGGCAAATTATATAATTGAAAAAGGACTAGGAACCTTGGTTTCAATTATCGGCATATATCACCTCTTACTTTTCACCATCCTAACTGTTGCCCTCAGGCACTTCCCCCCCCCCCCACCAACACTTCAGAAAAGTTTGTCATTAAAATAAAAAAAACTTACTGTGCTCAGTACCAAAGTGCAAAACCTCCTAAAGGTGAAGTGTAACTGAGAACAGCACTGCCACTTAAAGGACAGAGCCCAGGGGCAGATGCTGGGGATTTAATGTGTGATTATTAGCCTTCAGTAGCGCTCCCGCGGCCCCCCCACCCCCATTTTTCCTCTGATACCCAAACCGCTTATTTCAGCGCACATGTGGCACCACGGACTTCAAACGTTCCAGTTCCGTTCATAAAACAGGCTTTAAAAGAAGCCTCTGAAACAGTCATTCTGTGTTCATTACCATATTCTTACAGGGCTGTAAAAACATAAAGCAGGGGCCGTCAGACAGTGAAAGTAGCGCCGCCCTGCTGTCCGCTCAGTGTAACAGCGCTTCAGTCTTTGTAAGACCACATATACCCACCCATCTTCCAACTGCATTCCGCTTGCGGGGCCATGCGGAGTGGGCAGGGGGCACCGAATCATATTCCGGGCACCGTAGGGCACAGGGCTGGGGCACACCTTGGATGGCACGCCAGGCTTCTGCAGAGCTCATACAAACACACACAATATGAGATGCAGACCCCAATTAGCCTGCCTGTATACATAATACACTCTGTTTAACAGTTTTTGAACACGGTGCTAACTCTGCTGTGTACAGTATGTATGTGGAGCAGTATCCCTCCCCCCCCCCAGGGACTGCTGTATTGTGCCCGAGATCCCGGCATCCTCCTCAGTAAGATATGCAACTGGAAGAGTCCATTCTTTAGAATGGGGGAGTGAATGATGAAGGAAAAAAAGATAAACAGATTCAGAGTGCTTTAAATTGCGTTTCAGGAAAGCTAGTACTCAAAACAACTAAGCTTTGTGCTGTTTATATGCATCAAAACAAAACAGGTCTTGATGAATTATAACATAATAAATCACAATTACAATCAACTCCAAACATTACCTAACCAGCTTATTGAACATAAAAGGAGATACAGATTGTCTCTGACATCTTTAATTGTCCTCAAATTGGCGAGCAGATCATCGCAGTCAATTGTTTTTTAATGCAGTGAAATCCTTCTTCATTCTCTGGGGAAAAATCTGCGTTCCGCACGCAGTACAAACGACACGCTGTCGTCTAATGTAGCTCCACCCAAACCACGAGGCTGAACTCTATGAGACACTGACCACAAAGCCCTGGATTCCAAAGGCTCTTGTTAAACCAGCAACACAGTAAATTACCAGTTCTATTTAAATACTGCCGTCCGTCCACTGGGCCCCGTGGCCCTGTCCACTTTGATGGTCCCTCATACAACTGCCTGTAGCCAGGGTCCGTCCTCTGCCTCTCTGCACGGAACAGTTGAAATTGAAGTGAAGAGTGCGAGCATGTGATTTCCATGAAGAGAAAGGAGGGTGCTGAGATATCGTTACATTCTGTTGGCACGGCGAACAGGAACATTTCGCAGAACTCCCCCCATCACCCTGCTGGGACGCCACGTATTGCAGTAACGGTGTATTTTCCACATTCAAGTCGGTAACAAAAAAAAACTTTTCCAAGACATTTCTGCTATGTTTATAATAGTCCCCACATAAATATGCATTGTCTGGTTTTTTTAGTCACTAATTAGAACCATAAGAGATTCATTCACACTAGATCTACATACACTTGTCAATATTCATGGAACGAACAGACGACACACCCTTACTTGGTAAAACTCTGTTATGGCAAAAAAAATTCCAGTTATGTTCCATTACTAATTCTGACAATCATCAAATAGCTCTCAGTCACCACTCCTACTGCAGCTTGTGCCACATTTTTTACTGCCTCTGTTTCTTTTGCAGTTTTCATGTTCATAAGGTCAAAGAAAGAAATGCAATGTCACCTTCATGACCTCCGGGTGCGGGCTTGCGATTGTACTCACCTGTACGCGCCATTCATCTGAAAATATACGACGCTGATGACGTTCAGCATATCTCAGCCCTAGAAAACGGCAGTGAACAGTGAAACAGCCGAGGATCTAGTGATTGAGCCATTTAAAAATACGGCTACAGGTAGCAGCATTTCATTAATTGCGCATTATGGAAGTCAAAGGCAGGACGATAGACAATGAAGTTCTGCAATCTCTGTTAAGTCACATTGCTTGTAGGCAATTTCTACCGCATTTTGGGACATATTAAGTACAATGTAATTGAAAAATCTCCCCTAATTACGGGTTACTAATTCGGGAGCAAAGTTATGTTTGCAGAGATGCTGCTTGTCCTTGTGCCCGAGGTTAATTTAGTTAGTTGTCAGTTCTGAAAGGTAGGGCGGAAAGGCCCTTTCAAATTACACAAGGCAAACAGTTATTAATAGATGTGTCTTTTTACGTTACTTCTATGTCAAATGTTTAATAACTTCATGTACTGTATTGGTCACCTTCCTGTCTATATTTGATATTTGTTTAGTACATTTGTCATATGGTGTCATATGGAGTTAGTGTCAAGACTGAGCTTGAATAATATATCTACCCAAAACACACACGCACACACACACACACACACACACACACACAAGGTCTCTCTGAATCACACCACACTAACATACTACTACTTGAGCAATTACCAATTAAAGCACTAAACCAAATGTAATTCACAATAGAAAGCAGCTATTGAGCTGCATACAAAGCGGAAGACAGGAAATTGAGCTGTTAAAATAGGAAGCCAAAGAACCAAACCATTTTTTCTCAAGCAGGTATTATAAAGCAGGGATTGAGGCCTGTAAGGTTCGCAGTTATAACCATCATAATCTAGGATTGCTTGGCACTTTGATCACATGTTTCCAGGATTGGGGAACTGACCTGTAGGGGGGGCAACAATGGGCAGGCGCGGTGTTGCAGGCTCAACCTGAGAACTGGTAAGCAGGGGTAATGTCGTAGTAGGTGGACATTAGTGTATAGCAGTGATAGCATGGCGGGGGGGGGGCAGCAGATGCCGTGAGGCAGGAGATGGATCGTGCAGGGGAGTAGCTGAGATAGATTGCAATACGGGTATCAAGCCAGCCAGAGAAGTGCAGACACTCTAACACGGTCACGGGGTAACGGGACGCGGATGTCAGGGGTGGATTCCCTGCACGGAGGGGGAAGCGTCAAATATGCACGGGGACTGGAAGTGGGACAAGTCGGAAATGAGCGTGAGTGGAGCAATCGGAAGCCAATGGAAGAGCAGCTCGGTGACAAGAATGCGTGGCTGAGGGCCAATCAGCGACAGGCGGACGGTAGCCGGCCCGGTCCCCAGCTGAGGGCCAGTCAGCGACAGGCGGACGGTAGCCGGCCCGGTCCCCAGCTGAGGCCAGACAGAAAGGCCTGCCGGGCCCCTCGTGCCCCCTGAAAAGAACCTGTTAGATATGCTTCATATTGAAAAAGAGCACCTCAAAATGTATCCAATGCAGCTATCAAACTCATTAAACTCAACCGCCCATATGAATAATATGCGATAGCATGGTCTGAAGCAGATGCAATCGTGTGTGATGGCAACAGTATTATCCATTCAGACATTAATCGACCATCTGCTTATCATGGTCAGGGTCACTGGCAAGCTGTTGTTATAATAATAATAATAATAATAATAATAATAATAATAATGGGGTTGCTGCACACTTTTGAGCAGGGATAACACTTTACTTATGTGTATCTATTTTTTTATACACCCATTAACATTTAGCTGCTTGATAAACGCACTTAAATGATTAGCATTGCTGCTGTGGGTGATGATATAGAATGTGATTCGGGCTGGACGAACCATTTAAGGCCCTGCATCACAACGAGCGCTATACTCACTGAAGCTTTCAACCTCGCATACGCTCTGGCTCTTAAAATGAAGAAACCAGCTGCTGAAATTGTTGCATGGCACCAAACGAATATTAACTGTAGCTTGCGGCGTTCTGAAAGGGCCAACACCTGTTTCCTTAAAGGGCACAGCTGATGGATAACTCAGGCTGATCTTTATTGCCCCTTTTTTTTCTTCATCGCGCATTTTCTTGACCACCGTTCTTGGTAACGCTCCAGTTGCAGCCCTGACAACAAATGTGTTACCCTGTATTTGAACAATACAGTATTATTTAATGAAAAATAAATGCAATATCTTTTATTTCAATATATTTTTTTAATTATTCAAAAGCTAACTAAAGGCACGTTCAGGATAACAATAATACTAATATTTTGATTCACCCATCTTCCAGTTATTATTTCTGGCCATGCCAGCCAGTGCAGGGCATAAGGCTAGAGTATACCCTGGCAACACCCAGTCCAGCGCAGGGCACAAGGCTACAGTATACCCTGGATACACCCTGTCCATCACAGGGCACAAGGCTAGAGTATACCCTGGATACACCTAGTCCGACCCTAGGCACAAGGCTAGAGTATACCCTGGATACACCCGGTCCGACCCTAGGCACAAGGCTAGAGTATACCCTGGATACACCCGGTCCGACCCTAGGCACAAGGCTAGAGTATACCCTGGATACACCCAGTCCAGCGCAGGGCACAAGGCTAGAGTATACCCTGGATACACCCAGTCCGACCCTAGGCACAAGGCTAGAGTATACCCTGGTTACACCCGGTCCGACCCTAGGCACAAGGCTAGAGTATACCCTGGATACACCCAGTCCGACCCTGGGCACAAGGCTAGAGTATACCCTGGATACACCCAGTCCGACCCTAGGCACAAGGTTAGAGTATACCCTGGATACACCCAGTCCGACCATGGGCACAAGGCTAGAGTATACCCTGGATACACCCAGTGCGACCCTGGGCACAAGGCTAGAGTATACCCTGGATACACCCTGTCCGACCCTGGGCACAAGGCTAGAGTATACCCTGGATACACCCAGTCCGACCCTGGGCATAAGGCTAGAATATACCTTGGATACATCCAGTCCAGCACAGGGCACAAGGCTAGAGTATACCCTGGATACACCCTGTCCGACCCTGGGCACAAGGCTAGAGTATACCTTGGATACATCCAGTCCAGCGCAGGGCACTAGGCTAGAGTATACCCTGGATACACCCTGTCCGACCCTGGGCACAAGGCTAGAGTATACCCTGGATACACCCAGTCCATCACAGGGCATAAGGCTAGAGTATACCCTGGATACATCCAGTCCATCGCAGGGCATAAGGCTAGAGTATACCCTGGATACACCCAGTCCGACCCTGGGCACAAGGCTAGAGTGTACCCTGGATACACCCAGTCCATCACAGGGCACAAAGCTAGAGTATACCCTGGCTACACCCAGTCCATCACAGGGCATAAGGCTAAAGTATACCCTGGATACATCCAGTCCATCGCAGGGCACAAGGCTAGAGTATACCCTGGATACACCCAGTCCGACCCTGGGCACAAGGCTAGAGTATACCCTGGATACACCCAGTCCAGCGCAGGGCACAAGGCTAGAGTATACCCTGGATACACCCTGTCCGACCCTGGGCACAAGGCTAGAGTATACCCTGGATACACCCAGTCCATCACAGGGCATAAGGCTAGAGTATACCCTGGATACATCCAGTCCATCGCAGGGCATAAGGCTAGAGTATACCCTGGATACACCCAGTCCGACCCTGGGCACAAGGCTAGAGTGTACCCTGGATACACCCAGTCCATCACAGGGCACAAAGCTAGAGTATACCCTGGCTACACCCAGTCCATCACAGGGCATAAGGCTAGAGTATACCCTGGATACATCCAGTCCATCGCAGGGCACAAGGCTAGAGTATACCCTGGACACATCCAGTCCATCGCAGGGCACAAGGCTAGAGTATACCCTGGATACACCCAGTCCAGCGCAGGGCACAAAGCTAGAGTGTACCCTGGCTACACCCAGTGCATCACAGGGCACAAGGCTAGAGTATACCCTGGATACACCCAGTCCGACCCTGGGCACAAGGCTAGAGTATACCCTGGATATATCCAGTCCAGCGCAGGGCACAAAGCTAGAGTATACCCTGGATACACCCAGTCCAATGCAGGGCACAAGGCTACTGTATACCCTGGATACACCCAGTCCAGCGCAGGGCACAAAGCTAGAGTATACCCTGGATACACCCAGTCCAATGCAGGGCATAAGGCTAGAGTATACCCTGGATACACCCAGCCCAATGCAGGGCACAAGGCTAGAGTATACCCTGGATACCCCCAGTCCAATGCAGGGCACAAGGCTAGAGTATACCCTGGATACACCCAGTCCAATGCAGGGCATAAGGCTAGAGTATACCCTGGATACACCCAGTCCAATGCAGGGCACAAGGCTAGAGTATATCCTGGATACACCCAGTCCATCGCAGGGCACCTGCATGCACATACCCATACACTATGAGCAATTTTAATGAGCAAGTGCCAAATAGCCTAACTGATTGCAATTGTTGGGGGATATACTCAGAGGAAGCTACTGCATGGGGAGAAGCTGCAGGTTCACACGGAAAGGAGGTGGGATGTGAACCCAGAGCCCTGGAGTCCTGAGGCAATAGTACCCCCTAGGCCTGCCTCATAAGGACCATATGTTTTAAATATGAAGATACTGGAAGCATTCGTTTCTGTGGAAACGAATCTGTGAAGCAAACTTTATATATCTGAAATAGGCCGACTCGACTTGTACATGCGTCGTCTCTGTCTTTATATTGAAAATGCAGTTCCCTATTAATATCTTAGGTATTCATATTATTCGCGAGTCTTTCGGTTTCCGTTACTTCTCTTCATGGATTGAAATATTTCATAGCGGTAAAGCACCAAGATTAAACGCGACGCTCCTTGTGCATCAGTGATCTCCGTCATCATGAAAGGTAGCGATGTCCCCAGATGACTTTCAGATGGACCTTCCAAGCCCAGTCCTACTGCCCGTCAATTTAATGACCACCGCGCGTCTTCATACAACCCTATATATATGTATTGATATACCGAAAATAAATAATCCACCGCTAGTCTAATTTCACTCAAGGGAATGTTTTTTTAATTCGAAATATAAACTATAAGCTAAAGAGGTACTGCGCCTTTTTCAGCTACCGAATTCCCCTTACTGCCATTCGCTCAAAAAAAATTAAAGACAGATATGTTGGACCTCATACAGGCATGCAGAGTTGAAAAATGAAGGAAAGAGGAAGAGAAAGGAGCACGGCAACGTGTCTGCATCCAATGGTTTCTGAGACGCTGCCAAATGTGCCCTTTATTTCCATTAAGGTGGAAACCGAGAAGCTCTCGATTTGGCGAAGTAGTTTCCTACGTGTTATTATAAACGTAGGATAATTCACGTTAACCCTTTACTTTTGTCCACGAGGCAGGGAAACTTCTGTAGACAGAACGCAAATGAACTCGTCACAAAGAATACATCGAATAATCTACATCTAACTAATGTTAATTTCACAAAAAAGTCAGTGATCCATGCCTCGCGAATTAATTTAATTCGTCACAGCTCACAATCTGAATTATTGTACCGATTGCTTTCTTTATATAATCGACAATGAACAGAAATTAATCTGGAATTAATCGATGGGAAATTGAATGGAAAATAATTCATTTCGCTAAACAAGTTATATTTTATACAGGTGTCCCAATCTCTTTCACTTGCTTCGGTTTCTTCACATCACTGTCGGTCCACCTGCAGTAAGGTACTTAAAGCTGGTCTGTATTAGTGGCAAGTAGTAATTTTAACGTAAATCAGCGCATTGAAATTCCGTCGTAGGATATTTTTGGACCGTTTTTATTTAATAATTTGGAAATAAATTTTAGAAAAGGTAAGTTTAAAGGCTTCGAAGTATTAAGTTGAACAAACCTCTCGGTCTGGCTAATGGAGATGCCGCATCACGTGGGAGATTTGGAAGAACAATCTGAGCTGCCGTAATGCTCCATAAGTGCACAAAATTACTACACAAACTCACCAGTAAAATTTATCTCTAACTGCCAATAATTTTGAAAATATTGATAGAATAGAAATAAGAAATTATATATTTTAAAAGTCTTAAATGTATTGCGGAATAAATCTTCAATGAAAGTGCACTTGAGAGTATATTTCCAGAATATAACTAACCATATTCGTAGTTTGGGTTTAATTATAACCCACAAATGTACAATATCTACCCAAAATATAAGCTAAATGCGCGTCCCCTTGCCAAAGGATTTTAGCAGTGGGTATAGGCCCAGTTGTCTGTCTAAACTTTTTTTTTTTTTTGGAATCTCCGCCTTTTTTCTTGACTTTTCATCCCAGTAAATAAATAAATAAGACAAACTTCAGAAACTGACGAATGAGGGGCTTTTCAGACACGTACACGCGTGTTATTAGGTCCACCCAGGACCTCCCCGAAAACTTGGGAATATAAAAGCCAGAGTTACTACTTAGTTTAGGCAGTAGGGAGTTTCTCCTGGGGTCTGGATTGGAGATACGGAAGACCGGACCCTGCCTTGTATGACTGGAGTCTAAAGGAACAAAAAAACTTTCCCCTCGCCTCAAAGAGTCTACATGTCTAATATTTAGACATGTTCAGCTTTGTGGATATTCGGCTAGCTCTCTTGCTGGCTTCAACGGTGCTTCTGGCAAGATGTCAAGGCGAGGATGATCGTAAGTAAAGCGTCCTAGGCTGTAATTGTAATGAAATAGTAAATTGTGATTTTCAGCTACCAGTGGCTAAATACTACCCAAACACACGTGAGACCAAGTGTTAAATCGCTGAACCACAGAGGGTGAAGTGTGCGGCTTGTCATTACCATGCAGGGAAAGCATTCATTTTCGAATGTACAGCATATAATATCCAAATACAGCTTCAGTCATTGTGTGTAATTTGACATTAGCATTAGTTTGTCAATGAAAATATTTTTGGGGGGAAAAGCCGGTATCGTTTGAAATGCTTATAATTTTATTTTCCGTTTGATGTCCCAATAAATGATATTTAACAAATGAAAAAAAAAACAACGAGAAACTTTAAAAATTCCCCGAAACGTTAGAAACAAGAAAATAAAAAAGTTTTGTGCAGCAACTTCGCGGTGATAGAATAGCATGTGATATAATTAATGCATTTCTAAAGCGCACGAGGAGTAAGGTTCACAAAAAAAGCACAGCACGAGGAACCGAAATGGATAGTGAAGAGTGCTTATCGGATAGAGATAAATAAATGAATGCAAAATTCAATTTGGCGCAATTATAATCTGAATTTGCTTAATGTTGAATTAACGCAAAGTTTTTTTATCACCCTATTTGAATGTTTGGTTATTTTTCATGTGTCCTTTATATATTTAAATATATTATCTAATATCTCATTTTTGGAAAGAAATATTTAGGCCTTAGGCAAACTCATTAATCAATTAGAAATTCCACAATAAGAAAAATATTTTTGAATTTAATTCCACTGCTTAGATACACAGATAGCAGTCAGAAACCGAACGAAGACGTTATGAAGCTCTCCTAAAATGGATTGCTCTCAGTGGAGTCTCTGGAGTATAAAAAGTATATATTTAAGATGCATTCAAGGAAATTGTTAAGGCATTACTTCATTCAAATACTTTGAGTCGGAACCGAGGAACATCACACGGACTTATATCGCCACCATGTGGTTTGATGTGGAGCTGCAAGGTGATTTATGTAAATACAGCCGCACCTGTGTCCCCGCCCTCATTTTTACGTTAACTAATGGGAAACATATGTAGAGTACAGACTTCTCTCCATGGAAAATCTGAGTTGCCAGGTTACCCGTTTTCAATTATTTCACAACTAAACCACAAAGGACGTGGAACTTTTTTCTGCAACTCAAGTATGCAGACGACTTATGGCGGTACACCATGCTGGACGGGAAGATTAGTTACACCAGGGAATACTTACACTGCAGATATTTTCACCCTGATGACTGCTTACTATTCCTCGCCGCACATCCATTTACATTTACAGCATTTGGCAGACGCCAAACATCCCCAACTGAATGATCATGAAATTCATTAACTGATGATTTATCTAGTAATAATTTCTATCATTAAATAATGTAATTGGTGATAAATTATCATGCTACTGGTAGATCCACAGACCACAGTATGTTAATTTGCATAATGCCGATATAAAATGTATCATTATTTCAAGTAATATTTTTGTTATATAAATATATTTGTTTGGAGCTACGCTGATACATGGATTACCTTTGAACAATATACCATCCATCCATCCATCCATCCATCTCCTAACCTCTTAGAAGACCACAGAATAGTAATTTGTAGGTTATATGTCACATATACACATGATGAAATATTAATATAGAGATTATATTTGACATTTATTCTAATTGGGAATGTTTTGCTCTGCTTTTCTTTTTAGCTGTTATGAAATGAACAAATTGTATGAATTTTGCAATATAATGTCGCCTGCTTCAGCGTCTGTAGTTCATGGTTTATAAGGCCTGTTCCCTTAAGCAACAAAAAAAACACAATGCAGAGCAGCATAGATGTCATAGATGCTTCACTGAAAATTAAGACGTTTGTCGACGGCGCTGATTAAAGGTCATTTACGGCCCTTCTTTGCACGCTCTGCCTCCAGGCCCAGCTGGTAGCTGCACGTTGGACGGCCAGTTGTACAACGACAAGGACGTATGGAAACCGGAGCCCTGCCAGATCTGCGTGTGCGACAGCGGCACCGTCATGTGCGATGACGTCATCTGTGAAGATACATCTGACTGCCCCAATCCGGAAATCCCCTTCGGGGAATGTTGCCCCATCTGCCCCGATGGTACATTTTGGATCGTTTTAACGTCTACATAGTTTTCCCACTATGGCCTCCAGGCAAAGTTATTGGTGCCCACAAATTGCTTGCAGTTTTTTAAGCAATGGGAACATAACCAGTATTCAGCTGGTTAGATTAAGTGGATGGCAGCCTAGGCCTTTAGCATGCATTAATAACCGAGAGAGAGAATTTAAATACAGAAATTAAATGCTAAACTGAATCAGAAAGTCATAAATGGACTTTAATTGTATCATAGATGCCAATGGCTCTGAACATTTCATTATATAAAATACCAAATGAATATCTCATCTGTCATATATGTGCTTTGCTGTAGCCTGACTTGTAAAGTACTGCATCATTGTCTGTTGCAGGCCCACAGGGACCTCAGATTCAGGTAATTTCTTTAATCTTTGAGGGACGTCTTACGTGCTATAGCACAAAAGGATATGTTACATACTGTGCGAAAATTAGCATGCGTAAGAAATACTAAAAGATCTTAGAATTTAATGGAGGTATAAAGAATGACTATTAGTGGGTTTTGCCCTGAGAAGGTCAGGAATGATTGATTTAACGAAATATGCCCACCTAACATCTTCTGAGTTATTGTCTTTCTTATTTCCCCAACTCAGGGCCCCAAAGGCGACCGAGGTGCCAAAGGGGACAGGGTGGGTTGTCATTCATTATTTATGCTGCTTTGCAGACTGGATGTCTATACTAACACTGCCGTATGAGCTGGTAAAAATTAGACTGAAGTCTTCAGAAGTGTCTTCGGTTGTTTTTTTGTGAGTTTGACACTCCATTCTGCTTGTGCAACGAATATCTCTGCGATCCTGTGATTGGTGTCTAGAACGTATATTTATTGCTGGTTTCCATTATATGATGTTTTTTGCATTTTGTAGGGTCTTCCTGGGCTGCCTGGTAATAACGGCATTCCTGGCGAACCCGGTCGTCGCGGCGAACCCGGCCCCCCCGGCCTCCCCGGACCTCCTGGCCTTGGTGGAGTAAGTAGACCCAGAAACCCCTTTCTCAGGTTCCCTACACCTGGAACGCAGGCGCAGAGACGTTATATTTCATGAAGCACGTGCCCAGCCGCTCAGAGGCCTGTGCGCCGCTTCAACACGGTTCAGCACCGTCAGTCTGGACAGCGGTCAGAGATTTATTGTGGTCTTTCAGCAATGGATAAGAACACGTCTCACACAAGAAATACTTTCTATTTGCATACTCTTCCATAGAACTTTATTGCCTTTTACGGAGCTAGAATTATTATCGTATGTATGAGTTGTTTTGATGTTATACTCGACGCCGTGATATTCCTGCAAAATCTCGGAGAAGACAGCTCACCACATTATGACTGACCTTACCAGACACTAACCCTGTGTTTTCTTTCTCTTCTTCACTACAGAACCTTGCTCCTCAAATGTCTTTTGGATATGATGAGAAATCTGCAGGAGTGTCTGTCCCAGGACCGATGGTGCGGATCTTGCCGCTGTGTCTCTCAGGAATGCAGATCAGGAAAACACCGCAGCCACAGTTTACCAAATATCTCTAGAACATCTTCAAAGACTTTCCAAACATCTAACCCACATGGGAGTCATACAGAAAACTTTTATGATCGTCTCCGGAAATATCAATTGCGTTTGAATAGATATCGATTTGTCAGTAGGTTGTAGATTGAACTACGGCTGATTGCTGATCTGAGAATGTGGAAAATAAACAGATCTCTTTTTTGACAGGGTCCAATGGGTCCCCGTGGTCCTCCTGGCCCCCCTGGTTCTAGCGTAAGTGCCCCCCCCTCCGAGAGTTTATCACTTTGCCTAAGTTTCCTAAGTTGTGTAAAGGTGACTTTCACTGTTGCCCACAATGAGTGGCATATCAGCAACGTGTAACTTTGGGCCGCGTGCCTGTCAGTCAGTTGTTTTTCCAGTCATTACTTCTACGAATTTCCGTGATTAACTGCGGGTCTCTGTTCTTCGTCTCTTTTTAGGGACCTCAAGGTTTTACCGGCCCCCCCGGTGAGCCCGGTGAAGCTGGCTCTCCTGTGAGTACCCCCTTCCCAGAAGACTCTCGTCCAGTCAGACATCACCAAGCTACTTGAGATGCCTGCATTCGCAAATAAGACACATCAAGCTGAATAAATCCCGCCAGGCTAAAACACGACCACAAAACAGATTGTGGCTGAGCAGACATAGGTTAGATGGGCTTAACCTTTGCCACATAACAACAGTCCAGCCATTTTTACAGTCCTTCCTGTCAACAGCTCCCCGATCTTGCTTCTGAGCATTGTACACAAACATAACCGCTGCCATGTCTGCACCACCATGCACACAAACACATATACGCTCACATTTTGCACATCTCTTGTAGGGTCCCATGGGTGCACGTGGGGCAGCTGGTCCACCAGGAAAGAACGGAGATGATGTAAGTAGCCAGTTTTTCCTACCAGTTCAAGCATATTAACATATATGAACTGATGTCACTGTGCAAGTAATAATTATTAGCAATAGCTAACAATAGGATCTGTTTAAGTGACAGCCCATTGCTAATTTGGTTAATAATTAGTCAAGTGCTAGAGAAGCAATGTTATTAAAGCAATTAAAAATGAAATATATGTAAATAGGTTCATTTAAATTATGATACATGCTACTTACCTAGCATTCCAGCCTGCACACTCTAAGCTTCCTCCATAAGGAGGAATGCTGTAGGCCATTTTCCATTATCTTTATAACTGTTTAACTGCCCCCCCCCCCCACCCCCAACCCTCAGGGTGAGTCTGGCAAGCCTGGCCGTCCTGGAGAGCGAGGTCCATCTGGCCCACAGGTGAGAAAAAATGTTTTTAAAGTCCTGTATCATGTGGCTGTTCGTCGGCATTTAGTACTTTGACTCTCGTCTTCTAACGAAACGGTTAATCCCATGATGAGTAAGATGATTATCACCCGTCATTAAGCCGGGCCCTTTAACGCAGAGCCCACCCACCCACCTAACCACAAATCGTTCAGTGCATTTATAAAAGTAGTTAACAAGCCAGATAAAGAAGACGTTTATACTTTTACAAGAACTGAAAACATCCAATCAGCTATACTGGGTCATTTCCTTTATTCCATTAAATAAACAAACTTTTTCAAAAGTGAGAAAAATGTCTCAAAAACAAAGGAGAAAAAATAGGCACAAAATCACTTTATCAAAAGGCAGCGAATATTTTTTCATCTGCGATAAAAATTTTATTTTAGGACGGTCCTCACAATACTTGGAATTATAAATATGAAAGATAATATAGATTAAATTAGATTATTTTTCATTTAATATATATTTTTATTGTTAATAGTTGTTATAATAAGCACTGCAGTGTCATCTATGATCTTTGAAAAGGACTTACTGGGATTTCACAGTGCCAGTACTGGTTCCTTGAAAACTAAATGAATTGTGAGAATATGTCAGTTAATGATCAGTTACTGAATGAAATGTTGATTGTATGTAAATATAATTGTTCGACATGTTGATTTTATGGAAATGGCTTTGGGATTTTATTGTCTTATATGCAGTACTCAGAAAGCAAAACAGATACATAATATGTAAGGTAAATGGATAATGATGAAATAAAACAAAGCAAATGTACTACAGATATGGAATAAAATTCTGCTTTTCATTTTTCATGATGCTCTTTAAAAATCTATTTTTGATAGATTTGGCAGGTGAGGACTGGGTATCCAGTAGATGATATTTCAAATTCTTGGAAGAACTGTTTTGCAATTCTTTGCGTAGGACGCGGTGAAGTTGGAGAACAGAAAATTGACAGCTTGCCAAAGAACATATTTTTTTCTAAATCTTTTATAATATCATGTGAGAAAAGTGGGAAGCTAGAGAAAGAGCCTTTGTGGTTTTATTGCATAATTTCTATAATTATAGCTATTTTCTAAATTACAGTAAAGGTTCATTGTTATTAACATTGTTACAATAAGTGGCAGTTTTATTGGATCAATTGATTTTTATCTGCACCGTATCTGTCTGTATTACTTCAATAATAAATACGAACTGAAAGTTCTTTAAAAGTCATTGGATGCATTTTATCCAATAAGACGTTACAGTACTCAGTCTGCTGTCATGTTACAATGGAGCCTGAATGTCATAATATCATGTGAAAGGCTTCCTGCAAGAAAGCATTTCTGGACAAAAAGCTGTAATGATTTCTGCACTCAGATGAACTGTTATGGTCAGCATGCGCAGGAGGGGAGGGCGACCAGTTAACACTGGATTTTTCCTTACTGGCTTTTTTTTGCCCTCCTTTGCTGTCTTCTGGCTTTTTTTTGCTGTGTAAGTTTATGTAAAACGGGGCAAATTTATCTGAAAGGGCTCTTCATAAAAATCAATCTGAATGCTTACGCATCAGCTTCACACCACCCTGTGGTGAAAATAGGAAATCATTTTAATTTAGAATTTAATAGTAATACGTGTTACACTCTTGTCCAAAGTGACAATTATTTTTTGAATAATTAATGCATCAAAACAGTGTAAGTACCTTGAGTGATGGTATCGCCGCATGTGTCAAGATAGAAGTCTGTCTCAATGCACAAAGTGCTGCCCTGCAGAAATATTATCACCTGATTCACAATGGAATCCTTTACTTCTCCCCTCAGGGTGCTCGTGGCTTCCCAGGAACCCCAGGTCTCCCTGGCATCAAGGGACACAGAGTAAGTGACTGGGGGCCCCATCCAGAGAGGAACCTGCAGCCAGCAATCCGACCACCTTGTAACGCTGCTCGCTTTGTGCCTTTTAGGGTTTCAGCGGTCTAGATGGAGCTAAGGGTGAGACTGGCCCTGCTGGACCCAAGGTATGTGGGGGGACCATGCAGCTTGTGTCGGCAGCCCTGTTTGCCATGTTCTGCTGTGTTGTGACGCTCTCACGTGCGAACCGTCCACAGGGCGAGCCTGGTGCAGCTGGCGAGAACGGAACTCCTGGCGCAATGGTGAGTGATGGACAGCGGTCCTGCTCAGATAACTTCAGGCTTGAGGGTATCTTACCTCCATCGTAGGGTGCCTCTCATAGTGGGCAGCCGGCTTAGATCCTCAGGGCGCTATGGTAACCAGCAGCCTGAGGTTAACCATGAGCAGTCACCTTGGCTGATGTCTGAGATGATGTCTGCTGGTCTTCAGCCTTTCCTAACTGGCTCAATCCTCTTGAATTATAGAGGAGAATTATGATGGAATTTATAGTCATTCCACAAATATTTAAAAAAGAATTCCAGCCGTCTAAACATTTACTACATTACTAACTGAATTAAACAATGGACTGGAATCCAATCAAGGGCTGCCCCCCCCCCCCGCTCTGCGCCCTGTGCTGCCTGGAGAAGCTCCCCCCCCCCCGGTCCCCCCTCCATGATCCTCTAGTGGCAATTTGGTTGAACGTCAGGCGGTGGGTGGGCCTTTATATGCTTAGACTGGCATCTCATCCGGCTGTTCCCCTTTCACGTGCCCCGTGCATTCTGGGATGGATTTCAAACTCAGTGCAGCTCTGTAGAGGATTAGCAGTTGGAGGATGGATGGATGGATGGATGGATGGATGGATGGATGGATGGATGGATGGATGAAAGATTTACTTATATACATAGGGATACAAATTGTACGATAATCATTGCAAATAATTACTAGTAGTTTCCTTTCTGTCAGAAACTAATAAAAATGCTAGTAGATTGGCCGGATTTTTCCGGGGAATTGCCATCTGACGGTGATGACTTGTGCAGCCTCTAATCACCCTAATCGCCTCCTTTTCCTTACTTTCCTAGGGTCCTCGTGGTCTCCCTGGTGAGAGAGGCCGTGCTGGTCCTCCTGGTACCGCTGTAAGTGCCACCATGATCCATGTTAATCCGTACGAAGCAGAGTAAACCTTCACGTTCTCGCTAATGATCTTAACGATGGCTGGGCTGCGAGGTCGCCGTCGTTGACCCCGTCTCAGTAGAAGTTTTCGATTGTGTGACAGAGAGGTGCAGGGAAATACGCGCGTATCAGGGTTGTCCTTGTAATTGTTTAGGTGACCTATAATTTTTTCCCTTTGCCTAATTTAACTGCTTTCCCCTTCTGCCGTAGGGTGCCCGCGGCAACGATGGGGCAGCTGGAGCCGCTGGTCCTCCTGTGAGTATTCCAGATAGACGCCTGACCTACTCATGACCAATCAGAAACGTCGCAGGAAATCCCATTAGAATTGCTCATTGGCGACGTCAATGTCTGCAAACCCCCATCAGACGGAAGGGTGACATTAAACATTAGAGAAGTAGAAGATGCGGAATCTGTATAGAATACAACCCTTCGGTTTAGATAATAACAATTGGAGAGGAACAGGACTGAGCAGGTTACAGCATGAAAGGTTTACCCGGGATTTCCGGCTAATGGTTTCACTTTTTTGTGCTTCAGGGACCAACTGGGCCTGCTGGTCCCCCTGGATTCCCCGGTGGTCCTGGAGTTAAGGTGAGTGGTTTCTCATCACAGCTACATCACACTGGAGATGGATTCTTGGAAAGCATTTCCAGTTTAAGTCACCCGGCGACCAATTAGTCAGTTACTTTTCAATTTACTATAGATTGACATAAACTTTATTGGGGGGGGGGGGGGGGGAATCCTTTGAAATATCAGGTTCTACTGAGACTTGAACTTAGATTGTCTTGAGCAGCGGTGGGCGATCTCCAGTGTGTGTGTAGGTTTTTGAGATAACCGTTAGGTCAGCGGTTCAAACCCACATGTGAGGACTCTTTAGCCAATCAGTCCTCTAATTAGTAATCTAATTGGGGGGTTTCCGGCGAAATCTCGTATATGCAACGGCCTTTTCTGGATGGGATTGCCCACTTCTGGTCTAGAGTGTTATACCATTACACCACAGAAGCACATGACTGCATAACACAGAGTGTCAAAACACAGTGGTTTCATTTTCACTTTGCTTATACTCCTGCCTGTAGGGTGAGTTAGGACCTCAGGGAGCCCGCGGTGCAGACGGACCCCAAGGAGCTCGCGGTGAGCCCGGCAACCCTGGACCCGCCGGAGCTGCTGGGCCTTCAGTGAGTCACAGTCTTTGCAAATATTGCAAGTCATTGTTCTGTATCCGGTGCGACTTAGACCTAAATCTGCTTTGCTTGTCATCGACAGGGAAATCCTGGTGCTGATGGTGCCTCTGGTGCTAAGGGCGCCCCTGTAAGTGTGATGCTCCTATGGTAGTGATCGCTTACGATTCGGCATTTTTTTTCTTATTGGGGAAGAAACGCATTAAATGAAAACTCGTTCTGGGTTCTGCAGGGCCCTGCTGGTATTGCTGGTGCTCCCGGCTTCCCTGGACCCCGTGGTCCTTCTGGGCCCCAGGGTGCTGCAGGAGTTCCTGGTCCAAAGGGTAACACTGTACGTAGCCGACGGTTCGCCTAGCTTCTTCTAAGTTTCGTCTTGGTGATTTAAAAAAAAAAAAAAAAAGATGCAAGTTTACTTGTTGAAATCATTCCAAATTCGTGTTAATATTCTGTCTTTCGTGCTGCTTGACCTTTCCATTGCAGGGCGAGGCTGGTGCTCCTGGTGTGAAGGGAGAGGCCGGTGCTAAAGGAGAGGGTGTAAGTAGGCGGCGTGCACTTACACCTACGTTATGATCGAAACACACTTAGCATCTGTCATAGCTTCTCGGAACCAGCGATTTCGACATTCAAGGCATTTGACAAAATCTCATTATAAAAACTGCCAAAAAAAGTCAAAATGTTCTAGAATGTTTCAGAGGACATATATGAAGGACATGTTGATGAGTTTCATTGTTTTTGTTCATTTCTTAATGTTTAATTTAACCATGTTGGTGATGCATGTATCTTGGTTAATGTGATGATGCCGTTCAGAGCCAATAGTGACCATTTGTTGTGTCCTTCTCAAGGGCCCCCCTGGAGTCCAGGGCCCGCCTGGCCCTTCTGGAGAGGAGGGAAAGCGAGGCCCCCGTGGGGAGGCTGGTGCCATTGGAGCTCGTGGACCCACTGGCGAGCGTGTATGTCTCTCCTTCTTTCCATTTTCTTTTCCCTCATGCTCATTCTCTGTAATTATTATCACTCTTGCATGCTTATGGTTTACCGTCTAGAACCAGACATGCCAGTTTCAAAATAGCTTTTCATAGCACATTTGTAACGCAACACTGCAATCATTTATATTTGTACTATTTATTTAAGTCACAACACAGCGTAAGATTAGCTCAGTTTCACTAGCGACCTGCCATAAAGCAGCTGATTGATATCATTTCCACGAGTATTCAAAATGAGCGGATTTAGTGAACGGATTCCAAAAGAGGTTTTTGCAGTATGAAGAAAATGTTCCTTCATCGGCAGGGTGCTCCTGGCGGCCGTGGTTTCCCTGGTGCTGATGGATCCGCTGGACCTAAGGTTTGTTAATTGCTTCCGTGAAAAAGGCACAGAGAATGGATGATTTACGTAGATTATCCTGTGTGGTAGGGCAGTGCCCCCTATTAGCCATTTTGAAGAATGGTTTGCCGTGAGCCAGCGAATTTGTTTTAGTTATTTTTGTCGTTAATTTGAGCCAGGGTACTTCAACTAGGATGCAATCCATTTAATTAATTTCTTTTGATTGCAATATGTACAAGTACTTACTTTTAATTTATGGTACTGATTTGCATAGCCTGCACACAGATTCTCCTCATCACTGATCCCATCTCTACCTGCCGTATAGGGTGTCCCCGGTGAGCGAGGACCTGCCGGACTTGTGGGCCCCAAGGGTGCCGCAGGTGAACCCGGTCGGAATGGTGAGCCTGGCATGCCAGGATCCAAGGTGAGGGACGTGTCTCTCTCAGATTTTGCCCTCCACTGGCTGTTATTTATAAGCTAGAGATTTATTTCTCTGCGATGCAAACTGTGTATGGAACTGTGACTCAGACACAAGGGGAATCAAAAGTTATATCGTCACGCGACGATATATCCATGTAATTAAAACCAGAAATATAAAGTACAAATATGCTGTAAGATATTTTTGCTGTCCAAATGAATTGATCTAAATTGAACATTTTAGCTACGGTCAGCAGCAAGAACTTTCAGTAGCATTTCATGAATTCTACGACCTGCAAACGCGGCCTTTGTCGTATGTCCATTTAGCTTTTCTTATGTCACTGTGGCCGCAGATCGTCGTATCTAATGTCGGCCTCCCTCTCCCGCCTCTCCTTACTCTAGGGTATGACTGGCAGCCCGGGCAGCCCTGGTCCTGATGGCAAGTCTGGTGCTCCTGTAAGTACCAGACATCTCACTCACTCCTTGGTTCTAGAGTCCTGATTGAATGTTGAAGAGCAACTACTGTAACTATAGTTAGAATGGTTTTCCTGTTACATGCATGTTATTTAGGACATGAGAGTCACTAAACGAATAACCAGTGGATACTGAAGTGGTTGAGGCTCCTTATAGAAGATGTAGCTATGAATCAAGTGTATTAAGGGTTCAGGGAAACTTGCTATTTCCACCTTAAGGGTCCTGCTGGGCAAGATGGCCGCCCTGGTCCTCCTGGCTCTGTTGGAGCTAGAGGTCAGCCTGGAGTCATGGGATTCCCTGGACCAAAGGGTGCTGCTGTAAGTAGCGAAGAAGTCGTATGAAATAAAAATGATGTGTATGAACCATTTAGTTGGAATGAAATACAGTTACGCTACTTGGGATGAAGACAGTCATGCGTAAGTGTATTAGACTTACGAGGAACAGGTGGTGGCCATTCTAATGTTACTACTGACTGACTGCTGTGCGAACTTACTGGGAGTCACTACATGTAGTTGCCACAAGGGGGCAGCATAGTAATCTGTTAGGCTGAGATGTAGCTTCCTCTCCTGTGCAGGGTGAGCCTGGCAAGCCTGGAGAAAAAGGTGTGATGGGACCGATTGGCGCTACTGTAAGTATTGGTGTCACACATGTGGCATTCTGATCACCTACCTATGCTGAAAATGCAGAATTAAGATCTGAACATGTAAGATATTTCACTGAGGAGAAAAGAAAGCGTACAAATCCAGAAAGTTCCAAAAAGCAGAACATGAATGCGCCGCACGTTGACCCCTACGTGAAATCCAAATGAATGAAGTGATATGTACGCACACAGACTTATTTAATGTCAATATTTTGTGAACGATACAGTATAACAGCTATTTACATAGCATTTACAATGAATTAGGTATTATAAGTAATTTAGAGATGATTTACGTATACAGGAGGATGTGTGTAGGTTATATGCAAGTACGACGCCATTTAATATAAGAGACTTCAGCACTCGTGGATTGTGGCATCTGCAGGGGGTCCTGGAATGATCATAAAGTCCATGACGACTGTATTTGCTTATTTTAAATATTTCAGTATCTGATTAGTTTTATTCAGAATTGCATGTTTTCGCACAGAGATATACATCTCGTACTGTTGCAGAATATAGCTTCGATATTTTTATCATATATGATATGATACGATATTTTATTTAATATTCATATCTCATATTTTCATAATAAGTAAAATATTCATAATATATCATATAAATATTTTAATCACAGGCATGAAAAGAAAACATTAAAAACTGTCTGTATTCATATTTCAGTATATTTTGTTTATGCATCAATTCCTTCTCAACGCAGGGGGCTCCTGGAAAAGATGGCGATGTTGGTGCTCCTGGTGCTCCTGGCCCTGTTGTAAGTTCTTCAGTGATGTCCTCAACATAACAGGCTCAAAAAAGTGAACATACCTGTAAAAAATAAAGCCTCTGTTCTCAAGTTAGAGGTATTTAGCATTGTAGCTTTGGTATTTATGGTAATCCGTGTTAAATGCTTTCGTTTCATTTGACAAGATTATGTAATCGTAGTAGAACATGTGACTCTGCTATATAAAGCCATTAAAAACATCTGTCTTTGTTGCCCATCCTCCATATTTTAGGGACCTGCTGGTGAGAGGGGTGAGCAGGGCCCTAGTGGTCCCCCTGGATTCCAGGTGAGCTATTTCCACCACATTATGTGATTTATTTAATACCACAGCTTATCTTGTCTAGTTAACAATGTGCAGGCATTTTTTGCATATACTCTCAATGTTCTCCCTCCATTTTGGCCTCAGGTGCTAATTGGTCCTTTTCCTGCCTTTCATAGGGTCTTCCTGGACCTCAAGGTGCCTCTGGTGAGCCCGGCAAGCCTGGTGAGCAGGTAAGGCTAGTGATGCACGGCTTTGCGTGAGGGTCATCTCACCGCTGAACGTCCTACTTCGGTTATATTCTGACAATGGACCTTGAATAATGAATAACTGAACTGAATTGAATTGCATTAAATGATTACAAGGCAAAGGGTGAGTATAGATTTAACGTCATCATTCAGGGAATAACAAATTACTCTTTGGTTACTCCCAAGCCTGATCTTGGATGGGTCATGTTTGAACTCCCTTAGCATGTTGTAAATACTGAGTAATAAGATCCAGCTTTTCGTTTATGACCTTTCTGATCTTGAAGAACAAAGCCTTTGTCAGTATGAATTGCAAAGGAAAACAATATTCTTCTTTGGATTCCATTATTATAGTTTTGCTAATAAAACCCAAATAAGTGCCCATTGTAACTTTATATCCAGTATGATTGGATTAGTCCCTGACTATTCTGCTGTACATTATGCAATACTTTGTAGATACAGATAAATGCTGATGAAGCTCTGAAGTTCATTAACAACCGCAGCAGTTGCAGGTCGGCCAGGAAGCATGTTAACCTAAGTTTATCATCTTGACTAATAACATTTCTGTCCATCTTACAGGGTACTCCTGGTGATGCAGGCGCCCCGGGAGTTGCTGGATCTAGGGTAGGAAGCTGTTTTTCACTGTCTCGCACCCTCCATACTGGGACTTCCTCCTGTGATCGCTGACCTTTCACTTCTCTTGACCATTGAAGGGTGATAGAGGTTTCCCTGGTGAGCGTGGTGCCCCTGGGGCTACTGGTCCTGTAGGTGCCCGTGGATCTCCCGGCTCCCCTGGTAACGATGGTGCCAAGGTAAGGAATGGAACAAATTAATCCAGAGATGAGCATCTTCAGATACATTGCACTGTTTGGGCAACTTTCAGATACACTGCACTGTTTGGGCAACTTTGAGTTCATGATGTTTCCCTATGGCTTCTTCAGCTGCCAGGAGAGAAATGCAGCCATGCAAGCATCTAGGGGCCTAAGGCTTCACTACCTTTTGTAGCATAATTTCAGAATGTCTTCTCAATGACACTATCATTGCAGTTACATTGTACAGAGAAAAGGGATTATGTCATTGTAATTTATTTCTCTTGAACCACATATTGGCAAGTATACGTATTGGTATTGTGAACTCTTCCTCTTGTCCTCATTTTGTGCCATTTCTCCCCCCTCCATAGGGTGAAACTGGTGCTCTAGGGGCTCCAGGAGCCCAAGGTCCTCCTGGTCTCCAGGGCATGCCTGGAGAGCGTGGCGCTGCTGGTCTGCCAGGCCTTAAGGGTGACAGAGTAAGGAGTTTCCTCAGAGCGTGCCTTCACAACCAACACGTCCAACGGGCAGCCATTTTGACACTCTTTCCTTCACGCTCAGGCCAATTTAACGTCATCATTTTGTCTTTCCTGTTAGGGTGATCACGGTGCCAAGGGCACAGATGGTGCCCCTGGTAAGGATGGCATTCGCGGTATGACCGGCCCCATTGGTCCTCCCGGCCCTGCTGGTGCTCCTGGCGACAAAGTAATTGCCCTGAAATAGAAGTTAAATTCCAAGAAGAAAAAAAGACATTTTCTTAATGTACCCCAAAATACTCTAAGGTTCCAAAATATCTGCTGGACCATAGGTATGCGTATTAAATGTAGAGATGAACTATCATCTGGACACACAATTAATTATATCTATACAAGTTTGAACATCTTTATAAAGGTTATTAATTTCTGTCTAGTCTTAATAATCTTATTACAATAGGTTGATTGTGAGTAGTCCTAAATAACGAATTAGTCATAGGATTAGTATTATAAAACTCGAACTAATCTGGTTCTTCCTCTACCTTTGTGTCCAGGGTGAGACTGGTCCTGCTGGTCCTCTTGGTCCTACTGGTGCCCGCGGTCCTCCTGTGAGTACCTGTCTCCGCTGTCATCACAAGCCTCGCGGGTTTGCATGCTTATGTCCGAGACCCAGTGTGTGACGTTGGATTCGTGACCCAACTGACCGACGGCACTTCCTTCTCCGCTAGGGTGAGCGTGGCGAGACTGGTGCTGTTGGACCTGCTGGATTCGCTGGACCTCCTGTGAGTGAGAGAAAAATAAAAAACAAATCATCTTGTTTCACATGTTTAGATGCGTTTCTGGAGACAGGTTACTGAAATGCGTAACTGCTTGCTGGATCACTAACGATACTTTGACACATTAACCCCCACGACCCTGTAGTGATCAAGGGTTTAAAGGTGAAAGGATGAACAAAATAATTAATGGAATGAGTCCATTAAGTGCTTTAAAACAGATTTACAAGTGAGCCGTACATGCTGCAGTACAGCAAACACGCAGCACGTTAAACTTACATCAATTCAAAACCCAGAGATCACTGTCTTTGATCAGACAACACATATGGTCATAAACGTACAATTTGTAAAATTCCATGCATCCATCATCCAGATGCTTATCCAGTACTGGGTCATAAGGGAACCTGGAGCCTTTACTGGTCAGCACAGGAATTCCAGAAACAAAATTCCATTCGGTTGCGGGGCTTATATAATCACACTCGATGGGCAACTTAGAGACACAAGTCTTTTGGCCTGTGGGAGGGAATCCAAGCAACAGGAGAACGTGCAAATTCTGATCACATACAGGGAGGAATCACACAGCGGCTTTGCTACAGTCTACTTTAAATCACCGGCCAGAGTGGCGCTTATAATTATGTTTATTAATTATGCATTTTCATATGGCAATTTTCACAACTATGTTGCCCTCACAAAAAGCACGCACAACGATCTGCTTTCGTAAACAGCTGCTTGTCAATATTTAATTGTAGTTATTTAATAATTCAGGGCTGAAACAATAGAAAAATAGAAAAACATTGTAGCTACTTTCCAGGTCAAGTGCTCTTGTTTGTGTTTGACTGCAAACAATGATAAATAAGATGTTTACAAGCAGTTTCTTATGAAGGAACCCAGAGTGACTCTTTCGATCTTCTCTGTCCCCCACAGGGTGCTGACGGTACACCTGGTGCTAAGGGAGAGACCGGTGACAGTGGTGCTAAAGGTGAAGCTGGTACACCCGGACCTCCTGGACCTACTGGTGCCCCTGGACCCCAGGTACTGTTTTCATACCTAATAATCAGAGGTGGAAAATCCAGGTTCAGAAGGTACAGATCCAAACCAAGATTTTGTTTCAGCCAACCAGTTGAATGTCCTGTGACTGTGACTTTTTATATGCAAGTAATTGGTTGAAACAAAATCTTGGTCTGGACTTTTACTCTCAGGACCTAGACTATCCACATCTGGTATTAATATTCTCCAATTTTTACACCCCTTAATAGAATTATGATCTATATTGCAAACGATTGATTCCAACAGGGTGCTGTTGGTTCTACTGGACCGAAAGGTACCCGTGGAGCTGCCGGACCTCCTGTAAGTATTCATCTTCCAGAAAAATATCAGACACAATGTAGCGTAACTGTGGGTTCGGTTAGTATTATGCACTTAATCATCAGTTGTACCAATCAGTGTGAATGGCGTGATGCAGATTCTTCTCTCTGACTCGGTAGGGTGCTACCGGATTCCCTGGTGCTGCTGGCAGAGTTGGACCTCCCGGCCCTTCTGTAAGTATGCTTTTCTTTTTCCCTGCTAGTTACACCCCAGCTGTACTCTTCCATTCGTAACTAAGCACCTGTCCGCCTCTAATACTTCATTTTCACACCATAAATACAGTTTGCAAAACTCAAAGTCTAACAAGAGGCTTGGTGACAGAAGAATTTATATCCGACCTGCATGACATACAGGCATTCAGTGTACAGTACTAGTTCTTAAATACTGCTGTATTGCTCCCATATGTTATAAGCCAATGGTTCTGAACCCTTTTTACACCGTGGACCCAATTTTCACCATGCCAGCTCGGTCGCGACCCTATATCAAGTATAGGTTTAATTAACGCTACGGTCAAGCGCTTAGTGCGCTCTGCAATTTACGCCAATCAATGCCTATGGCACAAATCTGATTGGATGCGCCAGCGAATTTTAAATTAAGCTTCTGTGGTTTGGCTTCTTGGATTGGTTGACTGGTCACCAGTTTAATAGAGGGTTTAATCTACAGGATTTTTGGTTGATTTAATGCACATATTTTGATTTAAATAGTAAAGCGTTTTGTTAGATAAATGCTTATTGTGTATTTATAACTGGTTATCCTCATAACAGGACTCACTTATCCATAATACCTAACTGGCTTCATTCCATAAACTCCCCAAAGAATCTGCCAAAGAATTTAACAGGCTTTGAATTACCATGGTTACATGTATAAGGAGCATGTAACTTACGAATAACAGAAGTAGCCGAGTACCAGCCCCATGTACTTCTCAGCATTTACTCCCCATTCCGTTGTGTGACTCAGGGTAACCCCGGCCCTCCTGGTCCTTCTGGGCCTCCTGGAAAGGAGGGACAGAAGGGTGTCCGCGGTGAAACTGGGCCTGCTGGTCGCACTGGTGAAGTCGGTGCCGCCGGTGCCCCCGGGACTCCCGGTGAGAAAGGTGCCCCCGGTGCTGATGGCCCCTCTGTGAGTCCCGTTTAATTCTGTCGTTTTGCCCACGATCGTTTAAACTGCATTTATTCGTATGAAATGTAGTTATTCTGTAAATTGACGGGCATAATAAATGTCTTTTATGTGTGTGAGACGAGTGGAACGGTGCCGTTTCACCCGTGCCGTGTGTCTGTCGCAGGGCTCTTCTGGCATTCCCGGGCCTCAGGGTATCGCTGGACAGCGGGGCATCGTCGGCCTCCCCGGACAGAGAGGCGAGCGCGGATTCCCCGGCCTCTCTGGCCCGTCCGTGAGTAGTCAGCCAAAATCAGCAATTACAGCTACTGAGGGGAGCTAAAAGTACCTTTGGCTACTAGAAGTAGCTAATTATTCAACGATTATTTAAATTGGTACAGTTGATCCCTGCCTGCCGATTGGTTGGCGCCTAGTCCTGGGTTATTTCCTACCTTGTGCCCATAGTTTCCAGGACAGGTTCCGGACCCCCACGACCCTGCATAGCACAAGCGGGTATAGAAGATGAATAAATAAATAAATTGATCACTTGCAGGCTATTCTATTTTTAGATCCCTTGCTATGCTGCTATTCTTGCTTTAGAATCAACCTGTTACATGCAATCTGGAGGAGAAGGAGCAGAATTATAAATATCTGGTAGCAAACGAGTGTTTTTGCATCCTTTACCCCAAATTGTAAGTATGGCATTAAAAGCAATATTGCTGAGGGATGATTTTTCCCCGTCTGTCGTTATATTTTACCCACTAAATGTTATGGTGAAACAGAACCAATCTCTGTCTAGGCTTGAGTCTAATCTGTGGTGTTGTGGCCCCAACATTAGGGAGAGCCTGGAAAGCAGGGACCCAACGGACCGTCTGGTGAACGTGGACCTCCCGGACCCATGGGCCCACCTGGGCAGTCTGGTGCTCCCGGTGAACCTGGCCGTGAGGTAAGTAAATGTGCAGATATCTGCTAAGGGGTAAAGGCCTTATCTCTCTCTGGCAGTAGCACCAGAACCACATTTGTTCGAATGCTAAAGTCTGACAAGGGAGCTGGGAGGAGCAGAAACATGGACCGACTGTGGGTCCTGGAGGACCGGAGTGGGAAACACTCCTATAGAGGGCTGTGTACTAACTATCCATTTAAGCTGCTGCTTATCAAAACAGAGACTTCAATTTATATCTGTATTGACTTTATTTAGCAGATACTTTGGTGAAAAGTGATCTACAAGTGAGGCACACATTACAAACATAAGTGCCATCAAGGAGTCAACTAGCCCTGGGTGCAGTTTGGCTGAGCTTTCAAAGTTTGCTCAGGTGCAGGTGTAATCAGCACTGGAGCAGGAACTACAGTACCCAACAACATCTATCAAAGCAAGAACCTAAAAAGACTACAATTAAATGACCAGAAAGTGCAACATTAATTTACCCTGAATGTATGATATTGCTTTCTGGCGTCAGATTTTAATTTGCTAAGTGATTCTGTAACATTGGCTCACATTCATGTGCTTTAAGGGCGACTAGCTGAAAGTGTCACAGCCAACCTTTTCCAAACCTGACTAAAGTCTCCCACGCTTACAGGGTACTCCTGGTAATGAGGGTCCTGCTGGTCGTGATGGTGCTGCCGGTGCCAAGGTAACATTTTCCTCCTAATCCGAGTCAATCCTATTTCCTGTTGCGAGTACTTACGGACTTTTTGGCAGATTGCTGTTGGCGCTGTTTCTCAGCAGGCGCCTCCCTTTTTTCCCGCTTTTCCACTTCACAGGGAGACCGTGGTGAGACTGGTTCTGCTGGTCCAAATGGTCCCCCTGGTCCTCCTGGGGCCCCTGGTCCTGTTGGCCCCGCTGGAAAGACCGGTGATCGTGGAGAGACTGTAAGTGTTGTAATCTGTCATGTGGCCCATTGTTTGATTCCAGATTAATGGATTCATTGCAACAGTGTGTCCATTTTATGATAATGGAATTGTTTTGACAAATATTGGTTATAGATTGCACGCAGAATACAAAATACAAAAATGTGCAAAGAGTATCTAAGAAGACCTATGTGACATTGATGAAAACAACTAACAAATTGTGTATTAATGTTACATTGATGAAAACAAATAATCTCTGAATGTTACATTGTTGAAAACAAATTGCCAATGAATGTTACATTCACAAAAACTAACAAATTGAATGTTAAATTGATGCATTTGACGCATTGATGCAACACTGACCTCTCCCTCTTCCTGTTCGTGCCTTAGGGACCTGCTGGCGTTGCTGGTGCCCTTGGCCCTCCAGGACCTCGTGGCCCTGCTGTAAGTGCATTTCGGTATCCTCTTAAAATACATGCAATACACATATATACTACATATAAGGTAGGTCTGGTAATCCACAATGAACAATTTTCACTCCTATAATCCAGGGCCCGCTTGGTGCTCGTGGTGACAAGGGTGAGACTGGAGAAGCTGGTGAGAGAGGCATGAAGGGCCACAGAGGCTTTACTGGTCTGCAGGGACCCCCTGGACCGTCTGTGAGTAAATGTTACATTGTATAGTGTTGTGTATTTGTTTATAACGATCTTTGTTATTATTATGACTTATGACATAACATATAGTGTGGTCCTTCCCAGCATTATAATTTTTTGTCATTTTCGGACAATATGGCAACATGTAAATGAACGGCGATTTCTTCTTATAACAGGTGCGGTGACCAGATCAGTAGAGGTGTCTGAATGTTAATAGTGTCAATAGTAAATGAACACGATTTGCCTACTTACAGGCTGGGTAGGACTGTACTGAACATACAGGGTAATTATGGAGTGTATTGTACTGCTTCAGTTCTGGCTGTAGTCTGATGAGATTCTGTGACATTTCTCACAACAGGGACCCTCTGGTGACCAAGGACCCGCTGGAGCTTCTGGCCCTGCTGGAGCCAGAGTACGTATGCAAACATGCTCACTTCTTACAGGGTATAATCACACCATTGCAGAACTGCACATATTGTAATTAAAGATTATGGTTATATTTGAAGCTTGATAACTTTGGACGTGAAAGTCAGAGAGACATGCCTGATAGCTACATTGTTAAAATTCACTGATAAACCATCTGAACATTAAAAATGCATCATGTCTGCCACTCCAGTGATTATCTATGATCTGGAGAATTCGATTTCTGAGAGGTACAAACCTGTATCCCCCTCCTAGGGTCCCGCTGGCAGTGCTGGCTCTCCTGGTAAAGATGGCATGAACGGTCTGCCCGGACCTATGGGACCTCCTGGACCTCGTGGTCGTACTGGTGAAATTGGACCTGCTGTAAGTCACCTAACTTGACCCCGTATTGAATTAAGACTTTTGCTATGGTTTTACTCTTCAACTTGTCTTCCTCCCACCACTTCAGGGTCCTCCTGGACCTCCTGGGCCCTCTGGACCTCCTGGAGCACCTGGTGGCGGATTCGACATGGGCTTTATTAGCCAGCCAGCCCAGGAGAAGGCACCAGATCCCTTCCGTCTCTACCGTGCTGATGATGCCAATGTGATGCGTGACCGCGACCTGGAAGTGGATACCACCCTCAAGTCCTTGAGCCAGCAGATTGAAAACATCCGCAGCCCTGATGGCACCAAGAAGAACCCTGCTCGCACCTGCCGTGACCTGAAGATGTGCCATCCTGACTGGAAGAGCGGTATGTAGCCAACTCGCAATGGTCTACTCTTACTTAACACTCATGGGAGATTTACTTGCACAAAAATGTTCAGAGCGCAGATGGATAAATGTTTGTTTCAGGGAGATAACCAATCAAATTGTAGCAGAGTCTGGATCCAAGCAACTAGAGGAGGTGGGACAAACCAATCAGATGTCTTGGTCCCTCCTCCTCTTGTTGCTTGGACCCACCTCCTCTACAATCTGATAGGTTATCTCTCTGGACCAATCACTGTTCCTCTACCCTCATAAAATTTTTGTCTAAGTAAAACTCCCACAAGCTTACTTACAGTAACAGAGTAATGTAACATATCATCAAAGTCTCACTGTTTCTGTAACTTTCTGTGCTCTAGAATGTGTACCCCCTGATTTGCACTAACAATTAGCTGCTTCCTTCCCTAGGTGAATACTGGATTGACCCTGACCAGGGCTGTCCTCAAGATGCCATTAAAGTGTACTGCAACATGGAGACTGGCGAGACCTGCGTCTACCCAACTGAGGCTGAGGTGCCCAAGAAGAACTGGTACACAAGCAAGAACGCCAAGGAGAAGAAGCACGTCTGGTTCGGCGAGGCAATGACTGATGGCTTCCAGGTGAATGGAGATTTCTGTAATATCTACCTTAAGGATGGACAATTAAATATTTTAATGAACTGTGATGTTCTAACACACTTTTCTTGCTCCTTCTCCTCTGACAGTTCGAGTACGGAGGCCAAGACTCCAACGTCGAGGATGTCAACATTCAGCTGACCTTCCTGCGCCTGATGTCCACTGAAGCCTCCCAGAACATCACATACCACTGCAAAAACAGCATTGCCTACATGGACCAGCAGGCTGGGAACCTGAAGAAGGCCCTCCTCCTGCAAGGATCTAACGAGATCGAGATCAGAGCTGAGGGCAATAGTCGCTTCACGTACAGCGTCGCTGAGGACGGCTGCACGGTGAGTCCTCACGTCCTCACTCAAAGCTGAAAGGCTTTGTAGTGTTTTTCTGTGATTAATCATAGACGTTCCTCTGCCAACAGTTTTGTGTGTCTAGTAATAGTAAACTGTAGTGGCTCTGTGTACAAAATGCTTAATTGGACCGTCACAACAATAGCCGGTAGCGAATCTCTTCAAGAAGAAGGTGCATTGTTTCATCTGAGGAAGTGGAGATAAAAAAAAACAAAGCAGGCAAGTCTAGTGTTTTAACAAAAGAAAACAAAGGAAAAGAAAAGCTTTGTGACAGAAAATCATTTCAGACCAAACCATGAGTTCTATACCATTAACATCCTGATTTACAATCAATCAAACAGGCTTGTATAATATGGCATCTACAGCCACCTAACAAGCTGAATAAATATGCATTTATCCATTATCCAGGGTGGCACCAGCACTGCATAAATGTTTTATATAGTTAACGTCATTGTCGAAAAGTGTCAGCCTTCGTACTTAATGTGAATATTTATGGTTTCTTATCAAGTTTTTTTAATTAATTGGTTAAAAACTAAAGTCCTGGGTCTGACAAGCAAAATATTGGAGAATCACATGATTCACAGCAAACATTCTGACTGTGATGCTGGGTGGCTTAAGTTAGATCCTATGTCCAAAATGGGTACTAAAACAGCCAAACAGTTATAGCCAATGGTACTTAAGCTAATCTTCATTTTTCTCTCTCCTCCTAAAGTCACACACTGGCACATGGGGCAAGACAGTCATTGACTACAAGACAACGAAAACATCGCGCCTGCCTGTTATTGACATCGCTCCTATGGACGTTGGTGCACCCAACCAGGAATTTGGCATTGAAATTGGCCCGGTTTGCTTCTTGTAAAAAAACAATTGTGGACTTGAAATTGTTTTTTTTTTTTCCTAGCAGTTGTCTCTCTAAAAACTTTCCTATGCATTAAGAAAACGTAAACTCCATTTGGCCACAAATGGTCCACTTGCTTAAAACTGCACTTATGAAGACGGTGTTTGTGTGTTGTCAGTTTTGGGGGAAATGGGACCACTATTTTTTTACCAACATCTTACATCAAAGATACCAAAGACTCATTCGTGTCGCCCGGAACAAGAAAATAATATATACGTGTAAAGTGTAAAATTCCCCTGGAGAAAAATAAACAGGTGATTTTTGCAGTTTTTCATACCAGTGTGGAAGGACAAAAAAAACCAAATGCTTTGTACCGTTTACAGGTATTAAATAAATTTGAAAAATGACAGTGAAGTGTCTTGTTGTTTTAACCAAAATAAGAGTGACCAAATATATATTTTAAATACAGTGAATAACAGTGAGACAGAGGTTTGTTTTCATTTTATAATCTTATGGCTACCTCAGATAAGAAATTCACATGACCCAGTGTAACTCCACGCTAGGCTATGTGCAATTTCTTCGTGGGGTCCTGTTAGTGGTGTATAATAGCCGGCTACCTTTTAATAAGATGTTGTCACAGACACTTACAGGACCTTTGGTGCTAAACAAAATGGCTTACTGTCCCAAGCGAAACAGATGTTTGTTTTCCTTGCGAAGTGTCGGTTTCAGCTCTACAGATGTTTTTTTTTTTCCGTAAACACGAAGCATACATTCTTGTCTGGTGTAGATTAAGCAGGTGGATTTGTTTTTAAAAAAATTCGGGCCCCCATCTTGCCACATTTTTGTTGCCCCTTTTGCTTTTAGCGAGACGTCATCGTCGTCCTTCTTGTCTTGCCTTTCTGCAAAGATTTTAAGAAGCAAGAGAAATTTGAATTTTAAAATGAGAGAAACAGACACACTTTCTTGGGGGTGGGTGGGATAAAGGGTTATCTGTGCCTATTTTGTATATGTATAATAATTTGAGATGTTTTTAATTATTTGAATGCTGAAATAAAGCATGTTAAATGATCGACTTAATTTTGTGAGATCTTGACTTTCCTGACTGACCTTCCACTGGATTTATTTGAAGCAAAATCTAATCTACATAGTTTAATTTAAAAAAAGGCTGAAGAAGGAATGCTTTCGGGGTGGTGGGGTACATTATTTATTTAAAACTGTATAACCAAATGTAAACAAAGCATTTTATTCAAAATAAACTTATCGGTTTTCACATGTCAATTTAAATCTAAAAACTAGCATCCCATTCTTGCTTATTCAGGACCAAAACTATGGATACCAAACAAGAATGTTGTGATTTATTTACATTTCTCACAGCATTTTAACAAGTTAATATTATGTGTTGGTAAATTTCTTTGACAACGCTAAACATCCTGCAGTGTTTTCAGATCGTAGTGTGATTTATGATTGTCAAGTAAATGAAACCTTGCATGAAACATACAAATGAAAGAAGGTCTTGGGCAGCGTTACAGTTTAACTTGCTGGTTTTTACTTGCAGGTGTGAATATTATATGGTAAAATGATATATACACACAAAATAATAAATGAATAAAAACACACTGTTCCTGAAAAAGGTTTATCAGGTTTTGTGTATGAGCTGTAAATCTTGATAAAAGCTGTGGCCAGTCTTATCCAGAAAGGGTCCACTTGCATGTGTGTGTTGGGGGGGGGGGGAGTTGTTTGTTTTGTAGTGGATGATGCAATAGCAATAGCCGTGCACCATACTCTGTAATACCTGGAATGTAGCAGAACGTATGTCAGAACGTATGTCAGGATGCTCTTCCTGGACTACAGATCTGCTTTCAACACCATCCGCCTGGGCAAGCTGATGGAGAAGCTGACAGACCTCGGCGTCCCAACTCCCACCTGTAATTGGATTCTGAACTTCCTGACAGATAGACCACAGGTGGTGAGAATGGGAGGACGCGTGTCTGCTGAGCTTACAGTCAGCACTGGATCCCCACAGGGGGGGCTGCCTCAGTCCAAAACTCTTCACCCTGTACACCTATGACTGTGTCTCCACCCAGGGCAACTCTGTCGTCATTAAATACGCTGATGACACCACTATCCTGGGGCTCATCAAGGGGGGGGGGGGGACCAGTTGGGGTACAGGACCCTGGTACATAACATTCTTGTCTATGGAGAGGAGAATGACCTCGTCCTCAATATAGACAAGACCAAAGAAATAATACTGGACTTCAGGAAGAACCCTCCCCCTCCACAGCCTCTTATCATCGAAGGGACTGAGGTGGAGAGGGCCGACAGCCACAGATTCCTGGGACTGCAGGTTACATCAGACCTGAGCTGGACTCCTAACACCACAGCCACAGTGAAAAAAGCCCAGCAAAGGCCTTATTTCATTAGGCTGCTCAGGAAAGCCGGCCTGAACCATCACCCTCTCACTCAGGCCTACAGAGGACTGATAGAGAGCATCCTCACCGCAGGCATCACTGTCTGGTACAGGAACACCACACAGGCCGAGAGGAAGGCTCTGCAAAGAGTCACGAAGACTGCAGAGAGGATCATAGGGATAAAACTCCCTTCCATGGACTCTATATACGCACAGGGCTGTCGGAGAAGAGCAGAGGGAATTATCTACAGTCAGACTGATGGCAAAACAAAACAGATGAACATGTAAAATAATAAACCTACACTACCTCACTTCACTGGTCTAAGTTACATGCAAATTATCGATTATGTCTCAGTGTTATAACATTTTGTTAACTATCTCTTTATAATGTACTGCAATTAAAAATTAAAATCATCACTGCAATTAAAATCATTATCTGTGAAATAGGATGAATGTGCAATATCCTATCTGCAACAGGATAAGATGTGCAATATTCTAAATGTGCAATATTATAAATGGGCAACATCTGCTTTCTATGCAGCTATGCAATAATTTGCAGTACTTATTGTATTTAAAGAGTTATTTCATAGTTTGTTCTCGATTAGTACTTATATTTAAATTTCTTTCCCTTGTGTAGATATTACCATCTTTTTCTGTAAATAAGTGTTCTGTTTAGGGCGTCCCTCTTGGTATATTCTGCCACAACATGTGGGGCAGTTCTGCAAACTGAGGTGAGTTTCCCAAACATGAGCATTATCCATTAATCATTTGGAGATAGAGTTGGACACCGGGATTGACTTAATGATGGGCTGGGCAGCTCAAGTACAATAAAATGCCCCATCCATTCGTCCATCCCTCCATCATCCATCCATCCATCCATCCACCCACCCGTCCATCCATCCATCCATCCATCTATCCACCCACTCGTCCATCCATCCATCCATCGATCCATTCATCCATCCATCCATCCATCCACCCGTCCATCCATCGATCCATCCATCCATCCACCCGTCCATCCATCCATCAATCCATCCATCCATCTATACACCCATCCATCCATCCATCCACCCACCCATCCATCCATCCATCCATCCATCCATCCACCCAACTATCCATCCATTTTCTGTGCATGCTTGTCTTCTTCGGGGGTACAAGCTGTATCCTGGAGACTACAGGCACAAAGCAGGGAACAACCCAGGATGAGGCACCAGCCTGTCAAAGGGGGAAGCTGGAGTGTGTGGAGGAAACCACAAGACAACACAAGGAGAACATGCAAACTCCACACACTGAACCATGATGGAGACTTGAACCCGGGTCTCAGGAGTGTGAGACAACAATGCTAACCACTGCCCCAAAATGCTGCCCAATTAGATGCTCTATATTTTGTTGTCATATGTTTTGTCAAGGGGCAGTAATTGGGGACCTACTTACAAGGACCTACTTACAAGGGGGGGGGGCATGGCTACCTCATAAATCTACCCCTAGTTCTATGGATAATTCTCATTGTCATTATTGATTAAATCTGTTGTAAGTTCTTCAAATAAATGATCAGCTACAATTCAATAATGATGTACGAACGAAACTATTACATAAGTATTGTCTTTGTTTTACTTCAGAAAATCTACTAATTGATTTATTAGAATTATTATTACCAATATCTATTATGTAGATAATGATTTTGTACACTATAGAGATGGTTAACAAAATGATAGAAAACTGAAACGTAATCAATAATTTGCTTGTAACTATGACCAAAGTTTGTGGTTAATACATTAAGAGTTGGTTCTTCATTAATCGAGTATAATTGTATATTATTGTTATATTTATTTGTGCATGCATTTCTCAATTGGGCACAGTCAAAACATTTTTTGCTCTTTCATGACCATCGCAGCATTTTATTGGTTATGTTGAATAAAATTGCAGTGAACAAAAATCGAGAGGATGTATTTGTCCCAGAATATAAACTAGACTCTTGAACTGCTATCACCTTATGTCAGTGGTGACCAGGGAAAGCCAGATTGTTAACTGACAGTTCTTTTGCTGGCAGTCGTTGCAAAATCGGACACGCAAAAAATACATATATACAATATCTTCAACCGTCTGTAATAAACATAAAAGGAACCAAGGAGTAATTCAGTATCACACCATTTGTTCATTCTTGGTCTTGTTTCAGTGCTTTGGCTATGTGGCATTTTCAGCAACACTGGTCTCTCCTACTGTGCCTGCAAATCTAATAATCATTTACTATGTCCTACCTTCATCTATATTTTTTGTTAATTTGAACAGAAAGATAAGTTATCTATTACTTATTTTTCAAAATATACACCTTTATAAATGTGTTTTACTATGCATTAGGAATGTCACAAAAAATATTAGGAATTTAAGTAAATTTCACTGAAAAATGAGGCATCATTAAAGATGATTTATTCCAGTAAATGTTAAAATACAAAAAGTAAAAAGCTGTCATATGAACAAACTGCATTATCACATAAACAGTACGTCATCATATAAATAAATGAATAAATAAATAAATGAATGAATGAATAAATAAATAAATAAATAAATCTTCCAGCGGCTTGTCCAGCACATCGCTGTGGATAACAATCAATAACCAAGATAAAATTCTTTTATATCATCCATGAATACGTCAGTTTATATCTTGATCGCTTTGCAATTGCTTTGATGTCCCCTGAGGTTTTCCTCACATTTTGATTGAAGAAGCAAGAAGGTCTAGATGTTCCAGGTGACGTTCCACTGCTTTTCTTACGAGTTCCCAAGACTGTGCGCTGTGCTTCTGAAAATGAAAGTAGGGATACAGTTTAAGGGCGAAATTCAAGTGCAACTGCATCTTGTAAGAGAGGAAAACATTTTCTTTATCCATAACCCAAACTACACACACTGCTGGGCCAAAAATGGGCCGAACCCAAAGCTGCAGAATATTAAGCGTTAGTGGCCTCAACCACTCAATTAGCAACTGTGCCACCGTGGACATTGTGTTGACCCAGTGCATTGTTAAAGCAAAAACTAAAGAAGAAGAGAACCACCAACAGCAAGATGGATGGACTCAGTCATCACAACAATGAATATGCCATTGGGAACCAAATGTCCAAGACAGAAATCAGGACAGTCTGCATGAGTGCCATGTAAATGGTCACTGGGACCCCCGACTCAACATAATATAATCTCACCATTTCCTTTAAAACAGTCTTGTGCAGCGTCCTGAAGTATGTCTTCAGTTTCCACTCATGCTTAGAGTTTGACGAAACCTGAAAACAAAAATAAATCTGTAAGCACAGTAACATTTCGGGGACGTGTACAAAGTTCGATTTACATTTTTTTAAATGTAGTCATTAACTATATAAGCAACTTACACATCTGTGCAGTTCGTGCGACTGCCGGTGAAGAACAACCTTGAAATGTTCCAGCTCTGTTTTGTTCCATGTGACCGTTTCCATATTGTCACTGAAAAGATCTCTTATTTTATCCATGGTGTGAGATAAGAAAGCAATTTTCCGATCCGTCTGTCAAGAAAATAAAGAAGCGCATGAGTTTCTAATAACGACGCAAATATGAAAACATATACAAATTCCTTTGGTTTATGAAGTTTTTTTTTTAAATATATAAACATACCTTTTCACTAAGTAGGGCCAACCGATAGGCTGTGCTGGGGAAGGGGACAGGCATTGTGTCTGTAGTATAATCTCCGCCCTGCAAAACAAGCAATCCAATAAACTGTACACATCTTTTCACATGGTGAATTACAGAGATATCTGCATTAAATCTTCATAAAATATACAAATGCATATACATATACACTCGGCGATAACTTACCATCCGCTTGAGCAGAGACAATGATTCGCTGTTGACATCTCTGAATCGGTGCCGAATCCACCCGCATCCCAAACAGACGCTTTGCAGACTACAAAATACAAACGTAAAGTAAATAGCTTTTCGTAGGTCCATGTTGTCGCTTTCAAACGATTATGTGGCTCCAGAGAGTTCGTCGCTGTTAATTGGCACTTCATGTTGTACTGCTGTCAGTCTTATACTGTTAGTTTGAAAAGCGAAAACGCAGCACGAAAATTCCAATGTACAAGATAAGGCGGCCAACAAGTGCAGCAAACTAAGTACAAAATGTAATGCTATGTTGCATTAAATACATGGAAATTTATGCGAAAGACACATTTAAGTATTGATGAGATATAATAAAGGGCATGGTGCAGTGGTTAGCACTGTTGCCTCACACCTCTGGGACCCGGGTTCGAATCTCCGCCTGGAGATTGTGGAGTTTGCATGTTCTCCCCATGTCGTCGTGGGGTTTCCTCCGGTTTCCCCCCACAGTCCAAAAACATGTTGAGGCTAATTGGACTTGCTGAATTGCCCGTAGGAATGCATGAATGGTGTGTGAATGTGCCCTGCGATGGGCTGGCCCCCCATCCTGGGTTGTTCCCAGCCTCGTGCCCATTGCTTCCGGGATAGGCTCCGGACCCCCCGCGACCCAATAGGATAAGCGGTTTGGAAAATGGATGGGTGGATGGAGATATAATAAAGAGACTTGGGAACAACCTGCTCCTGGAAGCAGGGAGTCGGAGCTACGACATCACGTGGCCGAAGACGTCAGATTGGACACAGGTTTCGTTCTGTCGACTCTGTGCAACAGTTACAACAGTGAGAGTGGGCTGGATTTTTGCCGTTTCAGTTACATAAAACACCTTTTGATTCACTATGGAAAATGGCTCCGAATTATTAACTCGAGAGCACGAATTACAACGAGATATTTTTTTCCACCAGGACACCTCCGTACATTTTCTTTTCGATTTCGTTTTCGAATTACAACTTCCGGTGTCGTTGGTGATGCAACGTGTTTCCCCAGGTGGGAAACACTGTAGTCTTATCCACCTATTGCATGTATGCAGCAATATTTATTGCATAATTATCATCTTTTTGATTTCTTTTTCATTTTCGAATTGCAACTTCCGGTGTCGTTGGTGATGCAACGTGTTTTCCCAGCTGGAAAACACCGTAGTCTTATCCACCTATTCTGCAGCACTGAAATTTGACATCATAATAACATTCAGCGTACCTGTAACAGGATGAAAATAAGTTACCCCATAATAGGTGTACCTGTATGCATGTCTGTGTATATATATATATATATATATATATATATATATATATATATATATATATATATATATATATATATATATATACACTGAACAAAAATATAAACGCAACACTTTTGTTTTTGCTCCCATTTTTCATGAGATGGACTTAAAGATCTACAATTCATTCCAGATACACAATATTACCATTTCTCTCAAACATTTCTCACAAATCAGTCTAAATGTGTGATAGTGAGCACTTCTGCTTTGCTGAGATAATCCATCCCACCTCACAGGTGTGCCACATCAAGATGCTGATCTGACATCATGGGTAGTGCACAGGTGTACCTTATACTGCCCACAATAAAAGGCCACCCTGGAATGTGCAGTTTTGTCTCACAGCAAAATGCCACAGATGCCACAAGCATTGAGGGAGCGTGCAATTGGCATGCGGACAGCAGGAATGTCAACCAGATCTGTTGCTCGTGCATTGAATGTTCATTTCTCAACCATAAGCCGTCTCCAAAGGCGTTTCAGAGAATATGGCAGTACATCCAACCGGCCTCACAACCGCAGACCATGTGTAACCACACCAGCCCAGGACCTCCACATCCAGCAGGTTCACCTCCAAGATCGTCTGAGACCAGCCACTCAGACAGATAATGCACGGCCCCATGTTGCAAGGATCTGTACACAGTTCTTGGAAGCTGAAAATGTCCCAGTTCTTGCATAGCCAGCATACTCACCGGACATGTCACCCGTTGAGCATGTTTGGGATGTGCTTGACCGGCGTATACGACAGCGTGTACCAGTTCCCACTAATATCCAACAACTTCGCACAGCCATTGAAGAGGAGTGGACCAACATTCCACAGGCCACAATTGACAATCTGATAAACTCTATGCGAAGAAGATGTGTTGCATTGCATGAGGCAAATGGTGGTCACACCAGATACTGACCGGTTCTGAGTCCCCAGACCCCCAATAAAGCAAAAAACTGCACATTCCAGGGTGGCCTTTTATTGTGGGCAGTATAAGGTACACCTGTGCACTACCCATGATGTCAGATCAGCATCTTGATGTGGCACACCTGTGAGGTGGGATGGATTATCTCAGCAAAGCAGAAGTGCTCACTATCACACATTTAGACTGATTTGTGAGAAATGTTTGAGAGAAATGGTAATATTGTGTATCTGGAATGAATTGTAGATCTTTAAGTCCATCTCATGAAAAATGGGAGCAGAAACAAGAGTGTTGCGTTTATATTTTTGTTCAGTATATATATAGAGTTGTTTTTTTACCTCGCCTCAATCCCATCGTCCTCCGCAAACCTTGCTACTGGTCCGTATAAGTTGTACATTTTCATTGTTAACACTACATTGTGAATTGAGCCTTCTGGTACAATTGGTATTATATATAGTGTAAATATGAAGAGCATACTTATGATTTTGCATGGCCCTTCCCAGTTTTCCTTGCATCCTTCCCAGTTTTCCTTGCGTCCTTCCCAGTTTGCTCGTTCCCCTGTGTTACGTAACTCCCGTACCCGCACCTTCACCATCCAGAAAACCTGGGTTATTTATACAGTACAAGGCAATATTATAATACAAAAAAAAACGCATTTAATTATATTTTTAAATAGTTCTTTAATATAGCAGAATAAAAACGTTTCTCTGCCTGCAAACATGTTAAAGACCGTCAAATTCTCGTGACTTTTGCTCTCATTTCTCAGTTAAAATTTGAGCAAATATCGCTGATTCAGACTGTAGAATAGCAAGTCAACTGTCAAGAATCAGAATGCTTTGAGTGCAACGCGACGCTTATTAGACAGTGACTTATGGGGAAACACGATAAACTAAGATTGATCAGTTACAGGATTGTTGTGTGTAATGAAAACTTCGGTGCATTACATTTGTATCCAGTAGGTGGGAGTAAAGCATTGAACTGCAAAAAGAGGTACTCCACGCAGCGTTTTAAGGTTCATCTGAAAGAGCAGCTCAAACAAAACCTTCCGGTGTCGTTGGTGATGCAACGTGTTTCCCCAGGTGGGAAACACTGTAGTCTTATCCACCTATTGCATGTACGCAGCAATATTTATTGCATAATTATCATCTAATCCAAACCTATACACAAGCCTAAAAGTTGGAACTTTGCGTATTTATGTCATATTTGGTGAAAAATCAATTTAACGTGCTTTGAATGTATTGCTGGGGCGGCATGGTGGTGCAGTGGTTAGCACTGTTGCCTCACGCCTCTGGGACCCGGGTTCGAGTCTCCGCCTGGGTTACACGTGTGTGGAGTTTGCATGTTCTCCGCATGTCGTCGTGGGGTTTCCACCGGGTCCCCCCACAGTCTAAAAACATGCTAAATTATCCGTAGGTATGGATGCATGTATACGTGAGTGAATGGTGTGTGAGTGTGCCCTGCGATTGGCTGGCCCCTATCCTGGGTTGTTCTCTGCCTCGTGCTTCTGGGATAGGCTCCGCACCCCCCGCAACCCAGTAGGATAAGCGGTTTGGAAAATGGATGGGTAGATGAATATATCGCTTGTGTGGTCGAATATGTTGCTAGCTGATCAGTCTATATCCGACCATTTCAAAAAGTACTGTATCATCAAAGTAATGCAGAATAGTACTACTACAATGGAAAAACCATTGTAAATTGGCCACCTATATACCACGGTTTACTACATAGAATTACAATGTATTTTACGTAATGTTTACCATAGTGTTGTAATAATGCAGCACTGAAATTAGACTTCATTATTACATTCAGTGTACCGTACCTGAAATATATGTCTGTTTTGGCTTAGTGAAGAAAACATTTTAGCAGTTTATCAGCCACATGCATCAAAGCAGTGAAACCATTTACCAATATAAGTGTTTCCATGGCAAAAACTGAAGGAAACATTTTTATCAAAACACATTCACCAGAAATAAAACTGTTCATATTAAACTGTGCCTTTATTTGAAATGGCGGAGAAATGCTACCCCATAATTACTGATTTCTCCCTGTTGCTAAGGTGAAATTCTCAGATTCCATCACCAGATACATTACAAGTGAAATGATCGGAGTCCAGTGTTTACAATGCCGTAACATTTTTGTATGCGAACTATATTATGCGTGCTTCTTGGTAATACCGTGAATACTACAGGAAATACCATAGTACAGTGACAGTAACAGTGAGAAGAAATCTGAATATCGTGAGGTTCTTTGGCGGTTGAAGAGTTTGACCGCTATATTTTGAAATACATAAACAACCTGCTGATTCATTATTGAAAGTGGCTCTGGAAATGGCGAGAGGCGATCCTCGAATGTTTGGACATGGTGTGAGTTGATGACTATATGGCAAAATATGAAATGAGTTATCATTATCATTATTATTAGTTCATCGGCTGGTTCAATGGGCCAATTCTTGCCTGCCACGAGGCTGGGTTTCCATTCCCTTATTGTAAATTTCTTTGGATACATTCATCTGCCAAATAAATACTTCGAATATAATAAATTTGAATATAATACGTTATATTCGTATTGTTTATCCTTATTGCACTGGTCTGGCTCGCATTGTTCCAAACATCTGTCATATGGAAATAATGCATCCTTGATACGTATTATTTACCTTGAATAATATTGCAATGAACCAAAATCATCAAAAGAAGGCGGAGTTGTCCCAGAATATGAACTTGACTCCCGAACTACAAACTGCTATCACCTTAGTTCAGTGGTGACCAGCGAAGGCCAGATTGTTAATCGACAGTTCTTTTGCTGGCAATTGCGGCAAAATTGCACACGCAAAATAAATTGTACAATTTCTTCAACCATCTGTAATAAACATAAAAGGAACCAAGGAGTAATTCAGTATCACACCATTTGTTCATTCTTGGTCTTGTTTCAGTGCTTTGGCTATGTGGCATTTTCAGCAACACTGGTCTCTCCTACTGTGCCTGCAAATCTAATAATCATTTACTATGTCCTACCTTCATCTATATTTTTTGTTAATTTGAACAGAAAGATAAGTTATCTATTACTTATTTTTCAAAATATACACCTTTATAAATGTGTTTTACTATGCATTAGGAATGTCACAAAAAATATTAGGAATTTAAGTAAATTTCACTGAAAAATGAGGCATCGTTAAAGATGATTTATTCCAGGAAATGTTAAAATACAAAAAGTAAAAAGCTGTCATATGAACAAACTGCATTATCACATAAACAGTACGTCATCATATAAATAAATGAATAAATAAATAAATGAATAAATAAATAAATGAATGAATAAATAAATGAATGAATAAATAAATAAATAAATAAATAAATCATTCTTCCAGCGGCTTGTCCAGCACATCGCTGTGGATAACAATAAATAACCAAGATAAAATTCTTTTATATCATCCATGAATACGTCAGTTTATATCTTGATCGCTTTGCAATTGCTTTGATGTCCTCTGAGGTTTTCCTCACATTTTGATTGAAGACGCAAGAAGGTCTAGATGTTCCAGGTGACGTTCCACTGCTTTTCTTACGAGTTCCCAAGACTGTGCACTGTGCTTCTGAGAATAAAAGTAGGGACACAGTTTAAGGGCGAAATTCAAGTGCAACTGCATCTTGTAAGAGAGGAAAACATTTTCTTTATCCATAACCCAAACTACACACACTGCTGGGCCAAAAATGGGCCGAACCCAAAGCTGCAGAATATTAAGCGTTAGTGGCCTCAACCACTCAATTAGCAACTGTGCCACCGTGGACATTGTGTTGACCCAGTGCATTGTTAAAGCAAAAACTAAAGAAGAAGAGAACCACCAACAGCAAGATGGATGGACTCAGTCATCACAACAATGAATATGCCATTGGGAACCAAATGTCCAAGACAGAAATCAGGACAGTCTGCATGAGTGCCATGTAAATGGTCACTGGGACCCCCGACTCAACATAATATAATCTCACCATTTCCTTTAAAACAGTCTTGTGCAGCGTCCTGAAGTATGTCTTCAGTTTCCACTCATGCTTAGAGTTTGACGAAACCTGAAAACAAAAATAAATCTGTAAGCACAGTAACATTTCGGGGACGTGTACAAAGTTCGATTTACATTTTTTTAAATGTAGTCATTAACTATATAAGCAACTTACACATCTGTGCAGTTCGTGCGACTGCCGGTGAAGAACAACCTTGAAATGTTCCAGCTCTGTTTTGTTCCATGTGACCGTTTCCATATTGTCACTGAAAAGATCTCTTATTTTATCCATGGTGTGAGATAAGAAAGCAATTTTCCGATCCGTCTGTCAAGAAAATAAAGAAGCGCATGAGTTTCTAATAACGACGCAAATATGAAAACATATACAAATTCCTTTGGTTTATGAAGTTTTTTTTTTAAATATATAAACATACCTTTTCACTAAGTAGGGCCAACCGATAGGCTGTGCTGGGGAAGGGGACAGGCATTGTGTCTGTAGTATAATCTCCGCCCTGCAAAACAAGCAATCCAATAAACTGTACACATCTTTTCACATGGTGAATTACAGAGATATCTGCATTAAATCTTCATAAAATATACAAATGCATATACATATACACTCGGCGATAACTTACCATCCGCTTGAGCAGAGACAATGATTCGCTGTTGACATCTCTGAATCGGTGCCGAATCCACCCGCATCCCAAACAGACGCTTTGCAGACTACAAAATACAAACGTAAAGTAAATAGCTTTTCGTAGGTCCATGTTGTCGCTTTCAAACGATTATGTGGCTCCAGAGAGTTCGTCGCTGTTAATTGGCACTTCATGTTGTACTGCTGTCAGTCTTATACTGTTAGTTTGAAAAGCGAAAACGCAGCACGAAAATTCCAATGTACAAGATAAGGCGGCCAACAAGTGCAGCAAACTAAGTACAAAATGTAATGCTATGTTGCATTAAATACATGGAAATTTATGCGAAAGACACATTTAAGTATTGATGAGATATAATAAAGGGCATGGTGCAGTGGTTAGCACTGTTGCCTCACACCTCTGGGACCCGGGTTCGAATCTCCGCCTGGAGATTGTGGAGTTTGCATGTTCTCCCCATGTCGTCGTGGGGTTTCCTCCGGTTTCCCCCCACAGTCCAAAAACATGTTGAGGCTAATTGGACTTGCTGAATTGCCCGTAGGAATGCATGAATGGTGTGTGAATGTGCCCTGCGATGGGCTGGCCCCCCATCCTGGGTTGTTCCCAGCCTCGTGCCCATTGCTTCCGGGATAGGCTCCGGACCCCCCGCGACCCAATAGGATAAGCGGTTTGGAAAATGGATGGATGGATGGAGATATAATAAAGAGACTTGGGAACAACCTGCTCCTGGAAGCAGGGAGTCGGAGCTACGACATCACGTGGCCGAAGACGTCAGATTGGACACAGGTTTCGTTCTGTCGACTCTGTGCAACAGTTACAACAGTGAGAGTGGGCTGGATTTTTGCCGTTTCAGTTACATAAAACACCTTTTGATTCACTATGGAAAATGGCTCCGAATTATTAACTCGAGAGCACGAATTACAACGAGATATTTTTTTCCACCAGGACACCTCCGTACATTTTCTTTTCGATTTCGTTTTCGAATTACAACTTCCGGTGTCGTTGGTGATGCAACGTGTTTCCCCAGGTGGGAAACACTGTAGTCTTATCCACCTATTGCATGTATGCAGCAATATTTATTGCATAATTATCATCTTTTTGATTTCTTTTTCATTTTCGAATTGCAACTTCCGGTGTCGTTGGTGATGCAACGTGTTTTCCCAGCTGGAAAACACCGTAGTCTTATCCACCTATTCTGCAGCACTGAAATTTGACATCATAATAACATTCAGCGTACCTGTAACAGGATGAAAATAAGTTACCCCATAATAGGTGTACCTGTATGCATGTCTGTGTGTATATATATATATATATATATATATATATATATATATATATATATATATATATATATATATATATATACACTGAACAAAAATATAAACGCAACACTTTTGTTTTTGCTCCCATTTTTCATGAGATGGACTTAAAGATCTACAATTCATTCCAGATACACAATATTACCATTTCTCTCAAACATTTCTCACAAATCAGTCTAAATGTGTGATAGTGAGCACTTCTGCTTTGCTGAGATAATCCATCCCACCTCACAGGTGTGCCACATCAAGATGCTGATCTGACATCATGGGTAGTGCACAGGTGTACCTTATACTGCCCACAATAAAAGGCCACCCTGGAATGTGCAGTTTTGTCTCACAGCAAAATGCCACAGATGCCACAAGCATTGAGGGAGCGTGCAATTGGCATGCGGACAGCAGGAATGTCAACCAGATCTGTTGCTCGTGCATTGAATGTTCATTTCTCAACCATAAGCCGTCTCCAAAGGCGTTTCAGAGAATATGGCAGTACATCCAACCGGCCTCACAACCGCAGACCACGTGTAACCACACCAGCCCAGGACCTCCACATCCAGCAGGTTCACCTCCAAGATCGTCTGAGACCAGCCACTCAGACAGATAATGCACGGCCCCATGTTGCAAGGATCTGTACACAGTTCTTGGAAGCTGAAAATGTCCCAGTTCTTGCATAGCCAGCATACTCACCGGACATGTCACCCGTTGAGCATGTTTGGGATGTGCTTGACCGGCGTATACGACAGCGTGTACCAGTTCCCACTAATATCCAACAACTTCGCACAGCCATTGAAGAGGAGTGGACCAACATTCCACAGGCCACAATTGACAATCTGATAAACTCTATGCGAAGAAGATGTGTTGCATTGCATGAGGCAAATGGTGGTCACACCAGATACTGACCGGTTCTGAGTCCCCAGACCCCCAATAAAGCAAAAAACTGCACATTCCAGGGTGGCCTTTTATTGTGGGCAGTATAAGGTACACCTGTGCACTACCCATGATGTCAGATCAGCATCTTGATGTGGCACACCTGTGAGGTGGGATGGATTATCTCAGCAAAGCAGAAGTGCTCACTATCACACATTTAGACTGATTTGTGAGAAATGTTTGAGAGAAATGGTAATATTGTGTATCTGGAATGAATTGTAGATCTTTAAGTCCATCTCATGAAAAATGGGAGCAGAAACAAGAGTGTTGCGTTTATATTTTTGTTCAGTATATATATAGAGTTGTTTTTTTACCTCGCCTCAATCCCATCGTCCTCCGCAAACCTTGCTACTGGTCCGTATAAGTTGTACATTTTCATTGTTAACACTACATTGTGAATTGAGCCTTCTGGTACAATTGGTATTATATATAGTGTAAATATGAAGAGCATACTTATGATTTTGCATGGCCCTTCCCAGTTTTCCTTGCATCCTTCCCAGTTTTCCTTGCGTCCTTCCCAGTTTGCTCGTTCCCCTGTGTTACGTAACTCCCGTACCCGCACCTTCACCATCCAGAAAACCTGGGTTATTTATACAGTACAAGGCAATATTATAATACAAAAAAAAACGCATTTAATTATATTTTTAAATAGTTCTTTAATATAGCAGAATAAAAACGTTTCTCTGCCTGCAAACATGTTAAAGACCGTCAAATTCTCGTGACTTTTGCTCTCATTTCTCAGTTAAAATTTGAGCAAATATCGCTGATTCAGACTGTAGAATAGCAAGTCAACTGTCAAGAATCAGAATGCTTTGAGTGTAACGCGACGCTTATTAGACAGTGACTTATGGGGAAACACGATAAACTAAGATTGATCAGTTACAGGATTGTTGTGTGTAATGAAAACTTCGGTGCATTACATTTGTATCCAGTAGGTGGGAGTAAAGCATTGAACTGCAAAAAGAGGTACACCACGCAGCGTTTTAAGGTTCATCTGAAAGAGCAGCTCAAACAAAACCTTCCGGTGTCGTTGGTGATGCAACGTGTTTCCCCAGGTGGGAAACACTGTAGTCTTATCCACCTATTGCATGTACGCAGCAATATTTATTGCATAATTATCATCTAATCCAAACCTATACACAAGCCTAAAAGTTGGAACTTTGCGTATTTATGTCATATTTGGTGAAAAATCAATTTAACGTGCTTTGAATGTATTGCTGGGGCGGCATGGTGGTGCAGTGGTTAGCACTGTTGCCTCACGCCTCTGGGACCCGGGTTCGAGTCTCCGCCTGGGTTACACGTGTGTGGAGTTTGCATGTTCTCCGCATGTCGTCGTGGGGTTTCCACCGGGTCCCCCCACAGTCTAAAAACATGCTAAATTATCCGTAGGTATGGATGCATGTATACGTGAGTGAATGGTGTGTGAGTGTGCCCTGCGATTGGCTGGCCCCTATCCTGGGTTGTTCTCTGCCTCGTGCTTCTGGGATAGGCTCCGCACCCCCCGCAACCCAGTAGGATAAGCGGTTTGGAAAATGGATGGGTAGATGAATATATCGCTTGTGTGGTCGAATATGTTGCTAGCTGATCAGTCTATATCCGACCATTTCAAAAAGTACTGTATCATCAAAGTAATGCAGAATAGTACTACTACAATGGAAAAACCATTGTAAATTGGCCACCTATATACCACGGTTTACTACATAGAATTACAATGTATTTTACGTAATGTTTACCATAGTGTTGTAATAATGCAGCACTGAAATTAGACTTCATTATTACATTCAGTGTACCGTACCTGAAATATATGTCTGTTTTGGCTTAGTGAAGAAAACATTTTAGCAGTTTATCAGCCACATGCATCAAAGCAGTGAAACCATTTACCAATATAAGTGTTTCCATGGCAAAAACTGAAGGAAACATTTTTATCAAAACACATTCACCAGAAATAAAACTGTTCATATTAAACTGTGCCTTTATTTGAAATGGCGGAGAAATGCTACCCCATAATTACTGATTTCTCCCTGTTGCTAAGGTGAAATTCTCAGATTCCATCACCAGATACATTACAAGTGAAATGATCGGAGTCCAGTGTTTACAATGCCGTAACATTTTTGTATGCGAACTATATTATGCGTGCTTCTTGGTAATACCGTGAATACTACAGGAAATACCATAGTACAGTGACAGTAACAGTGAGAAGAAATCTGAATATCGTGAGGTTCTTTGGCGGTTGAAGAGTTTGACCGCTATATTTTGAAATACATAAACAACCTGCTGATTCATTATTGAAAGTGGCTCTGGAAATGGCGAGAGGCGATCCTCGAATGTTTGGACATGGTGTGAGTTGATGACTATATGGCAAAATATGAAATGAGTTATCATTATCATTATTATTAGTTCATCGGCTGGTTCAATGGGCCAATTCTTGCCTGCCACGAGGCTGGGTTTCCATTCCCTTATTGTAAATTTCTTTGGATACATTCATCTGCCAAATAAATACTTCGAATATAATAAATTTGAATATAATACGTTATATTCGTATTGTTTATCCTTATTGCACTGGTCTGGCTCGCATTGTTCCAAACATCTGTCATATGGAAATAATGCATCCTTGATACGTATTATTTACCTTGAATAATATTGCAATGAACCAAAATCATCAAAAGAAGGCGGAGTTGTCCCAGAATATGAACTTGACTCCCGAACTACAAACTGCTATCACCTTAGTTCAGTGGTGACCAGCGAAGGCCAGATTGTTAATCGACAGTTCTTTTGCTGGCAATTGCGGCAAAATTGCACACGCAAAATAAATTGTACAATTTCTTCAACCATCTGTAATAAACATAAAAGGAACCAAGGAGTAATTCAGTATCACACCATTTGTTCATTCTTGGTCTTGTTTCAGTGCTTTGGCTATGTGGCATTTTCAGCAACACTGGTCTCTCCTACTGTGCCTGCAAATCTAATAATCATTTACTATGTCCTACCTTCATCTATATTTTTTGTTAATTTGAACAGAAAGATAAGTTATCTATTACTTATTTTTCAAAATATACACCTTTATAAATGTGTTTTACTATGCATTAGGAATGTCACAAAAAATATTAGGAATTTAAGTAAATTTCACTGAAAAATGAGGCATCGTTAAAGATGATTTATTCCAGGAAATGTTAAAATACAAAAAGTAAAAAGCTGTCATATGAACAAACTGCATTATCACATAAACAGTACGTCATCATATAAATAAATGAATAAATAAATAAATAAATAAATAAATAAATAAATAAATAAATGAATAAATAAATAAATGAATGAATAAATAAATAAATAAATAAATAAATAAATAAATAATTCTTCCAGCGGCTTGTCCAGCACATCGCTGTGGATAACAATAAATAACCAAGATAAAATTCTTTTATATCATCCATGAATACGTCAGTTTATATCTTGATCGCTTTGCAATTGCTTTGATGTCCTCTGAGGTTTTCCTCACATTTTGATTGAAGACGCAAGAAGGTCTAGATGTTCCAGGTGACGTTCCACTGCTTTTCTTACGAGTTCCCAAGACTGTGCACTGTGCTTCTGAGAATAAAAGTAGGGACACAGTTTAAGGGCGAAATTCAAGTGCAACTGCATCTTGTAAGAGAGGAAAACATTTTCTTTATCCATAACCCAAACTACACACACTGCTGGGCCAAAAATGGGCCGAACCCAAAGCTGCAGAATATTAAGCGTTAGTGGCCTCAACCACTCAATTAGCAACTGTGCCACCGTGGACATTGTGTTGACCCAGTGCATTGTTAAAGCAAAAACTAAAGAAGAAGAGAACCACCAACAGCAAGATGGATGGACTCAGTCATCACAACAATGAATATGCCATTGGGAACCAAATGTCCAAGACAGAAATCAGGACAGTCTGCATGAGTGCCATGTAAATGGTCACTGGGACCCCCGACTCAACATAATATAATCTCACCATTTCCTTTAAAACAGTCTTGTGCAGCGTCCTGAAGTATGTCTTCAGTTTCCACTCATGCTTAGAGTTTGACGAAACCTGAAAACAAAAATAAATCTGTAAGCACAGTAACATTTCGGGGACGTGTACAAAGTTCGATTTACATTTTTTTAAATGTAGTCATTAACTATATAAGCAACTTACACATCTGTGCAGTTCGTGCGACTGCCGGTGAAGAACAACCTTGAAATGTTCCAGCTCTGTTTTGTTCCATGTGACCGTTTCCATATTGTCACTGAAAAGATCTCTTATTTTATCCATGGTGTGAGATAAGAAAGCAATTTTCCGATCCGTCTGTCAAGAAAATAAAGAAGCGCATGAGTTTCTAATAACGACGCAAATATGAAAACATATACAAATTCCTTTGGTTTATGAAGTTTTTTTTTTAAATATATAAACATACCTTTTCACTAAGTAGGGCCAACCGATAGGCTGTGCTGGGGAAGGGGACAGGCATTGTGTCTGTAGTATAATCTCCGCCCTGCAAAACAAGCAATCCAATAAACTGTACACATCTTTTCACATGGTGAATTACAGAGATATCTGCATTAAATCTTCATAAAATATGCAAATGCATATACATATACACTCGGCGATAACTTACCATCCGCTTGAGCAGAGACAATGATTCGCTGTTGACATCTCTGAATCGGTGCCGAATCCACCCGCATCCCAAACAGACGCTTTGCAGACTACAAAATACAAACGTAAAGTAAATAGCTTTTCGTAGGTCCATGTTGTCGCTTTCAAACGATTATGTGGCTCCAGAGAGTTCGTCGCTGTTAATTGGCACTTCATGTTGTACTGCTGTCAGTCTTATACTGTTAGTTTGAAAAGCGAAAACGCAGCACGAAAATTCCAATGTACAAGATAAGGCGGCCAACAAGTGCAGCAAACTAAGTACAAAATGTAATGCTATGTTGCATTAAATACATGGAAATTTATGCGAAAGACACATTTAAGTATTGATGAGATATAATAAAGGGCATGGTGCAGTGGTTAGCACTGTTGCCTCACACCTCTGGGACCCGGGTTCGAATCTCCGCCTGGAGATTGTGGAGTTTGCATGTTCTCCCCATGTCGTCGTGGGGTTTCCTCCGGTTTCCCCCCACAGTCCAAAAACATGCTGAGGCTAATTGGACTTGCTGAATTGCCCGTAGGAATGCATGAATGGTGTGTGAATGTGCCCTGCGATGGGCTGGCCCCCCATCCTGGGTTGTTCCCAGCCTCGTGCCCATTGCTTCCGGGATAGGCTCCGGACCCCCCGCGACCCAATAGGATAAGCGGTTTGGAAAATGGATGGATGGATGGAGATATAATAAAGAGACTTGGGAACAACCTGCTCCTGGAAGCAGGGAGTCGGAGCTACGACATCACGTGGCCGAAGACGTCAGATTGGACACAGGTTTCGTTCTGTCGACTCTGTGCAACAGTTACAACAGTGAGAGTGGGCTGGATTTTTGCCGTTTCAGTTACATAAAACACCTTTTGATTCACTATGGAAAATGGCTCCGAATTATTAACTCGAGAGCACGAATTACAACGAGATATTTTTTTCCACCAGGACACCTCCGTACATTTTCTTTTCGATTTCGTTTTCGAATTACAACTTCCGGTGTCGTTGGTGATGCAACGTGTTTCCCCAGGTGGGAAACACTGTAGTCTTATCCACCTATTGCATGTATGCAGCAATATTTATTGCATAATTATCATCTTTTTGATTTCTTTTTCATTTTCGAATTGCAACTTCCGGTGTCGTTGGTGATGCAACGTGTTTTCCCAGCTGGAAAACACCGTAGTCTTATCCACCTATTCTGCAGCACTGAAATTTGACATCATAATAACATTCAGCGTACCTGTAACAGGATGAAAATAAGTTACCCCATAATAGGTGTACCTGTATGCATGTCTGTGTGTATGTATATATATATATATATATATATATATATATATATATATATATATATATATATATATATATATATATATATATAGTTGTTTTTTTACCTCGCCTCAATCCCATCGTCCTCCGCAAACCTTGCTACTGGTCCGTATAAGTTGTACATTTTCATTGTTAACACTACATTGTGAATTGAGCCTTCTGGTACAATTGGTATTATATATAGTGTAAATATGAAGAGCATACTTATGATTTTGCATGGCCCTTCCCAGTTTTCCTTGCATCCTTCCCAGTTTTCCTTGCGTCCTTCCCAGTTTGCTCGTTCCCCTGTGTTACGTAACTCCCGTACCCGCACCTTCACCATCCAGAAAACCTGGGTTATTTATACAGTACAAGGCAATATTATAATACAAAAAACAACGCATTTAATTATATTTTTAAATAGTTCTTTAATATAGCAAAATAAAAACGTTTCTCTGCCTGCAAACATGTCAAATTCTCGTGACTTTTGCTCTCATTTCTCAGTTAAAATTTGAGCAAATATCGCTGATTCAGACTGTAGAATAGCAAGTCAACTGTCAAGAATCAGAATGCTTTGAGTGTAACGCGACGCTTATTAGACAGTGACTTATGGGGAAACACGATAAACTAAGATTGATCAGTTACAGGATTGTTGTGTGTAATGAAAACTTCGGTGCATTACATTTGTATCCAGTAGGTGGGAGTAAAGCATTGAACTGCAAAAAGAGGTACTCCACGCAGCGTTTTAAGGTTCATCTGAAAGAGCAGCTCAAACAAAACCAGGGAATGAAATATACTTTCCCCTTTTTCAAATCCTTCGTATTGTTCATTTAATGCATTATTTAGGTTTTAATCTATAGATTACTGATCCATTATACAAATGTGTCTATTCAGACAAATTACCTCTAGTAGTATGATCTATTGCAGTAGGATTCTAGAAGAATGGTGATACAATGACTGTTATAACCAATACACACCCATGAATACTTCATGTTTGCTACCTTAAAATTAGCTTTTGCACACACTTCATCTAATACAAACACATTATGTAATAGTGAGTATAATACACATTTTATGAAAGCAATCCCCGGTGATCTCATTTATGCTCCTCTGACCCTAGAGCGCTGCATGGTCAGACACCTAAGTCCACGTATATTGCTAATCTTCTCCATCGTCACACAGCCAGTCGGGTTCTCGGTGGCCTGTACTCCGAAGCGGGGCTGCTGGCTTATCGGGGTAACTGGTCGGATTTAAGGTAGTCTGGGCAAAATGTAGGCGAACGAATATGAAGCCCATTTAGACTGTGGCACCTTAAATCCGACGAGTTACCCCAGTAAGCCAGTACAGGCCACAGGTCTGGTCAACAAGACCTTCTAGTCGCCCCCCCCCCCCGGATCGTGCTTTCCAGTCAGCTGCACCGAGACTCTGAAACACTCTTCCACTAGCTTTCTGAGTCCGTTGACTCTTTTAAAATGCATCTTGGGACTTTAAGAAGGTCTTTGAATAGAGCTCAGTAAATGCTGCCTGAGCCAGGTTTTCTAATATATTTTACATGCTTTTTCTTACTCATCTTTTTTCATATTTCCTTTGTTATGCTCATTTTTAATTTTTACGTACAGCACTTTGTGACTTGTGTCTGTGAAAAGTGCTTTATAAATAAATTTTACTTACTTACCTAATATCATGTATATACACACCCATACTACACAGAACAATGGATTTATTCTGCATTGAAGGCAACAGATTACTTGCAGCAGCGAACTAGCATGGCTAGTCGGTCGGCCTGAAATCCTCTGCAGACCCTCACTTTGGCACAGATGTGGAGTTCCTTCCCGGGCAGGAAATGAGGTAGATCCACGCAGCGTCTGTGTCCTTTTTGCTGTATGAGAGAGAGAGGCTGAGAGGGCAGTTCTGCAACAATGGGTGTGCCCAAATTAAGAATCTCTGCCGCCCCATCCATCAATGAAGGTGCAGTTCTCATCTAATCCGATGAACATTAAGAAGTTTTCTTAAAAACAGCGATAACAGTACCTAAAATGTTTTGCTAATGCATAGGAAATCATATACAAGGAAATGTGTGTGGATATTTCTATGCAACATCCTCTTCATTCTGCTTTGAAGTGATCAGCAGAGGTCCATGCAGACTGCAACATGTTTTAAGACCCGAGAGAGCTGGTGAAAGAGTGCGCTCATCTAGTTTACAAGCATCCCCTCCTCACTTTTTACACCATTTCGCATTGGGACACCAGTCCCAATACTAAAAACACAAGTACAGAGGACAGCAAAAAAAACCCCAGATATTGGCCTTTCCTTCACCCCAGATGCCAAGGATATATCGCCTGCCTCCTCGCTGAACGAGACCAGTTGAGTGACTCATTGAGTCCCAAGTTCATTCTTGGAAGGCAGGTCAGCAAGACCTGTCTTGCCAAGACCGCAAGTGAGGTGTTTGTGTTCTTGGTATTGAGATTCACTCCGGGATGCCAGCCCATGGCAGGTCATTCACTCAGTTTTGCACTATGGGCCACATGTAGGACAGCAGCTCACCTATCTGCATGTGTTCTTATGGCACTCGTCTCAGGCATTCGCATTGGGTTGTACTGATTGTTCAATCACTACAAAGTTTTAGCACGGCAGGGTGTGAATTGATTGCTGGAGTTTATTAATAGGGTCTGGGTTATCACTCCTGGCAATTGACAATATTTTCTCCTTGAGCTAACAGTAAATGTCCCTTCACTGAGCCCTTGGAGAATTTATCGGCAGGCTAAATTAGATAATATGCATGTATGGTCAAAGAAATTTGGAATGTCCTTTGAATCTGTTTATGAGAGCATTTGTGTTTTGTGTTGTGGTGAAAATGATAGCTGGCCAAAAGGAACTGGAAAGCTTGCTAATGTGCTTTGGGTTTAGTGTTCGCTTTGTATCATTTGGATGTCCTACACAATTTCTGTAAATTTGCCTTGTACATAATGTAGCCTTCCAGTATTTTCACTACACACAAACTAAGCCAGGAAACATGCTAAAACTGAAAATATTAATTTAATCCCATAGAACCAGAACCATGCAATCTTCCCTAATTAAGAGCAAGTGACAGTTTAAGCGTAATGATAATGACTGATTCCAATGATAATAATAATAATAATAATAATAATAGATGGAAATCTTGTTGGAAACCAGTATTGCACCAGTATCTGGCCTCAGAGCTACCTCATCTCCTCTCACCTTTGGCTTCTCCCCTTTGCTGATTCTTCCAGTCCCTCTGTTCGTTGTTCTGTGTCTGGTGGAACAGGAAATGCGTGCAGATAGAGGCAGGCGTGTTGAAACTGGTGAACACACAATTCTCGCGTACACAGAGTCACACCCAGCGGCTCCGGGCTTCTCACAGCGGAGCAAGAATCCTGCAGAGGAAACAAGCACCATAGGAAGCAGGAGAGGGACGGCGGGCCTTAGAGAAAAGGAAGAAAAGCGAAATAGAATGACCAGCTACTGCATTATGAGACTGTGACGGTGGAAGGAATGGAATGTTGGGTGATCATACCGTTTCTGTCCAGGTAAACATGGTTTCTGTTTTTTTAAGCTGTTGCCTGAAAAAGGCCACTGAACTATGTATTGCGTTAGGTACTCTGGACTCTGTTCCTTATATATCATCGGACTATTTTCCCTGAGTTTGGTTTGAATTGTTTTTCTGGGCAATGTTCTTTGGCGGGAAAGTTGTCCTTCCCTTTCTACGTATGTTGCCGGCTGAGATCGTTTGTGCCTGTTAAATGGGGAGTCAGTTAGGGGTGAGAGGCAAAGCTAATTTGTTCTTAGTCAAAAGGTGCCCTCGCATAGTCCGGAAGTGGCCGAGTGCTCATTCCTGTCGGCACCGTCTTGTCCGAGCCGTGTGCAGCCTTTCATACACACCAGGTGTATTTACATTGCCGATCTGCAATCTTTTCTAAACCAGACAGTACATGTTTTGGGTAAAGCGGAGAATAGTTAAAAGATCAAAAATTCCTGAAACTGCCCTCGGGAGGTGGGGCTAGAGAGCGACACTGTCGACATTCCAGTCTGGGGAAAAGTTAGACATAGAACTGCTGAAAATATCTGTTATAGAGTCGTCACACTAATAAGAAATGAATTCTGTTCGGCATCGAGGTGACATCCTTGGACTTTTTCGTAAAGAGATTTTTTTTCGTATTATTAAATGAAGAAAATGAAAATTAAATCTCAAGTGCAATTGCTGAATTAATGCTTCTGTATCTGTATGTATTTACATATACACATATATGTGGTAAGATTCTGAAATTAAACACATACTAGGTAAATTGACACACAACATACCACTGTTTTGTGTAGAAATATTGGGCTGTCGTGTCCGTTCCCCGAGGGGGGGGGGGGCTTTCTGTACAAACGGATGCAGAATCGGAAAAGGATGCAAAGTCTTTGTTTTTATAAAGTCTATATTATGTTTTTTTTTTTTTAAATCACGTTACTTTTATAGTTTCGCTTGCTGCTAAATTAACCGAAATATCCCAAAGAAAAACAAGGAATAATTTATAACTAATGTCTGTTATGTTACATTCTTGTGGCATCTCCCTAAAACAGCACATTTGTTGAATTGACTTCTGGTCAATGTTAAGGACCATAAGATGACTGAGGCTGAAACAGAGGAATTAGATTTTGATTATTTAGGCTACATGTGACCAGCCCGTGCTTGAAATAAATCTGGTACGACCAAGACTGCAGTGTATGTGAATTTTCTGAATATTGTTATTTGGTCATATAGTAAAAATCTCCCTCCGGTCTTTCAAGTAATATCTCGTGCTGTAGTGTTTGTCCTTTTAAAATATACCTCTGCAGCACAGCCCTAGACAACTGTTAACACTATAATAAAGTTTTTAAAAAGTGAATCTGTTTCTATAACTGTCCACCTCAGACCAGCACATGATACAAACTCTGGTCATTCTATGTCAAATGTGAGCTCATGCCACAGTTCTGCAGGAAACGCAACCATCAAACTAAAAAGAAATGAAAACTCCAAGCCAAGTGAGAAATGGTGGACTTACGTCATGGGGAGCCCTGAACATATATTATCATCACTTATTTCCAAACGAAGAATGTTATTTTATTAATTCTTGCCATATTAAAATACGTTTATCAAAACTGCTAACTTAACCAGGTTGAATGAAGAAATGTCTAGTTCCACTCAGCTGTTTTCAGGATTCCGTACACAGCACAACAACGTCACCTTACATTAATGCTATGTTAAATAATGCTATGTTAAATAATGCTATGTTATGTTAATGCTATTAAAGTCACTCTGGCAAAATAACAACGTCCAAAAGCGCCACTTTTTAGCTTAATATGCTTTGCTTTTTCAAAGCATCTGAAAATGACTCAGTTCTCCATTGTCTAACCAATACATGCTTCGTACTGTAATTGTTGCGAGTTTAGTGGTATTCTGAGTTTAAGCTCTTTTCTGGAAATTTTGCTATATCAGGGATTCTCCCTAGCTGGCATGGATGGTAGACTCACAGGATTACGATGTCCGTCACCATGCAAGTGAGCATACAAGATGCGCACTTCAGCACACAACTTAATCTTTCTTATTTGTCAGATTATGGGATTGTTTACAGGAGAGGATGTTATGAGGGATTATGAGACCGCATGAAACGGAGGGGTGGGGGAAAGGATTAAGTCAAGGTTAGGGGGCAGGGCTGACATTCAGCGTCCACTTCTCAAATGTCAGGAGCTCGGGGACGAGCGGCAGGGTGTGTAGATTATGGAGAATCGCACAATTCAAACTTTAGTTTAAAATGCTATTGACTTACATGGTGTGAAAATAACCCTTTTAGATATTCTTAGGCAAGTAATGTTTACCTGTTTACCTGAACATGCCCACTGCTGCAAGAGTAGAAACGCTTACAGGTACAGGCTGGGATGTATTGGTGAGAGACAGCATGAAACATTCCTGTTGTTCCTGTTTCCACAGTCGCCTCCAGGCTATGGGTGTGGGCTGAGACACCTGTCAGGGTTGCGATGTTTAAAGAAAGGAATGCTCAAGGTACAGAGCTGACCTGTTTTGCTTTGAACATTGACCACATTTTCTTTTTCCCCCCCCGTCACATTTTTTTCAGCTCCGCCCCCTTAGCCGTAACTGGCTTCGTGTGAGGGTCTTTGGGTTGGCAGGTCGCCACGACAACCATGACCAACAAAGGGCTGGTGCTGGTCGAGTTTGAATATGAGTACATGGGTCGTGACGGCGGCCTGGTGTCCATCAAACCCAATGAGCGCTATGTCCTCCTAGCCAAGACTAATGACCACTGGTGGCACGTTTGCAAGGACGAACATGCCAAGCCCTTCTACATCCCTGCCAAGTACGTCAAGGAGCTGCCATCACATCTACCATCTCCGCTGGACTTCATAGAGTCTATGAACCCTGAGTCGACCCAACACAGGGGCGAAAAAAGGGCCACAGATACAGCTGAAGACAAACATCACGAGGTTGCCATCAGGCTGCAGTCACCGTCCCAGTCCAAGAAGACGGAGAACCGGATGTCCACCTTCGGCATCCCCCTGGACATGCACAACCAAGAATTCCGACGGGGTGGACTTCCGGATTCCTTTCTTGCCCTACACTCTCAGGAACCCGCGACAAAATCAACCTCTAGTAAAAATACCACCCAGAACACGAAGACACAGACTCCTAGTGTTTTTGACTGTCAGCTTCCCACTGAAGATTTGCCACATTTTCCACTTTTACTTCGTGAGCCAAGCTTCCGTCCAGCAGATCCAATAAAAAGACAGATAAAGGCAAAGCCAGTAGCCCCCCCAGAGGTGCATGAATCGGTGAAAAAACTCAGTGGATCCCAGGAGGATCTGAAGGAGCCCTCATCTCTTCATCCCAAGCAACCACTGGAAACTGACAATATCTATGAATCCATATTGGATGTCGGTCTACAGGACAAGGAAACGCCAGTGTCCGGAATAGCTCCGGTTCCGATTCCAGGAGCAGCAGCTCAGTCCCTTCCAACATCTGCTCACACTCCGTCACAGGTACAAAAATATCCTACCATTCAGGTCACTCCCCAAATACATCTGTAAAAATAATACCATAACTTAACTGACACGCAATGAACTATAAAAAATTTACAGGGGTGAAAGTTTTCCAGTTGTATACTTCTTAAAATGCCATTGTGTGCTTTTATACCAACTGCTTCCTGACGAAATCGATTCAAAACTGCTTGCGTTACTTAAAAGCAATCAGCATGCTAAAATCATACTGAGTGAAACGAAATATATATTTTAACGGTCAAAAAAACATTGAAAAATGTATAAAACTTTAATTAATTCAGAATAACTTATAGAAAATACCTAAGCATTTAAAAACAGTAATGCAATATATAAATGCAATATATCTATAAAAGAAAATCTAATGTCGTGATATGAAAAAGTTCATATCTTTAAGATGATACAGGTTTCTATAACAGAGAAAAATTCAAACTAAATGAAGATGTATATTTTGAGTTTTTTACATTTATTAGATGTGAGGAAAATTAATTCCCAAATCTCAAATGTTTAAATACATTTGCTCATATGGCGGCAGGGTTAGGTAGTTAGGCGGCAACTTATTTGGTCATTTTTATCGGTACTTATTTTTTGTTTAAGTCACTAAAACAAGTCTGGGGCTCTCAAATACTGTGAAGCGGTGTGTAACCTGTGTGGGATACACTGAATGTGTAAATAGAGATTATTATCAGGACGGCAACTTGTGTCAGCAATTATCATTGTGTCATTGTTGCCGTTGTTGCATTATTCCTCTGCGGCTGCAAAATGGTTTCCACTAAGTCTTCATATGTGGTTCAGCAGAATATGTCGCTTAATGTAATACGTGCTGTCACAGAGGTGTCTGTTTATAATACCGCTAGCGCTGACACAAAGTACGTAAACGAGGGGTCACCGAGTTTAAAAATGTGAATCAGTAGGATATACTTTGCTGGATGATTGCTTTTCAAGGTCTTATATTAAGACTAAATGTAGTGCCCAATAATAACGTATTCACAATTTATTAAAGGACAGTGATCCATGTTTTTTTTTTTCCCCAGCAGCTGCTTGGCGTATGAACTTTAATTAATAGCGACGGCGCAAGACTTTTCAGCTTGAAAGACAGGTTTAGTAAGAAAAGTAAAAGTCTGAGTTTAGAATATAAAGACAGCTGGCATTTTATCAAATGCAAGATAACATCCTACATAAAATAATCATGTCGATGTAAACCTCGGTTTTTTTTATTTGTATAAATATACCTTTTTATATAGCACTCTCTTGATAAATGCCCTTTGTTATACTGTATCCTATAATGGGATTATAGCCAGAACTACTGGAATTCTATCACCCTCTAGAAATACTGCAGTGAGTAATATATTTATGTCATGTCTTTCCTGATGATGAAGGGCCAAAATATATTTGGTAACGTGAAGAATCACTTTCGGTACAATCGGTAATGGTTTTATAGATCGGCGGTGTCCTCAGATTTGCATACTCGTCCGATGGCCAAAGTTTAATATCGACCTATTTCCGATATGTTCATTGGCTACAAGCCCAGATATTAAGTCAACTGGCACGGGGCTCAACAAGGAGGTTTTTTGGTGTTTTATTTTGCCTTTTGTGCAAATATGTTTCTGTCATGACTTTGCAACATAGATTTCCGAACAATAATCGGGAAATGAGGACATTAAAACGTCTGAGAAGAACAGGTTAGGTTATAAAAACGCTGGAACACTGTCTTGCTGTTTTATTGTTATACAGCACTCATAAAGTAATAATAGTTCCTAACATGAATAGGATATAGTATTTACAGCCCGGTATGAGTAACAATGAGTGCAGCTACTCTATAATGCGTTTCTCAGAATTCTGTACAAAAGCACAAGAACTGGTCTCACCTCTCTGCCTTATATACGCAAATTTTTTTAAACGTGAACTATCTTCTGTTTGGACTTCAGGCCTTGGTTGTTGCGCTACCATACATATGTATGAATACATTATATGAGTCTCCGCCTCCCCATAAAAAAATATTTAAATAACAACAATAACTCAGGTAAAAAGTAAGACAGTAAGGACCAAATTTGACTCTTGTTGGTCGGGTTTATAGATTAATTCTTGAAGTATTCTTTCTAAACATTGGAACCTCTTTTGCATTTACAGATCCTGTACTTAATTGTGTTTTAGTTTATATTCCTGTTTCCTGTAGGTTTCTTGTATGTTTTGGTGTCAGATTATTGAGTATTTTAGGGGGCTCTGTAATGATGATAAATGGCAGGGACTGTGTTGTCTTAGCCTGTGCTAGATGGCTTATTTTCTGCTACCTGAGAGAAAGCCTGTTTATAAATTTAACCATGTTGAACTCACTCATCACACAGTTCTAGAATTCAAATGTAGTATTTCACCAGACAACATTTTCTAAAAGCAGTGTGACAAGCCATGCCAGTTTCCTGGTGTAAATACTACCAGCAGAAATGTTCTGTAGCAATGAATGGGCTTGCAGTTGATAATAGATTTACGCAGTTCATGACTGGCGATGTGATATTATTGTGCCTGTTTTCAATTACAATTCAGCTTAGCTCAAATAAATAGACGTGAAATGTTCTTACACAATCCACTTATGCGTTAAGCCAATGTTTATGATGTACTGCTGTACAGAATCTGAGAACTGGGAAAGTTTGTGAAAGATTAAGTTATTTAGCCATTTGGTTAACTACTCCAGCAGTTAACCCGGAAATACAGAGTTAATTTTTCTCAAAAAGTAATATTGCATAAAAGTAAGTACTACAATGGAGACACCAGAATTAAGGAGGAATACAAGTCGATTGATAGTTGGTGTCTGTTCCACAGACAATTAAAAACTTAATATAATTGCATGATATACAGGATCATGCATAATAATACAGGCAAATGGTGAGCTACGACGTTTTTGGTTTAAGTGAAGGGCAATTATTTTGACAAGTTTGGTAGGAGTAAGGAGACTCGGGGACTTCCTCATGGAAAGTATGTAGTACATAAGTCCCCATGCACAACACACAAACTATAAGCTTTGCAACATCAGGTTTTGCTGATTTGACTGGGACCTGCTTGGCGGAAACTGAAAAATATCAGATGCTATCTCATATTTTAATAACAAACCTTGTGCGTGGAACTTTAACCATCGTGACTCTCAGATCAGGCTGGGATCTGACATCCTGGAGCAAGACGGCCTACATTCCAATCATTCCATAGATCTTAATGACATTACAGATCAATAAAAGAGTTTATGGTCAGTAGAAAGTTACATTGCAACCAGACGGTCAGGTTCGTGTGCCTGTTGTCATTCAGCTGAGCTCTATCGCAGCACATGACTAAACACAAGATTAAGTGACGTTTGGGGACGGGAAGCTTGCTGTTCATGTGCAGTTCTGCAGGCCTACTCCTGCCTTGTCGTGCTTTGCCGTGCTGGGGAAAAAATGGGTTGCTACTGTATAACCAACAGATTATTTTGAAGACCTGATTAGGTCTATATTATGTTTACATCAGCGATCTTTAATGGCAAACTAATGTGACAGGAGAAATATTGAGTGTGGATCTCCGTTGATGGCAATAACCCGTATTTTCTTTTACAGACAGAGAATGACGTCCCCAGTGCCTTTCTTTATCCCAGTGTAAACGAACCCAAAAATAATCTTCCACAAGCAACGGTGAATTCATCTAACAACAACCAGGAGACAGATCAGGCCACCGGGGTTGGTGCTTGCAGTTCTCCCAAAGTACAGGAACCTGTACAGGAAGCTCCTTCTGCAACTACCGGCACTGCAACTAACCCAAAGCTGGAGCCGGACGATACCACTGGGCGCCATTATTCCCAGAACCCGCCGACAGGGAGCGCAGTCTGGCCTGTGAAGGCAGCGGAGCCCCAGGATGATGTCCCAGTAAGTCCTTCCTTCATTCCCTGAATGTTGGATAATAGCTGGTATACAGACAGTCGCCGGGTTAAAAACAACTAATAGGTCTGATTACGAACGGACTGCCATAAAGAGTAATATATAAATATTTCGGTTTATAATGTTTGTGACGCTTGTGAAAACATCGCTCGTCAGATCGATTTACGGTACAGCACCGTATGTAGTTACTTTTATTATCACTGTATAATAATAATTATAATAATAATAATAATTATTATGATAATAATAATATGTAGTGCGTCACATAGTTTCCGCCTTAGTTACACATTTGACTTGAAGACAGACCTATGGAATGGACCTAATTCCTAACGTTGAAACCGCCTGAACTTTAGCATTAAGGAAAGCGAAATACGTGAGAATGCATGTATCCCGTGAGAATGTCCAGTGTATCCCACACTGGACTGCAAATCCCTGCACGGGTTTAACAGAAAAAGGGTTTTTGCCTCTTCTAAACGTAGCCTGAGACCCGATCTTTAGACTTTATTATAATGCGAGCGTCAATTTAAGTAAAAATGTGTATCTAGAAATTCGACAAAGCCACCCTGCCTGAATAAATCTAGCTACATCTGAGAACAGGTGATTATGGCAGGGTGAAGGACTTGCAGCTCTACTCACCTGATATTGTGAAAACTCAGTAACTTAATATGCTGCCATGTCTACTGCAAATCATAAAAAATATAAACAAAAAAAAATTATGCTGCTGTAGAGTGAATTAGGCAGAATGAGTCAGAATAATTAAAGGGCTACTTTTAAATAGTCTTAGATGCAGAAGAAAAAGTATTGTAGACAGTTCGACTAAAACAATTCATAATCATATATCCAAGTAAAAAAACAAAACACAAATAAAAAAATAAAAAACAGAATAATGACTATAAAGTGGAATAATTTGCGTTGATAGATTTGCAGTGAACTTTTAGTAACACAATCATGAAAATAACTGCTGCAAAAAGAGAGGTTCAGACTCCAAATTAACTGGGGGTGGGGGGGGGGGACGTAAGCGCGACATGTGATGATAGATTAACCAATAGGCTTTCACTCTGCATTCCCACGTCTAAAATTTCTGTCCATCTATTAGCAAAGTGGTACCATCCAACAAGAAGCCCTGGCCATATATACCATTCAAACACTGGGCAATAATAGTTATAACATAAATATGAAGAATAGTTTTAGTTTATACAGGTACCTACAGTATCGTGACTTCTCCATGTCTGCTTTGGTTCATGCTGCAGCCTCCGCTCCCTGAAGAAGACTATCCTAATGACTGCCAGGACGGCTGGGGGCCGCTGGTCTTTCCTGAGGACTTCCAACCCACCATCCCTCGGGCCACTGTGGATTTTAACACGCTGTCAGGCAGGCGACACGCATATGGGAAGACAGCGCTCACAGGCGAGGCTAAGCAGGAGCAGGTAGCGAGTCCTGCTGCACGGGGCACACGCCGTAGCCATGACTCCTGGGCGGCTTTGGTTTTACTACGCTTATCTGAAGTGTTATACAAGTGAGGAAGGCGTGGTATCGGAAAGGAGGGCCGCCAGTATTCAGTGCCCTAAAGTGGTCAGGTTAAGGGCCTTGTTCATGGGCTCAATGGTAATGTTATGCAGGGCTGTGCTCTTCGTCATTCTGTTGTCAGTAGGCATACTGCCATACTGAGCTGCCATGCTGTGACGCCATCTCAGTCAAACAATGAAACTGTCCTCCCATTGGTTGAACTTCAACCAATCACATCACTGGCCCTATTGGTTTTTCACTTAGCCGTCAATCGAGACTCTTGCTTAAGTCCAGCCTGGAAAACTTGATCACACAATGGCGGGAAGTCAAGCTGGGTGGGCCAATTGTTTCTAACCCGTTTTTATATTTTGGCTCTCAGGCTCTCAGCCTTGTTGTTCCTGTCCTTTTTTAAGGCTGGAATACTGAAAAAGATACTGGGGAATGAAGGAAATGAATAAATTACCAGCTCCGCCCACTGACTTCAGCCAAACATTTAGATCAGGCTTCCCCAGTTCCAGGTGCTGGAGGGCCAGCCTGCAACACAGCAGATTTCCCTGCTCAAACACGCCTTATTCCGCTCAGCAGCTGACTGCCAGGTTTGTGTGGTGTGTTTGAGCAGGGAAATCTGCTGTGCTGCAGGCCGGCCTACCAGGGTGGCAGTGGGAGAGCCCTGATTTGGTGCGTGTTGCATACATCCCAGAGGAATATATAGTACAATTAAAAGAAAGAAAATGCATGAGGGATGCTCTGAAATAATTCCCCCATGGGGGGGGAATAAATAAATAAACAAACAAGTGAAGAAACAAACAAATAAATAAGTAAATCATCCATGAAAATATACCGTCCACCAGACCATCTCACCTAATGTGTTCTGTGCAATTGTTACTCGCATAAAGCTAAATCTGCCAACTACACCAGGGTACCCATCTCTCTTTGGACTGGACCGAAATTCAGACTGTGCAGTCATCCCCCACCCCCTTGTTCCAATAAACCTTCTCATCTCTCCCACCCCTGCACCCCTTGAAATATTTCTACCACTTGCCTACCACATGTATGTGTGTGTGCGTAGATGTGTGCTGTAAGACGTTATCACATTAATGATATCATGCTTTTTTAAAGTTAAGTGCAAGCTTCATAAAACACAGCGATGGCTGTCGTCACCAGGCACGTGCGTGTTCCCAGCAAATTTTAGATTATGGTTAAGTTCTGGTTCCTTTTGGCTATTGTGGTTTAATTTGGCCTGTGGTTGGTCCGTTACACCCTCCTCAGCTGCCTGCACCATCCGGCCAGCCGAAAATGGGCTTTACCGTCGAAGGCGGAGTCTCTGTCATGAAGAACTGGAGGCACAGTCTGTCTAACTTCAGCGGAAATCTGGATGATATAGTGAGTGGCCTGTAGGGGGCAGCAGCAGGTTGAAAAAAAACGATGCTGAAAAATTCACATTACTACTTAAGGCTGGGGCGGGCGAACGTATCTGCAAAGGGCCCGGCGTGTTTGCAGGTCCTTGGGATAACTTTGGAATGAAGCTGTTCAAACCCCAGCTGTGAAGACTCTTCAGCCAATCAGTCCTCTAATTAGTAATCTAATTAGGGAATTGCAGCGAAAAGCCGCGCACACAGCGGCCCTTTCTGGATAAGACTGCCAACCCCTGACTTAAGGAGAGTTGTGTAATCTTTCTGATTATCCCAAGAAATAACCATGACCTGGATGACTGAGAATGTTTACAGACAATCTTTCAGATTTTCTGCATAAAAAAAATGCTAGTGTTGTGAATGAACTGCGAAAGCATTACTGTCTTTACAAAATGTCCATAACAGTTTAAGTATGAATGAAGTTAAATGGCCCTCAGTCTGCTCATGAACAATCCCGGATGTGATACAGCTGTAAGCAGCTTGGCTCATGCTGGCCAAACGACTGCTGGTGTCGTCGTGCCTAAAAGAAGCATGAAGTACCGCCTTTGTGTGGACTGAGAGCTGAAAGGCTGGAGATCACCGGGGGGGGGGTTAGCAGCAGGGGCGTCATTAGGCCTATTTTATGGGGGATTTAAGCCCCATAAAATGTTTTTTACCCCCTTCAAGTAAATGTGTATTTACTGGCTTAAGTTATGAATAGCTTTTTATATTATATATGTTTGATTTTTTAATTTAGTTTTTATACTTATATTCAATTCAATTTTCATTTGAAATCCAGATTAGTTTTAATTAGTTTTCATTGTACTTTTGTTTGTTTTTGTTAGTTTTTAATATATTTCTGTTTAGTGATATATGTTAGTTTCAGTTTCAGCTTTGGTTTGGAACTCCTCAGAAATGGCCGGCCCAGTGGTTCCAGTTTGGTTATGCGGTCGCCAAGCATCCTTTACCGTATTTTATTTACATACCGTATTTTATTTGCACAAAGCAAACAGGTGACCAGCGATGCAGGCCACAGGATAGGGAAACAGCTGCTCGTTTCCATTTCCCTTGTAAATAAATTACACACAGCAACATCTTGGCCCATCCTGCAGGACGCTACCAGACGACAATGACCGCGGACTCGGACGGGCCTCTGGGCCGCGGTCGGTCCTTCCTGCGATTCCTGGCTTGCTGACCTGTCACTTCCTCTCTTTTGTCAGAGCTTTTCATCAGCTCCCAAGAGAAGAACCTCAGACTGCTCAGGTGAAGAAACACATCACCATGTAAGAGAATCCCCAAGATTCTGTGTTTGATCCATTATTCTGCTTATATTCCTATTTTTTGGCTCTTAGAAAATTTTGACATGTAATTGCTGTCACTGCTATTAAAATACACTGTCATACACTGCGAACTCAAGCTGCTACACCCACACGTTGGTGAACTCAGGTCTAATTCACCATCTCTGATTACAATAGACACTGAACATACATTTAATGCAGTTTTAGCAATATTGCACCTCACCCAATGTTGCACATTACCATTTATTGCACATTGCCCAATATTGCACATCACCATTTATTGCACATCACCCAATATTGCACATTGCCATATTTTGAACAATATATAATTCTTCTTAAATCCTGTATGTCCTTTGCACATTGGATTGCTTTCTTTTTTACTGCACTAAGTTTATGTTTAGACTGCGATCTCTGAGCTTTGTTTGTCTGAGCTGAGCTTTTTTCTCTGTCTATATACTTGTATTTGGTGGAGATGAAAATAAACTTCACTTTGACTGACTTTGAAGATGGTCACCTAATGCATTTGTTACAGAAGCAATTAAACCATATCTAGTATCTTGGTGCCAGAATATATGTTTACATACAGTACTGTGCACAAGTTTTAGGTAGTTAAAGAAATATTATCAGTATATTTATTAACAAGAAAAGCTCAATTTAACATTAAAATATGATGTCACAATGAAGGCTAAAAAGAATTTCTTCTGCTCTCCAAAAAGTTACTGATATCTAGTTGGATGGCTAGATGATCACCGCTTCAGTTCCCAAACCTCTCTCTTCAACCATTGCACGTCCTCATCAAATTTCAACACCATCTGATTGGATCTTCAAAAACACAAAAGTGCCCTAATTCTCGACAGATCCACCTCTGCAAACCTGGAAATTGTACACTTTAACCATAAACTTGAATATGAAAAATAGCTTCTAATTTTGTTGCAAGACCTTATGAACTTTTCGATATATCACTGACTAAGAGTTCAAACTTATATTTTAAACAATATCCCCACCTGGGAATGTATATATTTTTAATTTGAGACTAGCATTGCTGTGTATCTGACAGATTAACATATTGGATAATATTTGCTATTTTCTTTAGAGCCATGTTTTGGAGAAGGCAGGGATTGTCAACAAGACCAAGATCTCTGAAAATGGAAAAAGACTGAGGTATTTCTGATTTTTTTTGCTCTCCTTGCTACTCTTAGAAGCAACAGAGCTGAAGTGAACTGGTTTGTCAATGAAACATTTAGAATAGAACGTGATCCTTGACTATGAACTAACTGCATGTGCTTCATCTGCAGAAAAAGCTGGTCCCAATCCTGGACAGTACTCCACGGGGGCATCCTAACATTTCACAAGGACCCCAAGTCTACCCCAGCGGGAGCAATTGTAAAACAACTGATCTTACCTATCACTTGGTTCCTAAAAAAAAGAACCTATAATTACATGCCGCTACTGATCGTTAAACATATAGACAAGTTAATGCACAGATTTGTCTAATCGCAAAGTTTATTTGTTGTCAACTTAAAGCAGAGGTAGGCAACCCTGATCCTGGAGTGCTGGTGTCGAGCAGGTTTTCCATCCTACCTGATGAGTTACTCTGCCTGAGGTCAGTTTTGGCTCATCAGAGACCAGGTAGGATGGAAAACCTGCTGGATACCGGCACTCCAGGATCAGGATTGCCTACCCCTGACTCCCTGACTTAAAGTAAGATTGTTTGTTTAATAATTTAAAGGATGTTTACCTTTCTTACCTCAAGGCTCTGCCATCAGCGCTGTAAATCCTAATGTTCTGCATTCGTAGAATAAAAGCACTCAGATCATCCCAGAGTACACAGTCGAGCTACGGGGAGCTACTATCACCTGGGCGACCAAAGACAAATCCAGCAAGAAGAACGTTTTGGAGGTATGAGACTGTGATTTTCCGACTGAAAAACTCACGAGAAACGTCTCTGGAGAAATCCAACTTCTCACCAGAGAACTGCAAGTCCTAGAAAACAGAAAGGATGACGTGCTTCGTTTTACACCGAGTTATAAGCCATGGAAACTCCTTAGCACTGAAACTTTACTGTATAAGAACAATAAAAACAACTCATGGGTTATTGTCTGAGCTTGTGCATTAATTGTATATGTCTGGTTCTGAGAAAGTTGAATTTACTACTGTTTCCCCAGCTAAAAACAAGGCAGGGTTCCGAGTACCTTATGCAGTATGACACACTCAGTATCATCACTGATTGGTACGGCACCATTCTGGATACCATTCATCAGTTGGTGAGTCTCTAACCAAGTACTTTTAAACTTAACGTAGAAATATTCTTCCACTGGGCTACAAATTGGATTCCTGAACTTGCTTAGCCTTGTCAAACGTATATTTTTGGATTGATATATAAGCCAGTAACAGACTTGTGTAGATTGTATTATGTTTTGCGATGTAAAATCCAGCTTTTGCTCTAGCATGGACTCTCATGCATTGATCTAATATGCGACTTCTTCTCTAGGATCGGAACGATCAGAGTGATGAAGAGGAAGATGAACACGATGAGAAGGTGCCAGGTCACGGAGACAAAGACGACAAGGACAAGAAGAAGAGCTGTATGTTGAACTGGCTTCAAACGATCATCAATCAGTTTAATTTCATATCGAATATATTTTTGCGAACAAGTTGCGAAGGACTTTTGCGTTATATTTTCCAGAAAACAAAACAGTCATCTTCTGCTTGCAGCGTGTCTAGTGCTTCATACGACATTCCAGATTAGAAAGTTAAAATATCTAATTGAAATTGTTTGCAGTTTTATGGACATACAGTTTTGACTTATCGGAATAGCAGTAGTAGTATAGGGTTTGAAGATTCCGATATTTCGGCAATCACAACTACATGCATCTGACACAACATGCTAACAAAAAAGTAACAAGAAAGGCAGGGTACTCCGATTCTGGCTGTCATATACTGTAAAACGTCTGCTCCTGCACAGTTCCTGCAATTGTGCGACACGTTATGTACCACTTTGTTCACAGATGGCAGGCACAGCACGCCTGGCTCCGGTACCGACTCAGAGCAGGGCAGGGTGCGGAACAAACTGCGCAGGTTCCTGCAAAGGAGACCAACGCTGCAGTCTGTCAAAGAGAAAGGCTACATCCAAGGTAGCGCCCCCTGCTGACAGGTCCTCCTCTCTGCACTAAACAGCTGTACGGTGTCATTAAATCACATTACATATATTTCATTAGTTATCAGATTTTTTACTATATTCAGTGAAACCATGGTTGACATTGTAGATTGTATGTTGATAATACTTTATCTTAGAAACTTTATTTATTTATTTTTTCACTTCATGATTTTATTTACTTCTAGCATAACTCAACTGTTGTCTCACACCTCTGGGACGCGGGTTCGAGTCTCCGCCTGGGTCACATGTGTGTGGAGTTTGCATGTTCTCCCCATGTCGTCGTGGGGTTTCCTCTGAGTACTCCTGTGTTACAATTTTACTGATTTATACTACGCAAGACATGAAGAAACACTGTTCTCAAATATGCAAGAGTATATATAAGTATATATATATAAGTATATTTTTAAAGCTTATGCTGGGGTTGTTGTGTTGTAGCTGTAGGTCTGTAGGTCAAGCAAAAGAAACTCAGCTAAAAATTGTGCATAAACGTCTTATTTCTGGTTCACCCGCAGAGAATGTGTTTGGCTGTTCTCTGGAAAACTTGTGTGGCCGGGAGAAATCCACTGTTCCGTCCTTCGTGAATAAGTGCATCAAGTCTGTGGAGAAAAGAGGTCAGTCAGTCTTTTTTTAATGCATTTATTTGTTCTTATATGTTTTAGCAAGCCCTGCTATAAAGACTCGAAAGAAAGGTGTCTGTCTTTTTCCTTTTTGAAATAGAAATTTAGAAAATGATCAAATGAAACTTTGTTTCAATATATTGAAACAATTGATAGAAGCTTTGTTTCAATCAATCTGATTCAACTAGCCTTTATTTAATGTGTGATATAATGCTAGCATTTTTGTATCCATAATGTTTTTCCATCACTGAGTTACATTTAGAGTTGTCTTGGGAACAGGTCTGGATACCGACGGCATCTATCGAGTCAATGGTAACTTGGCTGTTATTCAGAAATTACGCTACAAAGTGGATCATGGTGAGAAGCACTTCAGCCCTCGAATGTTCACTTTACAATTAACTGTAATTTACATGTAATCTGAAATGTAACATTTAAATTTAATCGCATTTAAATGTATGGGCGGGTCCCTTGAAAGTGACTCTGAAAAGACCTCCAACAATCATTTTTATGGGCCCACATAACCATTGGTCTGCTGGGAAAGTGCGAGTCCAGTCATGACACTTGCTTTATCTGTACAAATTCTCGATCCAGAAAGTAAACAAAAAAAAACTGACAGTTGACTATAGATTGGCCATTTTGAACAAACTGTCGCAGAAATGAACTATACAGTACAAATGCAGGATCATCAGAATGTAAATGATACATCGTAACACTGCTTTTTATACTTTTGTCCCTTTTGCTTGAGAACTGCCATCATGCAGCAGTGCTTATCTGCTAATGTTCCTTGTTGTGCCTGTCCATCCCTCAGAGGAAGACCTGGACCTGGATGACGGACAGTGGGAGGAGATCCACGTCATCACCGGCGCCCTGAAACTCTTTTTCCGGGAGCTTCCAGAACCTCTTTTTCCTTTCAGTCACTTCAACAAATTCATAGTAGCCATCAGTGAGGGTTTCTCTTTACGTTGCCTAGGCCTGCCCTGTGTGGCTCCCCGTCCACATCATATCTCCAGTTTACCAGTTTAGTGTGGACTTGCTAAGGTGGGTTTTGTGTCTGTTTCTTTCCCCGCTACAGACAATACTGACTATTCCCTGAAGATGAGCAGCATTTGTGAGCTGGTGAGGTCTGTGCCACAGCCGAACTATGACACCATGAAAGTCCTCTTCGGCCACTTACACAAGTGAGTGCTTTGGTTCACAGGCGTTTTCATGGCCTTCATAGGCTGTGAGGACATCTACACACTGCTGAATATGCAGTTACATGTTCAACTTTGGGGAATGTATCAGTCCCTCTGGTGAGGTTTGTCCACAAATTCTTCCATGTAATTTACCCAGAGAAAGAGTCTAATTTTATTTTAGATACTGAAGAAATTGAATATCTGACAATTTTGTACTTCCTAGATAGATGGATGGATTGATGGATATAAACCATACAGTCATATATAAATACTTTATGTATCCCCTTGGGGATGTTTGCAGCATAATCATAAAGAATACTGGCCATATTTGTATATATGTGTATATATGTATATTTGCAAATACAATATTCCAGGCGTCTTACAGTTATTTATCGCTGAGTTTTTCGGTTGTTCCATATCTTGTTTAACAGAGTGATCCAGTTTGGAGAAAAGAACCGCATGTCAGCCCAGAGCCTGGCCATTGTCTTTGGACCTACGTTGCTCAGACCTGAGGTGGAATCAGCCAACCTCACCATGTACATGATCTTCCAGACGCAGATAGTGGAGTTCATGCTCAAAGAGACTGATAAGATCTTCCAGGCATGATAACTGGCGCGTCTGATGAAGGCGTCCCAAGGACAGATGCAGAGTGGGGGGGTTGCCGCTGTCCCATGTGCCTCCCTGAAAGCCATATGGACATATAATTCGTCTGTCTATGCTATGAAGAATGGGATGGGTTGTGGACAATAGCTACCTACAAATGCAACGTGTTCTGATTTTCCCGAGTTCAGCACGTCCCTAGGTCAGTGAGGGAGGGGCTTGCATCTCACTTCATTAACCAATCACAGTCTTCACTGCATTAATTAAAACTAGCGTTTTCTGGTAAGCGGCAAGGTGCACAGCTTCATAAAGTACCCATGTCATTGTGCATGCCCTTTGTTAAGGGACATATAGATGCAGAAAAGCTTCCATGCAAAGGCTGTACAGAGCAATGTAAGGGTGCAATTTATTTCATGATGATGATGACGACAACAACCAGCAGTTAAGCACCTTTCGCAAAGGCCCACAAACATGTGGTTAGTCCACCAGCCTTGACCTGCTGAGCCACACACTGTCCCTGGCTTGCTTACTGGAAGCCTTGAATTAAAAAATATGAAGCCTAACATGGTGACATCATACAACGAAGCCTGTGATTGGTTAAAGAAGTGAAACAGAAGCCCCTCCCCTGTTGACCCAGGAGGTGCATTGAAACTAGGGAAGATCAGCACGCCCTGCGAATGCATTCCCTGTTTTCTTGATATTTTTGTCTTCCCTCAGAAATGTAATATCTCATAGAAGATTATTATTAATGAAAGCTTGCGTGCAATACTATTTAGTTTTCTCTTCTGTAAGGTCGTAATGAATTGCATACAGATTAACTCATAGGAAATTGGTATTGTGCCAAGTACTTACAGCCAAAATGGAATTTCGTTTATGTTATGTGGCCATTTGACTTTTATGAGTAGTGTGCTAACAAAAGGGGGTTTCAGTGCTTATTGTATTACTTGAAGGAATTGTACATGTTTTTCAGGTAAACCATGTGACCATTACTGCAATCATTGTATTTGTTTGACATAAAATTTTTATTGTAATTTTCTGAAAAATCTGGTTATCTTCATATTATTAAACAGGGAATATAATATTTTGATTGACTTTTGTACAGCCATTAAACTGGATTATTTTACTTACATGATTACTGTGGCTTCCAGTGAACGGAGACACACATTTCAAATTAGCCTTATTAACCCTACAACTTAAAATTAAAGCATGTATTAAGAGAGTTAGTCAGTGTTGTATATGGAAGACTGTAAGAACAAGAATGCCTTAGACTTCATATGCAAATTGGGAAAAATTGTAATCCAATGTAATGTCAGAACTGAGATGCAGTAAAGATTACTGAGCTTCCAGGAGAAATTTCAGTACTTATGCATTTTGGACTAATTTCCCATTGAACTGGTTAATTAACTGAACAATGACATCAGTCAGAAAAATTAAGCGTAAGGACAAATGTGAGAAACAGATAATGTGAGACCTCAGTCGTAGGAGTCCCTGCTGTCAGTGGTCTTTTTTGAAACTCAGGGAAAATTAGTAGCAAATCCAATGAAACCACATGCATATCTGTCTACACCAAAACTCCTACTATACATTGTCATACAGCAAGTTGTGAAAGTTGACAATGAGTAAGGGTGGTGACAGTTCAAATATTTGTTGCTATATTGTATTCTGAGTTTAAGAATAAACCTCAAATGTACAGTTATTTTTGCTGCCTAAATCTACGGTTAAATACTAACACAATAAACTAGCTCTGTCATCTACTGTCGAATCAGTTTCTTGGTGTCACAAGTACGTACAAGGACCACTGAAATTTTTTTTATTAATTTAAAAACACACTGTTCCATTAGCACACAACAACCAATACAATAAGTTTTCTTAAGTGAGCTTTTGCATCTGTTTCTGACTAAACTGTGCATAGCAGTGGTGGACTGTTTGAGGGACGGGGGCGAAAAACTACAAAGGGCACCTACTGCAGGACATGCACACTCTCCCAGCTAACAGAATGGCACACTGCGTGGGGTGAAATAGTCATCATCCCCGATTATGGTTATTCAATGCCTTGTCAACTATAGAGGTAACCTAGATATAACAATTTCTTGTACATAAGAACACCAACAGGATACATTGTTTCATTTGATTATCTGACAAATACAGGATGCTGCATCTCATAGTGGGCTATCAGAGATCCCATCTCCATCCCAAGGGCACTTGATCATGTATGCTCACTTGGAAGGGTAACCCAGAGGGCACTTCATGGAGTTTTTCCACTAGAAAGGCACCCATAGCGCACCACAAGTTTACCCAGTTAAAAGGGCACCTTACAGTATATGGCACTGCATTGCATTTTCTCCACTGGAGGGTCATCCATTAGGATAATTCCCCACAGTCTCCCGCATGGACGGACACCCAGTATAGCACTGCATCGCATTTAATCCACTAGAAGGGCACCCTTTGGGACACTTAATCATGTGCAGGTGCCACAGAGGACACTTCATAATGGCACCTGTTTCCACTGGAAGGGCCCTCATAAGGGCCGTGTAGACCACTGTAAGGCCACAGTCTAGGGCACTTCATCACATTCTCTTGCTCTATAGGGAACATCATCCCACATTAAGGGAGCATCAAAGACGGCACAAAATCAGGTGAAGGGCCACTAATAGCAACATTTTTGTTATTAACAAGAGCACATTAGCAACATTTTTTCAGCCGTGGGGGGAGCAAAGAGGCACCCTGAGTCCACCAGTGGTCTGCAGTCCACTGACAGTAAAAAAAAACACTTAGGTCAGGAGTCCCCTTTTTGGACTGGTGAACCCCAACCTTCTGGGGAACAAGGGGGATGTTGTGTGATCAAAGGAGGGAGCCACACAAGTCGAGATGATCTAGGCGAAAGTTGCTCACTAGAAAAGGCAGAAGGGAAGTACAACAAACATTTAACACTGGAATTACAAAGGACAGGAATCTGTGTGTGTGACGAGGCGATCTGAACGATGTGGTTTAGCTTTGAGGTCCCACGCTCACCGTTTTGAAGGTCACTCCTTCGCTTGGCCTTTCTTGTTTTTCGGCGCAGTCCCTGATGATGTACCACCTTATCATGCCAAACAGTGGTATACAGTAGACAGTAATTAGCATATGTTTCATACATACAGGTGCCAGTCAACGCCCTTGTGGCAGTCCTGGTAAACTTCACTATCAGTGTTGGGGTAATGTAATCCATTACAGACAGAAGCGGAAAGTTCAGGTCCAGAAAGTACAAATCCAGACCAAGCTTTGTTTCAACCACCCAGTTAAGTTCTCTGGGACTGTGACCCTTTACGCTCAGCTGCTTGGTTGAAATAAATCCCTGGTCTGGATTTGTACTTTCAGGACCTGAGCTTTCCACCTTTGTCTTTAATGGATTACAACTTTCCCAACACTGTTTACTATCCAGGTTCACTCTGTCGCAGACAGTGAAATGTTATGAGTTTGCTAAGTCTGGACCCACTCAGAAGGTAATGGGTTGAGCAGTTGGGCTGCACTGTGATCCAAGGCTGCAAATCTCTCTTATCTCATAATTCTTTTTATGCAGTGTGTTCTGTAAAGGATGGTGGTAACTGAAACAAAAGAGATGCCTACCAGTGGGTGGTATAACATCAAGTCTCAGGAAGCTGTTTTTGAGGGATGAGATGTAGGCTTTTAACAAGCGCCTTTGGTGGTTGGATAGCATCATAGCGGGGGAAACAATGCCTGCTGGGGGCACCTTTCCCATACTCTGATAGAGTTCCTCAATCTCTTGTTTCTGGGTAGCTTGCAGTTCCTGAACCTCTAACTGGTGTCTGAAAACAGGCATTAAGATTGATAGAAAAAAAAAGTGAAATAGGTTGGGTTTCAGAAAACTTGTACAATACTAACGTACACTGCAGTCCATTTTTTTGATTTAGTTACTTGGACATTCTATTCTGTTAAAAAAAAGTGGCTCAAAGCACGTCCCAAAGCAATCCAACAGCTCCATCTAGTGGGGCCAAAAAATACAGCAAATGGTTCATTTGGTCATAACCACAGAAGACATATATATATATATACACACACCAATAAAAAGGAGTGGATTTCTAAGTACTCGCCTGCTCCGAAGTTCCTCCAGCTCCTCCCAGATCTCTTCGTCCTCAGTCTCTGTCTCATCACTGCTCTGGTAGGAGCTGCCAGGATAGTTTGTCCAAAGCTGCTGCAAGGTGACATTGTGCTGGACGCTTTCATCATAGCCGCCCTCTGCATGGCCCTCTCCTCTTCCTTCATCGCACCGGCTCCTCTGCTCTGACTCTGCTACGTCACCTTCATTTATTTGCTCTCCTGCTTCCGTCATCCCTCTCACTGTGGCGGAATATTCCAAATTGCTCCTGGATATCTGACCAGAGAGCATCACCCCAGTATTCAGGCTCGCCTCTGAATCCTGTTGCTCTTCTTCGCAGTTCTTCGTCTGACTGGCCCGGGACGCGGCGCTTTCAGGAATCACCTGTGGAAACATCATAAAAGTTGGTGGACTTCTAGCGTGTTTATGTTAAATAGGTATATAGGTACGTATCCTCAGACTTAGCGTAAAAGCATTTTGCAAAAGCAGACAAACCATATGCTATTGTAGTACATAACAGCCAGACAAACGTAAAATGATTGGCTCTTTGATCCACTGATAGTCTGAGAGTGTGAGTTTTGCCAACACTGGGTTTTGCTTCAAAATCTAGCCCTCGATTCCAAATCCAGGCCTTGTTTTCAGTTCTCCCAGGTAGATAATTTAATCATTACTCATTCTAATTGACTGGAGGCTTCACACCTCCCAGGTAAAGAAAGGCTTGAAAATGAGCAGGACTCCGACCTTGAGGACCTTGGTTTAATAGCCCTACAATAATATGACGCCACAACATTGTTTGCTCACCGAACGATGCTCGTTGATTGGAGAAGAACCAGAAGAACAGATTTTGGATGGGCAGCTCGAGTCACTCTCCGGGTCTTCAGTCAGGGCTGATGATGGAAGAGAATCTTCTTGTGGAGTAAAGTGAGATGAAGAAGGGATGGTGGCACTTGAGAAGACAGGTTTTATTGAGGAAAAGGCAGCTAGGTCAAAGGAACGTGGGGAAGGAGGTATGGAGACGGTCTCCATCAGGTTTGCTGGAATGTCTGTGGAGCCGCCAGTCTGGGAGTCCTGGACAGCAGTACGGAGGTGGGATTGGGTATCTAAGGGCTGTTGCTGGAGGTCTGCAAGCTGGCTTGGGGGACTCCTGGGGTAGCGGTGGGACTCCCCAGTTATCATGCGTGTGCCTCTACCCGTCACGACGTAACACTGCTGGGGCCGGACGTGGCCGGCCAGCCGGGGCTGAAAAGTGGGGGGCGATAACGGCCCCGACAGATGTGGGCTTGGATGGGTACTGGAGGGGGTATCTAGCGGGGTGGCATGGTTAGGCGGCGACTGACACAGCTGGGTATGCCCTGACAAAGGAGAACACACCATAGAAATAACATCAGAATAACTCTGTACAGACAAAAAGGATTTTAAGTATTTATATATAAATATACTTTATTTATTATAATTTATTTATATATAAATGTAATTTATTGTAGGCCTTGGAACCTGAAATACATTAGGCGACCTTTTTGGGTATCTCTTACCAGGCAAGGATGGAGAGAAGCTGGCTCGAACTGGAACATGACTGTGCAAATAAGGCTAGAGAACATAACAGCAGTCAGACACACAGTGCAGGATCTACCTGTGGCATTGAGACAGTAACCAATCTCAGGATATGTTTGATGTTTTATCTGCTTTTATGATCCATGTACTAGTTGGTATATAATTTCACCCACAATTATTCAAATCCGGATACTTCACAAGATTACAATACATTTATTGTTGTCCGGATATGCATAAATGTTACACTACATTTTGCAGGGCATTGTGGGATTTTTTCTACGTAATAGGATATGTTTTCTTTTCATGTTTGGATATCGCAACAAAACGGCTGAAACGATAAATATTGCAGTGTCCACCATTAAAAGGCCTTTCTAGGCATGCTAGTTAAATTCGGAATTCCCGCTTAAATGAGCGAGACTTGTCGAAATAATCCTGCTTCCTGGAATACCCCCCTGGAAAAGAGGAAAGACTTAAGGTTACCTGAAGGGCAGACAGAGCTCGGGACTCTTTCACAGGCAGCTTACGGGAGATGCCTGCTGGGTGATCCAGGCCGGAGGGCTTTCCTCTCATGAGGGCCTCGGCCTTCCTGATGATGTCACACAGGTTGAGGATGAACCCATCCCATTCTGCTGGGAGTATGAACTTATTGTTGACCTGTGAACCATGAAGGGGGAACATACAGCAACAAAGGGCTTGAAAAATTAGATACTGGGTGGTGAAAATAGTTAATCTGACAGTACATGCGCACTGTTGGTGATATTTGACATTATTTTTACTTAATTATATAAAAATCGGCAATTTTTTTTTTCTTAGGAGCTGTACAAAATCAACTTTTTTAACCTTCAACACTCAATGTCTGAAAGAAGACAAATTTATACTCAAACTGTGTACATTATTTGATACAATTTTATAATTATTTTAGTATATAACCATGGTAATATAGCAACATGTTGTTTTCAGGTTTCCGAATCCAGTCCCATGTGGCGGCTCACCATGACAGCGGCGATGTCCTCGGGACTGTCCCCGTCAAGGTCAAATTTAAAGGTCACCATTGTTCTGTTGTGAGTCTGTAACTGGCATTCTGCCACGCGGTCCTCTTTGTCCGACAGCTGTGGACCAAGAGAGACTCAGCCCTCCAGTGACAGTCACCTTTCATGCTCAGAATTTAGGTGGGAAATTAAGTGTTCATTTTCAATAGCAAAATGTTTAAAAATCAAACTGTTGTTAAAAACAAACAAAAAAAAAATCACATAACCCTGAACAGTATAAGCAGTTGAAAGATGGATGATTAGAAAGGAATTTATTAATTAGCTGTAACAGGCAGTATTATGGACGGATACCCACCCTGGTGATGCGTAGCTGAGGCAGGTTCCTTCTTCGGAAGGTCTTGACTTCCTTTAGGACTCCTTCATGCCCGTCACTGAGCATCGGGTTTCATTTCAGAATCAGAATCAGATATGTTATTATTTTAAAGACATCGAAACATACCACCTTTGTTAAGGACTGGAAATGTACCAGGTGGCTGTAAGTCATTTAATAATTCAAGTTACAGGCAGGTTTCGCTGCAGTTTAGTAGGGTATACACTCTATACTTATGCTAGGCCCGTGTGTGTGTGTGTGTGGGGGGGTTATGTGATCACTGAAAAATAAAAAATATATATATATAAATGATGATGACTGATACCTGTCAACGGGAGAGGAAAGACCACTGCTTGATCCAGACTGACTGTACTCAGTATTACGGGACTCTGCGACACTCTAGGGATTTACAAAATACGGTATGGAGAGATCGCAGCAATACAGCTCAATATAAAACAGAAACGTCCGACTAAGGAAACAAAACTGAAATAACAAAGACACCCACCAGGGGGTAGCAAAGGGCTGGGATTTGTAGCGTTTGCTTGGGTGGAGCGGGACTTGGTGGAGACTGTTGAGTGAGAATTCCTTCAGAAGAGCTCAGATAGCCGTCTGTCTCACATTCAGCTGCCATGAAAACAGACACAGTGACCACATCACTGATGGAAAAATAAAGAGCTGCTTTAACATTGTAAGTAATAATAATAATTAGTGTCGCTGCATTGCTTTATTTTGCACGACTAAGATGCTCTATGAACATGTCGGAATTTACCGCAGTTACCCATTGCCGCAGGTGCTTTCATCCATACATACAATCTCATTTCGTTTAATTCCTGCGAAAGGCGTTATGATTGGCTAAGGATTCTTTCGTTTTTTGAGCTAGACTGATACAACCACATCAAAGGAGTTTGCTATTTCCAGTACGTTAGCGGGTAATATAGGAAGACGGTTACACTCGGTATGCCACAAGTTAAACCACAACACGTTTAAAACAGAAACTGACGGGCAAATGCTAATTTGGTTACTTCTTTTCTCTTTCCAGTTTGTCTGACCTAATTTAATCATTTAATGATGCCAAAATTAAAAAAAAATTTATGGGATTTTTCTTTTTTTTTTTCATTTTCAGGCTGAATGAAATTTAATTTTCCATTTTTCTCTTACAGTCTAAAATAATAAAAGCACCTGTTTAACAGAATAGTTTATGCCCAAAAGTATGTGACATAGGAATTTGCCATATTATATATGTTTATATCTGTGTGTGTATATATATATATATATATATATATATATATATATATATATATATATATATATATATATATATATATATATATATATGTGTGTGTGTGTGTGTGTGTCTGCCGCCATATATGTTCGGTTCGGTGCTCATTACATCCCTGCTACAGTCCTGTTCAGGACTATAGTTAAGAGCATGTTCTGTCCCCGTAAACGAGCCTCCTCGCCCTTCGCCTCTCTCGCGACGCCTCGGTCCGTCTGGCGCCGTGATATAGTACCGTGTTGCCCGGCACCAGCGGTATTTCAGACTTTTGCTCGGCCTCACCCAGTGAACTCCGCTAAAAAGAGGCCTTGACTAACTTTGCCGGCGATAACTACCCCATCGCACAAAACACTAGGGAGCCTCCAGTCATGTTACTGTGTCTTCTGTTAATCACATTTCATTCTAGGGGAAAAAGTTAGGGCTCTGCTGCGATGTCTGTTTACACTCTGCTCCGCTGTGTAGCTGAAAATACCCAGTTATGCTCTTACAGGTGAGGGGGGAGCAGCTGAGGTACCGACTGGGTTCATGTGGACATGAATCAGGCTCCTTGGGTAACGAGCAGAGGAGCGGACACATGTGGGAGTCTGCAGACCTGTCAGAGAGGGGAGGGGTGGGACCAGACGTGGTGAGGATGGGCCAGACCAGAGACTGAGCGGGGCTCTCAGAAGCCGGACTGGGACACTTAGCGGCTGATATGTCTTGCTCCTGCTCTTCTTCCCTCTCCAGCATTGTCTTCCTCGGCCCACGCAGTTTGTTCCTCTGTCGCTTGATGGCCATCACCCGGTCACGGATGGATCTGGCCACGCGTTTGTAGTCGACCTCGGACACGAATCCTGAGACCACCTGTGCAGACGTGGCCCAGATGTTAGTAAGATCTCTGATCCAGGAGAAACAGGAGATGGTACTGCACCCTTAAATTCATTTACTGAGAAATAGATTCCTCTAATGAATTCTGGAGAAGATTCAATATCTACTTACACTTCTAATGTACTACATGTTCTATTTGTACCTGTGAGGGTACAATTATTTGTCAGTGGGGCTTGTACCCTCAATGGTCTGCCAAGAGTAGCCTAGCTATAAGTAGATGTACCTGTTAGTCTAAAGGTCTAAGGTGGACTTTGAGGAACATTTCTGTACCACTGAGGGTGTCATATAGTTTGTATCTTGGGGAACAAAACCAGGGCTGAACCCCTTTTTATGACAGTGTACCTCCAATACTTCAGTGTAGCTAAATAAACAAATAAATGTAATAAATGTTCCTGTCAAAATGTCCAGTTTCCAGTCTTTAAAATGTCAGTTCAACGTAACTAATTCCTACACCTCCTCCTATTGTCCGTTCTGCGCCGTCAGATGGCGCCACGCTCCTCCACCGAGGACCTTCTCACATGAGTGACTTCAGGGGAGACCTCACCATCTCTTGCGCTACTTGCTCAGGCACGTCCTTGTAGAGATCGAAGAGGAACTCGATGGCGTTGCTCTCGCGGTTCTTCCCATGCAGCTTCCGGGGGTCGTCCATGCGGAGCCACAGCTTAAGGCTGCACTTCAGCGTGTCGTCCTCCTCCGCCAGCTCCACATGCACGCCGGCGTGCTCCTGGAAGAACCGGTGCTCCAGAAGGTCCTGGATGGTGTACCTGGGTGGGGTGACATGACAAGGGTCATGAATGTGAGTAACAGGGCACACAGAGCAGGAACTGTGAGATACGTACAGTCATACATGAAAGGGTGAAACAAGACGTCATGCCCCCCCCCCATACAGAGTAATACTCATACTCATTAAAATTAGCCAAAACTACACTTCCTGATTATTTTTTCTTGTGTTGTGCTTTTCAAGTTTCCCTGACTTCTTCGGATATGAAGATAATCGTTGTCTGCTGTTGTATTGTCTTTATTAATTTTATATCTGATTTTTCTCATGTATTCAAACTTCATACTTGTACCTTAGATTCACTACATGGACAAAAGTATTGGGGCACATCCATAGGCAGAAATTATGAGGAAGGTGTGTGGGGGGGGTGTTGTAAAACCAACCTATACAACCCACTGGACCCCTTTAAATGGGTGGAGACTGCAACCCCTCCAATGCTCAACCCAAAGTTAAATGGTTTCAGGTATTTCATTCAGACCCATTGCCACAGGCGTATAAAATCAAGCACCCAGCCATGCGGCCAGGATTGCAGTCAGTTGTGAAAGAATGGGCTGAGAGTGGTACTGTAACAGGATGCCGCCTTTGCAGTAAGTCAGTTTGTGAAATTTCTTCCCAGGTAGATATTTCGTGGTCAACTGTAAGTGGTATTATTGCAAAGTGGAAGCACTTGGGAATAACAGAATCACAAAAGCATGGGGCTCAGAATCAACAAATGGACACTTTATAAAAGTGAACACTGTATAACACTGAGATGGCAATGCATGCAAAAATCACCTCTCAGTTTTGTTCATCCGTATGCATCCTTCAATGATCTCCTGAAGCTCAGGGACTTTAACTTTGAAAAAGCTGTCCGGCTTGATTCCCTAAGCACATCATTAACAAGAAAACACTGCATGGACAGCTGGACTGATACATGCTTTGATCCTAATAACATAAAACACATAAAACAGAAAATGCAGATGCATCTCTTTCTTGCTAACTTTCGGTTTGAAATTAATCTTCAGCTGTATAACAGAACGAACAGACCAACTTTTCCTCGGAAGTTCACACTCACGTTGGTGACCTTGCGGTAGATCTGGGCTGCATTCCGGCACTCAGAGTAGGGGTATTCTGACGTGGTCATCTCCAGGATGCACATGCCGAAGGCATAGATGTCCACTGCCTCGTCATACTTTTCCTCATACATTTCTGGGGCCATGAACTCAGGAGTTCCTTAATTGGGGGGGGGCGGCATAATTTCATAGCACAGCTAGAGCTACTGAGAAGAGATGCCCTGACGCAAATCTCTCCAAAGCATTTGGAATTCAAACATCAGTGGTCACTCAATTCAGTTGAAACCACCAAACTAATGTTGTATTACAATGTAGATCTTTCTGTACCAACTAAGTGTCCGCTAAGTATGATTTCACAGAGGTCTTTTGTAGTGATGGCCAAATCAAGTTTCATGAACCATTTGCTGTATTTTCTGACCCCACTAGATGGTGCTCTCTGTTCAAAAAAGGGCTCAAAGCAAACCAACAGTGCCATCTAGTGGGGTCAAAAAATACAGCAAATGGTTCATGAAGCTTCACTTGGCCGTCACTAGTATTTGTACCTTACTGTGCAAGGAGTTATGGAAGATGGATGGTTTTAAAGAGAGCCTTAAATGCAAATATTCACTCATTTTCTGAGTGCAGTATTTGCTGATTTGTGGCAGGGGGCATAGCGCGATCTTACCGATGACGCTCTTAGCAAAAGACGTGCTCTTGAGGGTGGCCAGTCCAAGGTCCCCGATCTTCACAGAGCCGGTGGGGCCGGTGATGAAGATGTTGTCGCACTTGAGGTCGCGGTGGATGATCGGGGGGCTGCGACTGTGCAGGAAGTGCAGGCCCCTCAGAATCTGGCAGCTCCAGCGCTGCAGGAGCTTCAACTTCATCTCCTTAAAGCGCTTCAGGTACCTTCAGGGTTCACCAGTTTATGCCAGTTAAAGGCCATATTTGGAATTCACCTAAAGAAACTCGGGCAGAACTACAGTGCTACACATTGGTAGTCTGTCGCTAACAGACAGAATCATGTCAAAGAGGACACTCTGATTGGACTTTGATTGCACTTAAGCATGGAGTCCTTGCTGTTTGACGATTCGTCAGTTTCCTATAATCAAGCATGTGTCACTAATATTAACATGTAGCAGCTGAAGAAGTCTTTGGGTCAAGGGAACAAACCAGTTAAAGCACAACAAGAACTGAACTATTCAACCAAGCACAGGGGCCTTTCAGTTTAAAAAAAAAAAAACGTCAGTGAAGCAACTCAAAGGCTCCGCCTTTTTGTGGATTATCGGGTCACCCTATGAGCAGGCGGATCGGAAATACAGTTAATAATAATAATAATAATAATAATAATAATACATTTTATTTAAAAGCGCCTTTCAAGACACTCAAGGGCACTGTACACAACAAATGATAAAACAAACATAAAAGCAGATAATTAACATAATCCTTAAAAAACAATCCAAAATAAGAAGACAGATTCAAAAAATGGTTATATGGAATAAGCAGTTTTAAACAAGTGAGTTTTGAGTCTAGATTTAAACAGAGGAAGAGAAGTAATGTTTGTAATGTCGGGAGGAAGCGAATTCCAGAGCCGGGGAGCAGAGCAGCAGAAAGCCCTGCTCCCCATAGTGGCAAGACGGTGGGAAGGGACAGAGAGAAGAAGAGAGGAAGAGGATCTGAGGCAGCGAGATGGAATGGCGACCTGAACCAAATCAGACAAATATGGAGGGGAGAGGTGGTGTATGGCCTTAAATGTATACAGAAGGATTTTGAAATTGATGCGATATTTAACTGGTAGCCAGTGAAGCTGCTGCAGAACAGGAGTGATGCGGTGGATAGAAGGGGTCCTGGTGATAATGCGAGCAGCAGAGTTCTGGACAAGTTGGAGCTTATTGATGGATTTTTGAGTAAGACCAAATAAGAGTGAATTACAGTAATCGATACGGGAAGTGACAAGACTATGGACAAGAATGGCGGTGGCGTGTGGGGTGAGAGAAGAACGGAGACGATTAATGTTGCGCAGATGAAAATATGCAGACCGAGTGATATTATTGATATGTGAATTAAAAGATAAAGTGCTATCTAGTATGACACCAAGGCTTTTCACATATGGGGACGGGGAAACCAAAGAGTCATCTATGGCAATGGGAAAACAATTAGTTTAGGATATTGTTGATTTGGAGCCTACTAGAAGAAACTCTGTTTTAGTACTATTAAGTTTAAGAAAGTTTGAAGAAAACCATGATTTAAGTTCAGCTAAACAGAGGCTAAGGGAAGGTGGAAGAAGAGTGGAATCAGGTTTAGTAGACAAATAAAGCTGGAGCAGTTCAGCAGCTCCAAAGGTTCTGCGGTTTAGTGTAACTCGGAAATGGACGAATTTCCCTGAAGGCCCCTAGACTGACATTGCTAGCACCCTAGGATAGCCGTTACATTAATCTGCCCCAGGTGTAACCGAGCAGTGAGACGGTGTCACGTGACGAGCAGAAGGACGGACGTTTTTAGGGTTCCTGAGGTCATGAGTTCGGTGACCAGGATGATGCACTTATGGCCGTTGACCGTGGACTTCCAGGAGTCGTGGAATCGTACGATATTGGGGTGCTGCAGACCCTTCAGCATCACAGCCTCCTCGCTGAAGCGCTGCCTCTCAGTTTTCGTCAGCTTCTGTGTCTGCCGTGAGAAAGGGGGGGGGGGGGTGGCCAGAAAGCCGTTGATACACACATCATGCTTGGGGGCTAAACTGTGTGTGGCGCAGTGAGCTAAACCTCTGGACCTGTGACCACAAGGTCGCTAGGTCGAGCCAGGCCTCGGCACGCCTGAGGGTCCCTGAGCAAGGCCCTTAACCCCCAGCTCCCTGGGAACTGCTATGGGTGGCTCGTGCTCATGGAGAGCACGATAAGGGATATGAAAAGAAGATTTTCCCCCAGGGATCAATAGAGTATCAATCAAACAGGGACAATTCTAGCATTTGATCTTCATTCTCCCCTGTCTACATTTTCCAAGAGGAAGGTTAGGAAATGTTTATGAAAATACAGGACAAATTGAAGTGTAATTATATTACAGTGGAACAGCGGACACTCATGTCTGTGTTTTTACACCTCTCTGGGTACGCTGGCTTCCCCACTACTGTCCAAAAACAGGCTGACTGGTGTTATCAAACTGCCCGTAGGTGTGTGTGAGTGAATGGTGTGTGAGTGTGCCCTGTGATGGGTTGGTGCCCCATCCTGGTTTGTTCCCTGCCTTGCACCCATAGCCTCCAGAATAGGCTCCAGACCCCCCCCCCCCACAACCCTGAATAGGACAAGCAGTTACAGAAAATGGATGGATGTATAATTCAGTTGAGGGTTCGCGTTCACAGCATGGACTGGGGGGGGGGGGGGGGGAACAGAGCACTGCGTTGTCAACGATGTTTCATTTCCGCAATGTTTCATCACCATCCCAGCCCTAATGGAGCAGTGGCTGATTAAGCCCAACCGCTCATAAACAGGGACAGCTGGGCAGATTCTAGAGAAGCAGACTGAGGAAGTGAGAGGCCTGCCTGGTAACACCATCGATAGCGGATTCACGCTTGCCAGCCTGTTGGTTTACCATTTTCACGTAGATGGTATCCCCCCGTCTTGTTGTACGTTGATTATAATACTCTGCCTTTATTTAGAACGGTACTCGTCTTTGACTTGTTCTTTCCATACGCTCAGTCTCACTTTCGAAACTAGTTACAAGTTACATAGTCATAACAGATGAATATTGTGTCACGCCATGTCACACAAAGGTTACATTCACCAAATACATCAGTCTCAGTAGAGTCCCTAAACCTGGAAAAGAAAACCCAATAACTTATCAAATGCTTTATGTTCTCCCCGTTTCAGAAATACATCACATATATGTAGCATGTTCTTTTATCCAGTGTAATAAAAGTGCAGTTGACAGAGCATCCGCACCAGCTGAGACACACTGGACTCCTTCGCTATGTATATACAGTGCCAGTCAAAAGTTTGGACGCGCCAAGCTGCTTACAAAGGAGAGTCATAGACTGTCGTATCATGTGACCTGGCCACCTGACCGCAAACACAGAAGAAATTTATGTTGAAGGAGTTTGACCAGAGAGTGAAGGAAAAGCAGCCAATGAGACCTCAGCATAGATGTGGGACCTCCTTCAGGACGGCTGAAAAAGCATCTCAGGAGGCCACCTCATGGAACTGATATAGAGACGACAGTACGGTCAGCGAGTCCTTGGAGCGATTGGGGTTAAGGGCCTTGTTCAAGGGCCCAATGGTGGGATCACTCTGCCGACTCAGGGATTTGAACCGGCAACCTTCTGAGTCCCAACCCACAGAGCTGCCCCCCCAACAAATGAATTTTTTTTTTTTATTCCATATAAGTTGTTTTATATTTTTGATGTCCTTATTCTAAAACGCAAAGAACAGTACAAATAAACCTTTCTGTGGGTAGGTGTGTCCAGTCTTTTGACTGGCACTGTTTAATTTCATAACAGCCTAGAGAGCATGTTCCTAAAGTGATAAATATGACAATACCTAGTGGCTTCCAGAGAAATGAATGGTTGGTATAAGAACTGATAAAAGTATTACAGCATCTTCTATTGTCAGTCATAAGGCATTATAGTGCCGTTATAATGCTTCATAAGCTCCAGTGAAGCTCTCATCTATAATGCACTATAGATTAGATGGCTAGTTTCCTTCTTTGACAAGCGTAGGATAAACGTAGGACGAACAAAGGGATGGTCACGCAAAAACAAAGTCATAAAGTGGATTCAGTGGTCATGGTGTATGTTGGCACCAACGGCATAGGAAAGGGCAGGAGGGGAGAGACGGAAAGCCCCAATAAATATTCAAAGTGGGGGCTGTAAAAGGCCTCTCATTTGCGGTCTGTACTTAAACGATAGGAGTATTAGAAACAAAATTCATGATTTGGAGGCTTTAATGTCATCAGACACTTACGACATTATAGGAATAACTGAAACATGGATGAGCGACAATGATGGTGAAGAATATAATATGGATGGTTATACGTTGTTCCATAGAGACCGGATAGGCAGGAAGGGAGGTGGTGTTGCAGTATATTTAAAGGAGAACTTGCAGGCAAGGGAGCTCACTGATAAACATAAAAGTACAGAAGCTGTATGGGTAAAACTAGATGATAAAAACTCAAATGGCCTAATTGTCGGTGTTTGTTATAGAGCATCTAATGTAGCTGCAGAGGAAAGCAGAATGTTATATGACGATATCAGGATTATGAGTAACAAAAATGATGTGGTGGTTATGGGTGATTTTAATTTACCTGGGATTCAGTGGGACACAGTCTCTGGCTCTTCTGTAAATGAACTTGAGATGGAGGAATTAGTGCACAATTGTTTTTTTACTCAGTTTGTTAATACCTCTACCAGGGGAGAAGCCCTTCTTTATCTTGTTTTCTCTAATAACCAGGATAGGATTGGAAAATTTGAGGTTTTAGAACCACTGGACGGTAGTGATCATAGCATGGTTAAATTTGAGGTTAATTTTAGTGTCCGAAGCGCAAAGTCCAAAACAAAAGTATACAGTGTTAGGAAGGCTAACTTTAATGGTATGAGACTGAAACTAGAAACTGTAAACTGGATGGAGTTAAATAGCATAACGGTTGAAGAGGCATGGGAATTTTTTAAAAGCACATTGTTGCAAGTACAAGAGGGCTTTATACCTGTTTCCAGCTAAACTAAATCTAGGAAACTACAACCAAGGTGGTTTACTAAGGAAATTAAGAATAAAGTCAGGAGGAAAAGGGCTCTGTTCCACAAATGGAAATTAACTAATGATTTAAAAACTAAGCAAGAGTATCCAAGTCTACAGCTTGAGTTAAAAACAACATTAGACTCTCCAAGAGGAATGTAGAAAGAAAAATTGCATTGGAGGATAAGTATGACAATAAAAGTTTCTTCCAATATTTTAAACTCCAAAGGAGCTCCAAAAGTTGAAATCACTAATTTACAGGTTAGTAAGGGCTTTATATAGATTATATAATTCCTTGGTAAGATTATATAGATTATATAATTTCTTGGTAAGATTATATAGATTATATAATTCCTTCCACTTAGAATATTGTGTGCAGGTTTGGTCACCATACCTTAATAAGGACATTGCTGCCTTGGAAAAGGTGCAACGTAGGGCTACGAGAATGATTCCTGGTCTTAGGGGGATGTCTTATGAGGAGAGGTTAGCTGAGCTGAATCTGTTGAGCCTCGAGCAAAGGAGACTAAGGGGGGACATGATCCAGGTATATAAGTCTCTAAACAGGTCTGGATGCTGTTCAGCCAAATGGCTACTTCAGTATTAGTTTAAATGCTAGAACTTGTGGCTATAGGTAGAAATTAGCGGGAGAACATTTTAAAATGAATTTGAGAAAACCCTTCTTTACACAGCGTGTAGTTAGAGTATGGAATAGTCTTCCTGTTAGTGTAGCACAAGCTAAAACCCTGGGTTCCTTTGAATCAGAGATGGATAAGATTTTAACAACTCTGAGCTATTAGTTAAGTTCTCCCCAAACGAGCCTGATGGGCCGAATGGCCTCCTCTCGTCTGTACATTTCTTATGTTCTTATCTTCTTACTCAAGTAGTTAGGCCATATAGGGGAACTCGTTATGGGAAAGAAAATGGATTTCAGACAGTTTGGCTCTAAGCCAAGCCTCATATCACTTACACATATATTTTAATTATAAACTGAATACCCCATGTATTAAGAAGTTTGACAGGTCTTGAGAAAAGACACTCCTGTGAGACACTTATTAGGAGGGAATCTGTAATAAATCAAAAAGTAATAGAGGCAGCAGTCATTTTTTATAAATGACCAAGACATGAGAAAGGAAAAGACTAAGACCAAGGTCACAGGTGAAGCAAAGTTCTAGTGTATAAAAGGGGAGGATCCCCCCCCCCCCCCAAGGTTTCAGCTTGGTTATCTGAAGTGTCTGTGCACAACAAATAAAGATCAGATAACTTTAACTTGCCTTTGGGGGGGGGGGGGGGGCTCAGCCTGACATCAGGGCGGAGGAGGGGAGGGGGAGGGGAGGGGGGGGGCACCGGGGGGCCCACCCCTCTTTTCTCAGGGGGCCCAGCCTGCCTATCTAAGCCCCTGGGTACTAGCATGGCTGCTACGATGAGCTAATCTTAATTCATACAGTATGAATTCAGTGTCTGTTTCATCTGGGTACATGTTGCTATGATAGTAGAGGAATATCAAGAATAAATTCGGCACCAGTCAAAAGTCTGGACAGACCTGCTGAAAATCATTTGTTTTTCAACAAGATAATGATCCCAAGCACACCTTGGTGTTATGCAGTAAATATTATCCTGTGAACAAGGGAGGAAATGGAGAGCTGAGACAGATAAGCTGCCCCCCCCCCACAATCCCCCGACATAAACCCTATACAGCTGCTTTGGAATGAGTTGGATCGTGGAGTAAGAGCAAGTCGCTGCGATATTTGTTATGTATTACGTCATTGCCTCAAGGCCTTTTGCTATAAAGCTAAAATAGAGACAAATGCATTAAAAGCAATTGTGTCCGCACTTTTGACTGGTGCTGTATATATGAAAACATACTTCTCTTACAAAATACTGCATTCATACTGAACATATAGATACCGTATCTTTTCCAGAAACATATTCTCAGTTTCACGAAAAGCAGTATATGTTTTTATTCCGATTATTAAAAATCAAAGCACCGGGTAATTTTGATTCTGGTGTAAGATTGCACCTTAAATCCATACCTGCAACTCACACCATGCCACCTCCACCGAAGTCTCTGTATCTAAGCCCCTATAAACAGTCTTGAACGACCCTCTGCCAATTTCGATGTTGAATTTAAGATACCTGCCATCAGGTGAGGTCGCCACTGCATTGGTCTCTAATTCATCCGTTTCTTCTTGTTCCCCGGCCGGCGATAAAACAGGATTTCTGCCGGTTATTTCGTCCTCCGAGTCTGAATTAATATCGGTTTTGTTCGCATCCGGCTCCTTCGCAGGCCATTTTTTTAGAAGGTGGAGGTGGTGAGGGCTTGGATGGAGTTTCACACTGATTCTTGTCCTCGGACATAAATCGGGAGAAGAAAGTGACTGGGATCCGTTATTTTCCTCTGTCATAGTTCCGGATTAAATATTTTCCTTTAAGGCAGGTGCGTGCAGCTCCATTGCGGTTATTTCATTTCATTTGAATACATTTCTACAGCTATCCTGCACTGGACGCGCGGTTGGAAGTTGAATGGATGGCTGGCCAGATGGATAATTCCTTATCAAGGGAGCAGAACGCCACCCTCTCCTTAGTAACACTTTATCAGGCAAGAACAGCTTGTTGACCAGTCAAGTTGTTAGTAGTGAAGTTCCTTAGGTTACCTTTTCCGAAACTTAATTATGATGTGTAATTGACCTGGTTTAAGTTTCCGATCTTTCTTGGTGAATAACGAAGGACGCTGGCAAAGAACGAGACTCGCGCGGGTTTAATTAAACTAAACCCTTCGTTATTTCAGAATTAACGCACAAACTTTAGTTGTACTTAGCTGGTTCCTCCCCAGCCGACGCGTGAGAAAAGCACAGACTGTCGATAATAGGAACATCGATCCCACGTTTTTCAATGGTGAAATATATCGCGGGGCTGGAGAATACCCAGGGCATCTTGGGGAACATGACACAGTGCCAGCCGTAAATACTTGCAATAATCTGTTATAAATAGCGTGTATTGTGTTGTACTTGTAATGCCATGTTCGTGTAAATATGTTGCTTCTGGTAATTATGGTGCTTGGTGGATGAGGGCTAACCTGGAGGATGTGATATGCAATAACACAGTTGATCGCTAGAGTTTTTGTGAGATTTACTCCACATCCAGTGGCCTGGCTAGATCTGATATTGCATTGGTTATAGAGGTGAAGAAACCGATCACCGAGATGTCCTAAGAGATTGACAATAGGTGCAATGAGAGCTGAGCTTAATATTATAAGAATCTATCTTAAGTGCTTAACTGCTTAGTGTTGCTAAGCTTTTGGAAAATTCACTACTAGTTAGCAGATTTTGGTAACCGTATTTATTTGTAACACACAGGAAGGGTCAGTATTGGGAATGAGCGATTTTATTATCTATTATTATGAACTATTATTGTATTTTAGGATCTTTTAGTATTAATGGGACTCCATATAGATTAATTGTTATGAAAACCAAAATATTTTATTGCCAACAATCATTTATTAGAAAATGTGCATGTTACCGGAACAGATGCCAATAGACAAATAAATAATTAAAACAATTTGCACGTGATAATATTAATGAAAAAAATACATTTTAAATAATCAAATAGATGCAACTTAAAATTCAGTATGTTGCATGTCTGGTTTCGCATTATATGTAGTTACTAATCCGAAAATAGGTTTAAAAAATACGTTAAAAAATATATAAATATCTCTTGTATAGCATATAATTGAAAATACAAATAAATAAAATAAATAAATAAATAGGCACATAATATCAAAATTCAATACGCTGCATATCTGGTTTCACATTATATGTTACTAATCCGAAAATAAGTTTTAAACATACGTATAAAATATAGATCTCTTGTATAGCGTATAATCGAAAATGCAAATAAATAAATAAATAAATAGATAGATAAATAGGCACATCATTTAAAATTCAGTATGCTGTATATTTGGCGTCACATTCCATGCACTCTGGAGTGTCCATTGGTCATGATTTATCTGTTGTAGAACGAAGAGTTCCCCCTATCGGCGATATTGACTGCTGCCGAAGAACTTGCTCAGATATTCTAGATGACGTAGCATCTCCATCCGCACAATTTCCCACGCGCAGCGGCTGTGTTCCTAGAAAAAACATCGCATACAAACCAAGGGTTTCACTTTAGATACATATGTGTCTTTATATATGTTTGCTTATTTATTTATTTAACAAAAAAACTTATATCTAATATACGTTATGTGATGCCCGGCCAGTCCGCTCCTCGTGTGTGCCACGCCCCCTGATTACCCACGTGTTCTTTCCCGATTGTACCCAGCTGTGTCCGATTATTTTCAATCAGTCCTGTGTATTTCAGTCCGTGTCTTACCTGAGTCCTTTGTCTGTCATTGATGTCAGTTGCCGTCCTATGTTCCCTGCCCCGGATCTCCTAATTAAACTCCCGTTCGTCCCGTATCCTGCCTGTTGCCTGATTTTTGATCACTCTCTGAGCCGTCCAAGCCGCGATCGCCCCTCGCTCGTCTCCTGGGCGTGACACGTTACCTTATCTTCCAGAATACCGTTCAGCTTTTCGAAATATATCTTCAGGTTGGCATACTTCGTTTCAGAAGAACCGGACAATTGTTCTCCAACCTTTTAAAGACAATAAAGGAAAATATTGATTGCGGTTGGTATTTAAACCTTTAGAAATTACTAGCAAGAAGCGTTATTTATTACTTACGCAAATTTGTAATTTTTTAACGGTCTGATGTATCATATTTTGAAAGAGATGAAGTTCACCACGGTCCCAAGTCGTAGAAGACAGGTTCTTCTCAAAAATATTTTCCACGCTCTTCAGAGCCTCGTAAGCCATGGACAATCGAGTGCTCTCATTCTGTAATACATATACCAGAAAACTGTAACGCAAACCAAGCAATGAATCTGGTAGTATCCGCGTATGTGCCCGTTTTTAGAGTTTTAGTGTCATGGTCCGTGACTGCTGTCTGCACACGGAACAATGAAACTCTTGGTTGAAAGAACGTTCACAGCGTCAAAGAAGAAAAGAAACTGCAAAACTACTGCTAATAATTGACCTAATAATAAATTGCTATAACTCACCGGTGTTTCATCAAAATTGTACACGGTGTCATCCAACATCTGTCCGGGATTCTCGTTGATGCACTCAGACGGAAATCTACCGCCCTGTGGGGTAAAACTCAATTGTTTTATACTGTAAAAGACAATAACCCCCCACCATGTATGCCCAAATAAACACGATGATTACCATTCTTTCCAGCAACTTTTTGGTCTCCTCATTCCGTATCCCCAGTATGTTTTTCGTCCGCGTGCATGACATGCGTCTGCAAGAGCTATAGTCTAATAATGACATAATCAGATAGACTCCCAGTAGTTTCATCATCTTGTTTTCAGCAAGTAGGCACAAAACTTAATCGAAATGCAAAGGGCTTGCTTACTTGCACTGTTCTTGCATAGTGTTCGGTGTACCTCCCGGGTTTATAAAGAGATAAGTTTCCAATATTATGAACTTCGAATTCCCCTTTGTGGTTTAAGTATAGCGAAAATTGGTTTTCATTCTACGATTGGTTTTCATTCAATTTTTCTCACCGAACACTTATTTTTCCTGAAATACAATTCATAAAAACTAAATTTCGGGCGCCCAGTGTTTTTACTTATTGTACTTACGTTTTATTGTATGAAGTAATGTTTTATATTTTAATACAATTGGCGCCTTAAGGCAAATAGCCATGACCTTTAAAACCATAATCAGTTAATGGTTGTGAATTAAAAATACATCCATAGATACATTGTGTAGATGCCCGATTGTCGTTAAAAAATGTTTATGTGATTTTGTAAATTTAAGTAATATCTTCTTGAAACAATCGGTCATTTAATAAGAGCTATTTGTCTATATCATGCTTCATTCTGATAACTTTCTAATCATTATAAAACAAAAACCCATCAATTGATTCAATACTTTCACTGTTTATAATTTCAGAACTTCAGCTAGAAACTACTCGTATTCTCATATAGGCTACATCCTTTCTGACAATCATTGATATGATATGTAAAACATGTAATTGTGAAATATAAAATATGTGTGTCTGTTTGTGCGTATATAAGTTGAGTAGATCTATATAGCGCTGTTTTATATCTTCAATATAACAAAATCACGAATTATAATATAATTATAATTACGAAATATTTATTCTCCCTGCAGCTCTGAATTTCCTTGCTATTGTTTTACTCACATCATATTGTAACCCAGGGACGTCAATAGGATTGAAAGACAAAGGGGGCTTATCCCCCAGAGTTGTAGGAAGGAATTAATGTGTATAGAGGGCTGAAATTTTTTTCACCAAACCTAAACGGGCTTTTTAAATTTTATTATCTCATGTACGGCAATTATGCTGTTATCTGGATTCCCTGCCTTTGGTTTCCTTAGTCTTTAGGATGTCTACCTTTTTTTTTAATTACAGTCTAAATGAGTCCATGGGTTTTTTTTAACAGCCTACATGTTGGGGTTGTGATCCTTAAAAACATGCCAGCAAATATATCTAACAATGCATTTAATAATATTAAATGTGAAACATAATATCTAAAGATATGTAGCTTCACGACTCTTCTTTCTTCTTGCTTGGCGTCTTTCCAAATAAAGTTTTTCATTGCTGCCTACCACTGTTTAACCATTTCTGTGTACAACTGAAGACAGACTACCAGCATTGAACAAAAGATACATAATGATGCGGTACAATCATTAGTTTATTCACTGGTAGTTTAGTTCCTAGAAAAATCTGACCGAACAAAAGAAGCATGAATATTTCTCAAAGATTTTTTTCTCCCAAATAAGGATATATCCTTATTTGAATTCAGGTTCCTGTATTTTGTAAATTCCTCGTGTTTTAACATGTTTTAATACACTTTTTTTCTAGATATATATTTTAAAATCTTGGTTGTTCATTTAGAATGGGAATGACAAACAGAATATTGGTTTCAAATAGTATAATTTTTATATTCACGAATGAAACATCAGCATAAAGTATCCAAATCCATAGTTGGGAAGGCATTTATGAGATACACATGGATCAAGGAATTTACATTCTTGTATTCTCTTACATTTAATATATTTGAAACGCAACAAACTGGAAGAACTGAGGAGGCGTACTAATTTGGTCTGTTCTCTTCGGTATGTACTTTCAAATATGTATTTTCTTACATATTTGAAAGTCCAAACAGTCAATCAAAATTTGTAAAAAAAAAAAAAAAAAAAAAAAAAAATTAAATCCCGACCCCCCGACCCACCCCCTCCAAAAAAAAGGACGAGAACCAATTTTTTTTTTTAAGTGGCCTAAGCTGCGACGTTATCGATTCTGTTTTCGGCACTGGAGAAATTAGGAAAATAGATTTACAATTTATTATTCCTGCATAAACATTCTCTTGCTCATTTCATTTCACTGACTTCGTTTCTAATTGCATTTTGGCTGTTCTTAATCTAAGAGAGAGAGAGAGCCTGTGTCGTGTGTGTTATTTGACGGGGCACATGGTAAACGACGGCGGAGAGAAGTAAACGTTTGAAAGTTGTAGTTTTTCCTTCCCCGCCAATCAGGAGTCAGGAGCCGCTTGTGTAGATCTTCAGATTCAGTCTTTATTGCAACAATGAAGTTACAACCAAGGCCGGACACTTAAAGTGTGGCCAATACGGTTTTACACCAATTTTATACATTTTCTTATTGTGTAACAATATCTCGTCACTTAAATTAAGCATCATCTCTTAGTTTTTTTTCAATACCCAGCCGTGAACTTTTGGTGAACTCAGGCGAATCCCTTCCTTCAGTAGCAAACCTTGGCAGCTTCTGCTTGTTGCACGTTGTCAGGCTAGAGGGTTAATAATATATTTGTCCTTCAATATAGTGATAAGCTGCAACACTAATAAAGCACATATTCATACATCAAAAGGTAACAAAATAGCTAACAGATACAGAAACATCTAAACTAACACAAGGTGCTAATTCATACTTGTTTTTCGTCACATTGTGCACAGCAGTAATTGGTCTGCATTCTATAAAGGTTACAAGGTCACTCTCTACATGGTTTACATAAGCTTCTTAAAAGAGTCCAATGATTATATTCTCTATGCGTTATGAAGTGCTAAATAATATTCCATAAAGCGTGGTAATATTTCACTAGTCAATGATGTCAATGCTCGTCGTTTGCATGTAAGGGTGGAAACGCCAGCAATCTGTCGAAGCATCTAACAAAAGTTCATCACATGCAAACGGAGAAATGCACAGTTTGCGACTGCTTAGCTCGTAATTTATCAGTGGTTATGCCTGGAGCCCACACACGGAGTTAACTAAATCATACGGATATCGATTAATGATTAAAAGTAATAATTACCCAGCTGATTGTTACATGTGAGTTCATAAATTAAATCTGAAATAAACACAGCATCATACGTCGTTTTGAAATTCACAGTTTCAGCTTTAGATCACCGTCAAATTCCCGCATTCAGTTTTCCACTTAAAAGCAGTGGCTTAGTCATACACGGTACGTAAGCTGCGTACGCGCCCCCTGTTACGAAAAAGTAAAAATTAAAATACATTGTATGTGAAATTCAGAAGTAACGGTTCGTTGCTGTTTCGTGCACACGGTTGACAACTAATTGTAGCAATGTACTGTAAGCAATTAAAAATTTCACAGCAAATAGACCATCAATTCACCGTATTTTCAATTTCACCATCATTCTGATGTTCAGTTTTCAGCAATTAAAAATAAAATCACTGTAATCACAACGAATTAGCTAAAATTTCTAGGGTTATGCACAATCTAATAAAATACGCAGGATACTGCTAAAAACCTGCTGTTCTTAAACGCGAAAATAGGTTGGGTTGTGCCGCATTTAACTAGATACGTACGCACCCCCTGTCGAAAATTCCTGGCTACTTAAAAGTGAACATTGTTTATTACATTTGTTTTACATCACCACAAAATCAGTGTTGCTGTTTCTTGTGCTGTAAAAATATATTTTGCATTTCCATAATAACATTATAATCTATAGTAGTGACTTGTTCAAAACAATGTTGTTGCAGTTTGCAACTCGAGAATATTAATTTATATACAGTACGTACAAGAAAATAAAGCAATGTTAATTAATTCTTCTATTAATTTGTTTCTTTTTGTCCTTTAAATAAAACGTTCCGATAAGAGTACCGTTAAAGTACCAGATCGATAAGCAGTTCCGGTTAAATAGTAGCAATTTTATCTTAATGATTCCCATCTCTATTACCTATAAAGTATTTGTGCCCTGTCAAGTAAAGTGCCACTATAATTTTATATATTGATATAGTTTTATTAGTTAATCGGCGTCATTGTATGAACGGCCCGTAAACGCTGGATGAGGAATGTAACGTGAAAGTGGCGGAAAATCCCATGGACTTTCACCTCGGGCGCTTCGACCACATGACACACGCGCCAGGGCACGCCGCTGTGCGTGTTGACGTCACGCCCGACGCTTCGCTCTCCTCGCCGAGAAAATGGCGGCTACTGCACCTGGGGAGTACCTTAGTGTCGGGAGCAACGTTTCATGTCTCACCTGCCTGGGTCAGCAGTTACAAGGGGAGGTCGTGGCTTTCGATTACCAGTCTAAGATGCTGATTCTGAGTATCCTTTTTTCTAGTTTAGGCCGACGCCGGGTTGTCGGCTCGCATGAATTTGAGATGGGACTTTCCAGCTAGCTGTGGCTAACAGTGCTCTGTGAGTGTAACCCTTAGACACGTTATGTGTGGCAGACCGGCATTACTCAGGTTTAGTTTATTCGGCTTCACGTACACCTTGATAAATTGCGGCTTGAATGCGTGTGGCAGGACATGAAGGAAAAGGGCGCTGTAGCTGTGGGCCTGTATGTTTTGTACGTGCTCCTGTAACAGGGACTTCTTAGTTTGCTACCTTCGTTTTAACCGTAAACTCGGGGCAATTTGTTGCTGTCATTGGAAAGGTTCGTTTCTCGTCATTCGAAAGTGCTCTGTCATCGTTCTGTATCGTCAGGTAGCCGGCTAAGGGTTCGTCATTTTTAACTGGACGAGATATTTGAAAAACTCAGACGAGAAATGCATACTTTGGCACAAGAGTTCATAACATCACGCCAAGCAATGTGTGTGATTTAAAGGGGAGGAAAGTAACTATGATGTTGGGGGAAGAAGTTGTCTTCGTACCAGTTACTTCTTGCTTGCGATAATAATGTCTGTGCTGCAACAAAGGGCATTAGTGTATAACAATTAAGCTCCTCGGGCAGAAATTCAGCCGTTATGTTTTATATATTATCGCCCCTTTATTAGATATGTGTGCAGTATCCAACTGCTGGTCGTGCGGCTTGCTGATAAATTGCACACTCGCTGACAATTGATTTAAGTAACACTGAGTTACATGCTTGTTAGGGTTATCACAGACTTCCACCAGGGCTCATTCTTATGCAAAACACTAAATTCTTGAATGGAACGAGCTGGCTGTCCTCTCAGTCGCCTATGGGATTGACCAGCTCTGTGTCCACATTACGCTTATTTATTGCATGTGATGTGACAGTTCAACTAAACGACTAAAGTTCCACCTATTTCAAGCTTCGTTTCCTGGTCGGAGTCACAGAGGATTGTCAGCTCTTTGGCCAAACACTCCACTAGCCCACCACTGCGGTTGCTTGCCTTGACTCTGCACCCTTCTCTCCTTCAGAATGTGCTCCCTCCAGCGGAAAGCCCAACCTAAGTGATATTGTCCTGATAAATTTAGCTTGTGTTTCAGAAGTGGATATAATCAATGACCGCTCTGAAACCCCTCCCCCTCTAGCCTCCTTGAATATTAATAAGGTAAGACCCACCCCCTTCTACCATCTGATTATAGTCTAGAAAGCAGACATTTTACGTGTTTAAATTACTATGAGCAATTTAATTGAAATTGAATGCAAGTAGTAGATTTTATCTTAATTGTTAACTGTTTTTATTAACACAGCATCTTCTAAGATCAGATTATGAAATACATTGCAACAAAACTTAACCCACTTTTCCCTGCTTTAAATGAACTAAAGTAAGTTTAATATTAAATGCAGAATTATAAGGTGTTCAGTCGTTTCTTTTTATTGAAATGCTATTGAATGGGAAGCTTAACACCACTTTGTACACAGCACAGATGCATGAATACACAATGGAGTTCTTTAAATGCGATGGTGATTCTGCCTACAGCTGTCCATTCGCGCACGGACGGAGAAGGAAGACAAGCTGTCTCTGGCATATGCAGTTAGCGCTGGCGTCTCTGTTGCGGGTCAGCAGCTTTTCCAAACCATACACAAAACGTGAGTGTGCAGCATCCCGCACCAGCGCTGTTTCTCTGCCTGTGTGCTCATGTGTGCTTGTATTCAACTGTGGGCTTGATGACATCATTATAAGGTGGATATGCTCCAATGCCGTGCTCAATATCTGAATGCCGCGTCAATGACCGAAACGCAATTTTTCCAGGCTATAGTTGGGATTGACTCGTTCGGTGTGTGTGCATCCATACGTTTAGATGTCTTATGTGTTAGAAAACAAATACAGTTAAGGATCATTCAGAATAAAGGATTCCGTGCTTGTGAATGCCTTACCGAAAATTCAAGGTGAATTTTCTCTGTGTTTGTATGAGTGAGTGAGAGGGACAGGAGGCGTGGTATTGCTGGTAATGTTATCCTCTCTTTCCAGTATCAAAGACTGTAAGTGGCAGGAGAGGAACATAATTGTGATGGATGATGTCATAATCACGCCGCCTTATCAGGCAGAAAACTGCAAAGGCAAAGGAGGCAGCGCTTTAAGTCATGTACGCAAAATAGTGAGTATGGCCGTTTTACTCCAACTTAGAAAATGGTCAATAATTAACTCATTTGTGCATTAACTGCTTTATCAATAACAAGTGAAAGCATCATTGTATATCTGCTTCATGCATTGAACACATCTGTAAGCTTTAATTTAGTAGGAAAGCTGCACTAGATCATTTAAATGCTGTTTATGGATTTGGTTTTAAAGTAGTTTAAGATCTATCGTGTTTTAAGACAACTGATACATGTGTTACAATTTGTAGTTTTGAATGACTTAACATTGACAGAAGAGCCGATTAATCTTTGTTTTTTTTCCCCCTTGGTTTTGACGTCATGTGAGATGAAATGCTTCTCATTGATTTGTTTCTTGTATTCTTTTACTGCCAGAGGTGTTGGGAAGGATTAAGGCTGTAGTGCTTTTTCTACATGTCACACCTCAGTTACCACCCTGCAGACCTGTTCTCACTGACAGGAATTGCTTCTTTGTTGCAGTGTCTGAACAGTGTTAAGCTCTGGCATACTGATGCTTAACAATTTGGACTGACTGATTTAGGCCCAGATAAATATATACCCTCTCGAAAAAGCAGAGAAATTATTACACTTGGCTACTGGACTGGGTCCCACCACTAATGGAGTACAGCCCGGCTGAAGAATGTTTCTGAAATTCTAATGGGCGCTAAACGGAACTGGGAGAAGTGGTTTTCTTATGGTGTTGTTTCTTGGGAAAAAAAAAGTAGTTATTCTGTGCAATTTTATATGTTTGTAAACCTACCACAAGTATGGATTGTGTAGAAATGAATATAGGTCTACATACATCAGGGATGGTCATTTATTTATTTAGAATGTCAGTCTCAGCTATAGTAAGTATATTGTACTGCCAACAAAAGGGAATTCATGCAAGTGCATAATCATTCCATTTGCAGCTTATTAAATGTGCACAATGTACGTTGACCTCAAAATCCTGCATAGGATCAAATGAGCAGCACTGTCCCCTCTTACCTCTAAGGTACAGAGCCTGTGACTTGTGACCTTTGAACTTTTTACATATACTTTACAAAATAATTCCATGATTAAAATGATTTTCCCTCTTACTTCTTGGTAGTAAATATTCGATGCTGGAGGCTCGCATTTAAAAAAAACAATGGGTTAGTGGAAATCAATGAAACGTGCTGTACGAATATAAAACAGGCACCAGTGTCATTCTAGACCCGTACTATTTTTGTTCTATTAAGAGGAAAAAGATATTCACTAATTACCCTAAAAAATCAGTGATCAGTGCTGGCTGATTTCTTTACCATTTTCTTGAGAAAGGCATCCTGAACTGTACGTGTGGTTGCTTCATCCAGCGATGTGGCTAACGTGCCTTCATCATCTTCATCATCGCAGGTTGAGAAGCATTTTAAAGATGTAGAAAGCCAGAAGTCAGTGCAACATTCGCAAGCTCAGACGGCACAGAAGGACTCCGCTTTGACGTCCTGAGCCGCTGGTTTGGTTGCTGGGAAGACAGCAACTGGCAGTTGTTATATATTTTCCAGTTGCCAGAAAAGGGTGGTTCTTCATCCTTTGCACCTGTGTGAGACCCCAAGGACCTTCCAGCTGCAAGAGGGGGGGGGGGAAAGATTGTACTTTCTGACAATTTTCCAGCTGTTCCCTTTCACTCTAGAAGATTCCATCCATCGTTTTTTTTCTCCCACGGCACTTATACCACTTTTTAATTTTAAGATTGAAGATGGAAACAGAGCATTCGTCAGATCTCGTCTTGTTTGCATCGTTATACTCTTGTACCCTTTAAATTTGACTGCAAAGACTGTGACTATTCCTCCCCAAAAATAACTATGAAAATAAACAAATGAAGAAAATTTAAAAAAGTAGAACTTGGAAAAGTCTTTCTATCTGTTTTCACCCATTTCAGAAGGATACCGATACATTTTAAGACCAGAGTAAATAAATGATTAATGAGAGAGTTTCTGCGGGTTTTACAAAAGTTGTAATGAATTTAAATTGTTTGTAGCCCTGTCGCTTTTTTTAATTTTCAAATTTTAAATTTGAAGGAATGGTGCCCTTAGGTGCTGATATCTTGTTGTACCTTTGAAAATACCTTAAATTGTGTAGTTGCCTAAATGTACATTGACCATTTCTATTGTAGCTCAGACTACAGAGAATGTGTAACTGGTCGTACGACTCTATTTTCTGTGGTACTTAATTTTTAATATTAAAATGCCCATTTTGTTGTACCACTTAACTGATGGGACCATTTCTTTTTGAAATTTGTCTACTGTCTCATCCCGTAATTTTTTTTAGTGCTCAGAATCACTACAACATTCCTTGCTCCTCTAGCCAATGACTGAAGTCATGTTCAGTGTTTTTTTTTTTTTTTTTTTAAGTCACTTTCTCTGATGGTCTTTCTGGACAAATTTAAACTTTCTTTAAAAAAAAAAAAAAAATGAAATTGTTTCCAACTTGGAGCTTGATCTTGAGCGACGTGATTGACACCTCTGTCATACTCAAGCAAGCATTGGGAATGTCTGTTGTAGATTCTTCTGAGTATTTTATTTTTCGATGGTAAATGAAAATAATAAAAAAAAATCGAGTCTTCACCCTTTTCCTTTGTCCTGTACGATGGATGAATAGATACGTTTGGATGCAGAGATGGGTTTACTATAGACTGGCATATTGACGACCGGGGTAGCCAGTTTCACAGCTGGGGGGGGACGGATGCTGATGGTGATGCGTGCATAGGGCTCCACATTGGTTAGGGCTGGTAGTGGAACAGCTTTACAGAACAATGATGGGTCTCATGTTGGCCGCGTGTATCTAAAAAGCTCTCAAGTTCCCCCCTTCCTAGAGTGGGCCAGTCCACTGTGCATAATACGAAGAAGGTGGCACGGCTGCACGGGAAGTCTAAACCATTAAGCAGGAAAAGGGAGTTACGGCGGCAATAATTTTGGCAATGAGCAAAACTTGAAACCCATTTGAAATCTGCAAAAACTTTTTTTTTTTTTCTCTGATGAAAGTGACTATAGCATCTGTATTGGACATGAACACGACAATCCTTCGACAAAAACAAGATGTTGTGATATACAGTGTTGGAATTTTTTGCAAAGCAATTAATATTACCTAATTAGCCTGGTCGGGAGCAAACAAACTTTGGGGGGCGGTTCAAATCTGCAATTTTACTATATGGCTACATGCCTGTATACAGTTGTAATTCTCTTCTCAAATCAACCTACTTTTTTATTTGTTATCGAAACCCAACATAGAAGGGTGACTACATTCAACACTAAAAAAAACAAAAGACAAACAGCTGATAAGAATGACTGATAAGCTGATAAGAGTTACAACATGTCTGCAGCAGATGGTGGCAGCGTTGACTCACACCCCCTGGGTAGGTGTTTGAACCCCACGGCGTCCCTGTGACTGGGTGAGAGGTGCGGCAGCATTAATCACATCTGATCATCCTGCATCGCCGCTGATTTTTCCCACGGCAGATGTGGAAACACCGACGGGGTAGATGAGAAGGAAGGAGGAGAGAGTTATGTTGATATGATTGCTGCCTTTGGGAAGGGTTCAATGTAGGGCCACGAGAATGATTCCTGGTCTTAGAGGAATGTCTTATGAGGAGAGGTTAGCTGAGCTGAATCTGTTGAGCCTCGAGCAAAGGAGACTAAGGGGGGATATGATGCAGGTATATAAGACTCTATCAGGTCTGGATGCTGTTAAGCCAAATGGCTACTTCAGCATTAGTTTAAATGTTAGAACTTATGACCATAAGTGGAAATTAGTGGGAGAACATTTTCAGCTGGATTAGAGGAAGCACTTCTTTACACAGCGTGTAGTTAGAGTATGGAATAGTCTTCCTGTTAGTGTAGCACAAGCTAAACCCTGGGTTCCTTTGAATCAGAGATGGATAAGATTTTAACAACTCTGAGCTATTAGTTAAGTTCTCCCCAAACGAGCTTGATGGGCCGAATGGCCTCCTCTCGTTTGTACGTTTCTTATGTTTTTATATCCTGTTTTTATTTTGTTCTCTGTTTTTGGTCGGTGTTCTGAATATTTACCCCACCTAAACTTATAGTCATATCTGTTGTTTTGTCCTAATTTGAGAGAATATCCCACAAGCGCATGCTTTAAGAATAAAATGTTACTGTATTAAAGTTAAAATCACACCAAAGTTGCGACTGGTCCGGAGCACGCCTGAGGAGTGAACTCCAGAAGGACATGTTCGTAGAGAGCTGACTGACGTGGAGATTTTGAATTCGAGGCAAGTCTGCGCAATCATTACATGTATATAACAATTTTATTATCTTGTAAACAGTCTGTAGGTTTTGCAAAGTACCCCAATGCTTTTCATGTAGCTAATTTTAGTTTTATCATGGAATAATACAGATTTGCTGTGAGATTTCATGTATATATCTTCTATATATAATAAACCTTTCGGTTTTCCAGGTATAAAGCTGAACTTTTTTTTTGTTGCTGTGGAGTGCTGTGGCTAACATGGAGGGTTAGGCTTAGGCTTAACCTTAAGCTTAGGCTTAGAGATACACAAACAGAAGGGTGTGTCATTTGCTGCCTGGCTGTAGGATTCAGATCCTATCTCTAATCAGGATATGCAGTTGGACGGCAGACATCCGCAACAGCTTCCTGTTGACCGTGTTTAGTATTACTTACACTTGGAACCCATGTTTTTATAACCCTTGTGCATTTACAGTTACGAACCAGATTACGGTGTATTTCATTAATTTTCATCAATACTCTCTTCAACAGCCAGTTATCATGAAAAACTCACATTATTTATTAGAAATTGCACACACAAAGTAGCAGACACTAGTACAAAAATAAGTTTTAAAAATACGTAAAAAATATGAATATCTCTTGTATAGTATATAATCGAAAATGCAAATAAATAAATAAATAAATAAATAAATAAATAGGCACATAATTTAAAATTCAATATGCTGCATATCTGGTTTCACATTATATGTTACTAATCCGAAAACAAGTTTTAAACATACATATAAAATATAAATCTCTTGTACAGCATATAATCGAAAATGCAAATAAATAAATAAATAAATAAATAAATAAATAAATAAATAGGCACATCATTTAAAATTCAGTATGCTGTATATTTGACGTCACATTCCATGCACTCTGGAGTGTCCATTTGTCATGATTTATCTGTTGTAGAGCGAAGAGTTCGCCCTATCGGCGATATTGACTGCTGCCGAAGAACTTGCTCAGATATTCTAGATGACGTAGCACCTCCATCCGCACAATTTCCCACACGCAGCGTCCGTGTTCCTAGAAAAAACATCGCATACAAACCAAGGGTTTCACTTTAGATACATATGTGTGTTTATATATGTTTGCTTATTTATTTATTTAACAAAAAAACTGATATCTAATATACGTTACCTTATCTTCCAGAATACCGTTCAGCTTTTCAAAATATTTCTTCAGGTTGGCATACTTCGTTTCAGAAGAACCGGACAATTGTTCTCCAACCTTTTAAAGGCAATAAAGGAAAATATTGATTGCAGTTGGTATTTCAACCTTTAGAAATTACTAGCAAGAAGTGTTACTTATTACTTACGCAAATTTGTAATTTTTTAACTGTCTGATGTATCATATTTTGAAAGAGATGAAGTTCATCACGGTCCCAAGTCGTAGAAGACAGGTTCTTCTCAAAAATATTTTCCACGCTCTTCAGAGCCTCGTAAGCCATGGACAATCGAGTGCTCTCATTCTGTAATACATATACCAGAAAACTGTAACGCAAACCAAGCAATGAATCTGGTAGTATCCGCGTATGTGCCCGTTTTTAGGGTTTTACTGTCGTCGTTCGTGACTGCTGTCTGCACGCGGAACAATGAAACTCTTGGTTGAAAGAACGTTCACAGCGTCAAAGAAGAAAAGAAACTGCAAAACTACTGCTAATAATTGACCTAATAATAATAATAAGGAAAGAAATTGCAAAACATTGTATAACTACTAATAACAATTGGTCTAATAATAATAATAATAATAATAATAATAATAATAATAATAATAATAAATTGCTATAACTCACCGGTGTTTCATCAAAATTGTACACGGTGTCATCCAACATCTGTCCGGGATTCTCGTTGATGCACTCAGACTGAAATCTGCCGCCCTGTGGGGTAAAAATCAATTGTTTTATACTGTAAAAGACAATAATCCCCCACCATTTGTGCCCAAATAAACACGATGATTACCATTCTTTCCAGAGACTTCTTGATCTCCTCATTCCGTATCCCCAGTATGTTTTTTGTCCGCGTGCATGACATGCATGTGCTGTAGCCGAAAATCAGATGCAGAATCAGACAAGCGCGGAATAATGTCATCATAATCATCTTCGTTTTCAATGAATACTGCTTAACCCAAATGTAACAGGTTTGCTCCTTTCATCTGCAGGACTGATTTACCTCTCGGCTTTATAAAGCGTAATGGGCCTATTCTTATAACGTAATGATTGATTCTTGCGGTATTTTTGACAAACTGAAATACAATAGAAATCGAAATCATTCGGTTTCCAAACGAAAAAAAAAAACCACACACTGACACAATGAATGGTGTTTATGGGTGTGTATGTGTGAGATAATGTAACTTACTTGCCATTGCCATTGCAGTAAACACTAAACTCTTGATTTATGCTTTTTGCCACGCAGTGAATCACTTCAACAAATCAGACTTAATCACATTAATCATCATTGAAAATGAAAAGTAGGTGATTCATATACAAAATTAATGTTATTCTATATGGAAAATAGTGTTAGTAGTAAATGGTTTCGATAGACATTCGGCTACTTTCGCTTTCGTACTTAAGGTACGTTGTTTGTTTTATATATCATCAGCATGAAGTCATTTTTAACTGTGCACCTGTAATTGTTAATGAAATTACAATTCGTGTTTTCCTGAATTGTGACTGATATAGTACTAAGTTAGATACCTCAGTACAAGCATGATAAAAGCGTCCGGATGAAAATCGCCGTGAAAGTGAATTCAGTACCTATTTGAAGAAAAAGTGTTAATACATGTTATCCCGTTCCAAAAACCTTAATATCATGACGTACAATTCCCCAATGTCGGCAGAAAACTCTTTTCTGATTATGCAGAACTTTTTACGATCTACGCGCCAACACGACGGAGTCACACAAATCTCAATTAAAACAATTTTATCGAAAACAGATGCCGTTCGCTCGCAGTATATCTCAGACGAGTCGACAATGGCCACATGGAAATCCCAACGACACTGTGCAGGGTGGATTCCCCATTTCCCATTTCCACTTCTGACGGGTTAACCACGTGCGGAGGTTTAACTGCGTCGTGCAAACAGCTGACAGTCATTCCCAATGGGGGAAAAGAACACTAAGGCGCTTTAACTCCAGAAGGTTTCATATTAGTGCCTAGTGATGCATGAATCAAATCGCTTCATTTTAGATTTCATTTTAAAATTAGGCAATGGATACGCAACAAATAAGATCAACGGAAAGAGAAAACAACATAGGAGGTACTGTTTATTAATATACTTCACAAACACAGGACAAAAAAATTACATTTGAATGTGTCAAGAAAGACAATGTTGACTGTGGTACATGTGACTAATTCTGTTCAGGCCAAGATGTTCACATTTCAATGGAAAACAAATGAGGTTCCCAGGTATAGATTTCATAAAAATGAACAGATTTCAACTTTAACAAACCAGCTGATAAACAAACTGGTCCTATAATACATATTTAAAATGTATACACATGGAGCTAATAAATTGCACAAGATCATATCATGCCAATATGTTAGAAATAAAATAAAATAATCTGCTCGTAACTGTCACTTTCAATTTTGATATAGATCATCTGTTGATCTGCTTCAGGACAAATCTCAGAAATTCAGAGTGAAATCAGGAAAGTCCTCGTCCTCATCCATGCCCCAGGACACGTCGTTAACCTAAAGATGGATGCAACAACAAATAATGTGCATTTTCTTGCTAAATATACATTATATATAATCCCTGACTAAGACTTTAGTAAATTGTTTATGCAGTAGGATACATTAATGTCCCTTCTAGGTAAAATATTTTGACACAAGTAAACATAAAAGGACCCTGTGACTGATCAGGTGGTTACTGGTTTGAATCCCATCCTTGGCAGAACAGTCACATGTCCATTGCGCCCTGAAACGAGGCCCTTAGCCCCCAAGAACGCTTTAGGGGTGCTGGACAGATGACCTGACCCTGTGCTCGGACCCCATGCTTTGCTCTGAACTGGATATATTTGTGTGTGTGTTTCAGAGGAGACACCTGGACTCAGACTTGTGCAAATGGCAAATAAAGAAGAACTTCATCAATGAAGCGTAAGGGCTAAATGTCAGTATGCATTATATCCAACACCGCAAATGTGAATTCTACAACAAAAATATGAAATATTCTCATTTGCATTACTAAACCACGATACCTTGATCATCCCTTCCAAATCTCCATCGGATGTGATGTCATCTGCATCTAACTTGCAATCGACCACAACCTTTCCATTTCCTAAAAGAGAGAAAATGTGAGAACCGTACCAGAAAGTAACAGTACCAAACTTTCTCAGTTCCGATCCCCCCCCCCCCCCCCCCACGCGCGCACACACACACACACACACACACATATAGGCTGTGAGAGATCTCATTTATCTGGACTAAGAATAGCAAAAATGCAATCAGACACGTATACTGTGCTGCGATAACAGCCCCACATGCATCACAAGCTGTCGTGCCAAACAGCCTAAATTAGCATCTCCCAAATCATCCATTTGCTTCTTTAATATTACTCGTGCTGCATGTAATCCTGTGTGCTTTGTTTAGTGGAACTTTCCATTAAGCACTACCTCCACCTCAAAACTCTGTTCTTACAAGGATTACATATTGCTGTGCTACTAGTTGTTGTGTCAAGCAACTTCCAGATCATTACTCACTTATCTGATGGTTCTCCTACTGCAAAGGGTATAATCATGTAATATTGTGAAAATATGCCATGCAAAATAAAATAAAATAGACTTGTCACAGCGGATGCAAGTCGCCGTGCTCACATCCAACAGGCTGAGCGGCAGCTTTAACGTTCAGCTTGAATGCCACATAAAACACATCTACAACGGGAAAGAGCTGTAGTGCGATTGATGGTACAAATCGATTTAACAAGAAATAGGAGTGATCTTTTTACAGAAATAAGTATCGAACATGGATCGGTCACATATGGCCGATACCCAATCCGTCTAATAGGTATCGGCGCCGATACTGATCCTGGGTATCGGATCGGTGCGTCTCTAGAAAAACCAGCATGCTCACTCTCTGCAAGACGAGTAAATCACACTGTAAGAACTGGGCTAATGTACACTGATGTCCACCGACCTAAAACTACCAGCAAAACCTTTCCGAAGGCGTCCATCATGGCTCGGTCCCGGGCCCTTTTCGGCAGCAGGCCCCTTTTCATGGCGACCTCCTCTGGGAACAAATAAATAAAACAAAACAGGGTCACGGAAATGTTACCTAAACCCTACAAACATTTCCGGGGAATTGGGAATTAATACAGTGAGGACCAGCTAGACTTTCTGGGCCACCTGACAAAATGTCACCTTGAGCACCTCTGGCCCCCCATCTACATTATATACTTTTATGTATTCTGGGGCCCCTGTGAAGTGCTGAGCCCCCTGAAACTGCCAGACTATTCATGCCCCAACTGCACCGCTGGTGAGGACCCAGTGTTCAAGCCTGTCTCCTGCACATTTGGACAGCTAAGTGGCGCTAACAGCTAACGGGAGACCAAGTAGGAAAGCTGGGTTGCTGCTGGAAGAGCAACACTGTGCTGTTAAAATGGTTCTGTCTATTGGATGAGATGTGAAACTGAGGTCCAGACTCTCTGAGGTCATAAAACATTCTTGGGCATCTTTCGAAAGAGTAGGGGAGGTACCCTGATTTCCCGGGATAAAACCGCCCACTGTGGCCCTATCAAATCTGACCTCCTAATCATCCCCTTATCTAATTGGTGAACTCTCTCCAGCTCCTTCACCACATTAGCTACTGTGTGGTGAGCGTACTGGTGCAGAATGGCTGCCGTCACATCACCCAAGTGGGGGCTACACAGTGGTGGTGGCTCCCCATTGGTTCAATGAAGCACTTTGAGTGCCGTGAAAAGCTCTTTGTAAATGTTACATTCATTCATTAAATGCATTATGTAATAACACCACATTATATAATAACGCGACAAAAAATGTAGCATTTTCATTAGATACATTTTGGCAAATTACCACTGTGACACTGAGTAGTTTATCATCTTGTACTTATGGTCATTCATTGATTAACAAGCATTTCTCAAAACCCTTGGTAATAAATACTTTATAGCCTCATTCATAAATTAACGAGTGATCCAACCCACACATTATTTTCTACGTCATTCTTTATTTGAACTTTTGCCTGCTATTTTGTCACAGGGGTACAGAATTCACCCAAAATGGATCCCAAATTGCTGATGTTGATTTTTTTTAGACAATTTAATAACGATGATAATAGCAATGATAGATAATGTTGAAGCATAAAATTATAATGCAAGCTAAAAATTTGTTACATTTTGTCGAGTTGTTACATGGCAGCGTACATCACATGACGTCGCTGCAAAGAACCATCACTCCCATTATCCAGACACTTGCGTTTTCACATTTTCGGCATTTTTAATGTAGCTGCAACGAATTTTCTTACGCCGATTAATCGAGCAGCAGGTAAAAACTGGCCGTCATAACAAGAAACGGAAACTGCTGGATGGCACTGCCATTGTGTGAGGAAACACCGTGCTGTCTCACACACACACACACACACACACACACACACACACACACACACACACACACACCCACCTGGGCTGCCCTCGAAGACCTCTTCGGCAATTCCAACACCTCGACAGGCCACTCCGTGGTGGGGGAAGTTGAGTCCCACCACGCAGCCGTACTTCAGTGCAGGCTTCTGCGAGTCCGCATTCACCTGCAGCTCCCCAGCGTCACTGCCAGAAATGTTTTTTAGCTGCCCACAGACAAGAGATTCACATTTTACATATTTTGTGGATGATTTTTATCTGAAGTGACAGACATTCGGGAAAACATGGGTCAATCAGTCAGCCAACGATTAGGGGTAAAGGTCTCGCTCAAGAGCCCGACGGCAAATCACTCTGCCAACCTTGAGATCAGAACTGGTAGCCTGCCAATCACAGCCATAGCATTCTAACCTAGACACACACTAAAGTATGGCACTATGAGCAAAGTGAACGGCAACCAAGACAGGAACTACAAGAAAGACTGGCATGAAAAACGATGAATGTCTGCGACAGGCATGTGAGGATTAATACAGGGCACACCATTCCAAGTAACCTCACACTTCCTTTGTTACCGTAATAACTTGACTGGTCCATCCATTAAAGCCAAGGTAATAACTGGCGAGCTCCTGGCATTTGCTGACGCTGAGCAATTTCACATCGTGAAATCTGGTTGAGCTCCGTCTGGTGCACAGCTGGACCTTCAAAAAAGGTTCCGTGTTAGAATTAAAAGATATTTGTTCGCTATTCTATAATTTCGGTTTTGAAAAACCCTTCTAGTGCTTTAGTATTTTATATCTAAGTATTTTAATATGTCGCAAGTCGATTCCTTTTCTACCCCATATCCACTGTGCGCCTGGAGCCTATATCTGGACAGTCAGTGCACACCAGGAGAAGCATAAACTAAAGATAAACCACAGTCAGACACCTAATCTAGCACCTCCTAGTGGAAAAAGAGAGATAGAACATGGACATTTTATATAAACGATCTGAGGACTAACCAGCTGTGATTTGTGCCTGGGACTGGTTTACCAAAGCCCCAGACACAAACTGCAATATGCATTTTATATGTCATTACTATTCGATAATTTGCAAACAATTTTTACATCAGAATTGAGGCTTGGTAGCTGCAAAGGAAATGTTAATTGCAGTTAGTCAGACATGAGTCAGTTTACAGGTCATCCATTTAATGATCGCTCATTATTTATTGCATATCTTCGGATATTACTTAACAGTGCACCTTCAAGGGTGATTTCTGAAACAGGCCCTTCGCATGCGTGGCCTTTTGCGCTCTAAAGGCCTGTACCGCCGAGTAGAATTTGACAATCGCGTAGAATCCCGGCAGTGCAACCGTAGCGTTCGGAGCCACTTTCAGCCAGTAGAGGGCGCCAAATTCCGAGAAAATATTCCAGAGCGACTCCTGCATAAGAAACAAAGCGAAAGACCTCAGCTATGAAAATATTAAATTGCCATCTGTATATGTGACACGATACAATACGACAAAGACTTACTAGCAGCGAGCTTTCAAAATGCGAAACGTTTGCTAATATTCGCTGGCATAACTCGCGTTACCAGAAATGTTCGTGTTCATTATGCCATACTCACGTAAATGTATGCTTCTGAAAAGGTTGGGAGAATTCCACATATAAACAATGTTTTGTTGTTTTCGGTGGGGACTCTAAATTCAATAACTTCTGCATCATAGTTCATAACCGTCTCTAACTAGAACGTTCCCGTAAGATTACTAGCCAACTAAACCATAAGCCGGACCTTTGCCTGGGCAGTTGAACATTTACCACTAAGCGATTCGAGTAAAGCGCGCAAAGCAAACTTCCTTTATGGCAACAACTTCCGTCGCTGACTGTTCAAAATAAAAGTCCCGAATGCTCCCTTATTTATTTATGTTTGCTTGTTTTTGAACATGTAACTTAATGAATCCTGATTTCTTTAAATTCTCTATAACATGGTAAAAACCCAAATTAAGACTATTTAGTATAGGATGATTCCATTGGAAATAACAGCATGTAAACATGTAAACGTCAGTGCACCAGGGAAAACGATAAAAAAAACCTGTTTACATAGTTGCAGATCTTTATCAAGCACTGATATGTCACTCATTTAAAATAGTGTTATTAAATTTGTCCTGAAGTATTAACTGTAAGTATTGCTAATATCACCATTTAAAAACATAATGCAGATGTTGGCTTAGTAATTAAGTAGTTAACACTACTGTACTGTTTACTGTACTGTATATTTCACACGTCAAATGCGAGGGGCTTGAATTTCACGTTCTCTGTATGTGTGTATAGTTTGCATTTTCTTGTCCAGTTTGACTAACGAAGTTTAATTAAGACAGGATCCTCCGAGAATAAAGTATATTCAAATTCAAGATTTCCAAATATGTATTCCACGAAGCTCATAGTATTTCAGTATTTTAGTATTAACTTAATACAATTTTGGCTTCGATCAAATGAGCATTTCCATATATTTCTCTTACATCTCTACTGTCCATATTGCCGTCGACAATATGTAAGCCTATATCGGGGACGAATCAGCATTGCATAATTTTCAAATATTCGATAAGGTGTATAACATTTTAAAAAATCTTAAAATACAATAATAAATGAGTTTATAATAAATATTATTTACCAGAAGCACAATAGTTGTTATTTAGCTGTTCGTTCTGAGGTTCACCTCCGCTGTTTTTGCGTTGGCTCTGTTTTCGTTTGTTTTCGGCGTTGCTCGTTTGTAGCGCGGCGCGATTTTGTGAGAAATGTAAGGAAAAATGATTGTGGCGAAGAAGCGAATAAGTACTGATCACCAGAGGACGTTCGACTTTTATTGCATGGAAATATTATGGATCCCATAGAGCCGATATTGAGCAAAAGTGATTTTTCGGCAGTGCTTGGTGTTTGTTGGCATGAATCCTGGAAACAAGTGGAAGAGAATCTGATTATGCTGCTGATGTTAATTTAAATGTACATACAGGGCGTCATGGTTGGCGTTAAAATGAAATCATGTTCTGTGAAAATCTTTTTTTTAAATAATAATAATAATAATAATAATAATAATAATAAATAAATAAATAAATAAAAAATTGTCTGTGCCGTGTCCTAGTAGAGACTTTTTGGCGAGTTAACCAGAATGTGAACTACTGTCCTGCCTTACCCGTTAAAGACAGATTCTGTAGATAGTAAGATAAATAATAGGAATACGTTCTGTTCGGCTACAGTTTATAATAATAATAATAGACGAGTAAAATTTCATTTTGAATGGAAATAAATTTATATTTTGATTAATATTCCATACACGTTTCGACGGGTTAAGCGAATATTCGAAAATGACTGCAGAAATCGACTAGTAATTCTACCTAAAATGCCCATCCCTAGTTCAGATATATATAAATATTAACATTAAATATTTATACTGCAGAAGACAACAGCTTTATTGAAAAAAGATTGCAGAAGAAAAAAATATTTTTGAGGAACATGTAAACAACCAGGTTAAAACAGATTACTAATTCAAGAAAATTGTACAATAAAACCTTTAAACAAAAGTCTAGCATTCATTTTAATTGGATGTAAATTATATTAACTAATTTTCTGTTAATTTTCTTTGGACAAAATGTTTCAACGGCATTTCAAACTCACTGTAATTTGCATAGTACTTTTAAAAGGTAAATACTTTTATATAAATCTGAAACATGCACTTTTAAACCATTTTTTCCTAACACGCACCAGAATATTTACTTTCACATCTTTATGCTCTTAATTTCTGTTGGAATGTGTTTATTACGAGCTAGATTGGTTTACTGTGGCACAGAATATGATGACATAATTTAAAACTAAAGAAAAAGTCCGTCTAAGATTTACATCTCTGACATAAGTAGAAAACTTGAATGTAATCCATGTGTTGCATTTTAGTTTGTATTCATACTGGTCAACCCCAAAACAAACAAATCAGAAAAGCTGTGATTGATTAAGCAGGAAACACAAAGTCTAAGTACCTACGTAATAAGATTATGCAACCTGGTTTGGCGGCTTGTAAACTTACAAAGTACAATTGCTCTCCCCGAAACGCCTACACTTTGTAACCTTCAGGTAGGTCTCCACTTTGTGCATGTCTTTCTTGAAGCAAGCCAGTAGCCCGTAATTCTTCATCCGTGCAGCATCAGTCCTCAGGATGACATCAAAGTTGTCATAGGGATCCATCAGCATTGACAAATGGATGCCGCCTTCACCCAAAGTCTGGAAGAACAGCATGCAAAGAAGGACAGACAGGTCATAACGAGGTTCACCTGAAAGATCTTTTTCATCAACAACTTCAAGCTATTCGAGTAATCCTAAATGTACTGGTGACCCTGGAGAAGCAATTGGAATCACATACAGAACAACAAGCAACAAGCATTGATTGCAGCTACAGGCTTATGTCCGATTTGTCTTAAAACAACAAAAGGAAATATCTTGCTTTGGACCTTTTTAGTTTGGCAGACAATACAGATTTAACAGGTTGTGATTCTCCTCAAAGATAAGAACTGATTTTCGCAAATAAACGTTGCACCTCAATAACACACAATCATGCGTCTGTTGTTTGCTCAATGCCTCTGTATGCTACCAAATGAATATCCAGATCACAGCAACCATGGTGGCTCAATGGGCAACACTTTTGCCTTACATCTACTTTGCTGAGGGGGTTTGCATTCCACTTGTGTGTATGTGTATGTGTGTGTGTGTGTGTGTGTGTGTATGTATGTGTGTGTGTGTGTGTGTGTGTGTGCATGTGTGTGTGTGTGTGCGTGTGTGTGTATGCGTGTGTGTGTGTGTGTGTGTGCGTGTGCACGTTTTCTCTGTTGCATGGCTTTCCTCTAGATACTCCAGTATTCTCCCAAAGTCATGCAATAAGGCAGAAAAAGGTGTGTGACCATATTTGTGAGTGTTTGCATGTATGCGCCCATGTTCAGCTCCTCTGTAACCCCGAGCAAAATAAGCGGTTAGGAGATGGACGAAATGCAATCCGCACATTAAACATTGTTCTGTAATGCTTTACCAGGGACTGTCCTACACAGAAAACACCATATACTGCTTCTTGATTTGTTCTTACTCTCATCAGTTCATCGATACCCCTGCTGAGGTCCTCCAGCTTCTCGTAAATGCGGTCAGAGGTTCCAAACATCAGACTGTTAGAAAAGGCTTCGCTGAAGGTCTTGAGGGGAAACACCCAGGACTCGATGAGGGCAGAGGAGATGCGCAGTAAATCCCCATCCTAACCAAAGCGAGTAATAAAACCATGAGAGAATCATTTTATCACATAACGTCAATGGCTGTGAAGGTGGATATGAATCTTTAATTGGCTGCGCTTTGTTTCTGCCTTAGGGATAATAGATATCTGTGGAATAGCAACTATGGGAAAAGTGCATTGTCATCCGACACAGTATAAGGCACAAGTAGACTTGTAACACTAATTTACTATTCATTTCCTGCTTTGTGGGTATTGCTATTCCCTTATCATGCTGCACACGACCAGAGACAACCTGCAGCATCACTTACGGATCTCATCTGCGTTTCATCCTTTCCCGTGGGGGCGGGAATGGAGTCAGAGTAGCACCCAGCAAGCGGAGAGTTATCGCCGCCCTGTCTTGTTCCAGGTAGCAGAGTGCGCTCCTGTGAAATGCAGCATTTAGGATTTCACGTTGTGTATGCAGTACATTGAGTGCACAGAACTATTAATAACTGCATGGATTTTATAATTGACATAGCTGGAAAAGTGAAGTGCGATAGCCTGATTGGCCTAGAACTTACAAATTCTTTGTAGATGTCAGCAGCCAGCTGGTGGAGGTGCTGTGCTCGGTTGACAGCATTGTTGAACAGATTGTACAACGGGATCGTTTCCACCGGAGTCATAGAAAGACTGACCAGAAGAACTGGCCACAGCAAGAACCCTGAGTGAACGATGAAGCAGAAGCACGTCAACACAAGCCGTTAGTGATCTGGGTCGAACTGCCATTGATTTGCCATCACCTCATTCATTCATCATATTTTTTCAAACATCTTAATTGCCTAGACTTCGACTTTCATCTTACGTCACTCTAAAAGGACTTACAAACTGACAATAACATCAGCGACTTACCTGCTACCATTTTACTCGGATAAAAAAAACTCGGAGTAACTTTCACCTGTCTCTGTGGGCAATATTTGTTGAGTTCCTCTTTTGTGTTCTGTATTTATACGGTGTCTCTCTATGTATGTATGCATCACAGGGGAAACCTGAGAATTTTGGCCTGTGTTCTGTGTAATGGCTATATTCCGTTTCATTGCATTAACCTGATTTATATGCATTTTTGCGATATATGATGCATATGTACAGATACTGGTAAACCCTTCCTTAGCGCCAAAGGTTAACAGCAGAACAACATGTTCGGGTCAAAACGAAGCACTTCTATCAAGAATCTAACACAAAGCCTGCAATTCTTCTAATGCTTTTGAAGTCTATTCTGCTAATGTCAGACACCAGACATTCTCTGTACACTTTAGTACCTAAATCCGTATATATTAAGGTATTAAATGAAATCCATTCAAAATCAGGCTCATGAAAAATAGTGTGGTGTGTTGGCTTAACGGCTAGCAGCGCTGTTTGCTGTATTTTAGCAGGTGTGTGTGACGTAGTATACAGTATAAGTCTAAGGCAGTGTTTAAAAGACGTTCCTGTTGGCGTAAAACTACGATTTTATGTTGTTCAAAGTGTGTTAGCTTAGCGCCTTCAAAAACCTGTCATACAATCATCTGAGTATTTTCAGCAACCATCCAATACACCCTGCGATGGGTTGGCGTCAAATCCTGTGTTATTCCCCGTCTTGCACCCGTAGCTTCCGTAGAAAATGGACTGATGGACGGATAAACAGACACATTGATGATTTGTTGATTCCTCCACTAGCAATTCATGTTTGGCTAATCAATACCTCACCCGGTAACTTAGCAATTTATAATTTAAATTTAACAAATTAATAGAATGGCTGGGGTGCCCCTAAGGAGAGGTTTGGGAACTGAAGTGGTGTTCATCTAGCCATCCAACAATGAATCAGTAACGTTTTGGACAACAGAGGAAATTCTCTCATACTAAATGTTCTACTGCTAAATGTTGTCTTTCTGAAGAAATATACACGTACTCTCCAGATAAATAGCTTTAAACATGTTCTTTGACTGTCTAAGTTGAACTTTTGTACAGTAGTGTAGGTGACATGCTTGTTTGGGTTTCCTTCTGTGGTCAAAGAAAACATACGAGTCTGAATCAGCACCTCTACATAGTCAAGTTTGTCTTCTTCTTGGGATCGACTTGATGTTCACAGTGACGATTGGAAACCAGAAGTTGAACCTTACATTCCTCCTCAGATGCAGTGCTATCCCTCCAAAGTCATCAGATATTTTTGAAAGCAATATTTAACTGAATAACAAATATATCGTAGACAAAAGCAATATACTGCTATAGCTGCAAGGGGACAACAGATCTTTCTCTGAAAATGTTATTTTTTTTTAAATGTGTTTCAACATTTCCGTTGTTTGTAGCTAAACACCATGGAAATTGAAAAAATAAAAAAAGAGGTGTCTACATATCCAGTTCACGGATTTACACGGCAATAACTCACATAAAGGTTACACTGTCAATAAACATGACAGCGATGAGATCATGTCTAATCTATATCCAGGGGAAAAGCGGGATTCAGTCAAATCTCAAGCCTCTGGAACATGTTGCCCGGCGTCTAATCCTATCAGATGTGAGAATCATCCATATTCACCGTTTGGGTGCAACAAGGAAACAAAATGTCAGGCGGGTGCCAGGAATAATCCTTGGCTGGAAAAAAAAACACAGAATCTGATATGTTTTGCAGCTCCTTTTCTTAGGGTAAAGGCCAAGCCTGTTACTGTCATAAATGATATTGTTTGCGGGTTCCATTTGAATTCAGATTGCATCATTTAGTCAAATATAAATGAAAAATAAATGAAAACCTAAGTTTATGGTAAAAGGATTGCAGACATTTTAGCAGGCATGGCCGTGTTGGAGATGTAATAGTTTTGTATACGTCAGCTGGTGGTTCAGACACGCTGTTGGAACATGGTGAGGGTAGAACGTGCGTGTGCTTGTGTTTTTCCAGCGGGAGTTATCATAGACGAAGTTCAAACTCTGCCGTTTATATCTTTAGACAGCCTAGTGTCTCCAAACTAAAAATAAATTCATCCTCAAGTAAATCTTTGTATTAGCAATTTGTATTTTTATAAGTTGTATAAGTGTTTTTTTTTTTTTTTTTGGTTTTGTTTAAAAATGTATGGCATTGGTCAAAACACTGGATTTTAACGGTACAAAATATTGCTTCTTGCTACATGTGTAAAATATTAGACTTTCATGTACTTTAAAAATTTTTGCAACGTGTTTCAAGGTACAAAAGATCAACTCAAGTTACAGGTTCTGGGCTCAATGTATAGCTTGGAACTTGGATTTAGACCTTTAAGATTATTATAAATGAATACTTCCGGATTCTCTGAAAATAACATGTAAATCATTTACATACTTCCTATTTCCTATCCTCCAGATTTCCTGCTTTTTTTCACGCAACCATTTTTTAGGGGCGTGGGATATAGTTACAGTTTTTCTATTTTTGATTGTTATATTTATAGTTTGTATTCTGGCTTTTCAGTTATACTTGAAGCTTTTATAAAACTTCAGAGGACAGAAATAGAGATGGTTTACTAGAGAATTCCTCACAGTGAAAAGCAGGTCAATGAAGTCCAGACCCTTCCGTCCGAACCAACACTGAAGGAACATTATCCACTAAGATATTCAAGGGACCTTGTCTCTAGATCCGGACATGAGAAGGAGACAGATCACCACAAGGTCAACATCAAAGGCAAGTGGGTGGTTTCTTAAATCTGATTCCGCTGCAGAGTGTCAGTGTGTGAAGATAGTGTTGCACATTAGAGGACGGTGTAGAGAAGTGCTGATGAGCTTGCATCTCACTGCCCATGGCATCTGCTGGCTCTGCTCCATATGTTTAAGGACCGGGGGGGCTTGGGGACAGGCATCGATACACCAACAGCGTACGCGTACATAAAAACCCAGTTCTGTCCAACTGAAATAGCACAGCTGTGGACAGATCGTACCTGTAATTAAAAAGGCATTTCCACAGTTAAAGACCAACAGCAATTACAGAAGCTAACCCTTAATAATAATTCCAAATTTTGACCAGCTTAAGGAATTTTTTTTTTGTGCACATTCAGCAAATGATTTTACGTGGACTCTAGTTCTTTTCATGCAGTATAACGTTATGCAGTATAATGTTCCTGGTAGTATCCTTTTAGGTGTGACAGAATTGCTATTTTAGAGGACTGTCATCCAACTCCGTATTAACATTTGAGACTTACTTCCGAGACTGATTCTAAAAAAAAAAAAAAGAAAGAAGAATTTAGGTCTGATGCAGGAACAGGTGTAAGGGGTATTTACTTTTCAACACAAATGTTTTGAGCCAGATCAAGTCCCTACTGGGAGCTGTTATTTCTTAACTCGCGTAAACACACCAATAAAACTGGATCTCTTTTGAGTGCTCTTACTATTTTGTGTGGATGGTATGGTGGCTTTGTGGATTGCACTATAGCCTCAGACCTCTGAGACTGATCTCAAGTACAAGTACAAATCATCATAAAATTCCCATCCTAAATCGAACAGTAGTTCACGGCAGAGTAATCAAATCCACACATTGAAACAGTAGGAGCATCACAGCAATTTGCCAGAGGATGCACTGAAGATATACAATCACTACTAAACAAAGTGCAAGACAATCTAAAACTAAAATGTGCCATATGTGCTGTGTATATGCTCTTGTTTATGCCACACAGTCATACTTAAGATCTTGAAGATTTTAATAGGGTAATGGGTCAAAACCAGGGGTCATGTGTGACTCACCAGGCTAAGTTTTTGTGCCTGTGATCAGAGGGTTGCTGGTCCAAGCCTGGCCTCAACAGAATAGTTAGTTGTTTGTAAGGCCTTGAACAAGGCCTTTAATTTCCAGCTCTCTGCCGGGCTCTGTAAGGTGACTGCCCCATCGCTGTGACCCCCCCCCCCCTCCTCCAAAGCCTGCTCTCACCTGCATGGAGAGCAAGATGGGACAGAGTGTAAAGAGAATTTCCCCCCACAGGGATCACTATACTATTCTATAAACCCAGCTGCTAGGAGAATACAGCAGACTGAACCAGGGTTATTTCATGAGTTTGTCATGCAGGAACCCAATCCGGGAGCTGAACGATTTCAAACACTCAAGTACCGGCAAGCTCGTTTACCATCAAGAACTGCCAACAAACAGATACATAAATGACCTATTCTTGGCAGACATCTACTGAAGCCTCCACTGGGAAATAGAGGCACAGGACTTTAAATAGACCACCCTAGTGGGGATAATTGTTACTTAATTGCAGTTTTGCATCAGCTGGCCAGTCCCCATGCATGTTCTATGGTCGTGGCATTAAACCAGAAACCCTAGCTGGTTTTTTGGGGTTACTTTTATTTCATTGATTTTTTTCTTCAAACCTATAATGCTGCCAAATTGCAAAGAAGTTCCAAGTTGACTAGGTGTGATCTTCATGGAACTGTTTCATTGGATGAAAATGCTTTGTTTTGGTTTTGCCGTGCATTAAAGTGATTTATGTTTGGTAAGGCCTCGCCACACAATCTCGTGAGGAGCTCAGGATACTGCTGCCTGATGACCTGTTAACCACTGAACACCAAAACCCATTTCTTTGGCTTACTGGTGTCTAAGTGATATCTGTTCTTTCATTTTAACTCAGTTAACATAAACCCAGGCACACATATAGACACCCACGTGTTAAGGACATTCGCATTTTACACATGGATGCCAGTGGTGAATGCCGCATGCCTCAGTGGAGCAAGTGTGAGCCACCTGCGTACAGAAATACCTCAGACATGCTTGAAATGCCTGTTCCACACAGAAGAAAATATCTGCCCATTGAAATTTTGCCCAAAGACCAATGAAATTGGGATTAGGAGTGAGACTCGTACTGATGGAGCCCTCCTCCCACCCAGAGTGGATCTCATACCTTCTGTTCAAGACCTCAGATGGAGATCTTGGAGTCTTTCTCAGAATGCTGTGTAACTTCCCCCATCTTCTGCTGCTTGGGTCCTCTCATGTTGCATCTCTTGGACAGCTGTTGGGACTCGGGCGGAGAGAGAAAACCCACAGGAGAAGCCCTGCCAAGCAATTTTTCTTGGTGAGACAGGATGTCATCTTCCGCAAGTATGCTGCTATATTGGTCTGTAGTATTACATAAAACAAAGAGGCAGTGAAGAGCCATCAGATGAATGACTGAAGTGCTGAAGCTGGACATCCTGTTGGCTGCTTAACAGAGATTTGATGGGTAGGTTGTTGAAAGGTTACTGCCTGTCCTTAAATTTACACTGTTTGGAAGGAACTTGAACCGAATCCCTTACATAAAGACCAGTAGACTATGCCAATGCCCGGGGGTTCTATAGTGGGCGGAGCCAGAGGTTAAGAGACCCTTAACCTGATTCTGCAACTGGTAATTTGATAGATTCCACCATGATGCTATATTTAAATTCCCAGTTGGGAAAAAAAACAACTTTGGAACCATTTGTACTACTGATTGGCATTACTTAGGTAGAGGTCAAAGACTCAAGATACCTACCTAATGCATATCCGAGACTTATATGGTTCAGAAAAGATAAATTAAATCCATGCTTTAAATAAAGTTAGCATATCTCTTGCACACAACTTTGTTTTTTTCTTATAAAGCAGAATCTCTCTTTTTTACTATGAATAAACCAAAATCTATGCACTGGGATTAACGCTTGCATGTTGGGTGTACGTACCCCTGCCTTGGGCCCTGAGATAAAATACAGCCCCTACTCCACCCCTCATGACCTTGTGGATGAAAGATAGATGGATTAACATACTTTATTCCTCAACTATCCCGAGGCATCTATGAAGGTGTAAGGGGATCTTTTCGAACGTATTCCCTTCTCTTGAAGTTGCATAATAAATTAAGAAAAATGCACATTGATAGTTTTGAAGTTACTGCATAACAAGAATGTTCCAAAAGCATGACAAAATGTATTAATTTGTAAAGTTAAAAACATGTTACTGTCACATCTGGTGCAAAATTTATTTCACACGCTACCTGTCACAGGCATGAGAATCCACCATGTTTGAATCCACTTCAAGATCGGCTCAGTCTGTAATCACCCACATCCCTGTCAATCTGAGTAATGTTACTAATGCTAATTTTGGGCAGTTTGGGCTTTAGGGCAGATCCAGTGTTCTTCTTTTATTAACTACCATCTGTATGATTTCTCATTACGATATTACAATAGTATAAAATATAGTATAATATTACAATTAATATAAACTTAGGGCCGGCATGGTGGTGCAGTGGTTAGCACTGTGGCCTCACACCTCTGGGACCTGGGTTCGAGTCTCCGCCTGGGTCACATGTGTGTGGAGTTTGCATGTTCTCCCCATGTCATCGTGGGGTTTCCTCTGGGTACTTCTGTTTCCCCCCACAGTCCAAAAACATGCTGAGGCTAATTGGACTTGCTAAATTACTCGTAGAAGTGCATGTGTGAGTGAATGGTGTGTGAGTGTGCCCTGCGATGGGCTGGCCCCCCATCCTGGGTTGTTCCCTGCCTTGTGCCCATTGCTTCTGGGATAGGCTCTGGACCCCCTGCGACCCAGTAGGATAAGCGGTTTGGAAAATGCATGGATGGATGGATATAAAATTAAGTATATTATAACAATAGCTTTTATCAACATAAAACCCAAGGCATACATTGCTTCATATTGATTGATCAAGGATTTTATTTAACAATTCAGAGTAGTAAATGGTACATTAGATAAAAGACTATGAAATGTAATAATTTCTGAACAAAGATGTATAACACAAAGAAAATATATACAACCAACTTTGACCAGTCAACCAGTTTGATTGAAGCACAAAATTGCATTTCATTTCACTAGTTAGAGATATTATGCATTATGTACTGATGATGCATGCTTGTGTTTTTATTTTGAAAAGTTCTTACTTCATTCTTAGTAATCACAATTGCATTCACAGTAACATTGAAATATTTAATTCCTTAATATATTAATGTGCCAGATGATTCTTTACATTTCAGTTTTAGTACTGCAGTACTTGCGAGCTTCCTTCAGAATAACATAAATTGTATATTTTTCTCTGCTGAAGTGTAAAATTCAGTGTTACTTATTTATGCATGTGAGGGTGGTACCGTCACTTGGGTGCGGTGGGTTTAAAAAGACAAAATCTCAGGTCTCCACAAATGCATGGGCATTTATACCCATATCAATGTCATTCTGTGAGTTTTTTTTATAACAATTAACTAGAGGGGTCACAAGTAACTTTATAACTTTGAGTTACTACTCAAGAGCAAATCATGAACAAATATAGGAACTTCATGAATTACATGAATCATCATAATTGATTAATGATGAACAAACATGAGATTAGTATGTAACTAACACTAAATTTCTGGTTAATTAATACATTCAGTACTAAATTTGTGCCCCCTCAAGTAAAGTGTAACTGTTTTTTTGTCTTGAAAATGACACAATATAATTAAACTAGCAAACTAAATAAAGTAAATAAGTAGCCTGGTGTCAAAAATGTGCATAACTGTAGAAGAACCAGCAGCAGTATATTCTCATCTCATATAAAATTATATAGCTGCTAATTTGCTAATAATATTTGTTTGAATATATATATTTATATATATACATAAGCTATAAAGACATATTAAGCGAGATCTCACAGTACTAATTAATGTAATACAAAGACAACAGTTTCTGTTAAAGATTAATAATAACAATTTCAATTAAAAACTTTCTGCAGCACATTAGAAAGTGCAGATATAAGACATTGGTTAAGACATTCTTAGACAATTTTGGATTCATTGCAACTTTGGATTAATGCAAGATATTACAAAAAATGGAACATCACTTATCTGTTTTTAAAACAGCACTACAGTTTGCCTGGAACTAATCATATTTAAAATGAATATCACTGAGGTACTGGAAGTCATTAAACTTGGGGTTCTTAAATGATTTCAGAAAATTATCATTATTTTCTGAAATTTATATACTTAGGTACAAGTCATTGTTATTCTTCATAATACAAATGTATGAAAAAGTGCTAGTAAAAATACTCTGGAGCAAAGAAACAAAAAAAAAAAAAACGCAAAGACAAAATAATTACAATTATAACAACTATAATGAGTTTAGTTTGAACAATGAACAATAACAAAGTATCAACATCAGAGGTGGAAAGTTCAGGTTCAGAGAATATAAATCCAGACCAAGATTTTGTTTCAACCGACCAGTTAAGTACTCTGTGAATGTGACTCTTTATATTCAATTGGTTGATCAAAATAAAATCTTGATCTGGATCTGTACTTTCTAAACCAGACTTTTCCACCTCTGATCAGCATACATTCCTGGGCAAAAACTGGACCAAAACCCAAACTGCACAACATTAAGCTTTTTTTTTGCCCAGTATTGTACATTATTACTAATCTGGCACGGTTGTGATGTTAGATCAATAATCCAACTCTAACAGTGATACATAAAAATATAACGCATACATTCACAGTATATTATTGAAAATATATGCAAGGTCTGTTCTTTATATGTATGTACAGCTTTGACAAACATCTTGGGGAGATGCTTCATTTGGTGGCAAATTTGGCGCCTATGATTTTTAAAGCCTTTTCTTATCAAGATGATCTACTTATTCACCACCAAACAATATCCAACATTGTTCTCTCTGGGAAAACTGTATTTAAACATTTTTAAAAATTCCACATATTTTTTGAACTTGTGTTTCCACACCTACTCTCAATAACATTACCTTAGAATGTTAGCTGTGTTTCTGTGTCAGATCCTCACTGCTTACCACTCCAAGTCTCAGAGGAGCTAATGTTCTCTCCATGGATACCAACATCTCTTGGCCAAAGCAGACCACAGTTGCTCATTCCTCTGTTTCAATCGCTACACAACAGACTCCTTTAGGTTGTCCAGGGATGCGAACATCTCTTCAGGAGGGGAAGGGGCAGCGTGCAGGACCACATCACTGATGAATTCCACTCGATTTAAAAGGAAATTTTCTACCGGTCTCTCTTTTTTTTTATTCATCGCCCATTTTGGCTTTGAGGGGACACGCTTGCCAGATGGATTCGCCGCGTACTTACGATATGCTCTTTGGATGACTGTTGCAGCCACCTCCTCCCGTTTACGTTTCAAAGTAGTGGTAATGGGTTCATAGACCACCGGCGAGGGGTTGTTCATCTTGAACTTCTCCTCCATACTCTCCCTGAGGGCACCCATTGCATCAGATTCTCCCAACACTTCCGTAGTAAGAGCTAGCAAGACATCTAAGCAATGTATTTTATCCCCAGAAACAATTGGAATATCCATTGTAATCAACTTTATTTTATTAGGCTTTGCAATCCTCAGAGGGTCTTTCAATGTGTCACAAAAGTCTGGCAGCCGGCTATAGTCCAGAAACTGGGTAGCATCGGGGTCGAATTTCTCCCAGGTCTCATAAAACATCTCAAAGTCATCCTCGCATAGGGGCTCACTGCTTTCTTCTGTAGCCACATTAAAATTCTCTAGGATAATGGCGATGTACATATTTACCACAACAAGGAATGACATGATGAGGTAGCCGCAGAAGAACACGATGCCCACAGCCGGATTCCCGCAATTGCCTCTGACAGAAGAGCCTGGATTCTCTATGTCTGGGTCACAATCTGGGGGCCCACTATTCATAATAGGGAGTAGGAGTCCATCCCAGCCTGCTGAAGTGGTTATCTCAAAAAGGCAGATGATACTGTTGCCAAAGGTCTCAAAATTGAACATGTCGTTAATGCCTGCTTCTTTCTTCACATATCCAAAGTTTGACATGCCAAAGATTGAGAAAATGAACATGATCAGGAAGAGAAGGAGGCCTATATTGAATAGAGCGGGAAGTGACATCATCAGAGCGAACAGCAGTGTCCGGATGCCTTTAGCGCCGCGGATAAGACGCAAGACACGACCAATTCTTGCCAGTCTGATGACGCGGAATAGGGTAGGTGATACAAAGTACTTCTCTATAAGGTCGGCCAACAAAAGACCTGTACAAAAAATGTATATTTTTAGTCAGCATAACAAAAATTAATCTGATGACAGCACATTCAGTGGCATTTAACTTTTGAAGCTAAAAATCTAATTCTATATGAAATTGCTGCTATCCATATATATGTTGCCAAAACTATTGGGACACCTGCCTTTTCACACACATGAACTTTAATGACACCCCATTCTTAATACATAGGCTTTAATATGGAGTTGGCCCACCCTTTGCAGCTATAACAGCTTCAACACTTCTGGGGAGGCTGTCCACAAGGTTCAGGAGTGTGTTTATGGCAATTTTTGACCATTCTTCCAGAAGAGCATTTGTAAGGTCAGGCACTGATGTTGGATGAGAAGACCTGGTTCACAGTCTTCACTCTAATTCATCCCAAAGTTGTTCTATCAGGTTGAGGTCAGGGCCCTGTGCAGGCCAGTCAAGATCCTAACACCAAACTTGCTCATCCATGTCCCTATGGACCTTGCATTGTGGACTGAGGCACAGTCATGCAGAAACAGAAAAGGGCCTTCTCCAAACTGTTCCCACAAAGTTGGAAGCATGACATTGTCTAAAATGGCTTTGAATCCTGCAGCATTAAGAGTTCCTTTCACTGGAACTAAGGAGTCAAGCCCAACCGTTGAAAAACAACCCCACACCATAAACCCCCTTCCACCAAACTTTACACTTCGCATAATGTAGTCAGGCAAGTACTGGTCTCCTTGCAACCGCCAAACCCAGACTGGTCCATTGGATTGCTAGACAGGGAAGCGTGATTCTTCACTCCAGAGAACACATCCCCACTGCTCTAGAGTCCAGTGGTGGCATGTTTTACACCACTGCATCTGACACTTTGCATTGAACTCGGTGATGTAAGGCTTGGAAGCAGCTGCTTGGCCACGGAAACCCATTCCATGAATTAGAATTTAGGAACCACACCACAACACAACAACAAAATGTGTTCTCTAGTTAATGCATTTAACTCATACGTGACAAGGTGACATAGCAGGGGGTAGCTAATTCAGCACCCAGGGAGCAGTGCTTGGGGGCGGTACCTTGTTCTGGATAGTGGTGCCTTGCTGATCAGGGATTTGAACCTGCAATCTTTCAATTACAAGTGCAAGTGGCCTATCACTTCGTGGTGGACTTGCTGTTGTTCCCAATTGCTTCCACTTTGTTATAATACCACTAACAGCTGACTGTGGAATGTTTAGTAGTGAGGAAATTTCACAACTGGACTTACTGCACAGGTGGCATCCTATCACGTTAACATACTTGAATTCACTGAGCTTGAGAGAGCGATCCATTCTTTCCAAAATATTTGTAGAAGCAGTTTGCATGCCTAGGTGCTTGATTTTATACACCTGTGGCTATGGAAGTGATTGAAACACCTGAATTCAATGACTTGGAGGGGTGTCCCAATACTTTTGCAAATATAGTGTATATATTTGTATTAATTACGCATTTACTTACCCACTACTGAGAGAATGACCACGACAAAATCAAAGATGTTCCATCCAACTGAAAAGAAGTATTGTCTGAGGGCAAACATTTTGAGGACACACTCTGCCGTGAAGATAACAATGAAGAACAGATTAATGTAGAACAAAATCATTTCCTTTTCTATACTTTGGTCGTCTGTCTCCACCATCATAGTGATCATGTTGAGGCAGATCATGACCATGATGAAGATGTCGAAGAACTGCTTGGTGACGAAGTCAAACACAAGGCCTTGTATGGGATTCTTCAGGGTCCCGGACAAACAGAGGAGAAAGAGACACAGAAAAAGAAAAGAGTAGAAAAGAAAAGGAAAAAAACAAAAAAAAAACATTTATGTAAATAAAAAAATACTTTATATCCAAAAATCAATAACTTTATGGTATATGATTATGAAGAACAGGAAAAGTCCAAAATTAAAGCAAAAAAGCACATTATGCAAGTACAAGCAGTGCAATGGTTTCTACATGCCCAGGCCTTGATAATAAAAAATACTAATTTCACTCTTATTATTGCTACTATCATTATTATTATTATTATTTCCTTTTACATCACTTTCACAATAAGAGCTCACAGTATCAATCAATATTCATTTGGTTCTCAGCTGACGTGATTATCAAGAGACTCATGTCACAGCTGATAAATAGCGTTACACACCAGAGGTCTTGGGATTGGCTTTTGCGGTTTTTTGGATCCAAGTTTCTTCATGGCATTGTAGTATTTCTTCTGTTCCTCAGTCATGAAGAGGTCCTGTCCTCCAAAGTATAAATCCACAAACAATTATTCTTCAAGTGTATGGGAAATGGTATGTTCTAGGATGGCAGGTCCCTTAATAACAGCTACAGCAATTGTAAAGTTCAAGTAAATTGTTACCTTAATGTGTACTTCAGAGATTCTGTGTATCTTGTCATAATAATATTGGCACATCAAAATTGGCATTAATGTAATATTTGCATACAAATATTGCAATAACATCTTACAAATACTGTATATAAGAAGAAAATGGGAAAACCAGATTATGAGATGTTTATATACATAACAGCATTTCCAATATGAACCAACAGGGGGAGATGCAGGGTAACCACCCTGAGGGTTTGGCTCTACAGTATATACTTCCAGCATCAAACATTGAAAGAGAGATACAGTTGTACTGTTCTAAACAGGTGAAACGTCACATTAAATATTTTTCTCAAACGTACAATTAATGGAACAAATATAAATCTTGAACTAGCAAACATCATGTTATATGTTTGTTTTCTTAAATGTTATGCTACGAGCGCCCTCTTCTTCTGAAAGTTTGTAAGTTACCATCAGTCTGTTAGCATCTGTCCTGTTTAATACCTGTCCTACTGTCTTGAAGAGGGAATGATACCATATCTGTGCAATATGGGATATACACAATGAACCCATCGGGTCATGACAGAACTAACAGGGGTGCTTACGAAATTCACTCATCACAATAGCTAGATGACAGAGCATCAATGTGTAATATGGTTTCTTAGCTTTAACTTACAGTATAGATATACGATCAAAGCAAGGCTGTGGAGAATTGAAAACCTAAGGGGACAAGGCTAAGAAAAACAATAATCATCTACATTGCTTCGTTTTCCAGAAAACTCTTATGTGAAACTCTAATAAATGTCTTAGTTACATATTCTTTCTCAGTACACCCCGGACAGGACCCCAGTCCATCGTCGTGCTCTCCAAAATTCACCGACATAATTGCACATTAAGGGCAGTGATGATACTTATCTTTGACTTTTGCTGGTTGAAGTTGTCAATGATAACACCAATGAAGAGATTGAGAGTGAAGAAAGATCCAAAGATAATGAAGATTACAAAGTACAGGTACATGTAGATATTGGCCTCATACGCAGGCTGATCTTCCATCTGACAAGATCATAAGAAGGAACATTCAGTTTCAAATATTAAAGCAAACAATTATTTTTTTGTTTTCAGTAACAATTCTAATTATACTTGCTTATTTAATTATTTTAACTTTTGCATGTTTGCATTGCAATCCAAATAACTGATCAAAAGTCTACAGTTGTCATCCTTCTTGTGTACCGAATTTTGAACTGGAAAATCAGTACCTCACGTGAATCGACTGCGGCATACATGATCTCCATCCAGCCTTTAAATGTTGCCTAAATAGAAAATTTTTTTAATAACAGTACAGTTAGTAGTCAGTAACTGTCCAATACCCAATGACATGGAAAATTCTGCATTTGTGAATTTACAAAAAACAACCTTAATTTTCCTGGTCAAAAGATTATACTGAGTAAAGAGTATATATATATTATATGTCTATAATTTGAACAATCAGAGTACAATCTGCCTTTCTATTCACTATTAAACTCACCACTTGCAAAAGAGACAGGTAGCCCATGCCCACATTGTCAAAGTTGACCTTCAAGTTGACCCAACGGACATCATTGTGCTGTTCCATCAGAGCAAAGCATTCAGTTCTGTTGTTGACGACGTCCAGATCGAAGAGCTCCTCTGAGGTAACGTTGACACAATAGTAGAATTTCCCAGCAAACAGGTTAACCCCCATGATGCTGAAGATGAGCCAGAAGATGAGGCACACAAGCAGGACATTGAAGATGGAGGGTATGGCCCCCACCAGGGCATTTACCACCACCTTTCACACAAAATAGGATATGCACACAATCAGAAAGTACATCTCAAATGAACCCTTTATTGCCCAACACTCAATATCAGCAAATTATACTGTCCACAATAACTTTATATATGTTCTTACATTTTTTAAATCTTTTCCAGCTATGAGCCTAAAACAACGTTATGTGAGCAAAGTTCCACACAGATGTCCAAGTGCTAGACCAAACTGATCGCATATTCCAGCCACTCTGAAAACGCAGAAGATGGCTAAGTGAGTATACTGAATATCTGTTTTTTTTGGGTCATGTGGCATGTTGTCTGCCATTTTCACCATTTATCACGGACCTCCAACATCTCTCTGTGGATCTATCAAAGGTTGTGAAAGCATCACTTACCCTCATTCCTTCAAACCTAGAGAGAGCTCTCAGCGGTCTCAGTGCCCTCAGGGTTCTCAAAGACTTGATTGGTCCCAGTTCAGAATATCCCAGTAAATTGGCTGTTAAGCTGATCAAAGAAACCTGCAATAAGAGTCCAATTAAAAAAAATCTAAATATGTGCTGCTGTACTGTCCCTGTAAGAAAATTCAAAAACCAAAATATCAAAGCAAACAATTATATTGAATGCATGAAAATACCAACCATATTTGTTTATTAAATTATTTTAACTTTTAATATTTGCATTGCAATCAAAATAACTGATCAAAAGTATACAGTTACGATTCTTCTTGTGTACCTAATTTTGAACTGGAAAATCAGTACCTCACGTGAATCGACTGCAACACACATGACGTCCATCCAGCCTTTTAATTTTTTGATGTAATATTGCATAACACTGAACAATCTTTTTTAAAGATTGATTTGTGGGCACTGCTTTGTATCTTTTGACATGACTTGCAACGACATCACCAACTTACCTGACAGATTCTTTTGGTAGATCTTTTTGGTTTTATTTGGCGGCACTTTATTTTAGGCAAATTTTCAACTTTGTATTTTAGAAGTACTGCAGTATCTACTACAAAATTTTCAAATATCACAATTTGAATTTTTTCCAACATCGTTAAGCCCTACTAGGGAACTCTTAGGCTGGGTTACACCAACATGGTTTAACTTTTAAACTGGATTCAATCAAGAAATCAAGATTTATATACGAATCCTGTTCCACCAAACCCGAAACCCCGTTTCAATTTAGTTTACAGTTAATTATGGTTAAATCTAAACCTTTGGTAATCTCAGTTTAATTTCCAGTTAAACCTAGATTAAATTCAAACCTGTATACTAAAACCTAGTATACAGCTGGATTAGCAGTCATATTTAAACTACCCCTTGAGGAGGACTACATTACGTCTGTTTCAGTTTTATTGATAATATAGCTACATTTCTTTGCTGGATGGGACTGGAGGAAAGAGTCCCATGTAGGAAAATTTGAGTTAGCTTAAACCCAATTGAATTGTTTTTAAATCAGCAGTGAGTTTTCCTAGCTAGACAGATTTACAAGAGAGTGTGTCATACACTTCAATGGAAAGTCTGGACCAGCTATCATGCACGGAACCGAGAGGAACTCTGCTGTACCTCCAGTTCTCCAGCTTAGCGTTTTTATGCTACAAGGAGTTTTCAGATGGTTGACGGGGATCTTTTTGGCGTTCACAAGCCAACACACCGCCGGAACATTTTTCCGGAATCAGAACCTCTTTCTAGAACCAGATACTTCTGTCAGATTCACACCGCAGGAATTGAGCCCTATTGTAGTTCCTTGGAGGCAATTCCAGAACCTTTTGTAGTACCTACTCCAGATTTGGTACTTTCCCTTCGAACACAAACTACTGGAGTGGCGCTCACAGCCATAGCTTGCTGACTGACTGGCGATTCACAGCCATAGCTTGCTGACTGACTGGCGATTCACAGCCATAGCTTGCTGACTGACTGGCGATTCACCGCCATAGCTTGCTGACTGACTGGCGATTCACAGCCATAGCTTGCTGACTGGCTGACTGCAAGCAACTTGTACGTTTTTTTGCTTGCATCTCCAAATTTCTGCATCTGAAAATCTGATCAATAACCGTTGTCTAATATCACTGGTGCTGGCAATGAAACTTGCCAGCACAAGATAACTTGTTAAAAAGCATGATAATGTTGCATAGTCTTTTTTTTTATTCTGCGGAAAATGAAAGACCGATCTCGCTGACCAGATTTAATAAGAATCATGAACATGGCTGGGTCATGCAAGTAAAATAAGAATGACAGGCTGTGTCCTGGTTTGATTGCGACTGATCAAATACAGCATTGCTATGAGATGTATTTCTGGGTGAAAAGCGCTTCAGTTTACAGGTTTTGCATTCTCACAAGGGAAACAGCACAAGAGCTTTAATATTAGCTTTAAAGAAAGAGTGACACTCACATCCACAATGAGAAAGTCCAGCCAGCACCAGGCATTTGTAAAGTAAACCTTATACCCATATGCCACCCATTTTAGAAGCATTTCCACAATGAAAATATAGGTGAAGACTTGATCCGCATACTCCAGAATGATTTTTATAACTCTGCGCTGTTCAATGTATATGTCTTCAAAAGCCTGCCAAGATATGAGCAAGAAAATAATGAAAATGTTAACATGAAAAGATGTAAAAAATACTGCATTTATGCCATTTAATATAATTCTGCTCCCAAAAAACTTTCAATGACAAAATAACGTAATTTTTTTTATGTTAGTCAATGTCAAAGTTCTTGGGGAAAAAAAATCTACTTTTGTGTGAGTCTTAGGTAGGACGGATATGTAACACATACCAAAGCTCCACTGCTTAGCAGGATCATAAATATAATGAAAGTTTCAAAGTAGTTGTGCTCCACGATAGTGAGGCAAGTTGTCCTGATGTTCCACCAGATCTTTCCTTTGCCTTGTGTGATATCCACCATTAGAAATGGGAAGCGGCTGAAACAGGCTGAAGCATGACAAGGAAGCGTGAGAAGATGCAGCTTCACACTGGCATGCCAGCGGTTTCACATGTTCTTTGGCGACATTACGATTAATCGCACAGCTATACAAAAAACACCACTGTTGGCCTTCACAACAGGCCGGACGCAACATATATTATTACAGGCAGTAATTACATTATTGGTGGCTACAATGAGGTCAGTGCTAAGAACACCCGGTGCTGTGTTGGTAGAAAATGCCATTCGCTTTTCGCATTACCATCCGTGAAGCAAGGTTCTGGGTCGATCATATCTGGCTCCTCCTCCTCTTCCTCCTCCTCCTCAGGCACCTTCTCCTCTGTGACACATTGAACTGCATTATCTGCCACTTCCTCCACCTAAAGGCCGGGGGGAGGGACAGAAGGGCCACATCATTTGGTTCTTCTTCTTGAGCAGCTTTGTTCGGGAACATAGTAGGCTATTGTAATTTCCAGTCACTGTGTTGCCACCTTGTTCACTGAAGTCCACACATCTCTAATGCAAATCACGCAGTGATGCATGATATTTAGGCATCTATTTCTTGAATATGCTGTTTGATACATCATGCATTATTTGGCTGTATTAAAATATAACTGTGACTTTCAAGTTTGCTACTTTGCTATATAATACTCAATACTCAAAGTAAGAATACTTGTATGTATTTGCTTAGTAGATAAAGCATATTATAACAGACCTTCAATCCCGCCTCTGCTCTGTGTGTGTCTGTGCATGCATGATTAGGTTTATATTACAATACAAATTAGGTTTGTATTACTACAAATGTCCCACACAACATAATAAAATCCAGTTTTTTGATATTGTGGGGACAATTTTTCAGCTCCTTGCAGCAATCTGTGAATGCCATCGAAAAAGTAAAAATGCCAAAAGTCTCGTATTTTGTTTGGTTACTTATGGTTAAGGTTAGAGCTGGGTGGGGGTTAAGGTCCTCGTATTGGGATTGAGAGTCCCCAAAAAAATTTCATTAGAAACATGTGTATGTGCGTGTGCGTGTAGAGTTTGCATGTTTTCCCCATGTCACAAAGGTTTGCTTGCATGGTCAACTAGCCTCTCTAAATTGGCAATAACGGACCTCAGTCTGAGTGTGAATTTGCCCTGTCACGGACTGTCATCCCATTCAGTCTGCACCCCAGCCTACGTTGCCTTGCATGGGCTCCAGGTCCCCCTATGACCCGAAACAGATAAGTGTTTCGAGGACAGATGGAGATCATGTTTTACTCATCCATATATTTTACTGGAGAGGCAGACAAAAAGCCTAATTCAGTAGGGGTGCAAAAGTAAAATCGTCTGGGATATTAAACCAAATGCTGGTACTAAATATTGGTAAATAAGTTGGCAAAATTCCGTTTCACTTTATTTTCTTTTCAGGTTTTAAATGCAAGCTTTCAACAAAATGTACAAAAGGCTAGCAAAATTTTTCAGAAAAACAATGTTAAACAATATCCAATGTAAATACGGTCATGTGTTGCTTAATTAGAGGGATATGTTCTGAAAAATGCGTTGTTATGTGAGTTTGTCGTTGTATGAACATCACAGAGTGTACTCACACAAACCTAGATGGTATTGCCTATACTATACACCTAGGCTACAGTAAACCTTTTTAAAGTAGAACGAGTACACTATAAAATAACGATTAAAAGTATAGTGAATACATAAACCAGTGACAAAATTGTTTATTATTGTTATCAAGTATTACGTATTGCACATGATTACATGTGCTATACGTCTATATGTCTGGCTGCGCAGTAGGTTTGTTTACACCAACATCACCACAGATATGTGAATAATGCTTTGTCTTACAACATCATGACAGCTACATCACTAGGTGACACACATTTTTCAGCTGCATTATAATTGTATAGGAGGTAAGCAGCGCATGACCGTATTATGAAATATATCACAGATAGTATGAAATGCAATGTTACAGGCCTTTGACATGTTTGGGGTTTCTTAGGCCAGAGGTGAAACGGAACTACCTGACATTCAGTCTCTCACGATAAATAACAAAATCCTCGAAGACACATATTAATGGCTGCATATAATTTATGCTCAGACAGCATTCATTAAAGAGTTAAGGGGGAACCAGAGACCACAGATTATTTTACTATTTTGTTTACATTGATTTTTCGCAGTATAGAGTGACAGCAGAGCCAAGTCGGCAATGCTATCTAGTTTCCAACAGTCTATGAACAGTCATATGATGTCTTCCTGGTTGAAGATTGCCTCAGCAGATGTCACCTATAATTTTAAATGAGCTTCTCCCAAAGTCCAATGATGTTTCAAGCAGTACATTACATTTTCCCATTATGAAAAACTTTTAACTTAAGAGAAAGCTAACCACTGTCCTACGCCATTTTTGTGAGGCACAGGTAACATTAAAGTCTATTATTTTAGGCATCTAACATTTAAAGACACTTTCTCCCCTTAAAATGAAGGGTTTAGAGAATGAATGCTGCAGCCTCTTTGGCAATAAAAAGGCAATTGTTCCACTAGTGAAGATTAAAATTCATCATTGCTAAGTCTGGCATGCAAAAGTGGCACATAGTTTATTGTGATTGCAGTATCTGAGGCAAAATTATTAAAGAATTTCTGATAAAAACTCAATGTCATCGAATGGGAAATGGATTCAGTCATTTTTTGAGAAACATAAATTGAACAGTAGCCAAAGACAATAGTCTTTCAGCACTCCCACCATACGCAGGGCATGTACCACTTAATGAGAGCATTCCTTCAGCGTCATCACCATATCAACTATACCTCCATAATCAGCATCACCCTCATCTCCCTCGGCCCGTGGCAGCTCCCATGGCATATCCGCCATTTTTCTACAGATTCCAGTTGCGGGATTCAAATTTTTTTTTATGAAAGTGTATATTATGTACTGTATACCTAGGGCTCAAATAGTGGTAAAAATCAAAACCATAGTTCCAGCCATTATGCAATATTGAACTGTCAGTATCTTATACTGTAACTAGCTAAAAACAGAATAACCTTTGACCTTTGGCCCTGCACCCAATGATAATAATAATAAGAATAAGAAGAAGAAAGAGGAGGAGGAGTAGGAGGAGAAGAAGAACAAGAAGATTACTAATATGAGTAGCAGCGGTATAATGCAACAGGGCCATCTTGCTGTACTGTGGCATAACAGTTGTAACGAATGAGAATTTTTTTACGACTTTACATGCACAACATCTAAATCTAGCAATGCAATGGTTCAGCACACTGACATGATTTAACAGCTAAGTACTATTGCTAGTGTACAGTATCGCTCAAAAGTCTTAGTCAGCCAAAGGAAAAGACACCGTATAATATGCTCATGTTTGGTGTAAAGCTGTGATACTAGGTCTCCTAAAGTCACCAAAGTATTTGCATTAATCATCTGGAGGCTACGGGTGCAAGACATGTAACAACCCAGGACCGGGTGCCAACCCATTGCAGGGCACACACAGACACATCTATGGGCAATTTGGTAACTCCAATCAACCTCAGCATGTTTTTGGACTGTGGGGGGGGGGGGGGGGGGGGGGACCGGAGTACCTGGAAGAAACCCCACGATGACAAGGGGAGAACGTGCAAACGGAGACTGGTGGAGTCTCAAATCTTGGTCCCAGTAGTGTTAGGCAACAGTGCTAACCACTGCGCCACTGTACCACCCCATTTCTCAAACTAATTTAATTAATTAATCAAGCAGGTTGCGAAGCGTAAGTAATATATGAAACGGCTGTGGTCCCCCCTGAGGAGAGGTTTTGGAACTGAAGCAGTGATCATCTAGCCATCCAACAACATATCAGTAACTTTTTGGGGAGCAGACGCTTTTTGTGTTACTCTCAATTTGCCTATGTTCTAATGTTAAGTTGTAGTTTTTGTTTGGAGTACATATACACTTACTACCCAGATACATTCTTTTTATTATTGTGATTGAGATTATGACTTTAACACAGTGCTGTATTTTTAACTGAAATTTTTGTAACTAGGACAAAGTATAATTACTTTATATCTCATTATATACAAATTCTATACGTTAATAACTTGTACTTGTAACTTGTACTTAAGAGGTACTCCTAGTACCACATAGGATTTGTTTTTGGCTCCAGAATTTCTCGAGAGTTTAACAAGTTACATGATTCAAGATACCTATCCGCACAGCACTGTTATGCTGAGGTGTGACCTTCCTGATAGCTTTAGCTAGTCAGCAGAGGTGGATAGTCCAGGTCCAGATAGTTAAAAATACAGACTGAAGTTTTGTTTCAATCAACAAGTTCAGTATAACGAGTCACAGAGTACTCAGTTGGTTGGTTGTAACAAAATCTTGGTCTACATTTTTACTTTCTGGGTCTGAATTATCCACCTCTGCTAGTCAGGTCATTCTCCTTTCTCATTAAGAAGGCTTGTTTACCCACAGGACTGTCACTGACTAAGCATTGTTTATCGCATCATTATCTGTGAACTCCAGTCCATGTGAATTTAAGAAAAATAATATTGTTAAAGGATGTAATCCAGCTGATTTCACCCAACACAAATTTTTCACAAGTAAAACTCTTCTGTTCTACACAGTAGTGAACTACAGTGCTAAAGGAATGTAATGTTTCATCATGCGGAAAAACAGAACAGCCTGCGAGGGCAGCAGAAAGAAAAAAAAACAACAAAAGAAATTCATTTCTGGTAGGAGACCAGCAACATTGTGAAAGCTAGTTACTTTCAACCAGGCTCTCATGCTACGTTTATGAAGACATGCTTGCTCAAAGTGGCAGAAATGTCATGACCCAAACAAGTGCTAGGGTTACGCTCTGATGATATCATATTTTCATGCATCGTGTTTGTTCATCACTAGTTGGTGAATAACTGTGAGGTGATTTACTGCCAGGTATCCAGAATGGTTATACTAGCAATCGCATTATGATTGGTCTCACCTTCTTTTTGATGATTCCAGTTTCATCATCTGAGGGGTAATCATAATCATCTGGGATATCAAGATCAGATTCACTCTTTGCAATGGGAATATTAACTGTCACCTTAGCATTGGTGACAAAGTCAATAGAAGAGACCCCATCAGTCAACGTGGATGAGGATTCCATCATTTGAAGACTGGTCTTGAGGTCTGCATCATTATTCATGTGGTTTAGCACAAGATTTTCCTTCTTTGAGTTGTCGTCCTCACCATCCGCTTCATTGGACTTGGCCTTCCTCCCCAGCATCCGCCTAATGAGTCCAATTATATAGACTTTAACGAAATTAATGCCTCTGGTTATCCTGTTGATGGCAATCTGGAGGTTGTTCTCTCCTTCTTCATCAGAGGCTGACAGATTGTCCCCACTGAATGAGCTCAGAAGCAAGGCAAGGAAAAGATTCAGCACCTAAGAAAGGGAAGCAAAATGCAAGCTTACAAAGTGCTCTATCAAACTACATTTTCTAAAATTATTAACCACGACCTATATCTGATTCCAGATGTAATTATGCAGCATTTTAAATACTGTATAATAAAGCAAATCTAGATGCAGCATCACACAACCTTTACTGTAGGTAACAAGTCACCCCTCTTCAAGAAACTGCAGAAATCCATGGCAGTTTAATGTCCCTAAATTGCAGTCTGAGTGGTATGCTTCAAATGACATGATTTTATAGACTGCAGAAAGTATATTAAGGAGGGTTCTTTTTCTGGTATGATTTTTTTTTTCTTATGATTAAAAAAATAGTCTAGATAGTCTAAATAATTCAAAAAGCTAAGTGGCAGAGCCTCAACATTTGTTAGCCAGATTCACAAATCAAGGGGACTGATTTCACCATGCTGTGACCGTTACTTTTTTGTCTTCTCACATTATATATAAATATCAGTTAGAAGTTCTATAACACTCACTAAAATTGATAGACATATTAAATAAACATAATTTAATTAGGAAATGAAAGAACGTCCTGATATTGGCAGACCGAGGCTAAATGTGTTGAAGTAATTCATTTTTTTTTAACATGTTCCAAGGCTCCTAGGGTAGCAGGAAGCCAGAAGATGAATAATGCACATACCTAGATTGCGACTTTTTACACGTATTTAATCATCAACAATCAGGAGTCCAATTTGCGCTTCGGTATATCAAAAAATATTAAAATGGGTGATCTAAACTCTAGCCCTCCCTCCTTCCAACAAACAAATAAGCCTCTTATGAAACTAAGCGATGAGCTTCAGTTTCTGCCAGCTTTGTATTTACCAATAAGAACAGCTATACCAGTGCACAGTGTGACTTATCTGCTAGGTTTCCTGATCTTGTGATTTCTCAGCTGTTTGTCAGAATGCCTGTGTGAGTGCACATGTGCCAAGGGTTTACTTGAGAGGGGTCTTCGCACATATACCAAGGTCAGAACCACTGTTTGCTGGCTCAAGTCATAAGATTTAAATAGATCTCTCCACAAATTTCCTAAATCGTAGCACACAATCTCACTTATGCTTAAAAGCCATGCATTGGACAACCTCTTTAAAATCTGTAGGCTTCACAGTCCTTTGTTCCATATTGTTAGGTATACTCACTATTCTGAATTCAGCCTAACTATGAATCAAAATGATAGAAAATAGTGAGCAACACATTTAATTCTGTTCTCTTTTTGTATTACGGTTCACTCACCACCAAGTTTCCAATGACCATGACCATCATGAAGACGACGAGGCACATGCCTTGGCCGGCCACCTCCATGCAGTCCCACATGGTCTCGATCCATTCACCACACAAGATGCGGAAGACAATGAGGAACGAATGGAAGAAGTCTGTCATGTGCCACCGGGGTAGTTCACAGTCATATGAGATCTTGCAGACACAGTCCCTGTAGTTTTTCCCAAAAAGTTGCATCCCCACCACAGCAAAGATGAAGACGATGATGGCTAAAACCAGAGTCAAGTTGCCCAGGGCGCCCACGGAGTTCCCAATGATCTTGATCAGCATGTTGAGGGTTGGCCAGGACTTGGCGAGCTTGAAGACTCGCAGCTGGGTTCATCGTGAAGCTCAGAGTCAAACTTCCTACACATGTCACTCTCATAACAATGCAATAACAACGAATATGTACATGCTAATTCAGCATTTTAGGAGAATGGAGTTAGGATTTCAGTATTCCCTGTCCAAATCTCAACAAAATATTATTTAAGATGAACAATGGTTGAGTTACCTATATCTCGAACTTAATGCGAAAAGAGTCTTACCAAACGGAAGGACCTCAACACAGACAGACCCTGAACATTGGCCAGTCCCAGTTCCACAAGACTGAGTGTGACAATGATGCTGTCAAAGATGTTCCATCCAACTTGAAAATAGTAGTAGGGATCCATGGCTATAAGCTTGAAGACCATCTCAGCTGTGAAGATCCCAGTGAAAACCTAGTGATAAAGGAAGAACCATTCCGAACAATATTCTGATAATATAAAAAAGACATTAGCAGTAACGTTGGAAGGAGATTGTGAGGGACCACATTTTCCCCAAGCCATCACTAGACCACCAGTTAACAGGACATCAGAGATGCACTGTTACATACATCTTTCCATGTTATAAAGGAAATTTGTTTTATATTTTCATTTATAGTTGTTTGCCCAACTTTCCAATGCTTAACAAGAATAAAAGAACTGGCAGTCTGTGAAATAAATGGAAAAGTGGTAAAAACCTGTGGTGTGTAAAACCTTTGACTGGTAGCGTATGTGAGAAGATGTATTATGTAAATAAGATATTACTCTCATCGTAATGGCATTGTGAGGGAGGGGTCAATGTCTTACCAGGTTTCCCACAGCCAACATTTCCGAAAAGCTTTCACTCATTGGATAGTGTTCCATGGCCATGAAGAGGGTGTTCAGCACAATACAGATTGTGATGCCTAAATCCACGAAAGGGTCCATGACGACGAAATACGTCCACTTTTTAAAAACAATCCACGGTGTACAGCAGTCCCACTTCAGGAAGATGTTGGCAAACTTGTACCACCCCGGGGGACATGGCCGCTGGCCGTCTTCAAGGTCTGGCAGAATAATTTGTTTTGGGTGAAGCTAAACACAGTGTCCACACATGAGCAAAAAAGCACCTTCAGAGGCCCCAATAGAGGCTAGTTATGCACTGCATGACAACACTGCCGATACAGCAGAACTTTACTGTATTGTGGGTACAGTATTGTGCACACAGGTGTTCGTCTGCACTCAAAATTACCATCATTTTGAAAATACAATATTAAATCTATTTAAAACAAAACTACGTAGTTCATTTGATATGAAAATCTTGGTAATAAATCTTCATATTAAAAGTCTTCTCTTTTGTCCTTCCAGATTTATTTTATAGCTTAATCCATGAACTAAGAAAATCTGACAACAATTGAAGTTAATACAGGTACAATCCACATTACAAATTGAAATCTGTTTTTCACATTTATTTATATTGATACTAGACTGATGTGAAAAGGGGTTTTAGTAAAAGAATTAGCATCTTTTTAAAGTATATGGTACATACTGAACTATATTTTGCACAGTTTGGATAAATTTTGAATACAAGGCAAATTGTTTCCAGATTGTATTAGCTGGCATAAACAGAAAAAAATATACAATTGTATACAATTGTAATGCTTGTTAATATACAATATAATAACAATATTTGTTATTAATGTTTATTAAAGCTGTTAAGATATGCTAGGGTGCTAAGATATACTTACATGCTGCTTAAAAATGTTCTATGAATTCATTATGAAAGTGCACTGAATGTTATTCAAATGCATTATAAAGGCATTGTGAAGATACAGTCAATGTAAAGTGTTAACAAATAAACTGCTAGCCATATTTCTTTGGTTACCTTCCAAGGAATTAGAGACATCACTCGCATCACTAGCTTTTCTGCTCTGTTTGCTTGGCTCCTCTAGGTGATCTCTGCTGAGTTTCTCGTCTTTTAAATCTGGCCTCCCCTTGAAAACAGAAAAACTGTCACAACATACTCCAGCACGTTTGGACCATGTGGTAGGTAAGGCCGCCGAGATCCACCTTTGCATCAGAGAGAGAGTCCATTGAGATGTCGTCTCTGCCTCCCAGGTTGCGTTTATCTATAGCAAGTTCCTGCTTAGATCCAAGACCCTCAACTTGATTCTCCGGCTTCGTCCTGCTGACCTTTTCTTTTGGTCCATGCTTCTGTCAATTAGGCCATAATTCATGCCTCTGTCAGTTATCCCCTAAACCAATTAAAAATGTTTTGCTTTGTTCTAGGGCAAAACTGTTGCTTTAAAACACCATTTATTGTAAGTATTATCAAGAAGTGGTAACAGCTGTAGCAGGAAATCCTAATGACTTTTTTAGAGGTAACTGTGTCACTGGACTATGTATTAGATGTCTGGATCACACATTTGTCAGCAAAGCTGACCTGGGCCTCTTGTTTTCTGAGTTGCTCCATGATTTTCTGGTATTCCTCTTCCTTTTGCTTAGCCTCAGCAATGGTAGCCTCATTCTGCTCTGCATAGGCCATAGCCACCACGGCAAGAATGAGGTTGACAAGATAGAAGGAACCCAGGAAGATGATGACCACAAAGAAGATCATATAGGTCTTGCCCGCAGCACGTAGCGTCTGCATAAAGGGAACATGAAACCATATAAATCTCCATCCTAGCAGAGTCAAAACTTAGTAAATATCATAACTAAAATAAAAATATTGCAGAATTGAATAAATGACCCTATTCCAATTGCAAGGGAACACTTCAAATCAATCACTCCATCCTTCCATCCATACGCTAATAATACAATCCAGTGCATGGTAACACTGGGCCTGGAGCCAGTCCCAGGTAGCACAGGAAACAGACAGAGGAACGTCCTGGAGAGGAGGGCCATCCAACAAAGACCAACACATTTCATCTTGTTGATTTTTAATTAAAATGACAGTTTTAGTGAAGTTTAGGATAAAATCTTTCTTAAATGTTACAGTATCGATAAACAGCAGACTTCGTAATAGTGTGTTTATCGTGTACCAGCTGAAACAGGTTCTCCCAGAAGTCCTGTGTCATCAGGCGGAAGAGGGCAAGGAAAGCCCAGCCAAAGGAGTCGTAGCTTGTATACCCATAGTTTGGGTTTCTGCCAGCTTTTATGCATATATACCCCTCAGGGCATTTTCTGTTAAGTCATAAATAAACAATCAGTGAATCAATTATGAGTCAAAGACAGTAACTCTCAAAAATACGCCCCAGAAAACAAAACAGAAATACTCATTTAATTTTTTTGTTTTCAGTCTTTCAGTCAGTAGTTTCATGACCTGAAGTTAATCTGTTTTTTAGTTGTGTATTAATATAAGCATATATATATAAGCATCAACTTTTCAGGCAGTTAATTTGTATATTTAAATAGACCCACCCAGCATCAGAGCTGTTTCCACAAATGAGCGCATCAAGTTGACCTTCTAAAAAGTATTGGTTATCTAGGGCAAACAGAAACAGACCAGTATCAGAAAGACCACTTCAAAATTCGCAGTATAGTTAATTTACCCAAGTAATATTACTGTGCCATACCTATGTCATCAATGTACTTGATGAAATCAAATTGTGTTGCATTCACGTCCTCAGTGGAGTTAAAGAGCCAGCTGCTGTTAGTCGCAGGAGGCCAGAGAATGCACTTGTGTCTCAGGTTACCCATGAAGAGCTGCAACCCAACGAGGGCAAAGACGGCGAGGCAGAACACTGTGAGGATCATCACATCCCCTAACTTCTTCACTGATTGGATGAGTGCACCCACAATAGTTTTTAAACCTGAGCGAGACACAGAGCACAGAACGATTACAATTCCTGTGCATTTTAAAATATCTGAACAGGCTTCCATAAGAAACCCACCATACATATCCCACAGCGGGTCATTTAAAGGGTAACATACCGGGAATTACAGTGATTGTTTTAAGTGCTCGGAGTACACGGAACGTTCTGAGTGCTGACACATTTCCAAGATCGACAAACTCTGTGACATACCTGCAGACAAAAATATTATATCAGTAAATTAACAGAACTCATTAATCTGTGCACAAAGTGGTCAACTTTAGAAATCAGTCCCTATACAGTAAAATACAAAAGGCGACAGCCTAACTTTTTAAAGAACAATTTAAATGTAAGTGGTCTGTCTATCTGGTTAAGGCATTTAAAACTGATTTTGAGCTTAGCAGACATATTGCACTATTGCACTTTTCATTATTTAAAAGGTTTTAAGAAAATAAAAATAACATTAAGTAACTTGTTATTGAATTTTGGTGACAACTTGTGACAAGCCTTACATTATGATATTTTTTATTGATAACTGGCATTGAGTATTAAACTATTGTTGAGCTATATGTTAAGTGAATGTTCTATACATGTTTGGCGCAGCACAATGAAGAAGGCTTGATCTTGTGGAGACTCTTCCAGAACACGACTGAAGAGGCCAAAAGCAAGCAGACAGGGCAGCAGGCTAAAAATATATCAGGCGTATCACTTTGCAAGGTGGACAAACATTTTCATAAAGCGGCACCATGTTTCCTGTTTAATCTGACACATGAGTCCCGGAGGTGTCAGTGGGGAGGAGAGAGGAAGTATACGGCTTATAAAAACTCCGTGGATGGTGGGGCTATAAAAGTGACATAATCCCTTTCTGACGTTTGACTCCCAAAATGTAAGAGGCTCTCCCTGTAGCTTGGACAGCACCCGCATCCGAGCGGATATATGCTACGTCTAGAACTGACAGTACAGACGGTCCCCTGGTTAGGAACGAGACCCATTCCCGAAGTCTGTCTTTAAGTGAATTTCTAGACAGGGCCGTAGTCAGCTATGAGGTCCGGAACTCTGTCATTTTTAAGAGCTAGAAATAAAAACTAAAGCTAAATATTCACTTGAATAGAAAATTAGGCTAAGTAACGTTCCACATTACTAATTATATAAAAAAAAAACAGCTTATGAAGGGGACGGAATCAATAATGTGATTGACGAGACCCTCTCCCCACCCGCGGGTCCCGCACCTCACTATTTTTCAAACTGTGACTAAGAACCTGTTTCTAGTCGGAAAAATAATAATACAGCACATAATAATAATAATAACAATAATAATAATAATAATAATAAACGTAACTACATACGGTACTTACTGTATCTCGAGCCGGCGAACCGTTGAAGCCGCGCGATGTTTTCACGAGCGCCACAGATAGCGCGTGTGTTCGTTATTACGAACCATTGCATTTAACCCGAATGTTTAATATATTCGTCTTTATGGCAATCCCTTTGTAAGTACGCGTTGCAAGCAAAGTCAGACGCTGTTAACCTGGGTACTGCCTGTATTTCCAGTGTCTTGATACTTACGCCATGGTGATGACCATGAAATCAAGCCAGTTCCATGGATCTCGTAGGAATGTGAAACTTCCGATGCAGAAGCCTCGTGACAAAATTTTGATAGTCGCCTCAAATGTATAAATACCGGTGAACACATACCTGCAGAAAGGGGAAAAACATGTAAAAGGTCAGGACCCCGCCGTGGTTCGTGTGAGTGTTCAAAGGCCACTAAATAAAACATTCAGCATCAAGTTGTTGTTTTTTTCCCTCAATGTTTATAACGTCATAAACATTATAATTTAGGATATAATAAAAAATATGCAGATATGAATAGATTCTAATGTGTTACATAAGCATCCACATATATCCATCAACGGTATGCTTGCAAAAGTAATAAACTAAAAATACTGATGAAATATGAGATCCGTATGGACATTATCACACCTCATCATGCACCCCCCTCATTTCATTGTTAACGTCAACATAAAATGCTCAGGTGGTTGTAATCATTTGAGAAAAAAACAGTGTACATGCAGAAAAATAATATAAAGAAACAATAACAGATATGTAGGGTGAAATCAATGAAGTATGTGTGGTCTATACAATAAACTACAAAGCGTTTGTATCGCTTCTTGGACAGATTTTAAACGTCAAGCATCGAAAGAAAACTAGAATTCACTGGAACACTTTGTATGCGAAATGTATGCAAATAAAAATTGACGAATAGAGACTGCTTGGTTTATTCCTTTCTATTTCTGTTAAGCATATCGTTTATTTATTTTATTTGACTTATTTACTTTCTTCCCCTTCCTATTATTTTTATTCCGCAGTACAAGCATATCGTTTGTGTGACTGTACGTGTATGTGCAACTATGTGAGCCTCAGCCAAAGCATGTCATTGTACAGATGTCTCAGCCATACTGTGCATGTGACGAATAAAGACTTTGCTGCATAAAATCCATAGCAGTTTTGAGTATACTAAGCAGTCTGGATGCTGGACATTTCCAAATGTATTTTGCATGACAAATGCGCAGCACTCTACAGTTATCCATAGAAAGCCCTCAGGCTGGCAGAACAAATCATGTCGATTCATTTCAATAAAGGCACGAAAAACTTACTCGACGGTCTTACTCCATGCTGGAGGGTTGCTCATCGTCATGAACACACAGTTTGACAGGATAGTTACCATGATGAACATGCTAAACAACTTAACGTGGAGTTAAGGATATCAAATGTTTCTTTGCTGTAGCCAAAACATGCACTTAAGCTAATCTCTGCTCGTCCTTGGTTTAAGCAATTGTTCTCAAAATAACGCATCGTCATTTAGCCGTAAAAAAATATTATGCGAAATTCTGAACAATTCTAAACATATATTAAAATATAACATGCCACTTAGATGACTTTTTGGTTGTCATTAACAAGAAAAAAAACTACTGCAGAAGATTTTTATATGGAACAGTACAGTAACTTATAAAATTTCATTACGGCTTTATTTGGAGTTGATTTGAAAAAGGATATGAATGTATGAGAACTCTGATAGCTGATCTCCTCACAATATTGAAAGGGCTCAAAATGTAACAGGCAGGTTCTGCATTAAACCTGAAGATTGTGTTTCCTTTGGAGATGACTATGAATGTCTGTAGGTGGAGAGAGATGGCAAATGTTACCACACTTTATTATTGTATTAAAGCAGTAAGCGGCAAAGCACAACCAGAAACTGCAAGGGTAAAACGTAGTTTATGTAACAAAAAGTAATTCTTTTAACAGAGGAGTGAGAAAAGGATTAGTATACATATGAATCATATGAATAACTATTAGGTGTCTTTTAGCCGCACAAGGACATTGACAAGTTCTAATACAGAATGGAAATTGTGGGGTAGAATTTCAGGAAACAAACTGTATCCTGTATACAAACTAACACATGACTAAAATATTATGATGAATGTATCAGTCATATCGATATAGCATTTCTCATATGTCCTATTTTGTTTGAGAGTCAAATGTCAACTGAAGGAATTGAATTATTGTGTATTGCAGGCAAAATTTGTTCATAAGAAACGTAATTTATTTCTAGATACATAAACCAAAACAGAAATATAGCTTATGGATTCTTTAATATTCAAAAAACTCGTCATGGCTGATGTCTATTGTAACTGCTTGCCCAGTACAAGGTTATAGGTTCTTCATTACCTGCAATTATGCATAAATTATCTGGGTAGGACACAAAAACATTGAAAATGTTGGTTTTAAATTACAAACGCTCCCGAGGTTACAATGGTCCGTGTTACAATATTTCAACTTTACGACGGATATGATCATTCAATTAATTACATGAGATATTCAACACTTCATTATAAAATAAGCTTTGTGTTAATGATTTTGCCCAACTGTAGGCTAATCTAAGTGTTCTAAGCATGTTTAAGGTAGGCTAGGCTAGGCTATGATATTTGTTACGATAGGTGTCCTGTATTAAAATTCATTCTCGCTTGACAATATTTTTGCCTTATAACAGGTTTATCGGATCGTAACCTGGGGAGCATCTGTACTAGCACGTGGTCTTAAAATGTTCAGGCCAAAAAGCACGTGTTTCTTAAAATTTCATTTATAGCGTTCATAAATATACTTTTGGAATATGCCACATTTGGTCTTAAAAATGGAGATTTTTGATTTGAATATTTTACGAGATTCTTAAGGACTGGACTGACTTTCTGTGCTTTGTAGAAAGGATCCAGATCTTCTAGAGGTGTGTTCATCATCTCTGGTGGTGGGTCTCCATAGATGAATGGCAGGACCTTGCCAGCTTCCAAATCACTGCTGGGCTTTGGTAGATCCTCCTCTGCTACCTCTACATCCTTGCTCTTCTCAGTTTTTTCCTCGAGGATCCGCCGCTCGATCTCTGCCAGCGACTCCGGGGTGAAACGACGGAACACATCACTGCTAGTGGAAGGGAGCAGTTTTGCCATCTTGGCATTCTGCAGTGCGAGGGATTCCACCACGTTGCAGTCTTTCAGCAAGGGGCTGAAGGGGAAGGAGAGGGAGAGAGAGGGAATGTGGGGGTCCACAGGTTAAGCCTTAGATCAAGAAGTATACCATCAGTTATGCCCCCCAGCTGTGGTGACAAATATTTGGCAACTTCCTTTTCAGAACCTTGCCAATATATATCACACGTACTCCTCTGTGGCGTGTGACTCGGTGGGCTAGGTCTCTGTGCTTGCGATTGGAAGGAGGTTTCCTTGCACCTCAACAAGAAAAAGGCATCAACATATTAACATTGTCTCTGTTTTTTCATTGCACTTATCTGCTTCATTTGGAAAAGGTCAGATACGACCTTCTGCCTAAACTGCGGAAACCCGGCCACCTCACAACGCGCTTTTCTGCATCACGGTGCATATTGAGATTTGGCCAATGCTGTTGAAGATGTAATGTCAAATACAGAGTCTAAATACGTGGTTGACTGGTAGATCAAATCACAACACTCAGTAAATAGCCAATATCGTATTCCTCACCTAAAAATCAAATTTTTGTTATAAAAAACATAGATGTAATTTAGGTTTTAATTAATAAAGTTTTATGGGTTTGTATTACATTATCTGTAGGTGATTTTCCTCATGATTGTTTATCACTGCATTCTTAATGATGCTCCAACAGCCACCTGGGCAAGGGCACTAGTGACCGCCCCCCCTCCGCACGAGTGAAACCCCACCCCGTTTCCATGGTCCATGTATGGGTGTATGTTTTCGAGTGAGATGACAAAAATTAAACAGTTAAAGAATTGTTATGTTCTCTTACAAAGGTCAAATGAAATATAATTTCATTATAATTTTTTACAAATGCCCTTACAAATGGATCTCATATTGTTATTACGTCACAGAACCAAATCACAAAGGCCCAGTATTTTCCATATGTAGAATTTTTAAAAATTCTTCTTGCCTTTGTGTATACTCAATATAACATTATAGCATGGTTACTGTAATAAAGCCATTTAGTGTTAGATTTACCATTTGAATATTAAACATAAGCCCTTTTTAAAATTCAGAACAAGCTAATATATTGACAGATAATCACGAATTAGCTGCACTGGAATAAACTGAGATATTAACCAGCCATTATTTTTCTTTCAAAAACAAACCACAGATTTCTTATCCACTGCAATCTGTCTTAATAAACGCTCTTGCTAGTGTATATACTGTAGTGTGAAATCCCATGTGAGCTTGCTAGATTTAATGACAAATTTTCAAACTCAATGAGTGTGCATTAAGCAAGACAGTAATACTGTAACAGTGCATTTAACAAGTATGAATCGTAATGACAGTTTCCTGGAGTTTATTTACGATGCATCTATAAGCAGAGATGATTTATGGGCCAGCCACTATCTTCTCCTGTCTAGCATCACTACTGCCAATGAAATTCGAGGACACATATATATTTGCCACTAAATGTTTGACTATTTAAGATGGTGAAAATATTCACGCACACGCTGCAGTTTTAAAATTCAAGAAGTTTCAAATGGTTACACAATTGCAGAAACTGGCAGACTGTCCATAGCATTCAGACACTGCAACAATAAGTCATATCAACAACACTGTTCTCTTACATACTGTGTAACTTAATAGCGACTAGCTAGCAAAGCCACCTTCTCATCTGGTGACAGTTACAGCCCAAATCAGTGACCATACAGTAGACCGTTGCGTAAATATGTTTGTTAGCTTTAAGGTAAAATTATTTCTTCCAATCATTGTGATACATGGTATTCCATATCTGTTAAATAACATTCTTCAGAAAACCTAGACGTTTATTTAAAATTTAAAAATGAAAGCACACGGCATGACCACATACGCAAAGGTTCAGTGAAGTCTGTAATATTTGGTTGCCCTTGACACAAGATCTAAGCTAAACATATAAGCCAAACACAGGCAAATAAAACGCATAAAAGGGCAAACTGCATAAAAAGCAATTAACTAAAGGATATTAGACATAACATAAACAGCATAAAATCTCAAATCTAATTTGTTTCTTTCTGAAAACTGACAATATCTGCTTTGGCTACAAGGAAATATAAAATATTGATGATGTAATACTGACCTAAGAACTAAACCGAAATACCACTGAAAAACAAAACTAAGGAAGAACAACAAACAACAACAAACAACAACAAACAACAACAACTGCCATCTAGTTCTACTGATAGAAAGAATATTTTTAATTAACATTTCTTCCACAAAAGTTGGGTCTGGGGATAACGTGGATAAACATCAAGAGACAGGACAAGAAAGGTGACACAGGAAATTATTGCTCTGAAAACAAAACAAATAATGTTGAGGTGGTAGATAGAAAGTGTGCATGAATTAAACAGACAATCCAAGACAGAATTGGAGATACTTCACTAAACCCAGCAGGAAAGCCCACCAAAGCAAAAAGCTAAGGGACTTCTTTCTCCTCCATAAACAGATTAAAAGGTACATTTTCACTTACAGTAACCGAGGACATATTTTAAGATCTTTGGTTTTCAAGATTCTCTTCACTTGTCTAACTCGGTTTCTGATCCAGATGTCTAGCAGCGATGTCTCTTTGGGATGCATCGCGCGGCTTCTCGGTCTTCCGACGCCGGTCGGTTACTTTGCGTTCAGTGCAAATGAGCCCGTTTTTCTCGAGCACTTGAGTTCCACACAGCTCAGTGTCCTGGCGCTAAATGAGGCGGTCTTTGTGTAAGAACATCTTGTACGGAACAGAATTCCTGAGCTTCTGACCCTGTCTAAGAAGCAGAGACTGAAAACAGAGCATGTCTGTTATCAGCAGAGTAAAGATGTCAAATTTTCTAAAGGGCCGACATAATCATAAAAAATGACATCAGAATGGATGAAGAGGAGGTGGTGAGACAGTGGAGTGATGCTGGGTGCACATCCTGCTTGTTTGAAGGGCATGGATTTGGGGTAGCATCTAAAAATGTCCTTCTCTGTTGTTACAGTCATTATGATTAATCTGCTAAACCAAATACTAAAACAAAATACATCCATTTTCACGTAATGCTTATGCAGAACAAGAAGCACAGAGTATCGGACGATAGTCACCGTGGGTGGGATGCCAGTGCTCTCGAGGTACAATTCTGAGAAACCAATTCACCTAAACTATATGTCTTTGGACAGTGATAGAACATAAAAAAACACTGAATGCCTGGAGAATGTCCATGCAGCCTCCACTATAAATACGCAGGAAACACATGAGGAATGTACCCTAGTTCATAATGTGCAATCTAACTAATGAAACGGACAGTTAATTAAAGCAGCTTCTCCTAAACACAAACAATAACGCCAATAGCACTGCAATCTTTGTAATAATTGCCAGAGGCTGTTCAATTAAGATAACGTATTAGGATATTGACTTATAACGTTTATTACATTTAAATGTACTACTACATTATTCGTGTAAGATGCTACCCAACGTAGAAATTGATGTTCAGAGAGCGGGGTCAATTGGGGTCGACCCTAGAGCTACTTGAGGTTAAGGATCTTGCTAGAGGGCCTAACATACAACAACTCTTCCAGCCGCGGGATTTGAACCAGTGACCTTCTGGTCAGTCGAGGCCCGCCCACACTTATCGCAGCTGTCGCCATTATAGCTCAGTAAGTGAAGGTCAATACACAACAAGCACGTGGAGGAAAGGAGCACCTGGTGCACGGCGTATAATGCAGGCCTTGGAGTGCATTAGCCTACGTATACCATCGTTACTAGGCATCTAGCTTACATGGTTGTACCCAAAGACATTATTTTCATGTTTACAAGCTGGAAACACATTTATCTGTAGAAATAGTTTTTGCTGCCAATGATCAAGCATTTCAGTTGTGCTTTCGTTATTTTTAAATGTTGTTAAATGTGTTCTGCTTCTAGAATTTTGAGTATTGTTTGTTAGAATTAAGCTTTATAATAGGTCTTGATTTACTGCTGTGATCCAGCTGGCTGGGACTATGCGTGCACAAAGAGAAAATTCATCAACGGCCTTTTTACCCATCAGATTCAACAGTGTAAAGGTATGAATTTAATTACATCACAGTTCTTCGATTCTGAGTAATAAATGATCTGTTCAATTAAAGCATTATGAAGATGAACACAAATACTTCCAAGGACAGTGATTCAATAGAAGAACAAGATCTCAATTGATTAAGAATGAGAATGTCCATGTTCTGGGCTAAATATAGTCCTCATTTTCTTCTTCCAGGAAAGCACATGAACATATCAACAATGTCTCTCTTTTTCCATTTTATCGCATTTTTTCAGTTTTGCTGCTGGTGGAGAATTTTTTGTCTATTGTGAAAGAACAGAACAGTCTTTCCTAAGAAATGACACCCACAGCTCAAAAAAAAACCCCCCACAACTGCAGACTTGTGTCCAACTCAGTTTGCATTTGTTTTTATGAATTATGGTTTCCTGTCATACTCCTAACATGTAACAGCCTCATGAAAACATATGAGAAAATAATTCAGCTTTTTTTGTGAGCATGGATTCCACAACAGCTGCCATCTTTCCAATGTCACTTCCTTTAGGGAAAACTGACGAGGAATAACAGGGTGTTTAAGGCTGTAGATTTGGGATGGACAGTCGGGACATGCCAGCCGTTACCGATGCTGAAACCAAATCTTTGCCCTTGTAAGTATTAATTGAAAATGAACTAACTAGTTCGAAATAATGCTTTATACTGAATCTGAATCTTTTGCACATACTTTTCCCTATAACTCTCGCATAAAGGAATGCATTACGGACAAAAACTAAGCTTTCTGTTGCTTGCTTAAGATTCCGTTAGATACAGGTTTCAGGCACCTGCCTTTTCATGTGTGTGTGGTTGTGGTTGACCTTCCATGACTGGGATTCTACTGATCCGGTATTAGCAGGGAATGCTTAGCCTGACCCTATCACCAGCATGACCTATGGTCCCTCACAGAGCCAGTCAGGAGGCTGGTGGTCATTCTCACGCCTGTCCACACACCCCCAGGGTCCCTCACACCAGTCAGGAGGCTGGTGGTCATTCTCACGCCTGTCCACACACCCCCAGGGTCCCTCACACCAGTCGGGAGGCTGGTGGTCATTCTCACGCCTGTCCACACACCCCCAGGGTCCCTCACACCAGTCGGGAGGCTGGTGGTCATTCTCACGCCTGTCCACACACCCCCAGGGTCTCTCACACCAGTCGGGAGGCTGGTGGTCATTCGCACGCCTGTCCACACACCGAGCCCAGCAATGGCACCGCAGGTGTGCGTCCGATTACTTATGGGGTTTGCAGACGATGGTGAGCAAGTCAGCGTGCTTTCCTCGTGTCACCCTTCACATGCTGCACGACAGAGTATGCGCTGTGCTGACACGCAATGGGCGATACACACGTGGACAAAATTGTTGGTACCCTTCAGTCAAAGAAAGAAAAACTCACAATGGTCACAGAAATAACTTTAATCTGACAAAAGTAATAATAAATAAAAATTCTATGAAATTTAACTAATAAAAGTCAGACATTGATTTTCAACCATGCTTCAACAGAATTAATAAAAAAAAAAACTCATGAAACAGGCCTGGACAAAAATGATGGTACCCCTAGAAAAGACTGAAAATAATGTGACCAAAGGGACATGTTAATCCAAGGTGTGTCCACTAATTAGCATCACAGGTGTCTACAATCTTGTAATCAGTCAGTGGACCTATATATAGGGCTCCAGGTAGTCACTGTGTTGTTTGGTGACATGGTGTGTACCACACTCAACATGGACCAGAGGAAGCGAAGGAAAGAGTTGTCTCAGGAGATTAGAAAGAAAATTATAGACAAGCATGTCAAAGGTAAAGGCTATAAGACCATCTCGAAGCAGCTTGATGTTCCTGTGACTACAGTTGCACATATTATTCAGAAATTTAAGATCCATGGGACTGTAGCCAACCTCTCTGGACGTGGCCGCAGGAGGAAAATTGATGACAAATCAAAGAGACGGATAATACAAATGGTAACAAAAGAGCCCAGAAAAACTTCTAAAGAGATCCAAGGTGAACTTCAAGCTCAAGGAACATCAGTGTCAGATCGCACCATCCGTCGTTGTTTGAGCCAAAGTGGACTTCATGGGAGACGACCAAGGAAGACACCATTGTTGAAAACAAGTCATAAAAAAGCCAGACTGGAATTTGCCAAACTACATGTGGACAAGCCACAAAGATTCTGGGAGAATGTCCTATGGACAGATGCGACAAAAATTGAACTTTTTGCCAAGGCACATCAGCTCTATGTTCACAGACGGAAAAATGAAGCATATCAAGAAAAGAACACTGTCCCTTCTGTGAAACATGGAGGAGGCTCTGTTATGTTCTGGGGCTGCTTTGCTGCATCTGGCACAGGGTGTCTTGAATCTGTGCAGGGTACAATGAAATCTCAAGACTATCAAGGGATTCTAGAGAGAAATGTGCTGGCCAGTGTCAGAAAGCTTGGTCTCAGTCGCAGGTCATGGGTCTTGCAACAGGACAATGACCCAAAACACACAGCTAAAAACACCCAAGAATGGCTACGAGGAAAACATTGGACTATTCTAAAGTGGCCTTCTATGAGCCCTGACCTCAATCCTATTGAGCATCTTTGGAAAGAGCTGAAACATGCCGTCTGGAAAAGGCACCCTTCAAACCTGAGACAACTGGAGCAGTTTGCTCATGAGGAGTGGGCCAAAATACCTGCTGAGAAGTGCAGAAGTCTCATTGACAGTTACAGGAATCGTTTGATTGCAGTGATTGCCTCAAAAGGTTGTGCAACAAAATATTAAGTTAGGGGTACCATCATTTTTGTCCAGGCCTGTTTCATGAGTTTTTTGTTTTTTTTTATTAATTCTGTTGAAGCATGGTTGAAAATCAATGTCTGACTTTTATTAGTTAAATTTCATAGAATTTTTATTTATTATTACTTTTGTCAGATTAAAGTTATTTCTGTGACCATTGTGAGTTTTTCTTTCATTGACTGAAGGGTACCAACAATTTTGTCCACGTGTGTAGGTGAACCTCAACTCAACACACTAAATTGGCTTCAATAACGGCAATAAAATGGCACACACATGCTTAGTCACTATAAAATCGAGATTTTCTAAAAATATAGAAAAAGATGGAAAGATCAGCTAAAATAACATTCACAGGTACTGGAGCAGCAGAACATGTCCTGCAGAATTGCGATTAGAGCTGTATCCTAGTAGGGCATAAATGTTTGGAAATGAATTTATTTATTTATTTTTTTTGGGCGGGGGGGGGGGGGGGGGGGTTGGGGGGATGACACTGATCATGACCGGAACTGTGGAAGGCAGGCAAGTGCATAGAGATTCAATGGCTGCGCAGCTGTTGCAAGCAATCACAGCCGGGCATTGAGTTACAGCCGGCCGATGACTCCGCTCATTCCTGCTCAGTCGCGGCCTCTCTCTGCCTCGCACTGCACTGACGCAGTGTAACACTCATTCCTGTTCACCCGCGGCCTCTCTCTGCCCCGCACTGCACTGACGCAGTGTAACTTGCAGTCCTCATCCCTTATCCCTGACCTTTCTCTTTTCTGCAAGAAATCCACAATGGTGTCGCTTCCTTCTACTCCCCCTAACTTCTCCATCCTCTAATCTGTCACCCCCACCCCCACACCCGTACAAACATGTTGATTCCAAATTTGCCTTCATATTACCCAGATAAGCTACATGCCTGATTATTTCAGCTCACCACTATCATGTCATTCTTGTCACCCATTAGCCAGACTGGTCTTTCTCTCCAATTCCAGCACAACTCAAAAACAGATTTCCTACGCATGGTTACTCTTAAACCTAAAAATAGATTCAAGATCCAAGATTCCACATGCCAGATTTTTTTTATTGTCACCTATCTTGCATGTCCACAAACATTCGCCGCACCTAGAAAAAGCATCGGCACATCACTGACACCTCTGACAATCAATCATGCATCCGAAATACAAACAATAACATGCTTAGAACCAATATAATTAAAGCTCTGTGAGGGAGTAAAACTTCCTATGGCGCCTTCAGACCAGGCAAACCGTCCACATGACTCGAGCTGTTAAGATATAGCTGTAGCTGCCAGCTAATATAGGGGAATTTTGATTCCAACATTTTATTTCCATACAGACCTGTACAAGTTTTTAGTCTGGGGAAAAAAAACCAAATAAGTGAAAAAACCGTAAGTGTACCCTAAAAGAACAATTTCCAAAGTGAGGAAAAAGCACTGAAGTGGCAGAGGCCATCGATAGTATCCACAAAGTTACACAACTTCACTCATTTTTAAAGGGCTGAGAGATCCCTCTGCCCTCAGCCCCATATCTTAGGAAACAACCATAGATTGATGTATTAATACTCTGATAATGTCTGGCAATATAAAGCCCATCGGACTTTACCTGAATATGACAATGTCTTAAAAGTAATTGTTGTGTCCACACCTGCATCACATACATAACAGTAAAATATTCACCAACAAGTATTTCATAGCCAAAATTTTGCGTATACTTATATAATTATAAGTTCCAACTGTGTATCTTCCAATCGTGTACAAGTGTTGGGTGCTAAACCCCAATTTTTTTTTGCAGGGATACTTCCTCATCCAGCTCTCGGATCCACAATTTGCGTGTCACTTTGGTCATAAATGTCCCCTAAATAGTGTCGTAAGTGCTGACACAAGGCAGCATTTTAATGAGTTAATCTTAACTGAACAACCACTGGCAGTTATTAAATGAAATGGCAGTTATGCTTGGGATATTATCTTCATTATTAGGCCAAATTGTCTTGGATACATTCAAATTCCGATACTTTAATGATCTGGCAATTTCATTATTAACACCCCCGCGTACATGTCGCTCTAGACCAAACCATCCGCTAAACAAATTTTACGTTAAATATATGTATAATTGATTTAATTCAAATTAGTAGAGAACTGGAATGTTTTTATAACCCTGTTCCATGGCTGTAGTACAAGACAACCTCTATTTCCACAACAGATACAGTGACAGGAATATATCACTATGCTAAACATTCACAATCCCATACAGAAAAGATACCGCAGGCATATCGTAAGTTCGATGATTGCTCTGATCCACCATGGATTTAGTGTCCATGATGGCTGACAGGTTGTAAAACAAATAAGAATATGCAGAGTTTTGTTACATGGGTCCTTCCTCATATTTCCCCTTACTCCAGGGGTGTAGCAGTGAGTATATACTGGTATAATGGATTTACCATATACCCACCGCGAAATTGTCAGAAATAAGTATCAGTCAGAGCAGAAGCCTGTATACGTACTTATACTGTGTAACAGTATCTCCATCCACCAAGACACCCCTACGACGGGCCTCGACTCCTTCAGTATACTCTCCTACGTGACTGCTGCCCTCTGAACATGTTCAGTTGTGCTGTCAAGTCAAGCACACGCACCGAATAGCTATGCGAGTCCCTCCTGCTTTCAGTGTCAGCCTGGGTTGGCTTGCTCGGCCAAAACATATCACTCAAAGAATATATCAGCTGAGCTCATTCCTGTTAGAACTTCCAAACATTGATCTGGTAAGATAAGACGACAAATACGATTTCATTAATAAAGAGATTTTTAGAGTCTTTATTTATATAAAAACAGCTACGCATTTGAGGAAAAACAAGGCTATTTATCCTTCTCTTGGTTACGCCAATTTTGCCTCTTCTTATACTGACAATATATTAGTTATCTTTGTGCATGTATGTATGTGCGTGTGTGTGTGCATGTTTAGTCCAGGTATGTTGTACATTGTGAGGATGAAATGTCTCCACAGCGTGATAAAAACCTGTTATTTTGATGGGGTGGGGCTCATTTGTTCAGTCCCTACAAGAAGAAATTCATTTTATAAAAATCTGTGACTGCAATCAAAATGCTAAAAATGCCAAATAGTTGTATTGTGTTTGGTTACTTATGGTCAAGGTTAGAGCTGCATAGGGGTCAAGGTCGTCATTTTTGGATTTTGGTTTTTTTATTGAAATGAATGGACAGTCCCCACAGAAATATGAGTACAGGTCTGTGTGTGTATGTGGATTAGGTTTACATTATATTGTGGAGAGCAAATGTCCCCACAATGTAATAAAAACCTGTTATTTTAATGTTGCGGAGACCATTTTTCAGGTCCCCACAAAGATCTGTGAATGCAATCAAAAAACAATGCCAAACGTCTCGTATTTTTGTGTCATTACTTATCGTTAAGGTTTGGACTGGGTACAGGTTAACTCAAAAGGTTGTCATATTGGGACTAGACTTCTTCCCATAGAAAAGAATGAAGAGTCCCCACAAAGGTATGATTACAAACGTGTGTGTGTGTGTTGTGATTTTTAACGGCAAAGAAAGACGTCATTCAAAGGCAGGTGGTGCTGCAGTTAGTAAATGATAAAGTTAATCCAACATGAGAAACAAAATATACGTTTGGCAAAAAGGCAAGGCAATAGAAAAGTGTCCAAAACACTTACAACATGATAAATGGTAACGTGGTAGCATGACAAAATGGAGCAGGAAAGATCTGTGCTCTCGTCCATTACAGTGCTCTTATTGTACAGTCCAGTACAGATGCCCCTACCCTCAGAAAAAAACAATTATCATACACCACACAAACGACAGCCAATCTTCAGGTCTTGACGTTGAGTCATTCATTTGCTAACAGTTCAACATGCTAACAAATTTGCAAACAATATGCTAACAACTCAATACGAACAACAATCCCTTTCAGAAAGAGAATAAATAATTTACCAGCATCCACAGACTGGCTAATCCTACTCTAATTAACACTCAGGTTGTCTACAGCCAAATTCAGTAAACACCAATTTGTAGTAACGGCAAAGTCCCCTGTTGATAGATAGCAGGAGGGGGGAAGGCGTATTGCTGACGTCTACTAAGACAAAAGGAGATCATGGTCTAATTGGCTAATGGTCGCTTCCGGAGGCGGGGGGAATATCCGAAGCATCTCTCATAGCATGTGCTGGCAAAGAAATCCAGGGGCAGCGGCTGTACAGGGCGGCATCACAGGGGCACTAACAGGGCACAATGAGGAAGGCATGACGACGTGCCGCGACTCTGAGGCTCGAAACCGTGTCATCACTAGCTATTAATAACCCGGTCCAGCCAAACCACTAGACAGGTGCAACGCTTCACGCCGCCACACTCAGGTAAACGGCGAGGGCGCATGCGCAAACAGGCGCACACAAACATTACCAACGCCGTCGCCGAACCCCAGTGAGAAGAATTAAATGAATTACATGGATTTCGGTAGCTTAGCTCGAGGGTAACTTTATCAGGCTGCCGTGTAATGAACAGCAGCAGTTGAAATACTGAAATCAGACTTGGCACACAGGATTTTGATATTTATATAGAAAATATTTAGATACAATGCTATAAATTTGAAAAACCTTTGCAGATTAACAACTAAAATACCCCACAGCGAAAGGGAATATCTATGTTCCCTTTAACACGATATAATTTAGCATAACAGAATGTTTAATGTTTTTGCTACAACATGACCACTGGAAAATACGTTTTTGTCTTTTTACGCGTTCAGTAATACGTATAGTAAAACACAAACGGGAATAACTGAGCAGTAGAATGCGCGAATCAACATGTTAAAATATAATACCCAAGTGGGATATTTATAAAGTTTAATTTAAAAACCATTAACTATTTTCATTTAAAGAACCAAATATACGTAAACGGCACTTTAAAATCCAATTCCAGCGAAATGCACCCTAACCATGCACTTAAATCATGAAAGAGAATGTAAAAACCTTCCAGATCCGAATTTAAGCCAATAAGTAGCACTCTGGAAATAAACTTAATGCAATTAATAACGTAGTTATGTTGATCACAGAGTGAACAAGGCAGTACTATTAGATCAGAACCCCCAAGACCAGAAGTTCCAGACTGAAACGCACAACGCCCGATTCTGCGACCATTCAAGCACCCCCCACCCCCCCCAAAAAAAGTCGACGAACAGCTTGATGACTTTTTACCTTGAACAGTAATAAAGTTATTTCCACAGAACCAAGTAAGAGCCCGGTGTTTTCTCTTCCTTCAAGCTATTGCTAAGGGGTTTTTCCCCCCTTCTCAAAGCCAACGCAGGCTGAAAAGCAGCTGTTGCTGACGAAGGTATGTCTTGAGTGAAATGTGAGAGCTGCTTCAGGTAGGATCATCACTTAGGCGGAACACAGTCCCGGACAAAAGTAACAAAGTTATTAGTAGGCGAAGACTAATGATTATTGATTATTTACTGTGGGATAGATCTATCTATCTATCTATCTATCTATCTATCTATCTATCTATCTATCTATCTATCTATCTATCTATCTATCTATCTATCTATCTATCTGCGGTGGTGTTAATGGTCTAATAAACACAAGTTCCACGGTGAAAGTGTCTATACATAAATTTCAGTTTATGGGCCGAATATTGCATAAATACGAACAATAAACTGTAAAGTGTTTTGTTATGATAATTTACAACGCTCGGCTTTGCAACGTAGAAATATTACAGACCTTGTGTACCTGCGTGTGAATTTTGCGTGTAAAAAATGAAATGCATGCAGAGAATAAGGGTATGCGGCGTGCATTCGGGCCTATTTCGCAAGCAAATTCCAGAATTTAATTGCAACTCAGCAAATGCGCGATCCCAATGAAGTTAAATCATAACGGTGAATATGACCCGTAAAGTTTGAGGAATCTCCCAATGCCGCGATCCGGATTATATTAGACCTAATGTATAGTGAAACACTACTTACTATATGAGATGTAACTAGTAGGATCAAAACTGCCTCTCTATAACGTTCTTTATGTAAACAAGGGAGTTATAATGTAATACACGGCACGTTTTCAACCAGTTATCCAACGCATCGTCTCTAAAGGAATTTAACACGATGGAAGTGGAAATTGAGCCGAATCAACCCCAGTGGCCTCAGTCTATGAAACAGTGCCAGACTTAACCAGTTTCTTATATGCCGTTAGATATGACTCAGTGCACAATGGCATATATTGTACAGTTAAACTCTGCTAGGGACTACAGATATACTACAGCCGGTGGCTGATAAAATCTGCACTGTGTCTACCGTAGGATGACCGCTAATTATAACTCATAATCCAATTGTCATCCATTTGACCCCAGTTTTTGGGCCCCTTTTAAAAAACAAGTCCATTTCTGTAAGAGCTTCTGTGCTTCCTTCCAGAATGAAACAAGCATGACTGACGATTAAAGACATTTTTACCGCATTCTGTAATGGGGGCACATACGTGTCGAGTTCAAAAACGTTACATTGTAACATTTTTGTTTTCGTCTATTCCTACAAATCAATGGGGCTCCTTTATTTCTGGGGAAAACATCGGCAGCGGGCAGCTTTGCCTAAAATGGCCATTTTCCTATAAGTAAAGCTTTGTATGTGGCTGTCTATACTGCCATTCTTATTAAGTGATTTTCTGTGCTGAGCGACCGGCGTGAACACGCTAAAGAACATGCTCAGAGTACACTGTTGTTGGCCTTTCTCCCCCTCCCCCCTCCTCCTCCCCTTTCTGCCTTTAAGTTTCTCTGCCCATAAACTGATCCAGGATCTTGCCTACTCGTGATTTCAATAAAGCAGCTGAGCAGAAATTCAATCCGAGGTGTAATCACTCGCTCTGATAATGTTGCCATATTCTAATATAATGAGCACACCACTTCTTGGAAGGGATGAGCTGCTCTGGAGGGGGGGGGGGTCACTCGCTTTAACTGACTACCACTCACGACAGCATAGTTCACCAACAGTATTGTGTTAAAGTAGTGAGTACATGTTAGCACCAGTGACTCACACGAGAAGCCGATAAACGGGTAATGTTTTTCAATTAAAGAAAAAAGTTCATCAAAAGAAACATTAAAAAATATTAGTTTTAACCCTTACAGCACAAAACCTTGTTAAACGTAAGAATTAGTTTTGCGGAAAATTTGACTTATAATATAATTATACATTTACATGTAATGTAATCATATCGATTAATGTAATTATAATGCAAATATGAATAATGTGACTGTAACTTTAGAAATCATGTTGCATGTCCATTCGCACGGTCTCGCCACCTAGAGGCGGTATTTTTCATAGGAATGTTATCCTGTCGGCTTTACCTAATCAAACCGCGGAAAGACACTGAAGCACTCGGCATGCAGGGGCGCTGCTACGTCACATTAGCGTCACATTAGCGTCACATCAGCGTCGCATCGGGGAGATGCACTGCGTATTTGTCTCAGAACTTGAGACAACATCTCGTCATAATTTCAACCCCATTTATATAAATTTTGCCAAACACACATACAGCGTCAAGCGGTCATATCGCACACACAGAGCTATCATTTTATAAATATACGCAAACACTCAGTTCGCTATATTTCTAATTATATTAATCTGCATGCTTTACAAGATGTACCTGTGACTTCTACAGTAGAGCCACAGCGCCCTCCTCAGGCAGAAACATGCTAGTACCACAAAACCCTATTGATCTTTGCCGAGTCAGTCTGAAACAACCGATTACGACTTAAATATACGTTGACATTATTTAAGGCACGTCATTTTTTAATTAATCATTTAATTAATGTAATTAATTTGCATAATTGTATCCCTTTTTCGAGACAATAATCAGGGTCAGAGTTAAGGGTATTACAAGATACAACGCAGGGATGGGATGCCTGTCCATTGCATGGAACACATACTCACAATATAGACGATTTAGTTTAGCAGCAAGTCTGGGCTACAGGAAGAAACAAGTATGCATGAGAATCCAGAAGAAATATGCAAAGATGGAGTGAACTGGCAAAGTTCCCCCAGAAAATACAAGAACTTCCAACAATCTAGGACCGAGGCAATAGGGCTGCTTACCGGGCCACCCATATATGCATAGAAGCTTTGGGGCAAATTGGGTTTAAAAGCTTCCTGTCTCATGGAAAAGGAGGCTGATTCTTAATTCTGGTAGATACCCAATGGTGAACTATCAGTAGGATCCATGGTGCGTGAAGAACGATACAAGAAATCCGCCCAAAAACGTATCAATTACTCCTTTCTCCTCAGTCTTCAAATGTCACGTGCTGTCTGCATCCCGGGTTTAAATCAAAGTTTCTGGTATGTTTTTTTTCTCCTTTTTTTATAGAGAGTCATGAAGATTGTAAAACATAAAACATTCGCTACACGAGCATCGTCAGTGAACTATCCACAAGTGTAAGTAGCGCCTATTATTGGCCATGTAATTCCAGATAAGTATTTCTAAATCATATGAAAATGGCGGACGCATGAAATCTACATGCACGGTTCAAGTCTGGATCAAACATACAGTCATGGTGGACCTTGAAACCGCATTCTGTAGTGTGAATTTATGAACTCAGCAATCTGGAAAGGAAATGCATGTTCCCTTTTAACAGGTGGCAGTATTGCTTGGTTTATCTCAATTATTTGTCATGTTGCGTGGAATTACGAAATAAAGCCAGCCTCAGTGCTTTAATATCAATTTAATTATTAAACCGATACTTCTGCCATTCAAATAACACATCAAAAATTAGAAATGACACCCGAACTGGCAAAGCAGGGACTACTTTGGCACGCTGACAAAATCAAGGTCCGTATCTTGTCTGGACGAAGTAAAAAAGTGAAAAAGCAAGTTGAGCTTGTTGCTTCAGGACTTGAAATTCAGTCAGGATGCTGAAATTAAATGATTACGCTATGAATTTATGTCCGTTTCTCAGTTCCCATCAGATGATATTTGTTATTTATCGTTCAGCCGGACATGATGTGCTTTACAAATGCTGCAAAAAAAACAAGCAAGCAAGCAAACAAGAAATTAATATCTGCATGTTTATGGCAAATAGGGCAACAGCTGCAGAAGGGGAGTTATCTGTCACCTTCATAACTGATGCATCCATTTCCATCTTCCTGCCCAGACAGCAACTGCTCCACTTCTTTTTCTAGCATCTTTTCACCTGTAGAAAAAAAAAATATTGTGGTGACCTGGGTAATCCGGGTCTAAGATACGCTGCCTGGCCAAAAAAAAAAAGTCGCACACTTTAATATTTCGTAGGACCGCCTTTAGCTTTTATTATGGTTCACGTTCCTCATGGTATTCTTTCCACGTGCTTAGACAGCGTCTCAACATTTTTTTCATCCAGATTTGCATTAATTTCTCATAAAGATCTTGAATTGATGACAGGTTGAACGACTCTGTAAAGTCTCCTTCAGCACATCTCGCACTTTCAAGACTCTGCGGTGGCCAATTCATGTGTGAAAATGACTGTTCATACTCCCTGAACCACTCTTTGACAATTCGAGGGTGATGAATCTTGGCATTATCGTGCTGGAATATGCCCATGCCGTTAGGAAAGAAGAAATCCACTGATGGGGTAACCTGGCCATTCGGTAGATTCACGTACTCAGCTGACTTCACTTTATTGCTGCGCAACGTTGCTGAGCTGCAATAATGATTCTATCATTAGCTGTTAAGTACTTGCCAATTTAAATTCAAACCGTGACCGTATTTTTTGGCCGGGCAGCGTATAATAATCCACTCAGGACGCCAGACTATAATTGATACAAGTGATATTCAGACACTGAGAACATGCAGATTCGTTGGTCCCCATTGTTTTCCCAAAAAAGAATTCAAACAACAAGATGTATATGTATGTCAGGTGGAGCTCGAGGCAGCAAAGCACCGACCCAGCGTGACGAGCACGTGACGGAGCTCCGCCCCCATAATGCTGCCGTTGCCCTCCTTGTCGAAGACGCGGAGCCCCTCGATGAAATCTTCCTGTGTGCCCCTTTCCTTTGACTTTGAGATGTGCTGAAACATGGGCAGGAAGGTCTCGAAATCCATCATCTTGCTGTTCATCTCTATGGGAACATGGTGGATAAGAAGTGCAGTGGAGAGAGTTTGATATCAGGGAGGACAGAACTTCATAATTGAAATACAATGGTTTGATTACAGGAGGGGTGAATGATGCCAAATTAAATATGGGGGAGGGGGGGAGTGTACGTGTTTAGCAGACTATGTAGAGTTTCTAGGCATCCAGACAAAGATTTTCAATAAAGTTTGAGCATCTGTGTTATGAATGAACTGGCATCCATCCAACTATCGACATGTTTTTGGACTGTGGGAGCAAACCAGAAAAATTAGGTTATATAATACATGATGAAAACTATCCATATGTGACAATGCATCCATCGGCGCTGTGATGTTTCTCAGATAGCTGAGCATGAGGGGGTTTCTCCACACTGACCTTCTGCTTTTGGCTTTCCCAGAACCTTCATGACCTCGGCGTTGGTGGGGTTCTGGCCCAGAGCCCGCATGACATCACCGCACTGCGCATACGATATTCTCATCTCGCACTTTGGGGTTCTGTCAAACAGCATGAAGGCCTCTTTGAACTCTGCGGACATAAAACACGCCAGTTGATTATGTGGCCGTAGTAATCAAAATAACTCGACTTGTGAGCACTAGTAATTTCAAAATTTATAAGGAATTCTTCACTAAATTTACGATCATACATATGAAAAAAAATAACTTAAAAAAATAAAATAAACATTACACAGCTCACCTTCGATTTGATCTGCATTAAATTCAATCTGAAATACAATAGAAATATACTATTGTTACATAATACCTCACAATAGTACAGATTGTTACTTATTAAGCAAGTAATGTGTTTATAAACAACATTCTATTAGGTAGATGAAAATAAATGGATATTTACCGAATACCATACCATACCATACCATAAACAACATGCTACATCACAGACATTAAAATTATGGCAGGTCTCATGAGAACCTTAAGATGTATACATGAGGCTACAGAACTGCTGAATTTGATGTTAGGACCTTCACTGTGATTAAACTGCATTTAACCACCACATCCATGGACCATAAATCCAAATCATCAAACATTTGTGTAAAATCACCCATCTGCCCACATTCTCTTTGGTGCGGGTGTAGCAATGTCTTCATCTCAGAATCAATTAATTCAATAGCTATGTTTTATATGACCCGCGACGGGAATGTTCCCCTTCCACACACCCGAGATTTTCTGCTATTTCAGCCTGTCGTATAAAAATGGAAACCACCTCAGATTAACATTCTTGGGTTATTGGCTCCAAAGCGGCTTATTGCTATTCTGGTGGAGGAGAATCACAGTGGGATAGCAAAGCTAGACGGTGGACTCATGTACTGGCTGGCAGAAAGGCAGCAAATGGTCCCAGTACAACTCAAGCCCGTTGGTGGGGCTAATTATAGTTCTCGGGGAATTGGTGTAAAAGCGATCTGCCCTGTCCGTCTCTGGTGGAAGAGTGGGGGGTGGAGGGGGCTAATTAGGGAATAACAGGAACGCAAAAGCAATTAGCTAAAGCGAGAGCCAAACTGAAGACTAGTCTAGTGTCCATTAGCAGACTCTTGTGGTACCACGTGTCTGTCAGCCGTCCAAAGCCTGGAAGCTCCCAAGAGGCAAATGCAATGTGGCGCTTATTCATGTCGCATGGAAAAGGGCGAGCAGTGTCCTGCCTCCAGGCCCCTTGGTGCAGACTTTTCATGGTCTCCCTTTGCTTGCGTGAGTTACTTCTGCTCACTCCGATTTCTCACTACATTTCCAACTGGCTGTTCAGGTAGATTGCTGACTCTGTTGGTCTTACTGTCTGAGCACCTTGGGATCAAACTGCCCGTGTTATTAATAATAGATGGACAGATGTCACATGAAGTGGTTCTGCTATAAATGGCAGACAGATGATTCTTTATTCTCCAGTGGTACATTTCTCACCTCGGATAGGGACAAATAACCATGACATTCTGCTTAAAAACTCCAAAAAATCTGAAATTATTTTCATATGTTTTTTTTCATATTTGGTTAAAGGTACAAATGTGCAATTTTTACTCAGGCTGATTGTTGGCTGATTGAATTACAACATTAAGACCATCTGATTTTCCCATGACCCTGAATGTGATTAATTACATTTTTTTTTGCCTGAATTTTTTTCTAGAACTTTTTGATTGGTATTTGTATTAGTAGAAAGAAAAAAAACTAAGTTAATTTTTAAGGTAATATTAAATAGACAATTATGATTATTAAATCACACAAAAATAATTAGTTAATTGTCTAATTTGTAACAATTGATTTTTCCAAATGGCATTCAATACAAATGTATACTGTTGTTTCACCTGCAAAAATAAAATATAACAATTTAGGTTACAAAATACACAGAAAAGTAATTCAGCAACAGCCTAAAGGGTAGCTTTTGAACTGCAGTGCACAAAGGATATCAGGCATGACATCTAGATCCTGATACAGCTCAATTAAATATCATTATTTAACAGATTTAACAGAAACAAGCACCTTCACACACAATGGATCCCCTGGAAAAGTTAATCATAGATAGTAACAAAAAAACATTAAAATATAAACAGAGAGGCTGTATCACCGAGCAGGATTTCTTGCCCATCTGGATAAAGCGTCGGATTTAAGGTACCCCAGTTTAATATAACTTTATCCCCTTTCACTTCCATTTAGGGCAGACTGCCTTAAATCTGACAAGTTATCTGGCTATACAAGAAATCCAGCTTGGTGATACAGCCCCCTGGACCACCCATAAAGGGGGACACAAAAGGAACATGCAGAGGAGTAGGCAAGTAGTTAGATTAACAGAGAGTTAGAAACGTGGACGCATTGACTAGCTGCGTACGAGGCGTGGGCGGGGACTCACGGTGATGTCCTTCGGGTCAAAGTCGGACTCCTTAGCTTTGTCAGGCTCAGGTGACGGGGCTGGGGCAGGCTTAGGTGCCTCCTTCTTGGGCTCTGGCTTTTTTGGGGCCATCTCTGAGCAGGATGTTCTCCGTTTCAAGAAGGCTGGGGCAGGTGATACAGCCGGGGGGTTCCACTGACCCAAGAACGTCCGTCAGCAGTTTTATACCCTGTCCGACTCATTCCACAGGGGTGTGTGGAAGACCAGCCCACAGAACCTGGGCACACTATAAAAGGAGAGACAGATTTAATTATAAAGGGCACCGATAGTCTGATCCACATTTAAGTTTATCATCCTGTCACATCAGTTCCATCTTTGCATCCAGGAGCAGCGACTGATCTATCGATTAGCTAATATTGAAATAAGACATTAACAAACGGAAAAGACGGTGCTCTAATAAAAGAGACAATACACAGGGGAATGTAAAGGAGGCGGAGAAAAGCGGCTGAGATCTTTTAATAGATACTTATGTTAAATCTAAAGGCCACTCACACCACTCACTTAAGTCCTTATAAGAAACGGCATCTTGGCGTTTCTGCTGCTTTTAATTTGCGGGCTCTGTCTCTCCGGACTGGGGAGGGAACGAATTCCTCGTCATGGAGGCACATTTTTCTCGCTCAGGGGTGGGTTTATGTGAGGAACGACCTTTCCAGCGTCATTATCCGTAGTCTGTATTGTTAAAGCCACAGGATAAAGCTGCTTTGCCGACTTCAGCCTTGCGCTTGGATCTGCTGAATGAACTTAAAGCAGGAAAGACGCCGCACTCAGCCAGAGACACGGGGAAGTAACCCAAGAACAGGCAGAACACCGGCAGACTGCATAGACTGCATAGAGTCTGTGCCATGCACGCTCGTCTGTTTGTTAGGAACAAACTGAACCATGAATCATCTGACCATACGGCCATGAAGCTCCACAGGCCGCACCGGCTGCGGCCACCTGCTCACGCCTGACTTCTGCGGGTAACTGAATCAGAGGCACTTTGAATGCAACTGCAAGTCCGTTTGTCAACTGAACACAGGCTGTACCACTAAAATTCTCCTCAGAATAAAATAATAAAACAACGCGCCAACCACTGCGCCACCATGCGACCCCTTTATAGCATTTCAGCCGTAGGTGGATAATACAGTATAAGAACTCACGCCACTTTTTTATTCTGCTATTATTTCTACCCCACTAAGGTTAAAAAAGGAACTCTCTGAAACAATATTAAATTGCCCTTCTTGCAGTCTATCACATGGGGTTTGTATCGTTAAATTACCCAGTGTGTGTGAGCGCGCGTCCTGTGCAGGTTCTCACCTGCCACCCAGAACTTCCTCCGCTTCCTCTCCTTCCTCCGCTTTCTCTCCTTCCTCTGCTTCCTCCGCTTTCTCTCCTTCCTCTGCTTCCCCCGCTTCCTCTCCTTACTTCGCTTCCTCTCCTTCCTCAGGTTCCTACGCTTCCTGGCATCGGCTCCGTTGCTGCGTTGGATAAGCGCTTATCGGAAATGCTTCCATGTAAAGGTTTGTGTCACATTGCTCTTAATCTGATGGTATCCACTCTGTCTCAATGACGCCTATAAACTACATATCCCAGTACACTGTACAACCCATGAATAGCAGGCAGATGGGGGTGATTGGCAGGATTAATTAGCAGCTCTCACGCATTCGTTGTGACACTCGCGCTTTCAGACTCTCACGCTCACGCAAGAAAGTTAATGGCAAATCTATATTATTTCTTTGTAAACTTAAAATTAGCTACACCAAGAGCGTTGGGATCGTTTGCAAACCCTACATGGTATTTACAATGTAATAAAAGTGTCACATAGATGTGAATGCGTGTGCAGACTTATGATTTGAAAATCTCACTCCAGTCAGCTGACTGAAGTAGACAACCTTGTTGACTGGACCGGTGAAGTGTGAACGTACTCGTTTATCACTCTGTATGCATTGCAAACACGCAATAAACTCGCATTCCACGTCTATGGGCGAACGGCAGCAGCCGGCGGTCTTGGGGCTGGAATTTGCCAGTGAATCGGAGAATTTGCGCCTCCCCCGGAATTCTCAGAGCTCTTGGTGCCTGGCAAGAAAATCTCTATAATTAATAAACGAAAGTCACAATATTCATAATCACTGTCAATCCTCTCGCGTCAAGAAATTAGAATTCGAAATGAAAAGAAAGTTATTTTCATAAAATATCCCTTTAAGGGGAACCATTATTTTAAGTTGAGATATCGATAACTTCTTGTCGAGGATTATGATTCCATATGCAACGTATAATTAACGACAAAGTACTTTAAGGAAATACGTCATAAATTGTCAAAAAATGCTGGAATTTTAAAGGGTTGTATATTAACGTTAGCAATAGTTGTAAATAAACAGCATGTATAACGGGGGAAACTGTGGGAAAGCATTAATCTTAATTTACATATTGTGCTCATTCTACCGCGTGCCGGGACCTGCTTATTTTGGACCTTCTCCAAAAATTCTTATGCAATTCCTGACTGACAGTGTGTTCCTGGTACTTGTATTCACACACATTGTTCTTGGACTCAATATCGTAATTGCCACTAGAGGGCACCCTCTATCCCAGCTATTCATCACACACTGGCTACATTACAGTTTGGCTTCACAATCCCTAGGTCCTCATAGCAACAAACAATGGAGGTTTTGTTTGTCAGGATACAAATGAAGAAAAAAATGTCGTGATTAAAATCCATAAGGAGCCATTGGCATTCACCAGAAACTTGAGATTTGCAGGCATTACTTTTCATGTTAAATAACTAAGTCATCATTTGCTAAATGGGTTTCAAATTATTGACTTGTGGCAGCAATCCTCAACCTTTGGGTTGCGACCCAAATTTGGGTCACGGCAAATTCTGAAAGGGTTGTGAAGTTGGAAATGTAAGCGTTTTAAAATGGGCATGTTGCAATGCTGATCCACGATCAGATTTCCCAGCCCCAATCCTAGAATGAACCAATATAAACGGCTCTTGGGTCTGCTAATGTTTAGCGCAAACCTAATGAACAGTCAACCAATCCAAGAAGCCAAACATCAGATTTTTGATTTGTGCCATTGGCATTGATTGGCGAGCGCACTAACTGCAGAGCGCACTAATCGCTTGACCGTAGCGTTAATTAAACCTATACTTGATATAGGGTCGGACTGAGCTGGCATGGTGAAAATTGGGTCGCGGTGCAAAACAGGCTGAGAACCACTGACCCTTGGGACTGAATCTGCCGTTACCATTTAATATTGACCAGGAATCATGAATTCCAAACCACGTGGATAAACCCAACAATGATAGTGAGAGAGAGATCAACCAGGCCAGTCCCTCCCCCATCGCCTCCTCAGCAATGTGTCACCCTCCAGCAGCAGCGACGTGCATCGCTCTCCCCCCAGCTCTTCCTGCTACAGGCTGGAGTCTGTTATTGCTTACCTGCTTACGCTTCTTCAGCTGGTGTGTCAAGCCAATAGTCATGTCCTTCTCTGCAGTGTCCGCATACCAGAATATACCACAGTATATAATTTCTGTATATGCACCAGAATCACTGATGTCATACAGGCAAAACAGTACGAGGGACAACTGAGACCTGAATGCCTGCACTATTTATGTACATACTTCAGTCAATATAATACTCATCAAAGCAAACCTTAACACTGCATCAGATTAAGGCACATTTGCCTATATTTTGAATTTGACCTTGAAGGATAAATCTAGCATTCAAAAAGACCAGATAGTCAGGACCCCAAACAAACGGTGACGTGCGTTTGAGGAGCTTGCATCTGAAATAACGTAGAAAGGAGTTATCTGACAATTTTTTGGTAACTGAAGTCGATTTTTTCCCCCTACCTTTTCCTCCAATTAGCGAACATTTACTGAGCTGTTTCCAAGTTGTATTAACTTGGCCTGCCTGTGAAATCCCCTAGAATTTTAACACGTTTAAGATGATGGAAATCTCAGAAAAGCTACTTCATTTGTTTCCACTACGCCATGAATGAAGGAGACACACGGCAGGCATATGAGGACCAAACACACCCTGTTTGTACCACACAAGAGGGGGGCTAGAGGCAAAGAAGTTACTGGAGTTTCTCCCGCATCAATGTCTTGGGGAGGGCGTGGGGTCCGTTCTTCACTTGTGATGTAATGGCCCAGTTCACAGAGAACGTAATAGCACCCACACCGAACATCTGGGGGCGTTTCTTTCTTCCCCTGACTTTGTTTACAACGAGACGGATGCACATTTTTTAAGCAAATTGCTTTGGGAAAACAGCGGAAAAGATGGCATGTTCCAAGATGGCAAACGGCAGATGAAATAATAAAAAATTAAGAGCAGTCTTTCAATTTACTTGAATACGTCGAGTCACTATTATCAAAACCAATCACTGAGCCAACTCACTTATGAAAAGACTCGATGCAGCGATAGATCATTCACTAAAATTTCATTTGGAACATTTTATGTACGTAGCAGCTGCAGAACATTACTGCAATTAAAAAAATAAAACAGAACTTTAAATGTGATCTTTGGTTGTAGCACCTAGATCCATGTATGTCAAACCACAAGCCACAAATGTTACAATGATCCCGACTTTTGCATGAACGTCTAATCATCATCTTCGCCATAACGAACAGTCCTACGCAACAATGCTGTACATTACCACATCTTCAGATGGTTCACACAACTGAGGTAATTGATGGGAACGGTATGTGAACCATAACATTTAGCAATTAGCAGAACACCCTTCATTGGCAATAACCTCAACTAAATGCTCTGTAGCTCCACAATGTACTTTGTTGCTGAGCAGTGGCTTCCTCTGTGCTGACATCATCAACACCACTCGTGTTCAGTCTTTTTTCTTGCGATAGACTCATGAACACAGACATTCAGTTCAAGACATGCCTGCAGATCCTTAGCATCACGTTAAGGTCCTTTGAGGATTCTATGGTAGCACTGATCCTTGCGGAATGCCCAACTATTGAGAACAGCAATGGATGTCTTCAAAACACTCTCATTGAGATCTTTTGATCAAGTTAAATTGCACTCGATTAGAATTCTGCAGTGAATAGCAGGACAAGCGTAAAACCCACTCCCTCTTATCAAAGTGTCATTACCGTAGAGCAGGTTCCATCCCCCCACTCAGTAATTCTTATCCATAGCCAAGTTCGGCAAATTTTAGCATCCCAGTCAAGTTGGCAAATTGATCCCTTGGCATCGTGGCGCTTATGGAATTTGGTCCGTATAGTTCTGACAATCAATCACCTCAATCGTTCAAAACATTTGCATGACAAACATATGGCAAATGTAAGTATGTAACGTGTATGATTTGTTATGAGTCATGACTTAAATGAAGATCATCAATTCACGCAGGGTTCATATACCTTACCTCACAACTGAACAGGATGTTAAGCTGAGGTGAGAGACTTCACTTGACAAGGCGATAAGAAGCAAGTTTCACAACATCTAAAAATAGAAGTGTGGAAGATTTTCGGGAGGCCAACTTCTTAGCAAAGCTAAACATTCTTTATGCTAGTAGCAGAGATTAGCCTTTCCTGCATTCCCCCCCCCCCCGTCTTCTAACATCACTCCATTCACATCAGCCATGGGAATCAAAATGTTTGCAAGAGCGACGGTATAAAATGTACACTAGTTGCTGTAATCTGATCAGACGTAATCTGATGTAATGTGCAATCGGATCTTAACATTAATGACACCTCATCTCGATGCTGAGAGTTTAGCACAGGCTGACTTGAAGTCACCAAGCACAAGAACACAACACATTTGTTCAGCACAGTTGGCTTTTAATATGAGAATCTGAAATGTTCCTCATCCTCTTAAATCTCACCTTAAGCAAAGCCAAATAATGTAATTCATGGACCTGTATTGCTTTGTTCCAATGTACCGCTTGTTTATCAATAGCCCTTGGAGCAAGAACACACTACAAAGCAAAAGGCACCTCTGCTCCCAACGAATTACCATGAGCTTCCCTCTCTGAACTACACAAGTACCCCCCACCCCCGGCCATCAAAGTATGCATTAATGCATAAGAAGGGGGCAAACTCAGGCAGTTGTTCACATGAATGGTTTTAATGGGACTATTTACAAAAAAAAAAACAAAAAAACAAAACAAAAAAAAGCTATTTGCTTCTCTTCTGTAATAACTGCCGTGACAAGTTGTGTGATTAAAAAACAATACAGTGATACAGAATTGGATGGAAAAACAGCATAACAATGTATCATTTATTTATATATACATACATAGGTGTATATATAAATAAACATCAATATACAATTAAAATTGAGATTGCATAGCAATTTCCAAATAAAAATGGGAATAGTGCTGTGAATTTAGTTGGTCTGCAAATCAATGACAGTAACGTTGGGTGACAAAAGAGTAATAATAGCACAGCTAAGTAGTCTTTTACCTTCTGAGTGATCGGTAAGGGGAAATATATTATATCATCCCAGCAGGAAAGCAGAAGCCAGAGAATCCTGCGAGAGAGTAAATGCCTGCTTGACATGAAGCCCGAGGTCTGACCGGTGTTCAGTACGGAACAGCATATATTCATCTTCATCTTTTTAAGTGAATACTTATAAAATGTGTTAATTAGTGCATCTAGCCAAAGACACTAAAGTCACAGAGGGGAGAGAGGATGTCGCCACTGAAGAATCGCAAAATTCCTACTTCGACACACAAGCCGACAGTCTTGTTGTCATCCACTCATCTGCACGTACAGAAACATTGCACTTACAATACACCCAGACACCCAAAAGAGGGCGCTCAGTTGCCCCATTAACGAATGTACGTAATTAATTTTTGTTTTAAAAACACAAAAGCTTTGGTTTGGGCTAAAGATTTATTTCTCTCGAATTCGGCATGATTAGGTCTAACAGCAGCAATCTGAGTAAGACAAGTGCTCCAGCCCGTGAGATTGACCCAGCCCAGCCTTCCAGTCACTGAAGGGGAGGGATTGTGGGGGTGGGGGGGCACACACACTGAGACTGGGAATCCAAAATCAAGCAGAGCAGACAGGACCCCCCCCGTTAGCCACATCGACGTCATGCTGCAGCATAAGTGCTCTAAACTGTCTCGCTATGACCCCCCCCCACCCACCTCTCAAGAAGGACGGGTTTATCAGTAAGGCGGGGGGTGAGGATGGTATTTCATCACTTCACTTAAAACTTAATGGGTTCAAAAAAAAAAAAAAAAAAAAAAACACAAACTAATTGAAAATGTCTCCTGATAACTATCCCTTAATTTGACAGTATTCTGGGTTTTACACCTAAGATGAGGGGGGGGGGAAGAAAAGAAAAGACAAAACAAAAATGGTGCCACATTTGTCTGAAATTGCTGTTTAACCACCTATCTAGTCCTGTACTGATGCATTATGGGTTTGTAGTTTTTGTGACAAACTTGAAAACAGGATCTATACTCTGTATGTTCACTAAAAACCGTGAAAAAATTGACTGATGTTTGAATATCAAACAACAGGGACCCTTCTCAGTGCAGCTCCTTTTCCATATAAACGCCGCGCCGTTTATCGATGGGCGAATCTCAGCTGGACAGGACCCTCCTCATCCGGGAGGGGCGACGGAGGCTCATTCTCGGATTCTGACTTGGAGGAACTAGTCTTGCAGCTCAAGATGCGTCGCAGTCCTCGACACGGCTGCTCTTCTGTCGGACTGCCCAGCTCCGCAGGCTCTACTACTGGGTCACTCTCCAGGGGGAAATTCCTTCGTTCCCATGGCTGCACCGGCTGGAAAACCCATAAATAAGGAAGTGCGACATTAATCTATAATATCCAAAGTGTTTCAGATGACTGTAAGCACAGAACTGTACTATAACATATTTATACTCTACTCTTGCTGGCATATCCTCAAAATGTAGGACATCATAGATGAGGCAGCCTGTAATGCTATCCTATGCCCCAATTAAATGCCATCATGAACCATTGAGTGTTATCTCGCCTTTATTTGGTTCAAAGGTCAATAACAATATGGAGCATCTTATAGGAAAAGTCTTAACAGTGGAGGACCTGGAGAAAGAGGAGAATTTAGGCTAGAGATAGAGAGAGACAGAGAGAGAGACACATGAGTGAGATGAGAGATGGATGGAATTTTACCTGTTCATCGAAGGTGAAGTCTGGCGTGGAGCAGCGAGTGTCCTCGCTGGACAACAGCCGGTGTGAGTCCCGGGAGCCAGGCATATGAGGGTTGGAGATCAGGTCAGGGCTGGCGGGGCTGCTGGGGGAGGCTGTCAAGCTGTAATCCTGCAGCACGTGAAAGTGTCCCATGTCGGGAGACGACGGCTGCGGCGTGGAGGGATTGGTGCCGCCCAGCAGTGGGGTCGTGCGTCCGTCCAGTGACTTGTAGGACCTGGGGGGGGGTAGGCGCAGACACGGAGTACCTCAGAGGGCATTCTGCACGAAAACGGACATGAAGCTTCTCGGGAAGCGGGCAGACGGCAGTCAGACCACTGGCTAAGCAGGGAGGCTAAAGCTAACCTGCTTCCCCTTCTCTTAGCGGCTGCACTGGCTGTCCAGGTCCACCGGGAGCGCTCCGCGTCTTCATACTGCAGGTGGAGCTGGGAAAAGGCTGCATCCGTCAGGTCCTCAATCTGTGGTGATGGAGAGTGGACACAGTCAGCATGGCAAGGCCCCCCCCCACTGCACAGGCCTGGCAGACACTGCTGATGGCCATTTACACTATTAATAAATCTGACATCTGAAAGACAGCAGGATTTGCTCATAACGGTTTATTTAACGATGCATAGAAATAAGCATGAATATACAACAGTAATACATTCGATGGCCTAAAACCGATTCAATGAGCTAAATGCGAAAAAAAAATACAACTAATGTTCAACATTTACAAATGAGAACAGGTGTGTATTACATTTCCATATTTATAAGGAATATTCTTACAATAATGCATAGAAAGATGAAATCTCAGTGTTTATATTTGGCTGGTTTAACAGAGACCAGACAACAGAGGCAGATCCCGTAAAAAGAAAAATGCTAAAAACACATGTTTTCTCTGGCCTACCCCCCCCATCCATGCAGGCAACATTTATCTCCCCTGACTGATTCCTGCTGAGGCGCGCTCCATATTAAGGGAGGCACGACCAGCCACACGGCTCACATGTACAAAGATGGGCATTCAGAAAGTGATGATCTGTAACACTGAGCGAGGGCTGCAAGTGGATTCTGGGACCGCCGGGACGTAATAACGGACAGAGAGCAGCCCCTGTGCAACACGGCCCGCAATATCAGATTCTATGTTGTTTTTAACTGCCTGTTGCTGCTCCGTATGGTATCCATGTCAAACACGACTTGAATGTATCACCTTTCATCGCTGTCTAGACGAGCTGCATGCAGGAAGTGGGCAAACAGGAGTCAGTAGCCCCTCAGGAAGCTTTGCCATGTGGCTGCGTCTTAAGACTTAAGAGTAACAGGGCTGTGCATGAGTTACCCAGCCCAACGCAGCAGACTGAAGAGTAACAGGGCTGTGCATGAATTACCCAGCCCAACGCAGCAGACTGAAGAGTAACAGGGCTGTGCATGAGTTACCCAGCCCAACGCAGCAGACTGAAGAGTAACAGGGCTGTGCCCGAGTTACCCAGCCCAAGGCAGCAGACTGAAGAGTAACAGGGCTGTGCATGAGTTACCCAGCCCAAGGCAGCAGACTGAAGAGTAACAGGGCTGTGCATGAATTACCCAGCCCAAGGCAGCAGACTGAAGAGTAACAGGGCTGTGCCCGAGTTACCCAGCCCAAGGCAGCAGACTGAAGAGTAACAGGGCTGTGCATGAATTACCCAGCCCAAGGCAGCAGACTGAAGAGTAACAGGGCTGTGCCCGAGTTACCCAGCCCAAGGCAGCAGACTGAAGAGTAACAGGGCTGTGCATGAATTACCCAGCCCAAGGCAGCAGACTGAAGAGTAACAGGGCTGTGCCCGAGTTACCCAGCCCAAGGCAGCAGACTGAAGAGTAACAGGGCTGTGCACAAGTTACCCAGCTTAACGCAGCAGACTGAAGAGTAACAGGGCTGTGCATGAGTTACCCAGCCTAAGGCAGCAGACTGAAGAGTAACAGGGCTGTGCATGAGTTACCCAGCCCAAGGCAGCAGACTGAAGAGTAACAGGGCTGTGCACAAGTTACCCAGCTTAACACAGCAGACTGAAGAGTAACAGGGCTGTGCATGAGTTACCCAGCCTAAGGCAGCAGGAAGCAATTATTACATCACAAACCTAAAGCAGTGATATTTCTGCTCCTAAAAATTGATCTGCCTTTCTATCTATCTGCCCAGCATGCTAACTCTTAAAAAAAAAATCAATAATGGTTGATAGATCTATAAAATGTACCCATCTGTGTTGGCCGGGGGGGGGGGGGGGGGGGGGGGGGGGGGGAGTCCTTTCACTACAAGACTGATTCCACTCGTATTTATTTAAATGTGCATAAAATCATTTTTTCTTGTTTCTAACTGGTGATTGTTATTCAACATGAAAACAGACATACGAATGACCACAAAATAATCAACTGCACGTAAAGACAAGGGGTACCACTACAGGTACACACAGAAGGCCCGAGGGTGGAACTCGGCATTCGAAATTTGTGGAATTCGGGGGTCCGTTCATACCTCCATGCTGTCATCCTCTTCGGCAATGGGCTGTGCCGAAATATCGACCTTCCGCCAACTAAAAATAGGAAAAAAAAATTTTAAGTACTGACAGGTTAGCCGAGGAAGACTTGGAAGGAGCATGACGGGAATCATTACCCAAAGTGAACAGTCATTCTGAAAGACTGGAAAGGATGTAAGCGCGGTGGTTTCAGATGCCGCCTCCTTACCTGGGTGTTAAGATCTCTTTATACTGCAGCTTTTCCACACGAGTGGTGGCAGCGACTGACATGGGGATGACGATGTTGTTGATGTCGAAGGAGCTTTCTCCCCTACGCCTCCGGATGGGCTGCAGGTGGAGATGTGAGGGACCACTGTTAGCCAAGGCCTGCTTCGACGGGGGCCGATGCAGGCTGACGCCAGCACGTACGTCCCACGACTCGACGGTAAGCATTCGAACAAAAACCACAAGGAGATTTATTCATGAATCGGTTTCATCCAGGTACCCTAGACTGTTGCGCAAGTCATTTTTCTTGGTGAATACGCTGTATGTAGGAGCTTAAATACATACAAATGCACATGAAAGTGTCGACTAGGGACATTTTAGGGTATGGAAACAAAAACCAAGAATATGAGCCTGAAAGAATGTGTATAACTGTCAGGTAAAGACCGTATAAGTATAAATTTGTGCATGTTATAGTGTGAGGTTTGGGAATGTATGGGGTAAGCAGTGTGGTGCTCATAAGGAGGAGAGCGTTAAGTGGAAAGCAGATGAAGGGCCATATATATGGGAAAATATAGATACAAATTCATATATACAGAATATCCCCATGAGCATCTGCTTAAACATGAATTGCTATCTCGTTCTCACTGGGCTGTATGGAAAACGATCATCCTCAGAGCCGAGGTAAACAGGAAGCGCCGTGACATTTTAAGCATCGGCAGCACTGCGAAGGAAATTTTTAGTAATAAATCAGACAGAATGCAACCATGAATTAAAGCACGTCTTTTATCCTGCAGCTAATCTGGTACCCGGTTACCCTGCAGTATTTGCTTTACACATGCTAGATGAACATTCTGCATGTCGGGCTGGGCTGGACAGCAGGCTCCTTGTACTCATGCCGTGCCGCTTACCGGGGTGCCGCTGGTACTTTGGCTGAGGGCGAAGGGCGTCGGGCTCTCCGACGAGGCGGAGAACTGCCTGACCAAGGGGCTGTGGATGGGCGTGTGCAGGCCGGCCAAGGACGAGCAGGGGCTCCCCGACTCCGCAAAGACCCCAGGGGCGGCTAGGCACCAAGCAACATTCAGAGAGTTGACTTTCAAAGCCTGCTATTTATGATTTAAACAGAGCGCCAGTCAGCCACGTTCCCCTGCTTTCATCCGCTGCCAAACCCGCAGGCCCACTCACCATCCCCCCGGTCCAGGGAGAGCTCCCGGGGCCTCTTGTGGCCGTGGCTCCGCTCGTAGGCGCCGTGTGAGAAAGCCTGGCTGCGATCGGCCTTGCAGAAAGGCCGGCCCTGCTGCTTAGGTCCCCTCTGGATGCTGTCCAGGTGCTGCCGTGGAGGCTTCTCCAGCCGGACCTTATGGTGCGGGAGCCCTGGGGAGCAGAGGGACACGGGTGGTGACCCTAACTTCTCAATGACAAGCGCGATATGGTGTCGATTGGCCAGGGGTCAGGGGCATAAGAGGGGCCAACCTGATTAGCCAATGATATGTCTTGGATTAATGAGTGACAGGGTATGGGGCGCTGGGGCGGCCAATCAACTTTCAGCTAGGCCAATGCCCCTGCGGCCCAAGCCCCGTATTTGGCAGAATAAAACAGATCCACAAAGATGTGTGGTTTAGCTTTTTAATTGCTTGTTTCATGTCTTCAGTTTTTACACCTTGCTTTGTTCTAAATCAAAAAACACCAAAAATGGTATTACAGAGGTTGAGAGAGGCCCAGTTATGACTGATAGACCGCAACAGATATTTCTAAATTTGAAGCACTTCGGAAAAATGTCCCACTGCTTTATTGCCATTTAAAAATACAAGAGAACGCTCACAGGCAGGTGCTGAGCTCCCCAAGGAAGGGTGGTTACTCACTGACTGGGGTGTTGAGCAAGCCGGTCATCTTATGCTTGTCTTTGGGGTAGGAAGCTGAATCTGGCAGGCGGCAGCTGGGGGGCAGCTTGTGTTTGAGCGAGAGTTTCTTCAAGGGCTTCATCTTGTCGAGCGGCTTGTTCTGCCAGTGAGACTTCATGACACGCTGGAGATGCAGGTTCATAGACACGTCTGGTCAAGGCAGAGGGGCGTGCAGAGTCAAACATCTGGCCTCGAAAGGGGCAGATAAGACAGCCAAACAAGGACGCTGCCAAAATCATCTGAGGAAAGAACGCGCTCGGCTCCGTTTCGGAGAAATCGGTGACTGTACTCGGTGACTGTAAATATAACAATATTTTCCACATTCAGATAAACATGAGGAATAGGGAATTGAAGCCTTGATTTGCTTCAAGTTCACGTTAGAAACAAAACAAACAAATCTATCACTTCAACGGTGTTTTCATTAGACAAAGATTCAGCAAACATTAGATTCAATTATATTACTAGCCTTCTTCCCAAGCTTCTCCTGCGTTCCCCGTGAAGTGAAACACCATGAGACACATTCATGGCATCATGCACAGCAGACAGTTTTCCCTCCTTGACACCCATTTTTGTAGTGGTGGCATTCTGGTGTTGCAATATACCCACAAGTTCATTAAGAGTATCGACTTCTCTCTCTACTATGGGCGTTCCTCATAAAACTCACATTTCATTTTCAAAGCTTCCAGGTATTATAGGAACTACAAGATCGGATGCATTTTCCAAAAGGCAGGGACAGGGTGTGGATTCCCAGTGGGGGGTGTGGTTAGTTGAAATCAGGTGATGTACCCACCTGTGCCCTATTGACAATCAATAGACAAGAATGGGTTGACCCCCGCCATTTGTGGCCCTGTTCTCCCCCTAATGACAAACTGACCATCTTTTCCTCATCCTACTCCTTACACCAAACTTATCTCCAGACCCCTGCAAATAAGCTCCTACCCCCCCCCCCCCCCCCCCCCCCCGCTGTACCATGTGGCTATCTGTAAGTTTAAATACTACCTCACTGACATTCCCATATGGTGGTAAATCAGATCCACCAACCAACATCCGCAATTTGGCATTATCGCTGTAATGATTAATGCAAAATGTATAATTTAATATGCTAAAAAATTAATAATGAGTAATTACTCCGGTGAGCAGATAACAGTATTGTTTGGGCACTTGCCCCAAGTTTAATAGGGGTAACATTACCGTCAGAAAAAGACAAAATGGGGTGAACACAGGGGTCAAAGTGGGACAGCCGCTCCAGTAGGGGGAGCTTGTACTGGAAGTCGGCGAAGGGGCTGAGGGAGTTCCCACACATCACACACGGCGGGTTGATGCCACAGCCAGCCTCGAGTCTGCTGGGCCGCTGCACCTGCAGGTAGGAGAACTCAGGATTCAGGGACATCGCGGGAGCGACCTGGACGGGCAGCAGTCACGGGTAAAACCTTCACTTACCAGGGTGAGTATTGTTAGTAATAACATCACACACAACACGGCTGACAAAGAAACAAAAACACGCTTTCAGAAAACATCTGTACGCGTATGAATAAATGTGATCTGTGACGGCAGCCTCAATGAATCCCCCTGCGCTTTCACATCGACCTTCGCGAGGAATCTGCCTGCGTCGCATCCCCTCCATGCTGGCCCCTCCCACCTTGTGTGCGAGGCTGGCTGCGGGCCGGACGAGGCGTCGCTTCCTGCAGCCGAGCACGGGCCTCGTGCGAGCCGCCACGCAGGACGCGTCCTGGGAGGCGGCCAGAGGCAGGAGCTGCTGCTTTTTGCCGAGTAGCTCCTCTGCGTCCGAGTTGTCTGGCGATTCGGCATCCGGGACACTGGGGGGAGGGGGGGCAACATGCTGATAATCAGTACTGGTGGTGACCATGGAGACAGACACTGCTGATGTGTGTTTTTTTTTTTTTTTTAATTCACACCACATACGGTCATTATAAATCTGAAATCCGATCTGTACTTAGACCTAGCAGCACTCGGCAATTTTTGACAGTAACCCCCCCCCCACTCACCACATACACACACAACCTCTCATTCAGGTGAGACCATCCATACCTGTTGACCATCCCATTAACTGGCCTCTCAGATGCGCATGCTTTTGACAGGGGACCGTGAGCCAAGCCCAAGAATCCTGCTCCGCTAGACCCGGGAACCTACAGGGAGACGAGGCGACTTGTCACAGATCAGCTGATGCACCATCTAACAGATTACACCCACTACATGAAAAACCTGACACCCCTGGTCCTAAAAAGACAACTGCTACTGTTCTGGACTGCCTTGCCCTCTGGGATCTGGACTGACACTAACATACAGAATGTGTCCAGTGGGACGCTGAGCCGCTATTTGCTGCATTGTGTTACAGGCTCAGGAGCCCTTCAACATCTCAGAACCACACCCAGACATTTCAGACCAAATTTCACGATCTGTCTACCAGACCTAACTGCTCCTAGGAGCTCATTTTGAATTCGATATTAGACCAAGCTTCAAGTCTGTGTGCTCGCTCAACTTACAATCAATCCTTATAAAAGACATGATTTCCATTATTGTGAACATAACTGAGTAACCAAAAAATGTCTTCTGCTGAGAAACCTTATTAAATTTTTTCCCCCCGTCTAATCGCTTCCAAAATTCCTGCACAAGTATTCCTCCTCGTTTTAGATACGAGATGAATTAACCTTCGTTTACCCTCGTACATTGTATTTAATATGAAATAATACCGTATAACTGGAATGAAATGAAATGAATCCCTTCATGAAGCTCTTCATGAACATAGAGAACACAGAATGTGACTGGAAACATGGCAGCGAAAGGTGAGCACTGCAGGACACGTTAACGCCTTGATGCCCTGCAGAGTAAGGGGATGCGACCGACAGCGGCATCTTTTTTTAGACACAGCAGTGTGTATGTAAACCCGTATGCGTGGACGCACAGGCACGCATATATAGCTTATCTGCCACAGCATGGGATACTGGATTGGGAGCTGAACCACTGACCCACAGACAGCAAGCCTGGCCATTCTGTACCTAACGACCACATGCTTTATGAATCTAAAGAACTGACCTAGAACACCTAAGCAAAAAATATTGCAGAATGGGTGTTATTTTTTAAGTATTAAACTGGCGAATGTCTTACAAAAGGCAACGACGATGGCATTGAGAATATTGCTGTAAGACCTGCAGTGATTGCTGTTAACCAATGGGTGATAAAATGTCAGCCTGGTAGAATTACAGAAAACCGGCCAGATCGAAAGCCCTGAATGGAGAGTAACATATTCAACACTTCAGGAGTCTCACAGATGCAACATTCCACTCTCTCCCCTCCAGTGTACCCATATCTTGAAAAGCTCATATTGAAGAAGATGAATAAGGGCAAAGGTCGATCTGAAAGGTCCTTACTCGTGTGACTGGGCAAGACACTGGCTCCGACTTCATGCCATCCTCCGTGGACACATCACAGGCAACAGCGTCCCCAAGTGTCACCGTGCCCTGCAGGAAACAATGTGACAATACCAGTCAAACAAAATCTATAAATCCTCTCTATGACTATAGTGCAGGGGTGGCCAATCTTATCTGCCGAGGGCCAGTGTGTACGCAGGTTTGCGGGATAAACTTCAGGTCGACGGTTCAAACCCAGATGTGAGGACTCATCAGCCAATCAGTCCTCTAATTAGTAATCTAATTTGGCCACATACCCAACAGCTCTTTCTGAATAAGACTACCCATCCCAGCTACAGAGCCTGACCTCCAGCTCAGAACGTTAACGCCACATCAGAATGAGTCAGGTGACCTTCGCGATTACGGCTGAGCCTGTTGGTGTTCCCAGATGATGAAGACAAAGGCTTTTTTCCCTCCCCAAGTGGCACTACCATAGTTATCCGCAACTGAATATTTATGTCATGGCTTAAAAAAATTAGGGCTTCCCAGTCTTCCATTGTTTCTCAATACAATGAAATACACAAAAGTAATTTGAAGGTTAGGAGAACAGGAGAGTCAAGTTCTACTACAGGAAAGCCAGGTTTTTACTAGACATGTGACTGAAATTTCTTCTCTGGGGATACAATAGTATATTATGAACTAAATCAGCCTAAAAATTGCAACAGACCTTTAAACTTAAAATAATATGCTGATAGGCCACCCTTCAACTAAACAAAGAAACCCGGGTGTGACGAGGTGCAGGATCTGAGAGCGCTGCTGGTTATACAACTTGCAAAGATCCGATTATCTACCTTCATGTAGGTTTAAATGAAGGAAGGCAGAGTAAAACCGCAGTGCAGAAACAGTGCCGTAACTGAAGGTGAAAAATGCAAATACAGAACCTGAATAACTGGTTTCCCGTCACACAACAGCGAGACGTCTAGCCACCCCGTGAAGCCTCACGTAATGCTGAGCTATTGATCTCACCACAACCGGTGAGACCCTCAGTTGCCTTGGTGACCTGTGTCCCTGCACTGACCTTGTTGGAGCGAATCTGCCGATAGATGTCAGTCTGTTGACGGATGCGGTACTCCAAGTCGGAAACCTGGGCCTGCAGCCAGTTCCAGTGGCAAATGATGGACGCCCGCTCCAAAGCGTATCGCCCTTCGGCCCGCCTCCACCTGAAAAGGAAACCCCATGCATGTCAACCCTTTATTGGAATATTTAAAGTGTGCTTTGAAGAAAACATAAAATGGCCAGGAAACAGTGCAACAGCTCGCTCAGTCTTCAAGTCGACACACTGCAGATCTCTTAAATTAAACATGACCCTAGACGTCATTCATGGTTTGACTTGTACCCATCTCCCTTCAGCTACGTTTGACTCAATATGAGCGGCTAAGCCTGAGAGATTGCGAGATCCCCACCGTGTCTCTACTCCCTCCTCCGATCGAGCGTAAAAGGCTTAGAGAGAACAAGTCTGAGTAGAAATGGGATTACAAAAGCTGGATCGGCGTTCATTCTGCATATGCAGAAGGCTGGGTCCAACTGACACAAAGTTTCCTTGAATCACAGCGGCAAAGTGAGACATCCAGTACCCCCCACCCCCCGCCTTATATAATGCACAAACACCAGACACCAACATAGAGTGCTCTCAATCTTATTCACACCCCTGAGGATTCATAAATGTAACTAAAAAAAAAACCTGAGCTAAATCTTCTTATCATAAATTCAAAAACAAAAACACCACACAGGGCAAATGAATACGGTCCTTTTAGACGTGCCTGAATCATTACTATTCTCTAATATTAACGCACATAAAAAGGGGAGACAAAAGCATGAACACAGCAGATCTGAGAGTTCACCACAGGCTTATGGAAGCATGTAAACCACCTGCAAGGATCTGCAATCTCTCTGGAATACGATAAAAATGGAATGAACCAACACTGAAATTCACTGTCAGCAAGATGAAAGGCAGAGTATTGCAGGGAAGGTTACTGACCTCCGCAGACAGGGATGGAGAGTAACAAAAATTCATAAAAATGGAAAATGTACCGCTCTCCCCTGTTGAGTCAATTATCTGAGAAAGCTATGGAAACAGACAATATGACCAAGCCTCCTGCGGACAAAATGACAGGCAAGGAAGCTGAAGAACACCGAGGGCCTACTGCCGGGGAGTTCCAGTCATAAAGGTGGGAGAAATTAACCAATCTGGCATTAAACATCAAGGATGATAAAGTGATCTGTGTTGGGGGAAGGAAGACACGTGGGGGCTTTAAGAAATCACTAGACACCTTAAACTGGCTAATCTAAAAACGCACGTGACATGTACACCCATGTTCAGAAGAACTGGTTTTGTAGTTTGACAAACCAGCATCAGGAAGCTGTGTAAACAAAGCTAGCCGCACTAGCCCAAAACATGCATGTGTTGACAAAAACCATTCACATGAATGCATGTTAGATTTATGGCTGCGAGAACCTCTGCCACTATGTGAAAGGCCAGCCATCTCCTGCCCCTGAAGGAGGCCGTGTTGCCTGAATAAATTTAAACAGAAACAACAGAAACTTCATCTTAAAGGTAAGCAACACATTTCAGTTTCAATGTCTTTTTAAAAGCAATTTAGATTGTATTTTAAAAAGAAATGGAGGACAGGCACACAGACGACTGAAGAATAAATACATGAAGGACCAAAACACAGTAGGCTTCGGGGATCTGGAAGAGAAAAAAAAACCCTACAGACAACACTAAATGATTTTTTTTGTTGTTTTGTTTTCATTTTTTACCGTCAGTTGGAGATCTAGCAATGTACCCATTCAAAACAAAGACAGTGGAAAGAGCAGCAACCAGAGACACAGGTACTAAAACAAAAGGTCTAGACGAACCACTGCAAACTACACTAGATTAAATGCAAGGGATGCCTTCTCATATTTATCTGTTCATTGTGTATGTATGTTGCGTTAAATAACAAATATACATAAATATACATGTTGCATTACATAAATATATAGAGCATACAAAAAATCCAAATTACATTTTTCTTCAAGGTTGCAAATCACTTCATGACAAGTTTCCAACATTGCAGAGCACGAGAGCATAGAACACAGTGACAAATGATGTTCGAATGTTTGGTGTCTGTGGAAAATATTTCATCTTAGTGGTAGCTGTGATGTTTTTATGAACCACGATGGCCCCCAAAGCCACTTATTTAGCAGCACATTTTTAACACAAATGAAGACAGAACTTTTTTAAGCAGACCCAGGGCTACAAAATAAATCTCAGCTAACAAAATACTGCAAATGTCTGTGCCAAAGTTCCTGGAGATGTTAGGAGAAGGGAAAAAATCTGCAAAAATCAGCTGAACTTGCCAGTGTATTCCTGCACCTCAGAATTAATGATTAGAAAGTGCAACACTTATAAAAACTGGCCCTTCCTGGTTGGCTCTGGCGATGTTTCACGTGACAATTTCATTGGGCATCTACCAACTGAGCACTCATTGGCCCAGCTTGGCGGGCTCAGCCCTAAGTGTGGAGTCAGATTTTGCAAGTATAACTTAGCTACTTCAGACAATTCATCCGAGGAGCTTCCGAGAGCATTCATAATTATTATTAAGGATTAATAATAATAATAATAAAAGTGAAAAATCAAAAGTCAAACCTCTTCTCAGCAGAGAGGGCTGCATTGTCGAAACAGGCTACTTCTTTAAATACTATCTGCAAAGTGAAGCTGATAGAACAGCTGACGTGAAAACAGACAGGATGTCGACACTCGGGCATGCACATGGCGGGCATGCACGTGGCAGGAATGCACGTGGCGGGAATGCCGCGGACACTGGCACGTGGCCTGACGCCAGCACCTGTCTGAGACGCCACAAAGCCCCACTGCCCCTGCCGCGCCTCTCCGTCAACATCTCTCCCAGGCTGCTGCTCAGCACGCGGCTCGCCGGCCGCCCTCCATCTTCCCCGGGGCTGACGGGCAATGCGATGGCCTACTTTACTGGCAAAGTGCCGCGGGGCGGGGTGGGGGGCGCCACGACACACACATATACACCCGCCCGCCGGCGTGAGAGTTTAATGAGAGCCAGATTTTTACCCCACGTTTTTTTTGTGGCGGTTATATATCACAATCCAAGGAAACATTGTGCTCAGTGGAGTTTGGAAACACTGGACATTCTGTTGTGGTTAGATCCTTACTGATTATATTATCCTGCAGCAACAGACAAGCGGGGATTACAGAACACTGCAGACATTACATAAAGCAATGCGTGGTTCAATTTCAGTGATTCTTTAGATTTAGTAATAATTAAAAAAAAAAAACAACAAAAAAATGTGAAAAATCAAGGGACGACAAGTGCAGTATTATAGTCTAGATGAAGAACCAAGACATCATGCAACTGCGGCCCCCACGGCTGATAAAACCTTAAATGCAGTATCCATAAGAATCCTTTCCAACCTCCACAAAACAATTAGAAATATACCGTTCCTCACCATATGTGACTTTTTCCCCCCACCCACAAGTACACAGAGCAGAAAGCAGACTGGCTTTTCATTAAAACAGCCCTGGATCCTGGCGCTTTTCCACCATGGTTATATGCGCGCCGATGTGGAACGAACCGTACAGTTTGTACATTAAGCTCGCTGACACTGAGCATGGCCAGAGAAACACCAGGTCGTGGCAAGAGGTGGGAGCCTGGCGGCAGCTGGCGGAGGTAGGTGGCACACTCAGGGTGCACATGAAAATAGTTTACAGGCGCCATACTGATTGGATGCTATACAACATATAATAATGAAAGATACATGCATATTTCTTCAGGAAAAGCAGGGAGGCATATAACCACACATCTCCCATGAAGAAAATGTAGGATCTACCTGGAATGAAGCTTTGGTTTAGCACAGTAAAGAGAGGAAATCAAACAGAATCTAGAAATATTTTCAATATTTGCACGACACTGTTCATTATGTTCAGGTCCACTTAGCAGTGCATCTTATTATATCAAATAACCAACACTGCAGCAGGGGAAAAGACAAGTTGTCATTCTGGAAAGAACACTTAAGTAACTGCATATCATTCAAAATGATCAATATTCTTGCGCTCATGAGTTAGTTTAAAACTTGATTGCTTTGAATCAACAGCTCAATCAAGTCTAATTAAAATGTTCGGCTGGAACAAAATACGGAAAGAACAGTGGGTCACCGGGACCGTGGCTGATAACCACTGAGCAGCCACAAACTCTAATTGCTGCTGCTTGCAAAATTATACTCATCTCACTGTGTGATGTCAGGCCCAGTGTGATCTCATCAGGGGACAGGCTCGGTTCTGAATGGGGAACACTCCCTCACTGAGAGGCTGTTTTCACGATGTTTCCTCTCAGAACCTTCAGCACCACTGTACAACATATTCAATGTAGCACAAGCACACAGCAAACTGTTAAATCATGTAATGGTGCATTAAGAATGTACGCATGATTTCTGTTCTTACATAGGTCGCAATTTTCAACTCTGTTTACCCTGAACAACATGACAGTAACATTTCATATGTTTAACAATGGCCTTTAAATGGATTATTAGGAACATATGCACGCATGTATGCAGGATAGTCCTGAAATAACACCAATGGCTAAAACAGATTTTGCTTACTTGTGACTTAAGTAAGAGTAAATATTAAAAAGACAAACAAACAAACCAAGTATTCTTGAAGAGGGCGGAACAATTTAGAAATAAATCGATAGTGTTGTGCTCTGGAACAAGACGAACAATTACCTGCTATACAACTTACAGTAATAATGTTTTGATAAAATATCTGCTAACCAACTAAAAACAAGCAAATTCGGATTCCTGCCATTACACTACTCACTTGGCTTGGAATAAACATACCATCATATCTCACTGTGAACCCTTTTCAGCGCACCTGCTGCTCCATTTATAACTCTGTTTTTTATCAAGGTCATGTGGAGTACAGGAGTACCTGTACCCTGTTACTACCAGGGGGTTTTGTAATCAGATAGGTGGCGCAGAGATGATCATTTATACCCAGTTTAAAATGGGATAATTTACACTCTAGTGAGGACATGCACATAATATGCACATAGCATCATGGGTCAGATGAAGCTTCCTATTCAAAAAAAATAACCCAAAAAAAATAAAACTACCCAAAATAAACCAATATTAGCTAACGAAGAGTCACAATTTGGCCGCGGCGTAATAAGCTACTTTGGTGTTACTGGGATGGTTTTAAATTAAGCAGAGACACTTGGACAGCTGGCACCAGCTGAAAATAGCTACGTGAATATACTGCAGAGAGCGAAAGTTACCCGTTTGCCACTAACAGCATTAAATACAAATTAATTACAGAAACAATAAAACCACTCTACGGTAACCTCTAAAATCAAGACATGTATTCCAAGAACAACCTGAAACAGGCCAAAGATTCAAACCATACAGAACCAGTTTAAAAATCGGATTGAGTACGATAAAAAAAAACTCTTGCGTAAAAAATAAATAAATAAATAAATAAAACGTAAACATCTCAACACTGACTGCTACTTTCTGCTACTTATTATTGGGGAGATCTTACGAGTTGTGTTGCTCCAGTTTGGGTGTGACAAGTGAGGCACAGCCCTGCCCCCAGAACGCAGGGCATTATTCATGTTATTTTACACTCTGTATACACCATTTTACCCTCCCTTGCTTCTCCTGTGTGCTGAGGCACAAAGTTGGTTTGGCCAATTGATGGACCTACCCCATAAGACTGACAACAGCCATGACGGGGATTTAGCCCTGAACAGAAAGCAATGAAACTGAAAGTGATTTTTTTTTTTGGCCGGGCGGGGGGGGGGGGGTTAATGATATTTAATTAAAATCAATGCATACAAAAATGGCTAGAATGGTCTTCTGAAGCGGAGAAAGGTTATGATAAAACAATGTACATCACAATGCAGTGACTATCTATGGGAAACCGATATTGCAACTCCCTGCATAAACTCAAACTATCATTTTCCTTTCCAGAGCAACACGTATGCATCTACTGATTAACATTCTATTTGTATAATAGCACAGATTTTGTCTAAAGAGGGCACTTAGAGGTGTACATCATATGAAGTGCTACTTATGACAGACAGAAAATTGAATGTACCTTTAATGGACAACTTGAAAATTGGAAATGTCCAATAAAATCTCTTCACTGGGTTTATACAGACCCTAATTAGTGAAAATTAAGCATTCTCCAGAAGTATGGAGATAACTGAGAAAATCCATGTTGACAATTTGACGAGAGTCCTAGAAAAGACTGTGGAGGTTGGAGTCCTTAGCTAAAGGGCATTATGCATTTCAACTTCTGGGAATAACATTAAGATTGAGCAGGGGGCAGTGTGGCTTCTCAACGTCAGGTATGGCTCTGATTTCAACCCTGGTTCAAGTGGACTTCCTCTCCACACTCAAAAACCAGTGGTTTAAGCATCCTAAATCGTACACAGCGGAGTTGCTGGTGTGCCCTGCTGGTGTGGACCATCATCCCATGCAGGGTGTATCCTCCCCTTGAGGCTTCCTGGGACAGGCTCTGAAACACCCACAGCTCCGCACTGGATGAATATGCGAATGGATAGAAACTAGTGCCCAATTAGCTTGATGGAAATGTCGCAAAACAAAATCCAAAGTTTACCAGCAAGAACAACAAAAAATGAGGCAGATACTTCAAGCAAAACCTGAAAAACCAAATTAACCGACTTTGTCATCATGTCTCATATTTTACTTCAATAAACATTTTAACTGAGCCCCACAACCTCAAAAAATAAAGCCATCATTCAGAAGGTACGAAAGGTTTTTTTTTTTGCCAAATTACTGTCTGTGAAGCGACAAAATGGAGATATTGACCTGCATGCACAACAGAATGAAAAAATACAGTACAGGATCTATCGAGAGCTCAAATTTACAGATAAATCGGCAGCGGCAAACAAGGTGAAGATAATGTCATCAAAAGGCCTCAATGGACTTTCAGTCCTCAACACACTCAAGTCTGCAGCAGCTGAAGCAACAGACTGAGACAGATCCCTCCGAAAAAAAAGGTCGGTGCCAAAAACTGCGGAAACACGATCAGGAAAGAGTACAGAGGACAGAGAACACTAAGACGGAAAACAAGATGGATAAACCCTACTAGAAAATGTGCTATTGTTTCCACACAGCCCCGCCTCGCCTCACTCACACTCCTTGAGTACTACAGAGCAGGCCAGCGGGCTCGGCGATGCAATGCACGACCCGCAGCAACAGGAAGTGCGCACACACAGAGCAAGCTACTTCCTGAATCTGTACTTCAAAGAGAAGGGGAGGACCCGCCTTGCTATAAGGGGGGCATTGCTACAGAAAGCTGAGGCCCCAGTTGCACACAGACGGCTCCCGACGGCGCCAGCTTCAGGCCGGGGCAGGAGAGCTGCACAGCAGGGTTTGCTCTTTACCACCATTCAACCTCCCGCCCCCAAAAGGTTCAGTGGTTACCAATCCGGTTAGTAGTGTTTACAGACACGATAACAAGATCAACGGCAGCAGAAGGGAGAGAAGACATTCTGTTCACACAGTCAGTGTCATTATGAGTAACTGGGTGGTGAAATTTGTGCAATTACTATTTTCTTTTTTGTTTTTAAATCAGGATTAGAGGAAAAATCCAAGTTTGCAAGTGTAAGTAGTGAAGATTGCAGTAAAGTTCTGAATTATACACAGAGAACCAGGAAATGGACAAAAAGAAAGCACACCAAATGTACAGACATACGAAAGCGGTGACCAGCTCAGTGTAATTATGCCCTGGTCTTTCATAACTGAAGGCTATACAATAAAAACCACCTGACATGAGCAGAAATGCAAAAGAAATATGCCTCTATGCAGTACTGTGCCACCTATCTAGATGAAAATTGATAACTGGGGGGGAATAAAATAAAATATCCAGGCAGCTAGTGTCCTGACTCCTAATAAGAGCAGTATAACGTAACTTTGTGCTATGATACTTGTTACTAAAATCTTCACACCAAGCCTGGTAGGGCATGTAAAAATATCCGATTCACAGGCCAAAAGAAGAATTTAGGCCAGTGCTCCTCCCCAGGGTGCTAATCCGATGCACAGAATGAGCGTGTGAAATGAGAAGATGCTCGGGTCGGGGATTTCAATTTTAATAGCCAAAAAAAGAAGAAAAAAGAAAAAAAAGGGGCTTTCCTGTAATGTCATTTTATTTGTAACAGGTACAGACCTCACTGAAGAGACATGAAAACACCTCACCAGCTTCTGTAGCTAACAGGGAAGCACACGCAGCAGCCATGTGCTGCCATGGATGACCAGACAATGACTTGTTGCGCAACACGGGGCGAACATACAAGCTTCACATGCACGCAGAAAGCGGGGGCTACGTCTAAACCCCTACCCCCTGGAGGTGTAAACCAACTGGGGTACCCACTGAGCCTGCATACTGCCCTTCTTTGGGGTTTCTATCCTCATAAACAGACTAGAACAAAGCGAAACTAAGATCCAATGAAAGGAAATACCAAACCGGTGATAGCTGCGTTTTGGCTAATTTTGCTTCACATTAAAGTGCATCGTCCACACCCCCGCAAATATACACAGCTTGTAATCTGCATGTCATTCCTGGCCATTCAAGTTATTGGCATCTAAAGTATACGTAACAATTCATGGCGTGCTGCAAATCTGCATGAAATCAGCATGTCTGCATGCAATAAACCGAAGAGTACACATGAAAGGGTCCAGAACGAGACTGCTGCTAAAACGAGACATGCTTGTGCATCAATCCCTAATTTAGATTTTCTTAAATGTCCTAGAAAGCCTGTGGGATTCTGCCACATTTGCAAGAAATACATGTGGTGAAGTTTGGTATTTCATATGCCACATCTCAGTGTCTCTGTTAAACACCTAGAGACGATTTAGGGACAACCAAACATCATTTGTGTACAGAAAAACTACTAAAAACACACTCTGCTTTCAAGCAACATCTAAAATGCCATCTGTTATATATGAACCCTGAAGTGTTCAAACACATTACCATCTGAGTCATACGCTAAATTACAACGGACAGGAAAGATTAAAATACAAATATTCAATAACTTGACAAGCACTGTAGTATACTTTCCACCTAAGGCTACAGTCAATATGACACTTTATATAAAACACTTCATTTACACAGTATTTTGTTTGCTTAGCTAACATTTATCAAGAACAATAAAATGATCCATTTTCATAGCTAAATGTTATTTTTCTGGAGAAGCACAATTAATTAGCGGTGATCCAGCTGATTCTCAACACGGCCAGGCTGAAAGTCACACTGTGTAAGCATCCAAAGCAAATAAATGTAACTTTATCTACCAAGATGGGCATGGAAACATGTTTCATGCTAACCGCTAACCCGAAATTCACTGAACATGCTTGAGCATTCAGCTGTTCTCAGCTCCAATATCTCTACTTCTGTGTTTCAGGTAAGCAGTGTTTCTGAACACAGACACACATTCACATACTGCATTTCCCAGCCATTCACTCGCTGTGTTCTAAGGTTCACAGCAGAAAGGCAAACAAAATTCAACCCAGGTCAGATCATTTGTGCATGCAGCTGAAAGACCTGCATGATTAATGATGAGCTGTGTATATTGTGCATGCAAATTCAACAATTTCCTTAGTCCACCTTACTGAGCCAGGACTATCGGACTATCAGCAGCTATGACAATATCAGCAAGCTTTTTAAGTTCTGAAACAGTCGAGGTTGCTACTGCACAACACAGCCCAACTGCACCTGTCTTGATCTCATCTATTATCATCTATGATCTCATCTATTACCATCTATCATGCAACACCTTCTAGTAACCTTTACCACACTACTCTAAAAAAGCTTCAAATTCTGAGAGAAAAAAAAAAAAAAAGAATGCTAGACATGAAAACTGTTTAAAATGAAATGACGCAGCCTACAGACTGCATACATGGACTGTTCACCTTACATTTGTTGTTCAGGTCCTTGTAATGCCTTTGAAAAAGTTACATCACCCAAGTTGGCCCAGTAAAAATAAACAGTTGAATAAATGAGTCAAGAGTGCCAAGTAGATTTTGTTTTTGCAAAATTCCAAGGTTTCTAGGGTTAAAAGCACCCAAAATATTTCAATTGGAAGGAACTAAAAATGCACGCTTTTTTTTTTTTTGGGGGGGGGGGGGGCTACATCATATTATTCATTTACAGCATTTCCTGGTTGCATAAAGTGTTGTGCCAGCTTCATACTGTACTTGCCACTCAATGGCCTACAGTCAAGGGGAGCAATTCAGCTATTTAACATGGCAACAAACAAAGGGGTTAACCACTAATTACACTACGTTTCCTTTTAGGCAAAATTAAATCCACTCCCATTTTATTCATTCAACTTCAAGTACAATAACTGGACAAGACTGTCTGAGGTCCTTCTGTCGTCTACACTTCAGAACATCCCAATATATCAGTTCAGTGCCTGAGGTCTTAAATAAAGTCTCACTGTGTTTGTTTCAAATGACAACCAGGGCACCTATTGCTTAAAGCTCCTTGACCACCTTTGAGAGTTTGCTTAACGGGGAGGATCACAGTAAGTCTCCTCTGCCCGGCCCGAGCCCTCTCGCCGGTACTCACAGTGGGACGTGTCGCTGTTCGACGTCCACCTTGGTCAGCTCCTCCTCCTCCACGTCCGTCTCTCCGCCCGAACTACTCTCGGTCACGTCCGAGTCGAAGGCGTCCTCGGCGGCATGCAGCAGGGTGCTGCTGCTCAGGACGAAGCGCTCAAGCTCGCCAGAAACTGAGCCATTCTTCAGGAACAAGCCAAGGCCATCTGCTGGCCAGCGCTGCGCCACCTCCTGGCGGGAAGAGGCGTGGCTACGGTTACGCGGGCCGTCGGACTTGTTTAATGCGGTCTGCAAGAAGCCGCCCAGCTGCTGCTGGACATGCCGCTCCACCTGCTTGGCCTGCACCACCTGCAGCCGCTTGCGCAGGCGGTGCAGCCGCCCCTTGATCTCATTCTGGCGGTTCTGGCTCAGCAGGGTTCTGTCCGATATCTCGAGGTCCAGACTGCGTGGGGGGAGAGGGAATGCGTTGGGCATGGTTGGTCCGTCGCAAGCCGCTTCCCCTTCAGCTGCGGCAAGCGACGGCTGGTGTTTGGGCGACCTCTCTGTTGGGGGCTCCTGGGCCGCGTCTGCGCAGGGCGAGGGCGGATCGGTTTGCCCTGGGTCATCGCCCGTAGAAAAGTCTGTGGGTCGCTGCTCCACTCCTCCCTTGTGCAAGATGCAAACCGCCAGATCGCTCTTACGAACCTCTGTCGCGGACGGCAGAGGGGCGTCAGGGCTGACGGGGGCTCTACTCCCATTCACTAAAGAAGCACCGTCCTGTTCAGTGCTTGGGGTGGCCAGCTTTTTGGTCAGACCATTGACGGGGACCTGGGGGGCGGCAGATTGGACGCCGGCGCTCATGAAGCCCTTCGGCTGGTCGGCCGAGCGCTCCAGGGTCTGCTTTCTGCGCAAGAAGTCGTCGCCGCTGAAATAGGGGGACTGCAAGATGCCTTGGCTCTTAAGGACCGACTGCTTGATGAGGACGCCTTGAATCTTGAGGGAGTCTTTTGAGGAAGCAACAGAAGTCATGTCAGAGCACAGGTAAGAGGTCACTAGTGGCTGCAGCTTGCCCAGGGCCGCAGGCACGGTCTCGGCATGTGGCGGCTCCTCCTTGCCGCCGCCCCGGAAGTCCCGGGGGCACTCTTCGCCGGCGGGGAGGGACGGACGGCGCTTGACGGTGCCATTGCTGGCGACGAGGATGTTGTTGGCGTTGCTGTTGTTCTCCACGCTGCCCGGAGACAGCGTGGAGGATGGGGGGGCCAGTTTGAAGCGCATGTGGTGAGCTTCGGCCGGCGCGTCGGTGAGCGCGGGTGCCATCGCAGCCATGCAGTGCGGGGAGATGGGCGCAGTGGCCTCTCTCAGTGCTGAGGCCAGCACCACACCACCCACCTACTGCCCCACCAGAAGACAGCCTGCCAAGAGACGGGGGCAAAAAAAGAAATGATCGTTAACCAACAGGAACCCAAAACATCTAGGATTGTATTCTTTGTGTGCAATTCCACAACTGACCAATTAACACAAAGGTAAGGGGTGGAACAATTTCTTTTTAAAATCAATAATGAAATTGTTCAACTGGACAAACTACAAAGACAGCTAATGAGCATCCTAACACAAGTATCCTCCCGTGGTTCAGCTCCACCAGGGAAATCAGGGACCTGACGACAAATCGCAATGGGGTGCCGTGGGTATATGAGAACTAATCATGTTCGGCTTGACTAGTCGTGTGGCTCACTGTTCAAGCTCTGCATCTGCGCATATAAAAAAATAACCCCCCCCCCACCACCACCACACTGTACTTAGCTAATCAAGGCAAATTTAACAAGGGTAAGTAAGGCCAAGGACAGCGCTGGGGCATAGGACGAAAACAGGGCATCTCATATTTAATATCATCAACAAAGAAGCATAAAAGGATTAGGAGAGATGAGAGATGGGGTGAATTGTGATAAATTAACACCAGAGAAAAACATCCAGGAACATATGCTCCCAATTCCTATTGAGAGAGCTAAACTTTTTACCACCGAAACCCACAGTGTCATTTTCCCTCGTGTTAAGGACTAAATCTCCACTTGAGCATTATCTTCAATGAGATGAACAGGCAATCGCACGGAAAAAAACATCATGCTGGAAGCCGCATGATAAATGCAGCGCTAAATGCGCCACAAAAAGAATTGTGGGAAATGAAGTTCTCATTCTGCAAAAAGACACTCCAGCACTTTGATATTTCTCTAAAAGTAACCTTTAGCACAAACAGAAATGAAGTAGTGCTGGTGCCAATCAATGGCTTTGCCTTTTACACCAAATTGGAGTTACTCGATTAAAAATCACACTGACCCATTTTCATGGCAATTTACAGAAAAAATCCTTCAAATTGCAAAACAGTGTTGGCTAATCACACTTAGCAGCCTAGCTTACATAGACACCCCCCGAAGTTGGGTATTTTACTACAGAAATTACGTTTAATTAACATGCTGAAGGGCCCCTACTGGGACATAAACAGATACCCCTGGGTCATGAGCTCATACCCCAAACAGCTACACCATCACCTATAGAAAAAAACTAATGATTTACCGAGCCTAAGAGAAAGGGTCCTATGTTCAATCATAACTCCTCTTGGAGTTCCCCTTTAATGTTCGCGTTCTCTTATAAAATTGACTCTTGGTTCCCTAAACTAGCAGAGACAGCTCTGCACAATAGTGCTCTCATCTTCATGGAGCTGTGGAAGCTCCATAAAGCCCAAAGCCACCAAGCCACTGCAGTGCACACAGAAACTGTGTAAACGGTCGACAGTACAGCGGAAATCGTGGAATATTCAACAGCTGGAGTCTGAAATGACAATGTTTTCTGGCATACATGAATGAAATCTTCGACGACAGGCATTTTGGTCTGTAAATACAAGACTGTTCAGTGGTATGTCTGTACTAGGATGCAATGGTGCATAAAATTCAAAAACCTGTTTTGGGTTCATGGTTCAGTACAATTTTGGTACGACATGGATATCTGAATTGGTTTCAAAATTATTACTGAAACTGCACGTACAAACAATAAGGGACTGCAAAGCAAAGACAATGTAATAACATCTAAGATTTATCTACACCTTGCAAAAAGCTACATAACAAACAGAGGTGGAGATTTCACGGCCAGAGAGTACAAATTCAGACCATGACTTTGTTTCAACCAACCAGTTGAGTACTCTGTGACTATACCCAACAGGTTGGTTGAAACAAAATCATGGTCTGGATCTGTACTCTATGGACCTGAAATCTCCACTTCTGATAATAAAAATCATAGTGAATTATATCCTTTGTTCTCTATTGCAGAGTATAACTGTATGGTCATATAGCTGCAGCAATAAACACCCCTACAGCCATAGTAATATTCTTTATTCAGATTGGTATTTCCTGGAGAAAAAAAAAACACGTTAAATGCCACCGGGAGACTAACTTGCAGAGGCAGTTTCTGCCTTGCTGCAGTCGTATATATTCGGATGATGTTCTCAGATCAGTTAGCATGTTCAATGTGTTTCCAGCAACATAGAGTTCAGTATAACAGAGCTGACGTGGGTTTGGTCATATCAACTACTCCCACTCCAGTGTTGATGCTATTTATTGGGAAACCAAAATGTTCACAGACTGCCATTTATGAGTAACTAGCTTTAGCCGTAACCAACTTAAAGCCGCAATTAGCATAATATTTCCAATGTTTAACATTGACCTGTGAATTTAAGTACCACCCGTATCAAGAAATGTATTGATTTGTTTCATTGTGTGGGGCGAATCAAAAATTATGTAAATGACCGGCGCATGATGAGTAAGTGTATCATGAAGGCCCTAGTGTCTACTGATTATGAAGGGCCACCAGGATCTTGAAGTTGTTTTGTGGGCAATTTTGTAAAAATAACCTTCCACCTCAGTTCCTTGGATTCAAGCAGTTTCAACTCTAAAAAGGAAGTTCGGGCTTCTTGTAAGATTTTCATGACCCACAGTTAATGTGTCATTTTCTGTGAACAAATGCAAACCCTCCTGCCTGTGGCACTGGAGGGGGGGCTCTTACAGTCGTGGTGGACAGCGCAATAATAATAATTTAAAAAAAGGCAGAGTTAATTACAATGCACAGCACTTCCTCCACAATCCCAACCTCCTACAGCGAGAGCTTGCAGTCAGAGGGAAAAGGAAACCTCTCACCTCACCCTCAACTGGCCCTTCCTGTATAGTCAGTGGGAAAGTAGCACCAAGCTAAAGGTTAGCATTGCCCTCTGCTCACAGTTTAAATGATAAAATCTGGACTGTGTTACTCATACATCCGATGCTTTGACATCATAGGAAACAGCAAGCTTTCAAATTGCACTTCCATAATTACAATGTAACTTTTTGTACTTTTACTACCAAAATATAGTGTATTCTGTCAGACAAGTGACAAAACACAGTGTCTTCCAGTTTGAGCACAGTCGCTATAACACCAAAGCAGAACATCTTTCTTTGCTGGGTGATGTAAAACACATGCACAGCATAAAGTGATACATGTAGAATTATAGGAAATAATTTAAACTGAGCTGGTACTTTGGTAACACTAGCTTATATCATATTTTCAAGAGGCAGTTTTAAATCTTGACTTTCAGATGACATATCTAGCACTCGCATGGGAAATTTGCAATGGTTCAATAATAAAAGCCAAGAGCACCCACTGTATTCATCATGTTTACTTTTCAACATATTACTCAACTGGTTCAACATGCAGTGCAGAGTGTCACTGTATTCCAACTGACCAAGAGCTACACTATAACCGTTAATCGTTTTATGTAATTTCTATGCAAGGGCTTATTTTGAAGTTTGCACGCCACGCAAATATTCTTCTAGTGACAAACTTTTGGGATAACCTTCTCTGAACATCTGAACATTTCTTTGTCTGGACTAGCACAGGTCAGAAACTCCAATCCAAACGTAAGGATAATCGGCACTAGCAGATCAGTTAAGATGCTATGATTGATCATAAAAATTGCGGGACAGCCAAACTGCGATTCATTGTTTTTGGACACTGTGCATTGCTGTTATGAAGTATATTTAACCATGAGTCATCTTAAATACTGAAATCACATCTGATTCAGCTACATTTGGTTAAGAAAGAGCTGAACTGGGGGTGCCTACGATGCCCCCAGGGGCGCTGGAGCGCAAAAAAGGGGCCCCAGGGAGAAACACCATGATTTTCTCAGGACTTCAAATGACAGTCAAAAGCTAAGCTCACAAGAATCAATGGCTGTTAGCTTTTTACTGAGGATAATCCAGACAATGGTAAATGTACATGGCTAATGGATAATAAGTAATACCAAGACAGGGATTTATCAAGATGGATGGTTACATTTAGGCAGTAAATTTTAACACAGCATCAACAAAATGAGCAACGTAAAGACGGCAAGAATATCATGTGTGCGGCCGACACTGGCATCTAGTTTCTGGAATGAAACAAACAGCTGAAAGAAAGCTACTGTGAAATTCATGGAATAAAGTTCTTAGGAGCAAGAAAAAAGAGCAAAACTCCAATGGCAGACTGGCACAAAAGTCTTATCAGGTCCATCGAGATATTTTGTTCTACCTGCATTTTTTATCCATCAAAAATTTTTTATATTCATTACTGCTGGGAACAAAAGTATACTCAGTATTAGGAAAAAAACTCCTAACAGGCTGTCTGGAAATACAAATAAGTAACCATCTCCATGACTTTTCTTAAAGCAATACTTTGCTAATTACAAACAGCCAAGCAAGCTGTTGTTCTCTGTCAGACTTCAAGGTCCTTTAAGATTGTAAATTTAATCTCTTTAAAGGGAGAAAGAGAAAATGGTCTGGGCTAGGCGGGAATATTTGTCTTATAATTGTGCTGATCGTGAAATTCTAGCATAGGTGGGGGTAAAGCTGCTATCTGATGTGCGATGGACCTGAAAGCGATGGCGCATGCAGCATAGCGATGAAGGGAGCTGGACTCGTGACCATGAAACAGCTCGGTCAAGGTATAGGGGCGGCCTTGTTGTTAAACTCATAGGATTAAAAGCAGATTACAGGGGGCCAAACATATGCAATACAACTACAATATCATAAGCTGGAAGATCACGATGTGTAAAGCTTCTGCTAAATAGGTAATAATAATAAAGTAATAATAATCACACATATCCCATATCCAGTAATGAAGCACATCAAATTCAGAACATTATGGGAGTACATTCTGCAACAAAAGTAGACGCAACACATTGTGAAGGCTATATCATGAAAAACAAACTCTCTGCAAAAGGAAATAAATGTCTAGAAGGCTGTCACTCACTTGTCACAAAAAGTCCTAATGAAATAATATAAGCAATATTCTAAAAATAATTTTTGAATGATTTTTAAAATGTCTACTGGCATTTTTGATATCCTACCAAATCCCTGCACTGAAACCATCAACTTAAAGCGCAAAAATTAAAAACAGAGCATCCTGCCCCAACCTTAGATTATGCCACCTAATTTCACATCTGCCTGCAAAAACAACTAGGATCAGCCTCTGAAATATACTTTTTCTCCCACTCACACCCAACCCTCAAATCCGCAATAAGGTCCTACAGATGCTGATGCATTTTATGTTTAACCTTATAAAGAAACTAAGGGAAAACCTTTTAAAAGCCTGAAACATAGTCAACATACAACAATACATTCTCTTTATACCTTGGCTAAAAAAATAATTTCGGCTTGCATTATGGAAAAGAGTATTAACTGTCCCCTATGAATGAAAAGAAAGTCTGCAGGCATTTGCAGTAACAATGCCTTTTCTTGTCTACTGTAGCAAGACTCTTCAACAGGCTAACCATGACAGCACCAACAGGTGGCCATGTCTGCTCCTACACAAGACTGCAGTCATTTTTGAGATTGTTCAAGACCCAAGAATGAAGTAGAATGACTATGCGTGTCTGCCGAGAATTCCGAGATAATTATTACAACGGATAGTGCAGTCAAAGACTTCAGTCGCAGGGCTGCAATTTTAAGATGTTCACTAGATGATCTATAAGGTGCACTGTTACAGTATTCAGTGGTCTAAATGTTAATACACGTTGAAATGAATAGTAACAGCAGCATTAGCCATGTATTAAAAAACAAGTCATTTTAAACCAGTATTGTAACTGGAATTGCACATTATTACATACATTTATCATAGAGTCTGTTCTCTATGGTCTCCATTCTGCTCTGTAAATCCTTCTTCTTTATAAGCCCAAAATGGATGGATTCAGGTAGAGTTCGGGGCAAGCAGCAGGGCATGTGGGTGTTGGACCAACAAACAGGACTGAATTTCAGTATGATGACCCAGCACTATCACCAAAAAACGCCCAGGCTTCGGTTTAAGAGGGAAATCTCACCATGGCCTTAGACAATGCCTTTCACACATCACCAAAATTGCTGGGCAGAGCCATAGCTGATGGTGTGACTCGTGGGAGAAAAAAAACATTATGCATACAATATCACACGTTGAATAGTATGCTGGAGCATTAATTTTAACCAGAATCTAGCTATTACTTCTGCTCAAATATGTACAAAACTTAAACATTTGCAAGTAGAACATAATTATGATTTCCCCCAGAGTAAAGTATAGCATAGTGATATTTATTTCATAGCATAAGACAAGAAATTCGCAAAAATGAGAATTAAAACTTTGGAAAATATTCTGAAAGATCAATCTGCACTAACCAGATCTCACGCATCATAAAACAAAATTATACAAATAACCATTATGAAGTCGTCTCTCTTCTGCTCTGCTTACCAGTTAAAGGGCCTGTATAATCAGAAACATTGCCGACTGAGGGGCTGGAAGACTAAAGATTTCACTTCAAACAGCTCATACCCTCACCTACACCAAGGACAGGACCATCTGTGCCTAGGACACTGAGGACAGGACAGTGACATTCATCCTTTTCTGTGAATCCCCAGAACTTGCTCAATCAAAATGTTAAGACATGCAACAGGCTGCATAAACCGATACTTGTCGAAAAGCATAAGTGCACTGAGCCTCATCTCACTGACAAATCACTTTATGGCAAGATCATGGCCAAAGGCCTAATCCTGTCGGAATTCAGTCAAAATATGCGCGATAGCAAAGGCTAGCAACTAGTGCAGCAGACCAGCATAGCTTCTAAACCTGAATGACACTGCCTTTTGGAAACTCAGTCACAATTAGCGGAAATTGTCCCTAAACAAAAACGATCCAATTCAATACAGGAAAAGGAATTACTGCTTTCCCTTATATGGATTTTCTCATTATTACAGATATATCAGACTACATGTTGACTGCGTGAAATTAATTACATTTCTTATACTAAGAATAACAGTATCTATGTGTTACACAATGTGGTAAGCACAAATATCAGATATGAATAGCAAAGAATTCAAAATGTTTGAAATAACAGGAACCTACAATTCCTAACCAGCAGAAAATGCACAAACTGACAGGACAAAACTATCGTTTACAGTTAATTTATATAACACACACACGGCAGTATCACGTTGTAAAGAATGTACACTAGAGAAATCCTCAACTACAATTATGCAATTCACTTTGTCACATATTAATAAAACTCTTTCCTTTGAAACGCCGGATTAACAAACCCCATTTATAATGAGATTTCTAAACACTGCTCGCCAAACGCTTTTATTTCCTGCACAACTGAGGCATTGATACAGCCGGGTATATTTAAAGACGGTTTAATGAATTCCCCAGTAACAAACGGGACGTGTTTTATACGGCCGTACTTCTGTTTGCCAGGCGAAAAGCCTCCAGCCTTGGGCGTGTTGAGGTGACTGATAAGACACTTCAACCAAAATTCATTTGTAAATGTGACGAAAACGTGGCGCCTCAAAGTCTTTGCGCCATTATGATCATCGGCGGTAATCAGTACGACTGAAAACTGGACAACTTGTCTTTCATTTGCGGAATTGGCTCAATTCATTGAGGTCCAGCCCTTTCCAGAAGGTTTGTCAGGGCGACTATCCCATTTAAAATACAACGAGCAGCACACGATCAACTTTAAAACCTAAGGAGATGCAGGCAATTACACCCTACAGTACCAAAGGAAATCGACTAGGTAGTTAGCTGCCTGCCTTTATGCTCATATATAAAAATTACTTTCGCCATGTTGCGTGTGTTAACGCAAAGACGAGCATTAGGGCTAAATACTCATTTTAACGTTTTCAAGGACAATGCTTTTTGGAAACACTGTGCGTCCAAGCCAACAACACCCGAACGCTCGGCACAGAAAAATATCAGGCGCAAAAGCTTTTTTTAAAAAAAGCAGGGACCATTTTACTTTGAATAAGTTTCCCAGCGTTGCACCAATTAGCATAAATGTAAGAACCTGACAGTGGGACTAAACGGCAGGGAAAGCGGTCTAGTTTAAAACTGGACACTGCTAGCTAGTTAATAGCAAACTAGCCAGCTACAGAATAACCCTTAAGGCCAAGCAAGAAACGACGTAGGCGGCTATGTTGGCTCAATAAGTCAAAGAACAGCCTGTTTTACGATTAAGATTAATTTTCTCGGCATTTTAAGTTTTTCCCATATATGTAGAGCCTGCTCGGTTTAAAGTAACAAAGAAAAAGGAGGAACATACCACGTGATGAGTAACAGAGTCCGAGGAAATTTAACAAATCCCCGCAGTTTGGACGAAAATAAAAGCATACACAAAAAATAAAAATGTAACGCAATAAAGGCGCAAACCACTCGCCAGTAGGATCCGTATACAATAGCTCCGATTTCAGCAGCAGCCGTTGTTGCTCTTCGAGTCGCGAAATGGGCGAAACAACGAGTAAGAAATCGAGTTAGATGGCTAGCTAGCTTTACAAAAGACACGGAAAACAGGGTGCTTTCCAGTCCAGACGCGATCGTATTTCAACAGCTTTATTTTCTTTTATTTTCGATTTTTCGAAAGTCTCGTCTCCCGAGCCGATCTGGTGCCCTTTTTTCCCGGTTTGCGTGGGTTGTTTTTTTGTTGTTCCTGGGGGAGCGACGCTCGGAAAATGGCGGCTCGCTCCTCTCCCTCGGATTTCGAGACTGACAAACACGGAGCAGGAGCACAGTAGCGCCACGGCGGGAGACATTCCTCATGCTCGCCGCTAGAGCGAGGCGGGGACGGAGGGAGGGCGCGGGCACGACGCGAAGCCACTCGCTACGTCGCCGGCAGGGGGAGCCCGCGGTTTGTAGGCCGGACGTAAAAGACGCTCGATTTGACAGCGTCCGCCATAGTACTCCGACATCGATCGTTCTGCGCATGAAAGCGCTCGTCGGAGACTTTTTTTTTTTTTTACTTTTGCCTTTTGTTTCATCAGTAAACCTGACGTGCACGCTACTGCGCCGGAAAGGAGTGTCTCATTATCATATCATAAGGCCCCATCATAAGCAACCGGCTTAAATTTTCTTAACTAGCGTTGCAAGACTACGAATTAAAAAGATCTGCGCAATAAAATAACTTTAAAATCAGACTTATTCGGGTTAATTCCTACCAGTTTATTCGAGGAAGGCCTGGCTAACCACGCTGCGTATGTAAGTGTCCTTAGATTCCCAACTAATAGGGATGTGTCAATAGGTGAAAAGAAAGGAGACTTCTACCGGTAGGGGGAGCTCGACATCAGAGCTCTTACTGCAGTGCCCCACTGCTGTCATTGCGGGAGCAGCACGATGCGCCATCTGGTTGCAGAATGCCACTATATATGTCCTGACAGTCTGACATAGTTTTTTCCCGTATATAACAGGCTCAACACTAGTTTATCCAGTTAAAGAAGTTGCTATTTGTTTTTATTGCATAACATTATTTAATAAAGCCATAGCTTTGCTAGATTATGGTGGTAGGAACATCAAGGAGTATAAATGCTGATTTATTGGAAGACAACTGTATTAAATACCTTCCTTTTCTGTACACACTCCTTTGTATATGTACAATGTGATTCTCTTTCTTTACATATCCTATTGGTAAATCGAGTCAATAGACATCTTATCTGATCTCTAAAAGAAATGGTGTACCACACTGAAGTTTAATGTACTCTTATGTAAAGAAATATTTATTTGGTTTATTTAGGTAATATTAACAGCATAATGTTTTCATGATTTATTAGTTGAAAAAAACCTAATCAAAATACAAACCTTTCAGGATATTGAATTGAATTACCCTATTCAAATGCTACACTGATGACTAGAATCCACATGCATAATTAACCTACATTTTTAATTTTCTCTGTAAAGAAAAAATATCACCCAATGAATCATTCAGTAAAAGGATCAAATATTTAACGGTAAGGTCATGCTTTTTAAAAGTGCTACAATATGTCCTATGTTACAGAATCTGACACTTTAACCTGTAAAAATTCCTAGTTTGAGTTTGTATTTAGACAGCAGCACATCTCACATATGACTGATTTCTGCTGCAATCAAGTCTAAGAAGCTATTAAGTTAGTATAGTTCTGCTTTGGCTCCTTTATTATAAAGGTGCACTGCAGAGTTTCAAATAATTGGAGGAAAATAAATCTAATGGCATTTTCACAAGTTTAACAGGCATAGTAGATTTTTGATGTTGGCTGATGAGGTTTATCGGAAATTCAAAAAATTCAAGCTGGATCAGCCTCTAGTGTTTTCAGTAACATCACAGCTCTGTGCAGTGCAACTAATACCCTGTAATGATCTACTCTATATAAATAATGTAAAAATATAAACACCATCTGTGCATGTGTTTTATTGAGTGTTTTGCTAAAAAGATACTGTTCTCTTTATGAAAGTTTTTATACCGAATGGACACTGTTCACATTAATATTTGAAATATCTTAATGGATGAAAAACACTTGAGAGTCCACTGCCCATCTATTAGTTGCTCAGAAGCCTGCATTCCCTGTAATGCTCTGCGAAGATTTTGACATTTTCAGGATGAAAAAAGGCTACTCTTGAATTTGACGATTTCATGGACACTTACTAAATGTCTCCAAATTAAGGGCAGTGGCATCTCTACTCATTTAATGTTTCTCAGTGCCCCAGATACCCTCAGCGAAGCCATTTTAGGTATTCATCGGTGGTCTTGTAATGGAGCTACAGCCGTAAAATTTGTGCCGGCTGTCTGACCAATGACTTTCATTAAAAAACCTGAAAGGCATCTTTTTTCCTGTTCATATTACCCTGCCGTTTAAGGATTAGCACTAGACCTCAGTCAGATTTTTATTGTATAACGGAAAGCTGAGCTGTGATATTAACTTAAATTGAGCCCTATTTTTGCAAGCCATAAAAAATAAAACCACTTACCCAGGAAGTGGTTCCAGACACTATCAATGCAACCTTAAGATGCTAATCAATTTCACCATAGCAATAATACTTGAGGGATTTGATTACATTTGAATGTAACTAATTATTAAAGTATTAATAATACATATACTACTACAATGCTACGTTTACATCATACTTCTTCATAGCACAATATGACTTCTCTTTGGTACTAATGTATGTGTACAGTTTATTAAACTGTGACTGCTGTCATCTATGGATATTTTGCAAATTATCCAAAAAAGTGTGAATTTGTGAAAGTGCATGATCTGTCGTGCCTCAGTTGTACTCATTCAAGTGAAACTGTGATTAACCACATAGAGAAGAACCCTTTACCGGTAAATTTCAACGAGACTCATACCTGTATAATCTAGCAGCCATTGTCTACTGGTTTAAGACCTAATCCAAAACCAATCCAAAAATGCGTGTTGCAGTCTTCCACAGAAATCACTCCTGCATGCCTAAGGAAAAAGGCAGTATTAGTAAGTTTGTATATTAACATCATTTATTCAACTTCCTAATGAAACTGTATTGCATACCAGAGAAGTTATAGCCATTGATTGCTAGGTACTATTAGATTACAGTCAGCTGTGCTACATCCCAAAACGGTGTACTGGTGTAGGACCAGCAAAGAACAATCAAGTCAAATTTTCCGCATAATTATTCTAAATTCCCTGTTCCAATGTACTCAGTATTGCTGTAGCCTAGCTACAAGCGATAGCTGTGAATGGAAACGATCACACAAAATAAGTTCAAGTAAATTTCTGCCAAAATCAAGATTTCAAAGACATGTTTTATTTGTTAAATATGATACAGTAACTGGTATATTTAGATATTACATAACGATATTTAGCAAACTGTCATTTTAGATATAGGAAATAACGTTTATTTTTTATTGCTGCACAAGCTTTTAGCTTTATTTGTTTTCAATCATAATACCAAAGTTTTCGTATTTTTCACGTTCAGTTGTACCTCAAGAGACTATGATGAAGATGACACATACTACCAATTAAAATGTACAGGACGATATTAACGGATAATCTGTCCAGTTTGTAAACCCACATATATGGAAGTGAACATCATCGGACAAAAATCAGGTATGAATCGCGACTGCTGCTTAAGCAGTCGGATGTGTCGGATTTTAACGCTTTTTCTTCCATTAATGTTAACTTTAATCTCGATTAACGATTATTTAATCTTGATTTAACGGTCTATATATTTTGAGATTATATTTACTTTAAAAAATAACGTTAACATTGACAAAAAATATCTCCGACACAAGAAATATCGCGGCCAATTTCCGGCAAATGAGTAAAATATACATTGATTACATTCATGACTAGTTCATTTTCTCGATAAATGGATAACTAATAAACATTTCCCCGAATTAAACTCGACACACTTGGCCTTGTGCCTTTCATCACAACTTGATATATCATCCAACCACTGAATGTGCACAGAAATCGTCTTACTTAAGGCAACTTAAGCATTATTTGACGACCTGACCCATCTTCAACTCCGAACACCTTTCGGAAAAAGACAAGCCACCAAACATTATTTGTAAAATAAGTTTCAATAGCCTAGCTAAAGTGTAACTGTAGTTAGCATTTCTGCAGATTGTTATAGCCAGCTAGCTGTGTACGGCCTTTGTACCAGCCCGCTGCCGTCTGTATTTAACGAGTTAATCAATGCAAAAATGCTTTTTGACAGCGAGGTATTAGGAATGAATATGCATTATATTTTAACCTGGCTTCTCCTACAGTTCAATTTACATTAGCTGCGAGTTAAAGATAACTGTGTATTATCTGAATGAACTGCCTACCTTATTTGCCATACATACTCTATCGAACTACTACGTTGGCCTGTTGACTCCAAGCCACGGCAAAGTGTTCAGGGAAATTTATTTCAGCCACATAATATTTTAACGCTTGAACACGGCTTCCCTTCTTTTCTTCAGTCGTTATCGTGCATAACATTAGATTTTACGGCGGCCACATCCATAATAATATCTCTTTTTCTAGAATGTCAAAGTGTGAAATCTATGTTCACTTACCTGCACAGACCAACCAGTCTTGAAACAGAATCGCTCGCCTGCCTTTCGCTGGGATTGGCCAGTGCCGGCGGACGGCGCAGCTCATTGGGTGTTGGGCTTGTCAATCGTCGCGGGGAGGCGTTGCAACAAAAGTCCTCATTGAAGTTTGCAAGAGTTGTTTTCGCTCAGTTACCAGGAGCCCGTGGCTGGGCAAGTCAGAACTCTGTGTGTGGCAAAGGCGAGAGTTTATTAAATAGTTTTCCCTTTTTTATCTCTTGAAATAGCATGAACAAAATAAAGCATCGAAGCTGGTTAACAAAGCACGTAGACGTGTCAACAGCTATCATAAAACATAATACTCGAACAGTGACCAAAACTATCGACAATAATAGTATAATTCCTATTCCCAGATGGCGCAAATGTATGTCAGTGCTTCTGACTGTCTGCGGATTGTTATGCCATTATCAGCATACACCATTACACACAGTAACAAGGCATTCATCCAGTTTCCAACTGCTTATGCTGGTCTGGGAGTCCGTGCCAGGCAGCACAGGACACAAAGCTGGGATGCTTCCTGTGTGACATGGCAGTCTGTTGCAAGACGCAGAAAATCCTACATTTTACACAATTGAAAAATGGCAATTATCCTGACATGGCTTTTGACTCCATGGGAAATCATAGAGGAGGGAGGGTATGCCAGTACCCACAGTAGCCACAATTCCACCAAAAATACCAGACATGCTAATTACTAAAATAAGTACTAAACATTTACATTGTTTTGCGAATGACTACCAGTGTGATGCAGGTATTCTTACCCTGAAAGCTGAAGTAGAAGGTAGCATTTGCCTGCACTATCCCAAGGCTGTGATAGTTTATTTTTCAATTTGCAATTGCAATGTAACGCGAGTCACCTAGTCCTTGCTGTGTTGTTATTCGGCAACCCTCTGCCAAAAACAATTAAAATTCAATTTGTTAATTCTCGCAGAAATCAGATAAAGGTAAAGCAGCGTGACTTAATTTATGTTATTTTCCCAAGTGTACTAAGAATTATAAGCATCTCCCTGACTCTGTCCTAGAATAGTAGTCACACAGGTATATAGCTTGAGACATACGATGTACAGTAGTGTTCCATAATACACATGACACAGTCATGGATTGAACGTGTCGGGCCTTCTCGTTATGCAGACGCTCTGACGCGGTCCGGCCTTAACGATTTCGTTCCATGTCAATGTCACTTAAATCTTCACCCCAGCATAGTTCCAATGCATTGAACATGTCAGCTACGAGCCGCGAACGTTAGCCGACCATGTCATATATGCCAGACCTTGACACGCACTGTTTTTTTATGAGATAGTCAACGATATTTGCTTGACATGGGGGGGAATCGTCAGCTACATAAATGCAGATAAGCATTCAAAACATGCATCGCCAAATCTACCGGATGTTTTTTTTTTCTTCTTCAAAAACTGGAGAATTATCATGGAAATAGTTTTAAACATGCTTTAACAGAACACATGCGAAAGAAATGACTTGTTGGGAAAGCCAGATGTTCTGGTTTTTTCAATCTTTTAACATGGAACAGTGACTGTATCATGAAATGTCATTGAATGTCACCCTCTTGTTTTTGTTATTTTTGTTTGAAAAAAGACAGAACTATTGTGGCTTCCCTGTGGAATGTGTGTTTTGGATTCTATAAGTGATGTTCTCTAGGGGTTTGTAATGCACAGACGGCAGGGTTCCGTTAAGACGCAAAAATTATATTATTTAAATGAAGATGTATAACAGGGAGTTATGCCAGAGCTGCGGGACATGGGTGGTATAGTATATGTAATTATCATGGCACATCAACAGCGCAAAGTAAACAGTGTCTAAATGAATGAAAATGAATAAATAACATCAAAATATTCTGCTGCATGCTAGCTGTAGGAACCAGGAAACTCTTTTATGAAGGGCAAGTGATGGACATTAATACATAATGTGTTTTACTTAAATCTTACTCCCAGGAATGAAACTGCGCTTATCTGGCTACATTTTGAACATACTTTCTGCTGATCTGTGAACACCGATCCAAACCTTTGACATTTGTCCTTTCAAAATCTCTGACACTTGTATAATTCTTATGATGACTGCTTTCCTGCGACAGAGATATTTTGTCTATACCATCTTCCTAATTTCACAAACAGGTAGAGACACTCTCTCGGGGTGTGGGTTCACTAGGAATTTGCACCATTCTTCATTTTAATAAATATCTGGCAACTGATAAGATACTGTGCAATAGATGAGGTTGAGTTAGGTGAATTCTGTCTTTATTAAGGTCAAATGCTTCTTATTCGTAATGATTATGCAGTGTGAGCCTCCACACTGCATCCAGTCGTCACCCTCCTTGTATCTGCTGCCTTTATTTTTATTTGCTGACACGCTAATCACAGTCTGTTGCCCCCCCCCCATGCTGATTTCGCTAAACCTCATATTCTATAACAAAATAAAGTCCATGTTCCTTCCACCTTTCCCCGGGATATGTGGCTCTTTTCAGTGTCCACCCCGAAGCCAATGTTACGCTATTATAATACTGACAAATAACCATTATAATCATTACGCTGTAGCTAGAACATTGAATTTGTGTAATGATCCCATTTGCTCAGGACCACAAAGCACTTCCATGAGGAGGAATCTGCATTGTGGTGTGCTGAAGCGGTAGTGTTTGAGTAGAAGGTAATCTCTGTAGATCAGCATTACCCAATCCGGTCCCCAGGGACTCACAGTCCGTCCCTGTTTTTGCTCCCTCGGAGCTCCCTGCCAGACAGTCCACATTTTTGCTCCCTCCTACAGTCTGTGGGTCTAGAACTACTGGATTGGGAATCACTGCTTAGATCATACCTGAAAGAGATCATACTTAAAAGACTGCTTCTTCTGAGTGCACTGTGAGAATGAATAAGACTGAATGTATAAATAAAATGCGTTACCACAACAGAAGACGTAGCTGCCTAACCTTCTAATTTCCCTTCTTTATCGTAAATGAATAATAATTAACTTTGAGAAAAGCTTAAAAACTAACCATTTATAATGTACTGGCCTCCTAATCACCCCCTATATCTAACTGATAAATTCTCTCCTTCCCCTTCACCACCTTAGTTATTGTGTGGTGAGCGTACTGGTGCAGAATGGCTGCCGTCGCATCACCCAGGTGGGGGCTACACAGTGGTGGGGGTTGAAGTGGCTCCCCATTGGTTCTGTAAAGCACTTTGGGTCTCTTGAAAGTGGCATATAAATGTAATATTCGCTCATTTAATTCATTAAATCTTGTACTATTGGAAAAAGGGGAATCTGATATTTATGGTGAAATAAGGAAGGTAGTGTTCTTTCCAGGTTGGTCTTTGTGTTCAGATTTGTCTTGTGGGAATTATGCAAGAAACTGACAGTTCTTTCAGAAATGCTAAGTCCATTATCTTCTGCAGAGAGCTCCTTTACTCCCAGCTCACCGTGACCTTACATTGGATCAGTGGTTATTGAAAACGGATGGAGGCATTGAAATGGTTAGATGCAAAAAAAAAAGCAGATGGATCTGCTGGTCTGATGAAGTACCTTTAATGTATCTGCATGGAAATGTACCAAGACTATGTAAATCATAACATTAAGATGATTATTTGTCTCAGATAAAGCTGTCAGCAGTGGTTGAAGAATTACAAATAATGATGTGAATCATTTATGATTCAGGGTTCTGATGATAAATAGACCATCTAGTTGTTCCACATTAGTATAACCTAGTGTTTCCCAATCCAGTCCTCGGTCCACATTTTTGCTCCCTCTGAGCTCCTTGCCAGACCTCCTAGGGAGCAAAAATGTGGACTGTCTGTGGATCGCTGAAGACTGGATTGGTAAACACTGGTAAAATGTATAGGTTAGCTGTTGAGGGCTGGATCCTAAACATGTCTATTTGTCCTTCCAGCAATCACTGGTGCCCGAATTATATCCCATTATCCATAGTAGATGTGCCAGGTTATAAAAGCTTCATCCTTCACATTCATGTCCCTCATGATCTGGTATATTTTCTGCCTTTTGTTGTTTTAAATATTGTGCTGTAGCTTAGTTCACAGAGGAATCTTCATAATCTTTCTTTTCAAAATCAAATTAAGTACTTAAGAAGGTCCAAGCCTCATGATTACTCTTAGAGATCATTAAAAATGCCATTTCCACAATCATTTTTATTGCATTTGCAACTGGACTAACAGAATCATTAGCATTATTATTATTACTATTTAAATGGCTTTATATAACTCACCATATAAAGCTGGAATTGAAGTGATTCTAGATTCTAGAAGCGGTATTCTAGAGGAATCAAATGCATGTGACAGACTGTATCTGAAATAATTTCACCAAGCCAAGCAACTTACATGAAACCGTTTCCCATTCCAGGACTCTAACATATGTATGCAATCATATGTTTAGGTGAACAGTAAACATGATAACTGAGAATCAGACACGGTAACAGAATGAAAACAATCCTTCACTGAAGAAATCAGCAACCCCTTTTGAATGAGTGAAAACCCCTTTTCCAATAAAAAGATTCAAAAATAATCTTCCACGATTGTTTACTGGAATCAATGGTATATACATTGCCAAAGTGGGGTAGTCTGTGTGTGATGTATGACTCTCTGTCATATGCCACATCGAAGGCATGTAAAGTGGACTCTGACCAGTTTATTCAGAATCTGGATTTCTGTACCCTGGGGTATTTTTATAAACCAGAAACTGGCAGTTCCTTCGGTTTGAGGTAAACGCTGAGTATTATTCCTCGAATATCTTTTCTTTTTGACAATGTATGTGTGGGTGATTTAAGCAGACATGAGTCCTAAATTGCAGTGAAAGCTCAGTCCATATATAAAGGGTAAAAGCCAGTAACTTCTCTCTTATCCTCTCTGTTTTTGCAGTATAAATAAACGTACTTAAGGCTACATGTCGACATAATATAAAAACCATCTGTGTCTTGCTTTTATTATAAAAGTATACATATCTATCTATCTATCTATCTATCTATCTATCTATCTATCTATCTATCTATCTATCTATCTATCTATCTATCTATCTATCTATCTGTCTGTCTGTCTGTCTCTCTGTCTGTCTGTATATCTATCTGTCTGTCTGTCTCTCTGTCTGTCTGTCTGTCTGTCTGTCTATACCCACACACACAAGCACACACAGACTTGCTACAACATACTGATTATATATCTTTGTGGGGACCGTCCATTCATGTTTATGAGCTAAACCCTAACAATGACAGCCTTAACCCCCCCACCCAGGCCTAACCTTAACTATAAGCCGCCAAATAAAATGCAAGACTTTTGGCATATTTAGTCTTTTTATTGCTGTCATTCAGATTTTTATAAAATTAAATTTCCCTTTGAGGGCACTGAAAAAAATCGCCCCCACAGCATCAAAATGACAGGTTTTTATTTTTTATTTTTACCACATTGTGGGGACATTTCTGTGTAAATGACGTTAGAAAGCCAGTGTCACCCAATATGAATCACATCTAACAAAAAAGAACTTTGAGCTAAATCATTTCAAAAAGCTTTTGTGGTCTGTGTTCTGTGCCATTTATAACAGTTTGGTATGAATTCTTATCTACAGGCTTGTTTGGAGCCTCTTCCAGGACTATTTTATTTTGGGATGAGTTTGTAAACGTATTTGTATATTTCTTGTGTTTGCTGGCATACTTGAATGACAGACGTATGAGGAGAGAATCCTGACAGGATTCTTCTCAGCCGGATGCCATTAAATCCTTACATTCCCCCCCCCTTTGAAGGTGGTGCCATTCTTCTCAAAGTACCACTGTGTTAAAACAAACATAAATCATCTGGTGAGATCCTGATCTGCGATTCTTTCAGATTGTTTTCAGAGGTGACTGTGAACTCTTGATAAAAGATTTCCCCCCTATTCCTACAACTCTATGCTAACATTCATACTTTTTAGTCTTTTATAAAATCAGTTTAATTTCAAAACCAAATACTGATCCAGAAAAAATGTGTTTTAAAAATAGTATGTTTGATGACGCCACATTCTTGACTCATTTCTAATATTTTTATATTTAAATAGTTCTAAAAATACTAGTATTACTTTCAATTTAATATTTACATTAAAAAGTACGTATATGACATACCAGCAGTTAATTGATGATTTAGAATACACAAGCTAAACATTTGGCAAGCCTGCCCCCTGGTGGTCATAAAACTGGACGGGCTCAGATAATACGTGGAGCCTACGAGTGGCAGTGTTGCATCACCAAAAATGTTGGCGCAGCACTGGCCAAATAATAGCCCACGAGGCCAGTCTGAAGTTTCAAACAAAAGAAGCGCACATTAAATAATGACGATAAACAATAATGAAACTCACCCACTCCAGCTAACATAAGGAAAGTAATTCATTCATTAGGCAAAGGATTTATTTCTGTTTTGCTTGTCACTCCACCTGACTATTGTTTACCATTTATCCTTTCGTCTGTCTTCCATTACTGCCTATTTAAAATGAGGTTGCTTTTGTGATCCTGGGTTTAAATGCCCCTCAAGCCTGTTTCTTCTTCTAAGTAACATCTGATTGGAGCAGTCAAGCTGTCCTTAATTTACAGCTGTTTTCAGCATGCCATCGAAACACAAGTGCACGACACGCCCCCTATTTGAGGCCGGCTCTGCAGATGCCTCTCGGACATCACAGCACTACATGCAGTGATATCTCTCCACGCAGCACTGCACGCAGTGAGATCTCTCCACACAGCACTGCATGCAGTGAGATCTCTCCACACAGCAGGTCGAGCTCAGGCTTTGTATAACTGCCACAAAAGCCTCCCCTGGCAACCAGTCTCACCCTCTTTCGCTGCCATAAATCGTGAGACAAAGAGCAGTCCCGCCTTCGCACACATACACACAATGAAATTTTGGCTACCGGGCTGTGTCCTTTGTTCTTTGGCACAGTCCTCTGCCCGCAATTTCTTTCCACAACTGAGCTGAGCACAACTGAGGACGCTAGATGTCAAACAACACATAGGGGCTGAATTACAGATCATTTGGAACAAATGAACGTTACATTTATATAGCACTTTTCAAGATATCTACAGTGCTTTACAAAAACAATGGGGAGCCAATTCAACCACCATTGTGTAGCCCTGGATGATGCGATGGCAGCCAGTCTGCACCAGTACGCTCACCATACAGCACCTTACGTGGTGAAGGGGCAGGAGAGGATTCACCAGTTAGATATAGGGGACGATTAGGACACCTGGGGACCATCCCGGCTCTTTCGAAAGATGCCCAGGGATCTTTAATGACCTCAGCTTTAGATGTCAAAGCTCCTGGTGGTGGGTCCACATCGCATCGAATTTAATCTTTTAAGGTGGAGGACCAGGTTGGTGTAGATGCACTGTAGGAGTGTGGGAATGTACTCTTGGATCCTAATTTCTATAAAAAGATATTCCGAAACCTCTGTTGGGCTTTCAGGGAATAAAAATGCAGGCAAAGAATTAAACCACAAAGTATCCTTCAGTGTGAAATGGCCTACAAATGCTTGGCATTTAAACTGGCCCTTAGCACCGTTTGTGGAAAGATTCATAACTTTGGAAATTCACTCTGCTCCTCATGGATGAATATTTGTCCTGCTTCCCTTGATTTATTGAGAAAATTGATTTTATTTTGAAATTTAAAGGTAGGGTTAGCAGGCTAGAGCCAAACTTAGACTGAGTGGCCAACTTATTGTACACCTAGGTAATACTGGGTAGGTCCCAGTTTTATCCTCAGAATCAATTCAACGGTAGACAGCCCTTTCTGTACAGCCTTGGATGTACCAAACTGTTGTTTCTGCACTTGCGGCCTTCCTGTTAGCTTTAATAGGCCTCACCATTCTCCCCTGACCTCTGTCATTATCAAGGTATTTTCAGCAACAGAGCTGCCACTGATCGTATGTTTTTTTTTCATTATTCTGTCGTTCCCTGCGAGCTTGAGACGCCACAGTGTGTGAGAAGCGCGATATCCGGCTCCAACAATCACACCATAATCAGAACTGCTTAGGCAGACAATAAGTAAATCTCTTGACCCTGTCTGTGCACTGCATATATTTTATTGCAGCCACGTGATTTACAGTGTACATGGAGATTATGCAAGATTGTTATAAGCAAGTTGAATCCATTGTGACATTGTTCCTTATTTTGAAAACACATATACATTTTAATGACATACATTTTATATTATGTTTTGTAATGTATCCAATGATATAGTGAAGCAGGATCATCGGCTAATGGCGGCTATGGAATGTACACAGAGGAAGACTTTTCATATGTTTTTTGTTTCCCTTCCTTCCCCAGCTACAGACCAGCCAAGGCATGGCGATGGCAGGCCGACAATGTAAACACTAACTTGGAGAATGTTTGAGGAAGAAGGCACCATTTTCAAATGATATGAAAATGTAACCATAGAAGATGCCCTGGAATGTTCTAGACCAAAAAAAAAGTAATTCTCTTAAGCCACAGTTTATCAAATCTTCCAGTATTGCTTATGGATTTATTGTTGGCCTAATGTAAAATTCTCATTTTATGGATTTTTTGAGGAAGTATGATTCGGAAATATGGATTGTTAATGTGGGTTATATTACTGTACATAGAGTAAGTTTAGGTAATGTTTGGTTTTAATGCATGTAGCTGTTTTAATGGAAAAAATACATATTCTATAGCTCACAGTTGCCCAGTTCCGGTGCTGGAGGGCCAGTTTGCAACACAGTTTGCCGATTTCCCTGCTCAGACACATGTACTAAACCTGCAATTAGCTGATTAAAATGTTTCTGAGCAGGAAAATACACAAGATGTGCTGGATTATAGCCCCCCAGGACAGGAATCGGGGAACCTGCTATAGATTAAAAAGCACTGATTTGAACACATTTCAGAATATTGATGGTAGCGTCACGGTTCACTGAGGTCATGTGTGTTTCCTGTGAGAAATGAGACTCACAGTGTGATTTGTAACAAGTACTAACTACACAGTTTCAGTGTGTCGATTCTAAGGTCAGTCATCTATCAATACAGCTATGGTTGGTACTCCACTATTAACAAAAGTCAACACCCGGCGGGTAAGACTACACAAGCATGCTTTGTCTCCTACAAGTATTTTTTACTTAAATATCACAAAAATGCTCATGTACTTTTTCACGTCGGAAACTGGAATCTGTCATCTTGAAAACTGTCAAATTATTCAAAGGGGACGAGAATGGCGAATTACTTTACCTGAGGATGAGGAATAAAGGGAGGAATAAAGCTAAAATTTCATGTTTATGTTATTTTTTTTTCTATTACAGATATGCAATACAGAGAATGATAGTGAGAATATTAGTGCAAAAATCAGACTGAAACGTTTCACTTTGGTCTGGACTAAGAGAAAGGACCTGAAGTCAGCTCCCCAGAAGCTGCTCAGATGTCAAAAATCTGAGCACTATTTTATATTCCTTTGTCAACATTATATCGGCATTTATATTTCTCGGTAACTAAACTAGTTATCCCATACCACCCCAGTTCTATCAGTACAGAGTTTGCCTGTGCCATATATCTCCATTCTTTTCATTGTTAGGCAAATTATTTTTGATGCTAATGTGTATAAGTACCACTGCCTTGTGCCCTATGCTGCTTGGGAGGTTGGGTGGATGGGTAGGTAGGTAGATGGATTATTTATTGCTATGGCAAAAGAATAGATGAGGACAGTGTATTATTACTGCCTGAAGGGGGTGCACTTGGGTGGGAAAATGTTCCAGAAGTCAATAGTGGATCATTTGAGGGAGACTGTATGCAGAGTCTTTAATAAATTTAAACCTCTTTCAGGTGTAATTATATATTGTTAGCCAGTGATTAGAGGCACATTTCTTATCACAAGTATTTGTAATGTACTAAAATGTAACGAGTCCCAAGATCGGTTACATTTTACTTGCGAGGGTATAAAAGCGTAATTCAGTTATTAGTGAAGTACAAATCATGAACAAATATTGTAGCTACTTCAGATAAAAGATGCATCATGAGATCAGTATTTTACTTATGTTATTTGCTGTTCGTTCCTTCAGTGGCTCCTTAATAGCTCCTTCAGTAGTTCACAAAGGTTTACAGAATTAACAGATATAGTAACAAATACAGTAATTGCTTGAGATTAAAGTTGTGTCAAGATTTATTAATAACGAACAAACTTACAAAATACAGAAGTAGAGCACAATACAACCCCCCCATCCCCCAAGTAAAATGTTACCCAAAGATTCAAGCACAGCAAATCTATTACTGGGAGAATGAAATGTTACAACGTAATCCGCAGCTGATACCCCAAAGGGCAGGAGCTAAACACAGCTAACCCACAGAAGATTAGAAGTCCGGACCAGCGGGCCAAAAGAGAAGGTCAAAAGCGCAAAGAGAAGCAGCACCATCAGCTCTGCTAAGGGTTCAGCAGAGTAAACACACCTGACAGAGGTTCCTCTTTGAAGAAGTCCATGGTGTAATTACAAACATGTGCATCTTATACTGAGGTGAGGCAGTATGCGGTCTGTCTGTCTGTCTGGCTGGCTGTCTGTCTGGCTGTCTATCTGGCTGGCTGGCTGTCTCTCTGTCTGTCTGGCTGGCTGGCTGTCTGTCTGTCTGGCTGTCTGTCTGTCTGGCTGGCTTGCTGTCTGTCTGTCTGTCTGTCTGGCTGGCTGTCTGGCTGGCTGTCTGTCTGTCTGTCTGGCTGGCCAGGGCTACAAGGAGTGCAGACTTACACACAAAAGATGTCTTACTGTTTCATTCATTCCTTCCAGCGAAAAACGTTCAAACCCGTCGTTAAAGTTCATAGGTAACAGCCAGATTTATATATTGTTTCATAAAATTGCTAAAATAAACCCTTTAATGAAAGAGCAGATTGTCCTTATAGCATATTTATGGCAGTAGAACTGCTTGTGAATTTTATGTGGTAGTAGATGGTGACGTTAATTACGCATTGATGAGCCATGTCCTGCGCACTGAATGCTGCGTATGTATGTATGTATGGACGGCAGGACGCTCTTTCTGGAACCCTGCAAACTTGGCATGTTTACTTGAAGACGAGCTGCCTCATCTAATCTCCCCCACTGTGACAGGCATGGAGCCCGATTATCTTCGAGCCACTTGCAGTAAGGGAGACAGTTGGCGTCTCTCTTAATTTAGCAAGAGGAAGCCTGTCTAACAAGATGACCTGGCCAGCTAACTGACATTCTACTACAGTTTCAATGGTCGAGGGGGGCACCTGTAAATCATTTAATTTAAATATCATAATATAGGGGGGCGGCATGGTGGTGCAGTGGTTAGCACTGTTGCCTCAGACCTCTGGGACCCAGGTTCGAGTCTCCCCCTGGGTCACATGTGTATGGAGTTTGCATGTTCTCCCTATGTCGTCGTGGGGTTTCCTCCGGGTACTCCGGTTTCCCCCCACAGTCCAAAAACATGCTGAGGTGAATCGGACTTGCTAAATTACCCGTAGAAGTGCATGTGTGAATGAATGGTGTGTGAGTGTGCCCTGTGATGGGCTGGCCCCCCATCCTGGGTTGTTCCCTGCCTCGTGCCCATTGCTTCCGGGATAGGCTCCGGACCCCCCGCCACCCAGTAGGATAAGCGGTTTGGAAAATGGATGGATGGAATATAGGGATGTTATTTTTTTACCTTGTGGCATTTTTCCCCCTCCCCAAAAAGGAAAGCGCATTTTTTTGTGAATTTGTGACTGAGGTCAATAAATTAAAAATGCTAAAAGACTCTTGTATTTTGTTTGGTTAGTTTGAAGTTTCAGCTGCATGTATGCGTGGCCCAGTGGCCAATCCTCACTGATCACACATTCCTGCAGTTAGAGCAGAGTGCGGATGCTGAATTAGCAGGGCAATAGCACAGCTGTCCATCAAATATTGCACACCACACAACATAATTGGAAACATCAGAGTTCAAAACACTTGTTCTATAGGGGTCCATTACTGCCAAGGACTACTGAGCCATTCTGGGGGACCGTGTACACCCAGTGATTCAAACATTGCACCCTGAAGGTGGTGCTGTGTATCAGGATGTTAATGCACCGATACGCACAGTAAGCCTGCTGACAGAGTGGTTTGATGAACAGTCACAAGATCTGAATATTATTTGAAGGAGTGAGTGAGGAAACATTTTCCTCCACCAGCATCTCATAGTGGCCTGGCTACTGTTCTGCAAGAGGAACGCTCAAAATCCCTCTGGCCACTGAGCAGGACCTGTATCTGTCCTTGTCAAGAGGAACCGATGTTGTATCGACCATAAACCATACTAACAAATTATTGTGGTTTAAAACCAGGTGTTTCAGTTTAATTATCCAACCCATGTACATACCTAATTGGTGTGTGTGTGTGAGGGGTCATTTACGTATTACATTGTGGGGACTAGATGTTATAAAATGCTACAACAAAAACCTGTTATTGTGATGTTGTGGAGACCACCGCTGAGGAAACTCAACTTTATAAAAATCTGTGACTGCAAAGAAACAGGAAAAAATGCTACAAGTCTTATATTTTGTTTAGCTACTTATGGTTAAGGTTGTCCCTGTTGGGATAACATAGAAATGAATGGATGGTCCCCACAAAGACATGAATACAAACGCGTGTGTGTTAATGGGACAAAGGCATAAACTTTACAAAGCAGGGAGGTACAAAATACACAGCAAGTTTGGTATCAGCACAAAGGAAACACTGGGGGAATCAGAATGCTCATGGGGGTTTTACTTACACAGAAATGTTCTGGGGGCAGAAGGACAGATGATTGGTTCGTGAAGATAACCAATCAGATTGTAGAGGAGGTGGGTTCAAGCAACTAGAGTAGGCGGGACCAACCAATCAATTGCTTGGACCCACCTCCTCTACAATCTGATTGGTTATCTTTCAGAACCAATCATTGTTCTTTCTGCTCTCAAAACGTTTATGCAAGTAAAACTCCCTCAAGCATATAAAACAGGCGTCAAGTCATGTAAAATGTAAAGAGTTATGGGGGGGGGGGGTTCAGAGATAAGTGTGGATGATCTGGAACATGAAAGAAAATCATAGGTAACTGAAAATAAGGCACAGGTGAAAGGAAATGAGTAGGTCTCCCTCCCTTCCCAGATGCAGTTTTAACTTTTTTTTTGCTGCAAAATGCTATTAGGCATCCCTGCAGAGTTACCACCCCCATAGGCTCACAGCTTAACTGCTGATATCGTATCATTAATCTACAGAGTTATGCATTAAATGCAGAGAGGTGTGTCATTTGCATCCAGCAAAGCTATTATTAGAAGCCCACTAAAAAAAAAAAACAAAAAAAAAAACAGATGGTGCCGAAGTTGATGTCATGCCTTCTCAACAAAATCCAATCAGTGCAAAGCATTCAGCCTGGTGTATAACTCATTAATCTGAGATTATCGTACAGAAGTTGTTATGGCTGAGATTCCTGTCTGGTGCTCAGACCCAAGTCAATGCAGTGAGAGCTCTCAGAGTCCTCAGGACGGAGTGTCTGTCACTATCAGATGATCGTATGAGGAAGCGGCAGTTCAGTTCCCCACAAAAACAGCCCTCTGTCCATAATCAATGTTAAATTTTTCGATGCAGTTAGGAGTAGCGGAACAAACCTAAGGTAGCTGTTTCGTTTGATGATATTTTGATGGATTGTCATGCCAGTGGTTTGACATTTATATCACAAACTGCATAATATCTAAGTGTGCAGGTAATATTTACATAATCTGTATCCCACGCCATCCCCAGGAAATGCCGGGCATTTTGTTCCTCTAACCAGGTGAGCAACCCTATTTGAAAAAGCTAAGATACCGAGACGAGACTGTAAAACACTCTTTATGAGTGGGGATGCTCTTAGCTTGGCCTAAACTGCATCATAATGTCTACCACTGCAATCACTTTGGGCTTTTCGGGGCTCCTTCTGCAGCTGTAAGCCTAAGACGTGCGCCGCCACCCACCTGAAAACAAACAATAAGGTCCGTTTGAAAACGAAAATTAAATCAACAAGGAAACGAATTTTACTTGGTCTGGAATGGACATTTTCATCGGTGCAAGACAATGATCAGAAAAGCATTGACATTATAGGTCAATAGGTAATAGAATATATTTATCATGGAAAAAAGGTGAAAGCATCTGAAAGTGCCTTTTATTTATGACCTTGCAGAAGAACATATGAGATAAGTACTCAGCACTTATGACAGACATACAAGCCAGTGAACTCAGTAAACACTGGTATTACCTCAGTTTCAGGATAACAGAAGCAAAATCAGATCGAGCCAAAAAGACATGCCAATAAATTTAAAATGAATATATCAATTGTCCAGGTAGGTGCAGTGGTGCAGTTGATAGCACTGCTGCCTCCCATCTCTGCGACCAAGGTTCGAGTGACCAACGTGACTCCGTGTGTGGATTTGCATGTTCTTCCTGTGTCATTATGCCGTTTCCCAATGTAGTCCATAGGTGTGAGAGCCGATCAAACAGATCAGCTCAGGTGCATGAAACAAAACTCACGGTACGGTGCTTATGTTGTCTTCTGATGACCATCTGAGGAAGCACCGGCTGAATCCCTCACACAGATAGCTCTCTGTCATGCACACCCGTGATCCATGTTACTATTTCAGAGGCACAGCTACACCCCTACTTACGAACAATCGAAAAAAAGGAGACAAGCGAAAACAATGTTTAGCATTTATCAGCAAGCCAATGATGGACCGCATATACAGCAGTGGTCCCATACGATTATAATGGAGCAGGAAAATACATGTGTGAGTGAATGGTGTGTGATTGCGCCCTGTGAAGGGTTGGTGCCCCATCCTGGTTCTTCCCTGCCTTGAGTCTGTACCCTCTGGAATAGGACCCCCAGCGATTCTGAATAGGGCAAGAAGTTACAGAAAATGGATGGATGGATAGATAAAATTTCTAAAATGGAATTGGAATTTCTAGGCCAAAAAAGGAAGAGAGGGCCGTTACCCTTGTATGATATGATATGAGGCTTATGTAGATCACAAGAAGATTTGAGAACATTGACTCAGAATAAGGGCACCTGTGGTCTTACATTAATTCTGTCATCCTTTCATTTATCAATTGCTCATCCATTACTGGAATTAGTGCACGTTGTATTAAAGGAATGGAATTTACAGATCCCGCGACCCAATAGGACAAGCGGTTTGGAATATGGATGGATGGATGGAATTTACAGATCATGCTGTAAAATACTACATTAAATTTAAAATACCTGTACATATTTCATTAACTATTTATCGAAAGAATGTACTTAAATTTTAGGTAACAGGAACATGCAGCTGGTCCAAGACCTTCCTTTACTTGACGTGCTCAGATTCCTTGGACAGGCAGCAGACTTACTGCCATTTTAAATATGAGATAAGAGAACGATTCATACACAACGTCATTATAAATGTTTTATTACTTAGACTGTGAGCAGAAGGTTTCTCAGTGTGAACACAAGAAATCTAAATGTGCAGACAAGAGTTCAGAGAACAAAGTAGAATATGCCTGCTTCACATAACTCTGCGCATTAAAGTTTTGAGGCAAATCCATTATTAAAAGAGGGCGATACAGGCTGACGCGCCAATCTTTTGAGCTTTCAAACCTTCTTTTGTGTTGCTTTTGTAGTTGTCTCTTGACGTCTTTCTTTTGAGCAGACTGCTATTTTCTTTTCATGAATCATGAAATAAGCATTTTGCTCCCCCCCCTGTTGTGTTTATCACAGCTGGTTGCTCCCAGGGTCACAGTTTACCAGTTACTGTCCTCTGTAAACTAAGGATTCATTTGAAGCAAAGGACCTGTAAATCATTTAATTTAAATATCAGAAAATAAGGTTTCTTTTCTTCCAGGTGAAGTAAAATGCGTCAGCTGGTAGTTGGTAATCTGGGACACAAGGAGCAATTGCCACTGTGATCACAAGAAGACAGATAAATCCCAGAGTTCATTCATTTTTTTTCAATGAAAAAAAATGGAACAGAAAAATGCAGTAAAGTAAATAAATAAATAAAAATCTCTCTTCAAAGGAACAGGTAATACGAAAAAAAAAAAACACTGGAATGAAGCTTTGATGTAAAAAAAAAAGTCATGTAAACATTAACACGGCCTCAGGCGAAAACGGAAAAAAAATATTCTGCTGCATATTTGCCTTATAAATGAGAAATTGTTCCTCTGCCGGGCACGTGCAGCAGCCCCCTCAGTATGGAGAGAGCGGACCCGCCCTTCTTGGCCGTCAGTAGTTATGTTGTTTTCCCATCATGCCCAGTTTAAATAAGGTTTGACGGATTTGAAACTCTTATTGGATCTAAATGATGCCAGTGGTTTATTAATCTTCATGCCATTTACAGTCAGTCCTCGGCTTAAGTCCAACAACTCATAATTACAAACGGATTGCCATAAAGACTAATATATTAAAAATTCGGGTTAAATGCTTTAGTTAGTAATAACGAACGCACGCGCTATTTGTGACGCTCGTGAAAACATCGCGCGACTTCAGCGGTTCGCCGGCTCGAGATGCAGTACAGTACTGTATGTAGTTACTTTTATTATTATTGTAGAGTTATTATTATTATTATTATTAGTATTATTATTATATTCAGACTTACCTACAAATTCGACATAAAGACAGAATTAGATCTCGTTTGTAACCGGTGGACTGTCGGTAGCCTATATTTGTTTATTTTTTCGTTTATTTATCTTTTGTTCAACAAACCTTTCTTCATTGTCAACAATTTACAATGCTGCAGCCTTCACTTTGATTCCTAATCATTCAACAAAGGACTGACTTAAACTGGGCTGTTTATAAACGGTATTTAACTGTTTATGTAACAACACACATCTTACCACGTGAATGCTGCCCGAGACAGCACACATATGATGAAAGGACATTGATTCCATATCAGACAAAAAGGTTGAAACAACGTTTATCTTCAGTCTCTCACTTTATATCAACACTGAATCGAGGTTTTTCCACCATCAGTTTTTCAGTATTGAAAATCTGACCAAAACACAGTTCGGTTTCAACGTTGATAGTTTAACACTGGCCATAATTCAGCGCATTTATATATAATTCAAAGTTGAAACAATAACATGGTGCTATATGCTGTGCTTTTCAGATACCATGTTAAAAGGTTTTAACATCAATATTAAAAATACTACTGCCGTTAAAACTACTCAAACTGTCGAACAGTCATAGCTGATCCTATACTTTAGGTAATACACTACAGTAAAATTTTATAGGGCATGTTAAAAGATGTTGCTCGAGACACCATACAGCACCCCAAAGTGCCAATACGATTTGGGCTGGACTATAATACTATCAGGACTGGTTCTGTTCTGTTTGTTGCTTCCCTGTTTGACTACTTATCCCCCAGGATACTTGTTTCAGTGTTGTTTCCTCTTTGGACCTTTGTTCTTATTGTTCCTGTATGTATTGGTATTGTATGGTTTTGTAATCCCAGTTCCTATTGGTTCTCCTAGCATTTGGATCTTTGTGGCTAATGATTATGATTCTCCCCTGTGTCTTGTTACTTTATAGTTCCCAGTGGGTTAGGGTTAGTTTGTGAATGGTTCCCACCTGTCCCTTGTCTAGTCTTGTTATCTGTGTGTGTACTACCTGCCCGTGTTTGTTGTAGATTTTAGGTGTTTTCCTGCTTGTGTTCCTTGTATTTTTCCTTGTGTATTTTCCTGGCCTTATGTGGGCATTTCACGACGCAGCATTTCTAAATTAGCTGGACTAACTTAAGGTAGATGTCATGATTGCCCAATAGGAATGCTCCTTACATAAAACTCTTATTGGGCAATCATGACTTGCGGCTTTTTTTTTTTTTTGCCTTTCCTGTTTTATTCTTGAATAATTCATTATTTTTATTACGGCGAAAAGTAGAACGTCAGAAACTAACAATACAATTACAGGAACAGGACAAAAATCAGACTGCATAGGGACAGTAGGGAATGAAAAAAGAGAGATATTATTATTATTACTATTATTGATAATAAATAATAATAGCAAATTGCATACATCTTACATATACATAGTTATATGTATAAATAAGCATCAAGTCACGTATCAAATAAATGATCAAACTATTACAGCGCAACACAAGACAAATAACCACGGCCCCTGTCTTGACATGGATACCTGTCTTATAAGCTTAATTTTATTTTTTTTTCCCTGGAAAAAATGTAAGGAAAGATAGAACAGAAGAAAGATTGTTATTATTAATTTTTTCCTAAGTAACACAACAACAGAATCACTAGACATTATTATGCAGTCAGTAGATTGTTGAGGTTGCATACTATACTCTTCATGACTTCTAGCTTAAGGTAACCCAGCTAACTGAGATTTTGTTTTTCTACTTGCCTTGGTTTTCACCCCTCATGGACCCTTTGCTTGACCCTTTGCTTCCTGTTCGTTAGTCTTTTTAATAAAATCCCTTTCCTGGAACAATCCGCACTGTGGTTCACCTCCCCCCATGACGCCCCTTCACAACAGATATAGATAAAGAGACGTGTAACTCATGCTTTAAAGCAGCTTTCAGAAGTCAGGCCCGCAGCTCATTGTCTCCATTCCATCTCCACTCCACCACAAAAGTACCACGCATACAAGTGACTACAAAAAAAATATATATTTTAATACACAATATCATAAGCACATGATTCATATTTCATTAAGCATCTTGACATATGCTGATACCCCTTTGGTTTCAATACAAAGTCCAGTAAATACAATATTGGTTCAGTTTCTGACATTTGGGGGGAAAAAAAGAAGAAAAACAGAATATTGCAAGTTAGTCCCACAAAACAAAGAAAGGCAACGTTAATTAAATCTGTCTTAGTCACTAAAGACAATCTGAAGGTATTGTGTTCTGGAGGAAATGAGATATATTCATATGCACTCTTCTGAGGTGTATAAAAGTTTTGTGTCATGAATATTAAAATATTAAAATCAACACTATTACTTTCTCCAATGAAGAACGCCAATGAAACAATCACAATCATGAAATATGTTAAAATATTTATAAATATAGATATATGCTAAAATATGCATTCGCATTATATCATTGTTTATAAGACACTTTTATGCAAAGCAACCTACATAGCTTACAATTTGACACGTTACGCATTAATGCATTTTATATTTTACTATAGCATTTAAACATTAGTACCAAACAGCAGAACCTCTCCTGGAACTTCAGCCAGCTATCCTGTGGTCATCACCAAATTGTCTAAGATGTACTATAACTGCTGCACTTATGGAGTAAACACTCAGTGGAAAAATAAACATTCAGCATGTGCGATTTGGCACTAATCTTTCAACCCTTAACAGTTAAAATGGAAGTGAGTTCAAATATATTCCTTATTTTAAACAATACTTTTCCAAAACTTACATACAACTTGTACATATTTTGCGCAAACTGTAAAAAAGCTTTCCACAGCTTTATCTTAATTAAAAACAAAGGAAAGGGAATTTAAAGGATTGTCTCCAGAAAGCAGGCTGGCTAATGAAGAAATGTTTTTTCACAATGACGCTGTGAAGACCTATTATAGGTATGAATGGACACTGACGCAGTCACAGTCATCGACAATAAAAACCAAAGGGCTTTTTATACTCTGGCTAACAGCATGTGGTAAACTGCAGTTTTTCCCAGTCCGGTCCTCGGTGACCCATGGACAGTCTTCGGCGGGAGCAAAAATGTGGACTGTCTAGCAGGGAGCTTGGAAGGAGCAAAAATGTGGACTGTCTAGCAGGGAGCTTGGAAGGAGCAAAAACATAGACCGACTGTGGGTCCCCTAGGACTGGATTGGGATTCTCTGGGGTAGAGTATCAGCACAGTTTGTAATGAACTTTTAAAATGTCCAGAATAAACAATAATTACTCATAATTTCATCAAAAAACCGTTACACTATGGCTCAGTGGAAAAGGGTAATTCACAAGAGTGAATGAATGCAATTCAATATAAAATGTATTTTATGTAATATCTGTTGAATACTGTTACTGTATTTTTTTTTTTTAATAAACGGAAATCAAAATTACAATCTATTGTCAGGTTAATGTACAAGTACGCCAGTGACATGTTACCTAACGCATCTACCGTAGCCAGCTAAGGTGAGAAAAATTGCAACATTACAAAGCAAAACAGACAGAAAAGGTAAGCTGCAAAACCTTAAAACATATGATACAATGACATTCATAACATACACTCTTCTTTAGGAAAAACAATGACAGTGTGCTAGAAATGGCCACGATGACTGTGTTCTTATTTCCCTGAATGTATTCAGTAATTCGGCAGTAACTGTATGGCACAATCACATTTTTTCCCTCGCTTTCCAGTATATACATTTCTTTTTTATTTCTGTCGGTGGTTTCCCTATTCTATATTGTGTGAAAAGTAAAGCAACATGCTTTGACATACTGTCATCCAGACAGGCGCTGTCTCAATGCCTCTTTCCACAGTCCCGAACAATATTTCCTCATTAACATCTAAATGTGTTCAGCTGAAAGGTATGATCAAACCACACAGTTCAAAAATGATTCGTTTTCTTGAATAAGCGATACAAAAATCCAGCAATCCAATAGATAAATAAATAAATAAATAAACGAACAGGCAGTAACACGGATTATCATAATTTGTCCTCATATTGGCCATCTGGCAAGTTTAATTAATTCCATTAAAAATAAATAGTTCAATAATGTCTAAGTATGCATGATTATCTCTTATTGTAAAACCGGACACTAGTGAAATAAAGGAGCTAATTATTTTTCATCTCCTCCCACACCATTACCTGTTTTTTTTAGGGTTGTTGAAGCAGTTAAAGTCATTTTCAGTTTTTGCTGCTGCTGCTGCTGGCTCCATAATGGCATTGTCAAGAAAGCAAAATAGACACCTCACCGGAGTCTATTTTTAACTGGGTTTAGATCTGCACACTGTCAACCTGCGCTCCACGAGAACCAAAGACAACAGCTGCGACAGGATTCCACTCTGCCAGTCTTTCATCCCAGCAGTTTATTGGAAGGATTATTAGTTTAGAAGGATTAGAATGAGAAAAACACGGCAAATAAAACTATTTATATTCACATCTCTATTAAGTCAAAATAAATTGTCAAAACGTAACTGGAAATCACCTTTTCACTTTGTCCTTCTCCATATTTCTGCCCTGAAAACTTCCATCCATCCATCCATCCATCCATCCATCCATCCATCTTCCAAGAGTAGTCCGCTTATCCTATTCAGGGTTGTGGGGGGTCTGGAGGTTTTCTCGGAGGCTATCCCAGAGGTTATCCCAGAGGCTACAGGCACAAGCCCTCAAAACTTAACTTACATATATATATATATATATATATATATATATATATATATATATATACAGTGGACATTTTCCTTAGTGGAAACTGAATGTATTTGAAGCCATGACAACATGATGTTGAAAAATAAAAATATAAAAAGGTCCATATACAGACGCTCCTCTACTTACGAATGAGATACGTTCCGAACAGCCGTTCGCAACTTGAAATGTTCGTAAGTCATTATTCATCATTTTAAGGGTATACGCAAGTACAAAGACCTAGGATGCTGGGAGTTCGCACGCTAAGCTGCTGCGCGGCGGGAGTAGCGGGCAGAAGTCATAGTAGGCGGAATTGCCGTGCAGAAAATGATGTTGCGGACAGGAAACGGGAGCCCAATGAACACAATTTGGACTTACAATCCTCTTCGTTCGTATGTCTGAAAGTTGCCATTTACAGTAGGCTGAAGGATCGTAAGTAGAGGAGCGTCTGTAATTATTATATAAGAAATGTTCTATCATGATTTTTTAAATGCCATTTCAATACAAAATAAAATCCCAGGCTCAGTCAGAGAACAGTAACAGTGTAACACCACAATTACGGGTCTGCGCACAACTACTGCCATTATCTTCGGTTTTTTTAAGGACTGAACACTTCTTCTAGTTCTTAGCTATTTCTACAGTCATTTGCAGCAGTGTTTCCCAATCAGGTCCTCGGGGACCCGCAGATGGTCCACATTTTTGCTGCCTCCCAGCTCCCTAAATTGTGGGCTGTCAGGCAGGGACCTGGGATGGATCAAAAACGTGGACCATCTGCGGATCCCTGAGGAGCAGATTGGGAAACACTGTCATACAGCACACACAAAAGAAATTGTGTGGGTTTTGATTACACAGATCCATCCATTTATTTATTTTGGTTAGATAAAAATGTCAGGTAACTAATCCTCTCTGGTATGTTTGGATACAGAATTTCTACGTGCCTCCAATGGCATCTCTCATGCAGAGTTTGAATCATTAATATGATTAATACAGTGAGGGGCCCATTTAGATCAAGACATAAAGCAACTTATATCAGAAACACTATATTTCAGTTATAGACAACAGATTTTTTTCAAGTGTTTCAAGTGTATTTGACAAAAGGCTTGATAACTGCCAACACTGATCACATTATTTATACACGATGCGCGGATGAAACAATTGACTGAATGTGACTGAACACGTATTAGTAAGATCTCCAGCTATGAATATCTGCTGTGAAGGTGATGCTTTATCTTTACTTTGCATTTTTAATATTCTTCTTGCATAGATTTTGTTTCTCTTGCCTCTCGTTGCTGTGTTATCGTGGATAGTACGAAACATTTTACTAAGACTCTCCGAATCACACGGGAATATTGTTTTATTGGATGAAAAGGGTTAGGGAGGGGGCAGACAATGCTATTTGGTGAGTATACCCTGTTTGTACCATAGCTGTAGTCCCTGCTTAGCGGGCTGAGGTGGGCTGGGGTGTTAATGGGCGTCTCTTACACCGCTGAGGACTGCTTGATGCTGTGAAAGCTGACCCGGGTGGGCGACGTGGGGATGGACATGGCGCGGGCCACTCGGGCCCGAATGGAGTGCTTGTCCTGCCAGCGGTGCCAGCGCTTCCGGACGGCCGACCGGACCTGCGGAGAGAGAGACGGGAAAGGGGGGCAGAGGAAGGCTGAGTGCCCGTCGCCGATTCGGGGGGTTGAAGCCCCCCATGGAGGAGCCAGCCGGTGAGGAAATCACACGGGAGCAGGGCCAGAGGCTCCTGAGCGTTCACCTCCAACTCAAAGCCATTCCCAGAAAACTCCTGCCAGAACCAGCAATAATTAATACCCTGGCTGGCCTTGTACTCTTGGGACCCCAGGCAGGACAGGAAAAGGTGGAATATTTTATTGCATGTATATATATATACAGACACACACACATATATATGACAAATAATATAGATCTTGAAACAGGGATGCTTAAGTAGAATGGATATAGAATGCCTTTGAAAATGTACAACCTAGAAACCCAGACAAAGTCAGGAACCACATGTAAACATCCCACACACACAGCAGCTACAGCATTCAAGCTACAAGCCATATATATCTACAGCAATTCTGATACAGGCATCTGTTTCTTATTATAAACTGCGCAAAACATAGCCATTCAGACTGACTAAATAGCATCATGAAAGCATCATTTTGGGGTTGAAGACACAGTTATTATTAAACGAGCCAATAAGATGCATAATTGCCTGAATAGTACATATGAAGAAAAGTACTTTTAAGCCTACAGTATGGTTTTAGTTTGTGCCTAGCTAGCTAAGACCAAATTACACTCTGAAGTATAAAGCTTTTCAGCAATGCTCTTCTGTGACTGATGTTCCTACTCCCAAGTGGGGCTGCTAATCTTAAGTAGAAAAAAAGTCATGGTTAGGAAGCCAGCTGCTGGCGGAACATTCTCCAAGCAGCTCTCCTGCCAAAAGATTCACAGATTTCCAACTAGTGACAATTTTCCAATAAGCTTTTTTGATAAAATTCTAAGTACCTAATCTATATGGAAAGGACATTTCGGTACTTCTAAAATGAAGGTACGAGCTAAGACAACCAGCCCATGGCGTTTATACAGGCATGTACCACCAAGAGAATCTTTGACACCGACATCTGTGTTGGTTTACAACAGTGTTTTCAAATCCATTCCTTGGGGACCCCCCAGACAGTCCACATTTTTGCCCTTTAGGGAGCTGAGAAGGAGCAAAAACACGGGCCGTCCAGGGTCCCTAAGGACCGGATTAGAAAACACTGGTCTGCAGAAATGTTCACAATAAATAAGGGCAATAATGGGCCCTTTCTCTACTCTCTGTTTACAAGACTATAAACCCTAACCCTAGGCAAAGTCACACGGAGCCTGGATCCTATCCCAAGCAGCCCAGGCACAAAGTTGGGGGACACCCTGGATGGGATTGCCAGTCCATAATAGACGCAGTCATACACTGCAGCCAATTTAGAGATGCCATTCAGTCTGGTCGCTTGTAAGGAGAGCCCACATGACACAGGAAAAGCATTAAACTAAACACACATATTACAGGAGGCATTCAAACCCCTAACCCTTGGGATGTGAGAAAACAAATTTACTGCCAACATACCCATTTCACCATTTTAATGTTCGTTATTAATTTTTATTTGTTTAAAATTCCATAAACGTACGTAACGTGGGCGAAGCACTGACGACGGCTGGAGTTGTACAAATCCCCACTGCTAAGTCTTGCAGAGACCTCTGCCAAGAATATGCTGTATAGTTCAAGCTGTAGTTCAGCAGCATTTGTGTTTGCAGCCTCTAGCCACTGTTTTGATGGATTCATATGCAATAGACCCTTTGAATTAGCCTCTCCCATGTCCTGCCCGCATTTCCCTTCCTGGACTTACACCACCAGCCAAACGTTCTCGCACACCACAGGTGTTTACTACTCTTCTGCTTATTTCACAAACTGCAGATTTTTTATTCTTGTTTACTACTGGAAACTTCAGTGACCAACTACAAATGAAAATACAAGTCAAATAAAAAAAGTTTCCTTGAAAACAGGGAAAGAGAATGTAACAGTGCATGTCTGACACCATATTAACTGACAGTGTGGTGATGGCAGAGTCACATTCTAAGCTGTCCTTTTAAATGAACTAGTTTACCGTTTCGTCCCATGACACAGAGCAGTATTTAATGTCCCTTATAGAAAGAATGCCTCAAATTTTTCTCTGCTGTTATCACTGCTAAAGGAGGTCACTTTGATTAATCAAAGATATGACATTTGCTTGCTAATAAAGGTACTCAGATGGTGAACATACTGTAAATGTATCTGTTAGAAATAATACTGAGCGTATTTTTAGTAAATGTTAAGGGAGAAAAACCTTTGACTGGAAGTGTAAGTCTGGACACATAATAGACTTTATTACAATAGACATAATAGTTTATTGGCAGATGATCACTGCAGTATTAATTACCATTAGTGGAATTATAAATTGTAGAGGCAAACAAACAATCTGTCAAAAAAACAAGGACATAATGCATAAATAAATATCCTTATTTTATGGTACAAACAGAATTCAGTAGTTATGCTTATATTTATAAAATTATTGATAGACAAACCTGACAAAGATTTCTAACACATAGCATAACCTTTTTAACCTGAATATTAATCTATGACTGCATTTGTTTTTTTGAAATTATTCAAAAATCTGGCGTACATCAGTAAGAGAACCGCACAACATTCCAGCTGCGTTGATTTAAATGCTCCTGTATAACTGGAGAAATATACTGCTGGTGTTTGTAGGAAAATCAGATTTAAAGAAGAACACTGGTTATTTGACCCTTTTATAATATAATGTGGAAGATGTGTACAAGGTGCTTTGGAAAATCCACAGCCGTGTCATTCATTTTAAAAAGAGTGACCCTTACTGTGATTAAGATAAAACCGTTTCCTATTTATATCTCAGAGGAGATAATACTCATCTCTTCTTGGGCACACTGCCCTGACACAAATGATTTTCACAATAAAAGAAGCATAAATTATTAGCCAGCTTATATAATTTTCCTACATCGCAATTCAGAAGTTTTTTTTTTTTTTTTTTTTAGCACAAAGGGCCGAGCACAAAGGGTGTGTTTACAATTACGGTCAGTAGATTTTTGTGAGAGAATGAGAGAGAGAGACAGACAGACAGACAGACACATAAAAACCTCATTACGCTCTAAAAGGGAGTAGATTTGGAGTGAGACATCGCAATGCTTACCTCACTGTTTAAGAAGCAGTAGAAGACTGATACAAAGAAGCCCTGAAGTTGGGAGAGGGAGGCAAAAAAGAGAAGATAATGATGTCGAAGACGGAATCATTAAAAACAAAACACACAGCAACGGAGAAACTGTAACCATTAATCATGATCTTCAATGTGATGCTTTTTATGGAATTCTAATACAATCTTTGTTTCGCTCCTTATGTCTGATCTTCTTCCATGACATTGTGTTAGCTGTCAGTAATGATAAGGAACATCCTCAGTGAAATATAGTAAACAAAGTTTTCCTACAATGTCATCCATCCATCAAGTCATCCATCCTAGAGTCCACCCCAGGCAGCATAGTGCACAAGGCTAGAGTACACCCGGAATGGGATGCCAGTTCTTCATTGTGCCATACGTTCGTGCATCAACCACTATTTGAAATATAATGTGGAGTTTAATTTTTTGGAAACCATCATTCTGCACTGGTTAGCTTGAATACTGGATTTTGGTTGAAATGCATTTTCTGTACATGTATTTACAAGAGCATAACTTTGGGTTAAGCATTGCGGGGTTGAAGTTTTCACCCATTTAAGGGGGTCCCGGGGGCTGATTATTTGGGGGGGGTTACAACCCTCCACAATTTACCCCATGTGTACAGTATATAAAATGCAATTAAACCATTCATTGTGGTATAGCCTAGTACTTTTATGAAGTGAAAATCGGGGCTACTGTGAAGTAACTTACCTGAAAAGATTCCAGAAATGAGTTGAAGTATATAAATACAATCTGCGAAATTTCATCCTCTCCAGGATTTACGAAGAACAACATGTAAGTAATGCCAAGGAGAGGCAGGAGGACCAACGTGGCTTTCACAGCTTTCCTATGGAGACACAAACATACACATCAACGGTTTGCTCCTAATTTACTGCTGGCATCAAAGGTGTGAAGAGCTGCTAAACTGCTTGTCCTGCTAAAACGACACCACACTTTTTCAAACACTGAATGGTAAGGGGTATCTTAAACAATGATATGTTTCGTGGCTGGTGGAGTCGATATTTCGCATATTAGCATTATCTCTCACAATGCATTATGGTTGTTGGCTTTTTCTGCATCACCTGTACTGTATCGTCTCGGATGTGGTGGAAGCTCTGAGCTTGGTCATGAGGATCCTCACAATGTTGAAAAGGAAAATGAAGTTGATCTGGGGAAGCGAGACACGAGGAACAAAGTCAGACATAGAGACGTGCATATATTGGGAAAGTGAACAATGGATTTCATTGAATGTCCACAAACACCACACACAGTGGACAGACAGAATACGAGTGTCAGGGTTCTTCAGTTCTAAAAGTCTGATGGGGAGTTCCAGGTATTTATCCTGTAGTGGGGTTGTCACCTTGAAAGTGGTCACTGACACGCCCTGCTGGTCACTTGGGGTGTGAAACCTTGGTTACACCTGAGCCGAAGTGTGAAGCCTTCACAGGTGGCTGCCCCTCACATTTAAATCGCCTGGAGAGGGATCTCAAGACGGTTATAGGTGGTTGATTATTGGTGTCTTAAGCCTCCACCTCTGTTCACTGATGCTCCTATCACCTGGATGCAGATGGCCTCCTTTACTCCTCTCTCAAACCACCTCTTCTCTGTCCAAAATGTGCACATTTGTATCCTCAGAGGAATGTCCCCCGTCCCGAACCTACAGAGACGAGGGTCAGGGTCTGTCCCTTTCTTGTCTGTCATCTCCCCATTTGGCCAGCAGGTGTCACTGGCCATCCCGTTCTTTTTTTGTTGTGTTCTGTAAGTTTGACACCCTTCTTTCTCCTTGTTCTCCTAGTATGTTCCCCTGCTCCCCAGGTCTACTCGTGGTCCATTTTGTTTCCAGTGTCATTCAAGTTCAGTTTCAGTAAACTTTTGGTTTCCAAGCCACTCCGTGGATTATTCCTGACCATCATTTTGTGACAATGAGTGAAAACGAAGAATTTCGCAGGTTCAATTGCTTGAGATAAATTCTTTGGTGTCACCTTAATCAACTCATTTTATTACAATTGTGACAGTGTGATAGTATCAACACTGTCCTGCTCCTCTATTACATAAACATAGAAGAGAAATGTCAGTGAGAACATTAGTATTGCTCATTGGCTAGTCGATTGAATGATAAGACTGTAATGAGTATAAGTTGGCAATTATGTTATTATTATTGAACAATGCATGATTGTTTGTTGTTTGTTGCTACTTACCAATCAAGGCTTGAGCTATTTGTGTTCATGAGAGCAAATGATCATCTCATTAGGGGCATGTGGCGGTAATGAGAGCCAATGTCCTAACTGATTACAATGCGGATTCTTTAACGACACAATTATTGAGTTATCAACGATATTGCATTTGGCTGCAGTCGGAGCTTTAAAGAGTTGAATGTGAATAATCACGTTTTGATTACTGACTATTTCGAATTTTAGAAGAATTTTGAGAGATGGTGTCACTGCACTGTTGATGATGGATCATATATGACATGTACATTAAATACAGGGTTTTATATACTTGGCATACATACTTTATACATTTAACACAAAACACTTTATACACAAAACACAAGATCTCACCAGCAATACCAAGATCATTGGACCTTGGTAAATGTAGTCTGTGTAAACGCCTGCCCTCTTTCCAAACCAGCACCTGAAATTACATGAAGAAACGGAAATTCACCGCATTTATCAGGGGCGGAAAAACTATTGGGGTTAAAGGGACCTAATTTACACAGTGACAGCATGCGATGTTGCATGTAATACAGGCTGGGCAAGGCTTTTGCTTTATTTAAATATTCAGTAGCACCAAATAAAGCAATGCTGGGAAAAGGGTAATGGATATTCCAAGAGTGAGACAGGCCCGTGGTGCCCACCTGCGATGGTGCTCTTCTACATGCTTTTTACTGCGTGCTGTCGTGCATTTTGGAGAGCGGGTTCCTCATCGTGATTTGCGATTATGGTGTCGGCAGACAGAAGAGTCTTTTTTATGACTCAGATACTGAAACTAGTGCTGATACTAGCAATGAGAAGTAAGGAGAACTTGAGGGGTTCTAACAGTAGACCCATTATTAGATACTTTAAATAAAATAATATAAAAAGCATACATGACACGTACTATATGGACAAAATAACTGGGACACCTGGCCATTACATCCACAGGAACATTTATGTCATCACATTCTAAATCCTCAGACATCAGTATGGAGCTGGCCCCCCCCTTCCAGCTATAACAGCGGCCGCTCTTCTGGGAAGGCTTTATGGAAAGATTATGGAGAGTGTCTGTGGGGATTTCTGCCCATTCATCCAGTAGAGCATTTGTGAGGTCAGGCACTGATGTTGGACGTGAAGGCCTGGCTCACAATCTCCGTTCTAGTTCATGCCAAAGGTGTTCAGTGGGGCTGAGGTCAGGACTCTGTGTGGGCCAGTCAAGTTCTTCTACACCAAACTCACTCAACCACGTCTTTATGGACCTTGCTTTGTGCAATGAGGCACAGTCATGTAAGACAGAAGAGGACCATCTCCAAACTGTTCCCACAAAGTTGGAAGCAAAATTGTCCAGAATGTCCGGGTATGCTGAAGCATTAAGAGTTCCCTTCACTAGCCCAGCCCCTGAACCCCCCCCCCCCATATCATTATCCCCCCTCCACAATACAGTCAGGTAGGTAACATTCTCCAGGCATCTGCCAAACCCAGACCACCAGACCGAGACTCAGACCACCAGACAGAGACTCAGACCACCAGACAGAGAAGCGTGATTCGTCACACCACAGAGTGTTTCCACTGCTCCAGAACGGCCCGTTCTTTCACAAATGATTGTAAATGATCAATGGCTGGGTGCCATTGAATACCTGTCGCATTGGGTCTGAATGAAACACCTGAATTCAGTGATTAAGGGCTGTGTCCCTGTACTTTTGTCCATATAGTGTAAAACAGTACTGTGCAATAGACTTAGTCAGAAAAGGTTTAAGGCTATTCATCTTTGGTCTCCAAACCTGGCCTCAGTCATTCCACGTATTCATTAAATTTCACCACCAGTTTGATTCATTAATTTAATTAATTAGTTAAATAACTCGATGAGGCATTTATTAGCCAAATAAGGTGGGTTAGTGTACACCTCAAAAATACATGGGTGTGTTGGATGGTTGCAGCAAATCCTGGGGTGACTCTGGGAGAGGTTTTAAAAAGGCTAAGTTAGCACATTTTGGCAAACATAATATCATGGTTCATCACTAACATGAAGATTACACCAACATTAAACATCATTTTCTTTGACTGTCTAAGACTTTTGCACAGTAATTTATCTTCCAACCACTTCTCCAGTGCAGGATTGCAGGTGTAGATATATGAATATAGATTGGTGTTACATAAGTGACGTTACATATGTATAACTGTATATACTATCATTTATGTAACACCAATCAACCACTAAACCAATTAAAAATGTTTGTGCTGTCTGTGAAGGTGAAATAAAGGTGATTCAGAAACCTCACGTGCAAAAAAAAATCACCCGGGATTAAATAACCTTTTAATGACTAGAGTAGAAATTTGATTGTGCACAGAAATGAAACTAATGGCTGTCAAACCTGCCAATTTCTCAGTTTCACAGTGAAAAGGAAGCAATTTAGAACAGAGAGGCTCAGCCATGTCAGGTACCGAGGGGACAGGAGATAATCAAAGGAATCAAAAGGACAGAAAGACTCACTTCTCATTATCATAATACAGCTTGCCGATGGCCCAGGCAAAGATAATTGGAAAGGGGATGCCTGAAAGCAACAAAAGGAGTCGTTATTTTCCTAACCAAAAGTTAGCCTGAAGAAAATGTACACATACTATATATCTGAACCTGAAACAAAAATCTGAATCATGGAAATATCATTACTCTACAATGATAATCCATAACAATATTAACACGAACACCTTTCACGTATATTGTGCGTCGGTCATGTATGGATAAAATGTTCGTTTAAGTGCATGCAACCGTTTTCACGGACAGCCAATCACCATTTCCGACTAGTATGAGATCGCATCAGCAAGAAAACGCTGCACTACCACTAGGGGCAGCGTTCAGCCTCATACTCACACCAGCCGATACATATGAACATCCACTTGCGCAGCTTATCTGTAGAGTAGGTGAGCACTATGGCCGTGTGAAGGTAGCAGCCCTCGCCAAACATCCAGAAGAAGTTGGTGACGTGGAAATAATTATACGCCGCCGTAACCAGCCGACACCAGATCTTAAAAAGGGGCGAAAAGGCGAGGTTTAAAAGGCTTATCTGGTACTGCTGTGCAGTAGGAGAGCTTATTTAATAAGGGCTATTCAAATCTGGACCTTGATTCCAAACCCAGGCCTTGTTTTCAGTCCTCCTAGGCAGTTAGTTTAATTATTACTGATTCTGATTGGCTGGAGACAACACACCCGGCTCACAGGTGAAGGAAGCCTGGGAAATCAGCAGTGCTTGAGGACCGTGTTCTGAGCAGCCCTGTAATAAGCTTCTCCTTTAAGGTTTTCTTTTGCGCTTGAGATGTAATTGGCAGATCATTGTACACAAGGCGTCAGGGATATTCCACTGCATTCAATTATAGCTAAAAATGGAAGCATGAGAGGTTGACATCAGAACCCAAGGCTGATGTTGACTTGAGGAAAATCTATGACCACAATAAACATCCTTTAGGTGTCCCTGAGAGACAATACTCGACATCCATACCATACTCCCAGCTCCAGTTAATTTGCCCACGTCCAGAAACAAGCCTTTCCGGCTAACCTGACCTTAAACTACATGCGGCATCAGCTGACATGATTTGCTGTTGGCAGCTGGAGGTAGCGACAGCATCAGCCAATCAATTGTGGCCCAACCGTATAATTTGCCATTGTTTACTGAAAATCAAAGCACATTTTCATAGCTGTTATAAACAAACAGTCCCCATTTAATCCTCCCAGTGTAATTCTATGAATTTATAAAAGAGAGAACGCCAATCTCTATTGAGAAAGATCAGATGATGAATTTTATCAGCGTGCTATCAGAAACATTTTTGTTTTCATTGCCTTTGATAATATCATGTCACGATTATATCTTCCCAAAATGGATAAACGTGTGTGCCAAGGTGTCCTTAGTTATAATTGCAATTATGTGGCTAGTGGCTTCAGTAAACCAAACTGCTTTTTAACACGTTTCACAAACATCAATGAAAAAGATGCCCTTTAAGTTAGTCTGGTAAAAAGCTACCGTAAACCTCCGCTTTACCCGTTTAGATAGTTCTGCTCTGCAGACTCCATGGTGTGTTTCAGTACCAGTCATCCAAGAAACATCATGGATTTTATGGACACAAAAGTCACCGAACAAGATTGTATTATTGAAAAGTGTCTGAGAGCTTTGTAAAGATTTCTGTTCAGTTCAGCGGCTTATGCAGGCATTATTAAGGCTACTTTTTCCAATGTATCTGTCTTACTTAATTAATGTATAATGTCTTCTTTTGAATATGTAGGTTTCCAGCTCGTTATTGTCACTGGACTTTAGCTTTCTTTAAAAAAAAAAAAAAGTATTATTGATCAAATGCTAAAACAATGTTTATTGGTTGAAGATATGAGTATTAGCAAAAAAAAAAAAATTAAAACTAGTTAACTCATATCACTTTATACTTGTAGTATGGCCAGTCATACAATTATATAATCAGAAAACTAAAATGTAGTTTGTGGTTCATAGGTTTTGTATGGAGATCTGTTATGCGTACTGGTTTTGTATGGAGATCTGTTATGCATACTGGTTTTGTATGGAGATCTGTTATGCGTACTGGTTTTCTCCCTCCCATTTACTTTGCATAGACAGGTGTTTGAATGCATTTATTTTTCAAAGCTCTGAATTATATCAACATGTTTGAATGAGTCAAAGTCATTCGCTGAGTTATATATCAGGCTTCTGAGTATGTATTTTAATGGGCCAGGTGCTCTGTCCAGCTAAAGGGCTGAGAAAGTATGAAATAATATCTCAGGGGGACAGAAGTCCCTCGTCTCAGCACTTCACATACTGCTAGTATCAGAAATGATGGCATTTCCATTTTCTGAATCTACAGCCTATGTTTTCATTTTTTATTTTTATTTTTTTTGCCATAGTTACAGACTTGTCAATGACTGTCTGCTATTCGGTCATTTCTTTCAGAGATTTAAAACCTGGTTTAGTTAACAGGGTAGAAAAGAGGTTAGAAGTCTTAGCATATTCCCCATATTCCATTTGGAAATGCCATAATTTCTAAGCAGCTGTTGACAGTAGGTCATATTTCCAGATAAAGGGAGAAGGGATTCTTGGAACCCTACTGCTGAATTGTCTTTTAAATCTTACTCTGCACCTTCCAGTATTTAAGTAACAAATTTGTTCCAGTGTTTGTTTCATTGTCACTGTGCACATCTGGGCCGGAGTGACACACTCACCACGTTGCTCTCGTGGACCTTTGGGTTCATGGTGAGTTGGACGATGAACCAGGTCGCGTTGCGTAAGATGAAGGCGCTGATGAGGTTCCAATGAATGATGTTCCTTAGGCAGCGGATGCTCCTGTCCACAGAGAGAGAAAGACGCAACAGGGCATAGCGAGACTCATGACTCTTATTCTACAAAAACATGTCCACTTCTAGTTTAAGTGCTCTCAGTGCGGTTGTTATGGAACATTCCTATTTATTCATGTGAAAGATATTTCAGGTTCTGGGTGCCCAATCACTCAGGGCACCTTGGGAGATGAGCCAGGGGCTGAAGATGCTCCTCAACCGTAGCAGCTCTGAGAGGACGGGCCTTGTTATTCAAGATAGTGTACAGCTTAGACTGCATTCTTCCATCCACCACTTATTCCACGGAGTCCCAATACAGAGGAAACTTCCTTCAAAAGTTGGCTTCATCTACCAGCCTCCTTTACCTTGGCGTTACCCTAGTGGTAAAAAACATGATGCCAGCTATGACTGGTAAAACTGTCTAAAACTGCAGGGGCAAGAGTCCCCAGTGAGGTAGGGGCAAGAGTCCCCAGTGAGGTAGGGGCAAGAGTCCCCAGTGAGGTGGGGTCTAGAGTCCCCAGTGAGGTGGGGTCTAGAGTCCCCAGTGAGGTGGGGACTAGAGCTCCTAGTGAGGTGGGGACAAGAATCCCCAGTGAGGTAGGGGCAAGAGTCCCCAGTGAGGTGGGGTCTAGAGTCCCCAGTGAGGTAGGGGCTAGAGTCCCCTATGGAGAACATGGGTGGTTAAAGTCTCAAAGTTCTGTTGGCATCTTATTTTTTTGTGTTTATTTTAATATCTTTCTTTTTCTGCTTTTAAAATGTCTGAAAGCACTTCCAAATCCTGTGGTGTTCTAAAGCAGTGCTGGATAAATAAAGATTTACTGAATGATTAATCAACTTGCAATTACTGATGTGGATGAAGCGTGGCCAGTCAGTTATGTAATCTGTGGTGCAGGCAGCCATGACATTCCCAGACTGCGTCGCTTTTAAGTTCTTCCCTAAAAGGGAAGACTGGATGGTGTCAAACATGAGAAGTCAAAGAGCGTCTTTATGTTTCTGCTCCACTTGTCTAGATATGATTAGGCTCTCTTAAGCGGGTACATGACAGCATCTGCAATATACCTGTCAGGCAGACAAACTGTAGCAAGTCTAATATCTCCATGAGTGGTTTTTGGTGCTGGAGAACCAGCCCATGTAATGTCATAAACAATGGACTTCTTTTTGGTGCTGGAGAACCAGCCTATGTAATGTCATAAACAATGGACTTCTTTTTGGTGCTGGAGAACCAGCCTATGTAATGTCATAAACAATGGACTTCTTTTTGGTGCTGGAGAACCAGCCTATGTAATGTCATAAACAATGGACTTGCTTTTGGTGACTTAACTTTGTAATTTATAACATAATTGAAACAAATTCTACTATATCTATATATTTATACTGTTGTAAAACCCAAAGATAAATGCATGAAAATGTGAAACCACTTAATGACTTTATATTCTTTGATATCCAGTTATGTTCCTGTACAGTGCTCATCTAAATGAGTTATAAGTTTCGTTGAGCTAATGTGTCCACCTACTGGACAGACTGATTATGAATTTCTCCACAGTGCACATTATATTTTATTTGTACATTTCTAAGTTGGAATATATTAGCACAAAGATATATAAATATTATATTTAGGTTGCAATAAGCAAATGGGGAGCAAAGTACAGTATATCATTAACGAAGAAGATAAGCAGATTGAAAAAAAAGCAATTCAATGATGGATATTATACAGCATGACTTGTGTGATCAATGTTAGTGAGGTTAATGACCGGTCAATGTGTTCCTGGTTCAGCCTGTCATGTGATTTATTATACAAAAAGTACATTATTTTGTTGTTTTTCTGGGTGCTATAGAGCAAATGGTTTTGCGTGCCTCTTAAAATACAGGTGTCTCAGCATATTGTTTTTTTTTTATAATTTTAATCTTACCCTATTCCTTCACACTGATACAGTATGTCCATCCATATTCAAAACCTTTACCCTGCACAGGGTTGTGTACCTCCACATACACTTCAGACCGTGGAGTGTGTCAAATCTTAATAGCAATTAGCATTAATGCTGCAGCACAGATTGTTATGATTAATTCTGACACTTCAAACAAGCATAATTACCCTAAGTACCTTGAGATATGGAACTTGGTTTGACCCAGACTGACCTGCATATCACTGGCCACCGACCCATTAGAAGCTGCACTTTTAAATATCTCATTTCGAGTGGATGAACTTTTGCTATCTTTGATATAAATGTCACTGGTCTGCCTGCGGTGTGGCCAACTAAAAACAATATACTTGTAATACATTTGACACTAAATGCATTTAATTTACAACAATATTTTCCACTATTATATCCATCCATCCATCCATCCATCCCTCTGCCAACTAATAATCCAATACAAAGGCATGGGGAGCTTGGGGGACACAGGAGAAGATTGCAGCTATTGCACTTTTGAACGCTCATACTATGCAACTAAAACAAACGTTCTTGCGTGTGACCTTTGATCCACGCAAGTGCTTTTTTCAATTTTATAGTTTATCACGCTACAAATTGTATCAGAAAGCAGATGAAGATAGCAAGGCATAAAGGTTTAAGGTTAGAAACAGACCTATTGCTGAAGAAAGTCACCTCTAGCAGTGGTGATATTCACAGAATAGAACATGTGGCGCTTAGCATTATACAGACAAAAACAATGACGGCCATTTTTCATACATTATTTTGTCATTCGTCCCAATGAAAACAATAGGAGCTTCTATTTCTAGATGCGTTATGATTTCAAGAGATAAAAAGACAATGGTTAGAGGACGTCCACCTTGTCGCTTAGTCCTGTCAGAGATGCCTGGCTTATTGAACTGAGGGTGGACAGTTATTAAAAGCTTATTTACAGCTAGGAAATGAACCCACAATGTTTCAGAAATGTGCATGTCGGCACCGGAGCAAGCAGGTCCCTCCTGGCCACACTGTCGACTGACTAATATACTTTTGGTGCTAAACATGGTGAAAGCAGATCATTGACCCTTAGAGCATAGCTGGGGGCAGCATGAGTAAACATATTGGACAATAGATAGATAATATCTTTGCGAGCTTGCTAAGTATGACTGATTATGCAAATGTGTTGTGACTGATCTAGAATGCCGCAAAGCAGCATTACTAATGTCTTGTACATAGCAGAGTAGCATACAAGTATGTCATAATGCATAACATTTGCAGCTGGAATGCATAGTGGATTTTCATTAGGTTTTAATAAATCAAATACAAAGTCTTATGTTTCAATGGTTTTTTTTTTTAATTCAAAATAATTTTTCTATTCTTTGTGATGTATATATATATATATATATATATATATATATATATATATATATATATATATATATATATATATATATATAAATTACATAATTCCAGTAAACAAATTGGCCAATACAATGAAAGGGCATTTTCACCCCCACTGACTGTGTTTCTTCCAGGTTTGAATGTCACCAGTTGTTATGGCAAACTGGTAATAGCAGTGCATGGGTTTGCTGGGCATGACGTCACTAGGAAGGTGCAAACAAACTCTGATACAGTAAATCTGTCAAAATGGCCACTGAATGTCACTGTGGGAAGGTTACGTTCACACTGGCTGTATTTAAGCCTGTTTTTGAGCCAAGAGTCACTCTGATCTCCAGGTTTGTTCTGCAGCGCTCCTCTCAGTAGGCCGCAAAGGAAACGATCAGAGGCGGGTATGCGACACCTAGAGTAAGATCATTACTTAGCTAAAATCGAGAGCCATTCGCATTTTGAACCAACTGTCTCGTCACAGGACGTCATGGTTCACTGAAGCTCTTCCATGACTTGTGAGATTCACCTTCCTTGGTATCATACCTGCGGTCCACAGTGCAGCAGGCTGGTGCCGAGGCCAGGACCCAAACACAACTGATGGAAGCTAACATCCCAGTCATAAAACCCTCCCACACGCAACCGTGCATTCTGAATAAGAACTATAAATATTAATGTGACAAGCAATTTGCCTGCTTTTAGGTGAAGGTATCATTAGCAGGCGGTTGCTTAGCTTTTTATTTTTTTCCGTTGTAAATACCTCCACATACGAGGCCTACAATTACACTGACCTTTAAAATGTATCGCTTTCAAGTCCTGTGTCAGGAATACTTACAATACAGGCGATTCTGGAATTTGAATTACCTATATAATTACCAAATAGTTTTCCAGGTAAAAAAAAATAAAAAATAATAATAAAAAAAATATATATATATTTGTCATTACTTCTGGATGAAATGTGATTCCCAAACTTGAGATTCTATGAGTGACGCATGGGAGGTTTTCATGACTCACAAACGCCGATGATATGAAGCACATTTGCATAAAATAATGAACCCGGAGCAACAAGGCGCTTTGTGAGGGCGACACAGTGGCGGCAACAATCTGGGAATGCAGTCTGCCGGAGCCGGAACCACACGTCAGCCAGCCGCCACACGTCAGCCAGCCGCCTTCTGGTAGCTACGCTACGGGGTGGGGGGGGCGGGTAAACATGCACACGATGACTCGCATCGCGGACGGGCCGCCGTGCCGCCGACGCCCAACGCCGCGTCGTGATTCGCTGCTACGCGAAGCCGCCATTGATAAAGCCGCGCGTGTCCTCTGCTAGCTAAACGCCCTCCATGGGTCTCCAGCATTTGCCGTTAGTTGTGTAAGGCATTACACTTCCATCCCCTTCCAAAGGAGGATGCCATCTGTTCTTGCGTTGCCCTCCCCACCGGTTTCTGCCACGTGCCATGGGGCTTTGCCTTCACCCGTAAATGCCAGGTGGCAGTCAGATGCACCTCTTCAGCTAAAAGCCTTGCTGTTTAGCAGATGCTGAAAGCTTCTGCAGCGGGGAAGTTCCTGTCAGCATTTCAGAGCGTCCTGCCATCATTGAAATCTAAGTCCCGGTCACACCCCTGAAGCAGGAGCCCCCCCCAACCTGCCTTTACAAAGGAAATATCTTGATCTATGCAGTGACAGCCAGCTTGCCAGCACGCTGCAGGTATCAAGGGTATCCCACTGTGATGTACCAGGGGTATAGTCAGCAGGCTGCAGTCGCCCGCCAGCACGCTCCGGCTCGTACGCATATCAGCCCTCGGCCTTTTCCCCGGCAGGGGACGTTCTGTCCGCTAGCCATAGCCTCACGCTGGGTCCATGTGGCACAGGGGCTGCTGCCTCCGTATTCCACTGCAACGTCAAAGGGCACCAGAATAGAAATGCAGAGATTTTCCTTTCTCCCAAAGGCAATCAAAATGCTTTCAAAAGCCTAACCTGTGCCAATCCCCTGTATCATTCTTTATAGGTGCAAGTGAACAGGAATTAGTCCAAAATGTCAGCAATGAATGAAGACAAAAAAGGAACATTTAGGGAGCTGCTATTTGGAATAAAATGAAGACAGTGCCCCTTTTCATATGCCATCTATCATTTTTTGCTACGGAGCAAAATGTATTTCGTGAGAAGATTGATTATGCATGTGATTTACGTGAATGTTTTCTTCATTGCTCGAAGTACTGACAATGCATCAGCGTTCTATATGACAACTATAAGGAGCAGTCCAACTGCAGGAAGCATTAGGTGAAAATAAAGTGAGAGTTACAATATTTTTTGCAGTACATATATGTGCCAGTGTGGCAGCCTACTGGGATTTTTTCACTCCAATTAGAGTCAGAGAAATTATTGATGTGTCAGACATTATTTGATGTCAGGCGATGAAATCATGTCTATTCCTCCTTCTTTAGCAAAGTCTTCCACCCACTTGCGACTTGCTTTCATAGGTGCTCTACATTCAGTGACATCCTTCCCCTACAACACCTCGTAATCATGCCACCCTGTCATGTTCTTGTGTATATTTACATTAGCCTGGCAGACGACTTCTTTCATCTATGGCCCGACATAAAGCTAAAAATTCTCTGGCCTTGAGCTGCAGCTGTCGGACTGAAAAACAAACAAAAGAACCTGACAAATGATCAAAAGAAAAAACATGGTTGCTAATTAATTACGGAGCAGCCTTTTCTTACGTTTGGTTTGGCTAGCTTTAGCCACGGTTGTAGCGTTAGCCACGGTTGTAGCTTTAGCCACAGTTCCTTTGCATTCTGCTATACAATGTATATGTTGTGCAGTAGAAGTACACAAACGTACGCGAAACACAAAAATGTTATAAATGGATTAAACATCTGAAGACAATGACGAACATTTTGTAATATCTCATTTAGGTAGCAGGAAGAACAACACCAAGTTGAAATGTTAGCAACATCCTGTTTACATTGACCCACGTTGCTTCATGGTGCAAACAAAAATGGAAAATACATTCCCATATATTAGCACCAGCTTTTGCTCTTTCTTCATTAACACATCAATAACTTAAACGTTAATTGAAAGAAATCTATTCCAACGATTTAGGTCCTTGTTTTATGGTGCGCTATTAAACTGAATTGTATTATGTCAAAGATGATTTATAACACCGACTAATCACTGCTCTGCAGAGGGACATTATGAAAAATGCAAACTTCCGAAAGACATTCATACTTTTATTTGTTCATGTAAAAAGTGTCAAGAATCACGACCTGTTCCATATCATTTAATCCTGTAAAGTTTGCTGTACAGTTCACTGCTGCCTGACACTTCTGTCCTGAGGGGTGTGTTCACACCCAGTCAGCATTTTCATCTAAAATTTGCACACCAAATGCAGTGTAGGATCCCAGCTGATGTGAACAACTGGAGATGTGTGGCAATGTTCAGTCCACCTGCCGTTCTTTCCCAGTAGGAACAGAATTCCTAAATACCTCAGGGATCTTGGATGCCCGTTGTGGGAGCATCAGCTTCGGAAAAGCAGTCATCATGAGAGGCTGAAAGGCGTGCCAAGTACGTGCCAAGCACTTTTCCATGAACCGGTAGATGATGTCATGCACTCTCTCAGCTGAGAGTTTGGTTTAATATCATTCTAATGCTAAGCTAAAGTTCAGAGCAGGACTCTTACTTCCTTAGAAGCACCAAAACACAATGGCAGTGTCGGCACTGTAGCGCATTAGCAATACAAGGCCTGTTTTCTCCAGCGGCACTCTGGGTTCCTGCCTACCTCCTCATGTGAGGAAATCACGGCATGCATGAACTCTTGCAAATGCCCCCCCCCCCCCCCCCCCCCCCGTCAACACCACAGGCACACTGGCTGAGTAGGACACACGCTCATGATACCTTCACCTAAAAGCAGGCCCTACCTCAGGCGCATGAAGAGGACGAAGGCCAGCAGAAGGGCTGCGAGGGAGATGCAGTGGCCCAGGTAGTTGATGATCACCGCTATGTGGTAGTGCAGCTTACTCTTTCTCTGGGGGATGAACACAGGAGGAAGCAGATAGTCGGAATTACTCGCACAGACAGAGATACATTAACACGGTGAGAGGCCCCAGGGTTATCTAAGTTGTCAGACGTCATCCTACCTCCTAACCTCCAACTCTGGGGTTGCAACGGTGAAAGCTGCTGATCAGCAGGGTGGGGGTGGGGTTAAATTTTAATAAAGAAGGTTAGTTGAGGCCCCTTTTTGGCAGAGGCCCCTGGGCCGCAGCCTGGGTGAACCCATACGTTAAAGCAGCCCTGCACACAACAGAAAATCTACCACAACAAGTTATGAAAACCGTAAGATACCAAGCCGATAAAATTTCACAGCACGAGTGAAATTTTTACAAAATAAATAGGATTTTTATGGTGTATAATTTGTTTAGTTCCTTTTAAATCATTGAACTGGAAGCACAAATAAATTATTGATGTGTCTTCTCCTGTGTGACTTGTCTCTATTACTTTTAAGTTTACCGAAACAAAAAATGGAATGACTGAAAAGAAAAGGACACACAACTGATTGATCAGCACCGTATAAGCAGTTTCTGAAAAAAATATATTTTTTTCACACAATAAAATTAACATGAAAAATGCTGCACAGAGTAACACATATACTTATAGAACCATTCGACTGAATTGTGTGGTCTCTCGTTTCTCGATGCAATAAAAAGAGTGTTATGAAGACGGATGTTGAATTCCAAAAAAAGACCCAATTATAATAAATAATAAGAGTTAAAAGTAGGTTGCACTATTGCCTCATACCTCTATATTTGGAGATTCCTATCATGTAATCCCACCTCTGTTTAGTGTGCAGAGTTTACATGCACCCCCCCTCCCCCCCCATCACGTGGATTACCTCCCACAGTCCAACAACGTGTAGCTAGATTAATTTGCATCTCTAAATTGCCCCTAGAGCAGGGGTCTCAAACCACTGCCCTGTGAGACATTTCTATACGGCCCACAAACTGTTTTTAATTCATCGTTAAATCCGCCAACACATCGATCTTTTGTTTTCCACCGAGGGACAAAACGGAGTACCATCATTCTGCTAATCAGGGCTGGCAACCCGGCGAGTTTCACTGCTAGTACGGTACGCCAGGCTGAACCCGCACTGCATCAGCACTGCATCATATTTTAGTTTAGTTTCTCTCACTGGCTCAAAAAATATCTCAAATGGTCCACTTGAGCTTAAGACCTCAGAGAAAGCGCTCTGATGCTTAAGACCTGGCTCGCTCCAAAATGTGTGTATATTGGCCCTGTGAGCAACTGGCAAACCATCCAGGATGTACCCTAACCCTCTGGCATGAGCTCCAGGCCTGACTGTGATCAAGACAAGTAGTTGGAAGATGGATGGAAAAATTTTTATAAAAAGCAAAGCAATAAAGAATATTTATTACCACAGCCAACAAAATAAAAATAAAAAATCACAGATACTGTAAAATTGAATGACCATGAAAATAAATAAGTATGTTAAGAGGTCAACAGATGTAATGGTCTGGGGTCTGGAGCAGAGGATACGCCCTGGATGGGTTACAAGTTTATCACAGGGCACACACAGTTATATACTACGGGCAGTTAAGAGATTACCTTAGAGAGATTACCTTAGAGAGATTACCTTAGAGAGATTACCTTAGAGAGATTACCTTAGAGAGATTACCTTAGAGAGATTACCTTAGCTGCATGTCTTTGGACTGAGAGGTAAAGTGTAAACCTGCTTGGTGTGGGAAGAACATACGGACGCCGCACACAGACACCGAGCAGGGATGGAATTCGAACCTCCAACCCGGCCCATTATAGAAGGTTCCTTATGGGTTTAGGCAAATACACACGCTTAACATAAAGCCCAGCTTATATAACTAAGACAAATTCTAGCCACAAATTCCAACCTTTTGAATGTATTGTGTAAGTATGGATGCAGGAAAGTGCAGCAATATGCTGGGTGATTGCCCTCACGGCCCCTGCCCTGGCTCTACGTGTGTGGGGCTTGTATATTCTCCCTCTGTTCTAACCTTGCCACCTCGAGAAGCCCCCTTCAACAAAACCCTCGTCTTTAAGGACTTCCACTGCCTTTGCATTTCACAGATGGGGGCTCACTCAAGCTCTCTCACAGACCAGAAGTGGCTCTACGTCTGGGGATAATAATCCAACAGACTGACAGATTGACCACACGCAAATTTTAACTCAACTGTCTTGCTCTCTGCCCTTTCTGTGTTACGGGCAAGGAGGAGTAGGGGCAACGGAAGGTAGCACCAATTATCACAGAAGCTTCAAGCTACTACAGGCTGGTTTGCTCAGCAGAAACACATTATATTTGTGCACTTTGGTGCAGCCTTACTAATGATCATGCCCCTTTGCTTTATTTACATTAGCCATGCATTTATTTTAGCTAAATACTAAATAAATATTAGCTAAAAACTGGACTTACACTAAATATATCTGAGAGCGGTAATGCAAAAACGCAACATGTAAGTATATTTACACTTCATCATTTCATTTATTTGATATCTGTCCTTCAGTATATTTTGCTACCATATATATATATATATATATATGTTAAAACTGTTAAAACAGACTTAGCCCGTCGGATCAGTGCTTGTGGTCTTATTGCTCCCCCGAATTATATTCTGCAGGGGGGGGGGGGGGGGGGCTCGGATTGGAGACGGATGCCGGGTGAGGGACCTGAACAAGGCCGATATGCCCAATAAGCCACATGTGGGTTACGGGAGGTTTCCAGAACAGTGAGGCTGGAATAAATAAAGATGGTCCAGGAATAATGAAGAACACTGTCATCTGGACGCTTAGCACTGAATTTACAGCCCTGCACAAGCCGGTCATAAATCTGACTATAAAAAAAAATGCATTAATTATGTCCAGCAGAGAATAAATCTCCAGGTTCAATTCGTGCAGTTGTGCAACAGTGAGTTGCAATTCTCAAAGCAATAAAAGGTACTGTGTCCTGCAAGCGATCAGGTTACTCGCATATGGATGTTATTAAGCAACATTAATAGCTGTATCCGATATTTACCAGCCCACACTAGCTTGTGCCATTTGCGGCTCACAACGTACCACTAAGGAGCACAGAAATGCACAACAGAATTATACGAAAGCTACAAAATCACCTTATTTGAATCCCTCTCAAAAAACATTAATACAAACAGAAAACTTGTCTATTTCCAAATTATTCATCATACAGGAGAACAAAACAACCAACAATTTAGCCAAAATATCCTGGATATCCTCTTTGTAACTTCGAAAACATCGGCATGTTTAGAACATTACACAAAATGGGTGTTTGACTGGCTTTTTACATGATTTTCAGTTATTATACAAGAATCTATAATCTTTTTGCATATCTGAGAATTGCATGTTACACTCCCCGTCATGTGGGTCTTAATGTCCTGCTGAATAGTTTGAAGCATATTGATTTGTGCATCTAAAGATGCTTTTTTTTGCATATGATCTACAGTATTTTGCCATATTTATAGGCCATAAGCATTTCTGTATCTTTTCTTGTGCACTATTATTATTGAACAACTCTTGCTGATTATATTTTGGGCTTTTGTAGGAAAATGCAAGTACTGTGCCTTCCTTTAGCAGACAAATGGCAAATGGCTAATTCCTATATTAATTATGCTATTTGCTCATGCTTCTACTATTAATTTTACTTTACATCGGCTATTACTGCACCAGATCCTACCACTGTAGTGTTAAAGCCCTTCAGGCGATATATTTGCCGTAGAATCACTCCGGAGCTTTAACTGGGCGGCCGAAGCCTGAGACCCAGAAATCTGATTCCCAGGAGACACAAAGAGTCTCAGTTCTGTATAATATGTCCCTGTTTAGAATTTAAGGTTCAACTGCTGTAACCGTTACCTCGCGACACCCCTAAAAAAAGCGCAACTCAATTATAATGCAGTGACATAAAGCTGGTCTCCGGGGGGGGGGGTTCCTTTCCACACTCTCGTTTTCTCGTTCATTCTGACTCTCGGGACAAGCAATTTATGTTTATCTTTTACCATATTTATAATGTGCCTAAGGTTATTGTGATGTTCATGTGAATTAAGCAAATGTGACACAGTGTGATCGGCGCAGACCGGACTCCGGAGGAAAAACAGAGCGAGCTGATCTTTAACCGTGACACAAGCTTTATATCGTCAATTTTAGCATGAAAAAATGTTAGCATTTTACCTGCATCGTAGGGAAATTGGAGCATATTAACTAAAACAGGCTCATATTATTCGTGCATCTGATAAGAATTTGAAGGCAGCAGACTTTCCAATTTTTGGGATATTAGTATTCAAAAAAAATTATAATACATTGAAATTCAGTTTCCCTATTATGGCCCTGAAACTCCACCATTTGTTTTACTTATTTAATGCTCTGTAGTGAAAAGCAGATGCATGTATAGGTATCATACATCAATGTAACTTACACAATTTCTGCCTAGAGTTGAAGTATTTCCAGAGAGTAACAACAAAGTTAAAAATGATTATAATTTCCTATACAGTAGCTCTCCTATATCCGCGGGTGAAATGTCCCGAGACAAACCGCACGTAGCCGAAACTGCGGATAACAGTCAACCGTCCGCAGACGAGATATTTTGTGAGAGTTTCATGTACTTACATGTGGTAATTGGTAGATGACACACAATAACACATTACTGGCATTAAATACAGTAATTATAAAGTGCATTGTACATTATTATACAATACAGTACTGTACTCTCTCTTGTGAAAGGGATTCTGATGTTTTAGGCTACTTCTATATAATGTAATTCTAGATAATGTAATGTAATGTAACAGAGCAATGAAACAATGATCAACTTGTGCTTTTTATAGCACTCAAAGGATGAAGGAAAAATGAAAAAAACATACTGCTACACTTTTTACAAATTTTTCTTATGGACCAGGGTAAACCACGGATAACTGTTATTGTCATTAAATAGTGAAAGGCACTATATAGTATATATACTATATACTATATACTACATACTATATACTACATACTACATAATATTTACTATAATAGTGAAAAGTTCTATATCATACCAATACCCATAAATACATTATTCACGACAAAAATGGCAGTAGTAAATCATTCTTTTTATGGCTGTTAGTGCACAGCCGTAGCAGATATGCCTGTTGGTCTCTATCCTCCAGGTGATCACACCTGCCTTGTGTGGGTCGCTTGAGGGGGATGTGAGGTGCTTTTCCACGTCTGGCAGCACCAGCACACATTGCACAGAGACACACCCTCCCGTGCGGCTGCCGGTCGATCAAGATTAAGGGAGCAACTGACACAAGCGCAAGGTTTCCCGACAAGGAATTTCAACTCGTTCAATGGCAGAAATTCAGCAGGCTTTTTGTAAGCAGAGGCAATCAACTAAAAAATGATATCAGTGAGAGTCTAGGAAGCTGTCAGCTCTTAGTGATTCTGAGGCTTGTGAGGGTAAACAGAGTACTGTCACACCTGTATTCAGCCACGCTTCCCTTCCCACCTCAGCCACGCTCAGCCATAACCGATTATTAACTCACCTGCAGCTCACAAACTCATTTACCTGGTTGCAGGGGCGATTATAGGATTTTTTTAAGGTAGGGGGCATAAGAGGGGCTATGCAGAGAGGCCAGCCAATGATATGTACCGAATCAATGACTGACAGGAGAGGGGGAGGTATTCGGGGAGCCAATCGGCTTTCAGCTAGGGCCTATGTCCCAGTGACCTTGCCTCTGTATACACTGCTGCTAGGCTTGGGGAATTAGGGGTCTTTTCAGTCACCTCTTTGCAAGGTCTTGTATTTCACAGTATTTCAGAGTCCGTGTGACATTACTGGTCCGTTGTGGTACACGGCTCTTGCCTGATTCATCAGCTCGCTGTTTTTCCTCCATGTTTCAACAGGTGAGTTTGGATTACAGTTAGGATTTATAAAATTAACCTCGCCGTCTGCACTTGGAGCCTTTTGCATTTTGTATGCAAAGATGGAGATCAGCTACAGAAATGTACACTTCTATACATGGAAATGATGGATTTGTGAGCTTTTATATCCACATTTCTGAAGGAAAAAAAAATTATAATTATTGGGGCTTCCCACATTACCAATGTAAAGATTAATGCCACCCATACATCTTACCTGGCTGCTGATTATCAATAAAAAAAAAAAAAACTGAAAACAGGCACTGATGTAAAAATTCTTTAAAATTCCTATCATTCCCATAAAAAGCTAATTTTTATGCCTGGAGTGCAACAGAGACCAGAATTGTAATTCATAAAACGTAAAAAGTAACACAAGGAGCCTCTATACTGAATTGCTTTTAAAGACTCACATTAGCTGACGTGTTCTGGGGTAAGATTATAAATATCAGCTTTTCCTTTGCATAACGTAGTTCACTACGTCCTACATGAAGGTACGCAGGCTTGTAGCACCCTCCACACAAAAATCTTGTCTTCTCCATACATTAAAGGTGACATTAATTCCCAGCTGTATTAATCATTCCGTGACATGCAATGGGGTGACATCGGCGCATGCGATGGCAGGACTCCCCCCTCGCATTTACATTTAACAGCCGCCAAGGAGTCACTATCCTCTTGAACGAGTTGTTGATCTATTTCCAAATGCAAAACTTGAACGACTAGCTATGCATCATTAGCGAGCATGTTCTTTATTCCGTGACTGGACCTGGAATCCTTCAGAATACGCGCAGCCAACAATACTCCAATTTAAACTTAAAAGTACAAAGGGCTGGTGGATTTTTTGTAACCATGCACATGACTCCTCATGTTTTATCTAAGAGTCAAAGGTCTCGTATGAGACGTTGGCCTGTTTACACGCTATGCTGCACCAGGGTGTTGTTACTTATTTGCATGTCGCTTCCACTGTCAGAAGCAGATGGTAGCAAGAACAGGCTGACTGCAGCCGGCCCGTAAAACCACAAGGGGCTCCGGGCAACCTCCGGCAGTCACATGGCCACTAGGAGTCCCAGCCAGACAGCGTCACTCTAGCGTGAATCCCAAAAACTGTTTCAGAGCAGCACACACATATTCATCGGATTCCGCGGCTTCTAGTCTTTGCTCTGATTTGTGGTTTTGTTCGATTTCTCGATCCTAATACGAATTTGCTCCTCGAGAGATGACATGCCAAACGGAATGTTGTGTTGACTGATGTGATTACAGGTGATTATAGTTTGAAATTGAAGTCTAATGTGGTGAAAAATGCTATATGATCAATTAACTATTAATAGACACTTAATGATATTTATTTCAGCAGGCTGGAAGCTTCTGTGAGTCATGTTTTACGTTACGCCCTTGCACCCTTTTCCCTCATCATCCCTCAGACTTTTCATCTTGTCCCTCATCAGCCGTCTGTCCTATACAGCGAACATGACATTATCATCATCACCCCAGAGAGGGCTAAACAACTGCATTTACATGAATTATATTTGAGTGGAATATTCATTTCAAAACCGTTTTTTATCCATCCATCCATCTATCCATCCGCTTTGGCCCATACACACCCATCACACATACATACCTATATACCTATGATAAAATTGGTGGGTGGGAGAGGGGGAGTCCCACAATGAATTTTGCTGGCCCTCAAACTCATTGGCCTACTGGGAAAATGCTTCATATGCTAGATAGACCGTCCAGCCCTGCATCCATCCATCCATCCTCAATCCACTTCTGCAGCTGAAGGTCACATGTTTAAATACTGATGCATTTATGAATGTATCGAATGTTGTGATGACTCACTGCAATCTCATCCTCCTTCACAAGACTCCCGCCCAGGGCTTCAGCACATATTGCATTGCGTAGGCCGGATGAGTTAGCACACTTTATTTACTGAGCAGATGTCCCCCTACCCAGCAAACATTATTTATTAAGAATTTACAGTATAGATGTTCTCTAACTCTTCACAGCTGGATTTCCTCTGTGCCGATTGAGCTAGAGGTCCATCCATAGGGACTCCAAGAGCAGAACTTCAGCTCTCACGCTTTACTCAGAAGTATTTGGACCAGAGCTTGGATGCCCATAATAAAGTCACACAGGGATGCATGGTACTTTCTGATAAGATGATGGCACAAGGCAAATTTTCCACTCAGTGACTCAGTGTAGCTTTCACAAGGCTCTTGAGTTTCGGCCAGGGAGTCTCTAATGAGTCTTTCTGTAAGCTCTGCAAAAACTCTGCCCAGCTTCCACTAGGAGATGCCTTAAGGGGACACTGAAGATGCGGACTGATGAAAACCACAATGACCTGGATGCACTGACCAAGACCTCTGGTGACAATGAAATACGTCAGTTCATCGGGAATTTTACTATTATATTATTATGATGTAGCACCTAACTGAAAACACCCTATTCCTTAGCTTTCCTGCTAAGGGATTAGAAACAATATACGTCTGAACCTTAATACCCTTCAATAAATCATGTAGTTAATTATGTCTATAGTGCAGCCTGGCTATCTCCCATTGTGGCGGCGTCTCGATTCGGCCGGTCCATTGTGACAACGGCGGCCCAGTTCTGTTTTACTGCTAGCAGATTTGTTAATGAATGCACGGGTCTGGGAAAAGGGAGAGGAGGAGCAGTGATGCTTAAGAGCCAACAGGTTCATATCTGCACACAGCCAACCAGCGTCTAGATAAAGTATTTGCCACAGATAAATGGCAGATGGGTTGAAACCTGATCAGCGTATAGTAGATATAAAGGAATTGGGTATCAGTACACAGTGTAAGATGTCTAACGCTGATCGAGACGGAAGGCAGCAGTTCTGACGCATGATTTTCAGTGTTTGGATCATTCCAGCCGAACACTGTTGTCGGTACCGTCCTCCACAGCAATGATGCTAAAATGCCTGGAAAGAAGCATGGTGTGGCTTCCCTGACACAGCTACCATACCTCTTCATTCAGGATGGCTTGACACTGTGAGTAATTGCCTTTCATTGCCCATGTCCCATTGGAGAGGCACTCTCTGTACACGTTGTCTGCAAAAGGGAAAGAAACAACAGGGTAAATATTGACTGCAACCGGCCGGACACAGATAACGGAAAGATGTCGTAATTTACCGAAAGGACTGGTGTCTTAGATTAGATATTCAATTTTACAACATTAATTGAGAAATTTAAGGTAACTGGTTGTTCTGCATAGGATTTGAAATTGCAAACAGCATTTAATTCCTTAAGAATCAGAGCAACAGAAATTATCCGGGGAAGTCATTCCATTGTAGGGCAAACGGTCACACATTCACTCACACACTGAGTGATTTGGGACACAACAGAGGTAGGCCTGGGGGGCAGGAATAAAATCCACAACCCAGGGGGTGTGAGGCTACAGTGCTAACTAACTGAGCTTTCCTGGCAGCCCCCCACACCCCCTTGCCATTTACTCTCTTCAGGAATCCAGTTGCTACATCTGTAAAATCTTTGGTAGATGTAATACAGCCCTGCAACCTTCCCAGAATCCCCTGCTTCCTCAGCATTTGATTTAAGGTGGATGAGTTTTAATATGTGTGTTCACTGATACAATTTTCAGGGCCTGTGGGGAGGTAAATTGATCTTGTACAGGGAGCTTCCAGGCCAGTACGTGCTTCAGATTGGCGACTGTATATAATCTCGTCTTTCAATAGGCTCCTCCCTGGATTTGAGTTCCCACCAGGTTGTGTCACAGAGACGTGATGAGAGAGAAAAAAAGAAACACATTTAAGCACAAGAAAGAAAACAAAAAATAAAAAAACACATTTATCAAGTGAATCTTTCTGGGATCGGAGGTGGGCGTAAGCAGAGACATATGAGAAGTGAAAGATAAAGCAGAAATGAGGCGTAACACACGGCGCGACACATTTTTGCTCTGGAAGGAGGCCTGTATCTTCGTAACCACATTTGTAAAGTATCTGAAAGGCAAAGGTAGGGTACAGAAATGGGCGTGTCAAACATCATCCTTTCGTTTTCAACCAGGCGCTATTGTGCTATTAATGCACGGCGTCGCTAATATTTCACGTTCAGCTAAGACAAGCAATGGCCGTCATGGAATGAGAGGTCAGCAATCCCTGCTTTTGATATCTACCAATCAACTCAAGTGCCACATAAGCTTCTGTGTCCAGGGTCAGCACCGGGGGGGTGGGTGGGGGGGGGCTTACCGGGTTTAAGGTCCGAATGCATCAGCAACGCCCCAGTCATCTGTACAACTACTGTCATCATGTTACTAATTCTAGGCAAAGCCTTGTCTCTTCAGACTAAGCTCAGGGTACCATTAATCCATTAAAACTTGAATTAGCATCATTTAATTTGTCCTTCGATTACACCTCACTGCGTATGAGAGTGATTCAACTCTCCTTAATTGCATCATATTGTACTATCATTCTTGTTCCAGCAAAGATCACATTTTTGATGTCTCTCTTGACCAGGGGTCAACACCATGCCGAATTCTATGGGACAATTTGTTGGAAATGCAATTTTTTTTTTACCATGGTATTTAAAAACTGTACCCTACATGTTTTTTTTTCCAGAAACAATAACAACAATTGTGCCACAGACTCAGATGAGTCTTGCCATGGACATATTTGATCTTATGAATAACGACTCCCTTCGCTCACCACCAACCCATAATCATAACCATGATTGTGATCAAACCATCTGGCTCGTCATAGCCGACCCAGACGTGTAGCGGGTCTAGGTTGCATCACAGGACTGAGAGCCAATCTGTTACCTCGTCAGCGGCAACACTGTTCTAGAACATTCCAACCAGGGGGCACTTAAGGTGCCAGGACGTGTTGGTGGTGTGACGAGGCTCTTAGAAATCAACTCCGTTACCGAGTGGCGCTGAATGAAGACGGCGAGGGGAGCTGTTGGAGGTGGCAGCTGGAGCAGGATCGCATGCCACCTGCATGCATGTGGGTGAGGGACACTCATCTGTGCACGCGCTCATTGAAGGCTGCGCCAATCCTGTCACTGCCCTGCTGCCAGTTGCATAAGTCAGTGTAATACAAGAAAGGGAATATAAATAATTGCTAAGTCACAAGTGATGTTGTTAATCTATGCCACACTGATGCTATGACAACTTAGTGTAAAAAGAACCACTAAGAATGTATAAGTGAAGTAAACACTGTCCATTAGATACTAATACTACACTAGATCCGCTGCACCCCAAGTTAGTTTTGGGTGGGGCCAACAGTGGTCACTTAAAATGAAGCATTTTCATAAATTCTTTCATAGATCATTCGCGCTAAAAGGAAACTTTTAGACTTAGCTTAGCGACGCAGCATACATTTATTGCAGTGCTGTTGTTTTCATTTAGTAAATATCAAATTATATGCGATATACAATGACGACGAAAACTCATTAAATCTATTTTTCAGCTATTGAGCTTAATGACGCATTACCAAGACCGCATAGGGGTGCAATGAATTAACTGGCCAGCAGCTGCAGTGGAATGACAGTTTCCGCCGCACTAATTATTTTGCGGCTGATTTGACCAGTTCTGACTGATTGCAAGTATTATCAGGGGAGGGGGGAAGGCTCCTCTGCAGTTACAAAGACCCTTTAGGGTTCAATTTCCTTCTGCGGCCTCATTAGCGTTGCCAGTTGTTGGTGATTAATCAGGATCTTCTTGACTGTTCCGAGTCCCCGTGGGTACATTGGTACTGACATTTCCTCCGAGGCCTAATGGACACTCCAGTGTGTTTCCACATGGTCAAAGATCGTCAACTATGCACGTCCCTCGCGGCTAGACAGCACGGTGGATGGATCAAGGGGCTGACACCACCTGACGGACATCTCTGCAGTAGTCTGTCATTAGTGGTGCCTCAGAGTGCCCATGGGTATCCCTGAGTGGGGACTGGTGCAGAAATAGCCAGGCAGTTGTCATACCAGCTAAGCATGTTATTTATTATCTGAGCTGAGTGCTATCGCACAGTCTGTCAAGTTAAGGGTTGGAAGTGGGTGTCCAACTGAAAACATTCGCTAGTTTCAGTTTAAAACAGAAAACAGCCTCTTAATAACCATTAATGCCACTGCTGTAGTGCTACATTAAAGTCAAGTATGTGTAAAGAGTATCTACCTACAACATATTGCATTACAGGACAATATAAATGTAACATTTCAATTTAGAAATGAAATCTCTCTTGTACCACAGTTAAAACTACTTTATGGTTAAAGGGAGTGTCTAAGTTGCGATAAGAAAACATGAATGTTATATTATTATACACAGAACATAACACGAGAGATAACAAAGACAAAAGACCCAAGTAATATTTTTCATTCTAGGAACGTTTACTAAAAGTTATGAATAAAGTTAGAAAAACGTTCAAATTGTGCACTTTTCCTGATGCTCCCAGAATGTTATCCCACTACAATAACTACCACTACAACCAAGAATAATAATGAATTAATGAGCAAAGGGCACGGTAGGACAGCGTGAAACAATGTGGCTTTACTCCTCCAAGGTCGTGGGTTGAAGGCAGGGTAATATATTTGTAGGTCACATATACAGCACCCTAATAAAATAATACTATTATTATAAAACAATATTTTTCAACATTAACTGCATTAAAGGATATTCAGGGACTAATCGAGCTGACAGAACCTTTGCTAAAATGTAAAATGAGTAAATAACATTCCGTTAACGTTACAGTAAAAATGTTCTCTGCCAACTTTGCAAAGACCTTCACAGAACGGTGGCTAAAGTTCTAGGAATGATCCCTGTTAGCTGGGTAAGCATAGAAATGCATAAATATGTAGATTAGTCTCTTTAGATTACTGGTCGTATTCCCTGGCAGGTTGTATCAATTGCTAGCTTTTCTTCAGGTATTTATATCTGCATGATATTTAATTTAATTTTAATTCAATATGATATAACAAGCATATATATATTATACCAGGAGCAGGTGTGGTTCATCAGAAGCCGAGTAGGATAGAAAACCTGCTGGATAGTAGCTCTCCAGGACCGGAGTTAGAGACCCCTGGGCTAGTTTATTATGCACAAGCTGAATATGTTGGTAAGAATTGTGAAAAATGACACAGATCCAGTTCCAAATAGGGATTTCTGAAGAAATAAGCTAGAATAGTAGTCGATTTCATCAGTGTCACTAATATAATTGCAAGGTCCCCTTTCAGTTCACAGTAATTTAAAGAAAAAAGCCAAGGACTAGAATATTTATAGACAAGTATAAAGCTGGAAAGTTAAAGGAGTTATTAATTATTAAGAAATGAAAAAGAGAAGGGATGCAGTATTCAGACCTGGCTGTGCATCCCCAGCCTCACCAGCTCCTACTCCTGTCAGTAACCATATAAACAACGATTTCTGGAGATTTTTCAGACTTGAATGTCTCTGTGCTCCGATTTGTAACGCTGCAGTTGGTCTGGCCTTAGGGAGATCCGAAGTGATTCTTAGTGGCTCCACTCTGAAGTGATTTCAGGAGAAACGTGGCAGAACTCATCCTGGTTCTAAAGGGGTCCCTGATGTATGTACTCTGTCACCCAGTTTTGTCCTGTGTGTTGTTTTTTGTGAATTATTAAAAATATCGACCCCTCACAAAACCCCAAGGTCTCGCTCGTTAGTTTCCCTGACAATCGAGACTAAAAGGCTGATACAGATTTATTTAAACCAGGGGTTGTTGGTGACACACAACTCTGCCGTAGACTTTGTAGATTGAGGGCGAGGTTGTGTGAATGCGCTGCAAACGTGCGGATATTACAAGGAGGAGTGAAGGTCGCAACAAAGAGACCATATTCATATTTCGCCGAAACTCTAATGGTGCAGCTGCGTGTCACACTTTGCGAGAGGGACGCTCACTTACCTTTTTCAGGTACACACTGCTGATGTGTTTTTAATAATTTTTTTTCTAAGGTTGCACTACTTGTACTGTAGTACAAGTGATGTTCTTGTGCACGGCCGTGAAAATTCACTTCGGTGTGCAGTGTATAACAAGGACGACAATAACATCAAATCCAATTCAAAATTAATTACATTTATTAAATCCTCAGCGTGTCAAATTGTTATGACTCCGAACTCTGGCCCAAATGCGAAAAGATAATTAATTTGTGCTACAGCGACTAAACAATTGCAGATGTCAGTGCTTTGAATGATGGTGGTGAGGAATAATTTGAGTAATCAGCACAGCGTATGTAGCTACAAGTGTTGTACATGTAGGGTGGTTATCTGTGCTGATTTTTTCAGAGTTATTTTCAGAATTTGAGTGGTTTATCATAGAGAAATATAAATTCCACACCAGGAAATGGCATAGTAGCTAAGTGGTCAGCACCATTACCTCACACCCTTAGGGTTGGCGGTTTGAACATTGCTCCATGTGTGCGCAGTTTGCATGATCTCTCCATGTCATGTGGATTTCTCTCTGCCGTCCAACTGCCTGTGGTTAGGTGAAGTAATGTTGCTAATCTTCCCATAGTGTCTGTGCCCTAAGATGGACTGGCATTCTGTCCATTGTGCGATAGGATTGTGACAGAATAGTGACTGAATCACTCATATGCAGGCAAACTACCATGCATTTGCGAATCTGTTCCAGAAACAGTATAATATATATTAATGCTCTCCAGACACAGCTTCTATACACAGAATTATGAGCAAAGATCGCAAATAGAATCTGACGATATTAATGTGTAGGGGCTTTCTCAATTATCTGCGGACCCCAGAGGGGAAAAACCAGGATGCCCTTCCTCACTTGATCTGAAATCACTCTATTTAGCCCAATTCTGCTAGATCATTACCATTTTTCTTTTCTATCACCCTGTAGAGATTAAAGACGTGAAGATTTATCTAGTGTCCATAAATACGTACGCATGCATGCTCATGCAGCCACAGAAACACGCGCCCACGCACTCATACAGCACTGTAAGTGAAAACCAATCTGTTGTTCCATGACTCAGTGGAGGATTCATGATAGATTTGGTAGAAGGAGGGGGGGGTTACACACCCCCCCCCCCAGAGGCCAGGCTGTCTCTCCCATGCAGCTCACTGTAACCACTGGCTACAAGGGGGAGGGGAGGGACAGCTCTGTACTGCCTAGAAACCAAGAGTGCATATACCCATTTAGTTAAGGATGCAATTCATCACTAAGGATACCTGGAGTTCACTGGGCTGTTCTGCCCTGTAGCAGTAATGGACTGGGGGGGGGGGGGGGACTGATAGCAGGTGCCGACAGCCGACTGTCACGCAATATAATGGGGGAGGGGGGGGCTCATTCTGAAGGATACCATACTGGAGACAGACATATAAACTACCATGCCAAGGTTTAGTGGCCGGGCTGTGTCCTCCGGGGACAGATGGATGGATGGATGCCACATGTCCGGCTTGTCCTCTGACAGCGGTTAAAAAGACAGAGGGCTTCCAAAATGGCATGGAAGTGCCGGCGCTTGAGCATGCTCGCTTACTGGTGGTGTTGTACCGCACTCCGTAGAAGTATTCCGGGCAAGGCCTCGAGACCATCTCCCCTGCACTGGTCCTGGGCCAGCAGGTGCCGATCCCGTCTATTGAAGTGTTGCAAAACAAACCTGCATGACAGACCATAATATAAAAAAACAGGTATGTAGAAATTTTTGCAGGAATAGAAATGCAAAACAGGAAGTATGATTTAATGACTTGCCATTCTAGTAGTATGCTTTTCTAGTACGTATTAAATGAAGGACAATGAAAAACAGCTTTGCATTACATTTAAGTATTTTATATATATATATATACAGTACCAGTTCATGTGTTTATATCCTGACCACAGTATTCCATTAAAATGTGTAGTAATAGCTTGTGCTTTTTTGCGTTGAAAAAAGAAAATATGAGAAGCTTTGAATACAACCTTTTAAATAGAATGAAATTACAAATGTGGATGGAGCTTGAAGGAATTAAACTACTGAAATGATAAGAGAAAAATAAACTTTTCAGCAAAGAAATGGTAGTAATAATTACCTTAAATTTATTTCAGTATGTTGCAATGCTGCAAGTCCTGTGGCTTATCTTTTTGAAAGGGTTTACTGAAATGTATTTGAGAAGTACTTGATCTGAATAGCAATTAATGGTTTGTGGTTGTGAAGTCTCACAGGTCCGGTAGAGGGAACGAGGGAACACTCAGATTGTAGAGAAGGTGGGTCCAAGCAACTAGAGGAGGCAGGACCGACCAATCAGATGTCTTGGTCCCGCCTCCTCTACAATCTGATTGGTTTTCTCTCTGAACCAATCATTTTTCGTTCTGCTCTCAGAACATTTTTGTGTAAGTAAAATTCCCATGGTAGAACAGGGACCCTAGAGTTTCAAGAACCAAAAACACAGAACATCTTAAGGAAACAGGAACTGAGAGTAATAAAGAAGTGCAAGTGATGCCCAGAGGTGACCTGACAACAACTACACACAAATACAGTGGGTCTCCCTACCGGCCTTTCCTAGTAATGCCTGCCTCTCTCTCCTTCTGCCCTGCTGGCTCCCAATGACTCAACCCAGACCCCTCAGGTATACAGTCCTCTTCACTGTGTCATTATAACAGAATGATTTGCACGGTGTTGTGCTTGTGTGCTGGCTGGCAGGTTTCCATCATCCCCATCCTGTCAACATTGCTCACAGAACATTCCTCCAAACTCCTTCTACTTAAAATTTAAAATAAGTATAAGTATGCTTAATGTGCAAGCTAATATCCCTTCAAAACCATCTTCATACATGTAACACTGACATATATAGTGTGTATATTACAAATGTATTCATTGCAAAAATGCATAACATTATTTTTATACATTTTACAGAACAGTTTTATAGTTTAGAGTAAATTATTCTGGAGGTGATTTGCAGAGTATTGTGGAAGCAGACCCTAATCCTAGCCATAAATCGAAATGATCCAGTAGCTAGAGCAAACCACATTCTGATACTCACCTGTGATGTTGCCAGATGTTGCCGTCTGATTCCATGATGCTAAAGAGCGCACTAAAACAACAAGAGGTACAATTGCTTAATTCTTTGCTACAAACTACTTCAAACTACTTTAAGTACAAGAACATGTGGGATTCACCTGGAATGTATTTATCACATGATCCTTATTTTCAGGTCCATACAACCATCTTTTCTGGTATATATTCAGGTATATATTTAAAAGTTCTCATAACATTACACTGAGTTATGCAGGAATAGAAGAAAAAAGTTTCAATGTCCACAGGCAGGATTTCAAGAGTGTTTCATGGCATTCAGGCTGCAATACCAATAAGGCATTTGTGGAATTGATTCAAAGTTCCTCCCACAACAACAGAATCAAAGGACATTCTAGAACCAAAAAGTTAATTTAATTCCGGATGGATCACAGTGATTGTTAATGACACACAGTCACAACCATTTTTCTGTGAACAAGAGAATCAGTCAAGGAATATTTGACATTTCAATAAATTCCACTTATGACACTCCATCAGTTAATACCATTACTGGCTGTGTTTTTTTATATCTGTAATACATTTACAGGGTTATTTCCTTGCGCCCTTATTTTGAAAGCACGGACATGTCTTGAATGCATGAAGACTTGCACCCATACTGTAAGCCACACGTACAAAATTTGGGATATATGTTAGAATATGAACCACCAAACCTCAACGTAGACCCTTTTATATAAACTCGAAATCAATTAATAAGAGCATTAGGCAAACTCCCTTGTCCAATGGTATAAAGGCCAGGAATTCGAAAACCCAGTTCCCTGCGAAATGCTCCGCTGACGGTGCGTTTTCATCATAAAACACCAGCGACACTCCCTGTGCATGGATTTCTCTTAAGTAACACAGAATCTGATGATTTACTGCGTTTAATCCCTTGGATAAACTGTCTTGGTGTCTGCAAATTCTGTTCTTAATTCTCGATCCTTCACCAAGACCCCAGTGCGACATTCCAGGGGTATTGGTGCATATTAAGCCATGGCAGTAATCTTGTTTCCTGGAGAGATATTCAACATCCCACCCCTTAATTGCTACCTCTCCAGCTTTCCCTGGCAAAGGAGATAATTATATAAACCCAAAGACACTTCCCTGAATACCATTGGGCACCTTCGTCAATTCGCGGGCCTAATTATCTAATATGCGGCAGTCGACATTGCTGCTGACCAAGACATTTCGTCCTTTTATTTATAGCGTGGGCTTCATGATATTTAAACCAAATCAAAGATTTCAGCCAATGGGGAGAAAATAAACAAATTGGACTCTGATGAATAGGGGAAATCGAATCATACAGGAGGCAATTATGTGTCGTGAGATAGGTGTCATGCTGGGCTCCAGACAGCTTGGGGCAAAGCAGAAGACCATTAATATTATACGTATTATTGAGAGAATGGGAACGATGGGAAATTAGTGTCTCCCAATCCGCTGCCCACGTTTTTGTGGGCCGTTTGGCAGGGAGCTGGGAGGAAGCAAAAATGTGGAACCATCTGGGGGTCCCTAAAGACCAGGTCGGAAAATGATGCACTAAATCAATATACCAACCTGCTTTCCTGAGGCTCCCTTCTGCCCCCCCCCTCCCCCGCCACCCACGCCAAAGTGTCGATATTTGTCATAGCGAACAGTATTCAAATGCTCCTTCTGTTATAATAGCATCACAGTGGGTGGTGTGGGCGATGTCTCAGGCCTGTATTCTCAAGGCTCCACCACAACATTGTGTGGGTTTTCCCGAATTTCCCAAAGGCACGTCGTTCAGGTGATCCGCCATCTCCACATCGGATTTCACCGTCTGACTTTGAGGCCGAACGTCTGAGCGTTTCAGCACCTTATGCTGCCTGTTTCCTGGAAGCACCGAACCATGAAACGAGGCTGCGTACTGAAAGAATAGTAAACAGTAAACCGGAAATACAGCTACCCAAGTAAAAACACGTCAACACGCTACTGCTGGGACAAGTGGAACAACGCAGAAAATTCATAGATACTGAATATCTGGGAAATATCTTGGCTTTAGTGTCAAGACAAATATTCACAAAAAAATGTGAGCCGAAGACCACATTTTCAAGATGTACATTCTAAATGTATTCCGTTTTTTAAATACATCTGTAAAAATTAATGGATGGTCCCCTTTTAGACTCAAAGTAAAAATCTTTCTGCGTTCTTCATCAGGCATTATGGCAAAATGGCCAAGTCGAAACATCTGGCATCTAACCAGCTGCAGTTGCATTCTGGGTAATCACATTCTTGTGACTGGTTGTTCAGCTAGCTGAAGACCAGTGGCAGCTCCAGAATATTCTAAGAGGGGGCCATAGGTGGGGTCCGGAGAAACAACAATAAAATGGAGGGACGTCTGAAGAGGGAAATAGATAATCACTAGACTTCTTTCTACTAAGCACAGAAAATTAACTCTGACTATGATCCGAGTAAATTCATGAAATCCTGGGAGCTACTACAATGATTCACATTGGAAAACTATGTACCATGTTGAATGATTGACATTCATGAGGGCCAATGAAAATTGGGGGGGCACCCAGGACCACTCTGCCCACCCCTTGGCCCCACTACTGTTAAGAACACTTGCTTTTTTTGTACAGACAGGAGAATTTTGTGTCCAAAAGCATTGCTGGGTTTGACTTTCTGTTTGTCCGGGTTGTCAGTTACTTTTTAATTAGCCAATGAAACCCTTAATCTTGCATCCGCGTTTTATTTTTTCTGCTCGACCACCGCTGATTTTCACAAGCTTAATTTTTGACACGGCAGCGCAGAAACAAACTCTATTAGCCAAAGAATCAGCACTGCTTAGTGTACTATTTTGTCACCATCTACTCATGAATTAAGCTAAATTAAAAGTTGAAGCTGCCAGATAAGGGCAGACAAAGTGACAATTTCAAACACTGAAGTTAATGACATCATTTAGAGAGCAGCAGATGTTTGATAATTAAATACAGATCTGGGTTTCATGAAAGGGCTTTGATTTGACATAAACTGATGTATTGAATGGCATGAATATTGGCTCCATCTACATTCATGGGTTCCAGCTTTGGCAGTAATCCTGGGGTTTAACCCCAAGCCATGAAAGACTCAGCTCAGTGGTCAAGGTGATGAATAGGGGGAAAAACAATACAGTACAATCCCGTTATAACGGACTTCAAGGGACCAGGCAAAACAGTCCATTATATCCAGAGTAGCTGTATGTCCAGAACTACAGGACACCATTTACTCATACTACACCCCAGCAGACACACTTGCGGTATAGATTATTATATTGTACATGTAGTAATCCAACTTTACCTGACCAGATGCGTGACTGTTAATAATCCCGACTACGTATCTCCGCTGGATATCACCGGCACGCCACGCACCTTGTAGGCGGAGCCTGCATGTCCGTTATAGCGAACAGAACTGCAGCTAAAAGCGGCTCTGAAGAGCAAATTGTTTTCCGTTATATGTGAGTCCGCTATACCCGATGCTTTTTCTGCATGTTCGTAAAGGCGCACGGCTGGGACCAGCGGACCTCGTCGGTTATAGACGATATTCCGTTATTAACGAGTCCACTATAACGGTATTTTACTGTACATGGAGAAACCACACAATTGGATGACACATGGCCTTTAAATGGGTAGATACAACTCTGTGACAATGAAAAGGTGCTGAATCTGGGCACAGAATTTAAAACATATTTTCAGTACATTTCTAGTGAGAAATTATTGTCTCATTCATTTCTGCCAAGGTTTTGCGTTGACAGTTAAACTGACAGAGTTATACATGAGCTTGTGCGCGACTGAAAACTGGATAAGCAAAGAAAAGTGTGATCAAGGTTCAAAAGAATATTACAGAAAAGCTGTGAACATAAGAACTTGACTGATTTTGTTGCACGATGGTCCTAAGCAAATATCTCCAATGTACCGATGTGATTATTACCGAGCATGAAACAGCCTGTTTTGACGTATTTTATGCTCTATCTCCATGTTGCAAACCCTTCCGTTCTGTGAAAAAAAGCCATTAAAGGTGAAGTACAATATACACTTTGCTTCAAAGGAAACCGTTACTGAGGCATCCACAGACTGATGTCACACAGTCACTCGGTATCACCATCTCCTCAAAAAGGAAACATCTTTAAGTGAACCTTTAATTCTTGTCCTGAGGTTTCTTGGGTTGAGCTCAACATTCACAATGGAAAGCGGCGGAATGGAATTCAAGCCATTTGGGCCACTGAAGGTCACTCACTCTCTTTTATTAAAGCACTCCAGAATAGCTGTGGCTTTGTGTGTTACTGAAAATGTAACTTTAATCTCCCTCCTTTACTTTTAGGAGAATGAATCTACTTTTCTCATGAACTTTCTTAGATTTTCTTCAATGCTCCCCAGGTCTTGCATGATGCTCTCATTGCCATGCTTCACTATAGGGGTTTATTGACAGTTATGTGGCGATTCTCCGACATCCCGCTAGTTTTCAAAATGAATGAAAACTAATTGATGATTAGGAGGTTGTAAGCAGTGGCATGTACTGTGACCTGTGACTATGTCTGATAATTGGCCCCTGCAAAAGCTCAGGACATGAAAAGCTCAGTGTTAACAGTGATACTGCATTTCCAATTACTGCCAAGACCTGATACTGGATAGTGTTAATGGCAAAGGGTTACACGGTACTTTCTGTAATATTATTAATGAAAGTTTTATGTGACTATTACCATGCTTTTCAGAAAGGTAAAGGTCTTCGGAAAGTATCCACATGGTTATACATCTATGCATCTACCCAAGATGTGATTATTTTACACTACACTTTGTTAACAAACGCACTACTGTATAGCACAGGTTCAATCTAGGCTGCGTCATTCATCTGCAACTGACTGAAGAAATTGGCTTCAAGTATGGCCAGCCGATCAGGAGAAGCAGATTTTGGACATTTAATTTTCATATTCTGTCAGTTACTCGCTGCCAGTATGAAGGATCACGTTACTCCTTCAATTCGTGATAATTTTAGAATTCGGTGATCGACCACAGCGCACGACAATGAAATGTGTCCTCTGCATTTAACCCATATGTGACATCCTAACATAGCAGGGGGCAGCTAATTCAGGTTACGGTGTAACTGGCCCCCTTTCCCTTGCTTAGGTATTGTACGCTCATGATCAGGAGCACGAAGGCTTAGCAGCTTAAGGATACCTTAAGGTCTGCCATGCACCCCAGGTGTCTTCATTCACTTACAATATTCAATTCAAACTCAATCTGGCTGCAGCCGGATTCCCACAATGGCCGCCAAGGTGGCCTACTTCTCAGTCAGCATGACCGTCCTCATTAAAACTACAGCTTCAAGACTCAACATCTCACCTTGAGGGAAAAAGCAGTCACTAGAGACAGTAGTGTGATACAGTTTTACTAACCAAGAAGATCGTAGGGCGTACATATGTCCAATGATGTGCGAGTGTGCCCTGTGATGGGCTGGTGCCCCATCCTGGGTTGTTCCCTGCCTTGCATCCGCAGGCTCTGGACCCCCGTGACCCGGAATAGGACATGGAGTCAGAGAAAATGGATGGATGGATGGATGGATGAATATATCTACCCAATAGCGCACCCAGAAATCATAGCGTGGGTGGGCTGTAAGAAAAAGAGGGGGACCAAACTTAACAAAACAGATGAATTCAATTTAACCTTGAACGGTGGACTGATTGGGACAGTTTGGTAGCATGATGAATGAAAGTGAAAGTGGGAATGCATTGCCATGCTTGTTAATCAACGTTCACCAGGACATAATAATTCCTCTTAAGCCTCAATTAAATTTCACAGCTGTGTACATGATTGAGCCATTATTGCACAAACCACTGCATGGAAAAATAAAAGCATTGACTAATCTAAATAATCTGAACTCTTGAATGGATGGTAAACCATGTATGACAACATTTTCAGACTTATCACATGCAAAATAGCCGTTTACTTAGTATCATCGTGACCAGGACTGATATTAGTCATGAATGGCCATTCAGTTTGTGAAATTTCTTCCTTGCAAGATAATCCACAGTCAACTGGCCTGGTATTGTTCAAAGTGGAAGCATTTAGGAACAACAGAAACTCAGCCATTAAGTGGCAGACCATGTAAAGTAACAGAATGGGGTTGTTGAGTGTTGAGGTGCATTGTGCCATAGCTTTGCTGACTAAATACCTGCAGAGATCCAAACATCCACTGGCATTAAGCCCAGCAGAAAAACTGTGCTCTGGGATCTTCATGGAATGGGCTTCCATGGCCGAGCAGCTGCATGCAAGCTTCACATCACCAAGCACAATGCCATGCCTCGGATGCAGTGGTGTAAAGGGTCACTGGACTCTGCAGCAGTGGAAATGTTTTGTGTGGAGTGACGAACCAGTGACGAACCAGTGACGAACTTCTCTGTCTGCCAGTCTGATGGACGAGACTGGGTTTGGCGGATGTCAGAAGAACATTACCTGATGACGGCATTGTGCCAACTGTAAAGTTTGGTGGAGTAGGGATTACGGTATGGGGTTGCTCTTCAGGGGTTGATCCCCTTAGTTCCAGTGTAAGGAACTCTTAACGCTTCAGCATACCAAGACATTTTGTACAATTCTTTGCTTCCAACTTTATGGGAACAGTTTGGAGAAGGAAGGTCCTTTATGTTCCAGCATGACTGTGCCCCAGTATACAAAGTAAGGTCCATAAAGACGTGGTTGGGTGAGTTTGGTGTGGAAGAACTTGACTGGCCACACAGAGTCCTGACCTCAACCCCACTGAACACCTTTGGGATGAACTAGAACGGAGATTGTGAGCCAGGCTTTCATGTCCAGCATCAGTGCCTGACCTCACAAATGCTCTTCAATGCTACGTTAAGTCATGACTGGATGCCATTTTTTAATACATATTTAAATACTCTTAATTATGTAAATTGTTTTACATAATTTAAACTGAAACTCTTACTTTTTACTTTTTAAAAATAAAATGTAATTTATGTTACACATAATCAAAGCTCAATATCGTATATCAGCTGATCGAGGTATATTTTAATTTCTTAACCCTAAAGATAAAACACTGGGTTACAGCCAAAAATATCCACCCAATCGAGGCCAATTTAGTCTAAATTACGGGCAAGTCATCCGAATGTTATACTATCTATGCACCCTGACTGTGTAATATTATTGAAATTATACTCAAATATTTTGAGATTCTACACCGGCTGAGATGACATGTAAAATAACGGAATAACAAATAAATTCAAGGAACTACGATTGTCCAATAAAAAAAAAAACACCTTCAAGCTAAACTAAATAGATGTTTCAGTACCAAGATCTCACTACTGATGTTCTCATTTAAATATGTACTTATATACAGCCCCCAATGACTGAAGGGTGAGTGAACTTTATAGAACTCCATGAGATCAACGCAGGCTCTTTGTTGGCTTCTTCAGATACTTCGTACGCTTCCATCGTTCCATGTTGGCGCACAGTTCTTGTATTCCTCAAATGTTATGGTATTTGAAGCTAATCGTTTGTATTATTTCATTTCATACTGGCCAGATTGGTATTAAAACTCAATGTACTCCTTCAATGCATTTGTCAAACCAAATGAAACATTTCCATGGACGTATGTCAACAGCTCAATAGGTTAAGAAGAGAATAATAATATGGGCTCCAGTAGATGTTTAGGTTTTGGCTTTGATTTTAAGTATAACAGTAATCAAGTTGTTACAAATCTGAAGCGTGTTTGGTTACAGATACAGCAGCACAGATCACAGAGACCAAACCATATTTATTTTGGTTCGCTCAGTGGGAATGGCTTATCTACATAAGATGTTTTGCTTTCCTTTGCTTTGATCGAAGAGGGAGTCCTTAATCAGTTTTCATTTCCCACACTCCCGTCAGTGATATGTAAAGTTACTCTCAAAGTCAACATGCTGTGATGTCGGAGTATAACGGCTAGCCCCAGCTTTTACACAACATGCCAGGCTGTGATTTATGCCCCCGCCCCAAAGAAAAGCTCACATATTTAACATCCTTCATAAAATCCAACGTGACTGAACAATAAACATAATCAGAGTCATTTATTGCATGAAAGGTCAACCTTAGAAATGCAGAGATGTTGTTCCACTTCATTTGCAGTTGCTGTTTGGTTCTTACCTCTGAGCGGCAGCACGCAGGGAAGCCAGACTAACACTAAGGTTCGAGAAGCATGCTGCTGTCTTACCTGTGCTGTTTCCGGAGAGGAGCAGAGCTTCACAGGTAATGTCTGCTTCGGCTCCAAATACTGTGGTCACCAAGATCGACAATACCTGGGCAAATCAAGATTGAAAACAATATGACAAAAAATAAGCAATATAGCAATTCATTGTTCTGACATACTGTCCTCCTCCGACCTGTTTGGGTGGCAGAGGTGGGAACTTCTTATATTAATTTATTTACATAAAAATTACAGGTATCGCTTTACAATAAGGCTTCCTTTTTCCAATGTAGTAACTTATGAATAAAAACTTATAACTTGTTTATAATCCTTTAATAATGATTTACACAATACTACAACCTAATAGCCTTATTATAAACCATTCAGAAACCCTTTATAAGGGTAGTCTTTTTGTAAAATGATATAACATTATATACAGCTCTGGAAAAAATTATGAGACCACTATGTATTTTTTAATTGCATTTGTAAACCCTGGTTTAATCCTGGTTCTGCTGGCAGAAGGCTACACTGCACAGCAGGCTGCTTCCAGGCTCAAAGTTCCTAAGACAGCAGAACAGAAGAATAAGGTGAAGCAGGAGACACTGGGAACCACCAGAAACCAGCCAGGTAGAGGGAGGGAGGAACTTTCTAATGGCAGAGGTGACCGTTAGCTTATCCTGCAGTGACTCATGAATTGGGGGATGACGTCAAGTGACCTTCATAAAGAATGGGAAGCATTAAGTGCAGGTGTGAAGTGCACTGCTAGGACAGTTCATATCAGGCTCCTAGAAGCAGGACTGAAGTTCCATAAAACAAGGAAGAGGCCCTTCAGTGAGGAGCAGGGAAGAGCCAGGCTGCAGTTTGCAAAAAATATATATTATTCACAGACTCACACCCATAAAATGAGAACAGAAAATTGTGCTGTGGTCTCTTAATTTTTTCCAGAACTGTATAAAAAACAATATGAGAGATGCTCCTCAAGGAAAACCAATAAATCAAAAGCCATATATGGAACTAATTATTTATTCAAAAGAAAAAGAACCAAGATATGCAGGTGGTCAAAAATAGGGTTGAGCAAGGGGCAAGTATTCAGGTTTGTCCGGGACAGTGGGATTTGCGCTAAAATCTTTACAATCCACAAATAGACAAGGGTGTTAGTCCTAAAGCCTTCCCCAAATGTTCTCATGCAAATCGTTCCAAACTCAGATTGCAACCCACATTTTGGAATGATTTTCAGGTGGAAAATATATATATAAATAAAGAAAAATGGGTCATTCAAAAACAAGGAACAGAAACAAACACAGTCCCAAAAATTCTTCGCATATCATGTTAAACTTCATAAGTGTGCTGTGATGCACCCAAACGTACTTGACAAGCAAGGACATCTTACATCTTACAAAAAAAAAAAAAGGTTTTGTCATCTCTGAAGATTCATTTGTGATTTTCTTTTCTATTTATTATTTGGCCAAGGCAAAACAAACAAACATACAAACAAACACTGAGTAACAGTTGTGGATCCAAATGAAAGAAGAGAAAGACGAATGTTGTTTTGTTTCACTAAGTAACTATAAATAACAATGCTAACTAACCACTGCATGTGGTTTTTATTTTAAATGACAGTATCTGTTTGCATTTTGTTTTGCTTCTTTGTCTTCGTCACGGTAAACACACTCCACTACAGGTAAGACACCCTGAGAGCCACCGCCAGCATGACAGCACAGATGACAGGACGTCAACAGTGTTGCTGATGCGACAACAAATCATAGCTGTTTATATATATATAAGTCAGTTATTTGTTTATGATCTGAAACATCATGCTATCAGCAGAGCAGGAGACAGCAAAACAGGAAATAAAAGACTTCACTTGAATTTCAACCACAATTTTCCATTTGAAACCATTCCCCCCCCTGCAGGTATATGAAAATGATCCCAGGAGTTCCCCAGTATTCGTCAGTATATAGAAATAAATTCACAGAACAATTGGTAATGATTGGCGATGCAATGATTTCTTTCGGAACAGAAGGTACTTCAAACAAACTTGCCATTTTAATTCAGCTCTGCGTTATGAGCCTTTGTTCCTTCCCGAAATTTCTCGTTCCAGAAAGTGGGAGTCGCCTGCTATTTGATTTTTTATTTTTTTTTGTTAATTGTTGGGTTAATTGTTGACAGAGCGACACCTGGGGACTCAACAGAAAGGAGGGCTGGTAGATGGGGGATGAGAAAGAATGGTCTACTGTTTCAAATCTTAATGACACTGCTAAGTGGCATTTTTTCTGTTTCTCTTTATTGCAGTTTGTTTCATTGTGTTTGTCAGTTGGCGAAGGCTACAGTAAATGCAGACTTTGCTACATCAGAGGTAACAGGTGGTGCAGTGGGGATCACTGTTGCCTCACACCTCTAGCATTGGGGGGGGTCATATTTCTGCTCTTGTTTGTCTATTTGCCCTGCATTGTAGTGCATCCCCTTCATATCCCCCGGTGCCAGACCCCCCCCCTAGGTGTCTTGCTTGTGCCTCAGGACATCGATGATCTCTAAGCCCCCAGCCAGACGCGCACATTTCCCGACTGCGAACAGGTCGCCGAATGGATAAACTCACACACAACGCATGTTCCATTTGCACACGGCGAAACAAAAAATCTCTCACTAATCAGACTGAACCATTTTTTGCATTATAGGGAAGGGAAACTGGAATTGTTTCCAACCACAGTATCAAGGAAAAATCAGCAAGATAACAGTGCCAAGCTTTTATGTGATTCATAAATACTATATTAAGTTTTCAGAAATATGTAATTTTTGACTAATGATTCCATTAGATTATTTAAAATTTGGAGGGCCCTTTTGGGCCCGCCGTGACTCAGAGCCCGGGGACAGCTGACCTGGGGGGCGGGGCCCACACATCCACACATTCTGTGACCAACTGAAAATCGTCTTGCAACCCACCAGGTGAGAATCACTGGCCTACAATCACGCCCCCCTGTCACCCTGACTAGTACATCTGCGGAGAATTAGTGGGCTTAATAGATTTGGTTTAAAGTATAAAAATCCAGGCTTGAAGTGGCTGTTGGTGCCCAACATGACTAATGCAACTTTGGGAGGCAACTTGTGTAACTTTTAACTGCCTCACAGCTTAGTGTCCATCCAGTAACTACATCACAAGAAAGTGAGACCATATGTTCACAGGCCCCAATGGAGAGAAAACGTTCAATGCCGGATCTTGCGAGATGCAAGGTGCAGGACAGAAATCACGTCAACTAACGTTACCCACTTGCTTTCATTATTTCTACTGATCTACAGCCTGACTGTAACTGAACATGGATAAACGTTTGGGAGCAGAAGCTGGCTGATAATTAGATAATTCTGATTGTCCTAAGATACACTAACAAGAGAGAGGCCACACCCTCGTAGCTGGGCTTTGAAAAACAATGAGATCCAGGACCCGGGGGCGTGGGGTGGGTTTCGTCAATCACATTATTGATACCATCCGTTATGTGAAATGTTAGTTAGCCTAATTTTTTATTCAGGCGAATATTTAACTTCAAATTAATTTAGTTTTTAAAAAATGGTTTCAACCGCGGCGATCTCATAGCTGACTACGGCTCTGGCTACACCTTACGCCTGCATCACAGGGGCGCGGGTGCAGGCCCCACCCCCCCGCAGCCAAACTGAACGCAGTGGCAGACTCATCTCAGCTCTGCACATTAAGGAAAATCCGCCAGCAATCTGCGGGTTATTGACGTCGTATCGTTTTTCATTCTCTCTCGTTTATCGAGTGGCTCACTTGGGGGGCCCCCTAGCCATTTCAGCATAGCCCTACCCCCCCCGGGGAGTTAATCCGCCCCTCCTCTCTGCATTTGGTGGCCTTTTTTAATATTGAGACTACCCTCCAGGGAGGGAAAAAAGCTGACCTTGGTTTTTGTGGCCAACACATATGTGGATTAAATTGGGGGGGGGGGGGGGGGGGGTGCCAGAGAAGATTCGATGTGACTCTCTCCCACAAAGACTGCTAATAAGGGAAACAACGTCTAATACCACAATGACCAAGCAATTCTATTTCCAGTAAATCATTCTTTGTCCACAGAACAGCCATTTTTGGGATCAGACACATACAAAACTCTGGGAAACTACCTAGCATCCATCCATCAATCCATTTTCCAAACCGCTTATCCTACTGGGTCTGGGGGGGTCCGGAGCCTATCCCGGAAGCAATGGGCACGAGGCAGGGAACAACCCAGGATTATATATTGTATATACATAATATATATATTGGTGCAGGGGGCGGCATGGTGGTGCAGTGGTTAGCACTGTTGTCTCACACCTCTGGGACCCGGGTTCGAGTCTCCGCCTGGGTTACATGTGTGTGGAGTTTGCATGTTCTCCCCATGTCGTCGTGGGGTTTCCTCCGGGTACTCCGGTTTCCCCCCATAGTCCAAAAAACATGCTGAGGCTGATTGGAGTTGCTAAATTACCCGTAGGTATGGATGCATGTGTGAGTGAATGGTGTGTGAGTGTGCCCTGCGATGGGCTGGCCCCCCATCCTGGGTTGTTCCCTGCCTCGTGCCCATTGCTTCCGGGATAGGCTCCGGACCCCCCCCTGCGACCCAGTAGGATAAGCGGTTTGGAAAATGGATGGATGGATATATTGGTGCACGTAGCTCAAGCACAAAACAGCCACTATTGCAGTATTCGCGCAGACACATCAAAGATAAGTCATAATATAAATGGCCGTTTTCATGAAGTCTGACAAATTTTTTTCCAAATCATTCAGAAAATCACTTAAAATTTGCCTCATGTCGTCTTATATAAATAAGAATATATTTAACCTGGACAAAAATCAAGTGTGCATTTCAGCAGAACAGCATACAACAGCTTTTATTGGTCACATTTGAATTTCCTGCGATGCCTGTGAATGTTCAAGATTGGGCTTTCGCCAAGAGGAATGAGGAAGAGGAGAGGAGCTTCTTCCTTTAATGGGCTTATCCCTCGTTCTGTGATTCCATGATCGTTACTGTGTTTCTAAAGAGGAAGCAGAGATCTATGCAGATAAATCTACTATCTAACGGTTCGGCACGTCAGTTCAAACGGACATCTCTCGAATCGTCATTAATGTTCTCCAAGGGCATTGGGGGGGCGGGTAGCTACTGCCCAGTACCCAGGTCTGGTTCCTCTGTATTTCTCTTCAGAGTACTGGAAATCTTTCTTGCATACCAGCACCTCTCATAATCTGCTGGAAGTGAATAACAAGCAGAACACAGACACCCGTTTTCCCAACTTCCAGCATTGCCCAAGGACACTATTAAGGTCTGACAAATCGCACCGTAATCACCTGACCGCTGGGCGGCGGGGAGACTCGCAAGCCAACCGAAACAAGACTTTAAACAGCGACAACCATGTCTGAGGAAACCCCTCTACATATTCTGCAGTTTTTCTCTTCATCCAGGGACTAGGAGACAGGGCGAGAGAGGAGTCTATCGATGGGCCCAATTCCACCCACCAGTATGAAAATCAACCAATAAACCTCCCGTACTGGTTTCATTTAGGTAGACCAACACTGCAGGGACATGTGGACTAGGAGGTATAGGGGAGATGCGTAACCCCACAATTTGGATTTAAAATGATTATGTTTTGTGTGCCCCCCCCCCCCACAAATATCAAATTCTTTTGTACGCTTGTGCATCATCGAATGTTTCAGCTATTCTATGAGGAGCAATCCCCATGGTGATCTTTGGGGGGGGGGGGGGGTGAGGGGTGGGTAAAAAACTGGACTGGTTAATGTCACCTTAGTGCCAGCCTAATGCACTGCGACATTTATAGGACTGGGGTAAATACCATGATTTTAAAGCCCTTATTACTCTGTGACAGATGTGCTATGAGAGCAGATCTGAAGACCTGGTAAGTAATCGCTGTCTGCTGGGGGAGGGCTGCTATCCAAAGCGAATGTTCTAGTGTGTTAATCCTCTACACGACACCAAAAACACAGGAGTATACAACTGCGGGAGATAAGTGATGCTCATGCAGGGTTGAAAGAAAAACAAAAACAATTTGTGTAAAAAGATCACTCTCCCCAAGTCAGACCAGGCGCCATTTTCACTCCGTAACAAAAATCCTAATTTGAGACGGTCGTATCAACGTTTGTCTGCGGTTTTTTTTTTTTTTTTTATTGGTCTGGACTGTGAAGGATGAAGCACAGGAGCTCCTTGCTTTTTCGTCTTTCTAGAGAAAAAAATGATCTGAGAGAAATGCAGAATATTCCAGAAAAAAACCCTTTACAGACTAAATATAGTGAAAACTGACCAGGGTCTTATGACTTGAGAGTTATGTAATGTGAAATACAAGATGAGACTTGAAGGCTGTTTTAGGTTGTTAAGGATATTCAGTACCAGGTAAACATCTAGACACAACTGCTTTTAGTGCATTTTAGCCACGTTACTCATGTTATAATAAAAGGCCTGAAGGAAATGAAGTAATACATATCAAATATTCCAATAACCAACATCTCAAAATTTTCTCGAACTGTACATTCTTCGAGAAAGCCCCCTTTTGCGTTGAGGACAGCATTGTAGACTCTTGGCATTCCTTGGGGCAGCTGTTTCTCCAACAGTCCTGAAGGACTTTCCACAACTTCTGAGCACAAGTTGGCGACCTTGCTCATACTCTTCATCCCAAACCAGCTCTGTAGGGTTTGTGTCGGGAGGATTGGGGGGGGGGGGGGGGGGGGGGAAGTCATCTCTCACAGCACTCCATCCCTTTCCTTGTTCACAGGACAATATTCACTGCATAACCCCAAGATGTGCCCGGGTTCATTATCCCAGTGAAAAGCAAATGATTTTCAGCAGGTGTGTCCAGGCTTTAGACCGATACTCTACGATTTCCTCACAGGTTAAAAGCATCTTTACTCCTGGGATAAGTGTGTTTGAATACTGATAGATTCTGAAAATACCCCCCCTGTATTTCTGGACATGCTACTCCTATAGAGTACTACGTCCTGTTCCTTCATGTCAATAGGCGAAGCAAATGGGAAGACAGCACACAAAAAACAATCCTTCCATTACTATTGTCAGTGTTTATAGTTCTGAATGTTTACTGCTAACTTTAATCTGTGAAGAGCAAGCGGGTGTTAACCAGGTTGTCATGCCTGCAGGCATGCGTTGTGTGTATAACCATGTTCTAAATGTCAACAAGACTGTGGTCCTCTTAACATCACTGGAGGCAAAGGCTGAGTAAGTGTAAAATGTGCTGGGATTAGTGATGTTTATATCAAAATGTAAAGTGGATACCGGCCCTCACTGAATGACAGAACGCTCCGCAGATTTACTCCACGAAGAAAAAAACTGAGTTGGCAACCACAACAAAACATTGCAAGAGACATAAAACAGTGGTAGACATGGCCAAGTCGTATCTAGGCTATGGTGAATCATATCTAGAGCATTCTGAGCAGATCCTTCAATTAATTCTGAACTTTCTTCTGGAATCTAACAGGAATTGATTCAAAATCCCTTCTCAAGACTTGTACAACGTAACAAACTTGGGTTCCATCATCTTCCTCTACTTGTTTTCCTTCACATAGTGTTTTACGTATTTCCCCTACTAAACTAACAAATGACTGCACTGCTCTCCTCTCCAACACCAACACCAACGTAAGTTAATGCATCAAAGCCTGATATTCCCCAAATACCCTTCGTGAAAGGTCTGATTTAAATTTTCCATCCAGTTCGGGACTGAGAGCTTATCCTATAAAATGATTTAGTCACCCAAGCTTATATCGCTTAGCCAGAGATAACTCACAATTTCAAAAGAAGGACCTGGATTTGGACATGTAAATAATGGAAAACAGCCGTGACAACGATGACAATAATGTATTCAACTGGTACCGACAGATTTTTTCTCACTGTGCCAAAAATGAAACACCTATTCATTCTCCAACCTCCGTTTTTTCGGAGGAACACGTAGGGTACTGCTGCATGGTATTGATTACAAGTAGACGTGACACAGGTTGGGTTCGTCAATACCATTATAAAAACTCTTTGATCCTTGTTCACCCACGATGACGGCAATGAATTACGACATGCCTCTGATGCTTCCCGCTCTTATTACATAATCAAAGCGTAATCCCTTTGTATCGTTGAGCCGGACTGTTTATTCTTCGCTCCTTTAAAGATGCTCTCAAGGTGTCACATTAAAGGATGAATGTCATGTTCAGTCTGGAGTTTTATTTGAGATTCTTAAGTGTGATGAGAATGTGAGTTTAATTCAGCATCCAGGCTGAACTATTGCTGACGTTTGCCGGCAGTGATGGACGCAGCATTTTGGAAATTGTTGGAATTACGCTTGTGGCGAGAAGGCCGCAAAACAAACTGGGATGAAGGACAGTACTTTTGAACACAGTTATGTAACTAAGCACCTTCTTCTGTGTGCAGTCTATAGATTGACTTCTATTGAAGGCCTTTTATCCTTGCTGGTGAATGCTTGCTGTTAAGCGGTCAAGGTTGTATAGAGCAAACAGTTGCTTAGAAATAAATAACTTAAGGAGAATCCAACTGCTGCTGAAAATGGTATCAAATTTCCACCATTATTTTTGTTGTAGTAATTTGCTCATCATTCTCACATTATTATATAAAAATTATATATGATGAAATGCAGTGAATGTTCTGAGGCATTTCATCCCATTTGCACCTCTTACTTACACCCTTTACTTACTGGGATAATCTCAAGGCACCCAATCGAAGTCAATCAGGGTTACATTTCCCAAAAATCTCCCAGTAGCCAAATTGCATAGTTGGACTCTTTTAGATGCATAGTTATAATTATGTAAGCAGCTAACTAGTGAGAAACGCACCCCAGGATGAGTAATTGGACGTTGGATTATATGCAGTAATATACACAAGAAACACACTAGTTAGTCACAAAACTTTCTGTAACATTCCTAAATGTCGCTCCAATAAAAAAAAAATAAAAAATCTGTCGAGAAACAGTTAATTTGAGGTCGGCTCTGATATCTAGCAATTCTGTATCCTTTTGTCTTTGAAATGGCACATAAAGGTGGATGAATCTTTTGCTTGGGAGTGTAACAGGAAATTGCGTCTCTCTGTGGGACTGTTAATATCTGCAGAACACATTCAATTTTCCCTTTAATTGTATTCATTTGGGGGGGGGGGGGGGCTTAGAAGGAAGTCTGTGTAAACATTCTGTCCTGTTCATTCTCAGCATCACAGAATCAAATAAGTGACTCCAGTGAATTTGGTTTAACTGCATAGCCAACTGATCCAAAAATACGGCAGGTAAAGAATCATTTTTGAGACTTGAAACTATCATCTTGGGCGGAAAACATCTGAACTGTCCAAAGCCAATCAAAACAACACAGGAGAATAGAGTTCATATCCTGACCATGACGATATCCTATGTCACAGGGTAGATTAGTGCTGAAAAGCTTCGATTTAAACCAAGCAAACGTAAAGCCTGAACATAACTAAATCGCTTGGAAACAGATACACTGAGCATTAAGTGACTGCAGTACAGCTCAGGGCATCGGGGCATCGCAGAGACTGTAACACAGCAAAGCACAGATGGGATATAAGAGCAGGATGCTCGTCTCCATGGGAGCAACCCAATAAATTAGCTATGGTCTGCCTCTCCCCGACACCATGTCCCCAATGCTGCATATGTGCCGCATGGGAAAGCCGACCTGGAGCCAGCTACCAATGAGATGGCAGATCGTACCATTAATGTGAGATGTAGGGGTGGAAAGAGCGTCCCATCTCCTGTATACCCCTCTCGAACTCAGATCACGTTGATGATTTCTCACTTGCCCTTTAATTACCATAAATTGATCCGGTTGGTGAGAGTAACATTATAAATGTCTCAGTTTCTTTAGTATGCATTACGTTTCTCTCAAAGGGAAATTGTTACTCACAATATATTAAATCAGCCATATGGCTACAATGTGCCTCAGTTTTAATGGTTGCTGTTTAAGTCGTGGCAAAAGCTTGCTAGTTATAGCAAATTGTTTAAAAGAAACAGCATACTGTTCTGTATTTTTTACCGTTTATGCACATTCCCTCTTGGAAAATCTCAAAAGGCTTGGGAGTCTTGCAGCAATTTAGAAGGCAAGCACAACTTTTATAAAATTCTCCTTTGATTGCATAAGACTGTAACCCTATTGTATTTTAAAGAAGCAGAAACTCATTACCCATTTCAGGGGACTGGCTGTGTTTTCCTGTGTCATTTCAGTTTCAGTTTGATTCAGTATTCTTTGGGTATGGCATTACGCGACCCCCCCCATTTCGCTCTCTTTTTTTTTTTAACGGCCACGTAGCAGCAGAGACACGAAGAGGAGCTCTGCTGGTAAAGAGGCTGCCCCCACATGTGCTACACCACTGCGACGCCAAAGGATGGCAGCGGAAGCCTTAAGCCATAACATTAGTGCATGGTGACACAACATGCGTGACCCTTATAGAGGCTTAATGCATCATTAGGAAACAGGTTTTTCATCATAGTATATTCCTGCAGAACAGGGGTCACCAACCTTTTCCAAACTGAGAGCTACTTCACGGGTCCTGAGCCACACGAAGGGCTACCAGTGTGAAACGCCCTCCTAAACTTATCTAAACTTCATGTATGATAAACATGTTTTAAATGCTTTTTTAGATATTATTTTCAAATCTATATACATGCAAATGTGATTAAAGAAGAATAGCAACAGGATAAAATTCAATTTTAGACGCTGCTCACTGGTGAGTTGTGCTATTTTTAGAACAGGTCCGCGGGCAACTCATGTGGTCCATGGGGGCGTCCTGGTGCCCGCGGGCAGCATGTTGGTGACCCCTGACGTAGAACGTCTTTGGTTGTTTTACCTGACCGTAATATACACCTTATATGGGTAAAACCATTTAACTTATAATAACATAAACCATTTAATCATACAAGTAATGTATACATGATCATTGTACACATTCATTTGTTGTTGCTACACAATTGCTTCTTCTGTATCTTCAATGGTTCTTCAGTCATAGCCCTGCATGGCCCTGAGGGTGGGATCAGGTCACGTCCGGCACCTCTGAGGTCTTATAAAGTACCTGCTAACATCCCAGCTCATTTAGAGGTATTAAAAGTTGCTCTTCAAAAGTAAAAATGCTCCATGCAAGATCATCTTCTAATCCATGCATGGATTAGTGGTTTTCCCTAATAGTGGGTAAGTAGAACTACTCCACAATTAGCACATGCAAGCGAAGCCTATCCCGGAAGCAACGGGTACAAGGCAGGGGATAAGCCAGGGATGGCTGTCAACCCACCACAGTCATAACTAAATTATTGAAATGAATTTTATAGCGTGTCGCCAAAAACAAATGGAAACATCAAACTGGCGACAGGTGTAGCCATGATTATAACGTGCATAAGGTTTGCTGCAGCTTGAAACATCGATTTACTTGATTTTGTGTCTTTGAGGATAGTTATTATTTGACTAGCACATAGATTTGTTACTGACATTTGAAGGAAGTCTTATCAAAACTTATATTGATGTTGTACGGCATGGTTCGTAAAAAGCCATTGCGGGAAAAAACCCACTAGCCAAACTGCTAATTAGTAGGTCTACAGGCGCACGTGAAAATCTTTCAGTCGATGTAAGCACTTTGAATGTTTCCACATCTCTTCACATGTTCACGGTTAATTAGTCCCACTTGGTTTAATTCGTCACGAGTTATCGGTCTCGTTTAATTTTTTTCCGCAAATATAACATTATCACTGATTGGAATATACGCCCGCTATTAATATTATAAGACCTACATATCTTCGGAATCCAGCAACAGATAGACCAATAACAAACAAAAATTGTAATATTGTTGTCATATTGCCTATTGATAATTATTTCAAATGTACGTAATCGTTCATTAACTAATATTCAGTTTCCGTTATAAATAATTTAGTAATAAGATCTAAACAGGACGGAGTGTTAATCATATAGAAGACTGAAAAATCTACACAAAAACTGAAGTCAAGAAGCACTGTGAATTAATGCATGACTTTAACGTTCTTTTTTCTCCAACATTATATGATGTGATGAAACTGTTACCCCCCCCCCCCCCCCCCCCAAAAAAAAATAAATAAATAAATAAATGCTGCAAAAATCTAAAACATTTAAATTTTGTCTTGCACTGAGACATAGCAAAGTATGAATCTCACGCTGGCCAAGTATTAATTAATTAATTAGCCGGCAGTTTTTTTTTTTTGCATCAACTGCAGCGCAAAAAAAAAGAGAAAAAAAAACATTAAAACTTCCAAGTACAATCTTTGAGTCCCAATGTATTACTACTTGATTAATGACTGTTTTATGAGAATTTACTTTTACATACATTGTACGGGGAAAATATGATTTGTACCGCTCAGATCAACTGGAAACACATTTCAGTGGAACAGAGTTTTCATTATACGGTACTCACCTGCAGATTGATCCTGTGCATTTTCCCAAACCTTTATTTGTAGATATATATCAAATCGGTTGCCCTCTTTTCTCTTTCTGCTGTTTCCGTTGGGGTTTATTTATACTGAAAAGATGTTTCGTCCGTTCGACACGAGGCAGATTATATACGACTTTTTTTTAAACTTTCTATCGCAGCGTTTCCTTAAGTACGAGGTCCGTCGTCTGTCATCGATGAGAATATCGTCCAGCTTTAAGTCATTATAGCTCAAACAGGCGTTACTTTTCCCACATGATAACGTTACATGGCTTTTCTAAATTGCCAGGAGCAATGAAGTATATCCAGACGCACACACGTACATATATGTAACACACCATATCCGCAAGTGGCACGAATTAATGCTGCAAGGAAACAGTCCTTCCTTCTTACAGTACATGTGCTCTTTTGCTTTGCAGCAATAAACAAAATACATCCAAGTTCGGCAAAAACTACATCGGTTCGGTCCCAAGCCTTTCTGATAGAATCTGGTTTGTTGTTCGGGGCATATAGATGTACCAGTAGATCCTGTATCGCCCCCCTCCCCGGAATAGTTTAAAAAATTGTCAAAGGAGTGTGGAAAAAGGAGAAGTACTTTGCCCCGCGGCTTATGTTGACCCACTTTAAAGTATTTCTTTACCGATTTCTCTCGATCTTTGCTTGCGAAAATGACGCCTTATGCATGATCCGCTCAGCGCAGCCCTCAGGCTTCGGAGGCAGCAGCCACTGTCAGTGTCCCCGTCGCGTAATGTCACAAAAGACCGGACAATTTAAATAAATAAAATACTTCTGCACATCTATACTCCAAGGACAGGCATTGACAGACCCGTGTCCTTCATGCGAGTCGCTTTAGTGCTTTAAGTAAAGTCCTGCGCACATTCAGCCCTGTCTGCAGTCTCAGACACTTCAGCTAAGCTTTACACACATTCGTTTCGCCATAAGCGAGGAGGCAGGTTTGGCTTCCCTTTCTTGTGCTCATCGTTTCGATCCCAAAAGACACGATCTTCTGAGATAAACGTTGATTTCGCCTCGTAAATATTTTAATCGACACCCCCAGTGGTCGCCACCCGCGTATTTACTTATTAAACATGACAGCCGCAGCTGATTGTCCACACTTTTCGGGTAAAGTCGTCTTAAGACTTCAGATGTTATGGGCATATGAAACGAGAGCATCACTCATCCAATCGCCTAATCGTAAACACCAAACGAACTCATTTAACGTTTCCATAATTTATTCAGAAATGAGCGAATGGGGTGATTAAAGTCCACGTTATGAACTTCGCATAAGAATGCTCGTCGGTGGGCGTTAAAATGCGATTACAGCATCATGCCAGAAGTACTCAATCAAAATAATAAGCATAACTATCCCGTGTTGGTGTTCCTGGTTGTGTAGGTGTTCCGCTACGAGTGCTTTTGCAGTGTCAGAGTCAATTTCATACAGTGTCTATAAAGCACAATGCAGGCACACATTGGTATTTGTACACTACACCCAGCCTCCAAATCTACCGATTCTACCGATTGCCCAGCACTGCACACCAGTTAAAATCAGTTGTCAGAGGCTCAGATTCATCCTCCCTCCTCCTTTTCTACACATTCACTGAACTCCTGGTTTTTTATTTTTGGACAGCTTTTTCTTCGACTTACTTTCTGCCACCAGTCTTCTGCTGACAGATGTATCTGTTAAACCACAATATGCACACATGAACTCTCTCTTCTAACATGCAGCAAAAGGTGCACTAGTCTTTATATGGTCCACACATGAAATTTGATTCCAACATCACCGTGACAAACCCAGAGATTTTAATGTCAGTCAGTCAGTATCAATATAATGAGCTATTTTTTGCACAAATAACCGGGTAATAAATGCCTTTGAATTGGATGTACAGCATGTTAATATGACAATATTGCTTTGAAAAGTAAAGAGACCGTCTTGAATTTTTATATTCTTGAAAAATGTGTCCCACATTACCTGAAAACAGTGGGGCCACTTCCATTAACCAGTGTTGTAGTTCAACCAGTACTGTCATCCCATCACAAATCCAGTTATAATACAGATGTATACATTCTTCGTTGGTTTATCAGTCTTATCAAATTCATTTTCAAAGTAATGTACCAGCACTTACCATGCATTCACTCCGGTCAGGCAGCTCCATCCGTTCTGTTGTCCTTTTGGGCAAACGTGAACATTTCTTATTGTAACAGTATGTTATGGTACGGCATGGAGAAGCTAAAGAGTGAAAATCCAAATCCAACAGAAGACTTTAACAAAAAGGGAAGAACCGCAAAATATAGAAACCACGAGGGGTTAGAACAAAACAGATTTAAACGGAAGTTAAGAGAAACATAACTGCACACACTCATAGGGAATAACTATCTCAACTAGAACCTACAAACAGAAAACTACGCTGGGAGCCACAATGATCCAGCAAAGGACAGAACAAAAGCAGGCACTTAAATACCAAATTAACAGGACATGACACTGGGCAGGTGGAACCCATAACACAATTAACCTATCGGAAGGACACAGGACAATAAGGATCAGGTGGGGTGGATTACAATCACACAGCCGTAGAAACTAGGAAACATAGCCAACACTGATGACTGAATACAATAGGAAAGGCTAGGAACAAAAGAACAAGCAGCACAAAATAAAACAGGGTACAAGCAGAGTAAATAAAAACAGTAATTAAAGGTAAAGAAGGTCTCATGCCAGCTCCGAACCCCTGCCTGGAGGAATGATAGCATCAGGCTCAATCACTTAGCCTACTGAGATACATAGCAGCCAGGGAAGCGGGGAAACACACTAGGGATTAAGGGCTAGAGGACAAAGGGAACAGGATGGCCAGTGACAGTTGCTGACCAAACAGGAACAAAGCACAATGAGGGTACATAGATGGTCCTCTGGTCATGTTGAACCCAGCAGTTATGAAACTGAGTAGAATTTTTAGAATATAAAAATATTTATTACTACTGGAAAACATGATAAACAACATGATAATTTACAGTTTTCTTGACATTTTTTCTCCTTTTCTATCTTATTGTCTCCTTTGTGTGCTATAAATGCACACATACAAACACACACATACACACACACAGGAAGATGGACAGTAATAAACAGTAACGATAAATAATAAATGACAAAAGATAGTGACAGTTCAAAGATTGTCAACATAGCATCAAACGGCGTTTCAATATTTTAGTCTCTCATTATGTCTCACACACACAGATCCACACACACACACAGCCATTCAAATGCAAAGGATGTGTGCATTTGGTTGGACCGAGATCGTCCATTTTTGTGCATGTGCAAGATTAGCGCTCCCTCAGCTCTTTCTCCCCCTCTCTCTTAGGAATACGTTTCTGAAGAAGGAGAGTCAGAGGTGGAGTGGGTTGGGGGCGAGGGAAGTAGTGCTGTATTCACCAAAAATATAGTGATGAGGGGTCATAAAATTAAGATGTTAAGAGCATCAAGAATCATCATCAGATGGCAAAGAATCCCCAGAGGATCGTGAGGCTGAAAGGGAGACATATTCACTGAAGTACTGTCACTGGCACACAGGCTCAAATAGGAGTTCAAGGATGTTAAGTTATTGCTTTGGTTCTTCTTACTAAGATGAAATGAACTCTTAATCAATTTCATATACTTTTTTAGACTATTTATGGAATCCATCATTTATAAATTTATATGTAATTAAATGTATATCGTTAGACAGCACCATTAAACATATAATATTATTATTGTTGTTGTTGTCAATTGTGATTGTGAACTACTTTGCTTTAAAAGTAAGGTACACTGAATAGACACTGGAGTTTAAACTGTGAAATACTCATTTGCCAAGTTTTTTTTAATATAAAAAAGAGATTTGGCAGTAAAAGTGAGATTAAGAGGATGTCTAAGGTGGGGAGGGTAGCAAGGACAGGTTATTTTTGACCAATCAAGGATCAAGAAGAGTTTCTGCTTAAAATTGTACAAATTCCACAGCATCGTATTCAACACGTAAACGACCCGGATTCCAGCCATTTTCAGAGTAACGCAGGGGACCTGTGTGCTGCCACTTCGTACGCCCAACACCCCGCAAATTGTTATTTTGGACATCATCATCAGTGAGTACATTGACTGTTTTATTAAATGTGTGCTATGTGTATTACTTGCAATGATAGGTTGTAGATAGTGATACAATATCTCTAATTTATAGCTTCTCTGAGCTAATCTCGAATGGGAAGGCAGGGGTGCTGCCCACAGCTTCATTCAGAATTAACTGTTATAGCGGCCATCCGGTCATGCATTTGCCCAACACTTATCCAGCAGCAGGGCACGGGGTCTTTTCATTATCTCTAATTACTAAGACTGACTCCAAGGACTATAAATGTTCTCAAAGATGCCATAAAAATGGGAACTTTCCCTTCTTCTGTCTGGCCATAGACCTCAATTTCTAAGCTTTCTATAGCGATTCTATCTTTGCATGCCTGCAGAGAAATACACATGCATTTAGCAGAATTTGCCAAACAGAGCAATAGCCCATTTGCCCATGGGCCGTGTTTTCTGTGCCACAGCTGGAGTCCAAGTCCAGAATTCTTTGCTTTACAACCCTCCTTTGGGTTCAGCGACTCTCCAATCTGCCCCATAGTTTAGTTCGACCATCTGTCCTCAATAGAGATGGATCCTAGCTGTGTGTTTATGGGCACGAGGCAGGGAATTACTCAGGAGGGCGTGCCAACCCATCACAGGGCGCAAGGCAGGAAACATCCCAGGATGGGGCCCCAACCCATCGCAGGGCGCAAGGCAGGGAACAACCCAGGATGGGGTGCCAACCCATCACAGGGCGCAAGGCAGGGAACAACCCAGGATGGGGCGCCAACCCATCACAGGGCGCAAGGCAGGAAACATCCCAGGATGGGGCCCCAACCCATCGCAGGGCGCAAGGCAGGGAACAACCCAGGATGGGGCGCCAACCCATCACAGGGTGCAAGGCAGGAAACATCCCAGGATGGGGCGCCAACCCATCGCAGGGCGCAAGGCAGGGAACAACCGAGGATGGGGCCCCAACCCATCGCAGGGCGCAAGGCAGGGGACAACCCAGGATGGGGCGCCAACCCATTGCAGGGCGCAAGGCAGGAAACATTCCAGGATGGGGCCCCAACCCATCGCAGGGCGCAAGGCAGGAAACATCCCAGGATGGGGCGCCAACCCATCACAGGGTGCAAGGCAGGAAACATCCCTGGATGGGGCCCCAACCCATCGCAGGGCACAAGGCAGGGAACAACCCAGGATGGGGCGCCAACCCATCACAGGCCACACTGACACCATTCATAATTTGGGAGGAAACCCCTCTATGACACAGGATGTGCAAACTCCACATCCACAGGACTGGGACGGAGACTTGAACCCTGGTCCGAGAAGGGTGACGCAACAGTGCTGACCACTGTTCCTCTCTGCTGCTGCAAAGCATCTCTCTCTCTCTCTTTCTCTCTCTCTCAGCCTCTCTCTCTTTTCCCCTCCCAACTCCTCTCTGGATGTGCAATAATTCTCTTGTGTAATAACTCCAGCCAAGTGCAATATTTGCTTTCTGCGCAATATACATTTTATGTACACATATTTATACACTTTTTATTCAGTAGTACTTACAGTATTTGTAGTACTTTCTATACCCTCTGTGTAAATGATTGAATGTTTGTTTCTTGTTGTATCTGAAGGGGCAGCTGCTCTGCAATTTCAACATACATGGTATAATAACCATAAAACACTTAACCGTAAATCTAAAACCTCAAACTTATTATATGTCATTATTCGGTAACCCAGGTGTTCAGCTGGCTTTTTGCTTTATGTGACATGCCTGTAAGGTGGGGTTCAATCAGTGGGCTAATTTTGGGTTTGGTGGTTGAAACAAAATCTCGATCTGGATTGTTACTCTCTGGACATAAATTACCCAACTCTGCTTACCATGCCGTAGAGCAGGATGGACCACAGGGACGGAGAAGATAAGAGCAGACTGGCCAGATCCGGCGCAGGCGACATCTGATTGTATTTGCTACACCATCCATTTCCTTGGCTGACAGCCCACCCGTGTCTCAGCCCTTTTCGGGGGCTTTCTGACAGGCCCAGAGGCTTCAGCTTTGCCCAGTTTGGGCAGCTCCTAGTGATCCGAGGCACATTTGTAGTCGGTTGTCACGCAGATAAATGATGAAGTTGTCCTGACAATAGAAGGGACCTTTTTCATTTTTAACTAGAGATATATTGTCACGGGGCAAAGACAATAAACGCCATCCCACTAAAAATATATTTAGATTTATCTGTTACAGAATTTCGTTTTCATCCTGACCAACAAAAACCAGACACATAATATTATTTATTTAATATTATAGTATTTGTGTGGATATGCACACACACACAGTGTATGCGTGTAAGGTTGCTCTATGTTTCAATGTATCAGACGCAAAGATGAGTAGGTGGGTGGATGTATTGTCATGGATCAGAACAAACCCAGACCAAGACAAGTTGAACTCAGTACAATGGATCCTCAGAGGGTTAAGCCTTCGTGGTTGTGATCTGAAGGCTGCTGGTTTGACCATGGCCTTGTCTGTGGGCCCTTGAGCAAGGCGCTTAAGCCCTGGGCCCCCGGGTGCCGCCGTAAGGTGGCTGCCCTTCGCTGTGGCCGCCAAGCTTGCCCTACCCTGAATCTGGGGATAAGGAGACCTCCCCTGTGGTGGTTAGAAAAGTGTCTTTATTCTGTTTAATTAGCAACTTGAACTATTCCGGGGGGGGTTGACATGGTGGTTAACTCTCTGCCACAGACCCATGTGAGTGGATTTTGCATGTTCTCCTTGTGTCATTGTGGGTGGGGTTTCCTCCTGGCTCTCTGGTTTCTCCCCATGATCGAAAAAACATGCTGAGATTAAACTGAAGTTACCAAATTGCCCATAGATGTGCGTGAGTGTGAGTGTGAGCATGAGTGTGAGCGTGTGCGTGAGCGTGTGCATGAGTGTGAGCGTGAGCGTGAGTGTGTGTGTGAGTGTGAGCGTGAGTGTGAGCGTGAGCGTGTGCGTGAGCGTGAGTGTGAGCATGAGTGTGCCCTGCATTGGTTGGTGCCCCATCCTGGGTTGTTCCCAGCCTTGCACCTGTAACCTCCAGGATAGGATCCAGGCCCCGCGACCCTGAATAGCACAAGCGGTTACAGAAATGCATGCTTGCATCCATGCAGCTATACACGGTGCCAAAGTCAAGCCTCAGGTAAAGTGATTGAAAAAGAATAAGGAAAGAAATTATAAGGAAGCTGCAAGTAAAAGTAGCAAAGGAGACTCCCAAAGAAGATCTGGTTAGGGGTCTAACGAAAGAAGGGGTTTTGGGTTCCTGTGGGCGAGAAGAACAGGAAAACGGCGGCCTGCAGTTACAGATGGCCGTCCCTCAGGAGGATCTGCGATACCAGAGCGTGCGGAGCACACACTTCCCACAACATCGCCCTCCCCATTTGGGGGGCGTGCGCTGTCTTTAAACTCCCTGGAAAGCTTCCCGGAGGCTGGCTCATTGTCCGACAGCCTCGCGCTTTTGGCATTCCTCACACGGAGTCCTCCGCTATTACCGGTAGCTGTTCGCTGGCGAGGTGCTGAAACTGGCATGCCTGTATGCATCTTTAAATACATTCATATCCATAAAGGAGGAAAATACTAATGGCTTATCGCATCATTTATCACAACATCACTCCATCTTACACAACTTTCAATTGATAACTAAATTAAAAATAACCAAAACTTTGTTCTGCACATTCTGATTTTACATGTAAGATAACATTAACCCTAACCTTAACTCTAAACCTTTATTTATTTATTTTTTTTACAAAAAAGGAAAGGGTTCACTCATTTCATCTGTTCATAAATCATTGTTAAATATCTTCTTGGGTACACACAGCTGGCGTGAGACAGGAATTCTTTAAAAGGCTTTTGCGATTTTGTTGGCGGAGTAACACTGCACTCACACGTTTGAAGGAAAGACACAAAAGGAGGAAATCAATAACTCAAATTTTTCTATGCAGTTAGTGTGAGTCATCTTCAGACCATTATCCAGAAGGCTGCAGGGTATTTATGAAATGGAAGAACTCTATAGCAAATAACCATGGAAATATGAAACTTGCAAACGTTAGCAGGGAACGCGTGCAGCTTCATGTGATCCATCACACTTGCACTTATTGAAATAATAACGTGCAGAAATCCCTCTGTTTAGTCCATGTTGGGTGGGGGGTGTTGATATCTGGGGGGAGATGATGTCAGATGACAAGTTCCAGATCTTGTATTCGTTCCCTGAGTCCCCAAGTCAACCCTGCGTTCTCTTCCTTTTCCTCTGTGTATAAAACCCGTTACCCTCAAATAAAGGTCACATCCCTTCCTTCACCCTCTGTGCCACATGGTTCCAGATTCAGGGGGCCCAGCACTTTACAGGGGCCCTTGAATATGTAAAATCATATAATGTAGAAGGGGGGGGGAGGGGGCGCAAGGTGACATTTTGCCACAGGGCCTAGAATCTCTAGCTATACCCCCTGCATGGTTCTATGCCTGCTGAGGAAGTCATAGTCAGTCGGAAGAGGGTAGTGAGGGGTTCAGTGAGTTAGGCCTCTCCGCCTATGATCGGAAGGTTGTTGGTACAAGTCACATTTTCAGTGGACCTTTAACCCATGAAAGGCTCATGTGGATAAATGGTCTAACCCCGTGCTTGGATCCCAGGCATCAGTGTCAGCTGTGTGTGTGTCTCTCGAAGAAGCAAGATATGTGAGAAGACGCGTTCCAAAAGACCCGGATAAATAAAGTGTTCTATACCATTTCCAAGGATGTCATTTCCAAGGCTGTTTTACTGAAGCCACCAATGATCTCCGGCTGGTCTCTGAGCAGAATTTCTCATCAGCCCATGTTGTCGTCTTCCTAGGAAAATGACGAGTTGACGAGTAGCCAAGTAATCAGCCGTGGAATTTTATTTTGTAAACATAATAAGCTGATTTATGACCATACAATGGCTTAATTGTTACTTCACACCCCCTGGGTTCCCAGTTTCCAGTCCCGTCCCCGGCTCTGTGTGTGACTTTGCATCTTCTCTGTGGGCACATCTGGATGTTGCAGTTTCCTTTTCACAGTCTGAATGCATGTGTTTTGAAGAACACACCGCCCCTTTAAGTTGGGATAGAGATCTGTGGCCACCTCTGGAAGGTTGTGAATTCAAATCCCATCACTATTGAGCTCTTGAGTACAGGCCCTAACCTCTGCTGCTCCAGGGATGCTGACAGAGCCGTTTCCGTGATCCTTACTTCTGTGTCACTTTAGACAAGAGCATCTATGAATGTATGCGGGCTGTCAGTGTAGATGGCGCAGTGGTTAGTCCTGTCGTCTCACACCTCTGAGATGTGGAGTTTGCATCTTCTCCCCATGTCATCATGGGCTTTCCCTCAGTTAGTCCAGTTTTCCCCCCCCACACAGTCCAGGATGTGCCCTGCAATAGGCTGGTGCTGGTTGGCTCCCCCCACAACCCCGAATAGGACAAATGGGCACAGATAATGGATAGATGCCTGTGAGTGAGTGTCCTGATCTCTGCTTCCTGTGGCTGATCACAGCTCTATACCAAACGAGCAGTTATGGAGAATGGATGGGAGCCGCCACTGTGAATAATGTGTAAAATGGCCGGTACGTCTAGGAATCAAAAAAAGGATTAAATGCACCCCATCAAACTTTCAATAAAGGCTGTTTAAACATGAAGCACATTTTCCACTAATATGTACAATAACGCTGCAATTTACATCTTTGCTGTAAGGCCAAACCCCGCGGCTAATTATACATTTTACCTTTAATCTGTTTTATCTTCAATTTAAATCTTACACTTAAGATTTTTTTAACTGAAATCTAGTTATTTAATTTATAATTTAGTACAATGCATCTGCTCATTTAAGGACATGGGATAAAAAAGAGTCTTAATAAGTCAATAAAAAATCATTTAATTGCTTGAGTAGCAGAATGAGTATTTCTTTAATCACCTTTCGGAATCTCTCACTGAAATAACGTTTTTGTCATGGTTATACACATAGACATATTTGCCTTATACGCATAGACATATTTGCCTTATACGCATAGACATATTTGCCTTATACGCATAGACATATTTGCCTTATACACATAGACATATTTGCCTTATACACATAGATATATTTGCCTTCCTTTTTATTATGCATATAGTATTGCAGTGTCAGAGCTGCAGATTCGCATTTCCCATCATGCAAAGCAACACCTGCTCCCAGCTCCTTGTGCTTAATGTAAATAGTTCCCCACTATGAAGGTGTTTAGTTGCGCCAGGGTAGGGTCAAGGCAGAGTTCACAACCTGCAGTTCCAGTTCTGTAGGCTATTTAGTCAATGTGCTGTTTTCCTAAACTGTGCTGCCAGACTTGAATAAAGAACAAAATATGTGGCCCTATCCAATGTCTACAGCTTTGGCTACGCCGCAGAATTAAACTAAGTAAAAGGGTGAGACAAAAAGAACTTCTCAGTACACACAGAAGTTTTACCACAACTGCTTTCTGGTGGATTTCCTTATCAGCGTTGGATATAATATGATATTGAGGACATCCATCCATCCATCCATTTTCCAAACCGCTTATCCTACTGGGTCGCGGGGTATTGAGGACATAGTTAGTAAAATTGATTCACCATGCATAGTTATTGCCCTCATAGCCTTTGGCTAAAAGCTACCTTTATCACAAAATGCAAAATTGCAGAGTTTTAAAGTAAGCCGAACCACTGTTCCTTATATTCTTTAATTAAAAGGACCTTCTACTCTTAACCTATTCCCTGATTATGTGTAATATATCATTTCTTTCCATTCAAATCAGGGTCCACAACTTTCTTCATGTCAATATCCATCCATTCATCTACACGTTTTTCAACCGTGTATCCAGGTCAGGGTTGCGGGGTCTTCGTGTCAATAGGCATTAATTAAATAAGAGTGATGTGCTACCAAAGATGCCCTTCAACCTCGCCGGTCAATCCTCAAAGCACAATCATTCTGCTGCGTCAGCAAAGTCTTAAAGTTGTACATTTCTATATAGAAAATGCATAATCGCTAGGAATGTTGGCTAAGACTGAATCAAAGCAGTTTTAGCCTCGGATTATTCCACCCAAACATCACACACAAACCTGGACACCGTATCCAGTGCCTCCTCCTATTTAATACACAAATCTGACCCTGAGCGTTTGTGTAGCCATCACATTTTTGCCTTGTTTACACATAGAATTGTTTTCTTCTATATATCATATTGCTTTCACATAATCACCAAAGCTGGCATTTTTTTCACTGTTCTTAAACATTGTTTTATGTTTTATGTTACTTTACTTTTCATTTTTAATTGAAACATTTGTGTGATTTTACTTAACACTATTTCATGAATGTCCTTTGCATTTAAAAATGTGCTATATAAATACACTTGACTTTGACTTTTGTGCCAGGTTACATTCACATGCTCCATCTTCATTTGATCAAAATTTTCATTCTCCACTTTCCATTTCCAGAGATCGATGGAAGAGGCATGGGATTAATTATGGACTGATTCCAAGGCAGAATATCATTAAGGTAACCCATGGTTTAAATAAACCCTTCAGCCAGACCTAGTGAATATGGTGGCACACAAATCATAATGCCCTCAGCTCTCTGATCTTCACTCGAATTAGTGTTACAGAAGGAGATCTGAGGAAGGGTGTGTTATTTTTTAAATCAGATGTGATGCAGATTTTAAGCAGATTTCTCACGCGTGATACATTAAGCACGTTTCAAAGATCAACGCAGGTGAGTAGCAGTAAAACGACGTGTATCATATGAAAAGAGAAACATTTTTAGCACGACAAACAAATACCGTCCTTGGATCTAATCCTCTCAAGCCCGAAGGATTTTTATAATGGAGTTGCTGACACAAAACTGACATGGAACAGCGAGCGAAATGAAATTCATAGCAACATAACCGTCATTAGTGTTGTGACGGATGTGTGGTTTTATTTAAAGAGCTGTAAAAGTCTGATGGTTGAAGTGATAGAAACATGACAGTAGACTTTTGGGATGAGTAGTAAAAGTGGCCCTTCTGGCCATAATACATTTTTCTGCCTATCATCAGTAACTGTTTATGCTGTGGAGTTCAGCCATGTCTGTAGGGCACTTGAGCCTAAGGCGTAGTGTGGGGGAACTGCCTAAAGGAGGCGCTAGTCCTTCGTGCTGCACTGGTATAAGAACATGGAATTTCATTTGGAGACTCTATAGTCATCAGCTCACTAGAATGTTGGGGTTTTGTGAGAGACCTGGAGTATTCAAATCCAGTATTTCATCCACAACGCTGTATAGAGTTTGGTCCACAGGAGGACCCAGTATCCAGTAAAGGACAGGACTGTGTTGCTGAAAAACAACATTTGTCATAAAGGACCCCCAGCGGATACGAAAACGGTGTATTATTTCCATATTACCTACACATATCCTTTCATATACTTTCTGTAATCTCCAGATTACTTATAATAACCTAATACGACGCAAATAAGAGAAAATGCAGCAGTCAAATAAATGACTTGATAATGTAAAATAAAATCATTTATTCTGCCTGCCTCTATAGGCTCAGGATCATATACCGAATTCTAAGCAGCGTCCTTCGTTATCAGCCGAATAAAGCGATGTGGGTTAACGAGAAAAGAGAGAATCCTTGGCACCCGGCCTCACGATTCGCTGAACCAGAACGATTAGGGCAGGAAAGCGCTGGTGAAGCCATAAATGAAGCAAATTCCCAGAAATATGACTGAAAATTGCATTTTCAGCATAGTGTTCGACGCGTTCGCTTTTTAGAACTTTGTGGATGTTTTCTTTTTTTCCCAGATATTTTTGATATTTGGTTGGTTGAATCTGCCGAGGGGGAACCTCTGGATATGGAGGGTTGACTGCATTTATAACCATATACTGTCACATGTAACGCGTGATCAACAGCAACATTGTGTTTCTGTTTAATTGCATGTGCAAAAATAAATCATTCTGCATTCTGCAGTCTTTCTGCAGCCTTTCCGCTGTCGCTGAATATTCCTCCAGGAAATGCGTTCACAGCAGGCCGAATGCAGCGAACCCCCTCACTGTGGGTAATGTAGACATGCAAACGGCTTGCCTTACCGAACAAAATGCTACTGAGTTTCATCTTTATCTGCAAAGAAAAAGATCCGTCTACTGTGGTCTATCGCATTGGATTTAATACCCAGCCATGTCAGGATGTCTTACGCAGCAGCCAGTTGGTTCTGGGCTGCAGAAGTTACAGGATATCTTGAGATTCTTTTTGACAAACAGAGTCACTGACGTTCTCTTCCACACGTTCTGTTCCTTGGCATTTTTCCAGTGGCATTCAGAATTCATACATCACTATTTCCTTTTTTCTCTCCTGGATTCAGTTTTCTTCTCATTTCGTCCTTTGCAAGCTCTTTTTACATCCAATTTCTATATGCTTCTATATGTTCTCTAGGGTTCTCTCCCTGTTTCCGAGTTTTTGGTTCTTATTCTCCATGGTTTTCTTTCTTTCTTTCTTTCTTTCTTTCTTTCTTTCTTTCTTTCTTTCTTTCTTTCTTTCTTTATTTGTCTTCCCTTTTCCCTGTTTTTTGAATGATTCCATATACATGACTCAGGACTGCATCGCAGCACGCCTATGTCAAGCGCCTTGGGATGACTTTATTATGAAAGGCGCTATATAAAAATAAACTGAATCAAACCGAATTGATGCCGAATTGATTAAAGGCAGAACAATATTACATGAAACAAGAGAGAAAAAAATCTCCACACCAAGGTACTCCTTAAGTTAAAATGTCTTCATTATAATGACATACCCTGCTACAAGTGCCCAGGCATAGTCACGCATGCTGCACATACAGTATTATACCCTAAAGAGACACAAACTGCTATGCATGGGCACTTTTAACAGTCCAGTCAGGACATGTCGTTATAATAAAGACATTTTAACTTAAGAATAACTTAACCTTTTATTATTTTAACTCAAGGAGAGAGATGGAACACTGCGACAGATGACCTGGCCCCCACACCCCCCCCCACCTAAACTCTACAGAGCTGCTTTGGGATGACTTTGATCGAAGGGTAAGAGTAAGGTAGCCAACTTGTGCCCAAAACCAGTGGAAACCCCTTCAGGACTGTTGGAGAAGCAGGTCCAGGTGGCTACATCCAGAAGCTGGTTGATAAAAAGCCAAGAGTCTGAAATGCTGCCATCGAAACCGAAGACGTGTATCCTGAAGAGTCCAAAATTCGAGACTTTCTGAGGTGCTGAATGCTTCTCGTGGCTGTTGCAGTGTTTCATAAGTATCACTTTATTGCCTCAAGGCCTTTCAATATAAGGTGAATAACACAGCTGTAATAGAGACAAATGCATTAAAAGATAATGTCCAGGTATGTCCAGATTTTTAACTGGTGCCTTGTGTCTAGAAAGCGGTTTCTGCGGTCAAAGGGAATATTTCTGCTGCCCAGTGTAAACTGCATATGTGAATGATTACCAAGGAGGGCGGCTTGTAAAAGGGTTCCGAGGTAAACGACCTAACAAGCATGGAAGGTCGGTAGGATAACTGCCTCGGACAGAGTGACACAGAGAAGCAGCACAGCACTGCAAACAGAAGGCTTTATTTGCATGGAAAGTGAAACAAAATCTCATGGTTAGACATGGGGTGCATCATACCGATGCACGTGTAGTCTATCCACCCCCTCCCCCCACCCCCAAGAAGTACAGCAAACGTCATTGGCATAAAAAATGGAACAACAGAAAATTCCACAAACAATTCCCTGAAACCGCAGAAACACAAACAGCAGAGTCAGACTCTGGGATTGGCTAGGAGCAAAAGTCAGCTCTGTGTGGGGTGGGGGGGTTCTCCGTAATGTTTTTTCACTATGGGGAAAGGGGCTATTTTTTGCTCCTGGCCCATGGATACAGCATCCCACAAGGAATTCTCCCGCTAATCCAAATGGCCTACATCCCTGCTTTCAACCACAAAGGAACATTTTCCAACTCTGCATTAAATAAGCCCAGCTGGCTCCCTTTATTCCAGAAGATTCCAGCCCTTCCCATCATAACATATTCCTGCGGGTATTTTCGGAGAGGAGGCATGATGTGAAAACTGGGCATTTCTTGTACTGATATCCGGCCACCCACATATGTGCTATACACTAGCAACTGTCACAGTGCCCCCGCTGGGATCTCAAAAACCAATTGGGCTTTGATGCAGCACCCTGTGTTTAAGTCCGGGCTGCTGTGGCAGATTGTCAAACTGAAACTTGTATGTGCAGGTTTTTCTCAAGCCAGTTCTATCATCATTACTGCCTCTAGCAGATGAGCAACATCTGCTTGGCTCTTACCTCGCTGGTCATGATAATATCAGCGACACTCAGCGGGAGACATGGAGATTTAGTAGGTGAAATCAAATATTAAAGTTATGTTTTCCTGTTGTCAATTTTAGGGTCAGAAACTGAAGAACAGAATCGGATTCCGACACTTCACACTTAGGTTCATTCTTAGGCAGGAAGAAATTAGTCAATTTATTGGGGTGAGTTTAATGGGTATTTACTATTTAATTTTTAAATCTGTTCAAACCATCTTAATTTAAACCATTTCTATGCAACAATTGCTTGAAAGCAACGTCTATGATAGCCCATTATATTTCACAATGCTGTATTAATATTGTTTTTAAGAGGCAAACTCTACCTGTCAAATTTCACTTTACCGGAATGAGAAAGTAATTAATGGTAATCGAGTTAATCTGTTAAATACATGTTGTACTCTGCTGCCGCAGCAGCTTGGACGACTTGCAGGCCACACAGACCCCACTGGCCATATTCAAATGAAGTTATGCTGTGTTATATAATCGGGCTTAATAAACACTCAGAACACAAACACTGGAATCTCTGGTGCATGCAAAGTACATCAAATTCTATTACATTGATTTTACTCTGCGAATTCGCCTCTGCATTTTTGGTTGTGTGTGTTTTGTTATTCAAATCACATTCTCCCCATACATTTGTAGTTGCCTCTTATACGCAATATATAATATAAACAAATATATATCTGCGATATACAATTATGTGACTTATCATGAATCCATTCACTGCTCACTACATAGAAATCCAACATTCATTTCATCAAAACATTTAATGACGGATAGGAGACGCATGAACGGATATTTAATTTATTCCATAATTTATGGCTCGCTCCATCTCTCCGAATATGCGTTGTGTGTCTGCTAGCGGCTTGGCAAAGATGTAATGGCATCCGGCTGCCTCAAAGGACGACAGGAAGCAAGAGGCGAGGAAAAAAAACCATAACGAAACCATTTCTATTCGCTGCAGTGCGTCTGCGTGCCTGTTCGACCTTGTTTCATGCCTGCCGGTACGTAGCTACTCTTTTGATTTCTGAGCAGATGCTCAAAGCCCCACGAGTAGATGTTCAATCCTACAGATAAAGGGTGTGTGACCTTCTAGGGCATGTCTAGCTGACGCAGAAATCTTTTTATTTCACATTTCTACAAAAATCCGAAGCAAATCCATCTAAAGGCGGTAAATTAGATCGTGCAAATGTGAACAGACATCTTAAATTACTTGCATTTGTTTCCCTTTACTCAGTCTATATTTCATAAACTGCTACTACATTCCATCACTAAGATACAAGTAGCTAAATGCAGACTGATTCGGCTGCATATACTGCACGTGCTCATTCAGTCACCAGTGTTTGTCTCTCACTTTTATCGACCGTTAGTGATGGAAACAGTGACTTCGCAGGTCCAGTAAACATACAGATTACGTAATAAGACCAGCAGCAATGTAGATGTGCTAATGAGTTTTTCAACGCAGTTAATCTATTGTTCACATGAATAATGAGCTAGCCATACATATATGTATATGAAGATCAGCATGAATCAAGCAGTGTGGAGTTTGAATCCTACATCACGTTTCACTGTGATGCCCTGTCGACACACAATAGGTCTTTTCCACAGAGACCAATCGCTTTACGCACCAGACTAATAAAACACAGAGAGTCAGAAATATATGTTTACTCTGGCTTGTGGCCCTCAGTCGTGTATGTTTTTTTTCTTTCAGCGGTGATATTTCTGCTGTGCTGCTCATTGAAACAGGTCATTTCCATCCCTGCCAGAGCAGACCAGTCAGAAATGTCTGGAAACTGTAATATCTCAGGGAAGGACAGATTACTACCACTCTCTGCATCCTCTCTTGCACAAATCAAAGTTCAGCTCAAGATCACATATCCCTGAAGAAGATGTAAGTCAAGAACATGCTTGATATAATTTTCCTTTACAAATGTATCCAGTAGCAGCTCTTAGGCAAATGCAATTCCTTATTTCTCAGTCTCTAAGTTGTTGGTTAGGGTTTTTAATATCATTTTTATCCCTGTGTTTATAGACACCACTGACAGTCCTCCACATGCCAGCCGCTAACCCATCCAAGCACTGCTGATCACATGCAAATTTCTCGTCATGCACAGAATGATGCCTTAAACAGCTGTAGCAAAGCCTTGCTGGCCTGAAGCTGAGATTCTAGAATCTTGCCAGCAGAATTTATTCTCGTTTTGATGCCATTGACAGTCAGTTACACAGTTACAAAGATTCATTGTCATTTGTTTCGCTCCTTTTTGTCCGTTAATCCCGTAAAACCATTAAGAATATTGCGACATACACATATTTGCAGCTACGCATCAGTGGTAGAAGGGCGAGCTTCGGTAAGTGTATGCTCCTCTCAGGAAAATGGTATTCATACAACAAAGTCAACAGTCAGCTGAAAAATTTTAGCATGTACGATTTGGCAGCTATAGATTACAGTTTATGAAAAAGAATGAAAAGGGAATCTCATCACTCTTCTTAACACTAATTTAGGGTGTTGAAAAGGACATGTGTTCCTGTATTGAAAAGCTTGATCAAAAGCATAACAGCTTCTAAAGTAATGTAAACATTCAAATTGATAGTATTGGCTGAACACACTATATAAACACTATGTGTTCGAGCATAATAATTTCTTAATAACTATTGCTCTCTTCCAGCACAATTTGAGTCATGGCCCGTCTGTGCAAAGGTGTGACTGCAACCAGACATGACAAGATCGTGATGATTTTCATGATCAATTTTGACACTTCTGTCTCTAAAGACAATGAAAAAAGTCAAAAGTGTAATGCATTTGAACATGGGGAGAACATGCGAATTCCACACATACCCATGCAGGGATGGAATCAAACCCACGTCCCTTGTGGATGCCAGTCATAAACATCAGCTTCAAGCTCATGAATCTTTTCTAAGAAGCGCACGCTAGATGGATGGGATGCTGGATGGGATGCTGGTTAATTATATTCCAGAATTAAGAATCAATTAAAAATCTTCAGTTTATCTAATTCAATGTTTTGGAATAGGAATTAAGAGTAAGAATATCCAGAGATGGGATTCGAACCCTTAACCAGTAGAAGACTATAGAATCGCTCTGTTGGCCAGCCTGCAAGCCATGCGAAGCCAGCCATCTCTTGTCCAAGGTATTATCCAGTACAAGGTTGGGTGGGGGTCACAGTTGGCTGGAGTCTACTGCAGTCAGCACAGGACACCCTCTGTGGGATGCCAGTCCATTGCGGTGGAAACACTCATACAGAATTATAGGGAATTTAGAGACACCAGTTCACGAAACAGCATGACTTTGGGCCGTGGGAGGTAAAAATATGAAGATATGGCCATTCATTGGGAACCCTATTGGAAGTGATAAGTCATGCAAACAGGCCAGCTGCTGGGAGAATTGTTATTCTGCATTTATTTGCCAGTACGTTGCATTCTGCCACCACGGAGCGCTTGTGCACGGCCAGCCCGGGTGCGAATGAGGTAAACCTCATACGCCACGCTTCGGAATCCTGCCGTCATCGGCACCCGGCTCCCGGCGAGAGAGGGAGCGTCTGAATCAAGCACCGAAATATAAGGACACATATATCTTGTGACTTTTAGCGGCTCTTGTCGTGAGGGGTGACACGTAATCGCGGCAGAAGGTGGCTGATTTCTGGACGCCAGACGTCAGTGTGCCTTCCATCTCCTGCCTTTTATATACCGCGATATATTACTATTGATTTCTAAATTGAAGAGTTAGGCAAGGAGTGATTTACTGCAGACAGAGTTTAAACTGAACGTCCAAACGCTCTATTGCCCCGTCCTGCTTCTGCATCTGAATCCCTGCAGGTTTTTCAGTAATACCGATGTATGAAACTGCTAGATAAAACAAGCTTCCTGAAGTCTCGTCATTTGCCGGTGACACCTGCCCAGGAATCCCGGCTTAGACCTGTAACCGGAGCATGAAAAAATTCAAGAGACAAAAATAAACAACAGACTGCATTTGAGATATAAAAGCTAAGAGCTAATGAAGTTGTGTAATGATACATGATTTTCGGCTCTAAGGTATTGCATTCACTTCTCTGTTAGCGTATGTGCCTCATTCCATAGATCACTGCTGGACAACAGCAACAAAAAGCGTACAACTAAATCTTACATATTCATTACATTTCCATAGTTCTCAGTGTTCTATAACATTTAGTGTTACGTAATTCTGGATGTATCTTAAGCAATATGGTACCTGCACTTAGGAATACTGTCTGTTTAGGCTAAGAAATGTTGAAACCATGACTGGAATTAATGAACAGGGACAACAGAGAAGTTTCTCTCCTAGCATTTGCTGACCTGCTTTCTTCCCAGAAGAAACTGCTGCTCTATTGCATATTATGCTTTACTTCTATATTTTACTTCTTTATTACTCAGGCTTGTATCAACTCACGTTCAGATTTGGGACTGGGACCACTGGACACTGGTGTATGTCGATATTGCAGCTGTCCGTCACATATACATAACTGTATTTGCAGTTAGATATGGACAGTGGACCATTATACGGCTGGCAGTTACTGTGTTCCTGTGTTTAACATTTACGTTATCTATCTATCTATCTATCTATCTATCTATCTATCTATCTATCTATCTATCTATCTATCTATCTATCTATCTATCTATCTATCTATCTATCTATCTATCTATCTATCTATCTATCTAGTGTCCATTGAGATGCTAGTACGATTAACATTTTAGTTCTGTCAGACTTACCTATTGCGTTTGCTCGTTGTGGTTCGCTATTGTCTTGTCATTTCCGTTTATCCAGTCCTGATTGCCCCCCCCCCCCCCTGCCCCTGTGTTTTCCCCTTCACATGTAATGGCTTAGGCACTGGCTGGCCACTGCAGCGTTCGCAGGTGTAGGTTGCAGTTATGGTCATATAACTCTCGCTATATTTGTTGCGCTATACCTTTAATATCATCTTGTATACGTTATTGCATTCAATTTTGGTTATTATGATTTTGGCTACATGATTTCATGATGTGATTAATTTCCGCCCCCCCCCCTCCCCCTCTTGTTCATGATCCTGAAAAGGGTTAAACTGATTGTAAACTTGATGATTTAATATTATATCTGGTCATAATGGCTGTGGGAGCTGCAGAAACACATGAGACCAAGCACTGAAAATACAGTGGCAGGCGAATAGAGCATTAGTGTATTAATACAATTATAGTGGGGTGTCTTAATGCAGTGGTGGCTTAATGGGTAGGGACGTGCACTTGTAGTTGAAAGATTGCTCATATCCCCGACCAGCAAGGCACCACTGAGGTACCCTGAGCAAGACACCGCCCCCAAGCACTGCTCCCCGGGCGCTGAATTAGCTGCCCACTGCTATGTCACATTGTCACATATGGGTTAACTGCAGAGGACACATTTTGCTGTGGTGTGTCAACAATGACCACTAATCTCTAAATTCTAAGTCTATTATGCTGGCTGCAGCAGCTCCTACATGCTCCTATGTGCCCGTAAAAAATGGATGTTCATACCATAGAAGGGCATGTATGTGTCTAGACATAATTAGCGAACTCCTTGTTTATAACTCAAGCCAAAAAACATCAGCCCCTTTGAACTGGGAAATGTCAGGGGCATAATGATCTGCTTTGCAAGTAGCGATTCCATGTTAGCCATGCATTAGCCGCAAGAAGGTATTGAAAAAAAATTCTCGGAGAAAACTAATTGCGAAATGGAGATCCTGTAATTTTTCTATGTGCAAGAAGCAGTCCCTTTTAAATCTAAAGCCATCATGCCAGCCAGCCCAGACTAATACAACTAAATCAGTAGCTACAGGAAATGTGAAGCCGTTTTGCTTTAGTGCAAGTTGCCAATAGGCTGCTTCGTTGCCTCCCCTTCCTGTGCTGTTCAGACGAGCCACCCTTCACGGCCTTGCTCGGATTCGCAGGCCCAAGCCCCTTCCTCACTAACCCACACATTCTCTCCGGGCAAAAAAGGGTTGGAGGAAAAGCTCAATAAAAGACGGATAAAACAACCGAGCTATGAATAGCAGCTCAAAATTGCAAGATTATTTGCGCTTACATTTTTGGGAAAGCTGAATAAAAGATAATGTTTCAAATGTACTGAGAATTCTTTTTAGGGAATTTTGATATATTTTTTTGTGTTTTAATTAGCAATTAATTTCACCTGGTATGGCTATTAAAACACAAAAAAATACCGTTCATTTATAATGATTTAAATAAATCATGACAGATCACTATAGTTGTAAACAGGGTTTATAAATCCAATATACAAAATACAGCTAGATAATATACATATTAAATATCAATATTCCTTTTTAAAAAGAGATTGTAGCCTTTGACTTGACATTATATAAGCAACGGTAAGGTACCAGAGTACTACTGGGCTAACGTCATTCTAGCTTTCGATCTTCTGACTATTTTCCTGTCTAAGGGTTTTTGGGTTTGGTCCTCTGTCTGCCCCATGAAATACGGCTTGTGCTTGAACTACGATTCATTGCGATGTGTTTTGAAAGTAAAGCCTAGGATCTCTGTCTGGATTCTCTCCTGTCTCCACATTATATTTGGAGTGACAATCTGAGGTGTTTTCTCCAAAAAAGGCATCACTGAGCAGTGCTTGGGGCAAGTAGTGATGATATAAAACGCCAAACAATAAAATATGAAAGCAGAGCAAGAAAATGAATGTCTTAAGGAGGTCCACCACAAGCCAGGCTCCCAGACTTAAGCATGCCAGGTCTAATATTGTGTCAGTTAGCATTAAGTTTGACGTGAGCAGATGTCTGTGACATTGAATATCGTCTTGGACAACTACTTCTCTCCTCTAAAAATTCCTAAATAAAGAACAATAAGGAAAACAAATCAATAGCAACAACTTATCCATCAAAATCAGTGGTATCCGAAGTAGCTGATAGCTGAGCCTCGTGTATCACGTTCCTCTGTAGATTTACAGTTGGATTCTTACTTCCTTGGTCTGCCCTGCACTGCAATGGCCACTCTAACTCAGGTTTTGTACATCTTAATGACACAGGGTGGCAATCACTCTCCACTATTTTAAAGAAACACACCCCTCTTTGATGAAAAACCACCTGCTGCCTGAACTTTGTGTTATCATTCTAGAAAAATATTAAGTAACACTTTACTTGAAGCTATCATCTATAATGCATTATAGATTCCTTTATATTACCTTATAATGGTCAGTATAAGAATTAATAAAGCATTATAGCATCTTCTATTGTCAGTCATAAGGCATTACAGTGCTGATTATAATGCTTTATAAGCTCCAATGAAGCTCTCATCTATAATGCACCTTCATAATGCATTATAATGGTCAGTATAAGCATTAAGGATTCTTTGTTGCATATAGAAGAGAGCTTCATAAAGCATTCATAATGCACAATAAATATGGCTATAATGTCTTTTGCCTTTTTATAGCAGTGTTTATAATGCTTTATGTGTGCATTATAATGTGTTCGTAGATTCTCATAGACATACAATTCATGAAAAGTGTCGCCAAATCTTATTATAGGGAAATTAAGCCTAATTTCTAAGGTCATGATCCCCGGCAGTTCGGTGCCCTCTTCAGTGTTGCTTCAAGTAAAACACCCTATAGGTCAAAGAAGTCAAAAGTAACAGTATTATCCCACTTAAGTCATCGGTCTTATATTTTGCTACGGTAAATTATACCATCATCCTTACAAAACTAGCGGGGCAGGGAATGTCGTTACAATGTGGAAAAACTAAATATATGTATTTTTTTATATTAAACATAAGCTTCGATTATAAAGCATAAACCATTGTCTCTCTCAGAATGCCTACAATAGCCATGGACCTATATGTTTGTGGTCTATAAGGTGCTGGATCACGACAGCTTGCTGACCAGCTATTCAGAAAGCCTCCCTAAATAGCCACCCATACAACTGGATACCAGTTCTGAAGTGACAGTATCTCATTTTTAAATCAAAGGATTACGTTAAAATAATCTGCCCTAAATTCAATTCATTCAAATCGGCATGGAGCTCCTCTTCGTGTTTCTCAAACTCATTATTTCCATACAATATGCATTGCAGAATAGTAAAAAAATCCCGCCTTGCTCATACTATTGCAGCTGGCGCTAAATTTCATGCTGGTTGCTCTAATATAAATTTTCCCGGTTTATATGCGAATCCTTCGCACAGCCTGCCTCTCAAAGGCATCCCGGCTTTGACATTTTCCCTCCAAATTGCCTGACCACCTCCCCATTACTGCCGACAACATCTGCTTAGTCCTCTGTCATTAAGCACATGTTGGTTGTCTGGCAGCGAGAGGCTGTTTATGGGTTCCGTAGCTGCAGGAAGGATAACCGCACGTGCCTTCAACTCAGTGCAGTGCCATGACTTGTGGTCTCCAGACGTCACGTCATTTTATTATGTCACCTCATAGCCTGAGATCAGGGGTAGGAGGCCACCCTGATCCTGGAGTGCAGGTATCTGCCAGGTTTTCTATCCTACCGGATGACTTACTATCTGCCTGAGATCAGGTGTGGTTCATCAGAACTGGGTAGGATGGAAAACCTGCTGGATACTGACAGCCCAGGATCAGGGCTGCCTATCCCTGTCTTAGATTCACCAACGGATATTGACTGGGACTCTTGGACCAGCTACACTGTCAAAACAGCCCAACCGGGTTAAATGCCCTAAATTCTCTTTCTCTCTCTCTTTCTCTCTCTCTCTTTCTCTCTCTCTCCCCCTCTCTCTCTCTCTCTCTCTGCTTTTCTCAGGTTGCATCTACCCTCTTTACGTTGGCAGCGCCTGTTTTTGCTACACGATCATTCCTCTGAATTCTAAATCCCACCGTGTTTGTAATATATAAACTAATAAGATTTGAGTCACTATGACTGTTGCACTACAGGGCTTTTCTCCAGCTGCCCACCCCCCCCCCCCCCCCCCGTACCCTCTGCTTCACGTCCCCCAGACCGACATTAATCTTGGATGTACGGAAATCTGGGTGAGGGTTTGTGTCTGGTAATGGTCCTTTTTAAACCTGATCCTGGTGCAGCCACTTGTGGTTGTGTGACTCCACACAGATATAAATCTAAACGGATTTGTGGGATTTGTGCCTATGCACGGAAAGGCATGGGTTCAAATCCCATTGTAGAGTAATCATAACGGTATTGGGCCCTTCATCAAGGTCCTTAACCTCTAACTGCTTGATAGACACTGGCTGACCCAGCTCTCTGGTGCTTATTTGTTTACCACTTTGGACAAAAGCTACGGCCTAAACCCACCCACTCTGTCGGAAAGACGTTCCAACAGCTTATCCAGGAGAAACACCACGGAAGATTCCAGCGCCACATCGCTGCCGTAAATCACTGGACATTTTATAGCGCCTTCACAATATAAACAACATGTTACAAGTGAAATCACTAAATTCCACTAATGCAAAAATGAATTATATTATACGGGTGAAGGGCTCTAGCTATGAAATTCCAGATGGAAAGCATTTCGATCAATGAGGGGGAACGGAAAGTTTAAAATCGATGCGATTCATTGCCCATTTCCCCTGATGGTTTTTTAAACCCTTTTCTAAGGCTCTTTGAGTAATAAGCTGTTTCTCTCTTGATCCATGCACCAAACAAGAACATAACATAGATCATAACCTTTCACAATGCCAGGACTGAGGCCGTGGATAGTGGGGTGCGATTGGACAAAGCCATATTTTAGTAATAAAGCCATGGCGTAGACTCACTGGTCCTACAATAGCAGTTGAAAATGTTATTTACATTGTATTTCTGTGCCACAATAATTCTGACACATTCATACAGGCTTACCTGTCTGCAGATGATAGATTCACGTTCTTCCCATTGAACATGAAATCATTTGCAAGTCAGAGATGAATTCTAGTACGGCTCTGATTCGAATTCCGGCCTCCAGCATTCTTTCTGCTTAATGAGACTGAAGTGAATCACAGCAGTGCTTTGATGCTTTACTTGAAACAGGCTGCTTAGACGTACTGGATCCTTACTTTTTTATGATTTCGTCAAATCGCCTGAAAAGTTCGTGTGAAAACGAATGAAACTAAGATATTATTTTAACAGTCATTTCTTCTGTTACTCAGAGCCTCTGTCATGCCTTTACAATATTCAATTATGTTTTTTAACATCTGTTTCTGTGTATCTGGAAAATTAGATTATTGGAAATTCTTTGCAAAATGTGCTTGACACTATTCAAGGGTACTGAGTTGCTTGTAATACATTGTATTGAGGCACAGGATAGATGTTTATCGTGAACTACTGGCAAAATTATACTAATCTCCGATGATATCCAGCACTCTCCTGCAAACAGGGGTCTGTAACAACATAAGTACAATCAAAAGGACCTTGTGAGTGTTAAATGGTTCATTCTAACTGGAATTAATGGTTCACAAAATAGCAGATTTTAACAGAGAATCAAGGGAAACTGTTTGTAAGGATGTTGTGATATGAATGGATAGAGGCTGGAGTTACATCAGCAGCTCTCACTGTGAACTGAAGTGGCAGAAGTATTTAAGATGACTCAACAGCACCTGCATAAATGATTTAATTATTCACGTTTACAAGGACGTGCACGTGTAAGTAAATGGGCACATCCAGTACTGCACTGATAATTCATTCGAAGAAAAACCGACAGGCTGTTGTAAAAAGAAATTTCTGTTCCTCTGCCTGTTTTAAGTGGGAACGTTTGCCGAGAAGCCTCACTGCTTTATGTTCAGCTCGAGACCATCAAGGAAAAAGCTATTAGCTATCAGGATGGAAGTCCCTGCAAGTTGCCAACAATAATCTGAAGGATTTTATTTTTATTTTTTAAATTTGTAGACCTTTTTTTTCTGCTCAGTTAAACACAAATGATTCGGCATACTATTAAAACCACAAATTAAAACAAATTGCGTTCCTGTTCTCTAATAGGTGAGTCTTTATGTACTTTGTCTCTTCTCCGAACACAGAATGGTGATGTGGGCAGAGGCAGCTCGTCCAGGGTGTGTAAAGCACAGCACGTCCCTGGTGGACAAGCTGGATACAGGCAGCTTGGCATTGCCATCTGGGCCGGATCTACCTCTTCAGGCCCCCCCAAGGAAAAATCTTACTTGGGAGGCCCCCCCATCCCAGAAAACTGATAATCATTTCAGGTACTTTGAGGGCTTTCTTCAACTATGACGGTACCTTTGAGCGTACAATTACTTGTCACTAGAGCTGTACCCTCAAGGGTCTGCCAACTGTACCCTAGCTGCAGGTAAATGTACCTTTTAGTCTAATATAAAGTTCAGAAAAGGAATATTTGTAATATGGAGGGATGGAGGGAACATCATAGTTGTTTTACTAAACTGTACCAGGGTTATGCCCTTTCTGGTGTGTGTGTATGTGTGTGTGTGTGTGTGTGGACTTGGCCCTGACTACCTTGTATATCACCTATGCCAAGGCTTGTGTCTCACATGTTCATGGCTGGTGCTAGCAAACACAAACAGTTTTACTTTAAAAACAACTTGCATACCCAGTGTAGCCCACATAATGGCACACTGTGCTTTAGCCGATTCTCCGGACAGCTGTTACTCTGTCTTCCTGGGCAGTACATGAAAGCTTTTGAAAGTTTTAAATTTCCGAGAATCTATTGAAAGTACGAGTGACGATTCTGAAAGGAAACTCAGGTCTCCGGAACCCCTTCGTCACCACATGGAGGATCTCCGACGCCTTTTACTTCAGACACATAAAGTGCTGCAGCTGAAATAGAGAAGCGGCGGCAAATTCATTTAAAATTTTAGCAACTTTTCTAAGCGTTTGCAGTAGTAGTCAAAGGTCTGAATGTAACAGAGAAATTTCTGGCAATCGGTCTATACTACACCCGACCCCCTCGGCTCCCCCTGCAGGTGGTGGGCCCACAGGGGGATGAACCCATGTTACCCCTTTGGTTAAGCTCCTTGGGTGGAGGCCCGAGCTCCTGCCCCAAGCCTGGCTCCTGGGCGAGGCCCCGGTCTCCTCGATTCGGGCGGGGTGACATCCTCCTTCATTTTCTTCGTCATAGGGGTCAATATGAACTGCACTTAGTCTGGTCATTCACCTAGGACCAGTTTGCCTTGGGAGACCCTACACATTTGATTGGTTGGTCCTACCTCCTCTAGTTGCTTGGACCCACCTCCTCTACAATCTAATTGGTCCTCTCTCTGAACCAATCATTTTTCATTTTGCCCTCAGAACATTTTTGCATGAGTAAAACTCCCACCATATAGCTCATGCAGAGGTGGAAAGGTTCAGAAAGTACAGATCCAGACCAGGGTTTTGTCTCAACCAACTAGTTTAGCGTAGAGAGTCAAGGTCACAGAGTACTTAACTGTGGGGGGAAAAAAACATGGGCTGGATTTGTACTTTTTGGACCTGAACTTTCCACCTCTGGTGTTTTGGAATCCTATCTTAGCGAGGACTGAAGGACTGCCCAATCTTCCATAATCCTGATGGAACGGCATACCACTAAAGTATGCCACAGCCGTGGATTTGCTGAAGAGTATCAACTCCATCACCAGCGAATGACATCTGCCTCTCCCATGCTTAATAGCGGGAACCACACAAGTAGAGCTTACGCAGTCTTACCAAATCTTAGCAACACACCCAGCAATAAACGGAACAAATTAAGCAGTTACAATTTTTTTTTTGTCACGTATTTAAAATTCAATTTCCACAATACACCTTTGCACATTCTTTTGTACTTCATATGACTCATTCTTACGTGCAAAAAAAGTGCTGATGTCTAATTGGAAAGAGTACATCCCATAATTACAAAAGTGCGGCTCTTCAAAATGCAAATAGGCACATTAGGTGCTGTCAGCTTACTCAGATTAAGCTGCTCAAGGGGACACAGTATCACATTAACATAATCATTTGCATTGCTTAGCATTCTGTAGGAATTTTGTTGATTCTTAATATTATTAATGTAGAAAACTGTTCTTTTTAAACTCTGGATTCCCCCCACAGTCCAAAAACATGCTAAGGTGAACAGGGAGTTACCAAATTGCCCATAGGTGTGAATAGTGTGTGCGTGTGCCCTGGGATGGGCTGGCACCCGGATCTATGTTGTTCCTTGCCTTGTGCCAGTAGACATAGGACTGGCTTCGACCCGCCGTGACCCTTACTAGCAGCTACAAGAATGGATGGATGGATGGATGCTTTTTCAAATCTAAAGAGACATAGATGTAGCCCATATAACAACCATTTGCAACACTTGGGTAATTCAGGTCCAGAGAGTAAAAGTCCAGACCTGGATTTTGTTTCAACCAGCCAGTTGAGTCTCTGTGACAGTGACTCTTTAAGCTCAACTGCTTGGTTGAAACAAAATCCTGGTCTAGATTTTTACTCTCTGGACCTGAATGACCCAACTCTGATAATACAATATTCTGCCTTCCCAGTTTCTGGGAAATTGATAATGATGTTCTCCACATGACTTGACCCCTCCCTCTCCCTCCAGGTGTGTCCCACTTACATCTGGTAGCTATTGGTTCTTAAATTAGTACAAGGTAACAGGGTCAACCATTGTGGGTAAAAAAAACCCTATACTATGTATCTGTACAGATAATATAAAACCGCAGTCGATATTAACACCTTTTTGCAGGAAGTCCATGCAGTTAAATGCCGAATTTAGCACATCAAGTGTTTTCAAGTTTGTTCGTTTTTTCCTCTCATTTACTTTTCAACCCTTTTCGTGTCACATGACCATATTTTTCATTGCCAGGGTTTCCAACCATTTGTATTAAATCTGTCCGGCATAAAACCCAAAAAAAGGTAAAAATAGAATGTGTCAGAAAAAAGTACATGACCGTCTTATCAGTAGAATCAAAAATTTAAGGTTGTCAACCCTGTTGCCAATTGCCAAGGTCAGCTGGCTCATACACTGAACAAAAATATAAACGCAACACTTTTGTTTTTGCTCCCATTTTTCATGAGATGGACTTAAAGATCTACAATTCATTCCAGATACACAATATTACCATTTCTCTCAAACATTTCTCACAAATCAGTCTAAATGTGTGATAGTGAGCACTTCTGCTTTGCTGAGATAATCCATCCCACCTCACAGGTGTGCCACATCAAGATGCTGATCTGACATCATGGGTAGTGCACAGGTGTACCTTATACTGCCCACAATAAAAGGCCACCCTGGAATGTGCAGTTTTGTCTCACAGCAAAATGCCACAGATGCCACAAGCATTGAGGGAGCGTGCAATTGGCATGCTGACAGCAGGAATGTCAACCAGATCTGTTGCTCGTGCATTGAATGTTCATTTCTCAACCATAAGCCGTCTCCAAAGGCGTTTCAGAGAATATGGCAGTACATCCAACCGGCCTCACAACCGCAGACCACGTGTAACCACACCAGCCCAGGACCTCCACATCCAGCAGGTTCACCTCCAAGATCGTCTGAGACCAGCCACTCAGACAGATAATGCACGGCCCCATGTTGCAAGGATCTGTACACAGTTCTTGGAAGCTGAAAATGTCCCAGTTCTTGCATGGCCAGCATACTCACCGGACATGTCACCCGTTGAGCATGTTTGGGATGTGCTTGACCGGCGTATACGACAGCGTGTACCAGTTCCCACTAATATCCAACAACTTCGCACAGCCATTGAAGAGGAGTGGACCAACATTCCACAGGCCACAATTGACAATCTGATAAACTCTATGCGAAGAAGATGTGTTGCATTGCATGAGGCAAATGGTGGTCACACCAGATACTGACCGGTTCTGAGTCCCCAGACCCCCAATAAAGCAAAAAACTGCACATTCCAGGGTGGCCTTTTATTGTGGGCAGTATAAGGTACACCTGTGCACTACCCATGATGTCAGATCAGCATCTTGATGTGGCACACCTGTGAGGTGGGATGGATTATCTCAGCAAAGCAGAAGTGCTCACTATCACACATTTAGACTGATTTGTGAGAAATGTTTGAGAGAAATGGTAATATTGTGTATCTGGAATGAATTGTAGGTCTTTAAGTCCATCTCATGAAAAATGGGAGCAGAAACAAGAGTGTTGCGTTTATATTTTTGTTCAGTATATTTCCCATATGTTGACCTACGCAGTCAGTCAGATTTCCTTTGTCCTGTTTCTCTATGTACATAACTCAGCCTACTCTCTCCTGTCTCAGACCGACTACTAGAGTACATACACAGTAGACTGGTTTATGTTCCGCTTGACTTTTGGAAAGGAAAGACTGTAAGAAATTTGATCGGGACAACGGGTGATAAAAATAAAAAAATGTGCATGAGATGTTTTTACTGGTTATGAATTCAGTGAAAACCATAGAATGTTTCCTGATATGATACAACAAAACCAAACAAAAAAACATGCAAAAAAACATGCATTCTGCCAAAACATTACAGAACTTTATTTTAAGGTATGCAATGTAAACAATTAACAATATACTGTAGTGCTGTTTATGCAATTTAGTCCAGTTACATTCTGTACTAAAAGCGAGTTACTTTGCTAGACCACTGGCAGCTGAACCAAAAGCGAGTCCATGCAGTTTGTAATGAGAGCAGTGACTTCCATCACCTTTTTGTCCATTTCAGCCATATTTGGCAATAATGTTGGCTGTGGTATTTTAAAGAACATCTTAGCCGGAAATAGGTGATAATGCAGATATAATTCTAATGAAAAAACTCTGTTGAGGTAAATTAAATAAAGAATTGTGTCCCATCCATTAATTTATCCATTTTCTTTACCCATTTGTCCTATTCAGGGTTGGGAGGGGTGGTGGTATAAAGCCTATCCACGAAGCTACAGGCACAAGGACAGGAACAATCCAGGATGGGGCGCCAACCCATCGCAGGACACACTCACACATACACACATACAGGCAGTTTGGTAACTCCAATTCACTAAGCATTTCTTTAATTAGTTTCCCATAGTGCATAATTTTAGACTGCAAATTTGCCCACATCTGACTGACATATGGAAATATTGACCTCTTTGCAACATATGTTTTATTCGACTTTGCCATTTTATGGCCTTGTCAGCATCCCTGCCATCTGTCGTCGGTTCGCTCACCTGAAGGAGGGAGCCCAGGGTGATGCAGAACCTCCAGTGTTGCCTTGGCAGACGACGGCATTAAATTCTTCTGCCTCAGAGGCAGCGCCAGGGAAACACAGCAGTAGCCAGTGATGAATGAATGTCAAGGAGGGATGAGTCGCTCAGCGCAGGTCACATGATGGCGTTTTGCACCTCCCCGTAGCTGCCTGCCAACTGCAGAAGCCTTCAGCTACCACTTTTGACCAGGATGACCAGGCTTGATAAGCTGCAACATCCTGGCAAGCTATAGATCGCAGCAGATGTTCTGGGGTGGTGACATGTGACTCAGTAGGGAGGGAGGCTGTGTCTGTAATCGCAAGGTCAATGAATCAGAACCTGCGGTCACCCAGGTCATCTTCCTATTGGGCTCTTGAGGGAGGTCCTTGACCTCAATTGGTCCAGGAACCTTCGCTTTCTCGATTCTATGTCACTTTGGATAAAAGCTTCAGCCAAAGGAGGATGCCTTCAGAAGCACAACAATGCAGACAGACCTGGTTGAAGCTGCGGATCAGTGCTTCCGAAGGGGGTCTGACTGGGGGAGTTCAGCCACGCCTGCGTGTAGTTCGGCAAATGTGTCGCGAGCCATTTTCCAGCAAAAATCCATACCTGCTGTAAAGGGATTATAAAAGCGGAAAGTGACATTGTGGCGGTGATGAAGGTGACGTTGTGGCGGTGATGAAGGTAACGGTGTTAAGCAGCAGCCGACAGTTTCAGCTTCCAAAAGAAGAAATTTGCTGATTGTTAAAAAAAGAAAAAAAAAACTGACAGACCCCATCAAAATGTTTTTTTTTTCAGCTTTTCAACACCCACTTACACCTAAATTAGTTTTTGGGCTTCATCTGCATAATTTTACAAGATATGTGATGATTATAAGGTGATAATCAGGCTTATCCATTTAATTACATTAATTTGATATTTTATTCATGTGCTGAGATGATTCCGCCAATTCTGTAATGAATTCCAATGGTAAGATTAATTCTACCTTGATTGTGACTCACCACTGGTACGCTGCTTTGTGGTATCTTATTAACATTTTTGAGGTGTCCAACTTTCACAGGTCGAATGACATTCTGGAGGTCAGATGGAAAGGGTTCTTTGAGATTAGGGCAAGAATTGTTTGTTGAGGTAGCAGAGGCAGGAGATAAACAGCAAGTTAAGAAGGTGAGGTACACATAGTGATGAGACTGGGAGTAGTTGTCACGACCATCGCGGAGCAGAGCGGGGAAACAGGCATGAGGAACAGGACTGGGGTAAAATAAAGGCTTTTTAATGCACAAAGGAGCACGTCAGATCGTGCAGGCAGGCGTGCAAGGAGCAGGCAAAACAGGCGAAGATCAGGGCAAACTACGGGTTTTATTGCGGGAATCAGGACTAGGGAACATCCGACACCAACAAACCACACCATAACCACAATGACGGACAAGGGATACAAGCAAGACCAGGACTTAAATGGACAAGACTGATCAAAATAATCGGACACAGCTGAGGGCAATCAGGGAATCACATGTGGGTAACCAGGGGGCGTGGCACACAGGAGGATCGGACGATCGGGGCAGGACAGGGGTACTGATTTATTTGATCGTGCGTGTAATGTCTTTCTCCAAAGATTGAGAAGAACCACTTTGTACTAAATAAAGCTGGTATACATAGTATTTGTATTAGCAAGGTGAAACAGTATTAAAATGTCAGCACAATCAGACACATTTTTTTGTGGAAAAGATTATCATACGGTGAATAAAGGGAGACTAGGGGGCTGGCCCACAGAGCAGGATTTCCCAGTTATTTGAATAACTTAAGCCAAATGTGAAAACTGTCTAATAGGAAGAGAGGAAGTGACATTCCTATTGGACAATCTTTATATTTGGCTTAAGTTATATGGCTAATGAAGAAATCATGCTTTGTGGAATCGGTACCAAAGCTGCTTGTACAGTCCTCAATAGTCTAAAACAAATAAATCAGTCCTGAAAATTACATTATATATATAGTATATATATGCCCTTGTGTTATCCATCGCATTTCTGCGTGTGTGTTTGTGTTTGCCATTTTTAATTCAGCCAGTACTACCACGAAATGAAACTGCTAGTAATTTTTTGTTCTTTTAAGTAGTAGGTTTGTTAAAATTACTGTTGGGCTTTGATAGCTTAACAGTTTCTTTAAGTTACAATTAAAACATCATCAAGCCCACAAACATTATTATGCAGATTCATTTTTAGACTGAGTGAGCTGGGCTTCAGCCCCATTACGTTGTAAAGCAGTGTTTCGCAATCCGGTCCTCGGAGACCCACAGACAGTCCATGTTTTGGCTCCCTTACCCTAACCCTAACCCTAACCCTAACCCTCCCCTAACCCTAACCCTAACCCTAACCCTAACCCTCAGCTATCTTGGAGACACCTTTTCATGCCTGGAAATAGCCTTAAACTTTATAATGCTAGCTTCGGTTAGCTAACCCTAATTTGGGGACTGGGGGTGATACAACAAGCTGTTGGAAAGTATGAAAATACTATTAAATTGAGCTAAATTTAATAGGGAGCAAAAATACATTCTGTCTGTCAGAGGGAGCAAAAATTTGGACCCGAGGACTGGATTGGGAAACACTGTTATAAGGAATTGCTGCTGCACGGAAAATGCCCAAACTTTTATGGCAAAGTCAGTGATAATGGAAAAATTATTTGAACTGGAAGTAATCCACAGATAGGGGGCGATGGAGATATCCCCGCTTATCTGGTCACTAGTCATTGGTCAAAAGCAGAAGGAGAGAAGTAAAGAAGCAAGAAAACAAAGACTCACACCCAAGACACTCAAACCGTTTAGCGTGGCATAAGTCCTGACGGTCGAAAATCGACCCGACTGTAATTGCAGAGTTTGATAGGAAACATTTCAAATAATTAAAATCAGTCAGGGTGACATTCCCAGTCCAAAGGGCGAAAATTCTTTCTACCTAGATAGGAAAGTGTGTTTGTAAATGTTTTTCAGGAGCAAAAAATAAATAAACAAATACCAGGCATGGAGCATGAAATTGAATATTCTCTGCAGTACCATGGAAAGTGCAGATTCCGGTTTTTATAAAAAGCATTAAAACATCAATCAGTAAGTGTACAGACAGACAGTCAAAAAACAATCGGAGTGTAACGTCCACATAAAATTACGAGAAATTGATTCCCGCAGGCTGATTTGAGTAGAGTGTAGCGTCAGACTCCGAAGCAGGCAGAGGGACAGAGATAAGGAAGTTCCTGAGACTGAGGAGTCAGAATTTCGATAGCTGTACCCTGGTAATACATGCAGATGTAGTTATAAAAATGAGATATAGTTGATATTTAAGTTGTGGACTTAACCAGAAGTGTGAAGCAGGAGAACATCCTTCATCCCAGCCATCACTGTGCTCTTACAGTGATTTAGCTAATTAATTCTATATTTTAAGAATCAGTCAATGACAGTTTGTTACTATTCAAAAGACACAGAGGCCTTTCACTGATCTTTAAATGATTCGTTGAAAGCCTGCAATCACAACCCTGAAAAACCCTCTGAAACCAACAGAGGATAGTGACTGCAGTTAAAGTGTGGATTTGTTGATATATTATCAGAGAATTATGCTAATCTGAGGTTTGAGAATTATCATGCCAAAGTTTAAATTGGAACAACGTTCGGTTCCCATGAAGATGCAATCATTCAGGAAGCCATTAGATTTTGAATTAATGAAGAAAGTATGAAAAACAGCTTTGAGCAGTGACAGGCATGACAGAAAGTATGAGTACCAAGAGTGATGAAAGTTTGCTTTTAGAAACTGTGTTATTTAAAAACAAAAATCAAACAATCATAAAAATGTTTTGTCATAAGGGATGGAAGATTTCTCAACATTATGGAAAAAGGACATAAGAATCTCATATCCGTTTTTGAAGGTGATTTTGGGAAATTTGAATTTTTCACAGAGACTGGAAACTTTGTTATCAGGGAGAAAGAAATTTTTCTGTTTGTGAGTTTTTATAGTACCTTAGTGCCAGGAGGGAAAATGAATGAAAATTGTTTAAAAGGTGCAGAACAGAAAGTAAATCTGCAGAATTTGAGCGTCTTGCGTACCGGGACATTTTTTGTCATGATTAAACTTAAAGCAGCCAAGCTCTAAAGCATAACTTGGGAAGTTTGATAAGGGGTGAGTTGGAGCAGTACAGAGAGATAATTCCGGGGTTTCAAATGAAATGGGGCAGATCAATCCGGATATTGCATCAGCTACAGGACACCAAAAAAACACCAACAATGACCACAGGAATATGCCCCCCCCCGAAATGCATACAAACATGCTGTCAGATCCCATGCTTCATCAGACAGGCTGATCCAATCCAGTCACTGCTCCAGGGTGAGCATAAATAGATTGATTGAAACATATTAGGAACTGGATATAGATGGAGGACTTGGAAGTACAATGAACACATAGCGTTCTGTGTATCTGCTTCACAGGTGTTCGGCGACATATAAGCATCTTCCTAGTCCCTAAAGCATGTTTGTAAAGTTTAGGTGAATAACAAGCCCTACATCTTTACCTGAATCTCCTGAACGTCAATAAGAGCTGAAACTGCAGCTGAAACTAAGAAGGATAAGAATCTGAGCTGTTCATGGCCCATGTCCCATTTCAGGAGCTTCTAAGGCTGCGTTTGAAGGGCGAATGTGTCACCGTGGTGCGACAAGGCTGTCCCATTTCGAAGTCTACTTCAAGTCTGGCCTAGAAATGCATCTTTTTTTCCTGTGCAAGGAAGGATACACCTGAGCTGTGTCTGAATTCAGGGGCTGCAGCCTACCTATGCCGCGTTCTTTGAAGGTCTCACGGAAAGCGTTGTCAAATGGAACAGTCTGGCTCTCACCAGCAGTTCCCGGCCTTCACCTCGAGTCACGAATCGCCGCTCCTGTCACCTAGCCAGAACACACTCTGAATCTTGGGATATGTTGGGCTGCGAAAGATTAATTGGGTAGATCCTTCATGACTCAGCAAAAAAGAGGACGCATTACTAGATCGTATTTGTAGAAGCCTTCGAAATGTGACGGCTTTGGTGCACTATTGTGACGCATTCAGCCTGAATTCGAACACAGTCCAGATAGATCCTTAGTGGCTCAATCTATCCCAAGATTCATTGTGCAGAGATGAAGTGGGTGTGGCCTATCTAGGAGCGGGAACAACTGGTGATGCAAATACGAATTATGAAGGAATCATCTGTAGACGAGACTGTCCCATTTCACAATGTTTCGGTCCAACATTTGAAGGATTCAGTCCCTGAATTGAGACACAGCTCATGAGCCGGTTTTGAACATATGATTGGTGTATAATTGTTGTAGAAGTTCAAGAGCCGGCATTCAGCTTTGACTGCATGCCTTCATTCCTATATGCATTGCATTCCTTTATGACAATCATTTTTATCACTCAAGTTCAACTTCAAGTTGTAAAGATTTATCTCGTCTTAATTTCCCCGTTGTCACTCCGCATGAATGACACATAATCATTCTGATGAGCTGAATGAATTTGAACAGTGGGACAATTTCCTAAATTAAGCAACTCAACAGGTTCCTGGGAAATGAAATAAAGTTAATCTTTCTGTAAGTAAGATGAATAAAGCAAATGATTTATAACTCACAAAAGGCATTTCCTTAGAAGAAAGGTCAGGGACAATGATAGAAGGGGAAATAACTGAATGTACTGAAGGATCCAATTTGCAGCCTTACCACTGATAATTATATTATCAGGTTTGTTTTATTTCACTGGGAAAAAAATGAATAGCAGATATCAGTTCCTTTCATTTGGGAAATTAATTTAGCTCCCGATTTTTTTACCAAACTGAAAAGACTGTTGAATGAGTAATGACAGACACACCCTCATTAAACTGCAGTCACATGCATGCCATGTGTATTCTGAGCAGTATCCTGTGAGAGGATCGACGGAATAGATGCTAGATTACTGCAATGGCATCTTGCATCAAAGCTATTGAACTGTAAATTCTTGTGTTGCACGGGGTTTAATGATGTGGTTTTCTCATTAGTGTCGACTGCAGAATTAGTCTCCACCCTACTAAGTTTAATTTCAGAAAAGCTCTGCCTTCGACTAATGGAACACATTTCGAATCACAATATAAAAGTATCCTGAGTGTAAATGACATCACTATATTGTGACAGTGTGAATGTTCACTGGACCTGGGATAGCTTTTTGTGGACCTTGCTATTCACGAAAAAATAATTTAAATTCGGAGTTATCGATACACATTAAAGGATTATTTATTAGGATAAAGGGATATTTCATTCATCGAGAAGGCCAGAGTGACCTATACATTTTAATCCAGTTTAACGTGAACCAAAACGGACCACGGTGTCTGTTTTCTACCAGGTGGTGGGGGGGGGGGGGATCGACTCAGAAGGTCTTAAGGACTGGCCCGTCAATCACAATCGACCGGTTGGTGACGACTGCATTATATATTGCATATACATGTGATATAATATGGGATGTTGTGAGACATTCCAGAATTGTATCTCCTTTCATTATTAATATTATCCAAAGTCACATTTGTATTGCCAGTTACATTGACAGTGTACAGTGATTTGTAACCATTCCTCAGTGGCAGCTACTCCTAATGCAGTGGTTTTAGATATGAGCATTAATAACCCTTGTTTAATCATTGTTGCAATGCTTGTTTTTCGGTGCTTTTTAATTCTGGCTCAGTAATGTTACAATGCAAAGGCAACAGCAGCCTTTGCTTCTCAGTTAATGATCCTAGTTTGTGTTGAATGAACTCATTGCCCGTATGACCTATGGATATCGGGGTAAAGCATGCTGGCCGGAGGCGTATGATAGAAGTAATCTCTCCATTCGTGGACTTGATCTCCACTGTTGGTGGCCATTTTAAAAGTGCATAAGGAGCTCTGATTTCTGGACATTGTGCAGCTGAATAGTGGATGATGACTGAAAGGAAGTAGCCTTCTGTACTGGGGGGGTTCTGCCATGACCTCTGAACTTCTAAGGAGTGGATCCAAGCGAACACCAAGACCTCGTAGGAGATATTCGGGTGGAAGATGGGTGGAGGTATAGTGGGGGACATTGTGAGATCATTAGCAGAAATACATGGAAGGATGCCTGAATTTGTTGGAAACACAGTATTGTGCTATTACTCATGCATTATTTAACCACCAACTAAGTATTACTTATATACTGATCTCATGTTTATTCATCATTAATGTATCGTAGTGCATCTTATCTAAAGCAGCAACTATATTTGTTCATGATTTGTTCAGAATTCGCACTTCAGTAGGAACTGAGTTATTGCTAAGTATTTGGGCCCCGTCAAATACATTTTTTACATTATTATTTTTTCATAAATCACTTAATGATTTATTGAAATGTTACGGTGTGCTTTTTGCTTGCATGTTCATTTAATTGGATTACATCCGATGGCATTTATCTTGGACTCCCCTGAATTGGTGTTTTTCGCTGCCAGCTTCTCTGTTTTGTAATGATATATGTTTATGTTGCAGTCATATAATGATTTGAAAAAAATTATGAAATAAATTGGAAAAAAAGTAATTTGCTGTTCCTCAGAACGCAGTGTTTCTCAGTGCCTCCCGCCCAGACATTCCATAAGAACCAGGTGCTATGTCTCTGAAATAACATCATTCTCAGAAAGCGCTGGACGAATTTTAGGATGCAGTGTGAGTAATGATCTAATGTTGGACTGATTAGGGATAGCGAAGTGATTCAAGGACATGAAAGCTAGATCTGTTGAGTGTGAGTCATTCGCTGCCTAACTAGGTCAGAAGACGCTGGCCTTACTTAGTGTTCAAACACGGGATCCCCCTTGTAGTTCATTTTTGATGCTTAAAGGTCCTTTAATCATGACTCAGTTCTTACTTTTAAAGACTTTTCCCCCTTTCCAGATACATCCGATTTAGCACAAATGTAGAGTATACTGTAATACTGATATGAGATGTAAAGTAACTTCATATTACGTACATTGGGTAACACTTTACTTTAGTAACTCGGTTACTACTCAAGTACAAATCATGAACATATAAAGTAGCACATGAAACACATGAACCATCGTTAATGATGGACGAATGTGGGATCAGTAAATAACTAGCACTTACTTTCTGGTTAATTAATGCATTAAGTAAGAGTGTACTGCTACATTTTTTGTGCCCCCTCAATTAAAGTGCTGCCTTTAAATTGTGATCTTCAGCGCGTCAGTAAGTTTAAAAAATGTTACATTATTTGGAAGATGGTGACATTTGGTGACTATCGACAATGAGTTATGGGAGCATATGGTCCCACTGTAAGAAGCAGGTTCAGAAATTTTTATGTTATTCTTTATGAGTTATTTGTATACATTAGATGAAATTCCTTTTAAAAGTGTACCAATCCATGTATATTTGAATAATTTTTGCTTTTTCTTCAGCTAAATAAAATCGGACGTGCATTGCCTTAGAAACTCTTGTAAACTCAGCCCGGCCCCTTAAGAGAGTGTTGCTGTAGCTACACAATATCCTGGCAGGTACCGGTAGCCGTTGTCCCGCATCAGAAATTTCTGAACATAATATGGATTTTGTCTCTCTTTCAGCTCTTAGTATCTTTCTTTTCAGTGGTTCCTGAGTCGGCATTACCTTAAGTATTGAATTAGAGGTGCCCATATTTTCTCTGGAGGTTTGATGTTTTATCACCTTGGTTCAATTACATTGAATCGAGCCATGCTTGCAGCAGGATTATATGTGACTTATTTAGAAATTTACCCGGAAACATGAAATGCTATTTTCTGACTGGTCGAATGGCATTCCTTCCTCTTCTCATTCGCTAACGCATGTTTTTCTGATACGGAGTTTTGCTTCAGCTTCAGACTGAGCTCTCTCTGGACTGTCACAGAATTTGACATCTGGGATAGCCCCCAGGTAAACCTTTACTAACTGTATTCTATACCACTGTACTTAAGAGAACCCATTATGATGTCCCAGTAAGCAAGCCTAGATCAACTGGTGGCTATTTTCAGAACCACACGCTATTATATCTTCTGAATTGATGACTTTAATTGATAAAACGACAGCCTCATTATAGCTGAAGTTTAAGGCATTGTTTCCTCAAACTGGTCCTCAGGGACCCCCAGACAGCCCATGTTTTTGCTACCGGGAGCAGAATTGCACACAGGCAGCACAGGGAACAAGGCAGGGGTACACGCTGAATGGGATGGATACTGAATTTATAGCCTTTTCTGTAGTCAGTCTAGCAAACCACGATAAACATCAGAAGACTGGCCTTCCCAGTCTCAAGACCAGTGTTTCCCAGGCCAGTTCTCGGGGACGCCCCACACAGTCCACATTTCGCTCCTGAAAAACCATTAAATAAAAAAAAACACATAGCAGAAATTCAAAACTTCCAGCAAATCTGAAAAACCCTCCTGCAGTCATATATATAAAACGATGTATTTGCTCACTCCAGCTACCTACGTGTATAATCGTACAAAACTTAATCTTCAGGCCTTTTTCCCACTATCCTATATCGTTATTACTTGTTCGCAGTTTTGAGAACTTATGAATATTGATGGTTGAGACTATTATTGCAAAACGGGTGCCATTGGTGGTCCTGTGCGGTTATTAATCTTCCTGTCATTTTGGTTCCTACTTGTTCAACTGGGTCACACTGTGTCTGGCGTTTCTGCGGCAAATGAACATGCTGTTACTTCAGCGCTTTCTCTCCATTATTTTTGAAATGGCACATTGCTGTAGGAGGTGTTCAGCTAACTCCTTGCAGAACTAATTAACTCGTTAAAAATGAATGAGGGCAGTTGGGTGGCCTGGGAGTTTGGAAAGCTGAGATTGCTCCTGGTTAAGTACAAGTGTAAAGTGACTTAATTGAACCCACGCTGATAAATGGGATGTACTGAGGTGTCTTTTAGAGTATTCCACAAGGAACAAATTGGTTTAATAGGTAGGTACTTGTAACACAGATGGCAGTATTTTACTTTTAATTCACACTGATTTCATGCATTTTCTCTCTCTCTTTCTCCCACTCTCTCTTTCTCTCTCCCTCTGTCTCCCTTTCTCCCATTCTCTCCCTCTCTTTCTCTCTCTCTCTCTACCATTCTCTCCCTCTCTTTCTCTCTCTCTCTTTCTCTCTCTCTCTCTCTCTCCCTTTCCATCTCTGTCTCTCTCTCTATCACAACCATTTATGCGGTATTGGTTTGCAGAGTGGCTAGAGTCTATGCCAGGAAGAACTGGGTACAACCCTAGAATGAGATACCGATCACAGTAGGGCACACACACACACACACACACACACACACACACACACACACACACAAAGAAAGGCACACTATGGACAATCTGAAGACACCAGCTCCCCTAAACATATGTTTTTTGGATAATAGGGGAAAACCAGAGTATCAGAAGGAAATTCACACAGACATACTCAGAGCTGGTGGCGGAAAATGAACATACTTTAACACCACATTCGTTCATTCATCCTACCGTTACCATCTGTAAGGAAACCGTGAGAAATTATTTTGACAATAGATGCGCCATCCTCTGTGATTCCCTACAACATAATGCTTATCATTGAAAAGAAACAGTCATTTATCACGCCAATGTTAACAGAACACCTTGACCTTCGAACAGGGGGTGTCGTTTCTCTAAGATGGCCCCCCACCATTTGCATTGCAGCACTTTAAAGAACATGTTTGTCTCAATAACAGCTGGACCTTAAAGCAGTCGGTTTCATTGTCCATGCAGTTTTGTATAGCATCATCTGCTTTGTGAATGAGGATAAATTGAATGATTTTAATACACTTACACATGCAAAAAGCAGATAAAAGAGGCACAATTACTTAATAATTAATTAATAATATTCATTGGGACAGAGTGTACACCAGCGATTATCAGCCTGTGGCTCACGCCCCAAATTTGGGTCACGGCAAGTTCTGAAATCTAAACATTTTAAAACCAGCTCCTATGCTGATCCACGATCAGATTTCCCAGCCCCAATCCCAGAATTAAGCTTAATAAACGGGTCTTGGGTCTGCAGCTGCTTAGCGCAAAATGAGTGACCAGTCAACCAATCCAAGAAGCCAAACCACAGATGCTTAATTTAATATACATTGGCACATCCAATCAGATTCGTGTGTCACGCATTGATTTGCGTAAACTGGGAGTGCACTGCGCACTGGATTATAATGCTAATTTAAACCTATACATAATATAGGGTAGCAACTGAGCTGCTATGGTAAAAATTGGGTTGTGGTACAAAAAAAAGGTTGAGAACTGCTGTTTTACACAACATTTATCTTCATTATAAAATGCTAAAGTATTTATGACAATGTTTTCAATTGTCCCCACTTGTCTTCAGTCAATTTCAGCAGCATATACTACACTGGGCTGGCCCCCCCGTCCTGGGTTGTTCCCTATCTCGTGCCCATTGCTGCCGGGATAGGGTCCAGACCCCCCGAGACCCAGTAGGATAAGCGGGTTGGAAAATGGATGGATGGATACCACGCTGGGGCCTAGCATGTCATTGATCATTTCTTCCACACCTGGAAACAAACGTAAAGCAGGAACTGTACATATTTAGTGAACTTACATCCTCCAGGTTCTGCAAGAGATGTGCACTTTGCTTTAGTACTGAATGATTAATATATAATGAAAGGACAAAGCCTGTGATGTCTTTGCTTTAATAAGCATCTTCCTCCAAAAAAACAAGCTGCATGCAAATAATCCAAAAGGAAATCCGAAAGCAGGAGAGTCCTTGTGATGGCCTGGGCAGTGTTCTCCAGCCTCCGCAATGCTATGCACCAGAGGTGGAAGGTTCAGGTCCAGATATTACAAATCCAGGCCAAGATTTTGTTTCAACCAAGAAGTTGAGTATGAAGAGTCACAGTCACAGCGTACTCAGCTGGTTGGTTGAAACTAAATCTTGGTCTGGATTTGCACTCTCTGGATCTGAACTTTCCACCTCTGCTCTGCACCCGACTTTGACTCATGGGGAGATCAACTCCAACACTCTCCAGCCATGATCTGTAATGAGGTTAAAAAGTACAGCTAAAGTTCACAAACAGAACGGAGGTTTGAGTAAAGGTATCAAGGTGTTACAGGGAGGTGCAGAGTCAGATTGATGACCTTGAAAACCTGCCAGATCTGTATGTAGAACTACTTGGGGTAAAACACCTCCTCAGGTCCACATTTTTGAAGGTCTGCAATGATGAATATTTCTTCTGGGTGAGCATATTTGCGACTAGTGATGTCATACAGTTCACCCAATGCAGTGGAGGTATTTCCTTGAGGTGGAACTTAGACAGTATTCATAAACACAGAAGAAAGCGCCCTCTGTAGGTGGAATGGGCAGCAGCAGATCCCCACGCATTACAAATCCATCTGTTCACCACATATTGCTTCATAAGGAAGCGTACAAAGCACCGCATTTCCTCCTGTGTCTCTGTGAGGGTGATCTGAGATCATCCCATTTGTTTCCAGCAATGGAACAACGTTCCAGAAAAATGTTGGGCTGGTGGAGGTCAGTGTCTTCTCTTTCATTTTTACCTGTAGTTGCATTTCCTCATCGTCTGGCTATTCCCAGGGCCGTCATAGACTTTAAAGCCCCCAGCATATGCTGCTTGTCGGTCCCTCACTGAGAAAAGCTGTGATGGAATCATAGTGAAGATTATCAGCAGATTCCATGAGCCCTTCAGTGAAAAAGTCACTCAGGGAGTCAATGACAGCCGTTTGATTAGAACCTTCAGGAAATGGCTAGAAATTCTAATAGGACCGGAAAACAGGGCCTCCATATAATTTAACAATCTAGCTGGGTCCTCTCAGAAATGAATCATCACATCAAGAGTTTGCTATATCTTCTTCAGTCCCAGGACATGGCATTTCTATGCTTATATTTAAAATGAATGTGTAAGTGTGAGTAAGTGGCAGGGCAGTATTACTCGCACATGGCAGACATTCTTCTTAGTAAAATACGGCTACAGAATTAAGTTAGCATGTTAGTGACTGGACCTCTTTACCAAATAAATGGTAGGAAGTGTCACGCCCACGCAGGCGGACACCACCGGCTGCGGCTCATTGCGCAAGATGAGTATAGAGTTAAAACCAGCCAGACGTCACTTACACGTTGCGAAGTATTGCGCTGATGTATAGAAGCCATACCAAGCACTTTCTTGTCGATTGTCTCTCCCTGATACCCAGCCCTGCCTGTTTACCTGGTGTCTTCTCCTTACCCCTCTCTCTCTCCCGTTCCAGACCCTTCCCGGTACCTGACCCGTCCTCCCAGCCTGCTCCTGCTCGTCCTGTTCCCGCACCCTCGTGTGTTCCTGTCTTGTGCTTCCTTGTAGGACTGACCCCCCGGCTTACGACCTCCCTGCCTGTCTTTCCACCTTGCCTCTTGCCTGTCCCTTTCAGTGCCTCTGTTTGGTTTATCCAAATCAAGCGCTTAGCGGCTTGCATACCCGGATCCCGATCGCTCGGTCCTGGTTGTCGTGACAGGAAGTAGACATTAGGTATATCTTGCATTGATCAGTGTACATAATACCTCATTTTCCACAACCATGTTTCCTCTCATGTCAAAGTGATTGTTGAGTCATGATCGATGTTTAAGAAAAAGGTTAGAAAACAACCCGCCGATACTCTTATCTAATGGCTTCCCACTTATTCTTCGTCCTGAGGACTATTGACAGACGTGAACATGCATAAAGTCTAGTGTTCGCCTTTTAACATTTTAACGGTTGATCAGACCGATGTGAACGCGTCAAAGTGAGACTGTAATTAACTGACCATCAATATTTCAAGATCCATTTAGTCTGAGTTGTAGTTTCTCTCCTGATCAGTGGTTTTAAAGGGGAAATCACCATGAATTAATACATAGGATATCTGGATTCTAGAATCTGAAAGGAGTTTAAGCGAAGAATACACACTTCAGTGCTTAAAGGCAATTCCAACCTATTGTGGTGTCTTGCCATCCTGCTCCTTTTGCCCCCAGAATGTATCTTCCGGAAGATTTTAAATTATTGAAGCTGCTATTGAGTTTTTCACATACAACTCGGATCACTGTTGCTGTGTCATTTGATCGTAACCAGGAATCCCTGCACAGTGCCACAAATTGGTGACACTCCAGAACCAGCCGGAACATTTTGATTCCCCGCTGTTGATCACCTTCATAGTTTTGTCAGGCCCCTGTGCCATTTGCTGCATGCGCATGTCCAGTCTGCCCTGTAATCAGTGCTTAGCTCTCCTGCACAGCACCATGTAAGTCGAATCACCAAAAATTTAAAATAGAGACGTTTTTAGAGGTTTAAGAACAGACACCAGCTGGTCTCTCTACTTGCAGGCAGAGCACCTGTCAGGAAGGGGACAGTGACTCAGAATTAGGAAAAAAAAAACTAACATCAGGAAAAAAATGGAGGGAGTAGCAAAAATAAACGTTTCATCGTTAGGGATGTCAAGACAAGGAAATACGATTCAATCTATACGCTTCTCCTCTCACCACTCAACTGTCACAAGCTAAGATCGTTTCTTAAGATGCTGCTTGTACGTAATTTCGTTGTTCCTTGGGCAGATCAATGTACAAGAAGATGACACAAGCTTTTATTTAAGATTCTCAGGACGGTGAAGTTATTATTTTAAGAGGCGATGTCTAAAGATTGCGATCCACTGGTGAAAGAAATAGGCACGAAATAGGAGTCGAAGAGTTCATTGTATGGTGTAGGCGTTTTGGGGTCCAATTTTTTTTTTTTACCAAGTTGACAATAATAGGACGATGACGTCATCTAGTCCTGTGGCGTCAACCAATCGTGTCAGAGAAGGTCAATGCAGAGGACATACCAGTAATGGGCAGAGATCTGTCGTTCTATATCACTGCTCTGCCCAAATCAGCACCATGGACAGGACCTGAGCGCATGACTCATTCGTGGTTGGTTTGCTTCCAGCTGTATCAGAATCACTTAATGAGCAGGGGACCTACAAGGCTGTAAATACCTGGGGAGGGCAAAAGTTTGAAGGCAGTTGAGATGACATGTGTCGGTCTTCGAGAGAGACGACCTCAGTGTGCTGTGTGAAAACCGAAAGTTGGAGATCTCTGCCTCACGTGTTTTGTGAGTCATTCCCGGGACCCATCTGACAGATGTTCCCCAACCATGAGGATGTCGAGATGTTTTTTGTTCGGCTTAAATTAAATTTTCTCCCATCGCTTTGGGCCGCTCATAAAGGGTGGCACAGGAAGGGTTTTCACATCACGTCGCAAATGCAGCTAAGAATCGTTAGTCTGCTCCGGCAGGTCTCATAAATAATAAATGAAAGTGCATCGCATCGTCGCATCGGAACGGTAATCCGGAATCACCATCCACCCATCCATTTTCCAAACCGCTTATCCTACTGGGTCGCGGGGGGTCCGGAGCGTATCTTGGAAGCAATCCCCGGAGGCAGGGAACAAACCCAGGATGGGGGGCCAGCCCATCGCAGGGAACACTCACACACCATTCACTCTCACACGCACATCTACGGGCAGTTTAGTGACTCCAATTAGCCTCAGCATGTTTTTGGATTGTGGGGGGGAAACCGGAGTACCCGGAGGAAACCCCACGACGACATGGGGAGAAGAGGTGTGAGGCAACAGTGCTAACCACTGCACCACCATGCCGCCCCTTCCGGAATCACCAGTTTACCTTAATTGTTTTTTTTTTTTTATTGTAGGAGGAACATCACAGAATTGCAAGCAATTTGGCTACGGCATATTTCAGTTTGCAAATTAGGTTTTTTACTAATGATATGACCTGCGTTCATTCCGTATAGGAAAAATGACTCTCAGTTTCTAAATTCTCTGTTTCGCTGTATTCAATATACAAACAGCTTAGGATATAAAGGCCTGCAACAAAATTGCTGTTATTTTCGTTGATGTGTAAATGCTTCCACTACATGAAACTTATGTGGGTGGGAAAGCGTTAGATTCTGTGGAACGTAAAATCACACCTAATTATCGGAACTGTTTGCGTTTCCATATCTGGGACTAGATAGCAAACTCTATAGAAGAATAAATGGTTTTGTAAAGAAAAGATATGAAACATACATTTATAACAAACGTACTACAGATGTACACACAGCAGAAATGAATAAATGGAGCATATGGCATTATCAAAGTCTGTCACATGATATCTTGGGGCGTTTGCTTAATTCTGCAACAATGTTGCAGATTTATTGATTTCATTAGAAAAATCCATTGACAAGAAATGTTTAACACGTCCTCATGTATCTGTCACTCAGACATTTCATTTATATTAAGTGTCATTTTTTTCTGATTCATTCAGCTCTGTTCTTGCCATTTTGCTGTCAATCGCAATTGTAGCCGTTGGCTTCTTAAGGGACACTAAGCACAAATGTTTGGTGTTTTATGTTATTGCAAAGGTGTTACTAATTAAAAAGCACTCAATGAGACAGCATGTCAATGTAATCTTTTTAACCCAGAACAGCTCCTTTAGTACTATAATTTAGGTTTCAAAACATTACAACTTGCCATTTAGTTTTAGTTAAAACTACGGATTGTAATGTACTATATATATTGTTATGGTTTCCTGCTTTTTAAACTAAGAAATAATGAGTGTCAGGACTCACCAAAGATTGACCTGGAATTGTTTGTGGTTGTAAGAAACATAAAGAAATGCAGGAAGGGGCAAGGGACCCGTGGCACGAGGCAGGGCGTGCGGCTGGCAGCCAGCACGCCGACGGAAGAGGGCACAGCAGGGATCGGCAGGGCAAAGGCATGTTCGAGGCGGAAGCCACATAGGTGGGTGAGGCCCACAACATGCCAGCCAGGATGCCAAGGAGGGAAAAAAATCAGGGGCAGATGCCAGGGCCGTGACGGAAGAGGCTTGGAAGCCCGGCGTCATCGAGGCGGCCAGGGCCTGTGCTGTCTCAGCCAGGACACAGCGGGGTCCGGGGCCAAAGCAGAGAAGCACAAAAGATACCAAGCGGGGCAGGCGGCACGGAGGGAGAGGCAGGGGATGCTGCGGGTCCCAAACAGAAGGAACGGGCTGGGAGGCGGGAGCAGCAGGCATCTGGCAGTGGAGGGCGAGGCGGGGCGAGGCGGGGCGAGGCAAGGAGAGGCGAGGCAAGGAGAGGCGGGGCGAGGCAAGGAGAGGCGGGGCGAGGCAAGGAGAGGCGGGGTGAGGCAGGGCGAGGCGGGGCGAGGCAAGGAGAGGCGGGGCGAGGCGGGGCGAGGCAAGGAGAGGCGGGGCGAGGCGGGGCGAGGCGGGGCGAGGCAAGGAGAGGCGGGGTGAGGCGGGGCGAGGCGGGGCGAGGCGGGGCGGGGCGAGGCAAGGAGAGGCGGGGCGAGGCTAGGCGGGGCGGGGCGAGGCGGGGCGAGGCTAGGCGGGGCGAGGCAAGGAGAGGCGGGGCGAGGCGGGGCGAGGCTAGGCGGGGCGAGGCAAGGAGAGGCGGGGCGAGGCGGGGCGAGGCGGGGCGAGGCAAGGAGAGGCGGGGTGAGGCAGGGCGAGGCGGGGCGAGGCAAGGAGAGGCGGGGCGAGGCGGGGCGAGGCGAGGCTAGGCGGGGCGAGGCAAGGAGAGGCGGGGCGAGGCAAGGAGAGGCGGGGCGAGGCGAGGCTAGGCGGGGCGAGGCAAGGAGAGGCGGGGCGAGGCAAGGAGAGGCGGGGCGAGGCGGGGCGAGGCGGGGCGAGGCAAGGAGAGGCGGGGCGAGGCGGGGCGAGGCGGGGCGAGGCGGGGCGGGGCGAGGCAAGGAGAGGCGGGGCGAGGCTAGGCGGGGCGGGGCGAGGCAAGGAGAGGCGGGGCGAGGCGGGGCGAGGCGGGGCGAGGCAAGGAGAGGCGGGGTGAGGCGGGGCGAGGCGGGGCGAGGCAAGGAGAGGCGGGGTGAGGCAGGGCGAGGCGGGGCGAGGCAAGGAGAGGCGGGGCGAGGCGGGGCGAGGCGGGGCGAGGCAAGGAGAGGCGGGGTGAGGCGGGGCGAGGCGGGGCGAGGCGGGGCGGGGCGAGGCAAGGAGAGGCGGGGCGAGGCTAGGCGGGGCGGGGCGAGGCGGGGCGAGGCTAGGCGGGGCGAGGCAAGGAGAGGCGGGGCGAGGCGGGGCGAGGCTAGGCGGGGCGAGGCAAGGAGAGGCGGGGCGAGGCGGGGCGAGGCGGGGCGAGGCAAGGAGAGGCGGGGCGAGGCGGGGCGAGGCGAGGCTAGGCGGGGCGAGGCAAGGAGAGGCGGGGCGAGGCGGGGCGAAGCGAGGCTAGGCGGGGCGAGGCAAGGAGAGGCGGGGCGAGGCAAGGAGAGGCGAGGCGCGGCGAGGCTAGGCGGGGCGAGGCAAGGAGAGGCGGGGCGAGGCGGGGCGAGGCAAGGAGAGGCGGGGTGAGGCAGGGCGAGGCGGGGCGGGGCGAGGCGGGGCGAGGCGGGGCGAGGCGGGGCGAGGCGAGGCGCGAGCTGAAAGCCCGGACACTGAGAGTAGGTAGCGCAGGTCTTGACAGGTCTGTGCGTTATTTATGGACTCGGCTTTTGGGTGAAAATGAAAAACTTTGAACCGTCACTATCCCTGTCAGACCAAGACAGCCAGAGGAAGGATCGTGGGGATCCCAAGGTGGGGCAAAGTTAAGTGAGAAGAACGTTTGTTTCCCTCACGTGTGTCCTCGGCTCCAGGCCCGTCTTCCATTACCACATTTTCCGAGGACTTGTTCGTAACCTGGGGACCGCCTACATACAGTAGTTTAAGTTATATGACATTCACCCTGTTTTAATGACCTTTCACCTTAACATTGGCCATCATAAACACTGGGATCGTGATTCTGCTTCTTTGCTGAACGCTTTCAGTATTTATAACTTCCGCAGGGCCATCTATCATTTATATAATTGGAAACGGGTTCGTTTTGGCAAGAGTTTCATCCCCACTGCCATAGCTGCACGTAACTTGCCACATTAACCTTGTACCCATCAAATCCCCGCTACTAATTGGATGCATATTGTGTGTGTTTGTTTGTGCCATGTTATGTATTTGTGCCTAATCTATCTATCTATCTATCTATCTATCTATCTATCTATCTATCTATCTATCTATCTATCTATCTATCTATCTATCTATCTATCTATCTATCATCCATCCATCCTTCCATCCATCCTTCCATCCATCCATCCATCCATCTATCTATCTATCTATCTATCTATCTATCTATCTATCTATCTATCTATCTATCTATCTATCTATCTATCTATCTATCTATCTATCTAAACAACCAGAACATGGCAGTTCATTTCACCCGATGATACCTGCAAATGTGCTTCAGCAGGTGATGCGTAATCTTTCATCAAAAGAAGGAGCAAGTTTTTGTGGTATTTTTAGTGATGTTCTCTTGTTGCGGATTCATCTTTTTCATTTTACCAAGCTGGGGAATAAAGGTGTGGGAGGGGATATGCTGAGGGGAGTATATATATTTTTTTTATCCCGACATTTACACACAAAGTCTAAATGTGCAGCTGGATTTTGGGAAAGCAAATTCCTCTGAGATTCAAATAACACAGAAGTTATTTACCAAGAGAGGTGGCTAATTCAGGTCCAGAGTGTAAAAGTCCAGGCCGGGATTTTGCTTCAACCAGCCAGTTCAGTACTCTGTGACTGTTACTCTTTATGCTCAACTGACTGGTTGAAACAAAACCCCGGTCTGGACTTTTACTCTCTGGGCCTGAATGACCAAACTCTGTTTACCAGAAAGTATGCTTCATACTTGGGAAACCAGTTTTTTTTGCCCCTATGTTAATTTAAAATTTTTTTTGGTGCTGTCTGGTACTAAGGTTGTTTTGAATGCAAAATTATTGTAATTAATGACTCTTTGGTTTAAGAGCAGCTCTGGAGCCTGGCTTTGTTACATAATCATCCATCCCCACACTTACATTCACTCCACGCTCCGCATATTTAATACAAATATTCCCAAACCATCTGCTGAATTAAAGTTCAGATTTTCTGGTCTTTTCATTAAGCACCACAGCATTGCAGATCTTCCATTTATCTGGGAACCAATTAAGGTTCAGTTTTCAGATGAGCTGGTCTTTAGTAGCATGCCAGTACCTTCGTTATAAGGGAATTACACTAAAAGTCAACCCAGCAAAACTATCTTGATGTTGCAGAATTTTCTAGATAGATTTCACTTCGAGTGACGTCTGCACTAAAGCAGAGGACACCCCCCCCCCCCATTTGCGATTTCATTTAAAATGCCATTTTTTTTATTTTTATTAGGCCGAGGCTGTTTGTTTTGTGAAATTGCTTGTTTTGATTGAAATGAAAAAAGGGCAGCGTTCATTTGTTCAGTCCCGTTCTCTGCAGATAATTAAATTGCGGGGGCAACCAGTGGGAGGGCAAAGGGTGCGCAGTCCCAGAATGGGACCGAGCCACAGTGGGTCAGCACGGAAAGGAAATTCCGGATTAATGTCATTTTACACTGTGGTTGCATAATTCTTTGTGCAAAATGGTGCATGGAAATCCTTTGTCAGTCGGCTTCTCCCTGCGCGCGTTTCTCAGACGACATCATGGCCGGCAACTGCCTTCATTCAAAAGGCACTAAGCAGTAACTTTCAGTGACTGAACGTGCAGCCGCAGGTTAGCCCATCCTAGCCAGTGTGGATCCCAGTGCTTCCAGTGTAGTAACAGGGACACTGTGGCTAACAGGTCAGCCCATCCTAGCCAGTGTGGATCCTAGTGCTTCCAGTGCAGTGACGGGGACACTGTGGCTAACAGGTTAGCCCATCCTAGCCAGTGTGGATCCCAGTGCTTCCAGTGCAGTGACGGGGACACTGTGGCTAACAGGTTAGCCCATCCTAGCCAGTGTGGATCCCAATGCACCAGTGCAGTGACGGGGACACTGTGGCTAACAGGTTAGCCCATCCTGAGGTCATAAAAGATCCCTGGACACCCTTTGAAAGAGTAGGGGTGGTACCCCGATGCCCACCACTGTGGTCCTATCAAATCTGGCCTCCTAATTGTCCCCTATATCGAACTGATAAATTCTCTCCTTCCCCTTCACCACCTTAGTTATTGTGTGGTGAGCGTACTGGTGCAGAATGGCTGCCGTCGCATTCGGGTTATTAGCTTATTGCTGTTCTTCGTTTGACGTTAGGGAGCAGCTGGTGAGGGAGCCACCCTATGAATTAACGAATGTGTTTACTTACATGGTGTTACGATCTTGCCCCTAAGGTACGGGGCTCAGGGACTGATTAAAATGTAATCAGAAATTAGGAACACATGCGAGCAAGTGGATGCCAGAGTGGGGCGGGCATTGGGTCCAAAAGACCAGCCCTATTCAGATTGCCCTGATTAAAAATAACATCTTGACTCTTGACAGACTGATTGATCTGCAGTAGCAGGGAGAGGCGGCTGATTGGACATGCCGAGGGCGGCACCCTGATGTGTCGCTGGAGTTCCACGCCTCCACCCGTTCTCCACTGTATGAATATTCAGGGCATGTTGTCTCTATGCGGCGGCTACCTGATACTGCAAATTGTCCTGAATTGGCCTGTTTTGCCTGCCCATGATGCAGTGAGAGCCAGTGCTGCCAGCTCTCACACATCTGGCGTGACGCTCGTGCTTTCAGACTCTCACGCAAGAAATCTTACAGCAAATCTATATTATTCCATTATGAACCTAAAATTGGGTGCATCACGTGTTTGGGGTAGTTTGCAAATCCTACAGATTGTCTACAAGATAATGAGACTGTTACATGCATGTAAATGAGGGTAAAGGCTGGGCCTCGAACTGAAAATCTCACGTCAGCCAGCTGGCCGTAGCTGCCAACCCTGGAGAAGCCAGAAAGCTCCCATCCAGGAACTTCACTCACTAGCATTTACTCACCTTTATGCAGTTGTGTTGTTTTTTAAGTTCCTATAAGCCTATAATCCTATAATCTTCCCTTCATACTTTTTCTTTGTAAGACCCACTTTCTACCTTAGGCCGTGTTTTTTTCTTAGGAAATAATATCTGCCCCTACGGTGGAAATAGCCCGGTCTACCTTGCATAAGCATTCTGACAGTGACATTTTACACGCGGCGCTGGGAGCAGTGGCGGCCAGAGAGCTGCAGGCCGTGAAATTTGGCCCGTGTTCTGTCGGGTGGCGAATGTCGTAGGGTCTCCGTCAAATGTCGACAGTTGGCGATGCGCCTGCCAAAGTCGCGGGCGAATGTCAGGCAAATGCTGCTTCCCTCCGAGCATGTTATGTCACTCTCTGAAGCCTGCAGGCTGTACGGTGAGACGCGACGGGTGGCTGAGCACACATACGTCAGTAGAAGTGCCCCGTCCATCTCCCTTCGCATGGAAAACATGTGTTGAGTTGAACACCTAGAAAAACAATTCAGTCGTTCCAGACTTTCAGAAAATGGAAAGAGAATCAGAATCAGATTTAACTGATGCCTATGGACTGTAGAGCGGAGCTACTCAGATCACGGTCCAGAAGGTCCGAGCTCTGCTGATTTACCAGCCTTCCTTTACCTGTAAGCCGGGTGTGAAGCCTCTGTGGCCAATCAGAATCAGTAACTATTAAAGTCTGTCAGCACTAGCTAGAGGATTCTGGGAGAACTGAAAACAAGGGTAGGATTTGGATTCGAGGTCCCGATTTGAAGAGCCCTGGTGTGAAGTGTTTGTTTCTTCCAATGTTCTCAAACTTTATCCTCAATTATGAGCAGGGTAGGAAAAAATAAGGATTAATGAGAAACATACATTTTTCATCATTCATTTTCTGACAGACTTGACCTGAAAGGGCTTAATTTGCTAGCAGGGTTATGAAGTGATTGGCATAGTTGTCCTGAAAGTGCTTGATTTGCTAGCAGGGTTATGAAGTGATTGGCATAGTTTTACAGACCATGCAGGGTATCCACATTAGCAACAAGCAGTGCTTATTTGATTGATTTTTTTATGTAAGATTACTTTAATTTGAAATGTTAAGTGGTGGATGATTGTTATCTCTGCGGGTGGTTTTGAGAGTCCAGTGTTAGAGGCTTCTTTGTGTCCATTTATGCATCCCACCGTATCCATGTGGAAATGCCATCCTGACTCCTGAAGATTGAGCAATTCCTATGTTCCACACTTGAGGCCATGTCTGCTACGGAATGCTACCCAGATTCATTTCCATTAAATGCTCCCACAGGTGACATGATGACTTGGTTTTGGAGGATGCCTGAATGTGGGGAGTCACACTACCATCTGAACTTTGAAACAGAGAGTCTGCATTTGCTGTGCACATATAGAATTACCCTGAATGGAAGAGTTCAGTCTGCTCTAGACATCTATCATCAAACCATTTAAATTTTCCAGGGTTGTCGGGGGGGCTGAAGATTATCTCAGACAGCATAGGGCACAAGGGTGAGATATACCTTGTACAGGATGCCAGTACATTGCAAGGCACATAGATAATCATGGGAAGAACATGCAAACTTCACACTACAGGAAGTGGGAGTCGAACCCCCAACCCTGGAGGTGTGAAGGCAACAGTATGTCCCACTGGGCCAGCATGCTGTCCCTCAATCTGTTCTTCTCTGAACAAATATCTTACAGTGTCCTTGGGTGTGTGTGTATCATCCAGTTTGATAATATATAAAGTATGCATAGAATAGTATGCATAGAATAGTATGCATAGAATATATTTTAAGCATCCTTGAAATCTGTTGACCAATTGTGGATAGTTCAGGGTCCAAAAATTAAATATCCAGATCAACATTTAGTTTCAACCAATCAGTTGAGTATAGAGTCACAGTCACAGAGCACTCAACTGGTTGGTTGAGACAAAACCTTGGTCTGGATTCTTACTTTCTGGACCTGAACTATGCACCTGTGGTTTTCTGCTAAAAGTACCATTCTTGCTAGAGTAGAGGTGCAAGCCAGTGCCTTTTGGATTTTACCCATCCATCTTCCAACAGAGGGGGCTTGGAACCTATCCAAAGGCGGCAGTACCTCCTGGATGCAATGGCAAACTATCATAGGCTACCATTCTTGGATATTCATCTCTTCCAAAGCCTTTATTGTGTTAAAGCCAGGGGTCAAAGTGGCACATTGAGTATTGCTGTTGCCACATACTGTACTTGCAGGGCATGGGTGGGGTTTGAATCCCACCTGTGCTGCCTGTGTGGAACTGGCATGATTTACTCCTGCTTTACACCCTGTGCTGATGAAGATGGGCATTAGGGCATTAAGCAGAGGAATTAATAAAACTCCCTCAACCTGATTTCCATGCAGTTTATTTGTTTATATCGGATTATTCCAGAATTTAAGCTTCAAGGGGATTTTACCATCATGATACCATGATTGAGAATAGTCGAATACAGTGTACTGCAATTTCCCTTTCACTCTTATACCCTGTACTGCCTGGATTAGAATCACTGGATAGGTGGTCATGGATGGATGGATGGATGGATGGATTTAAGTCTTTTTTTCCTACACAGTTCTGGAAAGACGCCTCTTAGACCTGAAAAGTTGCTTATTCTCATCTGTCAGTGAAAACTCTCTTTGCACCATTCCACAAGCTAAATTAAATGTCTGCCATGATACTTCTACCAATTCATTCATCAATTATTTGTGCCTCGGTGGCCATTCATGTCACTGTGGGTGACAGTGTCAAAAAGTACATGAAATTCAAATGTGTCATAATTATGCACGTAATCATAGTGGAGGAAACACGATTTTAGGATACCATGGCAACGGAACTGGGTGCCGATTCACCCGTCTCAACAATGAAAAGCTTGGATAAATTGGTTATTATACGTACAAGTACTTTTTCTAATCACACAGCAAACCAGTTTTCAGTTTTCACTGGGCTTATTGGTATGAATTTTGAATGCACATAGGAGAGCAGAAAGTGCTCTGGAAGAGTCCATCACTGATCATCGATCGAGACTGTAGCACAGCACCCCTGACAGATCTACCTTGGATGCAACGTCTCCCTACAGATATAAAGTACACACTCTGCACCAGGTCACATATTTGATTGGTCGCCATGCTCGTCATGTCTCCATGTCTTTACTAACGGATGGCATGTCGCGTTTTTACAGAATAACAATCGCACTTGAACTTTTGATGAACTTTAAGCGCTAGTCAGAACACAGTCAAGTGTCCTAATTAATTCATAATTATGTACTAACGTTTGTGGATGTGCATCGCGAGCGAGTGGCCCTGTGCCGTTTCATCAGTACGGGACACTTAGTGACTGTGCAGGTCGTGATGCCATTACGGCCTCAGGTTAGGTAGCTAGCCGCAGAGACCGTTTGGGTCGACACCTGCACAGGGCAACCTTGTCTTCACTCCATAACGGAGGCGATATTGCGTTCGAGTGCTCTTTGTAACCCGGCGAGCACTTTTTAGTTCATTTCTATTTTTATGTTTTTTACCTTTTACACTGAGTGTTACTCTCTTCAGCACAGTCGTCTGTTGTATAAGCCGGGGGAAAACGCAATCCACTCCTCAGCCACTTATTTCGCCAAAAATGAGATCGGTCACAAACAAACCGCAATAGGTAAGAGGACGGGGAAGCGTGGATGAAATTCATAGCGTAAAGTACACGGTACATCTACGGAAAGAAAAATAGTTTTCTGAGCAAATCTAGGTGAGGTATGGAGTGTCTCACTATTCACACAAAAACAACATTAATTGTGTTTATTTGGGGCATTTTGTTAACAGCAACTATTTTCTAGCTGCTGTTTATGTCCGTTTAGGCGTCACAGATGCTGAATCTTCTAGAGGGGCTGAAAACGAGAATATCCTGATGTCTTACGTGTATAAGGGTCTGTGCAGTGACTTAATCAAGATGTTGTGCTCAAGTCTTGGGCAGCTGTTGTGAAGGCTGCAGTAAAGACCAGGCAGGACCCGGTGGCCCATGGAACCACAAGAATGTCTGCATGAATCCAGGCCCAACCCTCTAGACAAGGAAAGCCCAAGTCGCTCATGATAGGTTGGTGCAATTAGTCACATGATGAATGGTAAAGAGTGGCTAAAGTGAGCGATGATGCTTGAACAGAGGCAGGAATCAAAGACCAAGCATTTCTGCTGGGCGTATGACTGACTGCATTAGATTTTTTCATCACGTCTCACTCGAAAAAGGATAAATCATTAATGTGACTGAAGTCAGACGGTTTTATCTAGTGAATGTAGAAAATGCTTTCTCCTGCATTATAGCGTCTAAATGACCATGAAATATTCTGCACGGCTGAGGAATAACAGACGTGCTGGTTTTTTGCCAGTTTTTAATTTTTTGAGTGATTCTTTTTATTCTAAAAAGTGCTTTAGAAAAAAGGAAAAGGAAATTTTTCTTTTGTTCCATTTGTAGATGATAAAATTTTGATGCTGCACAGCGCTTGGGGGATTAGTGTCAGTGCGAGGGAGCAGGACTGTGGGCATCATTTTCCTTTGAGTCGTCCACGTTGTTTTTTGGTTTGTGTTGCTCTGCACTACATAGGACTCTTTTGTGATCTGACTCAATGGCCCGACCAAATTAATATGAATGAAAAAAATTACAGCCCATCAACTGTGCTGTGAGTGTTTTAACAGAGCTTTAGCATTTTGGGGCACACAACACTGAGCTGCTTTGATATCTCAAAGGGTGTGAATGATCTTCATGTTGGACTTCATTGGTTCATCTTCAAAGGAGGCAGAATTGCTCTCCCCAGCTCTGCTTCTTACTGGCTAGGCCAGGTGTCCTAATTCTGATGTCACCCGCATGTACGACAAATCAACACAAATCACAAGTCATTCACTAAGAGCTATGACATCGGAAGCTTGTGATTGGCTTGCACCGGCACTCGTATTAATGTACGGTATAGACCAGTTGTTCTCGACTGACTTAGCCTTGGGACCCACAATTGTCTACTGGGCGGCCATTAAAAACTGTCAACCATGACCCAGTTTTAAAAATGCTCCCAGTGCCCCACTTTTGAAGCGACAATAACATTTGTTGAGTGAGACGAAGAACACAATGTGTTCAGGAATATGGGACAAATCGCGGATCGATACGTAACACTCCTTTTTATTATTCAATATGGGGTGATCCCTTAATATACGAGACAAGAGGCAACTGTAACCCCGGTGTTCCATGGCCCATAGTGCAGGGATACTGGGCCAGGGCTTGGGAGTCCCTAGTGCGGGGATACCAGGCAGGGGCTTGGGAGTCCCTAGTGCGGGGATACCGGGCAGGGGCTTGGGAGCCCCTAGCGCGGGGATACCGGGCAGGGGCTTGGGAGCCAATAGTGCGGGGATACCGGGCAGGGGCTTGGGAGCCAATAGTGCGGGGATACCGGGCAGGGGCTTGGGAGCCAATAGTGCGGGGATACCGGGCCGGGGCTTGGGAGTCCCTAGTGCGGGGATACCGGGCAGGGGCTTGGGAGCCCCTAGTGCAGGGATACCGGGCAGGGGCTTGGGAGCCCCTAGTGCGGGGATACCGGGCCGGGGCTTGGGAGCCCCTAGTGCGGGGATACCGGGCCGGGGCTTGGGAGCCCTTAGTGTGGGGATACCGGGCAGGGGCTTGGGAGCCCCTAGTGCAGGGATACCGGGCAGGGGCTTAGGAGCCCCTAGTGCAGGGATACCGGGCAGGGGCTTGGGAGCCCCTAGTGCGGGGATACCGGGCCGGGGCTTGGGAGCCCATATTGCGGGGATACCGGGCCGGGGCTTGGGAGCCCCTAGTGCGGGGATACCGGGCCGGGGCTTGGGAGCCCCTAAGTGCGGGGATACCGGGCAGGGGCTTGGGAGCCCCTAGTGTGGGGATACCGGGCAGGGGCTTGGGAGCCCCTAGTGCGGGGATACCGGGCCGGGGCTTGGGAGCCCCTAATGCGGGGATACTGGGCCGGGGCTTGGGAGCCCCTAGTGCGGGGATACCGGGCCGGGGTTTGGGAGGCCCATAGTGCGGGGATACCGGGCAGGGGCTTGGGAGCCCCTAGTGCGGGGATACCGGGCCGGGGCTTAGGAGCCCCTAGTGCAGGGATACCGGGCAGGGGCTTGGGAGGCCCATAGTGCGGGGATACCGGGCAGGGGCTTGGGAGCCCCTAGTGCAGGGATACCGGGCCGGGGCTTGGGGGCCCCTAGTTCGGGGATACCGGGCCGGGGTTTGGGAGGCCCATAGTGCGGGGATACCGGGCCGGGGCTTGGGAGCCCCTAGTGCGGGGATACCGGGCCGGGGCTTGGGAGCCCCTAGTGCAGGGATACCGGGCAGGGGCTTGGGAGGCCCATAGTGCAGGGATACTGGGCCGGGGCTTGGGAGCCCCTAGTGCGGGGATACCGGGCCGGGGCTTGGGAGCCCCTAGTTCGGGGATACCGGGCCGGGGTTTGGGAGGCCCATAGTGCGGGGATACCGGGCCGGGGCTTGGGAGCCCCTAGTGCGGGGATACCGGGCTGGGGCTTGGGAGCCCCTAGTGCGGGGATACCGGGCCAGGGGCTTGGGAGCCCCTAGTGCGGGGATACCGGGCCGGGGCTTGGGAGCCCCTAATTCGGGGATACCGGGCCGGGGTTTGGGAGGCCCATAGTGCAGGGATACCGGGCAGGGGCTTGGGAGCCCCTAGTGTGGGGATACCGGGCAGGGGCTTGGGAGGCCCATAGTGCGGGGATACCGGGCAGGGGCTTGGGAGCCCCTAGTGCGGGGATACCGGGCCGGGGCTTGGGAGCCCCTAATTCGGGGATACCGGGCCGGGGTTTGGGAGGCCCATAGTGCAGGGATACCGGGCAGGGGCTTGGGAGCCCCTAGTGTGGGGATACCGGGCCAGGGCTTGGCACATCAAGGTCATTATTAATATACCCTTACAAATGACGAGAGGTGCCGTGTCTTACACTTTGCCCCGGATTGTGGACATTCAAGCCTGCTGGGTGCTGCAGCTAATTTTTCTCAGTGGATGAAGTAGAAGAGACTTATGTTACCGTACAGGGAGTCATGGCCGCGTCCATGCAGCACTAAGTGACCGATCACTGCTATATAATACATGACTGCAGGAGTGTAACAGACACATTTCGCTTCCTGAAAATAGAGTGGATTAGATAACAAACTGCATACTCTCCCTTCAGGTCTTGAAAATAGTAAAATATTAAGCCGAAATGTAAGACACGTGGGTCTTGTGACTCTTTGGCATTATTATTTTAACATAAAAAGTTTGCTCAGGGTAACATTTCATGTGAGCCTCTCACCTTCTTCCACGCTTGTGTTTTTATCCATCTTATCTATTCATGGCACCAAGTGCAATTAAGCACAAGCAGCTCGCAGGCGGAGGTCAGCATTCAGTGACCCCTGTTAATGGGCACAGTTACTTTCTGAAAAGAAGCCTCATTTGAACTAAGTATGACTGTGTCTCATGTTGTTGCATCTTTGTCCGGGGGCTCACCACCACCTTTTACTGGATAAGTAGATATGGATGGATGGATTGACTGATGTTTTCCTGAAATCTGTGTCTACAAAGCCTACCAAGTGTGCATGGGCCAGATACAGTGGTACCTTGAAACGCAAACTTAATTCATTCCAGAGGGCTGGTTGAGTTGTGATTTGGTCGAGGTCTAAGTCGAATTTCCCCATAAGAAATGATGTAAATGCATTTAATCTGTTCCAAACCCCCAGACGATTGCCCATTTAAACCCATATACCCACCTAACTAGTGCTACAAAGCACGAGCAATCAATATAAAACTAATATACACATGAAAACACACATACAAAAGCAATTATCATGAAATAAATGAGGACTTTACCTGTACTGAGATAGGCGGACGGCATACAGGAAGTGGCAGGAGGGATGGGGGGGGGGATTAACCCTTCTCCTCTCTTTAAGTACAGGACAGGTAATTGAAAACACGTTCAATGTTGCCATTATCAGTTCTATTCAATATTCTATGCTTCATACAATATTTTTATACAACCTGGGCATCACTAGCACTTTATATGGCCTTTAGAAAAAAAAAATAACAGATAATTTATTGCCAGATGTGTTTGGTTATGAACTCAGCAGTTCTCTCTTCACAAAAAGTTAAGATGTTAATTATCGTTGGCAAATAATACTAGTGATTTCAGAGTAGCAAGTTCTATAAGTTCCGAGGAGGAAAGTTCAGGTTCAGAAAGTACAAATCCAGACCAAGATTCGGTTGAGTGCTCTGCGACTGTGACTCTTTATACTGAACTGGTTGGTTGAAACAAAATCTTCGTCTGGATCTGTACTTAATGAACCGGAACCTTCCTCCGCTGTGTTGGTTAGAAATCATGCTGGAATCGATGTAGATTAGCCAGATAAAATCCCAGCTCTGAACTCCTGAGCCACCTTCCTAATCTGAATTGTTTTAGTAAATCTGAAACTGTATGGATGAGTAATAGGTCCAAGTTTATTTTTCCAGACTGACCATCCATTCAATCATCCTTCTCGAACTTTTCCATAAGGCTGGAGCGTATCAGACGTATTAGTCTAGGTAGCACAGACAGGGATGCAAGTGGTACAACTCCATCAGTTCCGAATGATGCTTTACTTGCCATTTACACGAGTAAAAGAACATAGGAATTGGTTAGTTGCTGCCTATCCCATCCTGCTCTCATTGGAGACATACACATTTATAGGTGAGAAGAAAGCTTGGCAGCTGAGTGTGAGGTTTATCGCTTCTGCCGACTATGGGATTCAAACCCGATTAATGGAGGCAGAAGCTCCGCCCACTGAGACACACACTACTCCCAACGTACCGCAATGCAGTGCCCTGTAATAGCGCCAACACATCACTGACCGCCCCATACCTGTGTGCCTTTTAGCTAGCTAGCCACCCCGCTAGCTCACCACCTGTTGACGTTTAAAGATACATTCAGTTCACCTCACAAGGGCAATAACAAGAACAAGAATTCCCAGAAGTCCCCTTCCGGAGACTTCTGTGTAGGTTTCTGTGTAGGTTTCTGTGTAGGTTTCTGTGTAGGTTTCTCTGTAGGTTTCTGTGTAGGTTTCTGTGTAGGTTTCTGTGTAGGTTTCTGTGTATGTTTCTCTGTAGGTTTCTGTGTAGGTTTCTCTGTAGGTTTCTGTGTAGGTTTCTCTGTAGGTTTCTGTGTATGTTTCTCTGTAGGTTTCTGTGTAGGTTTCTGTGTATGTTTCTCTGTAGGTTTCTCTGTAGGTTTCTCTGTAGGTTTCTGTGTAGGTGTCTGTGTAGGTTTCTTTGTAGGTTTCTGTGTATGTTTCTCTGTAGGTTTCTCTGTAGGTTTCTCTGTAGGTTTCTGTATAGTGCTCTGCTGGGCTTCCCAGCTGCTCAGCAGAAATGGCTGGGCTGAGTCATGTGACTCGTTAATTAGTAGAATCAGCAGAGAATATCCCTTCTGCTGTATATGAATAGAGAACAGTCAGACTGTATTGGTTGCAACATATGTTTTATGTTTATTATCGAAGCATCTGGAACTTCTCTGACAGTAATGTTCAGCTGTCATCCTCAGCCCAGCTCCAGAAAATAAGCCAAAATACACTGAAGGAACGAGCCGGCAACGTCAGCTGTGCAGAATGAGCCAAGAGCGTCTTAATTCCTAGATAAACACACATATACATGTTGTTTCTTATGACAGTCTTAAGGGGCTTAAGCACGGCCTGGACACTTAAAAATCCATAATGGGAAGAAAGGCTAAATGAAAACTGGAATAGAAAGATAATTACCTGCCACAAAACGTTTCGGTGTCTTCTGTCCATTTTAATCGACTCATATGTATATTCTTGAAACTTGAAAACTTCAGTGTCTTTACTCTGCTTTTTAATCATTAGCCGAGATAAATAGCATTACATACAGTAAAAAGGAACTTTAACTGATTAATATCAGTCCAGATTCTGGATGCTTAAGGATGTGGCTGTGTGTCATTCATGTGATTTTTAATACAACCCTTTTTTCTGTCCATTGTAGACAATGTGGTATGTTTTCCCATCTATCTGTGGATTTCAAAGTGACTCGATTTGCACATTTTTTAGCCCAGAACATTTTTTTCTCAGTAATGTCATTACTGTGATGCTATTCGCTTGACACTGGTCACCAAGGATACAGTTGCTTTAGGCCAGTGTTTCCCAACCCAGTCTTTGGGGACCCCCCAGACAGTCCATATATTTTCTGCCCTCCCAGTTCCTAAACCCCTCTAGCAGGTATCCGGTTTTCCTGATTGCTAGATTGATTGGTTTAGATGGGAGCTGGGAGGGAACAAAAACCTGGACTGTCTGGGCGTCTGAGGAACATGGCCTTAGGGGACCTTTGCCATTTGTGGGCCAGACAGGTGCTAATGCTTCACAGAAAGGCCCTGGGCCTGTGGTAGGGAGTCCGTGTCCCTCTCCATCTCCACCCCACCAGAGTGCTCCCATGGAATCTCAGCGGAGTTTCATGCTATTGCACACAGTGAACCCAAAAGATTGAGTCCAAAGGCTCTTCAGTTCAGTTCCTTTGAACCATAAGGCTGGCAAACTATTAAAAACTGCATAGATAACAAAGAAAATCGTAACACTTTACTTAAAGCTACCATACATGGTGCATGATAGATACCTTCATAATGCATTATAATGGTCAGTATAACAAGGCAGCTTTGTACTGCATTATGAAGGTATCTACGGTGCATTATAGATGATAGCTTCATAAAGCATTCATAATGCATAACATACATGGCAGTAACGTGTTAGGCCTTTTTTAAGTATTTATAGCCATGTTTATAATACTTTATGAATGCATTATAATGTGTCATGGATGTGTTCATAAATTCTTATAGACATGACATTCATACAAAGTGTTACCCCAAAACTTTAAATGATATAGTAGTAAAAATGTAAATTCTTTATAAAAGCACTTTATTTGAACTTCATTGAAAGCAAAGACTGCAGATTACAAGAACATCTGCACCTCCCAATCGATTTATCCTAACTGACACCTGGAAGCCAAATGTAATGTTTCATGAGACTTATGTTTTATGGAGAATGTGACTCCATAATTCTATTATTACTTATGCTTAAACCAATACACACATCGTCTGATTATTTCAAATGAAACGTACAGTATTTTGCATATACTGCTGTGATTTGGAATATAACCAGATTATTTATAATGTATATTGTATATTATATATAGTGTCCAATAATAAAAACACTCAGAAATTGTTATTTTCATGCCTCCTAAGACATATAATAAAATAATATTTAAGTTCACTTTTATGTTTTTTATGGTAATAAGTACCTGTACAGGTCAATACTTCAGTGTGTCTATGCATATACTCTCATAATATTTCAATTTGTTTATTTGACATCGTATTTTGGCAGCTTTTTCTGCATGAAAATGCACATCATTTTTATTCCAGCATATTCTGTGCTCTCAGCCACTTTGTCATTTGACTGCCTCCGTAAGTCACCCAGTCATAAATATGAGCAAGAGAGAGTGTTCACTCCTGCACCCCTCTGACAGCTGGCAACTTTGTCTTGGACGGGACCGGTTCGTACACGTCCCGGTAGTACCTCAGAACTCCCACAGCAATTAAGAGGTGCCACTTGCAGCTTACAAGTTGACCGTGTGGAAGCAATTCCTGATCTGCTTTACATGCTCTGTGGCTCCTTCTGCTTCCTTCCACACAACCTTTGTAGATGTTTGTACGACCTGAAACATTCACAGGTGAATTGGGGTGTCTACTGCTCTTAGTGTTTGACTGCATGCACAGTAATGGACTGGTATCCTGTCCAGGGCGTCCCCTTCCTTGTGCCCTATGGGTATCCTGTCCAGGGCGTCCCCTTCCTTGTGCCCTATGGGTATCCTGTCCAGGGCGTCCCCTTCCTTGTGCCCTATGGGTATCCTGTCCAGGGCGTCCCCTTCCTTGTGCCCTATGGGTATCCTGTCCAGGGCGTCCCCTTCCTTGTGCCCTATGGGTATCCTGTCCAGGGCGTCCCCTTCCTTGTACCCTATGGGTATCCTGTCCAGGGCGTCCCCTTCCTTGTGCCCTATGGGTATCCTGTCCAGGGCGTCCCCTACGTTGTGCCCTATGGGTATCCTGTACAGGGCGTCCCCTTCCTTGTGCCCTATGGGTATCCTGTCCAGGGCGTCCGCTACGTTGTGCCCTATGGGTATCCTGTCCAGGGCGTCCCCTACGTTGTGCCCTATGGGTATCCTGTCCAGGGCGTCCCCTTCCTTGTGCCCAGGGACAGATTATGGGTTGTTTGGCCCCTGGGCAAAATGTTCGCGAGGGTGGCCAGTTCGTCCTCATCGCCTTGCCATGCTTATGACATCCATGGTGGTGTGACCCAGCTGGCCAATCAAAGGAGTAACTTTAGCATCATTATCTGTGCCCCGTTCCCAGTGCATAAAATCCCAGCAAGTCCTAAATGTCTCCCAGAAGAAAGCCATGCATCTGTCTCTGCGCCCATTCGGAACGTAGCCCCAATGGTTTGGTGATTTTCTACTGAGCTACGGATCCATGACTCCATAATTATTCCCGGCTGGTCTTTCGTTTGCTCCTCCGCTGCCTGTCAGCCATCTGACGGACACTTTCAGCTTCTATTTGCCTGCGAAACCTGCCACCCAGAATCCATTTCATTCAATCAGAGGGATTCACATGAACTTGGGATTAATAATCATGACGCTTTTATTATAAATTCTCCTTTTGTCTACCCAATCTTGCTCTTCATGGTACACAGACGTAGGTCACAGCAAGCTTGGCAGCGGAGGACAGCCATCCATAGCGATGGCCATGGAGCTGGGAGTCAAGGGTCTCGCTCAAGGGCCCACGGACATGTGGCTGTTCTGCCGAGGCTGGGCTCAGATCGACAACCTTCCGGCACAGCTAGAGGCTGCCATCAATATAAAGAGAGAAGTTTAGTTTGACTGGTGCGTCTGCTGATGGTGTAATACCAATCACAAAGTTTTCCAAATAGCCTTCAAGTTAGACTTGAAATTATCAGGTTAACAGGTAACAGGGACGTGGAATAAATATGTCCTCCAATTCTTCATGGACTGGCATTGTGAGAATTATACAGATTCTTTTGACCGGGTGTATATTACAATATTGTATTACAATGTTCTTTTGCCCATATTTAAATTTAAATGTGGTTTAGTGATCCCAGCCAAAAAGGTTGTTTTTCTCGTATTAGGCATGAATTAACATTCACTGTTGATTAAAGGAATAGCGTCGTCGATGTCTAACTAAACATCCATGCATCTTCAAAGCTGACAGTTTCCATCTATACCAAGCGTATCTTCGGATCTGTTTGTATCTCGCTTTTTCCATTTAATGAAGAGCATGTTGTGAGTGATCACTAAGCGCAATTTTTGAAATACATCTGGGTTAAGTGGATGTATAAAAGATTGCTTTCCTAACTCAGGAGATAAGTATTGCTTTAGTTACCCTGAAGGTCACATATAATCACATGTTCTGTCATTTCCCGTGTACATTTCTGGACATTTTCTCTGCTCTGTTGCGTAATCCACTCGCCAGGAACTGCCGCTTAGGTGAATGTGTGATTTAACATGTCGGCACATTTTTACTGCGTTAGATTGGATTTCTAAAACTTTTTTTTTAAAGGACTGGTTTAAAAAGGAGATTTAAAAATGATTTTTTATTTGGTCCAATTCATAATTAAGAAAATATTTGCCAGTGATTTGTCAGCAATCACTTTATTTACAATCTTTTATAATGACTTTCTAATTAGAACACCGTGGATGATGGTGTTGCCTCATGCTTCCTGGTTTGGGGGTTCAAATCCGGCCCCCCTCCCTGTGGGCGGAGCTTCCTCCTGCAATACAAAGACATGGCGTTACATAAATTGGTGTATCTAAATTACCCGTAGTGTATGTACCTGGGGACAAATCCTGTCCGGAGTGTTTTCCTGGCTTATGAGCTTCTGGAAAAACTTCCCACACAATGTTCCCTTGAGCAAACTTTATTTTCAAAGACCTCTCGCCTGTTTCGCAATACCAGTGTTCATCTCCTCCAAGCTATCGTACTGGTTTGTACCGTAATTATTTCCACCTCCAGCTGGCAATCTCTTTTCTCAAAGGGGCCAACTTGTAACACTAGATTGGCTTTCAGCAACGGGTGGTTATTTGGCTTAAGAGCTTCTTGATAATTACAGTCTTCAGGCACTATTGTAATTCAGCACCGTTTATAAAATTGTCTCCACTCTGCCCAAGACCTGTAACTATTAATCATCGAGCGTTAGTTATAGTAGAATGAGGCTTTGCACCTTTCTGACAGCAAAAATTATGCCCTTCCTCTAGATCCCCTTCAGGAGAAGGTGACCAAATATCCTAATCAGCCACATTTTAAACACGCAGCCTAAACACACAGCCACTATTTTGCTGTGATTTCACAAATTTGCAGCTTTGCTAAGTCCCTGCTCTGTATTTTAACATGTAATATTTGGCTGAGTAAAGTAAGGCATAGATTTGTCCTTCGCGATTAGTCTTTTGGTTTTAAATAGGATGAATGATGACTCCCACTTTCACAAATGGCCGCGCACCAGCCCCGCACTCCTTGGCCAAGCCTGCCATTTTCTAAGCACGATTCATGATTAGAAACAATATGCAAAGACATTTTTAGCATTTGGGACGTATTCTGCAATTTTCTACCCTTTTGACTGGCACTTTACTGCTGCAATTATCACCAATAACATGTCTGGACACATTCATTGCCTTGTCCTTTCTGTCAAGCTCCGTATGTGAGTATTTATGATGCCACACACATTCCCTGCAGTAATCCTGCATTTCATTAGTTATTTAACTAATATATCTCATCAAGTAATGCCTTGTTTAGAGGACTGTGACTGTGTATTTGATTTTGTCGTGCACTGCCGAAACGATTGCAGCAAAGTTGCTGCAATGAGTGACCATTACTTTGAACTTGGTCTCAGTCTTTAGTCACTGCTATTCAGTCTAGGTTTTGTCCACGTTCTGTAAAAGCGAATTCCTTTTATTCCTTTTTGCGAGGCAGTTCTAGATGAGGTCTCTACAGCGCCCCCTAGTGTATTGATCTGCAAGGCGCAGTCTGCCCATGCGATTTGTCGTCTCCTCTGTCCCATTTTCTGAAGTTCTAGTGGAGTTTTGTTCTCCTCTGTCGAGTGTCTGCATTTTTCTTGGTGGCATAAAAACATTGTTTTTATTCCCAAGAATTTTCAGAAGAACCTTCTGCCTTGGCGTTATGCTAAATATAAAAGTTGGACTGACGTTCTCGTTGTCCTCATTGGTTATTCCTGCTTATGAGCTTGCCGCGATTCGGCTGACTATAGAAGGAAGCATTATTTCCATTTAAACCTGACTCACACGTATTTCATGAAAGTCATTCAATATCCTATTAGCTTGATCTGTATTTAAATAGGGATATTTTTCATTGCGGCATGTGCACCGAGCAAAGCAATTTTAACCACATTTATTTAATCAAACAATAAAGCACATCTTTGACAACTTTTTATCTATCCCGCAGCCTTTCACCCTGGTTAGTTTAGGACGCAAAGCACTGTCAGTCACCAAAATTAATTAAATTATATCAACCTTGCAAACAGCGTGTTACAAACATCCATCCATACACTGTTTATATCTTTAATGTCAGAATTATATCTCAAAGCTGCATCACATTATTAGTACAGTTTTCTGCCCTCTCTGAAGTGATAAGTGTGATTAGTGTGAGTAATGCAAATCCTTCAGAGAACGGCTTTACTGTACGGTCCATGATTACTGGACCTCTGAAGTTCTCCCACGAGACCTTTAGCGATGAGAACGCTGGTGCAGATTAGCTGCACAGCACCACAGACGGCACAGTACAGAGCGTGGACTCCGAACAGTAGTTAGAACACGAAGGGTGGGCCGAGAAAATGAGAGAAGCAGATGGTGCCCAAGTGCATAAGACAGTCCGGAAAGATCAGTGAAATCCACTAGCACTTCATTCCTTTAGGGATATGAACAATGTCTAAACTGTGCAGCATCGATGAAGGCATTCTGGAATGGTCCCAACCCTGCTATGTACCCCCCACACCAGCAGGATCTCAAGAACAACCAGGGTGGACCAACTCTGGCCACCTCATGAAATGTATTCCGGGCGATGGGCGTGGCCTAGCTACCAGTTTATCTAAAATTTGACTAGCATTACCATTAAACTTGGCTTATAAGCCCTGAAACACTATTTTAATCGTAACTTTGTCAGTACTCAGCCGAACAGCTTTTCTTTGCATGTTGGACAGAGCGATACATACAAAGAAATCCCAAACTACAACATAAAGGCTGAAATGTACATATTTAAAGGATTTTTTTTTTTAGCTATAGACATAAACGTCTTTTTTGTGAAAGCCATGTTTTTATAGCAACCACTCAACAGACCTTTGAAAAAAATGTGCTTTTCCGTTGACGTCACAGTTCGTCGATTTTCAGCTCTGTAAGAGGATTTGGTTTACTGGACACAAGAGTTCAGATTCAAAACATTTAGCAGTTAAAGGTTATTGAAGACTGAAACCTACTGTAGATTTGTGTTAAAGTGTATATCTGTATTCTAATAAGTATTCATGCAATGACATCATTGGATATGTTCCTTCTTGGTGATGAGTATTTTTTCTTTCACACGTCAGATATGGATGTGAGAATAAAATCAGGGTAATGTGTCACATTGTGAGTGACGCCTGGCCAGCTGTATCGCCACGGCTGCAGCAGAACACCTCTCTGTGAGGCTCCCTCACCTGCATTTGCAGTCCAGTCAGGAGCCTATAGTTTCGCCCAATTTGGCAGCTTGTTCATGAGGGATGTGTGTCACACCATGTCCCATCCCCATCTTTCAACCCGGACAGAGTCGGTCGACATTTTCCCCTGCCTGAGATGAGGTCAGCCAGAAAGCTTGAGATGACTGAAAAATCCGAACAACCGGAGCTGAACGTGCGTATTTCCCACGACGATCTCTTCCGTAAAAACCATTTTGCTCGTTTTAGGAATCCCAGAATTCAATCAGAAAGCAATGACGTTTACTAAACAGCTCAGCGCGGAATATCGGAAGGTGATCGCTACCTGGCTAGAGCTTCCCAACCTATCTACACTCTTCGCAGCACTACTTCACAGCACATCTAACTTCACAGTGCACACGCGTACAGACAGGAGGGAGTTCACGTCGCTTCACACAGAAGGCCCTGACGACCGAGGACTGAGGAATCAGCAGGTCTCCAGACAGGCGTGACACTGCACTGTGAACCAGCCGAGCGGATCTGTTGTATCTGTAGGGGTAATACTGCTTTTTCTAGTGGAAAAAATGATTTTTTTTTTTTATGAAATGTTAACTCTTTTCATTTTACCTTGGGCTGTATACCGATATATTCTTGCTATCTTTCCATAGCACTAATTTAGGTTGACCAGATAATTCATGTCAGGACGGACACTTTGAGCTACTTTAGGTTTTACAAACTGCGTTAAAACTGAAAGGCTCTTGTGCTTCACTAAATCGTTCAGTTCTTCTTGTGCTCTGACTGGTTTGTTACCTTGATTGAAACACTCATCCAACTGTTTGACATTAACATTAGTGACACATGCATGATTATAGGAGACTGACCAATCAGCACACAGCAAGAACTGAGTGCATAAGTGAAACCCAGGTCCTTTTAATGGAAATGGAAGTTTACAAAACCACTCCATGAAGCCTCCTTCAGCACATGCCAAAGACCTTCAATGAGGTTAAGGTCGCAACTCTGTGGCGACCAAGTTATATAATGATTCCTCACGCTCCCTGAACCACTCTTTGACAGTTTGAACCCAATGAATCTTGGTATCCTTGTCCTGGAATATGTCCATGCCGACAGGGAAGAGAAACATCCATTGCTGATGGATGGAGGCGTAACCTGGCCAGTCAGTAGATTCAGGTACTCAGCTGACTTCACTTTATTGCTGCGTAACGTTGCTGTAATAATGATCCAGTCATTGGCTGTTAAGTATTTGCAGATATGGGTTCAAATGGTGCATTTTTTGTTGGCCGGGCAGCATATAAGATATACAGTACAAATACAACACATGTAGCTTGCATTGCATTTTCACTGCATACGTGTAAAGGCTTATGATTCAATAACACCCATCAGAAAAATCATACTATATTGACAGACAAATTACTGAGCTTTGTAGAAGGAATCACTGGAAACTGATATTCATTTTTCCAAACTAGTATCAAATAAAGACACCAGAATATACTAGCTTTTCATTGCGGTCAAAAAGAATTCATTTCTTCATATGAATGAATGAATCGATATGACCTTATTTTTATAGAAAATTCGCCAGTTATTGTTAAAATGATACATTTGGGTTCGATAAGCATTTGTTTCTTAAAAGGAAATCAATTGTAATAAGATGTATTAGATAGGCAGGTTCAGGGAAAATAAATGGTTTAAGTAAGTATTTTTGTATTTCCCCAGGAACAAATAAAATTCTTAATGACTTTCCCAATGGTCGTATTTCGTATATCAGAGTATTTGCAAGCTCATATCGATTATCTCATGGAGTATGAAACAACTTATGGGTTTATGAAATAAAGTGAAAAAAAGAGAGAAAAATCACTAAACTGTCATACAATTTATATGATAAGATGCCAAAGATTTTAGCTCGGAAATGTTTACTCTAGAAAGTGGCCTGGCTCTTACACGCACTAATTTACTTCATCACAAAGGGTTTGCAGGAATACTTTGAATTTTTCGGATGCTTTAATACGGCACAAAGACTCTCACTCAAAGAAGGAAGGAAACGCCGCGATCAATCAACTGATCAATCGAGCTTAGACATCAACTCTGCTGGAAGCAATACTGGTATAAAGACTTTATCTAGAATGAAAATGTGGGATTCAGGCTGCCTAAGACATTTGCATGGTAATGCTGACAGATGTGTCTGTGCTATTTAGTAACGTTTCACTATTAGTGTGTTTCGCTGACTACAACACTGCACGTTAGTCAACATAATGTGCAAATGTGAAGTCTGATTTTACCACTTTGGAGTTTGGAATCTGTTGAGAATCCACAGTGACCTTTATGAGTTTTATACATTGTTTCTCGGTGAATATTAGTAACTGATACAATATGTAGTAAAATGAGTATGGACCTAATTTCAAATCCTTTAAGATTCCGTCAGATGGCGGATCTCCAGGTCCAATTCAGCAGCGATGGCTGTCGGGTTTTGTGCCACACAGGCCTCGCAGCTAAAACCGGACTCTTGGCCTGGTTGTGTTTTTTGCTGGTTCACATAAGACGAAAGCAATGTATCAGATTTTTTGCTGGGCCGTTGTGTTTCTGGCCAGTTTGCCAGCTAGATTGAACTGGCCTGTCGAACCCCATTGACTTAGTTATTTTTACACTGTAGTTCTCCTAGTCATTAATCATTTTCTTAAGCAAAAAAGGAATAAGGAAGAATCCTGGCTTTCATCAGTCTCACACCTGAAAAGCAGGTGCTTTCGTTAGACCGTTTTCCTCCTGAAATCTGGGCAAGCATGGGGTGGCGTCATGCCAAGGACAAACAACAGGGGGCGACACACCTGCCCGCTCAGGAGCCTTTTGCACCTGAGCCATATAATATGTTCTGTCAAGTACTAGCTGATTATAATAAATGTGTTTAAAGGTTTTTTATAAGTAATTTTATTTGAGAATTAATTATTATTGACTATAGTTATAGTTTCTTACAATCAGTGAAAGCTGAGTAACGATATTTTATATTGTATATTGTTATTTTATTCACTGATGCCTTTCTGTGAGAACTTGGTCTACATTGTCCAAAATTTGGTTAAGTTAAAGCTAAAAAGCTTAAAAATACTGAGGAAGCGTCTGTCCCATGGAAACTTCAGTAATTCACTCAGAATAACTGCAGGGTAGACAAGGTAATGTGAAAATCAGACTTATTAAAAACAATTCTTGCAGTTGCTTTCAGAGGCAGCGACGGCCTTGATTGGATGTCTGTCCTGTGGATATTTGATGCCTGAGCAACAAAACAAATTAAAATTAAACAAAAAAATTCAATATAAACAACGACGAATTATTCAATTTATTATCCAACTTTCCTTTTCACAAAGGCAGCATCGATCACAAACAGGGAACCAGTTAGAGATGAATACATTTATAACTTCATTCTAAATAAAATATTTTTGTTTCTTGTGTTTGTCATCTACCCGTACATTGATAATTTGCAACTATTCATATTTGGCTGATTCTAAGGAATTTCAGTCTTTAATTATAATATTAAGCTTCATTATTAAGACTCTCCTGAGGTGGACTGGTGCTGAGAAGATTATAGGAAATGTGTTTAAAAGTGTTTTTATAAGTAAATTGATTTGAGAATTTACTAGAAATCATAACTCTGTTGACTATAGTTATAATAGTTTTTTACAGTTATCAAAAGTTAAGTAATGATATTTTATAATGTATAGTGTCCCTTGTATGTCTCTTGGATATTTGATAGCTGAGCAACAAAAGAAGTAATTTCAAAATGTAATATAAACGACAACGAATTATTCTAATCATCACACAAACTTTACTTTTCACAAGGACGGAATCAATCACAAAGAGGGGGGTCACTTATTAAATAATACATTAATTCTGCCAAATTCTAAGGGATCTGAGTCTTTAATTATGGTATTAAACTTGATTATTAAGGCCAATATCGAGAAATTACCTAAATTAATTGCCCTGTGGCGGGTCAGCGCTCCATCCTGGGTTATTTGCAGACTTGTGCCCATAAATTCCAGGATAAGCGTCGGACCCCCGCGACCCCGAGTAGGGCAAGCGGGTTTAGGAGATGCACGGATGGATATTAACTAAGCAGTTACTCACCACTAGGTGGGGCCGAGTTTAAAAGGTTAGGGCAGATTTCCAGGGCCACCGTCCAGATTCCCAATTAGCGACTCCCTGCATGTCGGTCTCCCAGACCAGAATAATAAAACTGTCCTGGGGGGGCAGGGCTGATAAAACATGCCAGGGACACAACTCAACAAGTTCAGACTGTATACGGCCATGATTTGAAGGCTCTAAATCACATAGTAGATATCAAACTGGAGACAAATGCACACCATTCAGTGTAGGTTTAATGAGGCCTGGAAATTCAAATCTTCCACACAGCGGAATCTGACCCAAACTTAAGCAACTATTTTTTCTGTCAGCTTGGATTCTGATTCAATCCAATACACAAGAAATGATGTAGAATTTTAATATCCAAGGACACTTGCAACATAATAAAACACCATTATAGTGTTATATTAGCTTAAATCAGGTTGGTGCCGAACCGCTGATAGGCTTGTTACCCGAAGGATGTGAGTCAGGAGTGACACCTTCTTGTAGTCCCCAGTGGAGCTGACGTCATCACACCAAGGAACGATCCGGCTGAATAAATGAATTGATAAAGTCGTCTTACTTCTGTCCAAAGCGCCAGCTAAGCACCTTTTAAAAAGAATCATTTCCATAAGCAGGTGGAAGGGTCAGGTGTTGCACATAATTAAATTGTAACCATAATCTCTTCTGTAAGTCACTTTGGATAAGAGCGTCTGATATGTTGAAATAGATTAAAATGAATCAAGTCAGAAGTGTCAAAAAAGTGTCTCGTTAATCAGACGTAGTTTTAAATGCAACCAGGTGAAGTGGGCATGTGTGTTGCTCAGTTTCTCTGTACCCCTGCTGTCAAGTAGGAGGTAAAATAGAGAGTTTTCTGCAGGCAATAAGAGATTGGAAACCAGCACATTAATCCTATCAGTACCAGTACATTGTCACGACCCGCTCGGGTCGCTGGGCGATCGGGTGGTCGCACGGGTCGGAGAGCGAGCGAAAGCAGGCAAAACAGGCAGGATACAGGGCAAACGGGGATTTAATGGGGAGATTCGGGACAAGGAACATTCGACGCCAACTAACATCAATGACAGCCAAGGGGTACAGGCAAGACCTGGACTTAAATACACCAGACGAAGAAAAACAACAAGACACAGCTGGGTACGATCAGGGAACCACACGTGGATAATTAGGGGGGCGTGGCACACAGGAGGATCGTACAAGCCGGGCATCACATACATTAAGCGTAATGAGAACTGGTTCATTTTGAGCTACTGCAGATGTTTGTAAATCTGTATTACCTTAGTTGGTAGAAGTCGGTTTACTGTATTGTTGCTTTTGTTGGATAGACGTATATATTTTATTGCGTCGTCAGTAGTAGTATAATTATTGTTATGACTGTCCTATTTTTAGTGGCTGTAGAGAAATGTCTTTTTTTTCCATTCTGACATATGTGTAACAATGTATGATTTAAATGACAGTAAAGTTCACTTTGAATCTGTAAATGACAAATGAAAACCGAAAGGCTCGATGGAACGGAGGCCGTGTGCGTAGCGACAAATCTCCCGCTTTCATTGTGACCTCGGTGAGACGCTCCAGGAGAAGGCTGCCCCCATTCAAATGAAAAGGACCTTTACCGGTGTCATGCTGTCTACCTCCAACGGTCCACGAAAACAGACCACTCCCGCCTGGCCTCGGCAATAACCGGCACACATCACCTTATCAGCCCTACCGCAGACTTCAAAACCCATTCATACGAAAAGCCTTTTCTCAGAGTAACTTGAAGATCTCTGCAGCTGAATATATCTTAGTGTGTGTATGTAAAATTACAGGAATTATGACACTATTTGACTGGTGCAGCAATCTGAGTGTAATTTGGCTTCAACAGTCAAGAGAGTGATTTCCATATCCACAGTACCGCATCATTAGCCAGCTGTTGAAATGGGATGGAAGAGTGATGCTTCACGCCTTTTAATGCTCGCCTTTTTTTAGTCTCGAGCAAGTACGGCCCCGGAGATCTCTGCCGCTTTAAAAAATAGATTAAAAATAAACTTCGAATGAACGTGACGCATGGCTTTGTTTAGCGCTGCAAATATCGGGAGGTCGGTGCTACTGTTAGTAGATCTTTCAGCCAAAGTTACGTGCAGTCACGCCTTTACAATCATTATTAGACAAAATACTGGTATAAAGTGGAATGGATGACTTTTCAGCCACAGGAAACTTGCGATCAACATTAATACACTGATATCATGTGTTGGATCTTAACTTCCACTTCTGCTCCACTTGATCCATAGAGACAGTCATGTGACAATTGGCCAAAGTCATACTTATGCGATGGCATCTTATCCATTCTACAGACAGGCCATTGCCAGGACTTATTTTTTATGGATCATACTCTGCCTGTAAATCCCCATTTGGTTTCCCTCACATTCTGCACGATCAAATGACTTTGCCGTAGGGCAGTTTTATAGTAAATGGTGCGCCATTGCTCTCCATTGCACTGTGAGTGGCACCTTCCGGAGCCAGACGGGATTTTGAGAATGTTACGTTACGTGACCTTACATTCATTATTCATTCCGGAGCCCGGATAACTGTGGGCCCCATGGCCCATGTGTCAGGCACTCAGTGGGCCTTTGTCGTGGTGGAGAAAAAAGAGAGTTTAGAAAAGAGGGAATTTTTTTGGCATGGTTCAGGTAGTGACACTTGGGCAGAAAACAGATTTCCTGTGCAATCGAGAACACACCGTTAAAGGTTAAGATAGGAGTTCTTTGTTCTTGAAGAATGGAGGAGAAAGTGTTGGGATTAACGATGATTAGGTGTCAGGGATCAAACAGCAGTGTTTCACGGGAGCCCAGAGTTTGGACGACGTCGCATTTCTAACAGCTCTTAAGGACGCGTGAGTCATCTGATTCGTGCAGGGCAGTGAGAACTCTCAGCGGCAGGAGAAGCGGGTGGCGTTTGGAGACAGACGCAGGGAGTGTGAGCCGAACTGGGAGCCAGGGGAGGGCTCACCCTGGGGTGACTTACCTTAGGGGCCCCCACATTTCCAAAGAGCGGCGACTCCTCCGTCCCCAGAACAGCCGCGCCAACGCATGGCGCATTTTACCCGCCGCTCCATTCCGTTTATCCGTCCATTAGTGGTGTTTGTGCCGAGACGAGGTTCCCAGGGAACGGGCCTCGATTGTACAGGCCAGATTCTGCGGCCCAGTTCAGGGGAGGTAATAGGAAAGAAATATCTGCACTGCCACTAGTAAAAACAATTACCCTCTATAAACTCACATTAGCAACCTGTGATTGCTATCAGTCCCAGGTTTCATGGGTCTGCTTGCCTTTCATTGCTCCACACATTAGGCACACTGGTTAATGGTGCAGTGTGAGCAATAGCGTGTGTAATTATAGAATTATTCAACTGTATACTTTGTATTTACACTTTTGGTACAGTGTGAGTACATTGGACAGTGGAATAAATGGATGTCGTTTTGTGAATGTTTCAATCAGATTTGATGCTGGCCTGTGTAATAGTATTTTTAATGGTGCAGTATTTATAAATACTGAGAAGATATTCGGTGATTCTCCGCCTCTACAACAATGACACTGTGTCGGTCCCTGTGGAGAAATTCTCTTTTCTCCAGTGATCATCTTGCTCACCGTGACACACAGACATACAGTATGTGTAGGTAAGAGCGAGTTTTCCAGCGAAGGGCAGCCGCCTGCAGTGACGCCCGTCAAGCTGGGGGTTAAGGGCCTCGCTCAAGGGCCCACAGACGTGTGACTATTCTGCCGAGGCCAGGCTCAGACGAGGGCGCTTCTGATCACAGGTGCAGAGGCTTCGCCTGCTAAACCGCACTCTCCAAGTGATGGAAAGGGAGATATTGTATTTTTGCTTTAACCATCCATCCATCCATCCATCTATCCATATTTCTTCCAAAATCTCGATCAGTCTAGGTTATAGGGAGCTCAGATCCTTTCCAATACAGTTTAGGATTAAGCTAATTCATCTAGCGATGTGCTAATTGAGGTTCACTCTCCGTGGCCCGATTTAGTACCTAATTGCTGTTGGGCTTGTACACACCTTGGTTTAGCTTGAATTCTGTCACTCTTGCTTGACAGCCAGTATGCCGGAGGGTGGGACTACAGCTGTCCTTCTGCACATGCTACTCCTCCTTGGCTATTTATCTCCCAGTATTTTTCCCTGCTTTCTTCTCCAGCTTCACTTGCAGTGTCCTTTCTTAGCACGTGTCTCGCGGTGACCTGGGAACAGGCAAAATGACCGCCGTGCCTCTGTGCGACCCTAACCTTTAAAAAGATACCGAGGGTAATTCAAAAGACTGAATCTCATTCGTAAAAAATGTGCTCATTTCGGTGTCAGGCACCAATCATTTTTGCTAAATCTTAACAAGAATGCTTATGAAATGTTTCTGACTCCTTACGGCTTCCGGGAGACCGATTTCATACATAAACAAGCGGATTAACAACAACATCAATTGTCTTTCTCAAGTTCTTAGAATTCAGGCTTCTGAGCTCAATTCGAATTTTCAAATACTTCCCCCAATCTGGCCTCCATAGCGCTCTGGCCTAATGACCGTGCCATTGCAGACCAGGCTCTCGGCCCGGCTCCTTTCCTTCCCACGGCCGTCTCCAGGCACGACCTCCCACACAGGTACCTCTCGGGTCCCTTGCATGTCTCCCTGGCTTCTAGGATCTCCCTCTCCATCACGCTGGTTTGCTTTGGGCCTGCTCTTCCTGGAGGTGTTCATCTAAACCCGGCAGTCACCCTGGCACTTGCAGCGGGACAAAAAATAAGCCCTTGGAAAGCTATTCTGTACTGTGTGTGGGGGTGCGGTTACTGGGGGCTGTAAGTGCTTGTGGGGCCCTTCTGAAGCTGGGGCCTACACCGCTTTGCCACCAGGGGGCACTAAACCAGCTAAGTGCAGTTTCTATAAATGATGGAAATTTGATCCCTCTGTCACTAACTAACATGGAAACTGTGAGTTGTATATAATGCCCTGCGACGGACTGGCATCCCATCCAAGGTGCGTCTTGCCGTGTCCCTTGTGGTTTCTGGGATAAGCTCCAGATTCACTATGACTTCATATTGGATGAACGATTATGTAAGTTGCATAGATGGATGAGTCACAGGCAATTATCAAATAATATTAAGGGAACGAGGAAATTCTCCACTGAAAAAGACTCCTCATAAAATATAATTAGTGTGTTATTTGCAGCAAGGAAGTCCTTTAGCCATTTCCATAATTCATCATCTGATATAAATTATTTATTTGCTAATTTGCATCATTGTGAAGCATTCTACATGTCATTCATCAATACCACGGTATTCACAGCGACGATTTAAGGACAGGTGGTCGATCGCGCTGTCACACGCGTCGCTCTTTAGCCGACCGTCCGCAGTAAAAGATGCCGATGGATTTCTTTACACAGCGTGTAGTTAGAGTATGGAATAGTCTTCTTGCTAGTGTAGCACAAGCTAAAACCCTGGGTTCCTTTGAATCAGAGCTAGGTAAGATTTTAACAACTCTGAGCTATTAGTTAAGTTCTCCCCAAACGAGCCTGATGGCCCGAATGGCCTCCTCTCGTTTGTACATTTGTTATGTTCTTATGTTAACTGGTTAGTTGGAACAAAATCTTGGTCTGGACTTTTACTCCCTGGACCTGAACTGCGCAACTCTGATATACATGGAGTCAACTTGGCATAAGTGCAGCTAGGCTGAGCTTAAAGATGAGTCCAAGTGTAAGAAGAATAACAGCAGGAAGAACATAATAAAACTAATTATGGGCTGGAAGGCAATATAAGAACATTCAGGGAACACAAAGAGGTTTTAGTTATTCCTTTTTGTTGGGAAAGTGTGGACTATTCTTCCATGTGAAGTGAAAGTAAAAACACACACATCTAAACGCTGAAGCGTAAACAGCACGTGTGATAAACTTGATTTCTCTCATCCTCTGTGTCGCCTCCTGATTGGATTCACGGGCTGTGGGATGAATCCAGCCCGGTCCTTTGGTCCAGCTGTCGTCACTCTGAACTTCCACAATCACTGGGTGAGTCCTTCTTATCGTACCCATCGTGCATTTTGACAGTTACGCGTGTTCTTCCCCTGACCGGGTTAAGTGGTTATAAGATGTGTTTTTTGGTTTTTCCTTGATTCGGGGTCTGATTCATTCAGCATAAGCGTAGGAGTATTTCTGCAGACCATATAAAAGACAACGTAGAATGCATATGATGCAGTCATACACTAATTCCCTGCAGAACATGAACAGCTTTGACATTTCATCTATTTAAATTTGGTTCAATCTCTTTACCTAAACATTTAAGTCCAGGCTCTTGGTGCACTCCGTAATTTTGTTATGGATATTAAAGGGCAATGCTTTTCTGAGGCCTGGGGGAATTTGAGTAAAGAGACGTTGATATAGGAGCAGTGTGTGTGCAGGTGTACTGGGCAGGGCTGTGCACTGGGGAGCTGCTGGCGGGTACACTGCATGATCTACTTCTTTACCCCCGCTGGAGTCGACCTGCTGACCGGCTAGATGATCTCAAGAAGATGCTTCTCAATGGCCACCACAGGCAGCCCGTGGGTTCCAGGAAACGCTGGAGAATAGGGGCCCCGTCCCTCTGCACATGCATGCTGCAGATAAGGCATATGTGATGTCACTGTGCTGTTCAGTTCATCCATCCATCCATCCATCCAGTTTCAGTGAAACTTAATATAGTTAAGGCCATGGTACCTTCAGCATGAAAGAGAATTCAAATCAAAACACTTTTCCACGTCACTTCACATTTGATATGAATGAGAAAATGTGTCCAAACTCCACAACAGCAGCAATGAAATACTGCAAATAATTCCAGCACATAGGAGAGTCCATGTTTCCCTTTTGACTTTATAATGGTAAAACTAATCATTTAATAAAAATTTTAAAAAAAACACCATGAATGAAATGTCACCGTGCTTGAAGCACCTGGCTACATCTCTAAACATTCAGGGTCACCCAGAGCACATACGCCGTCTGTTCCCACAGAGATGAATAGATTTCCTGAGGGTCAAAGGTCAGGCGGCCGGATAATGATTCTTCTCACCCTAATTCTTCTCTAAATTATAAATGTCTATCACCAGGGGGGGCAGGTCTTCTATTAACCTTCTTAGATAAATGAAAGTCTTTTCATATCTTTCAGTTTCTCTATTTCATAGAAATATACCGTTAAAGAGGCCTTGTCACTGCCTGGACCAGATTCAGTTTAATTAAACCAACTCAAGATATAGAATTACAAGTATAATCAGTCAGATAAATGATACTTGCACTGGTTTTAATTCATCTTGCATTGTATATTCAGATTAGACAGCAGTCGAAAGTTCATGGCCAAAAAATAAAAGTCCAGACCAGGATTTTGTTTCAACCAACCAGTTGAGTGCTCTGTGACTGTGACTCTTTATGTGCAACTGGTTGGTTGAAACAAAATCTTGGTCTGGATTTTAGTTTTGGACCTGAACTATTGACCTCTAATATTGACCCAGAATTGCACATCACCTTTAGCTATTGTAAATTGATGAAGGACACTTTCATAGATGTCACAGGGGAGAAACGAGAATGGCTGAAGCCGTAAACATGTAGAACAATGCATGTTGCCTCCATCTCGCTGCTTGCCGAGCCAATAAATTAAAAATGGAATGGCGCTTAAATACACCTACTCTGCAACAGGCGTGTTTGATCTTCAGCCCACGCTGGGTAAGTTTAAGTTGGAGGGCTGTTTTCACGTCTCTGTGGAGAAAGTAAAATGCCACAGAGACCAAATATCTTTGTGTGCAAACCTCAAACAGAAAAACAAACTCAAAATGAAAAATGCGTTACATTATCTTATTTACGTTTTAACGTTATAACACTTGTATACTTTGAATCTTCTTTAGAAACACTGCCTATGACACATTCTCACCATTTTGACTTACTGGCTTTCGAAAATGAACACTCAAAGTATTCTTGGTTATAATTCATGTTTTATGAATGATATGTAAATGTGGGCTAGGGGGCCAAAGGTGACATTTCATCTGGGGGCTGAGAATGTCTGGCTACAGCGCTGCGCGTAGCCTTAGCTGCGCTGTGTAGCTGGCTACAGATGGACTTGTGGACGGCCAGCAGGCCTGTATTTGGTGTTGACGCGAGGCACGCTCCGGGTGATTGGCTGCCTTCAGAGGCATATCTGCCACGAGCCTCCGCTCTTTGATTTATTACGGTGACGCGGCTGCATAATTCCTCTGACACTTTCGGAGGGATCACACTTCATAAGCTTCCCCCCCAATGCCCAATTACTCCATTTATCATGCGTGTCCACCTGAAGACAGGGCACCCCCATGTGTGTGCTGTTGTCTATGCACCAATTTCCATTGTACATGCCTGGGTCTTCATCCAGTGAGATAGCACAGCTAGAAGATACCAGGTCCTAGTGAAAATTAAGCCATAGTCTTGTAGGCGTCCAGCCAATACCAACCATATACACTCTCAGAAAAAGGATAAACATTTGAACCTTTGCTTATTACTGGGGTTGTACCTTTGTAATTATACTTTTTAAGGTACAGAAATGGGATTCTGAGGAACATCCCAAAGGTTCAAATATCATTAATGTACCAGCAATGGAGTCCATTTCTGTACCTTAAAAGGTAGAAATACCTACAGCTAAGGGTACAATTGGCAGACAAGCAAACATACACATTGTTAGCCGTTTTTTCTGTGAGTGTACAACATGAAATCCCAGCCAGACTAACCAGTCAGTTAAAATTGAATTTAGGCCTCTCTAAATGCCAAATGACATCCCTAAGACAAACAGGGAAAACTACAAAAGTCCAAATATGCGCATATACTGTCAGAACTGAACTTATAATGCAATTATTACCAATGTAGTACTGTACACCCAGCAAGAATAAATCCACTGTGTGGATTATCCACAGTTTACGTCTCTGCCATTGTGAAGGGGTGTAGCACTGTGGTAATTTCAGGATCAGTTGATTTCCCGATGGCTTGAAAGATCTAACAAACCGCTGTTGAGATGTTTCCAGAAAGGCTGGCGCGAGTCACCGGTCGTCTCCGTGACGTCTTACAATAAGTCGGTATCAAACTCACACAGCAGCAGGCGCAGTGGGTTGCTCTGTATATGTCTGTAGGGGGAAATGTCCTAAGCTGCACAAATTAATTAAGGACTCAAGAGACATACTATAATGTGCGTAAGATGCACACACTTTACACTTACCGTAACTGCGCAATAATTGCTTCGACAGTGTCTGTGCACTTCACTTACAAAACTGATTAAACAAATTCAAGAGATACAAAAACAACAGTCACTAGCCGTTTGGGAACAATTTCACAAACCCATTTTCTTTAATCTCTCAGACTCTAGTTGTTTTGGTTCCCCACCCTGGATAATCTGACCGTTGTTTACATCACGGCTGTCTGTTTACATGAACTTTCCCAGTGAACTGCACTGCATACTCCATACCTCGTAGACATTCCGTATCTGCTGTTTTGAGTCCTTTGGCTCATGTAGTCTTATTCTACTACTTGTCTTCATTGTGTTTTAATTAATGTTGCTGCAATACCTGCAAACTCTGTATTGTGATTGTTTGTGCTGGGTACATTTCCTGGTTCTTATTATGCTTTTGGGTTTATAATAATGTTACATTATCTTTTTCAATTAGTTTTTTTTTATCCTCCAATTTGTTTGCTCAGTGATCATACTTTTTTTTTGCAGAGTTACTCTGTTGTATATTATTATGTAGAAACAACGCAGTCTTCAAATCGCCTGAAATAAATCTACTTGAAATGCAACTCGTCTTCAAAGATGTCGATTCTGGAATATTTCTATGTATGGGAAATGGCTGACTAAAGCAATTACTTATGCAAACACATATTTGGTCAAGAACTTCAACTTCCCAACCACATTTCCTACTCTTCTAAGCTTCAGACAGTGGCAGATACCGCCGTACGGCACATTGCGGAAATAAGATAGCAGATACAACGGAATAGTTGCAGAAGGAAAAGGCGTATCGTCATATATAACGCTCACTGCAGTACCAAAGAAATTCACTTCAGATGCAAAAGATGAAGAGAACAGAGAATTATCTGTTGCTACTTGTTTTTCATGTGTTCAGTACGTTTCCTCATCTTGCCTCAGCCTTAAACTTGGATGCAGAGAATGTGACTGTTTATTCTGGTCCGGAGGGAAGCTATTTTGGATTTTCTGTGGACTTTTATGAAGACAAAAATAAATCGTGAGTACCTCCTTCTAACACTGCATGCCTGCCTAAAATCTCTAGGCTTTCTGAAGCATCATGCATCAATGTAAGTGATCCAGCAGCACCAACGTACCTGTTAACCTACCCTTCGCCCCCCGCAAGTCAGAATTCTGAACTGTACTCTTTCAGAACTCACATTTAAAACAATGATTATTTTTTTGAATGCGGGAATTCAATAAAATTCATTAGATTTTTTTTTCTTGATTTCAGTGTAAATCTGATGCATACTAGCTGTCTTCGGATCTAGAGTTACGGACGAAGGTTCCGTGTCGTACTTTCTGAGCAGTGCAGATCCGCGTGATGTCACAGGCCTGACACTGGGGTCGGAGCAGGAAGCCTCCATGGTGGAATGTCTGAGAAGCTGTTCATTATCTTTCTCTCCAGGGTCAGTCTAGTGGTGGGGGCCCCTAAAGCCAACACGAGCCAGCCTGGAGTCACAGAGGGTGGTGCAGTGTTCCACTGCCTTTGGTCTCATGGGAATAACCCGTGTGACAGACTGGCCTTTGACGGTAAAGGTAAATGCTCATGTCAGTCATGCAACAACAGCAGAGGGCTGCAGAGACTTTTGGAGGAGCAGGTGCTGAATGGGGGGGGGGGGGGGGCTTGGTAAATTTTCTGTAATTGTTTGTCATCCACATGGGGACATTTAGGACCCCGCCAGGCGCATGAAAGAGACACAAGTTGCGCGAAAACATAAAACTTGAAATTATTCATTATCTTAATCATCAAATACTTAATCATTGTTATGAATCGCAGTCGAGAGGAGCATCAAATGTGTACTGGAATGCCGGCGTAAATATAAATTCTGAATAAAATCAGAAAATCGTGGATTTTGAATAATCTATCATTCCCTCGCGTACTGTTTCATGAGGCAATGTATAATTATGTTTTAATAGGCAGTGAAAATTATTCCTACTCCAGCTACCACATAGAAGCGTCCAAGTCGCACCAGTGGTTCGGAGCCAGCGTGCGAGCTGCACAGAGCTACGTTTTGGTAAGCGCCTAGTCACGGAGGACAGGGGTCTCAGACTTTTTGTGTCGAACCCCCTAAGGAATCAAGCCGAAGGTATAACTTGCTTAAGGATTGCTACCTATAATATTTCTGGGGGTGGGGGTGTCAAAGAAAGAATGTTTAAATTTCTTCTTTTTTTTTGGCGTCTCCGGAAAATCATTTCGCCCACCCTCCGAATTGTTTGCCCCGCAGTCTACGAAGCGGTTGGGTCAATCCGTAACCCGCTGGACATCTCACTCCATTGGTCCGTGTATCACTACCAGGCTTGTGCCCCGCTGTACCACTGGAACGTAAAGGAGAACAAAAACGAATCGGGGAGCACGCCAGTGGGAAACTGCCAGATGCTGGACATGCAGTCGGGGACGCTTACAGAATACGCCCCCTGCAAAGACCTGCTGATTGATCAGGTGTATGAGGACAGGAGCTTCTGTAAGTACGAAGCCCGGCTGTTCATTGCTTAACCACGTTAATCTGGGCAATTTATCATCACCCTTCAGACAGCTGCACTTATTAATATTTTAACTGACTTGACTAATTTTACAAATATAACAAACATATACGACACTATAGTCAGATGCTTAGACCAGTGTTTCTCAACCTGTGGGTCGCGACCCAAGATCTGAGGGAGTCGGTAGACAGAGCTCTTTTGCTGATCCACGATCAGATTTCCCAGCCCCAATACTAGAATTAACCTAAATAAACGGGTCTTGGGTCTGCAGCTGCTTAGCGCATAACTAGTGACCAGTCAACCAATCCACGAAGCCAAACCACAGAAGCTTAATTTAAAATTCACTGGCGCATCCAATCAGATTTGTGCCATAGGCATCGATTGGCGTAAACTGCAGAGCGCACTAAGCGCACTAAGTTAATTAAACCTATACTTGATATACTGTAGGGTCGGACTGAGGTGGCATGGTGAAAATTGGGTTGATAACCACTGGTTTTGGGGTGGGTTAAAATCTTCTTGTTAAACAAAAGTGAGCGAAATGGTTGTTTAATTTCTGTCCCGTTCAAAGGGACCACACGCCTGATGTAGTGCTAACATATGTGCATTGACTTTCTCAGATCACGACAGGCGATACTGTGAGGCTGGATTTAGTTCGGACATTACAAAGGTGGAGATCGTTTACTGAATTTTTCTAATCTAAAACGCACAAGCTGGTACAGTGGTAATATCGTTGTCATTTACCTTTCTGCTACTTAGCTGTAAGTCTCAGACCCATGTTTTTCTCTTAAAGGATGGAAAGGTTGTTCTTGGTGCCCCAGGTGGTTACTACTTCGAAGGTAAAATAAACTTAGAAATAAACTTTCCTTTAGAAGTAAAGGAAATGCCATGGGTATCGATTCAGTAAAATGTTCCCATGTAGAAACGTCACTTCTGTATTTCACATTTTTGCAGCAAATTCGATTGTGCATTGATCCGTTTAAGTGTATCTGTTTTCTGATAAATACAAGAGGTAGGAATTAAACGAAAAGATAAAATAAACAGAGATGGCTGGCGCCCCCTACAGTCACCAGTCAGGAATTATGTTCGCGCAGTTGGTTCCTTGCTCCCTCCAGTGTTTAGAAAGTTGCAAAATACAGAAGGCAACTGCCGGAGGCAAACTATTTATTCGATTTAAAAGTTTAAGATCAGAGCATAAACACTGCGGTTATGTTATGGTTAACAGTAGTCAGAGGACGTATATATAAGACACTGAATATATAGTCTTGTTCGTCACTCACAAACCGCGCGCGGTCCGGTAAATGACAGCCAGTGCCTCCGTGTTGCAGGTCAGATTATCGCTGCAGATATACCTCGCATCATTAAAAGCCGTCAGACTACAAGCCCAGTGCGATATGTGGAGAACACAATACTGTCGCCGGAGATGAGTAACTACGATGTCTATAAAGGTAAGGGTGATTCACATTACACAGATTATGAAAGAATACATGATTCTAAATGAAAATTAATTTAAAATGTACACGTGCAAGGAAACTGTAAAAAATATGCATGTGTATATTTATTGTTTTGCATATTTCAATATGCATCACAACTACCGTGAAATCAGAGCACGGTTGTGTTGGACATGGGTATTTAAGTATATGTTTGTTTATTATTAATTAATTTATTTTGTTTTGCCTCTTAATTTAATTATTCACATATTTCCCCCTCCCATTTTCCCAGTTAGCCATATAAACTGAAGTCCTATGGATTTTTCATGATATGTACTTATGATTTATGAACATTTAATTTATATGAGCAAAAACACATTTTTTTCTCCTTGGCTTTTAAAACCTATGATCTGTTACACAACAGTGTCCCTGTCAAGTTTAAATTGTATTTATCACACAGACAACGATACAATGTATCTGTGTAGCGACATTCTTCCCCACCCGCTTCCAGAATTGTGCCTGAAATGACATTGGCCTACAGTATACGATACAAACAGAGGTGGAGATTCCAGGTCCATAAAGTACCAGTCCAGACCAGGATTTTGTTTCAACATTTCATTAGCAATGTTAGCAATAGCGTGTACTGGATATCACTGCTGCTGCGTCTGTTTGTCAGGTTATTCGGTGGCTGTTGGCGAATTCACGGGAGATTCCATCCCTGGTATGTCGGCGAACTTTGACGGTTACTTTCTACTGTAAAGGTTTAGTTTTCCCGCTGAACGTTACATGCATCATAATGTCACCCACATGTTTGAGAATATGATTTATTGGCTCTGCAAGACTATGATATGGAGTGATATTTGCGTCATTTGTTTCAGACTATGTGGTCGGAGCTCCCAATGATCAGAACACAGTGGGTTCAGTAAGTTTCGCTGCCAGATCGTTACTCCTGTCAGTGCTACGCGAGTGGGGGTAAAATTAGCCTTATTCGCTTTCATTAGGAAGGACAGAATCAGGTGGCAGGGGCATGGATGGCATTTAAACAAGACCGAGAAATTATCTCTCTGAACAATTTATTTGTGGTGTTTATGGTGTTCTACAGCCTCACAGACCTTTGCTGTTTTAGGTTAAAATCTACAATGGAAATACAAAGTATTCTTTACAGATGTCCCACACGTTCTTCGGCACCCAGGTGAGACACTTCCTGCATGGTGTAAATGGAAGCTTCCGCAACGCCCAGCATCTCAGCATTTGATTAACGTGATATGAGCTTCTGTCTTATTGCTAGTGTTATCATTGATTTAAAGACAGCTGAAAAGCCCCACACCCTCCAGGATGAAGAACAGGCACCAAAGGCAACCAACGTTGTTTATTTAAATCTTCTCTTCAGGTTGCCTCGTATTTTGGTCATGCTGTTGCAGTGACTGACATCAATAACGATGGGTAAGGCACCAGGGCGCTTATTAGTGACGAACAAAACGATGCTTCGTGAACCATTTGCTGTATTTTTTGACCCCACTAGATGTTATTGATAATCCAATAACACCATTATTATAAATAATAATTAATGCATCACAAGTGCCTCTGGGGATCCTATGCTTAATCTATCTCTGAATGAATCCCTCTTTCACTAAACAAAGTCATGCCTATCCCCGTACCTGCAGGCGTGACGATATCCTGGTCGGGGCTCCACTCTTTATGCAATGGCAGTCATCCAAACAGCTGCTTGAAGTGGGCCAGGTGTTGGTCTACCTTCAGAAGGAGCGATTCACCTTCTCCAGCAAGCCTGACCAGAAGCTAATAGGTGCTGACACGTACGGACGCTTTGGAAGTGCCATTGCACCACTGGGAGACGTTGACCAGGATGGCTTCAATGGTCAGGCAACCTCCATAGTTCTCTGGCCATAACCATCAATGCCGATGGTGCCTTTTTGAAGTCTTAGAATGTTGAAATTATAATGTTTTTTTCTCAGATATTGCAGTGGGGGCTCCCTTCTCGCACAGCGAGGGCCGGGTTTTCATCTTCATGGGGCAGGCTGATGGATTATTCTCCCACCACCGCCAGGTTCTCCAAAGTCCATTCCAGAACCTGCCAACCCCAGCAGCATTTGGCTTCACCCTGAGGGGGGCGACTGACATCGATGCCAATGGTTACCCAGGTCAGATTAAGAAGCCGTTTCTGACAGTTCGCTCTCGCTCTCACTCTTGTTGATCCCAGGAAGTGTTGAGTTCATATGTGTGTGTCTCAGAGCGTCGATGTGCTGTGGCTGTGACTGCAAGGTCACCGGTTCAAATTCTGTGCAAAGCAATTTCAATGCTGGGCCCCTGAATGAGGCCCCCAGGCCTCCCCAAGTCCGCAGGACCGATCTGCTTCCTCCATTGTACAATATACATTAAGATACCTTTTTGTTTGCGCAAGTCCATGACGTTCCGTTCCCATAATATGCTTGGTTGCTTTGTTATCTAAGCATCTTTGAGATCCTGAAAAGTGCTATATAAATAAAATGTATTTCAGCAGTTCCAATGACAGGTAAAATGTCAGGCTGTCACTCGTCAAGTTCTCACCTTCATGGAGGGTCAGAAATGGGAGTCTGTAGAAGATGTCCCAAACTGGGGCAGAGTGCCTGTCCCTGCGCGTATGCTTCCTTATGTGTGGCGTTTCATTTTTAGGGCTGTCTTCGACTTTCTCCTGATAAACGACATTTCAGTTCACCTCTCTGACAGCGAGCGTTACGTGACAGTTCCATTAGAGCCTCTACATTCTTGCAGATCAAGTATCGCCGCGGTACTTATTCACTGCACACGACAAAAACTGAGCATTTGATGGGGCGTCCGCACTTAACTATGTAAGAAATATCTCCTAGGCAGACTGAGCGAGGATGCAGACTCGTGAAAGTTACGCGTAGGAGCATTTCACCCTCACTCTCTTTTTACGAATCCTGTCCTGGCCTCCAGTGCATTACCATCCATTTTTCGGAGGAGCGAATAATTGTAATAACTGTCAAAGCGTCTCTGAAGACAAAGATATATTTTTATCTGCCTTTTTACAGATCTTGTAGTTGGAGCATGGGGCGTCAGCAAGGTTGCTGTGTACAGGTAGGATCTAGCTACTGAAACACGGATTATCTTGCAGGGCCATGGAATCCAGCAAAAAACAGGAATAATCTGCGTAAGACGTAACATAAATGCGGGGCCCTGTGCTCAGATATGTTGTCAGTACCTGTAAGTTATCCAGTGCATTTGTCGCAAATAATTATTCTTATTTAAATAATTAAGTTTGGATGAGCTTCAGGCTTTTTCCGTTCATTTTAAGATACAATGAGTGTGTTTTAATAACGGTGTTTAATTTTGTGTTTAATTTTTAACATAGTTCTTTTAATTACTGAATGCATATCTTCTGAATTCAGGAAATACATACTTGTATTATTGTTATTAGTATTAACATAAATGGTAGTAATACTGTTTTTAGTATTTCAGAAATGTCAGTGAAATGCCATCAGTGTGTGTGTGTGTGGTGTGTTCTTGGTCTGCAAAGGGCACAAGCCGTGGTGATAGCGAAAGCCCTTATCTCCCTTCACCCCGATTTCCTGAACCCTGACGTTAAGCTCTGCCGGCTTCCGGCGACTTCCAGGGACGTCTCCTGGTAGGAGAACCTCATCAAATACGTGACTCATGAACCACTGTTCCCTGTAATCACCGCGACTTGTTGACTGACAGGAACGCACTTATTTGTAGATAAGGGGGGTAAAATGATAGTAGGAATCTGCTAATTATTTTCCATTTTTTCAACATAGCTTCACAATCCGGACGTGTGTCAGCGTGTCTGGCCACAGAATTCCAGAAGAGATAGGTAAATGTTTCATGTGCACTAGTGACCAAAACTGTGGAAACATCTGGCATTTTTGGCATTGCATTTTAAAAATTACTGCACAAATATTGGGGGAAATGTTTATAAGAATGTTACAAATATCATACATTGGACGATTAAATAAGTAACTGGAGCAACAGTTGAATAAAATTCCACAATCTCTAAAAATTGGAAGTGTTTCCACAATTTTGGCCACTAATGTAACATGTCTCACTTAAGATTTAAATTAAAATTTAATTTACGTGATTTATGTAATGCTACCCTAGGGCCAATAACGAACAGCTACCTACTTGCTTACTGAATTCTCATCTTTCACCTTTCTCTTCATTGCGACACTTTCAGTCCTGAACGCTGAGCTTCAGCTAGATAAGATGAAGCAGAAGACTGGAAGAAGGACCCTCTTCATGAAGTCCAGTAACCCACAGGAGAACCTCTCCTTCAATATCCTAAAGGGAGTGGGCGAGGCCTGTACGAACCACACTGCCTACCTACGGGTAGGTTGCTCCAAGTGAAACATCAATTATATGTTACTTGAATAGGGAAAAGGTCCAATGATGACTTTTAGACGCCATTACGGCATTAGGGGGGATGGTGTATTTTTTGTAGATAGCTAGCACTCATAAATAGTGACGGACAAATAAAGCTTCATGATCCGCTTGCAGTATCTTCTGACCTCACCATATTTTGCTCTTTGTTCAAAAAAAGAGCTCAAAGCCACTCCCCAAAGCAAAGCAACAGCGCCATCTAGTGGGGTCACGAAATACAGCAAATGGTTCATGAAGCTTCATGTGGCCATCACTACTGTAAGGTACTACTATTTCCAGAAATACTTCTTAGCATATACTGTGATCCATTTTCTTTCTTCAATAATTACTGTACACATGGACAACTAAAGTACTGATTTCCAATCAATTAGAATGACTGCAAAACATCACAGCAATGTTTAATCCACTATTTGAAATCTGCATTGAGTATTGTACTTATTACTCGCTGGTTACTTTAGAATTGTCCTGTTTGTACTGATTTTCAATAGTACACAGTAACCAATCACAAAGTCTTGTAGTTTTATCTGATATTACGTGGACGTTTTCTGTGCAGCACGAGTCGGAGTTCAAGGACAAGCTGAGCCCCATATTCATCGCCCTGAGCTACAGGCTGGCAAACTCCACCCAGGCCGTGCTGCAGGGCCAGATGGCAGCCATCGCACAGGTGACCTTGTAGGAAATATTAAGTGAGGGAATAATGGCTCCGTGAGCATGTGTCTTAAACGTGGTCATGTGACTGTGCCTGAATGATCCTTCCTGATGTATGGATGGAAACGGTTTTGGACTAGCTTAGGGGTAACACCTCACCACGCTAGGGTTCTGGCTCTGGTTCCTGTTCCTACTCTGTGTGTGGAGCTTGCATGCTCTCTCCATGTTGTGCAGATTTCTCCAGGTACTCTAGTTTTCTCCTGCAATTTCACATAAGTCAACTAGTATGTCTGAAGTGCCCAAAGGGTATGATTGTGTACATGCATGTGTGTCCTGTGATGGACTGGCGTCTCATATAGGGAGTCCCCTGCCTTGTGTCCTGTGATGGACTGGCGTCTCATATAGGGAGTCCCCTGCCTTGTGTCCTGTGATGGACTGGCGTCTCATATAGGGAGTCCCCTGCCTTGTGTCCTGTGATGGACTGGCGTCTCATATAGGGAGTCCCCTGCCTTGTGTCCTGTGATGGACTGGCGTCTCATATAGGGAGTCCCCTGCCTTGTGTCCTGTAATGGACTGGCGTCTCATATAGGGAGTCCCCTGCCTTGTGCCCTGTGATGCACTTGCGTCTCATATAGGGAGTCCCCTGCCTTGTGCCCTGTGATGCACTGGCGTCTCATGCAGGGAGTCCCCTGCCTTGTGTCCTGTGATGGACTGGCGTCTCATGCAGGGAGTCCCCTGCCTTGTGTCCTGTGATGGACTGGCGTCTCATATAGGGAGTCCCCTGCCTTGTGTCCTGTGATGGACTGGCGTCTCATATAGGGAGTCCCCTGCCTTGTGTCCTGTGATGGACTGGCGTCTCATTTAGGGAGTCCCCTGCCTTGTGTCCTGTGATGGACTGGCGTCTCATTTAGGGAGTCCCCTGCCTTGTGCCCTGTGATGCACTGGCGTCTCATATAGGGAGTCCCCTGCCTTGTGTCCTGTGATGGACTGGCGTCTCATGCAGGGAGTCCCCTGCCTTGTGTCCTGTGATGGACTGGCGTCTCATATAGGGAGTCCCCTGCCTTGTGTCCTGTGATGGACTGGCGTCTCATATAGGGAGTCCCCTGCCTTGTGCCCTGTGGAGCTTGTTCAAAGGGCCACGGATTGTTCTGCCAAGGCTGGGGCTTGAACTAGTACCCTACCGATTACTGGCACTGCTTGTTCTATGCAGGGTCGCGAGGGTCCACAGCCAATCCTGGAAACAATGGACACAAGGCAGGGAATAACTCAGGACAGTGTACCAAACTACTGCAGAGGATGGTGTAATATTATAATTAAAATATGTTGGTAGACAGGTCCTGGAAGGAAGGTATGGATGCATATTGGTTATTGGCTTTTTCATCTTGTGTTACAGACCCGCATCATATTGGACTGCGGCGAGGACAATGTGTGTGTACCTGATCTGAGGCTGACGGCCAAGGCGTAAGTATTTTCCCAGTAATGCTCACTGAAGACGCTGTGACTTATGTCTTAGACAAGCATCCAGGAAACACAATAGTTCGTAAGCAGTGGGCAGCACATCTTGTATACGTCAGATAAAGCCACATTTCTTAGCGTAGGGTCTGTTTGTGAATGACTTTCCGCTTTTGCGGTAAGTTCCTGATCAACGTGACTGTTGGTGAAAATGGCTGAGGGAGATGTACCCTGAACCGGCAGCTTTATTTTCACCTGCGTTGAAGCCAGCAGCATGCGGCCTTGGCACTAGTTTTCATCCAGAATATACCTCTGTGCATCTCCGCTGATGATTCTGTGATTTGGTCTGAAAGGGAAAATGACCGTCTGCTGATTGGAGACGAGAGTCCGGCGCTGCTGCTGATTGGTGCAGAGAACCGGGGGGAAGGTGCCTATGAAACAGAACTGCAGATACACCCGCCCCCTCACACACACTACCAGGGGGTCCTGAGCAACAGAGAGGTGATGTCTGGGTCCATGTCGTCTTATCACCTATATCACCTACATCCAGATGTTCTATCAGAATTCATGCACCACACAATGACATGACTTCAAGATTAATTAATTGGTTGACCAACTGATTAATTGGCACCGTAATTGATTGCTTGATGGATTTTAGCATTTTGTATTATTTCAGATTCGCATCAGCTAAGTTCAAAAGTATGACAGTATTTTATATTTCTGTGTATGCTTCAAATACTGGATGAAATGCAACCCGTAATCACTTTAAAATCTATGCATGCATGCAGCCTCTTAAAATGTGCTTTCAATTGGAGTGCTCTTTGAAAGATAAAGGTGAAAGCATAGAATTGCAACCCCATTCCCTTAAAAGCTCCCATGTGAATGGAGTGTGATGTCACCAGTTTGAGATTTCTGACAAGCAAGCTTTGTTTATACCAAAGGAACTGACCTCACGTGGGAAATAAGGGTGTTTCTCAGCGTATTTGGGGGAATCGGGGCTTTGGTGTTGTTGTCATGAGGGATAAAGATGTGCTCCAACATGCATACGCCTGTGAATGGCGCAGATTAGCATCAGTAGACCGGCCACGCTATGTTTTTGCAGTGATATGTCTATCTGACTCCACCAGGGTTTCAGTCGGCTAATGTGCTCTCAGAAGAAGGACAATGGGAGCGTCGTGGTGATCTGCGATCTGGGAAACCCCATGAGGCAAGGGCAGAAGGTGAAGGCCTGACAGGATGTGTCCTTATTAGCTTTGGACTGAGTTACATATATTCATATTCATACCAGTGCTGACTGCGGAAAGCCGATTTCCGGAAGCGGATAGTTCAGATCCGGAAAGTAAAAATTCAGACCAAGATTTTGCATAAGCAGTAAAGAGTCACAGTCACAGAGGACTCAACTGGTTGGTTGAAGCTAAATCTTGGTCTGGATTTTTCCTTTCTGGACCTGAACTGTCCACCAATTTCCAAACAGAAATATACTTAATAAGTGATACTTTATCTTCATTTCTCCTGCATAACTCCTTCTTCTATCTGACCTTGAATTTGCTACAGGTGCAGGCAGGTCTCTATTTCAGTGTGGGTAACCTGGAAGAAGTGGATAGCCATGTGTCCTTCCAGATACAAATAAAAAGGCAAGACAAACGCCTTCTTTTTACTGGCTTTCAGAGTGTGAGTATGGTGCCACACTTGTCTCATTCCTGTTTTAATCCTCAGCAAGAACAGCCTCAACCCTGACAGCAACCTTATCGATCTGCCTCTCAATGTCAGCGCCATTGCCACTCTGGAAATGAGAGGGTGGGTCTCAGCGTGTCAGATGTCAGAAATATTCTCCACTTTCGAATTTAAAGTAGGATGAAATATTAGTGCAAGTGTGGAGCTTGGCGCCCCCTACCTCGATCAGCTGAAGTTCACCACAAAATGCAATAATCAGGGCAGGGGTAAAGTAAAACAACTGTACAATTGGGTCAGGGGTGCGGTAGTGGGGGAGAAAGCTAGGGGATTCCAGGGGCCCCTAAGTGACTGTGGCCCTAAAAAAATTGGAGTGTAATTGAATTGGTCTGGGTTGGGGACCCTATATGATATGCTTCTGTGGGGCCCCTGCTTGAGCCAAGAGAGAAAGGAATCACCAGCCTGAAGCACTGCCTCTCCGTTTGGGCAGGGGCTCCTCTCCTGCGGAGTGTGTTCTGCCCATCGTTAACTGGAAACCAGCACCACAGCCCCAGAGCCTAGATGATGTCGGACCTCTTGTTGAACACGTATATGAAGTAAGTCAGTCAAAGTCCAGTCATTTTAATGCCAGTTTCAGACACAAAATTGCTTTTCTGAGGAGCATCAGACAGCCAGAAGAAAACACATTTGCAAAATAACCTTATAGTTCAAAGCACAATGGTTTTCCGTCCTTAAAATAGCAACTTACTCCAGAGTGTTGGCTATGAAATATTTCCTGAAAAGGGACTCATGTTAGGGAGCGTGGTGACGTCTCTGTGGTTGATCTTCCAGCTTCGCAACTTGGGTCCAGCCACAGTCAATGCCAGAGTGCGGGTGGATTTCCCCACCCGTCTGCAGGGGAAGTTCCTGCTGTATGTGTTTGCCAACGCCTCAGAGGAATCTCTCACCTGCCATACTAACTCCACTGATATTGATCGCTACAATGTAAGCATCTCCTGCCTATTTAGAGAGTCTCTCTAGGCAAATCTAGAGTGGGCAAAGCTAAGTTTTTTATTAAATATTAAACATTTAAATTAATCACAAAACGATCAAATTTCGTAAATGTTTTGTCCAGTCACTTGGATTTAGGTTTATAGAATGAAACTCAAGAAGACAGTTTATGTGTATATATTTTTTAAATTTAATGAAATTAATTAAAGTAGACATTGGGAGATAGTTCTGCTTTTTATCTTTCCGTTGCTTTAGCTGGTTAAGGATAACCCATTCAGTATAACCACTGACCGAATTCATCGGATCGACAAGCGCGCGGCAGTGGAGGCTGAGCCCCTGCGCAAGGAGACAGTGCACGTGGTACCAGATTACCCCGCACCCACAGACGCCGCACAAGCAGTAGCAATTCCAAAAACTGCCACCAGAGGGGGATATCTTCCCAAAAAATAACATGAACTTTCTTACTGGTATTTCAAGCGTTAGGTTACATCTTGTTCATTTTACCGACGTATTAGATTTTATTAATTTACTCATCCCAAGTCCTACTTTATTCATGAATGGCATAATATTTCAATGAAAACTGGCTTTGATTAATGCATTTGCTGCACTGGTGTGAGTGAATGAATTTTGCTGGCAGAACTGCTCTGGCAGGGATATCTGTTCGAGCTTCGTTTGTGAGGCCAAGGGCTTGGAGAGGGGTGGCAGTGCTGTGGTGAAGGTCATGTCCAGACTGTGGGTGCAGACATTTTTGGAGGTAAGAGCAAAGGCAAATTCTACGCATTTGGTTCATTTTGCATCCAAAGGGCAAGTCAGTAAGGAGAATGTATACCTTTCAAAAGTGCTGGAGCTGACGATTTTCAGCATAACCTTAATTGATTCCTCCTTGTTCTAGAAACATCTTCTTATTTTGCAATATGCCCCATCTCTCCCACTTTCAAGAGACCCTATGAAGTCTTCGTGCTTCATTCTAAAGCTTCTTATGAGCTGGAGAGCATGTCCTCCAAGATCCAATCAGAGGTGCACCTCAGTGGCCAGTCAGAGGTGAGACAATACAGCTGTCAGTGACGTAGCAAGCCAGTGAGCTTCTTTAGAGAGATTATATGCTGAGATGGAAACCTCCGGTTCAGAAAGTACAAATCCAGACCAAGATTTCGATTCAACGGACCAGTTTAATATAAAGAGTCGCATTCAGAGAATTCTCAACTGGATGGTTGAAACAAAATCTTGGTCTGGATTTTTAACTTTCTGAAACTGAACTACCAATCTCAATAAAAAGACATACAGAAGGTTTGAGGGAACATAAACTAAAGACATAGAAGGTTTTAGGGAACATAAGCAAGAGACATAGAAGGTTTGAGGGAACATAAACAAAAGACAGAAGGTTTGAGGGAACATAAGCAAGAGACATAGAAGGTTTGAGGGAACATAAGCAAGAGACATAGAAGGTTTTAGGGAACATAAGCAAGAGACATAGAAGGTTTTAGGGAACATAAGCAAGAGACATAGAAGGTTTGAGGGAACATAAACAAAAGACATAGAAGGTTTGAGGGAACATAAGCAAGAGATATAGAAGGTTTTAGGGAACATAAGCAAGAGACATAGAAGGTTTTAGGGAACAAACAAAAGACAGAAGGTTTGAGGGAACATAAGCAAGAGACATAGAAGGTTTTAGGGAACATAAGCAAGAGACATAGAAGGTTTTAGGGAACATAAGCAAAAGACATAGAAGGTTCTCATCCAGTATTGGCCATAAAACATCATACTGACAAATTATTGTGGTGTAAAACCAGGTGTTTCAGTTTCATTGTCCAACCCCTGTATGTGGAAGCAGTTGGATCAATGCCATACTGACATTAGTGCTGGTGCTCATGCAGACCCACACAAAGGTGGTGTGGAAGAGCCCCGATGGGGAGAAGAAGGTGCCAGTGTGGTGGGTTGTGGTGGCCATCGTCGCTGGTCTCCTTCTCCTTGCTCTGCTGAACTTCATCTTCTGGAAGGTACTCCAGTCTATTGTGTGTCTCATGTAGCAGGTCTGCACTTTATTCCTATTTAGCATCTTTTTCATCGTTAAATTCAGCTTCATTGGGCTGAATTTGATGTTTAGTGTTTGTTGCTCAAATAAGACATATTATTTTATTATGTCCCTGTTGTTCTGCTTTCCTGTCTGTTTTGGCTGTTTTTTTTGCCCATTTCATATGTGTGCTGTTCATTCGCAGTTACAGTATGTTGTACAGTAGCCGGTAATGTGTTAATAAGGGAGAAAAGTGAACAGGCAGACCTGAGATATCATTATATCCCTGTATGTACGTACAGGTCTATTCAAATCTGCCCATGCTACCTTATTTCCACAAAATGCTTGCCTTTCAGGTCGGCTTCTTCAAGCGCATCAGGCCTCCCAGCGATAGTGACAACACCTGTGAACTCGACGCCGAGCAGAACGAATGTTTAGTAGAACAGCCGAGAACTTCAACTGACATTTGAGCCGCCTCAGGTGTAGACATTGAACGTGGATTCCAGGGGGACGAGAATTTTAGGATGTGTCAGCCAATGAGTGTGTGCTGTTTAATTGTGACGTCGTCATCGGAACCCCAGATTCTCCTAATATTGTGAATTGAGGTTGTTAGCCTGCAATTCTGCAATCTTCCTCAAGGTGTCCCCATAGGCATGCTGGCTTCGGCAATGATTTTATAATAAGCACAGATATTGTAGTTTGAGCAAAACAATTACAGCTTGTCTATGCAAACAACTGTCTGTCATTGTTAGCGTAGAGTATCAATCAAACACTTGCTTGATGTTTGACATCAATAATTTTTCTATAAACACTTGGAGAACATAGGAGTACCGAAACTGTGATCCAGAAATAACAGCTTCACAAACAACAGGTTTTTGATTAAAAAGTTTCAGCATATATTTCCAGGTGTCCTGCAGCAATTCCCGCAGACGTAGGCTGCTGATAAATTGCTTCTCATTGACTCTCCTGTCCAATTAATCCTTAATTAATAACTTGTGCGTAACTGCGATCTCAAGACATCATCATTAGTCATTAGTTTGTTGTCGTTTGTAGTTAGAAGGTCATTAGTTTGTTGTATTTTGCTTTCCTTCTTGGCCATGTTTTTATCGTTCTTATTCTTGCAAAAGTATTTGATCACGATCTTGCTGGAGCGTTAAGGACCGCCCCCATCAGGCATAATCCTGAACAACGAGGCACCACTGAGGTACCCTGAGCACGGTACCGCCCCCCCCCCCCCCCCCCCCCCCAAGCACTGCTCCCCGGGCGCTGAATTAGCTGCCCCCTGTTGTGTGACATATATGTTAAATGCAGAGTCGTGCGCTGTGTGCTGTGGTGTCAACAGTGACAACTGATCAGCTTTCCCCCTCTCCTGCTAGTTAGCGATGACCTGGATTTGGTGAAGATCATCAGTGTCTAAGCAGCCATTCCACCACAGATCGTAACACTGCCTCCTCCATTAATTAACCCATAAGGCCAACTCATATTAATAGAGAATATATATATATATATATATATATATATATATATATATATATATATATATATATATATATTATATATAATATGGCATAAATAAATAGTCTCAAGCAGAGGTACGCAGACTTTCACCAGGTACTGTTTGCCCTACAAGGCAAACACAATGAACATGTCAGGACCTATTCCCACCACAACAGCACCACAACGACTGAAAGGCGTGGTACATTTAATGAATTTTTATTTGGAACCTGTTTAGAAGATCAAAGCGCCGGACATTTAAGAAAGAAAAAGCATTTATTTAATGGCCACAGCTGAAGTTTAAAGGGAAAGAAAACAGCCAGTGGCAGTACAGATGAATTTATTGTTCAGCTAAAGCGATGCTGAATGCATCATCTTTCTCCTGAGAAAATGCGTTTTTTTCACAAAGGACGTGGTTAATGTTGGAAGTGTAATCAGATCTAATATTACGTGAAGCCCAGTAAAAAAGTATTTCCTTGAAGTTTCTAATTTAGATTAAACTGGTCAAAACATCAAATGGCGTCCAGACGCAAAACATTTTGGACATATTTGTTTTGCTAGAATTGATTAGATGTTGTGTCTATACCCTGTACGATGTTCTTCCTTCTACAGCCTAGTTTTTATTTATGTCTTGCAGAACATTCATTGTTTGTTTAGGTGATATTTTGTTTGCAATAGTTTAATATATAGAAAACTACGATCTTTTATATGATTTCAAAGTTCTCTTCATACAAGACACATACATTCAATTTGTATGGGTTTAGATGATCGATTGAGTATTGGTGGTAACAGTAACAATTACATCTAGGCTATATTACCGAACCGAATATTACTGATAATAGATTCCTAATTTAACCAGTTTAGCTAATTAAAAGCTCCATCCTCGACTTTAGCAATGAAGGGCAGAAAAAATAAAAAGCAGGAAAGAAAAAGCAGGAAGGAACGTCAGGCCACAATTGTTGTACGTTACGTTACATCCAGAAATGTATCGCTTTATTGCTGAAATGAACAAATGAAGGTTGAAACATTTTAGATATTGTTTGTATTGTCTGTATTCAGGGAACTCAAACAAGGGTAACATTGAACACTTACTCAGCTAAATGTTTATTGAGCCATTTCAAAACAAACAACTCACTTTCAAAACAATACAACAGCTTACATTCAATTAATAAAATACATAGATTACTTGTTTTTCACTTCCCTGGGTGTGTCGCTTTAATGGTCTATTCTAGTTTACAGTTTTCAAAGCTTTATGTGAATTATTGGATACAATGTGGCATAATACACATTGAATTCTAGGACATTGTGAAATCAGCAACAAGAAAAGACATTTGTGCACTGAAGGGATCTCCTGCTAACTATGGCGTTTCCTAAATTGTCTTTGTGGTACTTATTGTAAAGGAGGCAGTGTGGCAATTAAACATCTTCATTTCCTTTCCAGTTTTTCTCCAGTTTACTTCAGATTCATTGTAATGTAGACTAGACACCTACGTTTTTACTTGGAATAAAGTAAACTGATGTTAAATATGTAGCAATTAATATAATATAATGAAAAGTTTTATATACAATGCAGTTGCCAAATGTATATTGGCTCTACCGTAAGATACGGCGCTATATAATTGCACATAGCGGATGTGTTCAGTCCATCCGTCTATCCATTTTCTAAACACTTATTGCTGGTCAGGGTTGCAGGTGGGATGTAACGCGTATCTCTGAAATGCCTTTATTCCACCGATGTCGCGATCAGCAAATTTAATCCCACTGCGTATAAAAGCGAAGGATTTCGTCATCGTTAAGATTTTAACTGGTGAAGCGCCGACTTAGCGACTCACCGGGTATCCAGGAGGGGGCGTACGCGGACACAGCTCCACCACTATCCCCTCCCACGTAAGACAATGGGAGTGGGCATGCAAGGCAGCGATCTGCGAGCTTTCGGTACCGACCCCAGAAACAACATGGACGCATGGCTGCTTGCTCGACGATGCTGATGTCGCCGTGAGAATGTCAGCTCTGCCCATGTCGCGTTTTCTTTTACTCTTCCTCCTCCTGAACAACCTCTGGAAAAAAACACTTGCTAAATCCATCCCGGATCTGGGAGCGATTGGTAAGTCTGGCGTTGAGATCTAGCATTAAAAATGATTTTAAAAGACATTGAGATTAATTTTGCGGATGAGGAAATTGATGCTTTTAGAGAAGAAATGCCTTACTTTTTTCCTGCAATGTGCGTTAGTATTGGCAAGTGGATGGCGTGGTTTCTCGATTATGTAATCGCCTCATTTTATATTGCATTAGTGTCCGTAAGATTGATAACCGTGTACTTAAAATTTTTAATTACACTTTGGAAACAAAGATTTTAATTTGAACTTCTGGGCTGTGGCGTGTTAAATGTTAATATTCGCGTTACTGATGTTTCAATGCAAACAAAAGAACATAAACTGAATACGTTATGAAATCAAATGGGGCGCTTATTGTTATATCCTTTCAGAGATAATGAGCAAATCTTCTACACTCGAAATTAAGAACATTTTGCGATTCACTGTGATAATCCTGAACCTTGTATAATATAATATCCCTGTGCCGACACATGCATCAATGCGCCCAAATGTTCCATTATCAGTTTGCTGTTTAAATGTTGGTTGTTTTACCCTGCTTTTTATTTAGCATGAAGATGTTTAGGTGATAAAGGCGTAAGATTTTATCTTAGCTTGGCCGGTGGTCTTATTGATTTCACGCCCCGTTTTGTTAATTGGAGGGACAAAGAACGGCATTGGATCCATTTTACGTAATTGTACGGATAGATGAATTAGACTTTTTTATATTTGCGTATTCTTTAGTGTCGTGGATTATGATAGAGTAGCTGGTGTATCTCGGGGCTATAGAATCAAACGAGGGCTTAAAGACATTAAGGTTATGTTATATATATATATATATATAGTATATAATTCTGAGTAAGTAAAATATAAATGCGATCTGATTTCACGGTTTGGAGATTTATGGGGACACGATGTGGTGCCCTAGGCGAGATTCACTGCCGGCGCCCCCCAAAGTGAAATTGGCTGGAAGTTGGATCTGTAGGCAGCTGCCTATGTTGCCTATAGACAGGGGCATAGCTTTGGGTTAAGCATTGGGGGGTTGAGGTCCCCACCCATTTAAGGGGGTACAGGGGGTTGTATTGGCTGCTGTGGGGTTTCCTCTGGGTACTCCGGTTCCTCCCTGGAGCCCCCCCCCCCCCCCCCCCCAATAATTCACATCCATGCCTATAGAATTCACCAGGCCTGTCTTATAGTTGCAGTTTAGATCAAAGTTAGTCTTTGTTTTTGGTGTCCGAGTTGCTGGTGGTGATGGTGTCCAATTACTTTCCATTATAAGGTCCGTCCATTGATCCAACCATCTTCAAACTGCCTTTCCTTGTGATGGTCGTAGTTGGAGCAACGCATATGGAGACTCGTGCCCCTGACTGATCAGTTGTCCTCATCGCATACAATAATGTTGACTTGCAGTTGCTTAGGGGCGGCATGGTGGTGCAGTGGTTAGCACTGCTGCCTCACCCCTCTGGGACCCGGGTTCGAGTCTCCGCCGTGTTTGCACCTTGTCATTGTGGGATTTCCTCTGGCTGCTCCGGTTTCCCCCTGTAGTCCAAAAAACATGCTGAGATTAACTGAGTTATGAAATTGCCTGTCTGTGATGGGCTGTTTCCTGACTTGTGCTCGTACGCTCTGGTCATATAGTAAAACTATGTGATTAATATTTAATCATATTATAATCATAAAATCACCCCAACTTTGTAAGGCTTTCTGGCTGGATTCCCATAAAGTTTGAGGGCTTCGTGTTTGTAGGCTTGATCTAGGGTTTAGGTTTAGGTTTAGCCTACCATGCAGACCTACCATCCACTGGACTAAAGTGATCTCATTCCACAATGCATTAAGAAACAACTTCTGGACTGCTTTCACTCCTCAAGGCGATGGGTGCACATGGGGAGCAGCGGTGCCGTCCTTCAGCAGTGTATGTCATGTTCTTTCATGGCTCTTCAGCCTCCCAGGTAGACCATTCATCTCCGCCGTCTTGCCTTCCCTGAGAAACTCCTGCAAATCCAACACGCCCCATTCCAACGGATCAGTGTCAAGCTACAATTACCACGGTCGCGTAACCATATCGTCCTGTTGTGCGTAGACTAACTGTTACTGCTGGTTTGCGTCTCTCATTAAAGTTCTCTTTGTTTAATTAACAGTATATGCTACAGCAAACAAAATGGCTGAACAATAAAATGAAAGGAATCCCCTTTTGCGTGTCTGTAAGCTCCGTCCAACTCCTGATGCGAAGAGCTTCAGCTTGACAAGTTTCAGGCTGAATAAGTTTAACTGATTATTATTATTTACCCTGTATCCTTTGCTGATGGGAGGAGCACTGATTGGATTATAAGAAGGTTCCCGGAGAACACGGCCTGCTCAGAATTCGGCTCTCGGTTTCTTGCAAGGGACTCTTGGCATAAAGGGCCGAGCCTTCTATGTAAAAAGTGGGAAACTAAGCGCAGGCCCAGTCACATAGCTGCCAGCTAAAAGGCTTTCTGTGTGTGCGCAGGAAAATGCTCGCTAACCCTTAGCATCTACAGAAGTGTAGCTGGATGACAGTGAACCTGCAGTCTCTGCATTGGGCTGCTCCGCACAGTTGCCTTTAAATGAAGAGGATGTGTCTTTAATATGAATGCAGGCAGAACTTCTGTCTCACAAACGGCTGGCAGAATGCTTATGTTTACCGTATAGGGAGAATTTAATTGGTTTCGTGTCTTTTTTTTTTTAAGGATCAAAGCAGACTGGCTTGTTGGATTGTTCTAGGTACTAATTCCTCTGCAGCCTCCTCTGTGTCCTTCACAGTCATGTCAGTTCCGGTTATTGTACGAAAGTTCTGACCAAGTGGTTTCACCGATAAGGACTGCAGTGATCAGACGGAGCTGATCTGCCTTGGATGTGTCTCAGTAGGCCTTTTTATATCTAGATTGACTGGTCTGTCTTTGCACGGTGAGCAAGTGACTGATCTAACCAAGCTGTCACCATCTGGAACAAAGAATTCTGGGAAATATTGAGAGACAGACAGAGAGAGAGAAGACTTCTGTGGAAGTCTGAAATTAGAATATCTGGAAGCAAGTGGATGATGAGTCACGTTTGCTTTGAAGTTTTCGCCATACAGACACTTTGAAAAAAACATGTGAAATCAAGTTCTGCCACCTATATTAAACTGCTTAATATGATTTTTTTTTGGGGGGGGGGATGGGCAGTTGCAGTTTTTGGTCATTACTTACCATTAAGGTGCAGTGTATTCTTTAGGCTAAATGTAGTTTGCTTTTCTGCTGGATTTTGGAGGGATAACAACGGATATTTTTGCAACCTTGGCTGAAAGGATTCCGCTTCCCTGTGACTTCCTTCAGGAAAGGAAATGTGTGCAGATGAATCGTGTGGCTTGCGAGTGTCACATTACTTTGTGTTTTCAAACCCGTCGTTCTCACTGTTTAACCTTTTAAAAGAGAACTATCATTCGGAATTTATATCAATTCATATTGCTTGTGTTTTAAACCAGTGTTTCCCAGTCAGGTCCTCGGGCACCCTTGAACAGTCCATGTTTTTGCTCTCTCCCTACCTTGAGCTGGGAGGGAGCAAAAATGTGGATGGCTATGGGTTCCTGAGGACTGGAGTGGGAAACCCTGCTTTAAACAAACAAACCGATCATTTCTTTGATCTGAGCGTCATGTGACCGTAGCACAAACTATCTTTTTATACATGGTGAAAGGTGCTAAAATGTTATAATGGGTGAAGTGGGTGGTGTATCTTACCTTATAAGTAAGCTGTTTCTCAACCATAGGTTCACAAGTTGACCTTTTGATGGACTGCTGCCGGGCCTTGTGGTTTGGAAAGGTTCAGACTCCCTTATGCCCCTCCAGAAATATTTTTATCAGATTAGAGATCACTGTATTTTCCAAAGAGATGGATGCCAGATCTTTATGCAGGAGTAAGAAAATAGAATCAAAGGAATGCAGAGTCCTGTGATTTTCCGATAACAACATGTACTCTCCTCCAGTCATGCAGCGCTGAGTTCTAGTTCTCTGTCTACATTTCGAACAAATATCTGTGTTAGTGTGGAAATACCATTCAGTGACAGTGCAATTTGGAACAGTACTCGTCCTGTAGTAATTAAATTCTGAGACGTTAACTAAAAATTCATTATTCTGTAATTAATCCCCAAGCAGTAAAAGAACTTGCCTCGCGTTAATTATAATTTGCCGCTATCATTTTCTATATATGATGTCACTGTTTAAACATTTGGGAGGTGAATCACTTGTCGGGCTGTTAATCCTCTTCTGGCGTCCAGAGTTCATCTTCTTAAACACCCGTGGGATTAATTGTCGCTGATGTTAATCCAAGTGAGAAAATACTAAAATAAAGGTAGACGGCTATTAAGCTGTGTAACCACTTAACTCGTTCCTGGCTTATTTTCAACAAGAAGTAGAATCCAGTGGGTCCGCTGTCACTGGTGTGTAGTGATACATCGCTTGCAGGATAGAAGAGCCCTGCATCCAAGAGGCAGAAGATTGACTTCCTGATGTACCAGAAGAAACCCTCCTCTTTGGGGTGATCTATCTCCTTCTTCTTATGGGAAAGTGGGCTTCCACCTCCAAGATCAATTGAAGGGGAGCATAAAGTTTTTGATGTTACGAGGCTAAAGAAACCAATTTGGCATGTGCTGTCAGACAAATTGGGACCAGTGACGCTGATCCCAGCTGGCAGAACCTGTCATTTCTGTTTGTCTTTCATCTTACAACAGGACACAAGCATTCTGGGATTCTTTAGGAAATCTGTATCCCATCGTAGGCGCTTAGCCCTTTTGCTAACCTCGGTGTTTCAGAGAATCTGTGTCACTGAGTCAGATTACAGCAGTGGGTGTCCAATGAACTTCAGGTAAAATTCTGTGTAGGCCACAGGAAGGCTGGATTTATCTCAGGACATACAGTAGACAACTCTCCCAAGGGATTGATGGATAGAATATATGGATTCTATTTTCCAAACCACTTATCCTACTGGGTCACGGGGAGTCCGGAGCCTATCCCGGAATCAATGGGCACGAGGCAGGGAACAACCCAGGATGGGGGGCCAGCCCATCGCAGGGCACCATTCACTCACACCATTCACTCACACCATTCACTCACACATGCACTCCTACGGGCAATTTAGTAACTCCAATTAGCCTCAGCATGTTTTTGGACTGTGGGGGGGGAACCGGAGTACCCGGAGGAAACCCCACGAGGACATGGGGAGAACATGAAACCTCCACATACATGTGACCCAGGTGGAGACTCGAACCCGGGTCCCAGGGGTGTGAGGCAACAGTGCTAACCACTGCACCACCATGCCGCCCCGTGTCATTCTATAAATAGATATATAAAAAAATATACTGATGTTACTGAATTTGTGGTAGGGACTGAACATAAGAAAATAGAAATTGAACGAATCTCTTGAAACGATTGTCCAGGACTCCTGGTTTTGCCGTAGCATGCTGGACCGACAGCGGGGAGAAGTCTGGAATTTGATAGCTAGCGGATTTTCCGCCTCCTGCTCTGCGGTGTTTTGGCAGAGGCCCACCTGGCAGATGCCCCCAGACCCCCCCCCCCCCCCCAGTCTGGTCAACAGGGGTTCTCATAGGCAGCTTCAACCATCTGTGTGATCTGATATGGAGGAACATGCATCTTCATGTGGAAACGCTGTCCTCAAATATCCCCCCCACTGGTGGACAGGATGAGAATGCTGTCGTGTTGACAGGGGGCCTCACCTTAATAACAGTGTCCAAACCTGTGCCAGCCTGTCATTTTTCTAAGCATTAATGCAAAAGGCATTAAGTGAAGAATGTTACATCGGCGGCACTTCTCCGCTTCCTCTGGCTTGTCTGCCAGACACAGTTGGCTTTTCTGGGAAGGTTTTACCTGGGATTTATTAGGCTTTATAAGTTACAGCAAACACAGAACTGTAGGGACGATGTGTGGCTCAGTGGGTTGAGGTGCTGTGCTCGGAAGGTCACCGGTTCAAATCCCAGACTCAGCAGAGTGACGTCACCAGTGATGGGGACTGTCTGATTCTGCTTTCCCATTTTGCATAAAAGAAATGTAAATAGGTAGGATATAGCGTAGAAATATATAAAAGGGAATCACGGGACTCCAGCGCTGCTGGAACTGAAGTTAATTACACCATTGGTGGTTGATTCTGCGTTCCCATGATCCTGGAGGAAGCGTCCTGTTCTGCTACGCCGAGCAATTTCTGTGACCTGTCCGTACCCCTCTTCAAAGCTCCACCCCATATGATTCAAAAGGATTAGTTCTTGCCGTCCCTCACCTGTCCGTCTCACTTTCCCCCCTGTTTTTACTCCTTCAGTGTCTAACCACGGAGATGGTCCTTTAACTGCAGGCGCTGTTCGCTTGTCTTCCAGCTGTCCCATAAGCCTCAGGGTTGAGCTTAGCAAAGTCACGTCCAGATGAATTGAATCTGACATTGCCGATCGCCACAGCACAGTAAATGCCATCTGTTAACCGTTTTCATTTTTGCTCATTTAATGAGTATTCCTACCCATTTGTTTTGAGGAATTCCCCCAAAAATCTAGCACGTTGAATCACTACAAATTAAAAGCAAACACTTCTAACATCAAATGCAAGTCATTTTCACTTGAATCAGGACCTTATTAAATGCCATGCAGTAAACATATTTTGTCAACGTATTTTAATGTTTTTATTCTGCATTTAATACTTTCCTTTGCCAGCAGGGAAATTAATAAAGATGATTTTTCACTTACCAAATTTTTTTTAGATGTACCGAACACAGATTTAATAAATAAAAACACGGCAATAAAACGAATACGGCAAAGACCTAAAAAGAATGAGGATTTATTAACTGGTGGTATGTGTTTTTTTCCGGAATCTGGGAGGTGTGATGAGGTAATCTCACGAAGTGATGGTGTTATTAATAATCCATTTTAAGTGGTGCAGGAAGTTGGAATGGGTGAGTCTTCACGCAACACGTCAGTGGATTGGAATTTTAAGTTACATTGAGTTTACCCCCCCCCCCCCAAAAAAAAAGTTACACTTATCCTTTTATTTCTTCAAGGACAACTTTTGACATCCATGGAAACGATACAAATAATCTAATTAGAATAATGAATGTGTTTCTGGAAGGACCGTGTGAATAATTAGATTAATTAAAGCGGTGATTGGCGCGGACTGTTCCTCTCTCCTTTATCCTGTTTCCTCACGACCAGCTCTGCCTTTATAGGAGACGTGGTTACACGTAGACGTAGGAGATGTGGCTTCCAATAGCAGGCGGAGACTGATTTGTTGCATCAGTTGTTGCACTTACTGGTCAGAATCTGACCAAGTCATATTTAAAATTTATTTAAATTAATTTTGATGCTGTGTGCAAAGAACATAGTCTGTGCATGTACTAAGGGCATGAAACACCCTTAGCCAACAAGGCTTGAGGGTGAGGTAGGAGCAGCAAGAAATGCGATGAGAGGGATGCACGTAACTGGCACGCAAGTACGCATTCGCCGGAGCGATAGGCGCGACAATTTCTTGCTGTAACAGAGCAAATTCGTACTTAATGTATTTGGATTTGTCCTGCTAGGACAAGAAGAATGAAGTACGAATTAGCGGTATAAAGGTTAAAATTCATGATAATTTCTTGTCATATTGCACATAAATGCACATAAAATAAGTTTGCACCTGCCCTGTCACAAGAAATTGTCGCACAAAATGCGCAATTGCGTACCAGTTATGTGCAATCCCATCTGTAAATAAGACTAAGAAATAGATGCTAACCGATAAATAATGGGTTTGTCGCAGTAATGTGCGAGTGTCAGTACTGTAAAATCAATGGTTCATGACTTATCTAACAAAATCTTACAATCAGTGGTGTGAAAGCAATATCCTGACTGTTGGTTTCAGGACTGATGAACCAGGTCATCACCGTGGAAACCAGGGAACATGTGATCAGTGCTGGCCAATCCCAAGGCTTGTTTTCCAGGCATTTTTGCAGGACTTTCAGTATCAATAGTACTCGGTGGCTGATGTCCCAAATAGACTTTATAGGGCAGGAAAGTGCTAATCTGTTTTCTGCATTTCACTGTCAAATAAGCAGAACCAAGCATACATATGAAGGAAAAGGAAAACCATGTTTGGTAACTTGACTTGATAATCTGGAGATATGTTTTTAATGATCCATCCATCCATCCAGGGGCGCTGTAAAGGGGGGGTAAACGATGGCGATTCTCGGGGCCCATGACTGAGAGGGGGCCCAGAGAAGCCCCCAATAAACTGTGTTGGGGGCCCTGTCAAGATTCTTTTCATGGGGCCCAAAATCCTTAGCAGCGCCCCTGCATCCATCCATCCATCCATTTTCCAATCAATTATCCATTAAAAAGTTGTCAACAGTGTCAATTTCAAGATGTAACCGGAAACTTTGTGTTTATAGAAATACCGTGTATATTTTGAGTCTAAAGTTTTGCCCCCCCCCCCCCCCCCCCTTTTTCTATTCACAGAGGTGCTGATCAAAGTTCAGGTTTTTGACAACAGTGACCTTTCACCTCTGGCGGGCGCTGCTGTTGAGATCTACGGGAACCAGTCCACACTGGCATCTAGCAGGGCTGGCAGCGATGGTGTCGTCATGGCTACCTTCGTGTACCGTCCAGGAACATGGGTGATCGTCACCCGCAACTAAACAGGGCTACGTCACCAACTCCGCCCCCTGGCATGCCAACCGTGTCCCCTGTGAGTGACTTTCTCACTTTATCTCTGTAATATTTCATTTTTTGGTCTCTCTCTTGCTCTCTCTCCGCCCCCCCAACCACAAAAGCCATAAAATAATTACCATTAAACACCAGTTTTGTAGATTCGCTTTTCATAAAGCTCCAGGTTTAGGTTCTGTGTCAGCCAAGGCTTCTGCAGGAAGGAAACAGCTGCGATTTGTCTCATCTGCTGCCAGCACCTTTTTAACTATGAAAGTGCTGTCAGCTTCTACACCCAGTGATTTGTTTTTGGCACCACCTTCTCACTTATTTACCAGGCCAACAGATCCACTGCTGTGTTTCCACTTTCAAAAGGCCTGCGTTCATTATCTTTCTTCAGGAATTTCTGCTTTACTTCGATGCATATTATTCAATTACCCAAACCAGGATTACTGCCCAAGTCTACATTACGCACCACAGAGTGACTCGGCCCACTTAGTCTTTCAGATGATCTTGGATGATCTTCAAAAACAGATCAGCAATGATCGCTAATAAAATTTCTGGTTATGTGGCTCTGAAGTGGATTTCATTTTCGAGGTACAACATCACATGACGTAAAGGACGTCAACACGACGTCGTCTGTTAATCCCTGTTGCTGTCAAGCATGTTGTGTGTTGTTCTGCTGAACTTGATCAGTCTCCCAAGCAAGCACTACAGCCACATCACCAGCATATCTCATTCTTATAACGGCCTGCCTTTCATGGTGAGGCTTCCCCAGAGTGGCCTCTCTTCAGTGCTCGTTGAAAAGGTCTTTGAACGTTCCTCTGCTGGATTTCATCCCCTCAAAACATTGCAGTGATACCTGACAGTCCTATTGCAAAATCAACTTCTAACCAATCTGAGCAGCTTTTCCATTGCATTTTTGTTGCATTTCGTATGTAAAATATGACTAATACTCCTTCCCGCTTCCCCAAGAAACTGCTCAAGTGATTCACTCGTGCTGGAGTGTTTGTTGGACACGTGTTTCTCGTCAACAAATACCGATTTGTCGAGGCTTTGGTTTTACTGTTCCTTAGATGTTTCGGTGCTTGTTTCTTTGTGCCTGGCGACAGTGGAACAAGGGACCTTTGCGTGTGGTCAAGCCTTGGCTGAAGCAGGGCTGCCGCTCCTTAGGAGGCCTGAACGCAAGCCTGCCCAGCAGATGGTGAGATGGAAGGCCCAGTGCTGGCGCCATCAGGGCACATGGGGGGGCATTTCCTGTGAGGATCATGAGGGGAGCCAGATCGACGTACCTTTGGAATCAAAGGGACTGGAAGAAACATGAGGAGGATTCTCCCTGAAGGTGTTCAGCAAATGATGATTAGAAGCACTTCTTAGCCAATACCTGCAAACTCCCAACAAATTATGTTGCATCTGTATGTTCAGCCTCTCTCCAGGTTACGATGGCGTTAGGGTTATTGGAACCTATCTTAAGCCTAAAAATGCATTTTTATACAGTACACCTAACCTAACAAGCATCATAGCCAAGCTTAGCCGTATCGTAAATATGCTTAGAGTTGGCCTACAGTTGGGCAAAAGCATTAACACAAAGCCTATTTTATAATAAAGTGTTGAACAGTAATTTATTGAACAGTACACTGAAAATGGATAAACAGATTGGAATTGGGATACGCATCGTAAAGTGAAAATATCGTAAATATCTGATTTGACTCCCTGCCGGCCCCTGGAGGATGGGCTCCCCCTTTGAGTCTGGTCTCTCCCAAGGTTTCTTCATTCTTGGGAGTTTTTCCTTGCCACTGTTGCCTTTGGCTTACTCACTGGGGGCTTTGGGTGGGGATGCTGTAAAGCGCTTTGAGACGATGTAACGTTGTGATAACTAACTATACAAGATTAAATTTGTTGGCGAGTTGTATGTTGCCCTTTGTGCGTCTGATACATTCTGTATCACCCTCTCCAGTTTTTTAGATCTTTGGATTTAATTTTTCACACCTGCCGGCACCTTGCTTTAACAATCCCTCACTTTGGTCCGTCTTCCTGGAAGCAGCTTTATAGAATTTATGTTACGTTACAGTTGGTTGCTCTATAAGCAGCTACACTTGTGAATTTTTTTAGATGGGTGTTTAATGTACACAGAAACCCTCAGTGACAAATGATGCAGGTTGTGTTACATGTAATTACTCCTGAAGTACGAGTATATTTATAACCCGAAATTGCAGTCTTGCCAATCGCAGTAGTAAAATTAAACATTTTACAATTACTTATTTTCCTCTCCGTGCTTGTCGGCTTCGCAGGTCCATTCAGAGGCAGCATTGCCAGGCGCGGGAGAAGCTCTTAAACGTTGCGCTTTAGAGGCAGCATTGCCAGGGGCGGGAAAAGCAACCCTCCTCGATTCGTTATCCGCTAGCTGGCATCTACGTGAGCTACATGTATCCTACATCAGTTGGGGGGGAAGGAGAAACCCCCAAGAGCCTCGCAAGCACAGTAACAAAGATACTTGGCAGGCGCAGCCTAGAGAGCGGGTTGGCATAAATATTCAAGCCCCCCCTGCCGCCTCACCCTCGCCCTATTGGTGTCAAAACAAATCTGGATTCCACTTTAGCCCTGAACCATTCTGGGAGCGGCTCGCCCTTTAATTTGGGCTGCCAGGTCCTGGCAACGACAGATTTATGGTTTCCCTCACTAGTGTGCTTGTGGTTTGTTTGGACAAGGGCATGTTTATACCTGTCTGGCATCGGTGGGGGGGAGGAAATGCTACAGCCCTCCCTCAGTCTCGCGTGTGAGTTGGCTGGAATTGGATTTGTGACCAAATACATTATTACATGCAGCCCTCACAGAAAGTCTTGGCACTCTTTCTTAATCCTGCAAAATAGGAAATTTATTAGTTTTCTAACATAAGTCCATTGACAAGCAATGTTTAACACATCTGCACATATCATCCACACAGACATTTTCTTTTTTATGTTTTTTTTTTTTTTGACCGACTCATTCACTTCTGTTCTTGCCATTTTTATATTATTTGCAATTGTAGTCACTGGCTCCCAGAGGGACACTAAACAGAAATGTTAGGTGTTTTATGTTATTGTTTCCAATGTGGTGTGTGTGTGTGTGTGTGTGTGTGTGTGTGTGTGTGGATAATAAATGAATAAAGTATGAATGAATGAAATGAGCGTTCCAAGACTTTACAGCATAAAATCAAGAAGTAAATAGTTGATCATGACATTCCTGTTTCTTCCAGTATACGCCTCCGTCAGCCTCTACCTGCTGCCTCAGAGGCCGGCCACGCTCATCCTCTACGACGACGTGGTCCAGATGCTGCTGGGGTTGCCAGGTGAGACCGTCTTCCAGGATTTAGGCGAGGAGCATCCTGTCCAGTGGATTTAATGGATATCCAAAAGCAGCTGGCAGGAAGCAGGCCGGTGCTTCGAGTGTTCAGCAGTGTTTTCCTCGTTAAAAACCCCCATTAAATGCTGACCCTGCAAATGTCAGCAGCCGGAAACCAAAGTAGAGAATTTGCTGAAAAACAAGAAAGCCGTGTTTTTTTGTTAGACCATTTACGAGATTTTGTTGACCATAAATATGACAATAAATATCTTGAGACTTTAGCTGATTACGCTAACATAATTTTAATTAACTGCCTAAATCTTTCTGTACCCTACAATGTCGTACTTTTGTGGCTAAAAGACGCGCAGGATAGGATTTGGATAAACGCTTGAGCCATGGAGTGTGTGGGCTCTTTGGGAATTTTAGTTAAACGAGTAGAAATTGAAAGTAAAACATAAATTTACATCAATTAATTATCTTGGGAAGTCGGAATACATGTCAGGTACTGTGTTGGGATCTTTAATATAACGGCACTCGGTTTTGGGAAACATTTAGCTGTTTACGTCCCGTTGTCAGTGCTTAAGATGGTTTTTGTACATTTCTGAAGATGATGTAAATCCTCTGAGAGCTTGCTGAGGTAGCAGATTGCAGGGTTCAGAATGCATGTGCATATTAAAGAAAAATCAATAAGAGGCGCGTAACAGCAGCAGCTATAGTCATCCATCTGCAAGCAAAGTGTAAATATCTGCCTCTTATCTGCGTTGGGGGGGTCAAGCCAAATGCATAAAATCCTGTGATGGAGAGCAATGTCAGAATCCAGGATTACTGATCGCAAAGGGTGATTGAGGCTCGGTGTGAATTTCCTAATGAGGTAGTGAAGACGGTCTTTGTCTCGCTAGCGCTTAGTTATTCAGCGTTTATTTAATCTGTGTCCTTGAGGGCACTTCTGCTCTTTTTTCCATGTACAAATTTGGTTCAGGTCGTTATAATTTGCAAGCTTATATGTGAAATTCAAATTAAGATAGCTAAGTGTGTTTTTTTTTTTTTTTTTCTTTCTAGCAAGCGGTTGTCCGTGTCATACTTAATTTGCAACTGCATTTGGGGGGGGGGGGGGGGGGTGGTTTCTAGGGAGACAGTGGCACAATGCTGAGGGCGGGGGCTTTGATTCGGGGGGGTGTGGGCGTCTGTCAGGAGATGGCCCATCACATCCGCCATCCACGTGCTCTTACTGCAGATTTGACAGGCCATGACGGATAAAGGTTACGACTCGTAGATACTCGCTAGGTGTTTTGAGGGTGTTCAAAAGGAAGTGTGCCCATAATTGTCACCAGCTCACAGAAAGCTTGAACTGCTCTAAACACTAATACATCCATGTAAAAAACCTGAATGCTAATATAATAGACTTCATTTTGATCACAATGTTGCTGGATTCTCTTGGCCCATTTTAGGTTGCTGTGGAAGGAATTCACTTACATATTTAAAATACGTTAATCAAGCAGAAAGCCAGGAACTCAAGGCCCGCGCCATTACAACTAATATTAGCGTCAACAGCTGTAGACGTTATTATCCTAGTTAGTGGATTTCATTTCATTAGTCCCTTAAAAGGGAGAGTTCTAAGACGGTGAGAGAGTTCTGTTTTAACATACATGACTGTATGTTGGACTATTAGTCGGTTATTTAAAGATCAAATACCTGAAGCAAAGGGATGGTTACAAACATCCCACCTCAGGCGTATTGATTTCAGGGAGGTGAGAGGATGGAGAACACAGTCACAAAATGAATGAATGAAAGAAGTAACACGTCGAAAGGGGTCGGGGTTGGTGGGGGGGGGGGTTCTTTTGACGGAAAAATTTGTCGAACGTTTAGGGGGAGGAGGAAAAATATGCAGATTAAACAACAAATTTTTGGGCCATAGTGCATCATTCATGGATGTCGGGGAGCTGCAGTCAGTGTACAGGAGACTCTTGGAAGTGATTATATATCGCTGCTAATATGATGCAACTTCCTTTCCCTGTTTACACGACAAGGTAAGTTGGTTGCCGTGACTCCATCTGTATTACCTGAAGAATTTTGCTGAGGAGAATTGGCTTACTGGGGGTCGATGTGCAGGAAGAGGCCGAACTACCCGCGGGTCGCGTTTCAAAAAAGGCGTTTAATTTGCCTTGTGTATGTAGGATTGGCACGTTTCTCAAAAGAAGCACATGACCGGTAGCCGGTTAGGTTTCTGATGTGTCTGCGTGGTTTGTGATGACATTCCGTCTTTCTGCTGCCACCTTATCGGCAGTTTTGGTGCCTGGACGGCTGCAGGTCTGCACAGGAAACCAACACCAGGGTCTTTGTCTCGGTCTCTGGAAATGACCGGGACAGTTTGTGCAGCAATCACTGGAGGACTTTTTCCGGCATCTTAGCTGGGCCTGAAGGCCAAACCGCAGTGGCTGGTCGGAACGGAAGACTGCAATTTAGAATTTTTCGAGCACACCGATGTCACTAACCCAAAACGCCACCCCAGAGAGCGCCGAGAGGGGGGCAGTCGGCCAGCCGAAGAACGGATCAGTAGGCAGAACAGCGATCTGTAATGCACGTGAAATGAAGAATGAAAACTCACTGACCGACAGATCACTACAGCCAGCACTCCTGGAGAGTAAACTTAAAAGTATCCTGTCCGTCACTGCGTTTTTTCACTCTGGTACTAACGATAATGAAAACACTGTTTCTGTGAATATTATATGTTACCACTGGGATGGAGAGCAAATCCTGCCAGTAGGGTGTGATGCCGGAAAGATTAAGCGTAGACCCACTTTCGGGAAGCACGGATTCCCTCTAGCTCGTGCTTAATGCCCTGGGCTGGACCTTTCGGTGAATAGTACACAGGGAGCAAAAATGTGGACTGTCTGTGGGTCCCCGAGGACTGGATTGGGAAACCCTGCTACAGAGAGTAAACAGTCATCAGCTGCCAAAGTGGGAAGACCAGAAACCATTTATCTCACCTCATGGCATCATAAGATCGGACACTTGCAGTAAGTAGATGCCCAGTAAGGTAAACTGCCTGCCCCATTACCCTTTGACCTGTGACCAACTCTGGTCCAATGGGAAGGCAAGCATCCTCTGTCTGATGTACGTGACTTAAATACAATGTCTTGATACATCTGTCAGGGAAACACTTGAAAGATATACAGAAAGTGACAGAAAGTCTTGGGAAGCTTGCATAATTCTGTAAAAATGCCGCAAGTTTATTGCAGTTCTGTTTCTGCTATTAACTGCAATTGAATGAACTTTTTAACTCGGAACAGCCCCTTCAGAACTATAATGTAGGTTTCAATTCATCACCTACTTGTTTTACTTAAAACTACTCATTGTGTCTAATGTGATATGTATGTATGTATATATGTATGTATGTATATATGTATGTATATATGTATGTATGTATATATGTATGTATGTATATATGTATGTATGTATGTATGTATATATATATATGTATGTATGTATGTATGTATGTATGTATGTATGTATGTATATATATATATGTATATATATATATGTGTATATATATATATATATATATATATATATATGTATATATATATATATATATATATTATATATATATATATATATATGTGTAAAGAAATGAGTAACGTATTGATTTTATTGTAAAACAAATACATTTGCGGTATCTTTAGCGAATTAAGCAGGCGTCCCAAGACTTTGTGTGAACTCTGTATATAGATCCCTCTTTTATAACTGAGCCTGTTGCTTGATTTAAGGATAATAAATGAATGAAGCCTTTGATATGTGACTTTCCTCTGAGGTTCTTCGCCTTTAAAGGTTGCTTCTCCACAGCAGCCTTCAGGGGCGGCTCTAAGAAACTGGAAGAATCTCTTGACCTCACTTCCTGTCTTCTGCCTCCCAGGCATCTGGACCGTTCTGTTCTCCTGGGTTCTTTGTCTCCCCCCACCCCCCCTCCTGGCACGGGCCCCCGGTGCTGGCGAGTGGCAGGCCCTTTTTTGGAAGAGACCCCTCTTGAGGTCCCTGGTCATCTGAAGGAGCGATTCAATGGCTCATAGTTCTGCGACTCCGACTTTGGCTTTGACAAGGGCCTGGGAACAGCTCGTAGATGAATGAGGGGCAGTAAGTAGCTGTGGGAAATACTGCAGGAAATCACGGCCTCATTCGGCAGGGTAGCCGTATGCAAAGCAGAGTTGTGCGGTACCTGCCGCTGTGAGATTGCAAGGCTACAATATTTCTACTTTCCTGGGCACATTGTAGTGGGGAAAAGAAAACAGTCCAGGAAGAGATTCACTGACTTGTTCGGGTTTTATAGATGTACACAGGGATGTGTCTGCTTAGAGGAGTGTCACAGTGATCGAAGAGCCGCATATAAAATAGCCGCAGAGCACAGAGATATGCGGGTCGCACAGCTGACGGACCGGTCCCCAGTGCGCAGCTGTGGCTGGTTAAGACCCCAGGAATGCATGCACTCCCTTTGCTGTGGTCACAGGATCCCAGGGTGTAGCGTGCTCCGTGCTGGATGGTAGAGGATCGTTGGCTCATGCAGTTGATATTGAGAGGAACACAACGCGCGTGCAGTGTTTTCCGAAAACGTTATCGTCAATTATTTTGCTGTTGACTGTATCGAGGATTGACCTAGATATTGCGTAATCCCCCGGCGGGCCGAGCAGATTGGAATTTTTCGGTCCTAAGCTTCCTCTTCTACACCCTACAGTCAAGCTCAGAAAGATATTTATGCCAGTGTGTGTCATAAATTATTTCTCGCAAGAAGGCTGTCTTATCTTGTCAGCTAACAGCTTCTTAATTCTTTCGTCAAGCTCGCTGTGGGGAGCCTAAATGGCTGGGGGGCACTAATATTTTTGACCTAATGTGGTTGTTGTTGTTGTTGTTGTTGTTAACAGTATTTTCATTGTTCGTTAAATCGCTCAGCTGGAAAAAAGATCATCAACAGGAAACGAGCTCTTCCTGAAACAACCTTGCCTCGCACAGGCCGGGACCTTTCCCCATTGTGTCGCCACTCTTGTCACTGGCTAGGAGACACACTGGGTCTTTATTAGAAACAGACGTCACTTCAGCCTGCTCTCTGTTAGCTCTGCCAGCACAGCTGATGCGAATAGGGCCCAGCGGAGACGACCTCAGCTGACCGCAAGCAGCTAAACGTCACGGCCCTTAGGTCTATATCCTTGATCTTTATTGATCACTTTGTTGATTTTGTTTGAAATTTTAATCTCACTTTTTGGAATAACACTCTGTTACACTCAAATCAGAACTTTCTAAGGTCTCCAGTCAGGCTAGTCGGACAACGGGGCCAATTCAACTTTCACTGTCGGCAGAGGTGGAAAGTTGAGGTCCAGATAGTAGAAGTCCAGGCCAAGATTTTGTTTCAACCAACCAGTTGAGTGTTCTGTGACTGCGACGGGCACAACCAAATCTTCGCCTGGATATTTACTTTCTGAACCTGAAAAGCACCCCTGTTGGTCTCTAGAAAAGCTACTGTTATAACGTAGGATATGGAAGATTATAAGCACAAAAATTCAAATGGCAATTCATTTTGCAATTGTCAATTCAATATTCAACCAGAGCATGCATTTGTCATTTCAATATTTAATCTGTGCATGTAATTTGAAAATAAATTTTGCAATCGGCAATTCAATGTGCAAAGTGCTTATGCAATCCTTAATTCATTTCATAATGTTTTGAATAAAAAATAGAATGACAATTCACTGAATTGCATTTCGTTTTGCCATGGGCTTTTTGCCTCTTTATTCAAATGGCAATTCATTTGGCAATTGTCAATTCAATATTCAATCAGAGCATGCATTTGTCATTTCAATATTTAATCTGTGCATGTAATTTGAAAATACATTTTGCAATCGGCAATTCAATGTGCAAAGTGCTTATGCAATCCTTAATTCATTTCATAATGTTTTGAATAAAAAATAGAATGACAATTCACTGAATTGCATTTCGTTTTTGCCATGGGCTTTTTGCCTCTTTATTCAAATGGCAATGGCGTCCCCGGGAATTGCATTGCATGTTGGGGAGAAAACTCAATTTGCAATTCCCAACTGTCAGATCGCTCATCAAGGTGGACCTTCATTAACGACGTCACTTCCTTGTTTAGGGCCTCGCTACCATTGATTTGTTCGTTTAGTTAGAATGAGTAATGGCGGCTGAAGAGCTTGCAGCAAATATTTCTGCCTTAGCAGATGACATGGAAATTAATCGGGTATCAGCAGTAGATGCGTTTGATAGGTTGTTTGTGTTGTCACAGAGGGTAACCAACTGCGTGACTTGATGTAACGCCTGAGCTACATTAGTTTGCACCCTTCTCGTATCAAGTCCAGTTAAGATTGTAAGTTCCTCTACCCTCTGTGACAACACAAACAACCTATCAAACGCATCTACTGCTGATACCCGATTAATTTCCATGTCATCTGCTAAGACAGAAATATTTACTGCAAGCTCTTCTGCCGCCATTACTCATTCTAACTTTTTTTTTTTTTACGTTTTAAAGAACTTTATTTAGAGCAAAACAATTACAAACTCAAACAAACAGTTACTTATAAAAGTCTACATAACAATATATCACACCTCCTGTGGTAAAAGCATGTTATTGCAATGATATAATCAGCATGTTACAATCAAATAAGGAAAAGTGCAACTAGTTATAATTATTACAAATAATAAAAATAATAAATAATAATAAAAAAATTTAAAAAAAAATAATAAAGAAGATAAAGGGGGTTTACTCATTCTAACTAAACGAACAAATCCGTTGAATGGTAGCGAGGCCCTAAACAAGGAAGTGACGTCGTTAATGAAGGTCCACCTTGATGAGCGGTCTGACAGTTGGGAATTGCAAATTGAGTTTTCTCCCCAACATGCAATGCAATTCCCGGGGACGCCATTGCCATTTGAATAAAGAGGCAAAAAGCCCATGGCAAAACGAAATGCAATTCAGTGAATTGTCATTCTATTTTTTATTCAAAACATTATGAAATGAATTAAGGATTGCATAAGCACTTTGCACATTGAATTGCCGATTGCAAAATGTATTTTCAAATTACATGCACAGATTAAATATTGAAATGACAAATGCATGCTCTGATTGAATATTGAATTGACAATTGCCAAATGAATTGCCATTTGAATAAAGAGGCAAAAAGCCCATGGCAAAACGAAATGCAATTCAGTGAATTGTCATTCTATTTTTTATTCAAAACATTATGAAATGAATTAAGGATTGCATAAGCACTTTGCACATTGAATTGCCGATTGCAAAATGTATTTTCAAATTACATGCACAGATTAAATATTGAAATGACAAATGCATGCTCTGGTTGAATATTGAATTGACAATTGCAAAATGAATTGCCATTTGAATTTTGTGCTTATAATCTTCCATAGTAGGACACTGAGAGATTAACATCCCCTCCACCATCAGGATAACATCACAAACAGATCCTCTGGCCAGTAAGATTTACATATGAAGTCATTTATTCCCTTGATCTTAAATGCTTCTAAATAAGGCTTTGTGATATTTGATTTTAATGCTTGTTGTGTCGTATAATGTTATGTACGAGCTGTGTAAGAGGAATTTCTGTTAGTTTGCAATAGAGACAGTTTTCTTGAAACTTGGTGACAATCACAGAACGACTTTCCCGTCGTCGTACGGCATGTTCACCAGTCCTGGAGTCAGGGATACGCAGTTCAAAGGTGAATAAGACACCAGGGTCAAGTGAAATAGAAGCTCAGCGACAGAAGACTTCTGTGATTTAAAATGTACTCTCTGTGGGACTGGTGCCGTGGTCTTGCTCCGGTATGGGGGGAAGGGGGGGGTGCGATGCCTTGAATATTGAAAGAGATTGGAGGGGAGACGGAGAAGCAGTCGATGGGTGGGCATGGCGACAGAAGCAGCACTGTCTAAACAATCAGACAAGAGCACCAAGAAATGGTGATTGGTCAAGACAACTGTGAGGATGGTGGAAACGGATGTTTTTATTTTAAGCTCTATGTCTCCCTCTGCAGTTCAAAACTTTCTGGGAGCATTGTCGTCTGTAGATTAAACAGTGCGTGTTACTGATTTGAAGTGCATTTAATTATTGTTTTCCTTCTGATTTACCCTTTTGTAGCACATCCATACATATTTGGATGTTGGGTTGCCTTGTGTTGATGGTGGTAGCTGCTGGTTTTAGGATCACTCAGTTACTTGCTAAGTTACCCCACCCAGGGTGCTACCCTCTAGGTGAGTGGTCCTCAAACCGGTCCTCAGGGACCCCGAGACGGTGCACGTTTGTGCCCTACAGCAACCGTGACCGGTTTGGGAAACGCTGCTCTAGGTCAGTGGCCGATTTTTAAATAGGTAGGTTTCTAGAACTATGTCCTACTTCAGCTTCTGTGAATCTCTGGGATAATAACCCTCAGTGTTGGCAGTGATTAAGAGCAGGGGCTGGTTCTTTTTTCCTATATTTAATCTCTGTCCCTCTCCGCCATTCCAGGAGGCAGAAGCCAACCTTGGGTGCAGTTTCAGAGGAAGGCCATCCGACTGTCCCTCAACTCTTCCTACACCGATCTGGTGGCTATGCTGACGGCGGCCAAGAGCCAGTACGAGATCGGAGGCTTCCCCTACCCACTGGGCCGGGAGGCCAATGGCACAGGTGAGGGGGCGGGGCCTTTAGGGAAGGAAGTGAGTACAAGCAGATTGTTTGTTTGTTTTCCCATAAAACATCTAATTCTTGATTAACAACAAGGATTCTTGTCACTGATGTTTCAGTTGGATATTGTCTGATTGCTTTAATGAAGTACTTGTGTGCTTGGCTGTAGGGGGAGACGGCAGCTGGGTGGATCTGACGGCGGTGGGTGCGGTCAGCACCCTCCTCTCCACCCGCGACGGCAGCGTCCTCCACGTGTCGGACCCCGTGCACGTCTCCGTCCCGCTGCCCCCCGACACGCCCCTCAAGGCGGCCACCAGCGTGCCTGTTTGGAGATTTGAAGCCAGCACAGGTGAGCGCTGCCACAGCGCGGGTCATGTGACTGTAATGGCCACACCTCCTTGGCGGTCTGGATTATATCATAGTAAACTGGTTTGTCAATAGGCATAACCAGTCCCTGGGGTCAGTCTGTGGCTTAGTGGTTTAGCACACTGGCTACGTCCAAATTCAGGGGTTGCATCCTTCAAATGACGTGGTCAACGAAGCTGCAGCCTTTGGAGATCGAGTCCTTTGAAGGTTGAGCAGAAAGCCTGGTCAAACGGTCTGCTCTCCAGATTATTTCCTATTTGTGTCACCAGCCTTTTCCGCTCTTACCCTTGAGTTGCGAGGTGCTGCTCCTCCCGCCTGGCTGGACGCACCCACCACACCTGAGGTTTGGGGCATGTTGGGTTGCAAAGGATCCATCGGGTGAAGCCTTTGCGACTCGGCCAGAGATGGACACTTTTCTGGACCGTATTCGAAGGGGGCTTTGAAATTGGACGGCCTGCTTGGATCACTGTCGCACATGCAGTCTTTGAAGCTTTAGATCAGTGGTTCTCAAACTCGGTCCTCAGGCCCCACTGCCCTGCTTGTTTTCCAGCCATCCCTGCCCTACACACTGCTGATTACCTGGATCAGGTGTGTTCAACTGACGATAGCGACGGACCTACGGCAAGTTTAAAGAAACCACTGACCACCTGGCTACAATTTAAAGGCGGGGCTACAGGACACGCCGGCGCCCGTTTTATTATTCGGGGAAAGCTCGTTTAACATGGACCCCCTACCACGGTAAACATGACAGACAGATGGCACGCAGGGGGAGAAAGGGAAGCTAATTTAAGGCTCGGGGCCACCGGCGCGTTTCGAGAATGCTGCCGTCAGCTTTTCCTGTCCGGACCGCGGCGCTGAAGGGTTAAACCAGTCTGGCTGCACCGCGAGCTTCGCCCGGCTGAAAGCCCCGTTATGCGAGAGCTCGAAGGCTTTCAGAGAGGTCGCCCCACAGTTTTCCACATAGTGGGGGCTTTTGTGTGCCTCCCGTCAGCTTGAAGGAATGAGAGGCTCGCCAGACTGGGCCTCTTGAGTGTTTGCAGCCTTCATCCAAATTTTCATTTTGAAGAATCCGATTTAATCTGAGGAATCTCATCTCGGTTCCCTCTGCTTTGCGGGATGAATGAAATGCGTTTCCCTGCAGATGTTCACGTCGCACTTATCCTCTCAGCGGTATCGACTTCGTTTAGGCAGTACGCCTTTAAGTTAGTCGAAAGTGGGGGGGGTTCTGCGGACGCCATTTTCGATGCGTCAGTAAACAAAACAGCCTCTTGAAGCTACTTTGATGCTGTTGCATTTCAGCCTTGGGGGGGGGGGGGGTTCATAGCTGTTTGCTAAATTCCCAGTTTAAGCAGTGGGAGAAGTGATGTTTAAGACTCTGTCCACAAAATAGCAGGATGCTGTCTGATGCTGATGCTGGTCTGATTTGCCGATAGATGTGGTGTAAACTCCATGAACGGCGAATAAATTATCCACACCTTTCTGTTTTTTTGTCGGAGGGACACTGTTGCCATGGTAACCTGCTCAGTGACAGAAAAGGGTGGAAATTAGTGGAGGGTAGGTGGAAAGGAAAGAGGAAGGAAGCTGTGTTTCTGTGGGGTTTTGAGGTCCCAAAAAAGCCCATTTGCTGTCCCTGGGGGATTAATCCCACAACCTGTCTTTCTATTGACTGGATCTTTCACTATAAACATGAGCAGATCAGTAGATCAGTGATCGGGATGGGTGATGTAGTCAGAGCCCCCTCGTTAGTCCCTCACTTCCCCCCACCCCCGCAAATTATGCTGCATGCCCCAGCCCATGTAAGCATACCCAAGAATAGGCTGAGTATATTTTATATAGCTTCTGTCACTCAACAAGTAGAGCACTAACAATGCATAGGCTGTGGGTTCGAATCCCATGTTGTATAACGCAAATTGCAGCCCTTCTCTGTACTGTAAGTTGCTATCATATAAACAAATAAATATGTTGGAGTGAGAGGAACCGTTTGCTTTTCAAATCAGCAAGACAGACACAGGGAGGATTTAATTTGCCCGTAAGGTGACAGTGCTGGCTGACTGGCGTCAGCGTGGACCCCACAGAAAAGCGTGAAGGAAGGGCTGTCCGGACACGATCCGGAGTGGGTGACCAGCCGATGAGGGCAGCCAGACTGGGATTTACGCTGCGTTTGCTCCCCCCCTGCCCATCTCTCACTCTCCCTGCATAGTGACTCTGTCCCCTTTCATAACACATACTTAATAAACCACGAGACAAGCTCTCCCTGAGGTGCCAAACTGACGTCCTGATCTGTGAGAGAGGGGGGGGCTCGGGATCCCACACACACCTGCCTTTTTATCCCATCTAGTCCGGATAACGGGCGACTTTATTCCCATCGTCTCCTTCGGCGCGTCTTTCCTAATCTAGCTGTTGGATCGAGCCCGTGGTTTTCCAGTCCGCCAATTGCCCGGAGTTGCCGTTTGGGATTTTTCATTTCAGTGGGTCCTGCCACGTGCAGAAGAGCTCGAGATGGGAATTAGTATTCGGTGTGTGTCTATGGGCAAAAACAGGGATGCTGGCGGAAGAGCAGAGAGCCAGCAAGAAATGGAAATGCAGGGTTTCTGACGATGACCGGGGCCGGCATGTGGGACGGTTATAACCCCCCCCCCACCCACCCACCCACAAAATGGCACTTTCTTCTATTAGAAAGGAGGGGCTGTATTTTTATTATTGGGACTCTGGAGTCAGTGCACAAAGACTGATGATTTCCGTTATTTTAACTGAAGCTTTGTGACTAGAAAACAGGAAACTGAATACTGGTAAACCTGCAGGCCATACATTAATATCGAGCTTAAAATGCTGAAGAAGGCCCTCTGCCCCACAGGGTAATGAGGCCGCCCTCTACTGCCACTCAAACAGCGCCCTCGTGTGGTCGGAATCTTAAACAACATGCAGAGCCCCTGTATTCAGGACTTCTATCTGCTGTTCCATTCCTTCGCATTCTTATTGAAGGCTGGATTTTTTTTAATGGGATCCCACTGGGATTCGTCACAGCAGAGGATATGAAAGGCTTGGAGAGGGGAAGACGGCCGATCGAGGGTTCGGGCCGTCTGGCTGAAGCGAGAATAACATTGACTGTTAGCTGACTAATGGACCTGCTGTGTGGAAGCTGAGAAGCAGACAAGGGCTGCCGAGGAGCAGAAGAGAAGCGCGTCCCCACGGTCGTTCCTTCGGCATTTTAACTCTTCAGGAACGACAAACGAAGAGCTCACCCTACGTAACACTGAGGATCGCTGTTCACCATCCATCCCGCATAGATTTCATTTCTTGTTCATATCAGAAACGACTATCAGGACCGGGGGTTGGGCATTTCGGGTCCAGAAGCTACAAATCCAGCCCAAGGTTTTGTTTCTACCGACCAGTTGAGTGTAAGGACTCTCGGACACAGAGGACTCACCTGCTTGGTAGAAACAAAATTTTGGTCTGGATTTGTAGCTTCTGGACCTGAATTGGCCAACACTGGCAGAGAAGACTGAATTAACACTCCGGCAGTGGGATCCCACTGCCGATTTCCATAGACACGTCAGTGACGTACGTCAAATAATACAAAGGTCCCCTAGACTGGATGTGGTTAAAGGTGATCGACACCCTTAACATGACTGTGACAGTTAAACCTGCTGCTTTTGACTTCCCTGGTTCCACGCTCAGGAATGAATGAAATTAATTTCATCCTCCACCCTCCTATATGAATCCCCGTATCAGGAATAAAAGGGTTTAGATTTATTTTTGCCACGTCTGTCAGCACTGGAAGCAATCAAGAAACCATTGCAGTGCAGGTTTATCTTGTTTTGCTTTAATTTTGGGGATGGGGATGGGGGGGGCGGGGGGGTAGGCATGGCAGGCTGCTGGGGATACATTTATAGAGCGCAGTGTAATTATGAAATTGCCAATGGAAGCCAAAATATGGTCAGATGTGGTTTTGATTCCAGTGAAATTGGACTTTATCCATAATACCAAATGTTCTGTATTAAATATGAAGGTCAGGGTGTGTTTTTATATTGTCTGTCATCCTTAGTTTAGTGTTTTAAAAATCCATTAACAAAATTCACTGTCCTGGAATTTGTTATGAAGGTCGATAGATGGGATTAACAAAATGTACAATTGTAAAATACAGTAGTTTATAGGGAGATTGGATGGATGGATGGACAAACGGACATGTACACATGTTATGGAGCAGTATGTTGTCTAGGGTTATACTTTGCCATTTGCCCTGTGCATTCTGGGATAGACCCCAGGGTCACCATGACCCTGCACTGCATAAGCAGATATAGGACACGGTCTGATAGATGGAATTAGAAGCACATATGTATATATGTATATTTGTCAAAAGTGTGAAGATGCTGAGCCTGACTTTGGCGCCATCTGGCGCCTGGAAGCGGAAGTGCATTCTTGTCACGCTTGCATGGATCCTCGTTAGCTGACGGTGTCTTGTGCTCTCGTAGGTCTCTGGATCAGGAACGGCACAGGATACATTAAGAAAGAGGGAGTGCAGATGGTCTGGAGCTTTGTGGCCCCTCAGCTGGGCTACTGGCTGGCAGCCTTCCCTTCAAGCTCAGGTAACTGCAGCCTCTCCTGTGATACAATAACCCCCCATTTCCCAGCAATGAACGTAATACTTACACTCTATGTTCTAACTGTGCAGTTTGTTTGTTTGTTTAGTTGTTTTATTTTTAGATATACCAAACTCCAAGCGATTAAAAACTAAAAGACATCTGAAAACAAATAGGATGAAATAAAGGTCATTCATTCCTACCCACAACAAATTCTTGTTTGCGTCTTAATAGTTAAAAATAAAATTCATATACAAATATGATTCTTCCTGATTGGCTCAGTTTGCTCAAGTTTATAGTGATACTGCATCTAATTGGGTATATAATGCAATTCAATATCTAATGAGTTTTTAAAGGTGCCTACTGAACGGCTTGTTACTTGGTATACTTTCAGAGAGAAAACAATTTGTAATTATAGGTTTGTAATTATAGTCTAAAATAAACTTTATGCTTTGGATTACAAATTGTGAACACATGAAACCATCAACTGTGTACATCTTTGACATTACATTAGTAATTCTATTCTTTGTTTAATACATGAGTAGTAAGAATAGGATTACTAATTTATGTGAAAAATACATATACTTGTTCTCTTTACTTAATGTTTTGCATTTTGGAAAAAATGTAGCTATGCTATACGAGAGCCCAAGATTACCATAAAGAAATAATGTTTCATTCAGGCTGAGAGAAAAGGCATCTTCACTTTCTTTGCAAAAGCAAAATATCACAGTGCCAGTAAGTTAAAAAGGTCAAGGTAGCTGCCGGCAAATTCCCATTCAGGCACTATAAGAAAAAAAATCCCTTTAATGGCTGAATAATTCCATGACCCATAACCCTTTGTGCATTCTCCCGCGGAATGTAAAACGCCGAATGTTAGAAAACGGGCTCAGTAACTGCAGTCTGTCATGACTGCCTGACATTTTCATCTCCTCGACGGATTAAGCTGTACTCGACGGATCGCAAACTCAGAGCACCCGTTCTTGCTTGTAACTCATAGCAACAGCCCGGTCTCAGCATGATGCTGTTATGGCGGGTTCAAAAGTCCAAAAATGATCCCAGCTTTTGCCAGCATCGTTTGGTTCTGTACCTACAGTTTAAGGGCTGATTTATGCTTAATGGTCTTGACATGATCGGCGTATTTTAACAAAAATGTTGTCTGGAACGTAAAAAACTATCAATGATTGCATCTTAACAACCTCAGTATTGTTCATTCCAAGATGAGTCCATCTAAGCGTACTTAAAACCTGGCCGGCATTTTTTAATGAATAATTAATAATTTATGGATGAAAATCACAATTTAGGTGCTTTATTAATATATCGATTACTTTTAAATGGTATTTACTTTATTAGCCACTTTACTGAAAATTACTGCACGTACAGATCTTGTGAAGTCTAATTATAATCATTCATATTTATTTTATTTTATCCACGACCCAAAAAGGATAAGCGGTTTGGAAAATGGGTGGATTATTATTCCATTTGAAGGGAGCATTAAAATGTGCTGCCCACAGCTTTCTCTGCCTTTTTCTGGTGGATATGGGCCTGAGATCTGGACACTTTGTGCAGAGCATGAGCCTCATGAAGAAATCCCTATTTTTAGCAGGTCTGGCTCTAAACCCTTCTGGCTTGCGTGACATCACCACCTACCACACCATCTTTCTCCTCGCCATCTTGGGCTCCTTGGCCTTGCTGGTGCTCATCCTGCTCTGCCTGCTGCTGTACTATTGCAGGTAATTGGAGCATCAGTGACATGCATGCTGGGAGAATTCCCGAAGCCTGGCTGTCGCAACATTATATGGAAAAAAAAAATGATTGGTTCAGTGAGATGACCAATCAGATTGTAGTGGAGGTGGGTCCAAGCACCTAGAGGAGGCGGGGCCAAGTCTTGGACCCAACTCTGCTACAATATAATTTGTCATTTCTGTGAACCAATCATTTTTCATTCTGTCCTCAGAACATTTTTTGTGTAAGTAAAACTCCCACAAGCAAGCAGAGGTAGATAGTTTAGGTCCAGAAAGCTTTGTTTCAACCAACCAGTTGAGTGCTCTGTGACTGTGACACTGTGATACTCAAGTGGCTGGTTGAAACAAAATCTTGGTCTGGATTTTTACCTTCTTTACCTGAACTATCCACCCCTGCTCTGACGTTTTCTCTTGCTTAGAGTCCCTCATTCCTCACCCCCCCAGTGTAAAAGTCTCAGGGTTTCTGCCTGGGTTTTCTTTTTCACCTGCCATTTTCTCTAGGATTGAGTTGTCTTTCCTCCATCGTTCTTCAGGAGGAGGTGTCTGAAGCCTCGGCAGCAGCCTCGTAAGATGCACGTCGCCTCCACGCTGGAGGCCTTGAAGCAGGACCAGGGCACCTCAACCTCACACCTCAACCTCATCAGCAGCAGCCATATCGAGTCGGCCTCCTCCAACGGCAACCTGGGTGCAGGCAAGGCCGAGCTCTCCTCACGGGAGGAATACTTCCGCCACATCCCCACCCAGAAGGTGCGTCAGTCCACGGTCAAGGTGGATGTGGCTGCCCGACACGGGGAGAGTTTTCCCATGAAAGTGACTCACTCGACTGAAACCAACAACCTGGACGCCCCACGGCGAGATGACAGACATCATTTCCACATCGCAAACGATAACCGGGGCTACTCCTCCGACCCCCCTTCTCCTCCTTCTTTCAGTAGCCACTACCAAGACCCCAGTCATAATGGCCGACCCCCTGAGTATTCCATGTCGCAGGCTTCAGAACCCATGGTCCGGCCCACCTCCCTGAACACCCAACCCGGTCAGCTCATCTTTTGTAGTTCCATGGACCAAATGAAGGAAAGCATGTACCGGAGCGTGGTGCCCACTTTGGTCATCCCAGCCCACTACATGCAGCTCTCCACAGACTTCTCTGGTGTGGAGCAAGCTTTGGAGCAGCAACAGCAACAGCAGCATGACCGAGAAGGGATCCAGGTGAGCATGACCCTGCCCCGGCAGACAGCATCTCATCAGCAGCAGCAGGGCCTGCAACAGCAGATAAGCGGCCAGCAGGGGGAGCCGTCGGGCACCGTTCGTATTCCAGTGCTGTTCGACGACTCCACTATGGCCCAGATGAACGGCGAGCTGCAAGCTTTGACAGAGAAGAAACTGCTGGAGCTTGGAGTGAAGCCCCACCCTCGCGCCTGGTTCGTGTCCTTGGATGGACGGTCTAACTCTCTAGTGCGGCACTCCTACATCGAGCTTGGAAATGAACGTGGTGCCAGTGGCTCAGAGTCCAGGCTGGAGACGCGTGACGGCAGACTGCAGCCCCGGAAAGTGAAGGAGGAACGAAGCGGCGCCGGAGAGCGGAGGGGTCACGGAGCCAAGGTGTATTCCAAGCTTGCCTGCATGGATGACACGGAGCCCAGTAGCAGTGACAGCCGCACTGGGATGTGCTCGCCGGATGACAACTCCCTCACCCCGCTTCTAGACGAGGCTCCCGAGCCCCGAGGAGCCACCTTCCCCCGGCCGAGTCGTAGCCGGGGCAACAGCTCGAGGAGCGGCGACAGCGAGAACCGCCGGGGTTCCGTCACTAGCCCCGAGGAGAACACCGAAGGGGATGACAAGGACGATGATGGCGAGAACAAGAAGAGTCCATGGCAGAAGCGCGAGGAAAGACCCCTCATGGTCTTCAACGTCAAGTAAGGTCTTCAGAAGCCATTTTGTAAGAGTTTACGGTTATCCCCTTGGGAACATCTCAAACCTCGTGCCCTTCGATTGTGTCATTGAAGTCTTTGCTGTAAACGGTCTGTAAGTTAAATCAAAGGAGGATAAAGAAAATCGCACTTACTTAAATCTAAGGCACAAAGCACAACTGTGAACTGGACCAACATCTGATAACCTTCCTTTCTAATTGTCGTTGTCCTTCATGCTGGAGACTGATCACCTTAACCACGCTCCTGTACATCGGATGCCTTTCGAATTGTTTGTTCGTCGTCATTTCTGCGGGCCGCAAACCTTGAGCAAAGTCGGCATTTACTCTTTGGGTTCGTGTGACATGAGAGGAAATCAAGACATAAAATAGAAATAGTTTTTAACGTTCTCTCTTTTTCAAGGTAACGCCACATAATCCGAAAATTCACCTGTCATACTTTTTTTTTTTTTTTTTTTTTACGTAACCTGCTCTTCACCTCATTGGTGAAAGATTTTGTATTGACTTCGGGAGCAAACAGCAGGTAGACGTGTTTATTCCTATGGAAAGAAAAATACATCTTTTTTTCTGCAGACGAAGGAAGGAGTGTAGATAATCCAGTTTTTTTAAGGATTGCTGTTTTTTTTATTTTTTATTCTGTAGTTTTTAGGTTGAAACGGGAGCTAAATGACTAGAGTAACTGGAGAGAGAGAGCAAGGAACTTCCAGTCAGATCGAATAAATCTATATATAGATATAACAAAACTCTTCATCCGACCGGGCTGTCCCGTGAGTTTTTTTTTTTAGTAGCAGGTTAATGTTGCTGGGGGTGGAGGGGGGGTCTTTCGTTTGTAAGTGCTGCAGAGAACACTGGAAGGTTTGCTCAATCTTTTGTTCAACTGAATTTTTTTTCATTAGTACTGGAGGCATCAAAGCACGAACACGTAAGGAAAAGAAACGCCTTCCGTTCCTGTTTGCTGAGCTGGGTGGTTCAGGTTAATATTAGTAACAAAGCCACTTAAAACTCTCTGTGCATTACAGTTGTTTCCTCGATTACTGACAGTAACCCTTCCTGTGAAAATCTTGAAGAAATAGCTAAGTATGTCGTACCGTCGGGTCTCCTCCAGCACTTTTTAGGCATGAGGCTGATCCAGGACTAAAACTGGTGCCATGCCTAGGTTTTCATTAATTAACGGGGGATTTATTTTACAAATAACGGGGGATATTATGGAGAACAAACTCTGGAATATCATTAAGTGTGGCGGTTTAAAACAACTCAACAACACTCCGCATATGCCACTCAGAACCCTATTTTGCGTAGTTGATAAATTTAAGAACAACAGAAATATTCCATTGGATATACATACACACAATAAAAACAATAGTAGTTACGTTTTATATATGACAGTTCGAAGTACAAGAATTTGAAGTGTTCTGAATTTTATATTATCGAATTTGACTGCAGAGAGATCGAGTATCTAATTCAATATAATCCTCTAACTTTATTTTGAACCATCTAATTTTGTTTTTCAACGGCATTTGTACATTTTTTCTACGCAAGTTTTTTATTTTTATTTTATATATACATAAAATTCAACAGGGTGTAAGAAAGTCACACGGTTGCAGCTTTTGGTTTTAGGTGCTTTGTGGTAATCGGTTCCCTCGAATCACTCTCCAGTATCACACCCCTCCTGGTTTGCCCGACCAAAATAAGCAAACCAGAATAAAAGACCGTTCGTTCTCGGTCGCCTTTGGCTTTGCATTTTTGCATGAGTACTGAGTTATCCAACAATGCCTTTGCTTCAAGAATTCTAGGCTTACCTGGAACTGCTTGGGCCTTCACCATACCGTCCTGTGAGTTGAGAAGAAGCTGATAACGAAGCCTGAGTTGCGCTCATCGGGCTGAGAGCTGAGTGAGATGCGCCTCTGCTCACCCACACGGCGTCCTTGCTGAGTCTCGCTCTTAAAGATGTACAGCTGAAATATATAAATTCTGGATTAGATAGATAATATAGTAAAAAGATGTTAAACACAAGATTTGTTTGTTAATTTTAAATGTGGAAAAATATTGTACTTTTCTGTAGCGTGGTTAACAATTGGTGAAATGCATATTTGAAATGCAAAAATGCTGCAATGCACCAATTGCCCAGCAATGGACGCTGCAGTCTGAAATTCTTTCGGAATTCTTTATGGAACTTCATCCCCAAAAAAGTCATGTTCCGCAGTACGTTTTCACAAAGGACTGTGGGGTGTCAAACATCAATGAAACAAGCTCCCAAGGACTGTTTGGGAGTCTCTGAGGACCAGGTTGGGAAACACTGATGAAGTGTATGTATAGGACTGCCTGCTCAACATTACTAGGCTGGAATGATGAGCCAGTTTGTAAAACCAGCAGTAGTTTTACACAGGCTACGTGTCCCTTAACAAGATATGTAAAGTATTTTTACATTACAGCAAAGTTTCTGCCTTGACTCTGGTATGACTGCACTGTAGTACTGGGTTAACCACTGTGAGGCAGAAGCAGGAATGGAGTAAAGCTGTAGGTGTGGTTCCTTGAATGAAATCTTTTCGAGTCTTTGCTTTTTGTACGGATATAAGCGAGTCTCTGTTCGGTTTCTGTCGGCTCCAGCATTATGGCTTCCCGCGGAGCTGAGGATCATGGTCTTTTTGAGTCCATTTTTTCCTCTCTTGATTCACTGTGGCAGGTAAACCTTTTCCCGTTCCTCTTTTATGTACTTAATTTTTTTTAACTCATCACCATCAACAGTTGTGATTCAATTTCTTAAGAAACTTTTAAGAAATGACAAAGGGAAACATTTGTCAGCATGAGCTCCCAGGCAATACTCCCGCAACGTGTGCAAGCGTGGACCTTTTCACGGCTCCAGTGCAGGACTGTGTAGAACAGTAACTTCGTGGCTATACCATAGCGCTCTGTTTCCCATTTGGATTACACAGCTAATAAGCTTTCACGTGTAATTTTGTCTAGCTGTTGTTGAATTCAGCTGGAGAAAAACGCCAAAGGAAAGTGTTACTGCTGAATGTTTATGGCTATTTTTTCTGCGAAAGATAACGCATAATAAAATGTAGGCACTTACTTTTCTCTTATCTGTGGTAAATATAAGTGTTTTATTGTTCAAGAAGGGGTTTTACATTTTTTTTTAGATATTGTCAATCTTCATATCCCATTCAGCAAAAGGGGAAAGGCGTTAATGCGTCTTAACAGTGCCAAATTAACCCCCCATGCCATCTTCCTGACTGGAGACCTGAAATGAAGCAAGCCTGTTTCATCAATAGGTCTCCATCTGCATTTTGGTGCCTTAGTTTCCAGTCACTTGTACTACAGCCAATCAGATTACAAATATTTTTTCCCATGCAGATTAAAATAGAAATATGTGCCTGTTCCAGAATGCACACTGAATTTTTCTCTTTTTTTGCCGTTATCCAGACACTGTAAGGAGCCATTACTTGATAGAATCGCCACTCCACAAGGAAGTTTAAATATTTTGACATTAACAAACTTTTTATCCATAAATGTAACTAAATTATAACGTTAAAATTTCACAGGGATAGTTGTATATATTTTATAAGGGGTGTTTTTCTTTTCTTTCTTCTTTGTCCTTCGTGGTTAGATCACTGGTGTGTCGCTGCTCAGCAAAATATTGAGCAATTTCTGAGGAGATATTACTTCGTCAAAGTTCTCCACCAGGGGGCAAAATTGGACAAATATGGGAAGTTTCAGGCGGTTCTGTGACTTGAAAGAAGGCATTGTTTGATATTTTTGTATTATTTATGTTGCTGTTTTGTATAATAAGAAGGTGTGGTGTAATTCGGCCTATGCGGGCAACACAGAAAGCAAAACAATGTCCTGTATGCTTGACTTGAGAAATGCCACTCGGCTCCCTCTCAAGAAACCTTTTTTGTGTGTGAACTTTGAAGTACTTTATGCCCGTTCTTACTAAAAATGTTACAATTCAAAGATTAAAGCATTTAACAAGTAATCTGGGTGCTTTTGTCCATTTAATGTGAAAATAGTACAGTATTTAATGTTCTGTCCAGTATTGACAACTGCATGTTTTTGTAGTGTGTGTGTGTGTGTGTGTGTGTGTGTGTGTGTGTGTAAATCAACCCAAGCAAAATATTTAGAATGCATAACTTCTCAATATGACATGTATATGTTTTAACGCAGTGATCTAATGTCAAATACAGTATATATTGTGCAGTACAAAGCAGTATATATTGTTCTGTTTTAAAGAGAATGGATCTGCAAATCTGCATGCCAATAACATAGGGTCAGATGGGTACATACATTTCAGTTGGGTCAGTCAAAATTATGCACTTAAACGCAGATAATATTTACAAGTTTTGTCTTCTTGCACAGAACCATCGAGTTCCAAGTCCTAAATGCTAGACGAATCGAGCACTGTTTTTGCCCATGACTGTGTTGTTGTGTTTTATTATGCAATTTGTTATGTGCGCCACACCCTGAACACGTCACAGCTCCCCACTCAATGGAGGTGGATGGTGAACCGGTGTCTGTAAGTCATGCACTAACAGCATCATGGCGGTAGGACAAAGTGGGTCCTGCTAAGGAACTGGGACGCCACGTTTCCTCTTCCTGTTCTTGGTAACCGGTATCCAGTGTATTGCCATCACTGAATTTTAACAAAGACCCTTAATTTAGTCAAGGAAAAGAAAAAAAACAAGATTTTCAGTGGACATATGAAGCATACAAGGCTTGTTTTATTTTTTGCTTTTGTTATTTCAATCGTGTTCCTAATTTCTTGATTCAGCATTGGCCAGTCAGCTTTTGCAGAGCACAAAGGACTCTCACTTCTGGAAAACAGTTCCGCTTTCAAAGACAGTTGTCACACAACTATTGTCTCACAAAATTTGGGGTCATTAGCTGTCCTCACATGGTATCATGACCACAAACGTTGTTCTCAAGGGCAGTGGTCCCTTGCTCATGCCACCTCCAGGAAGCTGAAAACAGTGGTGGTTCTAGTTTGTACGGTGAACCCACCACCCTTAGGCAGACATTGGCAGAAATACATCAGAATGTAAGTGTATCAAACTAATATACATATAAAGCCACCTATAAAGCATCAGAACAAAGTACAGGATCTTGCCTTTTAAAAATGCAAAAATACATTTCACATACTTCTATCTGTCTGTTCCTTCACATGCACACTGATTCGAATGGACATGCATAAGAGCAACATTTTCTCACTGCTTGATGAGACGCAAAACAAATGTGGAACCAAACGAAACGCCAAATATTCAGAAGTGTCTGAAATATATCCCAACTATTCACGTGAACAGTCAAATAATGGCAATTCGACTAATAACAACAAACTCAGAAATATTTGTTTTTTTCCTTGGTAATATAATTAACAAAACTGCTTCCTTTTTCGCACCAAAGTTGCAAATAACTCAAAACAACAAAATTTAAACTGAAAAATGAGAGACACCAGTTAAGTGCTTCACTCAATTACATCTTAAAAACTTTAAACACAAATAGGCCTGAATGGAGGTGTATAAGAGAACCATTTTTGTTTACCCACTACCTCTGTTCCTGCTGGTGGTGACATGTACAAAGTGTCCTAATTGATACATTCCTCAGGTCCCCCTACCTCAGCCTTCCAGTGGGAAGGCCTGAGGGCAGCCTGGCTACACCCCTTTGCCCACCTTCTAAGTGGCAGCCTGTCTAGCTCACAAGCGAAGATCAGGGACTCACTCCGACAAGGTCAGCTGACCCACTCATTGACGTAATATCATTCACGTAACGTGCAAATGAGTGATAGAAAACCGATCACGCAAATATCACAACCAAGTTGGTTTTTTGTATGTGGGTGCCTCCGTGCCCCCCTGGCAGGATGCCTAAATCCGGCAGTGCTCCCACCTTCACAAGGTCCTCACCTGTTGTAATTTTAATCAGTGGAAAATGTGTTTTCCAGAACAATTTTGTGCGGAACGAATCACATTCTAATTCTGCAATGAAAGTGTGGAATTTGCCGAACTTACTAAAAGTGAATTGTTGCACGATTTTGTACTAATTATACCCTTTTCACCAGAAGATTTATCTTCTGCATTTTTGGGGTGTTCGAGGAGCACCAGGGAAAGTCTGTGGGATGTCATTCTACGAAAACTATAAAGCTGGAAGTCATATTTCTGCAGGCCTAAATTTTAGAGGTCAATATCAAATTTATAAAACTCTTGTGTTTTATTCAGAAATGGAGAGAAACTGAAGTAACTAAAATTCAGTTTAATTGCTATATCGACTAGGGAATCTAAATACTTTCATTTTTAGTATACAAAGTTTATGCAATTACTATTCACATCCCATCTCGTGTTTTCCCTCACAGGACTATTATTAGTTTCTTCCTCCAGTCCAATGAGATGCAGTTTAGACGGAGCAGTGCCCTGACATTTTTGCACCTGGTTCCTCTTTTGTGTTTCACTGGCTTGCTGTTACCTTGTGCTGGATTTGCACATTTCAGAATGACATCTTAAATAAGTTAAATCAGTTCATCGACGAGCCCAGCGCTCCCCTAAACACTGGGCTCGCACAGTATTGATACGGGCATGTCCTTACCGTCCACAGACAAATGGACGCCCTTGATCCCGACCCAAATTCACGATTAGTTGTCGACCAGTGTAAGATCTATTTTTTTTCTAAACCACACTCAATGATAATAGTCTCCCGACCCACTGTTATGTGGGTCCCACTGCTTGAGAAACGATACTTAAATCTTAGATAATTTTCAGAGTAAATGTACGAACCAATCCCCTCTTCGTAAAAATAGGAGATGTGACGTGGTGTCCTGATTGACAGTTCGCTCGACGATTCAAACACAGGTTATGGTCCATTCGCCAATCAACAAAGTTATAATTATTTTATACTGCGAATGTTCGGGTATTCGTGTTGATCAGGTAGTACGAATTGTTTTAAGTAGCTCTCTGTCCCGGGGGCCGGAGGTTATAAACAGAGGTAAGATCACAGCAATACGTTTTGACTTTCTGTGTTTGTGTCGGGATTATTGTAATCGTTATGCATAATGTACAGTTCATTTTATAATTTATAATACTGACATGATCATACTTACACATTTGGACGAGTGCAGTGGCAGAAGTGAAATATAGGCTACTTTCCCCTAAAACCAAATTTTAAATCCACTCCAGTTTTGCCAAAATTTAATTAAGTAAGCAACGATAAAAACGAAGGAGCGGTCGCGGTGTCCTGCTTAGTACGTTAAGGACATTATATTATGGATTTTTTTAAATTAATTGCTTGCATAATCGACTGTTCATAGGCCATATTGTTTTAGACTGAATTAATGCTGATATGTAGAACCGACTTAAAAAAAAAACTAGCTATTAAAAATATTATTACTCTGCTTCCTCTGAAATAGCCTACAATGAAATGTTTCATATAATGTAAAAATGTTACGATTGTGTTGCTAAATATGTGAAGGATTGTAAATTAAACTCATGTGTTTATAGGTGATGCATGTGCGTTTTTGCAACTCTTGACATAATCTACAATGAGGATGTAGCCTAATGTAAATCTTAAAGAAAACGAAACAAAACGACACAAAACGACAGCAACAAACATATTCTACAACAGGATGTCTAGTCAAAAGTGCATCATCGCAATCTAATTCACAAAATAGTATTGTTTTTGTCGCTATTGTGGTTATTTATGCTCTTTCCGTACAAAAGCAGTGTATTTCGTAGTAAAGTATAAATCGAAACCCACAACCCGCTCCGCTTAAAACTTTTTTAATATCGTACAACAATTCATTAGTCTCCAACAAGCGAATACAATTTGGTTCTGTGAATGCATTCTGTGCTACGAAAATCTGTGTACTAGGTTATACCTTTTATACTGATTATTCAGGTATGGTGACAGTCCACTTTACACAGACAGGTTAATGAGGGAGGAGGAAGTCCTGTTTACATGCATATAAACGGGGAATTCCTGAGAACTAAAACAGGCAATATTAAAACAAGGGAAATATTACGTGAATGTGACAGTCATACTCATTCTTACAGTAAGTGTGAAATCGCATTTACACCATATTTATATGTTGAAAAGGTCAATCACTTTTTCATTGTCCATGGGTATATGAGATTTTGTTGTTCTTCTTCTTGTTGTATCGAGTACGCATGTTTCATCTCTATTGTCTTACAGAGAAAATAATCCCGACTGCCTTTTTCTGAGGTATTTGTGAACTCTTATTACTCATAAGAGGAAGTGAAAGTGCAGTCTGCTATTAGCTTGATTTAAATTTTCTGTTACGGTAGCCATGGAAAGGAGAAATACTTGTAAACATAACTGAAGTACATTAATTGTTCATTGCGCGACAAGATCACGTGTTACTTTCCCCGTCCTTCATTTCTTGCTCTTCCTCATCCTGGTTATCGCTTGATATCTCCCTTGATTTCTTCTTAAACACATCTGCCCTGATTTCAGATTATGACCTCACTGCATATTAGCATGTGCAATATTTTCTTAATTGCACCGCTGTAACGTACAATATTTTCATATTCATTGTGAATCTGAATAACATTTATTTTAAACACCTACTTTTTCTCATATTTCTCCAGTTTATTTTTACATTTTTATGCTTTACACTTCTGTTTTGGTCAAGTTTGTTGTCTGTTTACGTAATTATATCGTGATTTGTGTTTATGCTGTTCATCTTCTGTTTATATTATATTCTACTCATTTTATTTGTTCTGTAATTGGTATTTTTTCTGTCCTTTCTCTTTCTGGCGCCGACGAGTCTTCCAATTGTACCTTGTACAATGACAATAAAGGCATTCATTTATTCATTCATTCATTCATTCATTCATTCACCTCTCCTAGATGCTGCCATCAGTGGTGCTCTGCATGGCCCTGCTGGCCTCGGCGGCTGCCATGACGTGTCCCGATGGTAGAGTCACTCAGGATGGTAGCAGTTGCTGCCTCAGCCCCTCGGGTGTCTATACCTCTTGTCCTCTGCCTCACGTAAGTTGAGAGGTCGCTTCGCCAGAGTACCAGGATCACAGGCGCCGTCGCCCCGCACTGATGTCCTCACATCCTCTCTTGCATTTTCCTGGTGATTTACATTCAACGGAGTCAGTACTGCTTTCATCTCCCGGTTCACGCGGCATATCTCCACACCGTCCTTCATTTCACGAATCAGTGACGTCTGTTTAATTTAAGTCATTATTGGGAACTGTTCTTTTCTTAAGGCCGTTTGCTGTGAGGATCACTTGCACTGCTGCTCCGAGAGCAGCACCTGTGACCTGGAACATAACAAGTGTGTCAATGCAACTGAATCACTAGAGATGGTCAAGAGGATTCCTACAAGACTGCTGCCAAAGGTATGCGGCTGTCAGTGGTCCCAGCCTGAACATACGCCTTAGCTTTCAGCGACTTAGGGAGAAACTCTTTAGGGTTTGTCCTTCTGTTCTGCTGTATGTGTGAAAAACTTAAAAATCTATTCAGTGTAATGTTACATCAAGGGCATTTTAGAAACAAGTCTTTTGAAAAATGTACCTTCAATGATGTCAGAAAACCTTGGCATCTTTTTAATGTTACTAAGCAAACTCATTGTCTTTTCTGTTACTAGTCTTCCCAGATGATCCCCACTTTCTCAGAAGATACGAATTATAGGACAATGTGTGCAGACAAGACTCGCTGCCCCACTGCTTACTCTTGTTTGAAGACGGGCGACGCTTTCGGCTGCTGCCGCTTAAAGCAGGTGACCCGAATTTGCAAATCGTATTTATGCATCATTCTTCCCAAAACAGGCATCCAAAAGCGAAAAGCCAAAGCATTTAGCGATCAGACCAGGCTCATAGAGAGACAATGTGACAGTAAGATACAAGTGTTATTGACAATAAGAGCAGGAGGAAAAAATAGAAAAGACAAAACAGGAAGCGGAAGACAGAACCAGGTATCAGTTACATTAGATGCCAGATCATTCCTTAGATTAGAGGCAGGGATTACAGTTTATAGCATTCCTAAAAAGGAGGGGAGGAATTTGTGTGTCTTGAAGGGGATTCCAGTAAGGAACTATGAAAATAAGGGTAGATTCATGCTTCCTTCCTGTATTTAAAGGTCTATTTAAAATTTTCTCATACTGTACCTCCCTATTTGCTCTGTATATGCTTTGTTAGACCTTTAAGCCCCACCCCCAGTATGTTCTAATTGGTCAGCTGACCTTGGTTGGCGTGTACTTTGGCTATTAGGAATTAGCAACTCGTTTATATGCATATAAAGCTATATAGCACACTGGAACAATTGAGAAAAATTGGAAGACCATAATAGAGTCCCTTTAAGACTCTTAAAAAGAGACCACTTACCCACTGTGTGTTCAGAGTGAGCCTGGAGCCTATCCCAACAAACAGAGGCTGACTACCTGGGATGGGATGCTAGCCTATGACATCTCGTCAACTATTCAGATATGTCTTTATTTCATGAACTGTGCATTCAGTTTATTGAGGTAAACTAGGTGTATCATTGTTAATTTTGCTGTATATTAAGATGATTCTTTTCTTGCAGGGTGTCCCTTGTTCAGATGGTAAACACTGCTGTCACAAGGGCCACAAATGTAGTGAGGATGGAAGGTTCTGCATCGAACAAAAAGGTTGAGATTTTTGACTGACTTTGGTTGATGCATGGTACTGGAAAGTAAAGATAATTATTGTTTACACGTATTCTTTTTGAAGCGAAAGACATACATCGTAGGAGAAACAAAATATAAGTAATGAGAACCGCAGAAATAAAAGTACAGAAATGATAAACACTCTTATTTTCCAGATAGCAAGCTGTTTGAAAAGACAAGAGATGTTCCTTGTGATGATACCACTGCCTGTCCTGATAATGCAACCTGCTGCAAGACAACTACAGGTGGCTGGGCTTGTTGCCCCATGCCAGAGGTAATAAACTGAAGTGTGGAAATTTACTGGGGTATAGTGACAGCTCCCCATCTTACTATGTTGACCAAATTACAATTGTGACCCATCACCACGAAATGAGTCTTATGGGTGTATTACTACCAGTGTGACTTAAGACTCATTCCGTGGTGATGGGTCACAATTATCTGGTTGTCAGACTGGAGGAACAAATGGGATGCGGAATTTTATGCAGTGAGCAAGGTCCAGATGATTATCACATTATTTTAACAATGGAGACGGACAGCATGGTTCTACAAAGCACAGAACTTTCTGGAAAGACTGTATAGGTGGTAAAATTACGGTACAGTGTAAATGTTCTCTGCATTTATAGAATAAAACGTGTTTCAAAGTATTGTAGGTATATGGTTAATTTTCATGTATTACGTGGAATTCATTGGGAACCACTGAGGTCACGTTGAGTTTGGGAATCATTTATGGTCTTGACATGGCAATGAAGTATTCCCTTGATCCCTCTCACAGGCCGTGTGCTGTGATGACCACGTCCATTGCTGTCCTCACGGTACCAAGTGCAACCTAGCTAGCAGCACCTGTGATAACGCTACGAGCTCCATACCCTGGTTGGAGAAGTTGCCCACCATAAACAGGCAGTCTGCTAAAGGACAAGATGTTCCTTGTGATGATACCACTGCCTGTCCTGTTAATGCAACCTGCTGCAAGACAACTACAGGTGGCTGGGCTTGTTGCCTCATGCCAGAGGTAATAAACTGAAGTGTGGAAATTTACTGGGGTATTGTGACAGCTCCCCATCTTAGTATGTTGACCAAATTACAGTTATCTGGTTGTCAGACTGGGAGAACAAATGGGATGGGGAATTTTATGCAGTGAGCGATGTCCAGATGATTATCACATTATTTTAACAATGGAGACGGACAGCATGGTTCTACAAAGCACAGAACTTTCTGGAAAGACTGTATAGGTGGTAAAATTACGGTACAGTGTAAATGTTCTCTGCATTTATAGAATAAAACGTGTTTCAAAGTATTGTAGGTATATGGTTAATTTTCATGTATTACGTGGAATTCATTGGGAACCACTGAGGTCACGTTGAGTTTGGGAATCATTTATGGTCTTGACATGGCAATGAAGTATTCCCTTGATCCCTCTCACAGGCCGTGTGCTGTGATGACCACGTCCATTGCTGTCCTCACGGTACCAAGTGCAACCTAGCTAGCAGCACCTGTGATAACGCTACGAGCTCCATACCCTGGTTGGAGAAGTTGCCCACCATAAACAGGCAGTCTGCTAAAGGACAAGATGTTCCTTGTGATGATACCACTGCCTGTCCTGATAATGCAACCTGCTGCAAGACAACTACAGGTGGCTGGGCTTGTTGCCCCATGCCAGAGGTAATAAACTGAAGTGTGGAAATTTACTGGGGTATTGTGACAGCTCCCCATCTTAGTATGTTGACCAAATTACAGTTATCTGGTTGTCAGACTGGGAGAACAAATGGGATGGGGAATTTTATGCAGTGAGCGATGTCCAGATGATTATCACATTATTTTAACAATATAGATGCACAGCATGGTTCCACAAAGCGCAGAACTTTCTGGAAAGACTGTATAGGTGGTAAAATTACGGTACAGTGTAAATGTTCTCTGGATTTATATAATAAAACGTGTTTCAAAGTATTGTAGGTATATGGTTAATTTTCATGTATTGCGTGGAATTTATTGGGAATCACTGAGGTCACGTCGAGTTTGGAAATCATTTATGGTCTTGACATGGCAATGAAGTATTCCCTTGATCCCTCTCACAGGCCGTGTGCTGTGATGACCACGTCCATTGCTGTCCTCATGGTACCAAGTGCAACCTAGCTAGCAGCACCTGTGATAACGCTACGAGCTCCATACCCTGGTTGGAGAAGTTGCCCACCATAAACAGGCAGTCTGCTAAAGGACAAGATGTTCCTTGTGATGATACCACTGCCTGTCCTGATAATGCAACCTGCTGCAAGACAACTACAGGTGGCTGGGCTTGTTGCCCCATGCCAGAGGTAATAAACTGAAGTGTGGAAATTTACTGGGGTATTGTGACAGCTCCCCATCTTACTATGTTGACCAAATTACAGTTATCTGGTTGTCAGACTGGGAGAACAAATGGGATGGGGAATTTTATGCAGTGAGCGATGTCCAGATGATTATCACATTATTTTAACAATGTAGATGCACAGCATGGTTCCACAAAGCACAGAACTTTCTGGAAAGACTGTATAGGTGGTAAAATTACGGTACAGTGTAAAATCTTCTCTGGATTTATATAATAAAACGTGTTTCAAAGTATTGTAGGTATATGGTTAATTTTCATGTATTGCGTGGAATTTATTGGGAATCACTGAGGTCACGTCGAGTTTGGAAATCATTTATGGTCTTGACATGGCAATGAAGTATTCCCTTGATCCCTCTCACAGGCCGTGTGCTGTGATGACCACGTCCATTGCTGTCCTCACGGTACCAAGTGCAACCTAGCTAGCAGCACCTGTGATAACGCTACGAGCTCCATACCCTGGTTGGAGAAGTTGCCCACCATAAACAGGCAGTCTGCTAAAGGACAAGATGTTCCTTGTGATGATACCACTGCCTGTCCTGTTAATGCAACCTGCTGCAAGACAACTACAGGTGGCTGGGCTTGTTGCCTCATGCCAGAGGTAATAAACTGAAGTGTGGAAATTTACTGGGGTATTGTGACAGCTCCCCATCTTACTATGTTGACCAAATTACAGTTATCTGGTTGTCAGACTGGGAGAACAAATGGGATGGGGAATTTTATGCAGTGAGCGATGTCCAGATGATTATCACATTATTTTAACAATGTAGATGCACAGCATGGTTCCACAAAGCACAGAACTTTCTGGAAAGACTGTATAGGTGGTAAAATTACGGTACAGTGTAAAATCTTCTCTGGATTTATATAATAAAACGTGTTTCAAAGTATTGTAGGTATATGGTTAATTTTCATGTATTGCGTGGAATTTATTGGGAATCACTGAGGTCACGTCGAGTTTGGAAATCATTTATGGTCTTGACATGGCAATGAAGTATTCCCTTGATCCCTCTCACAGGCCGTGTGCTGTGATGACCACGTCCATTGCTGTCCTCACGGTACCAAGTGCAACCTAGCTAGCAGCACCTGTGATAACGCTACGAGCTCCATACCCTGGTTGGAGAAGTTGCCCACCATAAACAGGCAGTCTGCTAAAGGACAAGATGTTCCTTGTGATGATACCACTGCCTGTCCTGTTAATGCAACCTGCTGCAAGACAACTACAGGTGGCTGGGCTTGTTGCCTCATGCCAGAGGTAATAAACTGAAGTGTGGAAATTTACTGGGGTATTGTGACAGCTCCCCATCTTACTATGTTGACCAAATTACAGTTATCTGGTTGTCAGACTGGGAGAACAAATGGGATGGGGAATTTTATGCAGTGAGCGATGTCCAGATGATTATCACATTATTTTAACAATGGAGACGCACAGTATGGTTCTATAAAGCACAGAACTTTCTGGAAAGACTGTATAGGTGGTAAAATTAGGGTACACTGTAAAATCTTCTCTGGATTTATATAATAAAACGTGTTTCAAAGTATTGTAGGTATATGGTTAATTTTCATGTATTGCGTGGAATTTATTGGGAATCACTGAGGTCACGTCGAGTTTGGAAATCATTTATGGTCTTGACATGGCAATGAAGTATTCCCTTGATCCCTCTCACAGGCCGTGTGCTGTGATGACCACGTCCATTGCTGTCCTCACGGTACCAAGTGCAACCTAGCTAGCAGCACCTGTGATAACGCTACGAGCTCCATACCCTGGTTGGAGAAGTTGCCCACCATAAACAGGCAATCTGCTAAAGGACAAGATGTTCCTTGTGATGATACCACTGCCTGTCCTGATAATGCAACCTGCTGCAAGACAACTACAGGTGGCTGGGCTTGTTGCCCCATGCCAGAGGTAATAAACTGAAGTGTGGAAATTTACTGGGGTATTGTGACAGCTCCCCATCTTACTATGTTGACCAAATTACAGTTATCTGGTTGTCAGACTGGGAGAACAAATGGGATGGGGAATTTTATGCAGTGAGCGATGTCCAGATGATTATCACATTATTTTAACAATGTAGATGCACAGCATGGTTCCACAAAGCACAGAACTTTCTGGAAAGACTGTATAGGTGATAAAATTACGGTACAGTGTAAAATCTTCTCTGGATTTATATAATAAAACGTGTTTCAAAGTATTGTAGGTATATGGTTAATTTTCATGTATTGCGTGGAATTTATTGGGAATCACTGAGGTCACGTCGAGTTTGGAAATCATTTATGGTCTTGACATGGCAATGAAGTATTCCCTTGATCCCTCTCACAGGCCGTGTGCTGTGATGACCACGTCCATTGCTGTCCTCACGGTACCAAGTGCAACCTAGCTAGCAGCACCTGTGATAACGCTACGAGCTCCATACCCTGGTTGGAGAAGTTGCCCACCATAAACAGGCAGTCTGCTAAAGGACAAGATGTTCCTTGTGATGATACCACTGCCTGTCCTGATAATGCAACCTGCTGCAAGACAACTACAGGTGGCTGGGCTTGTTGCCCCATGCCAGAGGTAATAAACTGAAGTGTGGAAATTTACTGGGGTATTGTGACAGCTCCCCATCTTACTATGTTGACCAAATTACAGTTATCTGGTTGTCAGACTGGGAGAACAAATGGGATGGGGAATTTTATGCAGTGAGCGATGTCCAGATGATTATCACATTATTTTAACAATGTAGATGCACAGCATGGTTCCACAAAGCACAGAACTTTCTGGAAAGACTGTATAGGTGGTAAAATTATGGTACAGTGTAAAATCTTCTCTGGATTTATATAATAAAACGTGTTTCAAAGTATTGTAGGTATATGGTTAATTTTCATGTATTGCGTGGAATTTATTGGGAATCACTGAGGTCACGTCGAGTTTGGAAATCATTTATGGTCTTGACATGGCAATGAAGTATTCCCTTGATCCCTCTCACAGGCCGTGTGCTGTGATGACCACGTCCATTGCTGTCCTCACGGTACCAAGTGCAACCTAGCTAGCAGCACCTGTGATAACGCTACGAGCTCCATACCCTGGTTGGAGAAGTTGCCCACCATAAACAGGCAGTCTGCTAAAGGACAAGATGTTCCTTGTGATGATACCACTGCCTGTCCTGTTAATGCAACCTGCTGCAAGACAACTACAGGTGGCTGGGCTTGTTGCCTCATGCCAGAGGTAATAAACTGAAGTGTGGAAATTTACTGGGGTATTGTGACAGCTCCCCATCTTACTATGTTGACCAAATTACAGTTATCTGGTTGTCAGACTGGGAGAACAAATGGGATTGGGAATATTATGCAGTGAGCGATGTCCAGATGATTATCACATTATTTTAACAATGGAGACGCACAGTATGGTTCTATAAAGCACAGAACTTTCTGGAAAGACTGTATAGGTGGTAAAATTACGGTACAGTGTAAAATCTTCTCTGGATTTATATAATAAACGTGTTTCAAAGTATTGTAGGTATATGGTTAATTTTCATGTATTGCGTGGAATTTATTGGGAATCACTGAGGTCACGTCGAGTTTGGAAATCATTTATGGTCTTGACATGGCAATGAAGTATTCCCTTGATCCCTCTCACAGGCCGTGTGCTGTGATGACCACGTCCATTGCTGTCCTCACGGTACCAAGTGCAACCTAGCTAGCAGCACCTGTGATAACGCTACGAGCTCCATACCCTGGTTGGAGAAGTTGCCCACCATAAACAGGCAATCTGCTAAAGGACAAGATGTTCCTTGTGATGATACCACTGCCTGTCCTGATAATGCAACCTGCTGCAAGACAACTACAGGTGGCTGGGCTTGTTGCCCCATGCCAGAGGTAATAAACTGAAGTGTGGAAATTTACTGGGGTATTGTGACAGCTCCCCATCTTACTATGTTGACCAAATTACAGTTATCTGGTTGTCAGACTGGGAGAACAAATGGGATGGGGAATTTTATGCAGTGAGCGATGTCCAGATGATTATCACATTATTTTAACAATGTAGATGCACAGCATGGTTCCACAAAGCACAGAACTTTCTGGAAAGACTGTATAGGTGATAAAATTACGGTACAGTGTAAAATCTTCTCTGGATTTATATAATAAAACGTGTTTCAAAGTATTGTAGGTATATGGTTAATTTTCATGTATTGCGTGGAATTTATTGGGAATCACTGAGGTCACGTCGAGTTTGGAAATCATTTATGGTCTTGACATGGCAATGAAGTATTCCCTTGATCCCTCTCACAGGCCGTGTGCTGTGATGACCACGTCCATTGCTGTCCTCACGGTACCAAGTGCAACCTAGCTAGCAGCACCTGTGATAACGCTACGAGCTCCATACCCTGGTTGGAGAAGTTGCCCACCATAAACAGGCAGTCTGCTAAAGGACAAGATGTTCCTTGTGATGATACCACTGCCTGTCCTGTTAATGCAACCTGCTGCAAGACAACTACAGGTGGCTGGGCTTGTTGCCTCATGCCAGAGGTAATAAACTGAAGTGTGGAAATTTACTGGGGTATTGTGACAGCTCCCCATCTTACTATGTTGACCAAATTACAGTTATCTGGTTGTCAGACTGGGAGAACAAATGGGATGGGGAATTTTATGCAGTGAGCGATGTCCAGATGATTATCACATTATTTTAACAATGTAGATGCACAGCATGGTTCCACAAAGCGCAGAACTTTCTGGAAAGACTGTATAGGTGGTAAAATTATGGTACAGTGTAAAATCTTCTCTGGATTTATATAATAAAACGTGTTTCAAAGTATTGTAGGTATATGGTTAATTTTCATGTATTGCGTGGAATTTATTGGGAATCACTGAGGTCACGTCGAGTTTGGAAATCATTTATGGTCTTGACATGGCAATGAAGTATTCCCTTGATCCCTCTCACAGGCCGTGTGCTGTGATGACCACGTCCATTGCTGTCCTCACGGTACCAAGTGCAACCTAGCTAGCAGCACCTGTGATAACGCTACGAGCTCCATACCCTGGTTGGAGAAGTTGCCCACCATAAACAGGCAATCTGCTAAAGGACAAGATGTTCCTTGTGATGATACCACTGCCTGTCCTGATAATGCAACCTGCTGCAAGACAACTACAGGTGGCTGGGCTTGTTGCCCCATGCCAGAGGTAATAAACTGAAGTGTGGAAATTTACTGGGGTATTGTGACAGCTCCCCATCTTACTATGTTGACCAAATTACAGTTATCTGGTTGTCAGACTGGGAGAACAAATGGGATGGGGAATTTTATGCAGTGAGCGATGTCCAGATGATTATCACATTATTTTAACAATGTAGATGCACAGCATGGTTCCACAAAGCACAGAACTTTCTGGAAAGACTGTATAGGTGGTAAAATTACGGTACAGTGTAAAATCTTCTCTGGATTTATATAATAAAACGTGTTTCAAAGTATTGTAGGTATATGGTTAATTTTCATGTATTGCGTGGAATTTATTGGGAATCACTGAGGTCACGTCGAGTTTGGAAATCATTTATGGTCTTGACATGGCAATGAAGTATTCCCTTGATCCCTCTCACAGGCCGTGTGCTGTGATGACCACGTCCATTGTTGTCCTCACGGTACCAAGTGCAACCTAGCTAGCAGCACCTGTGATAACGCTACGAGCTCCATACCCTGGTTGGAGAAGTTGCCCACCATAAACAGGCAATCTGCTAAAGGACAAGATGTTCCTTGTGATGATACCACTGCCTGTCCTGATAATGCAACCTGCTGCAAGACAACTACAGGTGGCTGGGCTTGTTGCCTCATGCCAGAGGTAATAAACTGAAGTGTGGAAATTTACTGGGGTATTGTGACAGCTCCCCATCTTACTATGTTGACCAAATTACAGTTATCTGGTTGTCAGACTGGGAGAACAAATGGGATGGGGAATTTTATGCAGTGAGCGATGTCCAGATGATTATCACATTATTTTAACAATGTAGATGCACAGCATGGTTCCACAAAGCGCAGAACTTTCTGGAAAGACTGTATAGGTGGTAAAATTATGGTACAGTGTAAAATCTTCTCTGGATTTATATAATAAAACGTGTTTCAAAGTATTGTAGGTATATGGTTAATTTTCATGTATTGCGTGGAATTTATTGGGAATCACTGAGGTCACGTCGAGTTTGGAAATCATTTATGGTCTTGACATGGCAATGAAGTATTCCCTTGATCCCTCTCACAGGCCGTGTGCTGTGATGACCACGTCCATTGCTGTCCTCACGGTACCAAGTGCAACCTAGCTAGCAGCACCTGTGATAACGCTACGAGCTCCATACCCTGGTTGGAGAAGTTGCCCACCATAAACAGGCAATCTGCTAAAGGACAAGATGTTCCTTGTGATGATACCACTGCCTGTCCTGATAATGCAACCTGCTGCAAGACAACTACAGGTGGCTGGGCTTGTTGCCCCATGCCAGAGGTAATAAACTGAAGTGTGGAAATTTACTGGGGTATTGTGACAGCTCCCCATCTTACTATGTTGACCAAATTACAGTTATCTGGTTGTCAGACTGGGAGAACAAATGGGATGGGGAATTTTATGCAGTGAGCGATGTCCAGATGATTATCACATTATTTTAACAATGTAGATGCACAGCATGGTTCCACAAAGCACAGAACTTTCTGGAAAGACTGTATAGGTGGTAAAATTACGGTACAGTGTAAAATCTTCTCTGGATTTATATAATAAAACGTGTTTCAAAGTATTGTAGGTATATGGTTAATTTTCATGTATTGCGTGGAATTTATTGGGAATCACTGAGGTCACGTCGAGTTTGGAAATCATTTATGGTCTTGACATGGCAATGAAGTATTCCCTTGATCCCTCTCACAGGCCGTGTGCTGTGATGACCACGTCCATTGTTGTCCTCACGGTACCAAGTGCAACCTAGCTAGCAGCACCTGTGATAACGCTACGAGCTCCATACCCTGGTTGGAGAAGTTGCCCACCATAAACAGGCAATCTGCTAAAGGACAAGATGTTCCTTGTGATGATACCACTGCCTGTCCTGATAATGCAACCTGCTGCAAGACAACTACAGGTGGCTGGGCTTGTTGCCTCATGCCAGAGGTAATAAACTGAAGTGTGGAAATTTACTGGGGTATTGTGACAGCTCCCCATCTTACTATGTTGACCAAATTACAGTTATCTGGTTGTCAGACTGGGAGAACAAATGGGATGGGGAATATTATGCAGTGAGCGATGTCCAGATGATTATCACATTATTTTAACAATGGAGACGCACAGTATGGTTCTATAAAGCACAGAACTTTCTGGAAAGACTGTATAGGTGGTAAAATTACGGTACAGTGTAAAATCTTCTCTGGATTTATATAATAAACGTGTTTCAAAGTATTGTAGGTATATGGTTAATTTTCATGTATTGCGTGGAATTTATTGGGAATCACTGAGGTCACGTCGAGTTTGGAAATCATTTATGGTCTTGACATGGCAATGAAGTATTCCCTTGATCCCTCTCACAGGCCGTGTGCTGTGATGACCACGTCCATTGCTGTCCTCACGGTACCAAGTGCAACCTAGCTAGCAGCACCTGTGATAACGCTACGAGCTCCATACCCTGGTTGGAGAAGTTGCCCACCATAAACAGGCAATCTGCTAAAGGACAAGATGTTCCTTGTGATGATACCACTGCCTGTCCTGATAATGCAACCTGCTGCAAGACAACTACAGGTGGCTGGGCTTGTTGCCCCATGCCAGAGGTAATAAACTGAAGTGTGGAAATTTACTGGGGTATTGTGACAGCTCCCCATCTTACTATGTTGACCAAATTACAGTTATCTGGTTGTCAGACTGGGAGAACAAATGGGATGGGGAATTTTATGCAGTGAGCGATGTCCAGATGATTATCACATTATTTTAACAATGTAGATGCACAGCATGGTTCCACAAAGCACAGAACTTTCTGGAAAGACTGTATAGGTGGTAAAATTACGGTACAGTGTAAAATCTTCTCTGGATTTATATAATAAAACGTGTTTCAAAGTATTGTAGGTATATGGTTAATTTTCATGTATTGCGTGGAATTTATTGGGAATCACTGAGGTCACGTCGAGTTTGGAAATCATTTATGGTCTTGACATGGCAATGAAGTATTCCCTTGATCCCTCTCACAGGCCGTGTGCTGTGATGACCACGTCCATTGTTGTCCTCACGGTACCAAGTGCAACCTAGCTAGCAGCACCTGTGATAACGCTACGAGCTCCATACCCTGGTTGGAGAAGTTGCCCACTATGAACAGGCAGTCTGCTAAAGGACAAGATGTTCCTTGTGATGATACCACTGCCTGTCCTGTTAATGCAACCTGCTGCAAGACAACTACAGGTGGCTGGGCTTGTTGCCTCATGCCAGAGGTAATAAACTGAAGTGTGGAAATTTACTGGGGTATTGTGACAGCTCCCCATCTTACTATGTTGACCAAATTACAGTTATCTGGTTGTCAGACTGGGAGAACAAATGGGATGGGGAATATTATGCAGTGAGCGATGTCCAGATGATTATCACATTATTTTAACAATGGAGACGCACAGTATGGTTCTATAAAGCACAGAACTTTCTGGAAAGACTGTATAGGTGGTAAAATTACGGTACAGTGTAAAATCTTCTCTGGATTTATATAATAAACGTGTTTCAAAGTATTGTAGGTATATGGTTAATTTTCATGTATTTCGTGGAATTTATTGGGAATCACTGAGGTCACGTCGAGTTTGGAAATCATTTATGGTCTTGACATGGCAATGAAGTATTCCCTTGATCCCTCTCACAGGCCGTGTGCTGTGATGACCACGTCCATTGCTGTCCTCACGGTACCAAGTGCAACCTAGCTAGCAGCACCTGTGATAACGCTACGAGCTCCATACCCTGGTTGGAGAAGTTGCCCACCATAAACAGGCAATCTGCTAAAGGACAAGATGTTCCTTGTGATGATACCACTGCCTGTCCTGATAATGCAACCTGCTGCAAGACAACTACAGGTGGCTGGGCTTGTTGCCCCATGCCAGAGGTAATAAACTGAAGTGTGGAAATTTACTGGGGTATTGTGACAGCTCCCCATCTTACTATGTTGACCAAATTACAGTTATCTGGTTGTCAGACTGGGAGAACAAATGGGATGGGGAATTTTATGCAGTGAGCGATGTCCAGATGATTATCACATTATTTTAACAATGTAGATGCACAGCATGGTTCCACAAAGCACAGAACTTTCTGGAAAGACTGTATAGGTGGTAAAATTACGGTACAGTGTAAAATCTTCTCTGGATTTATATAATAAAACGTGTTTCAAAGTATTGTAGGTATATGGTTAATTTTCATGTATTGCGTGGAATTTATTGGGAATCACTGAGGTCACGTCGAGTTTGGAAATCATTTATGGTCTTGACATGGCAATGAAGTATTCCCTTGATCCCTCTCACAGGCCGTGTGCTGTGATGACCACGTCCATTGTTGTCCTCACGGTACCAAGTGCAACCTAGCTAGCAGCACCTGTGATAACGCTACGAGGTCCATACCCTGGTTGGAGAAGTTGCCCACCATAAACAGGCAGTCTGCTAAAGGACAAGATGTTCCTTGTGATGATACCACTGCCTGTCCTGTTAATGCAACCTGCTGCAAGACAACTACAGGTGGCTGGGCTTGTTGCCTCATGCCAGAGGTAATAAACTGAAGTGTGGAAATTTACTGGGGTATTGTGACAGCTCCCCATCTTACTATGTTGACCAAATTACAGTTATCTGGTTGTCAGACTGGGAGAACAAATGGGATGGGGAATATTATGCAGTGAGCGATGTCCAGATGATTATCACATTATTTTAACAATGGAGACGCACAGTATGGTTCTATAAAGCACAGAACTTTCTGGAAAGACTGTATAGGTGGTAAAATTACGGTACAGTATAAAATCTTCTCTGGATTTATAGAATAAAACGTGTTTCAAAGTAGAAGTAGAAGTATTCCCTTGATCCCTCTCACAGGCCGTGTGCTGTGATGACCACGTCCATTGCTGTCCTCACGGTACCAAGTGCAACCTAGCTAGCAGCACCTGTGATAACGCTACGAGCTCCATACCCTGGTTGGAGAAGTTGCCCACCATAAACAGGCAGTCTGCTAAAGGACAAGATGTTCCTTGTGATGATACCACTGCCTGTCCTGATAATGCAACCTGCTGCAAGACAACTACAGGTGGCTGGGCTTGTTGCCTCATGCCAGAGGTAATAAACTGAAGTGTGGAAATTTACTGGGGTATTGTGACAGCTCCCCATCTTACTATGTTGACCAAATTACAGTTATCTGGTTGTCAGACTGGGAGAACAAATGGGATGGGGAATATTATGCAGTGAGCGATGTCCAGATGATTATCACATTATTTTAACAATGGAGACGCACAGTATGGTTCTATAAAGCACAGAACTTTCTGGAAAGACTGTATAGGTGGTAAAATTACGGTACAGTATAAAATCTTCTCTGGATTTATAGAATAAAACGTGTTTCAAAGTAGAAGTAGAAGTATTCCCTTGATCCCTCTCACAGGCCGTGTGCTGTGATGACCACGTCCATTGCTGTCCTCACGGTACCAAGTGCAACCTAGCTAGCAGCACCTGTGATAACGCTACGAGCTCCATACCCTGGTTGGAGAAGTTGCCCACCATAAACAGGCAGTCTGCTAAAGGACAAGATGTTCCTTGTGATGATACCACTGCCTGTCCTGATAATGCAACCTGCTGCAAGACAACTACAGGTGGCTGGGCTTGTTGCCCCATGCCAGAGGTAATAAACTGAAGTGTGGAATTTTGCTGGGGTATTGTGACAGCTCCCCATCTTACTATGTTGACCTGCTGCATTCTCCCGTCTCCTTTTAGGCAATATGCTGTGACGATCAAAAGCACTGCTGTCCCAAGGGCTACGTTTGCGACATGCTTGTGCAGACTTGCAGATCATCAGGCAGCCCCAGCTCCCCTTGGGTGCAGAGAAAACCTGCCATGAAGGAGATGCCCACAGATGTCGTCTCCAGCTCTTCTGAGTCTTCCCGCCAAAAATGTGACCCTTTCAGCAGCTGCTCCAAGGATACAACTTGCTGTTATATGAATAAAATCAGCAAGTGGGGCTGCTGCCCTTTGCCAGAGGTACATTGCCTTAGTAAATCCATTTAGGTTCTTTTTACGTTATGTTACTGCTCTTCTAGGTGTAGTTGCATACTGGTAATGGACCGTCTTTCTCTTAGGCTGTGTGCTGCGGGGATGGGGAGCATTGCTGTCCTTCGGGATACAAGTGCAACGTGAAACGGACCACCTGCTCCCGCGATACCCTGGTCATTCCCTGGTACAGCAAAATGGAAGCCGAGGCCAATCAAGTGCCTCGCACATCTGTCAAGTGCAGCATGAAGGACGGCTGTGGCTCGGGCACCCCCTGCTATCAGCTTCCGTCGGGGCAGCTTCGCTACTGCCCACTGGCCAAGGTGTGTGCAGCTTTATCACAGCTTGTAGCAGAAGTATCTTCATTTATTTGTGTCCCCGGGCTCCTGAAAGGCAGCATTTATCCTTTCACATTGCCACCAGTTCGAGTCTCCGCCTGGGTCACACGTGTGTGGAGTTTGCATGTTCTCCCCATGTCGCCGTGGGGTTTCCTCCGGGTACTCCGGTTTCCCCCCACACTCCAAAAACATGCTGAGGCTGATTGGAGTTGCTAAATTGCCCGTAGGTGTGCATGTGTGCGTGAATGGTGTGTGAGTGTGCCCTGCGATGGGCTGGCCCCCCATCCTGGGTTGTTCCCTGCCTCATGCCCATTGCTTCCGGGATAGGCTCCGGACCCCCCGCCACCCAGTAGGATAAGCGGTTTGGAAAATGGATGGATGGATGGACATTGCCACCATGACATTAGAAGTTAAACGACAAATTACAGATAAAACAATGGATTCACATGATACAGGCCTTCGGGAAGATTTCAAAGTAGAAACCTTGCATATAATTGCACTAATAAATTTGTTTTTCATTTTGCTGCTGATATAATAAAGAGCTGCATTATAAAGCTTTTAATAAACAGTAGAAACATGGCATGGTAAGCTGGCACAGTGGTGCAGTGGTTCGCACTGCTGCCTTACCTCTCTGGGCCCAGTGTTTGAGCTCCTCCACTACAGGTCTATATGTGGAGTCTATATGTGGAATTAGGGTTGCCAAATTGCTAATAGCTGTCAGTGTGCCCAGTGTTAGTTTGGTGCCCTATCCAGGGTTGGTCCCTGCCTTGTACTCATAGGTTTCAGACCCCCTGCAACACTGAATATAACAAGTGGGTACAGAAAATGGATGGATAACAATGTAATTGTAGACATACTTCGATATATTAACATCAATGTTCAGCCCAAATGTCAGCCTTAGTTAAAAGGTAGCCTTATACCAAGAGATATCTTTCCAGTTAAGGATATCTTTTACAATTGATTGACAACTGACAATATCTCCATTCCTTACCTGTACTTTCATTGTTTCTCAGGCTGTATGCTGTAGTGATATGCAGCACTGCTGTCCAAGCGGCTACACCTGTGATCTTGTCGGTAGATCCTGCACCAGGGCAGACCACAGATGGGACGGCTGGGATGAATTCATCACAAAGCGAAAACCTCTCATCCATTTGTGATGCTGTGTTGAGATTTTCTGCTCGCACTGATCAGTCTGTCACACACTGATTAATCTGCTACACATGACTTAATTACTTGAAACAGAATTCTTATTGTTTGATTGGGGCATGTAAATTTTCAAAGGGTTTGATTTTTGTTTTTTTATATGATTTCATAGTGTATTATTAACAGCTACTTATTCAGCAACTGATTGGATGATCACAAAAACCTGCTTTGTTTCTACAGTTGGCGAATATGAATATATAAAGATATAGTTGATTTTAAGGGTATTCTTACTTTCCTCCAGGTTCATTCCATGTGGCAGACAATCAAAATTTACAGCACAGTAATAACCTCATGAGTAAATGATCTGAATCCATTATCTTTTGCTGATGCCAGATGAATGTGGTAACAGTGCTCACATGCAACTCAAGCTGCATGCAAGTTTTTAAAAACTTGTGTAAAGAGTTTTCACTTTGCAATAAAAAAACAGAATGTGCCTTTATATTTAACAGAAAAGTAAAACAAGAATCAAATATAAAATAACAGACGTAAAACTACTGACAAAACTCCGTGATTTGGGGCTGTGTCATGTTTGGTGATATCACTTTGTTAATTCTGGCCATGTACATTTTTAAGGTAAAATGATTGTAATTACTGCCTTTATTACCACTGTTGTTTCATATCAAAATAAAATTCAGGGACAGTGTACACAGTTACTGTACTAATCAAATTTTTATGAAAAGGCTGAATGTAAAAGTAGTATGAGTAACATTCATCCATGTTGATGACCTTAGGTTTTGTTGTACCAGGTAAAATCTCAATGCAAAATATAAGTCATCCTTTAAAACTCTGAACACTTAAATAATGCCAACATCCATCCATCCACCCATCCAATGCCGACATATTGAATATTAATCTAGGTGTATCTGTGTTGTGCTCATTTATTAATACTTGTCAATATAACAAATTGGTAGTTTACGAGAATCTGACATACTTTAAGTTTATAAAAAAGTAAAGGAGAGTCTCTTTTTGATCCTCAGATTGCTAAAGACACGTTTTCTTTCTTTGGTAAAAATCTGCTCTAGTCAGACATGTTCTATGACATGTCCGGTGGTGAACATGTCTCAGTGACACCCATCCATCCATCCATCCATCTTCAGTAACTGCTTATCCTGTTGAGGGTCGCGGGGGTCTTATGGGTGACGGGTAGGGAACAACCCAGGATATGGTGCCACTGAATTGTAGCTGTATGTTTGTGCTGTGTGCCAAAGCAGGCTCGGGAGTGTACTGAAAAAGATTTGGATTTAAGAACAGCCTAGCAGCCTTTGTTTTGGGCTTTCGCCTTAAAATAAATAATTTTTAAAAAAATTAGCGCAAACAGCACGGTGGGCGTCATATGGGCCTGGGCAGGGGGCACGCGGTGTTTGTTTAAGCATGACGTCACTGACAGCCTTTATTCATCGTCACACTTCCTCCAAGATGGCGTAGCGCTCCTCTATAGCGGCAGTATATATATTTATATTTAAAATAATTGTCCAAGTAGGCTTATCTAAATTTACCAAGAGTGCCGCTTAAACAGGAGCACTTATATCGCTTGTTTATACTGCCGGCTTCATTTGACGCAGCATGTCGACGGAAGAGCTTTCGGCCTCAGACAGCGAAGCGGCACTGGCAGGTGCCGGCGAGCGATGGGCGCCGGTGGGAGCCGTAGCCAGCCCCGAAGACGAGGACCCGGGCAAACGGGAGCCGGAGCCGGGTCGAAAAGGCTCTGCGTCCACGGGCGTCGCTGAGATGGCGACGAAGCTGCGGAAGCTGGAGGAAGAGCAGGAGCAGCTGAACTCGTCGCTGCTGGCGCTCACGTCGCATTTCGCCCAGGTGCAGTTCAGGCTGAAGCAGATCGTGCACGCGCAGAGCGACGAGAAGGAGAGGATGCTGCTGGAGCTGGAGGAGTTCGCCTTCAAGGGCTGCCCCCACGTCCTGGGCTGCAGGGCGCGGGACGCCCAGCTGCTGGAGAACTCGGTGAGCCGCAGCACCGTGCACTTCACTGATCCATAAAATTACCTGTCCGTCACCAATCATGACGCTGTTACTGCACTGCAAGGTACTCAGGAGTAAATGTGTTCCTCACATTACCAAATGACACGAGCAAACTCTGAAAACTTATTGCACTGGATAAAACATGAACTCCTTATGAGGGAGCCAATAAATGTAATGCACGGTTATGAATTATAGCCCAGTCAAATTATACTGACATCAAATATTGCACAACAGTTATTTAGATAAGGATTAGTGGGCGTGTCTTATTTTTGCCTGTGGTAAAGTGCTTTGTCCTCTTTCCTTCTTTACCTCCATCTCTGTTAAATATGTTGGGAATTTTCCCGTAACTAAATCTTGTTTCTTCCTCATGCACAAACATTGTAAGGAGGGCCTGGTGAGTATGATTGTGCTTGAAGATTCACTTTGTTTGTTTTATCCTGGCAGTGTTAGGAAGTTCGCAGTAGCTTTGTGCTCGCTTTAAACAGCAGGAAGTTCCCTTATGTATTTATTACATTACCGGGGGCTGGTATCATGAGGCAGATGACGAGTCGGATTTAACGCTAAACGTAAGTGAACAAAAATAAAGTCTATTTAACCGGGGGTGCCTCAAATCCGACAAGTTACCAGGCTAAGCAAGAAGTCCTGCTTCGTGATACAGGTCCCAGATGCTTTCAGTCATTCATTTTCTAACTTCTCATCCTGGTCATCGTCACAGGGCCCTGGATCCTACTCCAGCAGCCCAGAGTATATGGCTAGGGGCACACCCTGGATGGGATGCCAGTCCATCACAGGGGACATATGCTCATACGCCACAAGCAATGTAGAGATGCCAGTTAACCTAACCAGGGCCGGCCCTGGGCAAGATTCTCCCCCATCCTGCCTATAAACACAACAACATAAATAAATAAACCCGCATAAATTCCCCCTATACAACACAAGATTCTTCTCCGCGTCATTGTGTGTTCAAAACACCAACAAAATACAAACAAAAGGTTATGAAGTACAACAAATAAAACAAAAGGAGCAAAATCTGTTGCATAAATAAAACATACGAATACAAACGTCAAAGTGATGAAGCGCGCAAAATTCGGCTTAGCAATGTAGTATGCACTGGATTTTAAATAAGTATGCACTGGATTTTAAATGTAACATTTTTTGAAAATGATATGGTTCTCATCAAAAATCAGATGGTCCTCTACACATTTTGAGATTTCTCAGGTGCATTCGAAATTAAAATCTGATGTAAATTAAGAACGGAGTAATTATCCTGACCTGGAGCTACCAATGAAGAAAAGTGATGGCTATAAGTGTTGAAAAGGAGGCGTTCTTTGATAGTGCCCAAAAAGAGTTTTGTTTTTACGCTCTATGCATTTTCCCATATACATCGACTTCTATATTTATGCACTGCAGGCTGAAAAAAGAACTTCACAATACAGATCAGCAGAAAACAAATTTTGTCAGCTCACTTGTATTAACAACATTTCAGTAGCACTTACCTCTCTGGCTCTGATACCTTCATAATGCATTATAATGGTCAGTATAAACCATTATAATGCATTATGAAGGTATTTATAGTGCATTATAAAAGATATAATGCATAATACACGTGAACATATGTTGTGCCTTTGAATAAATAGTTACAGTTGTGTCTATAATACTTTATAAATGCATTTTAATGTTTTACAAAGGTATATATGCATTTACATGAGTGCTTTAAGTGAAGCATTACCATTAGGTTCTTTTAATTTAAAAGAATCAAACTAACTAGCTGCAATAATAAAATACCTGTGTGTTTTAATTTTTCCTGGTCTTCTTTTTGGCGTTTTTTTTCCGTGCAGCCCTGAGTCGCCTGTAGGGGGCTGCAGCCCTGAGTCGCCTGTAGGGGGCTGCAGCCCTGAGTCGCCTGTAGGGGGCTGCAGCCCTGAGTCGCCTGTAGGGGGCTGCAGCCCTGATTCGCCTGTAGGGGGCTGCAGCCCTGATTCGCCTGTAGGGGGCTGCAGCCCTGAGCCTAACTGCATGCTCACTTCACTCTGTGTTCACGACTTACTCAGAGTGAGAGGGAGAAGAGGGAGCGTCTGGAGGCCCAGAGGAAGAAGCAGAAGGAGCTCATCATCCAGCTGAAGACTCAGCTGGACGACCTGGAGAGGTTTGCCTACCAGGAGGGCAGCTACGACTCCCTGCCCCAGTCGGTGGTCATGGAGAGGCAGAAGGTAGGCGCCCACATCCTGAGCACCTGACGCTGTCAGAAAAAGGGTATAAGAATGCTGCAGATTTGTACCCCAAAGTACAAACAGCATTAATGTACCCCAATGGTTAAAAAAATGTTCCTCATAGTCCATTTTTGTACCTTAATAGGTGCAGTTTAAAACAACCTACAGCTAGGGTACAGTTGGCAGACTCTTGAGGGTACAACCACAGTGATAAGTAATTGTACCTTCAAAGGCACAAATTGGTACCTTTTTCCTGACAGTATACCTTTGTTCCGTAACTGTACACTAACATAGGGGTTTATTTGCACACAGAAAGACTAAAAAAAAAATCAGTCCATTACAAATCGTTCTGTTGACTTTGCAGGTGATAATCGACGAGCTGATCAAGAAGCTTGACGTAAACCTGAATGAGGACATCGGGGATCTGAGCCCTGAGGAGCTGCGGCAGAGGGTGGATGCCGCTATTTCCCAGATTGTAAACCCCGTCCGTGTGAAAGAGCAGCTGGTGGACCAGCTGAAGACCCAGATCCGCGACCTGGAGATGTTCATCAATTTCATACAAGGTGCCATCTGCCTACATCTATGTGATATTTGTCATGTCACATGACAAGTTACTGGTTACCAGTCCTTCTTTTCTGGGAGGATTTAATCTAGAATCAGCCAAACCACATGCAGCATAGTCAGTTACTTCTTCACCAGTGGTGCATGAAGTTTTTATCTTGTGTAATTACAGCTAAAGATACATTAGGTCTCTTCAGTCAGAAATAAATATCCTGTCCTTCTGTGTGCTGAGCGTTCTTCTTTAGTTTCCTTATCTTCCTGCTCAGATGAGGTTGGAAATCCCCTTCTATCTGAAGACGATCAGAACAGACCAGCGGGTTTATCTGGTTCTAATGTGCGAGGCATGGGTGGAAGAAGAAGAGGTCAGTGTGGCTCCACCTTGCCTGTGTTCTAGCCTAGTTGAAGCGGCATATCTGCCAGCTTACTGAAAAGTGCGATTGAGCCTCTCTGGTAGCCGCCGCTGTGGCATTTCAGTGACGTTCTCAGCTTTGTGTCCTCACTGCTCTGCGGTTCCCCATCTCCTCCCAGTGGACACCGAGCAGGCCCAGAAGATGCGGGACACGGGCCTGCAGCTGATCCAGCGTGCTGTGGCGGTGCTGCAGATCTTCGCCGTCAGTCAGTTCGGGTGTGCCGCCGGGCACGTGCCCCAGAAGGTGTGGTCCCAGGGGGACGGAGGCCAGGACTACGGGCCCCTGCTGCAGCGTCTTGAGGCCGCCGTGGACCGGGTGCGGCAGCAAGCTCTCGGCAAGCCGACCCCCGAAGAACATGTGGTCAGTTTCAACAGTGGCGCCCCCTGCGGGGCCCGCGACCAACTGACAGTCACAGTCCGCAAGGAGCTGGCTTTGGCACTACGTGACCTACTAGCCCACGGCCTCTACTCCCCGTCCCAAGGCATGAGCCTGGTGCTGGCCCCCATTGCTTGCTTGTTGCCTTTCAGCCCTGCTCCTCAGGATTTGCACCCCTGGGAGCTCTTTGTCAAGTACTACCATTCCAAAAACGGCCAAGCTTTCGTTGAGTCTCCGGCCCGGCAGCTCTCGCAGTCGTTCAGCTTGCCCGTCGGAGCTGGCCCGGTGACCATCACGCCCAAGCAGTCGCTGCTGTGGGCTGTGCACTGCGTGCTGCAAGAGCACAACCCCTACAAGAGGAGCGCCGATTCCGAGTTCAAGGCTCTGGTGTGCTTGGCGCTCAACGAGCAGCGGCTGGTCTCCTGGGTCAACCTCCTTTGCAAGTCCAGCACGTTGGTCAATTCGCACTACCAGCCATGGAGCTACATGATCCAGACGGGCTTTGAAAGCGCCCTCCGCATCCTGGGCCGCCTCAGCCACTTGAAATTTAGCCTTCCCGTGGACCTGGCTGTCCGACAGCTCAAAAACATTAAAGATGCTTTTTAAACTCTGATTTCTCTAATCAGGGCAAGTGCATCACTGGAATGTTAATCTTTATGAACTCGCTTCCCTGCTGCATGAAGGTGAATGAACCACGTTTTCCGATGGTGTCTCATTATGGATTTCTCCCACTGTAGGAGGAGTAGAGGGGCCTAGTGTAGTGTCTTATTTTAGACTCATTTCAAAGGGCTCTGAATGAGCTCTAAAATCCCTGGGCTCCATGTAGCCTCCTTGCAACATTCCAAAAGAACCCGTGTCTTTTTAATGCCAGTAGTCGTTTCCTTGAAGGGCATCGTTTAGCATAAATTTCGCTGCATGCTGCCAACCAAAGTTCAGTGAGTCCCATGCAAGGTAACTGGTACATGGGTAACGTTATGGCCGAAAAGCCAATTGTCCCATACCTGACTCTCGCCAAACGTGTAACATTCCCCACGATTTGAAAATGCAGTGCCAATGTGTGACACACTTGCATAGTTGCACTGAAAAGCATACTGCATTTAATTTTATTTACATATGAATCGATATGTGCCACACTTTGTCCCCATTGGGATGAGATAGATAAGGTGGCTCTGAGCTGAGCAAAAATTGAAAAGAAATCTGACATTTAGCAGTGAAAATATGTCATTACATCGCTGACCACCCATTGTGAGACTTTGCAGAGAATAGACCACTATCTGTATATCATTTCCTCTAAATCTGTTGTACATCTAGAACCCTAAGTTCCCAGGGTTCCCCAGTCCCAGCCTAGGAGGGCCGGTCTGCAACACAGTTTGCAGATTTCCCTGCTCAGGCACTCCTACTAAAGCTGGCAATTAGCTGGTGAGCTGAATAAGGCGTGTTTGAGCATAGAAATCTGCAAACTGTGTTGCAGACTCGCCCTCTAGGGCCAGAATTGGGGAACCCTGATCTAGTCTAATGTGCGTGTCTTTAATTTATTGATGTTTAACGGGAGTTTATTTCACGGAGTACATATATAATGATGGGACTGCTTTAAGAACCCCACAAGATCGCCATCTGTAGGCATAATCTCAGGAGATGAGGAAAAAAAAATGTGTACATACCTGCATTCTGAATGTATAAAAGCTATCTGGAAAATGAGCAGTTTCAGCATGTCGGCTGTTATGTGTTGAGTTTATAGCTTCTGTTTTACGAGGTCTATGGCATATATACTTTTATTAAATAATCAGTGTGTGTCTTTGAGCAGATGTAAGTTCAAATCCAGGGAAACCAGGGCTGTACTGATCCTGTGGAATGGTCAAGAAGTGAATGTTGCTATAATCATATAATTTCAATATTTAAGTTAATTTGGAGTTGCCGCTGGTTCTTTTCGTATTGAAGTTTAAAAGGAAGTCTTTCTGGGACTTGTGAATCATTATTTACATATCGGTAAGTGAATCTGAATGTACCAATGGTATATGCTGTATAACGAAAAAACTAAGATTTAAATGCATACATTTCCAAAGCTGGTCATTCATCACTCCACTTTGAAAAGCATGATCTAAAGCTAGTTCTTGTCCTTGAGAACTGCAGTGAGGATTTTTTTTTCTTTTTCAACTGTAGAAACACAAAGACCTCTTGTTGGTTTAAGTGGTGAAAATGTTTAAGTAGCCCTCCGGGTTATTTTAATGTAGATCAGTAGTTGCATCAAAAGTAATTCAAGGAAATGCAAGGCTTGCCTCAGCTGATTTTGTCAGACTCGCTGAAAATTGCTATTTGATTAGGTACCCTTTTTTCTTTAGTAAATGCAATTACTTATCTCTTTGTACTACATAGAGGTTTCATCTCTAGTGTTGAAGCATACGGTCCTTGGTTTTATGACACTGTGCTTTGGGTATTTACAGCATATATGTTGTAACTTGTTTACCCAAGAATATGTGCATCGTTCCCTTTGATAGAAGTTATTTCACGTCAAGCTTTGTAATCAGACCAGTGAAATATGACCAAATCTGTAAAATCTCTCCTGCTCTGTGAACGTTTTTTTCCTCAGTATAAAATATAAACCTGTGAATGATCTAGTTACTCTTTTAGCCTGTGTAAAAGTAACTACTACTGAAATACACTGTAAACTAAAATAAAGTACTGTATGGGTATGCCTTACATGATAAATTGTGCATAGCAAAAGGTTAAATGCAAACCTTTTTTTAATACCTTACAGTGTATATTGTTTTACTGTTGCATTTACAGTGTTGCCAACTCTCACGCATCTGGCGCAACATGCATTCAAACTCCCACGCAAATATTTTACAGCAAATCTACATTATTCCATTATAATTATAAAATTAGCTACATCAAAGGCGTTGGGGCAGTTTTGCATACCCTACAAACCATTTACTAGGTAATAAAACTCTTACATATAAATGTATATGTAGACAAGTCTCGAATTGGAAATCTCACTCCAGCCAGCTGACCAACCTTAGCAAAACATATCACTGGATCTCTTCAGGGCTAGTCTGCCATAACTGTCCTCATATGACTCACAACACATAACGACGACCACTGGGATGTTGCTACCGTTACTGCTACTGCATTTTAATTGATTGAGATCATTTGTGCAACAAGGGGCGTTACCTTCATCTTAAGCCATTACTCTAAGAAACGCTACATTAAGTGTACATCGGGTTATCAATAAAGTAAGATATTTAAGAATGGAAAAATCTAGCTGTTTACTTTGTTGAGGTAAGCTAAAATGGTATAGAAATAATACCCTGGAAATTGCTTGTGTGTGACCAGCTATACTGACATTAAAATAAAGTTTTTTCAAAAGGAAGTAGTGTCTGGGTAATTCTGTTAACCGGAAGTTGCGTCTCTACATAGGGGTGAAAGGTCATGCGAAATGTTTCTACTTCCTTTCCTGTTAGCGGCAGCCATTGAGCACTACTAGTGAGTATTCTACCCCGCAAAGTAATCGTTCACCATCATTAAGAATGCCTATAAATAGCGATCTTATTCTGGTCTCTTATCGTTGCGTGTACATCCAGCAACGTTTGCTGATGTCCATTGTTATTAATTTTGCTGAACTGATAAAGAAAATCCCCATATTATCAGCTCATGTTCCTTCGCATATACACTGCAGAATTTAACCAAATGGTCGTATCATATGATTCATTTAAACTGTTTTTGACTTGTTGTTTGCCTTGTATAACTTGGTTGCACGTATGATATTGGTAACAAAATACTGGTTTCCCTTGTTTGAGTAGCCAAAGTACCGATGTACTTCTGGGTTGCTCTAATTTTGCTGCGGATCTTTTTCAAAATAATCGTTCAACAGAACAATAAGAAACGAGACAGTAGATAGTGAAGTTGGGTATTTGAACGCATGTTATATTAGCTATACTATAGAGAAACTTAATATATTAATCTCAGGGCTCCGCCAGTTTTAGTTACACTACTTCCTGTAATTTTTAGCATTGTCGAGTTATTCTGGAAAATTATGTGTATTTGCGGTGTTGCAGTCTTTCCTTTCATAGCCTCTGCTTTCTGTCCATGCGTATAGTCGACATCCTTATCACTAAGTTGCTGCCAGGTGAATTTGACCAGTAATCTGTTTGCACAGAAATGGGCAAGTTCATGAAACCCGGGAAGGTGGTGATGGTGCTGGCTGGACGCTACGCTGGTCGCAAGGCGGTCATCGTGAAGGTAAATGCAGGAAATGCCTCCCCGTGCCGTCTCCCACTGAAGGTCTATCCTGTGCTATTTTGTCAGGAATCACTCTTGTTGATAATGGGAATTTCATTGCCCTCGCCTTCTCTGGCAGAATATCGATGATGGCACTGCGGACCGCCCATACAGCCATGCCTTGGTGTCCGGCATTGACCGTTATCCCCGCAAAGTGACCACGAAGATGAGCAAGAAGAAGGTTGCCAAGAGGTCGAAGATGAAGGCTTTCGTGAAGGTGTTCAACTACAACCATCTGATGCCCACCAGGTCGGTGCATGGAATGGAGACTATGGGGTGGTGATTATAAGCCAGTGCTTTAGCCTGTGTGTCTTTGGGTTGCCTGTTTTTGTTTCCACATTACTGTGATGTGCAGGCAGTGGACACATTACTTCCTCAAGGATAGTTACATTTTCTCATATTGAGTAAAATGTGTCGTGGTTTTTGTTTTTCTACTTAAAGGCAAGACTATTTTCTGTTAGAGGTGAATGGTCAGTGTTGATTTACGTGTGACACTATTATTTTAAATGTAATGAAAAATGCTCGCAGTCAGCAAATGTAATGCATGTCTTATTTCAGCTTTTTATTCAGTGTTGTGGTAAATGTTTAACATTTGTTTTGAAAAATAAATGATGACCGGGAATTTAGTTTATTCTGTGCTAGTGAATAGATCGATTATAATGTTAATGGAATGTCATTCTTCAGTGATTCCTCAAATGTTCTCATGCTATAAACTGTTTTTAACAAGCTATCGCTCTTCATTCTGAAACGTAGGTACTCTGTCGATATCCCCTTCGACAAAACTGTTGTCAATAAGGATGTCTTCAGGGACCCTGCCCTAAAACGCAAAGCCAGGCGGGAGGCCAAGGTCAAATTTGAGGAGAGGTGAGAAGAATTGGTGGGGGTGCTAGTATTAGGTGCTTTCCCACCCACTGAAGTTTTGAGAATCCAGTTACTGGTTCCTAACTCCTGGCAACTGTCTTATCTTTCTCACCACATAACTGGAACTATGACCTACATGGTATATAACCATGGGAGATGTAAAAAGCTCATAGGGTGAACGTCACACCTAATTTTATACACAATTACACCCCAAAACAGTGGAAGATGAACAAGTTGTTTGTTAGTGATCACTTAGTTCGAAAAATGGGACAGAGCCTTTTTTATATGACCGGTGACATGTTTGATTCATTATTAAATCTGGCCAGTAGATTTTATTCCTCAGAAGAAAAAATAACGTCATTTTGCGGCGGAGCATAAATTAGATCAGTTTTCAGTCGAATTTGCCGATGCAGAAATATTGAGGCAAGCAAAAAGGTATTTATTGATGCATTTAATTAAGATACAAAAATTTCATTTTGCTCAATTTTTGCTCCACTGCTTGTCGTCTTCCCAGACTTCTGCATCACTTCTTAGTTCCTGCCAGGGCTTGTGGTCAGTCAGCAAGTTTCTAGCCAAAAGTTCCACTGCAGTAGTTGGTGGTTGATCGAAAAGTACTTAGTCAGGGGTAGGGACTGGAAAAGGTTCCAGAACTGCCTCAGAGGAACTACAATCGGATCAAGTTTCAGCAGTGATAACAAGTGACAGAAGTTTCTGGTTCCGGGGAAAAAGTTCCTATGATGGGAAAGATCCTTTAGACTGGGGCTGGGAAAATAACGACCGAATTACAAGTTTGTTAAAAACAGGCTGAAATGCACATTTCGATTGGGGGGAGGGCTGGCATTTTGTGGAACTTATTCTGGGTCCTACCCATGTCCCTGTGCTGAGCTGAATGTAGCATCTGACAGTTGTTACCCATTTTTAACGCATTCTCTCTCCCCACAGGTACAAGACGGGCAAGAATAAGTGGTTCTTCCAGAAGCTCAGATTCTGATTTGGCATCTGCATCAATAATAAAATTGTAAAATAAAACACGGGTCTTTTTTCCCTTTCTCTGTATTTCAGCTGTATGTTGGGATCATTCAGCCTCAAAAATCAACAAAATTAAATTTAAAAAAGAAATTGCACTGATTTAGAATAACCTTATCATCTTGCCCATATTTTTATTTGTATTCTACATTGAAATCAAATGAAGTGCAAGTAATCACACTAATTCGGTTTTTATGGATAAACATTACCCCTGCTTTGACTGTCTTGATCTCATACTGCAGTTAGCTTTGTAATTGCATACAGAAGCGTCCTCCATCCTGTCCAAAGGCTGTGTAGTCATTGGACCTCCTTGTACCTGGTTTTCCTCTAAGTCTATAAATGATAATTTTGAGACTTGTAGTTTGTAAAAGAAATACAGAAGTATTTAGCCATGTATTTAACTGGACTGTTCGCTGAGGTTAAGGTAAGTACTGGCTCATCATTCAATGCCATATTGGAACTGATAGGTAGAGAAGTATGGGAGGTTGCAAAATGAGTAAGAAATTGAACAAGTGACCAGCTTTAAAGACTGCCTGAACATCTTAAAACTTGGCTTTAATGTACGGTATTTCAGACCAAATGAGCATTACACTGAAATGGCGATGTTCCGCTCTCCCCATCTCTAGTGAATTAATAATGCGCCGATGGATACAAAAGCTTTTAACCACTTGGTTAGGAGAACTATTTTTAAATGTTTCGATTTTTTTTTTTTTTATCGAAAGATAAGGGCATGTAAAATGTTCTGAGTTTATAATACTTGTATGTAAATGCCTCGAGAGGGTTGCCAACTCAGGCATCTGCGTGACGCTCACGCTTTCAGACTAATAAATAAATAATTATTAATAATAATATAAAAAAAAAAACATTTAATCAGACATCTCTCCCGCAAATTGACAGCAGCTCCCTGACACCCGCAAATGATGGCCAGTGTCCCGGCAATCTGTCGTTCTACGATTCAGCGGATGTATCGGCCGCTGCGGACTCACACCAAATTTCACCGCCGCACTTTAGTCCTGGTCAACAAATTGTATCCTTCTACCCTCCCCCGCCCCGGTCAGCAATACATATGCGCTATTACCGTAATACCAGGCGAGCACTGCCCCCCGGATGCCCCTAATTCGCCTCCCTGAGATCAGTATCCCTCAGGTGGGATGTCTGTCGAAAACGAAACCGAAACGCTCAGAAAACGAAAGCCTAGTTCGCGTTAGCGACATCGGTAAGAAACGGCCTGGGTCTTGTATTTTTACGTACTTGTTTTTGATTTAAGCGCAAATTCGGTTGACGTACTGAATCTTGGGTGTTTTATAGACATGTTAACAGGCATAAATCGACTTCTGCTTTACCTGGTAAAGCCTTTACCAGTAGAGCAGGTAGTGCGTGGTAGCGAAGCTACACTGCTGAATACTCGCGAAAGTTTTGAAAGTGTACTGAAGTTCACAGAAACGCGTTCATTAGAGCTTAAAATCAAAGAAATGGAAAGGCGTAACCTACCTATATTTTATAACGAGACGATTATATGTGTATACATGATATGTGCCTTTGATTGGGGTTATGGTCAATGACGCTATGCATCATTATGAAAAGCTTTAGGGGTCCATATTTGCTTTGCACTTTCTGGTTATATCATTTGGCTTGTTTGGCAACCATATGTCTTTATTCAAAATCAAATTAACTCTCTCTGCAGAGAAACATTCTGACATCAGCATGTCATCTGATGAGGTAAAGGTTCCTGTTTTGAAGTTTATGCCTTTGGTCATATTAAAGCTGTCAGATGGACTAGATCAGTGGTTCTCAAACTCGGTCCTCAGGCCCCACTGCCCTGCTTGTTTTCCAGCCATCCCTGCCCTACACACTTCTGATTATCTGGATCAGGTGTGTTCAGTCAATCAGAAGCTGAACGACAGCTGGGACTCGTGTGTGTGTGTGTGGGGCAGGAAACAAGCAGGGCAGTGGGGCCCGAGGACCGGGTTTGAGAACCACTGCACTAGATAAATGGCAGTTTAGTGAAATCAACAAGGTTTACCTAAACTCTAACTTACTGTCTTTCAGGACTTTTCTCTAGTATCTGATAATGGCCAGGAATCTCCATCTTCTCTGGAGGAAATCGGACAGGAGATAGAAAATTACAAGGTGTGTGTACTTAGAGATGAAAATACTTGTGTGCAATACTGAGTCTGCTTTCCACAGTATCCGGTCCAAATTTACAACAAAGTATCTTGATCAAAGAATTTGGTAAATGACTATATATGATCTACAAATTGATTTGTGCTTTTTTTCCCCCCAATACTACTTTTCAGGAAAAACATAGGCAGGTGATTGCTGACCAGGAGGAGATATCTAAGGCCATAGATGTTGCGAATCACTTCGCTGAGGAGTTTCGCCAGCGCGCCATCAGACATGGGGAGATGCAGCTTGAGGAGGAGCTGGAGCGAGCCAAGCATCAGAACGTTCTCGAGGTGCGGGAATTCCCGTAAATCTATTTGAGCTTGTTCTATATGGGTAGCAGAACTTGCAGGAAGGGAAAGTAATATATTCTGATAAAGTCCCCAATTTCAGTACCGGGGAGGTTCCACTATTGAGTTCTCAGCCACGAAATTTCTTGTTAATTCTTTGAGAAAATGTATTCATTTTTGTAAATTTAGACCGTTTATACTTGGTTTTGAACTGCATCTTGGGAACAAATCACGATAAGACTGCTGAGACGCATCGTAGTTTACACCTGTGTCTTTCATGCATCTCCGTGGTGTCCACTTCTGTTCAGATTTCCTTACTGCCCCGCGACGCAGTTATTTTGACGTCCTTCTCAGGGATGCATCAGGACGCTTTAGCGTTTACAGTCAAAAAGATACGTGGCCAAATGCATCCCAGACCACTTTAGCAAGTGGTTTGAGTCATTGGATCACAATGCATCTTGGTGGTCATTTACACGCATGCTTAACGTTGTCCATTTGTGATCTGATCGCCCAACACGTGTTTTAAAAGCATGTGTAAACAGGGTCTTAGATGCAGCTGCAAGCCTGAAGAACTGAGATGGGTAACTAGTTGCATTTTAGAGCGAGCTGGCAGGGCCTAGATGGGTGCCACTGAGCTTGATGGTATGTGTGACGTTTCTGTGCTTTTCAGGGCAAACTGCTCCTCCTGCAGCAAGAGGAGTCCAGGCTGGAAGAAGAAGAACTGAAGGCCAAGGAGGCACTGCATCGTTTGGAAGAGATGATTGGCATCGCTCGACAAGAGACACAAGTCCGTCTATACTGATACTCAGCTGCACTACACATATGAATGGATAGCCATGCATTACTATATCTGTTAAAGGGGAGAATGTCTGAAGTAGCCCGATAGTCTGACATCCCTGCTGCATTCCAAGACACAACATGAAAAACATCCAATCAATCATCTTTTGATGAAGGAGCATTCATTACTTTTCCCCAATCCGGTCCTTGGGGACCCACAGTCGGTCCACGTTTTTGCTCCCTCTGAGCTTCCTGCCAGACAGTCCACATTTTTGCTCCCTCTGAGCTTCCTGCCAGACAGTCCACATTTTTGCTCCCTCTGAGCTTCCTGCCAGACAGTCCACATTTTTGCTCCCTCTGAGCTTCCTGCCAGACAGTCCACATTTATGTTCCAACTCTAGTAGGTAGCAGGGAGGGAGCAAAACGCAGACCGTCTGTGGGCCCTTGAGGACCGGATCGGGAAACACTGCTGTACGCATTATACTGTAAATAAGACTGGTTAGTAATGTCATACTGGTCATGTGACCTGTAATAGTGTTAGTAAAAAAAAAAGGTTGCAGGTAAGTTTGCTTGGCAAGGTGCGCTCACTTTTAGAGCGGATCGGGCAATGTTGGATTCATCCTTGACCTTGTTTAATTTCTTATAGTTGCCTACTGCCGCACCTGAGAAGAATGTCATTTTCACTGGAGCCGCCTGTGGCGAGGAGGTCTCCTGTAATTTTGACAGCAAGCCCCGTATTTTATACCCAATGGCTGGTGGCACGGCGCTGTTAACCTTCGAAGAAGTGGAAGGTCAGATTGGAAAATACTTTGAAAATGCCTGTTTTACCAGATCTAAGTCGATCACAGAAGCGACGTTCCTTTAATGATGGATCTGACAAGATCTAATATGCCTTAGAATTTAAAATGCGCGTTTACCATGTTTATAGCTGTAGCTAAAATAATACCAAGTAATACTTTTACCTCTATATTTGGGCCTGCAAGAAACGCTGATTGGATGAATGACGTTTGGCCTGAGTATGGAAGGAAATGGCTGTGTGTGTCTTTATTTCTGTGTGGGTGTATGGGTACACTGGGTGTGAAACAGGGCAGAGTGGAAATGTAAGGTGTCGTCTGCACGGAATGATGGGAGCGTTGTGCTGTGTGTTGACAGTGGCGGAGAAGATCATGAAGTTAAAGCACCACGAGGTCAGTTTAGGGGAGTGTTTCATCAAGTTACAGGCTGATCCTGTCTGGGTCCTGCAGCCCAGTCACATAGAGGTACAGTAGTGCTGTGTTTTCCTTTCTTGATCCTGAGCCCATGTGCGGCGCTCACAGAAAGCCTTGGGATGCTTGCAGATTTATTGGTTTTTACAGCAAAAGTTCATCTGCAGGCATTGTTTAACATATCTGCACATATCTTCCACAAAAACATTTTTCTCGTTATGAAGTGTCATGATGTTTTTTGGCCGATTTTAATTCGTATCGATTGCAGTATTAATTCGTAATGTAATCGCTGACTCTCAAAGGGACACTAAACGCAAATGTTTGGCATGTTATGTTATTGTGAAGGTGTTATACATTAAAAAGCACCCAATGAGATTGCTTGGCAATGAACTTTTTAACTCAGAAGAGCTCTTTCAGAACTGTAGTTCTGACTTTTAATTTATTGGTTTTGTAAACAAAAGCATAAAGTAATAATTTTTGTTAGAAAATCAATAAATTTGCTTTTAAGCAAGCATCTCAAGACTTTCTTTCAGCGCTGCATGTTATATGCATCAGTCAATGCTATATAGGTGCAAGTAGAATTATAAAAAGTGCACAAAGTATGTTTAAAACTTGCCTATGAATTTGTTGGGGCGTATGGTCCTTACAAGTGGGTTTGTGGGTGCATTGTACGGTTAGGTGAGCACCCACATTTGCCCGAAGCGCATTCTGGTGTCCAACCTGCCGACGACTGGCATGAGCCGCACGCTGGACAAGCTGGAAATTCACTTCTCCAAGAGTCGCAACGGAGGTGGAGAAGTGGAGGCTGTCGAGTTCCTGCAAGACTCCGGCAATGTCGTCATCACGTTCGTGCAGGATACTGGTTGGTGTTAGCTCCGTTATCGGAGCCGTCTCTCACAGCACAGATTACTGTGAACATTTCCTGAACTTTTTAAAAATTTTATTTTATTTCAAGTCCATCCTTTACATTTTCAGCCAGTACTGTTCTGTGAGCCCCACGGTTCATTCGGATTGATCTTTTTTCAGTTGCTAAGGCACTGACTGACGGTCTTTTCCACAACGTGGATTTTGGAACTGGGAGGAAGCAAAGGGTGAATGTAAACCCTTTTATGAACGGGGAGATCACAGCCTTAAAGGTCAGAAGGTTCACTCATTATCTGCCTGCATGACCAGCATGGAGTAAATTCGTTTTTGCCATTGTACTTATAAGTAAATATGTAAAATTTTACCACTTGGGCGTATTGTGATGGCTTCCAGATTGGGCTTCGAACTCCCATGACCCCGCATAAGACAAATTTCAGAAGATGGATGGATGGATGTTATTGTGCTGAGAATTATTTATCTACTGCTGTTGGACAACAGAAATGTCACCCCTGGTGCATCAATAATGTTCTGGCTGCATCTTGAGCCCCGTATCTGCCTTTGTCTGACCTCCTACCTTTATGTCCCTCTTCCCATACCTGCGCCGAACGCTGCCAGACGCGCATGTCCAAATCGGCACGCACTGTGCTGCTGACTGGCATCCCCACCGTCATGGAGCAGGAAGACCTGCAGGACCACTTGGAGATCCACTTCCAAAAGGCCGTCAACGGAGGTGGTGAGATCGATGCCATCACCTACAATCCCCTTGGCCAGCGCAAGCTGGCCGTCTTCCTGGAGGACTGTCCAAGTCCATGATCTACCAGTAGAAATGACCCAGTTGGGTAACAAGCATTTTACCCTAGAAGAAGTGGGGTGCAGAAAATGCATGGATGGATATTATAAGTCGTCATTTGTTAGGGTCTCCTGCTTATCGCTTGATACTCTTCAATCCCAACAAGGATGATGCACAATATGTTCCCACTTTCTCTTAGTTTTGATTTAGTAGCTGTCCTTAACGTGTCACTTTGTAATGGGGTGTAAGATACTGTCCTGCTACTATATTAAGATATATGCATATTTAGTGCCTGCTGTCCGAGCCAAATCCTGAAGTCTTTCGTTATTCACTCATGTTTTGGTTTCTTCCGTATAATTAAAAAAAATTATTTAAAAAAGCCCAGTTCTGTCTGTGCATCTTTACAAAAGCATCCTGTGTCACTGGGCCTGACGTAACTGGGCTTCGTGGTTCATGTGGAAGTTGAGAATGGTAGCCAGTAATGAATGTTTTTGTCAAGAATAATAATAAATATTAAAATGTTTGTTTTTGGAATTTCCACATAACTACACTTGTCTTTTGAGGAATATTTTTAGAGAATTTCTGCGCATTTGCATAACAAATTCTGTGTTAATGTATAGATTTTTTTTATTTTATTACCTTCTGCAAGAGATATTGTTCGGAAATAATTCCTCCTATAACTGAAGTGCATATTTTTGGTTATACAAGAAAAATAAATGAATATGGTAGTTTTGAGAGATACCAGTCCAAAATGGGATAAACGCATTCTGCTCCTTTCATTAATAATGTACCTTCTCGTTCCAAGCACATTGCTGGTTTGTGTGTGGCTGTTTGTGCCTGATTGTGTTACAGAAACCTGTTAATGTGACAGACTCTGGTACATGAGCTTATTAAAATGAACACACATTACAATCTCTGTTTCATTATTTTTACTGTATCGTTTTAATACCGTTTGTTGATTTGATAGGTACCTGAAACTCCTTTGACACAAGGAAGAAAAACTGGCAGTAACATTCATAGTGGCTACAACTAATTACAAAAAAAATACTTGACACGTAAAACAAAACAAAGCGTTTTTTTCCATATGAAGAATTAATTTCATTCTCTGCTTGGATTCTCACAGAAATGGTCTGATGCTTTATTTCTGCTTGAACTTCATCAGAGACCTTCAGTTACGTAAGAGGCAGGCAGAGAACAAGGAGGGAGAAGGACTTCTGTCTTAGCTTCAAACCAGAAGCTGCCACTAGGAGGCAGTCAAGTCCATTCTGTTCAAATTTTACCATGTAGGGTCTCTTGAGGTCAACTCTGCTGCAGTGAGATAAGACTCCGTGCTTCCGCCCACTTCCGTACTTCTCTGCCTGCCCTGCCTCAACACATACAACACTCCAATATTCCAGCGCCCCCCACCCTGCCCGCTTGCTCTAAAATGCGACTGGCAGCTGAACTTAGAAAACCTGATAGTTTACGTAATTTTCACATTTTTACAGTAGGAATAAAACAGTTCACATAAGCTGATGTTTTCACAGCTGACTCACAGCATTGTTCAAATAAACAGATTCACAAGTCTATTCAAACATCGTTGTCAGACCAGGAACACCAATGTGGACGTCGAGGTGTGGCCGGCCGGCCAGCTCAGTTCCGCGTTTCCAGCATTCCTTCCCTGACCCGCCACGTCCAGCCATCGCTGCGGTTGGGAGCTCGCGTGCAGCGCAGGTAGAAGCCCGAATGTTGCACCTCCTCGTCGGGTGAAACCGGCTGCCCGTCCTGGGTCTCCAGGCTGAAGGCCTGCTCTGAGATCTGAGGGAGAGCAGTACATAATGGATTGAGATGAGGCTTCACGCCCTCAGGTCAGGCGCCCCAACCAGGTACGACAAGCACCTACCTGCTCGCTAATCCCTATGGCGATGTGTCCCACTTTCACTTTGTGGTTCTCACGGATTTTCAGACAATGGCCTTCAAGGTCTTTGATATACACGTCCACCCCTGCATCCAACAGTCAAGGCAAGGGTGTAAAAATCCACGTGTCCTGGCAGTGCTCCTTTACAGAGTAACTACTTAAAAAATCTGCTGCTATATATTTAGCTCTATAAATCCATCCATCTCCCTTAACCGCTTATCTAGTACAGGGTCACGGTGGGACAAGAGCTCATCCCATGAAGCACAGAATACAAGACAGGGGACATCCTACACATCTTGGCCCCAGTCCATCTTCAGGTCACAAACTCACAATAACATACTACGAGCAATGTAGAGGTAACAGGTCATCTAACTGCATGTTTCGGTAGTTTGACAAAACAGGACACACAGGACTTCAATCCCCAATCCTGAAGGTGTTAGCCCTACATACTGCTCTCTACGTTTATAATGTTTATAAATTCTGCATTTCGTATGAACCTCTCATAAAGCTTTGAATTCTGGTTGCATAAATATCTTTACCTTCAAAACAGCGTGGTGTTGGTAAGCTGGAGGACCCCAACCAGTCCTTGCTAAAACTCTTCTGTCCCTCTGATTGGCTGTTGTAAGAGAAGACCCCAGAACTGAGGTCGTCGCTGGTGCTGACTGACCACCTGACGAAGTCCTACAAGGCAAGGAATTAAATAAGGTCCAAGTGCACAGCAAGTCACACACCGGCATCCCTAAACTTTCGGGCGAACGATTCACAGTTCGATGTTGAAGGTAGAACAACAGCAGCACCGGCCAACTGGCACTGATCTCGATGTGAACTGACCTTGTCACCGGGGGCAGTGTAGGAGGAAAAGCTGCTACTCAGGCAGGATAGCATCTGTTCCTGGAGCTCGGGGGAGTATGGCTGGGACAGACTGCTCAGGTAGAAGTCTGCAGAAAGAGAGGAACCACGGTGCTGAGTCTCAGGGGCATGTAGCACAGGCTACTGCTGAAGCCCCTAATTTAGAATCTCTCCTTATTCACCTGCTCTACCTTCTGAACTACACTCTTCCTTTTTGGAATAGGTCCTCAATTCAAATTCATCATTTCCTCGTCACTTACGCAAACCTCACACCTTCTTTTAGATGCTTTTATGAAATTACAAGTTAGATGGCCTATAACAGAAAATACATATATAGATATATATGTGCATCCAAGTTATGGAAATCTTTGCATGTCGGGATATTATTTTACACACCGAATGACAAAAGAGCAGTTAGTTTGGTTTTGGCCTTAACCTAGCCTGTCATAAAACGCTATGGTTCTTCAGCAGGTTGGCCATCTCTGCCAAGCCTTCATTGCTGTGCCTTGACATGAAGGCTCACCTCTCTCCAGCTTCTGCAGCTCCTGCTCAGACCGCGTGAGGACAGGTTCAGTCCGCTTGTTCTTCTGATGTCCGGATTCCTTGGCCTGCAGGGAGATGAGAGGTTCCGGAGACGAAGAAGACAATACTGCGTCGTCCTCCTCCTCAACGCTGTCATCCACATGCACCTTCTTCCTCCTGGGGCTTAGAGGTTGCAGCACCTGCTCAAAGTGCTCTCTCAACGGGGCCATGTCTGAAGTGAACAGGCTGGATGGGATGGACCTGGAGGCCACCCTAGAGCTCTCCATGAGCTCGCTTTTCTCCGGCTCCCGATAGTCTCCATGGACTGGGCTGGTGAGTCCACCCACTGTGAATGATAACCAACAAACCCATAGTGGAGTTGAGGTGGGGTTAAACATCACCATAGGTGGATAGTTCAGGTCCAGAAAGTAAAAAATCCAGACCGAGAATTTATTTAAAAAGAGTCACAGTCACAGCGTACTCAAGTGGTCGGTTGAAACAAAATCTTGGTCTGGATCTGGCCTGGACCTGAACTATCCACCTCTGAGCATCAGAATCTCTGTCTGCCTAAAGGCACAGTAAAGACCTCACACACAACCCTTGTTAGGTAAAGAAATTAATGAGAATGAGAAATTATACTATTGCTGATTAGCATTGCCCGCGGGTGTATCACAGAATCCGGGAGCAGGCTCTCACCTTCTTGCAGGGCTCTCATAGTTTTCGCTCTCAACTCTTTAGCGGAGGCTCTTTTGATTGGATCTTTAACAAATCCCGCCTTGATTACATCGGCAGTTTCAGGCCTGCAGTCATGTGGGATTTCTCTTAATGGTGGCGCCTCGTTGGCAATCTAAGGTTGGGGAAGGCAACGGTCTCATTAGTGAAGCTTTTCCCAACCCAGTCCAGGGGACCTCCCTCCGAGCTCCCTATCAGACAGCCCACTCCCCCATCCCCCCATAATTTACACCCATGATCTAACAGTTACATGATATGGTGATGGTTGCTACACCTATGACCCTCCTACTCAAGCGTAAATGCGGAGACCATGCTGCGTATTCGGGAGTGTCTGTGCTCACCGTGAGACACAGCGGGTGGCTGTAGTAACGCGTCCATGGCGGGCAGCCAGTCAGCATGTGCAGTAGCATGCAGCAGCTGCTCCACACGTCTGCCTTGAAGTCGACAGCCTCCCCCTTGACCACCTCAGGTGCCATGTGGCTCTCCGTGCCAGGGAACTCCTCTCCTGCACCAGGCATCCAAAGAGTGAACAAAAACTGTAAGCTTCACACTTTCGTTTAAAAAAAAAATAAAAAAGCACAGATCAAGGAATCAGGGGGTGTGGCTTAATGGTTGAGGCATGAATGGACTTGAATGTCTGCGGATCTGGGATAATCCAATAAGTTTAATTGTAGCTGTACCTTGCCATCCCATAGATGAAGAAATATTACTTGCAATCAGTCAATCAATCAATCAGTCTGTCTGTCTGTCTATCTTGTATTTTGCCAGATCATTCTTTCAATGCCAATAACATTCTTGACAGACACCTGGCCAAAATGGCAACCTTTACGGCTACTACAATGATTCAACAACAAGAAAAGCCGTATAACACAGACAGACGTAATTTTGCTTACATCACGATTCCCGTTTTTTGTTGGCCTTGTTTCTCCTAATTGTGGAACGTTTAGTAATAACTGGTGCTGGGTGCTGAGCTGTTCTCATTACCTGCAGAGATTCTGGCAGTTTTCCCATTTTGGTCCAGCCTCTGGGAGTGTCCGAAGTCACTGAGGTACGCGTCCTTCCCATCTTCTGACAAGAGCATGTTGTCCGCTGCAGATGCAAATGTTGCATGTGGCCACGTCAGTGTTGAACTTTTTAACGTGATATGGTGACTGAGTTACACACCATCGGGTGTCTGTACTTCATGAATATTCAAGTGGATGCCTAACATTTTTGGATGTTTTGTGTGGACAAAAACCAGGAAATATACAAAGCTCTCCAGAACTACGCTTAAATAGCTCCAGAGTATTCCAATTTTGATGACAGATACAAGCTTATACAACATAATTAATAATGTTAATAACGCATATTTAAAAAGAGTAATGCATTAAGAATAGGCTGTCTGTAATACATCTGGAGCAGCAGAATTTAACTGCATTATACTGAATGGCTGTGAGATTTCAGTTAAGTATGTATTAAGTATGAATCTCTATCTGGCCTATATTCAAATTTTTGCAGCTCTCTGTATGTTTATATGGCGATTTACCTTTGATATCTAGATGCATGACTCTTTTCCGATGTAGGTCCTCGACGGCCTCCATAAGCTGGCAGTGGTAGTGAAGGGCTAGGTCCTCTGGGAGGCGTCCCCTCTGTTTCAGCAACTTTCCCACAGAACCTGGGTTGGGGTGAGTCATGAGCTTTCTTCCTTGGTTTTACGATGTTCAGTGGTGACTGGAGTAAAGCTGACGTTTTCCATTACAAAACAGCCATTGTGTAACGCTAAAAGAACGTAGCCGTGCATGCTATTTTTAGGCAATTTGTTGATTTAATGGGAATGACTCATTTGCATGGAATTCATTGGGTAGCAGCAGGTCTCAGTCGTGGGTCCAATTTGGCAAGTCGTACGTTTTTCAGCCGTCCCCTGAGATTTTGCAGTTAACGAAAGGACCCGGGTGGGAGGAGTGAGGTTTACCTGATTTCAGAGCCATGAACAGGACCACAAAGGGACCCTCGCGGACAGCCCCAAAAAGCTCGACGACGCGCCGGGAGGTCAGGGCGCTCCACGTGCCCACCTCCTCGCTTCTGAAGCAGTCCAGGGGTATCTGCAGGAAATCAGCATTAGTCTGCCTTAGTGCAAACCCACGGGGTGCCTGGGGGCTGCATGGGCCGGGCCGGGCCAGACTTTACCTTTTTGGCGGCACATTCAAAGCTGGTCCTCAAGTCCCGTACACGGAACACTTCACCAAAAGAGCCGTTTTGAATGTGGTTCAGCACCAAGTAGTCCTTGTTCTCACGGTACTCATAATCGTTGGGCTGGAGTTTCTAAATGGCAGAAAATGGAGCACAGGCTGTGTAGCACAACATGGGTTTTTTTATCCTTACATAATATAAAATAATACAGAAATATAAACAAAAGCTAATAACCACAGCAGTTGTCTGATGAGTCTCTCACCTCCTCAGGGTGGAAGAGAAGACCCTCATTGATCTTCTCATTGGCTGTAGTGCCTTCGCTGTCAGTCTTTGCTTCCCGTTCCACCTCCCGATAAAAGGCAGGGGCAAAGCAACGGTCCTCCTGACACACACTCCCACGTAGACCCCGTAGAGCCAGGCTGCAGTTGAGGGGCGAGTCCGAGCCAGAGCTACACTCCTGGCTGTAGAAGGACAGGTTAGGGAGAGCGCTGTGGCTTGTAGAGCCCCAAGGCAGGGTTGAGGATGAGGGACCCCGGATTTTAGCTGAGGAAGAGTATACAGGCTTGATGTGTGCCTCCCACTGCAGCTCCGCCGTCTCCTGTATCCCCAAAGTGTGGGTGCTGTCGTTGTAGACGACGCTAGTTCCGCTGTTGCTGCTGATACACTCTGATTCTCCCTTCTGTTGCAAGACATAAACGACCCATAACTGAAGTGTGGAGAAAAATGGCTCCAGAGTTTTTGTCTTATCTTGAACATTCATCAGTTACACCCATTACTCTAGTGCCGCTGAATATGCAGATGGGCCCCGGATGACTTGCAATAGACATGACACTTGCAGTCAATTGCATATGAAGTTGAAATCTTAGAATATTAACACCTTTAGATTCATTACATTCACCTAGATTATTTTGTCAATGACTTTCATGCTTATAGTTGCCTGGAAATAAGTCAGTTGCTCTTAGTTACTATGACTACTAGTAAGTACTTGAAATCCCTATTACTTTAGTTTCTCTGTTATGTGGCTTTTATCGGGACTATAGTCCAATCCACACCTGGATCACCTGCAAAGCACTGCTGCTCTCCTGCTCTGGGACTCCTGAAGGTGTCCTCTGCCTCTGCCTCTGCCTCGGCTCCTCCTTCACATTCTGCTTCCTCCGTCGCTGTCTTTTGTCTTTTGTCTTTCTCCTGGAGTGCTGGTGGACCTGAGGGCTTGGGCGTTCCTTGGCACTCTCCTTTCGGGCTACATTGTTGTGCTCTATCGAGACCCTGCAAAACATGACTTGTCAAGACTCGGCCCATCGGAACCCCATGTGAGACATGAGAGATCAGAGAAGGTTTGAGGACAATGAGTTTGGTTGTAGAGCAAAAACATGAGAAACTGGAATATGGAAACAGGTGTCTCAGACCTGCTCTGGAAACAGCTTGGAGAGGCAACATAGGGCCGTTCCCAGGAGCTTGGGCTAAACTCTTGTTGTCCTTCACCTGGAGAACATCAAAACATTGAGTCATGTTCCAAATTGAACAATTCAATCATAAAAGACCCATTTGAGATAAGGAGGCACATCTCTCTATTTCCATTATGTTCTACTTACATTCTGCCTGAGCGATGAAGAGTGAGGGTTTCTCCTGGATCAGCTGACCGGCAATTATGTGATCAGCAGTACCACGCATCAACACTTTAGACAGCAGGGGAGGAATCTTGTTGGACTGCTGCTCAACCTCACACCTCTTCTCCTCACTACCTGTCACCTGCTTTAGGCTGGAACCCACTGCAAAAAGGCCACCGTGCTCCTTGTGGGCCCCAGTGAAAGGCATGGTTGAGTTGAGGATCCTGTTCCGCACAGCCATTTCTCCTCCCTGTGCCCTGGGCGTGGAGAGAGGTACACCTCAGTGAAACTGCAGCTGTCAGCAAGTGTTGGGTGCTTCAGTGGGGCTCCGATTCCCCGGGATTTGATTGATATCTTCATCATGGTTCACACTGCCAACTGACTTTGAACGCTGTGTGACTAATAATGCTTTTCGACGTTGAGAAAAAGAGCCGTAACTCTATACTGCCAAGTCAGAGCTTGGCTAATACGTTAATGTTGTGGGTATCATTTTCTCATTAAGAAATCAATACCAACTTTGACAGTTGAATGTCCATCTGCTCCACAATAAAGAAACTCATTCACAGGCAAATCTGAGCAGGACACCTGCCATTTCAAGGACCAAGCAGAACTCGTGGTCACAGGAGGCTTCATGGTCATGCTAACAGTAATTGAAAAGTTAAAAAAAAAAACCCTCAGGGATCGAATGTAGCGCAACACACCTGCTTGAAGATGTGTGCTTGCTGTCATCAGTGGAGCTTTTATGTCCTTCTCGCCTTGCTTATACTTTTTAGTAAGAAGCACTAAACCACGACGGGCAGACATTTGACACCAAAGTACACAATCACCTGGAAGGCAGGCAGATTGTTCTTTAAATTATACCGCATATCAGCAGAAACATAAAGTTCAAGAAGGCTGGCCTTGTTGTAAAGGAGAAATATTGCTAATATATAAGGAACTGTTTCTCAAAACCACCTGTCACAGAGTCTGGGGCTGCCACTGAGCACGTCTGCAAGTCGCCTATAGATCCAAATGTGGCACCCATATTATTTATGATCATAGCATTTCTTGCTATTGCTTCTGATGTAGGGAAGAGAGTCGCATTTAGACGGGAGAATCTGAGGGTTGCACACCCTGTAGCAGAACGTATGAAACCGGAGAAAAGGTAACAGGAAGCTAATTCAAACATCTTGATGGTAAGAAAACATAAATACAGAGCCTGCGTAGAAAAACAGTGAGAGAAAGAGAGGGGTGCAAACATAACTGCTCAAGTCTGCATTTCAAATAATAATAATTAATAATAGCACATTATTATTATTATTTCAAAAAAGCAAAGGTTGCATGGGGGGATTGCCGGGGGGCGATTACGATTCAGAAATGACTGCCCGCTATTTGTAGGTAACCAAAAAGTCCACACCCATGATCTCCACCTAGTGTCGGACAGCATAGAGTCAAAATAAGAGCAGCTGCGGCCAAACTTCACATCAGCAAACGAAAGGAGCCCGACTGCTGCCAGAGTGACAGCGACACCTCAAACGGTGACTCCCGAGCAAAGCCGCCCCCTAGAGGACGACGTGATGTGACGGAAAAACCCTGTGGGTATCTGCCCCGTGCCGCTTCAGAGGTGACAGAAGAACTCCAAAACAAAAACAGACGGGACTGAAAGGAACCTGGTCCCATCTTAACTCGGTCCCTGTTTGCCGTGGTGTAGAAAAATGAAAACGACCATGGAAATGCATAAGGAAGGGGCATTTTCTCAGTTACACAGTGCAGCTTGCATTTTTTGCATTTCCAGGAGGAGCAGAAGCTAACCTAAACACACCTATCTCTGCATTCTATTCGCGTGCAGCAGCTCGCTGCGTCTTCACAAGCTTATTTGCTTCCTACTTCGTACTGCATCAGCTGCAAAACTACACCACCACCCTTAGGATTACACACCTACTTTTACAGGAACATCTTCATAACCGCTGCCCTTGCTTCCTCAGTAGAGAGTCTCCTCTTTCTCCTGCCTTACTAGGCTGCTCTCTTTTCCCCGCTACGGTCCTCGCTTCTGTGTCTGCTGATCCGGCCGGCACTCAGCCAGCTAAGCTGGGTATGAGCTGGCGTTCTCATTGGCTGGAGGCGATTTACAGGAAGGCTACCTCCATTTCCCAGCAACCCCTCCCTCCCTGCATCAGGGCTGGCTGAGACAAGCTTTGCCTAGCACTCCTTCCTTATGCACAGTGCCGTGCAACAAGTCTTAGGTAGTAAAAGAAATGTTTAAAGCTATTTATCTAAGTAGCGAGTGCACATTTGCTGAGCAACACACAATTAACACGAGAACGTATTCAAATTAAGAGTAACGATAAAAACTGCTAAAAATCCCTTCTGTTCTTCAAAAATAGTTACTGATATGTTGTTGGACGGCTAAATGAACAGCGCTTCAGTTCCCAGACCTCGCCTCAGCTCACTTCATTCATTCCTTTCATAAGTTAAGAACAGTCAATGAGATGTTGATTAACTACGCGAGGTGTGCTAGTGGTCAAGTCGAAAAAACTATATATCGGATGATTGCTACAAATTATGGTGTGATTTTCGCGGAGGTTTTGAAACGGCTAAGCTAGCACACTTTGACAGTCACTCATTTAAACAAAGAGTTTTGCACAGTGAATGTATCTATGAACACTGTAAGTTTTCTGGACAGGACAAACTGAACCACGTTTATGTCTTTAGTTGACTTTAAATTGTAAATCTGAGTTTTATAAAAAAAAAAAAAATCTAATAAATACATGGACTGTAGTGAGTTTAACTGTGCACAATAGCAAACAAAATATCTTTCAAGCCTACCAGCTTTTTGTGGTTTCAGTTCAAACTTTTTGACACTACGCAAACCAGACAGACTGAGTGGACTTAACACAAACATTATCTCCTGTCTACTTACGAATCCTTACACCTTCTTTCCTGAAATGCAACCTTCTATGACTTTATCCTTCGTGATTAAGCATTTACTACAAACTCCCAGCCTGACAGGACCCAAGGCCATATCCTGACATCTCACTTTGGCTACACTGTTAAGTAAAAAACTTAGACCCATAACACATTAGAAAGTTGCATGTAGAGTCTTTGTCACGCTTAAAGTATCAGTATTTAAAACGTATCATAGTTCAACCACATGAGAAAAGCATGAGAGTATGTTTCTCATTCTTATTTCCTGGAAGCTCTTTTTTTTCATGCTGTGGTTGGCACATGATAGTGTTTTGCACGACAAATAAGAACCTGGGCAGCTGCAGTGAGCAGCAAGAAAAGCATGCAGGTTTTGCACCTAAGACTTCACCTCAAGTGACCCGAGGCAATTAAATATATCGTGCAAATGCAGAATGCATGCTGACGATTTTTTGATATGAGAGAGACAGGATCGAAAAAAGCATTCCTAAAATTCAAACTCAACTCGGGATATATTTGATGAAGCACTTGAATGCATCTGTTGTCATACGATGAATATTAAATCCTATATTAGCAATGCAATCGCCTGCAAGCGAAGAACCTAAAGCAGGTTTGTGCATGATAAAATTAATCAAAAACAAATCAAAGCACAGCTTTGTATGTGAAGGCAGCTGTCCAGGGGGTCTTAGAAAAACAGAATGAGTAAAAAAAACTGCTGAGACAATTTTGTAGAGAAACGCCTGAGATTCTCATAGAATGGAATCAGTGTCTGGGTCCTCAAGGGGCCCAAACGGCTTCTTTGAAAAAGCCTGTAGTGAAAGGAACATGGACACACACTGACTCATACAGGCCACAGGCCTCTGAGTCATCCATGCCCAGTTAGTCTTCCTGCATTCTTCTGGCCCGGAAAAGCGGCATCCTGCTTCTGCGTTTATACAGGCCCGGGTCATCTTAAACCCCACACACACACACACACGCCTTTTCGCTGCAGGAGGCTTGACATCATCAGCGGACAAACATCTTACACACTTCTCCCTGGCAGCATCTGAATGCCTGGATTAATGAGTTCTGTGTTCAGTGGAGCTTAGTTGTCCAGTTGACTGATAAATTTTACTGAGCTAATTTCTGTAGCCATATTTACCATCTCTAGGATTGTTTATAAATGCCTTTGCTACTACATTTAGGGTAAAACCATCATGAAGTTCGCTTAAAATATCTATGTGATATTTCTTTTTAAAAGAGTATTTATAGCATCATCTGCTGATTGAACAAACTCATATACATATGAGAAAAAGTTTGTGTGGGAATTATCTGGAAATCTCAAACATTGTGATCTCATCTTCATCCAAGTCAAAATAATAGACAGTACAATTTATCAAACAATAAAAGCAATATTTTACATTACCATTGCTTTACTGGACAAATGGTTTAAACAATCAAGGTCATGGATGGGAAAAAGTATGAACCTCCAGGATAATGTCCTCTGAAGTCAAATATTCCATAAAAAAAAAAAACCTACACAATTTATATACAATCGAGGACAAACAAGGTTCCTCAAAAGAAGAGCAGCTGAATCTCATGAAACTGGAAAGGATTTTTAACGACTTCATTCTCCATTGGTCCACAGTCGGACAGGTTATGGATGGAAGAAATTCAGCACCAGTGTTTTTATCCTGGTAGTGGATGTCTTACAAAGATCGGTGCGATAGCAGGCTGTGAAATCTTCAAAGTGACAAAGAGGCCTAAGGCAACAGCTAAGTGTCTGCAGGCATCTCATGCACTTGATAACATCTGTGTATGCGAGTCTACCGTAAGATAAAAGAGTGTTTATGGGAGGAAACCACTGCTCTACCCATCTCACCCTAGATGAAGATGACCTTAATGTTCCACAACAGTACTAGAGCACTATGCTGTGGACACTGTATAGTGAAAACTACTTACTATTACAAACTGACACTAAAGCCTGATCTTAAGCATGGTGTGGGGCTTTTTTGCTACCCTGGGGGGCCAATGAATTCCGTGTTGTACCTGGAAATTTTACAGCATAATCATGGCGTCTGTCTGTGATCTTGAACTTAAAGTGAGAACATGCAACATGATAATGATCTACAACATTGTTTTCCAATCTGGCCACTTCCCACAGACAGTGCATGTTTTTGCTCGCTGGGAGGGAGCAAAAATGTGGACTGTCTGGCAGTGAGCTGGGAGTGAGCAAAAACATGGAACATCCGAGAAAAAGGTAAACTGGGGCTGTACCCTCAGGGTCTGCCAATTGCACCCTTAGCTCTAGGTAATTGTACCTTTTAAGGTACAGAAATGGACTCTGAGGAACATTTCTGTACCAGTTAGGGTACATTATCATGCTTGCACCTTTAGGATGTTCCTCAGAGTCAATTTCTGTACCTTAAAGGTAGAGTTACAAGGATACAGCTCCAGTAACAAGCAAAGGTACACATTTTTTGCCCTTTTCTGAGTGTGTGTAGGTCCCCAAGGACCGGATTGGGAAACACTGATCTGGAAGAAATAAAATGTCTGAGAGAGAAGAAATTCCAGCTTTCAGAGTGAAAAAGTCAGAATTCTGACCGAAATCCAACTGCAACGCTATGTCACATCCTACCTGCCATATCTATCTGACCCTCCTGTATCCTCCCTAGCATGACCCTACCAAGCCATGCCTGTTACTTGTTTGTCTTATCGCTCATTCCTAACCCTCATGTTAATCACTTCCAGCTACCTCTTGTTAGTTCCCTATATATACGTGCTTCCCAGTCCTGTTCTCCCCAGTCCTGTGCTTCCCAGTCCAGTCATTAACGCCACTCTGCCTGTGCCCGCCCACTCATTGTGATCCCTTGTGGTCATGTTAATGTAGTCCTTGTTTGTTTGCATTCAATGTATTTAGTTAACCCTTTTTGGGTCCCCAAACAAACACCTGCCCTGAGTCATTCGTCCTGCATGTCAAATTCAAATTTTATTTGTGGCATAGTAATCATACACAGTATGACTTGCACTGAAACGTTATTCTTGACAGTCTTGTGTCGTGACAAGAATGATCTAAAATATAAATTAACCGGTATGCAGGTCTGACATGCAGCTACAAAAAACATTCAGTTGACGTTACTGACAAAAAGAGTCCATGCATGGGCTCACTTGCTTTCTTTAACAATTACTTTGATTACCTAAACAACGTGTCCAATGAAGTCATGCCAGTGTAAAACGCTGTATGTGTTCTGTTTGTCAAATAAGACCAGTATCTATTATAAACTATTATTAATAAGATTTTACTTTTCAAACATGACACCTTATGATTGCGTATAACAATATCCCTTAAACTAAAATCAATGTAGGTGGTACACCTGCACGACCAAGCCTTGTTTATAGCGTAACCAGTCCGATTATTTACTAAACTAAGCCCACATGCTGTATTTTTAACTACTGCCTAAAGGTCCAAAAAAAATCGCTGTACTCGTACATTTTAATCTTTGACTTCCGCTTTTATAATAGCCGCCATTTTAGGGAGTCATTAGTGTACAGTAATAAAATCTTTATCACGTGCTTTATAAATACTATCTATTTAAAAACTGTCCAGTGTACTTACCCTAGTTCTTAGCCTTTTCGATCCTTTTGAAATCGTCCCTTTAGATCGTCTGAGCAACTTTCCTTAGGATACGCGGGGATTACATCACCACGGACGAATAGAAAACCATCAACTCCGGACAGAAGGGAAAGCGAAAATACGCCTGACGACGCCCGTTCATTGCAGAAAAAAAATGTGGTTAGCGCATACACAATACCTTACCGATTTAGCAAAAAGTTTCTTTTCAGATAATTGCAGAATAACATTAATTCTGGTAAAATACCACAGCCTGTTAAGAATTTGAAACCACATGGGAAACGGCATCAGTAGTTTTACTATAGGTTGCTCAGGCCGCCCTCAATGAGAAAGCAAGCTCATTTTCAATAAAAAAAAAAGTATAAATAAGCTGAACCCGATCAAACTTGATAATGCTTGAAACATAAGTCATTATAACTGACTTCATAACTGTACACAGATTTGAGAATATGTCCAATTTGGTGGATTTGGTGACTGTGAAGTTATGAAGATAACTGAAACTTCATTTCCTTCTCAGTTTCACAATAATATTACAATTCCCGATAACTGAAGCTATAACCAGGTAAATTCCGAATTTAATTTAGTCTTCGATTAAATGTTTATATTCAATAAATTTCTATTAATGCATACAGTATAGCAACACTCTCGTGCGATCGTTTTGTAAATTAATTGTGCTTGCATCCTCTTCCCACTTAGCAATTAAGTGATTTATTCACTTATTTTAAGACGAAAGAAAGAAAATGATCTAAAGATCAGACTATGTGCAGCTTTACTAGTTAGGGACAAAAAAACGGTTCCCTTATGTCTCGTTCTTATGCACCATATGACCACTAGGGGGCACTGAGATCTTTATTATGAGCACGTGTATTGCACATGCGCAAACAGTATGTGCCAGTCGTGTACGTCAAATGCAGTTTACCAGTGTTCATGTGAAGATTTTGAAAATATGCATTTGCCCTTCTTTGCCGGTAGCAGTTTCTGTTTAATTGTATGTAGTTCATACAACATCCCGCCCCCCACTTAGGAACGAAGGTCTCGCATTCGAAGAAATATCCCTTAAATTAAAGGCAAATAATGTGAGACTGCACTCGTAATTATATAAGTAATTTAAAAGGCATAACAATTTTTATTTGTAATGCTTTCAGTACAAACAGATATTGTCCCCGACATCTATGATCGATTCACAGGGAAATCCCCGGCCTCGAAATGTTAACCTTAAATACTGGAAGTAAGGATTCAGTATTCATAACAAATGATACACGGTATTCATCAGTGTTACTGCATGAGTGATACGGGCAGTTGGTCGAAAATCTGGCATTTGACTAATCAAAAGAAAGTAAATATCTTAACCGCCTACTGGATTTTAAACCAAATAATTAAGACACACTTGTAGACAGTTTCACAGTCTGGCTGATTTACAATAGACAATAACGAATGATACAGGCTATACTGATTCAATCTTGATTCCAGAACCAGTTGTGAAAATTCAGAAAATATGCTGAGCTTAACGGAAGGGATGATTGGTGGCAGCACAAATCAATTAAGTGGTTTCTGGGCTTCAATTGGACACTGGTGTAATGACCTCACTCCAGTGGGCGTTCCCAAGGCATTATGGATAGGCCAGACAAGGAGTGAAGGCGAAGGAGTTGCAGTAGAAAAAAAAATGGCTGAGAGATTCTCTCGTTTCAACGAGGACCGCAGTTACCAGGTAAAACAGTTTGTGAATGAGTTATGCAAGCGGTACGTTGAGGTATTATACCTTGCTGTGAAGTTTTGAATGTAAAAGGAGAAATGTATATCTATGTTAAGAATGCACGCCTGTGGGCTGCCTTAAATCAGCTGTAATACAAGCCAGCTAACAGACTAAAGCGTTAGCAGTAAATAGTTAATCGTTTAAAATCAGCAGCTTTGCCTTAATTTGTCGCAACAGGTCATGCATTATGAGCTATAAGCCTGAGAAATGTATGAGGAAGTTTCCTTCTACTTGCAGTTCGCTGTCCGAGACGGGAATGTGTGGTAACTGGTTTAACCATGTTACAGTAGCACTGAAAATATTTCGGGGGTGCGATTGTGTTTTGTTCCTTTACGAATGATACAAACCGGCTGGTACAGTGTTGAATTGTTTGGTGTACAGAAAGGTCCGTGGGTGACACTTTCTTCTCGTAGCATCATAGAGATGCTTTAGGGACGGGGTCCGCTGCATGTAATGAAACAATGGCTGTAATGGAAGGGACTATGGATGGTCTTGTTGCCCACAGTTTTTTTTTTGTGAGGCACAGCTGTATTTCATCGGGGCATTTTTAAAAAGTGTGTTTTGACTGATTTAGCGATCTTCTTGGAATAACACGATATAGTGTAAAATTCCGTTTTCATAGCTATCTGTTTCGTTGTTTTGGACCTGTCGAAATGCTGTGGGAAGACCCTTATTTCGTCATTTGTATCCAAACCTGATGTGCTAGTTATTCTATCTAGTTACGTAGCCGCCTTGTCTAGGTGCTTTAGACAAATGCAGTTGGAGCTTTCTTTGGTAGCAAAATCCACTTTCTATTGTGTGAAATAGCAATTTAGGAATGTTTGTTTTTTTTTTTTTTTTTTTTTTTAAAACTCAAGAAAATGATTTAATTGGTGAAATCCCGCGTAGGAATGCTTCTACTGTGTTTGTGGATCGCTCAATTGGGAGAACTTTTGTGTTTTGAAAAATATGCTCACGTAATGTTCATGCAGGGGGGAAAAAATGCAGTCATGGTTGACAGTTGTTCTTCTGCTTGTTGCTATTGGACGCCCCGCCTCCCGTCTCGTGTGTTTTTGAAGGACTTCCTGTGCTGTCTGCTCTGATTGGTCGGTTCGTGTTTGTCAGACAGGAACATGTGCTTGGGTTCGGACACATGATACAACTCTACCTCAAAATGAATGGCGCACTTTGTCCCAGAAGGAATAATAATGATGATAACAAGCCTTTTCTCTCGTTTTGAGTAGGTTTGCTCGTGTATGAAGTGGATTGTTTGTGAGAAGACCTAATATTTAAACAATATTTGAAATATTTGTTATTCAGAGACACAGTGCTTTGTTTATTCCCAGAGGGAAATTTTGTGTCGCATTAACAATTCCCATAAATAACAGAATCAAGGTAGGCATAAAGGTAGACAAAACACAGAATTACAAATGACAAAAATATATTTGTACAAGTATGCAAAAACTACAGTACTAAGCTAGATTTTTTAAAAGCTGTATCTGATATATATATTTTTAGTGTGCAAAATAAATGTGTTCTGTGCTTTGCTTCAGAGGAGGTGACTACTCTTCCGGCACAGAGACGACTCATTTTAGATGGTTATTCCCATGATCCTTATTGCAGCGGAGCTAAAGGAGCCTCTGATTGAAAACGCTCTGTTGTCTGACCAGTAGGGTGTGTAGGGGGCGCCTAGTATTGTCCATAATGTTGAGCAGTTTGTGCAACATCTTTCTCTCCATAACCAACTCTAGCGGCTCCAGAGCAGTTCCCAGCACAGAGCCAGTCTTCTTATTCGTTTCTTTCAGCTTCATAGAGTCGCCAACTCTGATGCCATCACCCCAACAGATGGCTGCAAAGAAAATTGCATTTGCCACGACAGACTGGTAGTGGTAGAAGATATGCAACATCTTGCTGCACACGTTGAAGGACTGATGCATCCTCAAGAAGTTGTGCACCACCAATCTGCCACCAGTTTCAAGTTTTTAAATTAAAAACTTGTAATTCCATCCAAGCTTTGATGTCCTGGGTTATATAATGCATTGCCTTCAGATGTACCCAGAAAACAAATGTCTGGCGCAGCATGGATCTCGCATGACTGCAGCTGTCATTCCAGACTGCTGCTTCGTACAGCTGGGAGCTGCGAGGGTCAGGCTTTCAGTTGGGTCATGGTTATTCCCCTTTATTTAAACAAGCCACTACTTCCATTGTCGACAATGTGACATAGGTCTAAAACTCTAGAATGATAAAGTGTAATTGGTGCCATTGTTTTCGTTGATAATGTTTATTAAAGATATTGGAGGGAATCCTTTTTATTGATGAGTAGTGTTCTGACTGTGTCCCAGAGACCTGGTTTAATAGTAGGGACTTCGATTTTAATCTTTCTAATTAAGGCACTTGGCCTACATTATTGTAAAAGCATTAATTTTAGAGCTATGTCCTGTAATATTTTGGGGGGGAGTCTATGCATTAGTGCAGAATTAGTCGCAAGAATTAGAAACCATGCAGTTAAAATGAATAATTTTCCCTAAATAATAATGGCTGTAACCGCTGTCCTTTGGTCAATCTAGGTTCTCAAGTGCACTGATGGGGTACGTAATGTTTGCCATGTACCGCAAGCTCAAGGCTGTGCCACCTTGGGCCTCTCGCTGCAAAATGATTGGAGTGTCCTTTCCTTTCTCGGGCTGGAAACGTACTGATGTTCTGCAGATGATTTGAAATGCCTTGCAGCAAGCTCTAAGATGGATTAAGTCGGTTTGTCATACTTGCCCCACATTAGCATGTAGCGTGCTCAGTGTATTGCTACTAAGCAGGGCTTTGTGCGACTTTGCGTAAATTGCATAGGTGAAAAACGCGTATGTAAGATACGAATTTATTACTTAAGTTGGAGCTTGCAGCCTATTTTCTCGTACTGTTGAGCGAGGCTTGTCGTGTTCCCAGTGGGGGGAGTTGAGTTGAGTCGAGTCGATCCTCCAGGCCAGCTGTTTCCAGCCTGCAGCTCTCTTAACGCCCTGGAGGCAGTCCCCTAGTGTGGATTGATGGCTCAACAAGAGTCGCTACGGAAGTAACGGGAGACGCTGGGGAATGTATTTTGCATGTCTAAGTTTGGGGGGAGCTTGTAACTTTTTTTTTGTCAACCGTCACCGAGTATTCTCCCAATCTGGCAGGGGGTGTAAGGTTAGAATGATACCTTTCCCTAATGAAACCAGGTAGAGTATTTTGTGGCCTTGTCTTACTATTAGAGATGAACGATGGCCTATCAGTATCAGACAATGCAGCAGCAGTAGGCCATTGGCTAATGGTTAATGAGGTGATATTTACGGCAGATCATTTCCCTCAAAATGATGACCCATATTGCTTTGAACACCCGCATACTAAATGGTTAGAAAAATGCCGGCTGCGTGGAATTATTTTAACTTTAGCAAAGACAATGATAGAGACGCATTTTGCAAACATTGTTCTGTTAAAATTTCACGACTACGATCTAACATTTCAACACAGGAAATTTGACTGCTTACTTTAAGGCAAAGAGTTTCTGAGGAACAAATCCATTCCAATAAAGCTGCAGTACTGTAGAATAATGCTAGTCTGTTAGTAACGCAAGCATTTAGCAGCAAAAGAAAGTTCAGTACAGGTAGCGTGAAATCATCAAGTATGAAGCTCCAAATAATATTTTGATCATCCCTTCTCTGTTATAAATGTTATAGATATATGAGATGTATAGAGTTATAAAATAGGGCTTTGGGACTGTTGTTGTGTGCCAGTGTTTAAACCCTCTAAAGTTATTTAAGCAGAACTTCCCAAACAAACGGTATCATTATTAGTGATCATTTTCAAAACGATCGACTGTCAGTATGGGCAAGAAATTTGCTTATCTGTGCATCACTACTTACTATTGTTACCAGTGAAAATGTATATTTTGCTCATATATGAACAGAATCCAGATCTAATTTAAATAAATGATTGCTTGGCCTCAAACTCTAAAGAAAGGAACTTGGCCATAGGATTTGAATCATCATAAACTACAGCAAGAAGGTATAACTATCACAGGCGGGTGCTATTTGGAATCCCCCAATGTACTATGCGAGGGCCACTGGTCAGGACCTCCAAGTCATATAACGTGTTGCTTGCTGGCAGAGCACTCAAGGGGGCTTGGGGAGCCTGTGGTGTAACAGGGTCCTGGGAGCACGGCGTGAACTTGCATGTGGGTGTTACACTGGGATTTGATTGCTGTCGCTCTTGGCTGTGAAGTATCTGCATGTGTATTGGGAGTAGGGAATGTGGTAATGTCCACATGGGAGGGGGGGGGTGTGGTGGTATGTTGTCAGGACTTCTTGACTTTGAGTTTAATTCCTGAATAGTAATGCGTTTTTTTGGCATTTTACTCGGATTGATGTAAGATAGCTGATATATATAATATATATATTGATATAAGGATAATTGTACTTTCCCTTGGCTGTTTGTTTGTGATCCATAAATAGCTTTGGAGAAAGTGACTGCTAAAATGCATTCGCATGGACGGGTGGGTCATGAGGGCGGTCCTGACTTTTGGGAAACAGAAACGCGATTTGTGTGGGCGCGCCTCCTCGGTCTGTGTCGCGATATAAATCCTCTTTTTTTTTTTTTTTCTCCCTCTCCCTCTCTCCCTCTCCCTCTCTGTCTCTCTGCAGGGGGGTAATCACTTTGACCAGTATGAGGAGGGCCAGCTGGAACTGGAGCAGGCCTCGCTGGATAAGCCTATCGAATCGGTAAGACCCCTGGCCCGACTGAAAGGACACAGTGTGTGAGGATGGCTGGCAAGGACCCCCCCCCCCCCCCCCCCACCACACTCAGTAATATTGCTCGGTTATAAATAGCCCCCAATATGCAACCAGCAGCTCTCAGAATTTCACCCCTTTATCGTGGCGGTCAATGCATATGTTGCCCTCCTTCTCCAATCTCAAGTCGTAATTTGAGGAAGGAAGTGTTTTGGAGTGTATTCGGGTAACATTAAATTGTTTTTTGCTGGGCAATCTGTGTTCTATCTGACTGTGGAAGAGGCCGGTGATTGATTGCCGTTAGTGTTAGCATTTTTTGTGACTGGCGTATCGACCGATTCTGAATCTTCCTAAACCCTCTCTGTGGGACCTTTGTTCCCTGATGGGCACCAGCTCTATTTATATTTCTATTTGGAAATATGGCAGCCTAGCAGGAGGAAGGGATGCAGATGCAGCCTAAAAATGGCTCGCCGCTGAAAGCCAGCCAGAGCTATTGCCCGCCACTTCCTGCCCTAGCAAATCAGAGGTGTGTAATTTGCAGTTACCAGGGGTTGAGCTGTGACAAAGGGTGATTTCTTCTTTGACACTGCGCCAGTGTGTCGCCTTGTTTCGGAAGTCCTGTCGCCTTCTGCCTGTGGCATCGGATTCATTTAATAAAAACAAAACAAAAACTGCCGAAACGTGCACACTTTTTTTTTTTCATTTGTCCACTTCTGTTTGCTTTTTGAAAGCTAGAGATCGCAAACCCAAGAGCCCAATGTCCAGCCCAGGGCATGAGTGCACAGTTAGCAGTGTGGGAAAACATAAATGCTGCCTCAGTGACACTGCCTGCGTTTGCACACCCCGTCTCTCCTCTCCTCTCATCCGTGAGAGTCCCTCCTTCTGCTTTCTCTCACCTTGTCTCACTATCTTCCTTGTCCCCTTGCTCTCATTTTCTCTCCCACTCTCTCTGTCCCCCCCCCCCCCCCCCCCCCACATACACTGCAGTTCTGTCTCTCTCAGGCTAAATTTTCTGCCTGTGACTCTCTTGCATGAAGACACTCTACAGTAGGGCTGTCAAACTCCAGTCCTGGGGGGCCGGGGCTCTGTGTATCTTAGCTCTTTCCCTGTTCCACCACAAATGATTCAGGTCAAGAGCTGTGTGGTAATTAGCACAAGGAGGTGAATCAGGTGTGTTAAATGAGGGGAAACCCAAAAATGTGCAGGGCTCCGCCCCCCCAGGACTAGAGTTTGACACTCCTTGTTTACAGCAATCCGGTCCTTGGGGGTCCGCTGGAGGAGGACCGGATTGGAAAGCGCTGCTGCACTGGAAATACAGTGCTGGTGCCTTTCACTGCAGAAAAGTAACAAGTCAGTCCAGCTCCTGTGGTGTGTCACTTGTCGCTTGGTCACACCGGAACCTGGCCAACGAGGCTGTTTTTAGCAGTGCAGTGGGGGTCAGGACAGCTTGTGCAGCCATCATAAGCCTCAGGAAGCCCATTCCGAGTCTAATGGTTGATGGGGAACTTCGGACACCTGATGTTGAACCGTTTTACACCTCTGCAGGCTCCTTACGCGCGAGACTATTGTGTGTCACTAACCCTTTTACTAGTTTCTAATGCTGCTCATTTAATTAAGCTCAAAGTGACATTACGAGCCGTTTCTCTCCTGTGCACCCATTCTATTGCTTGCTTTTTGTGCCTCATTTTCCATTTTAAAGTTAAAACCAAGTGGCAATGTGAAGTTGTAGAATCCGACACTCGCAACCGCAACATTTGCCGAGATCGGTGGTCATCCGATTTGGGGAAAACACAAAGAGGAAGTGATGTGCTGAGTTCAGTATAAGCACAGTGTCGCCATGAATTCAGCACAAGTATTGTACTCGTTATAGAGCCTAGCAATGAAATGTGTCCTCTGCATTTAACCTATATATAACATCGTGACTTGGCAGGGGGCAGCTAATTCAGCGTGGGCTTGTGGGCGGAACCTTTCTCAGGGAACCTCACCATACCGTTCTAACCATATCAAGTAAATATTGAGTATTTATGTAGACTCTGATACATTTTTCAAACACTAATATGAAAGTTAAATGTGAATTGTACGTTTTTCCCTGTGTTCGTTATCTGTAGCGCTGTCGGCTGCAGAATCCTGCCTTTAATCTGGGTAGCGCAGATTTCATTCAGGGTAAATGGTGTGGGCCAGGGATGACCTAGCAGCCATGAGAATTTGTGACACATTTAATGGGAGGTGAGAGATAGCAGAGGGGCGAACCTTAGCCGGCCAGACGCGGCGTTTGCCGCCAGGGTGCTGTCCGTGGAGGGGGGGTGAGGGCCAGGCTGCCATGCACACGTTTAATGGGGCTGGTAGGCAGGCTTTAGTAACCTGAGGGCCGGCAGAGCCGGCCTCACTCGTGCACACATATGCTCGCCATTTGCAGTGGCGGACCTTTCAGGTCCATAAAGAAAAAAATCCAAACCAGGATTTTGTTCCAACCAGCCAGTTGAGCTCTCTGTGACTGTGACTCTTTGTGTTCAACTGGTTGGTTGAAACAAAATCCTGGTTTGGATTTTTTACTTTCTGGACCTGAAATGTCTGCCTCTGGCCGTTTGGCTGTCATTCCGTCTCCCTGTATCAACACCCTTTCTGTTCACATTCAGACAGTGAATAGTGTTAGTGCTGAACTGAGAATCTTTAACATTAGACATTTGCACCTGCATATATAAGCTTTGCCTATATAAAATACCATAACAATGGGCAATTAAATTTAGCAAGAACTAACTACCAGCTTATGAACAAGAACCATCTACTAGAAAATGGTTCCATCAAAGAAGGCCTTGCTCTTAAGGTGATGTGGAACTACAAATGAAAAGTTTTTGATAGCAAGCTGTCTGTCCTGAATTTTGTTTTGCTATCAAACTTTTAATTCTGTAATTTAACGTAATCAGGTTTTCATTAGTATCGCCGGGTCTTCTAATTTGTCGTTCTAATTTGGGGGGGTGGCAGATTTTTCCCTCTGAAATGTGACTCTGATACCTGAACTGTAAACTGCCCCCAGTCCTTTATTTACACTAGAGTGTCACGTACTTCAAACGCGTTTAGTATGGAGCGTCATTCCAAACCACAGAGCTTTTCTTGGGTGTTCGTCCATATGTGTCCGTTTAGTTCAGGCCCCTCCAACCATCATGGAAGAATGTGGTGTGTTTGGGCGCCATCCTTGCCGAACGACGTGGGCTGGAAGTGGCTCAGACCTCAAAGCAGAGATGCTCCTTGTTCCCTGCACCTCTCCGCCACCACTTGCACTTCTTGACATGGGTTTCAGTTTTTAGGTAACGCATTCCCATTTATGGCACTAAGAGCAGCTCCTGCTCTCCAACGCCCCCCCCCCCCTTTTCTGCTGGCTGTCTGACAGAGCGAGAGAGTGAGAGCTTCCCTGGTTCACAGGCATGGTCTCTACTTCAACTTCATTTGCTGTCCGCTGAGTCTTTTAATGTGCCATTGGTTTGGATTAGATTAGAATAGATTCAACATTGTCGTTTCTCAAAGTGCAAGTACTCGAGACAAACGAAATTCAGTTTGGCTTGTGCAGTGTGATTGTGTGAAAGAGTGTGAGAATAAATACAGTGGTACCTCAGTTCTCGAACTCATTAGAACTCGAATTTATTAAATGTCGAACCAACCAGTTCGAAAAAAAATGACCTAGAACTCGATCTGAATCTCGGAAGTCGAACCGTGAACGCCGACCTGATAACTTGTACGCGCGGGTACATGAGTCACTCGGTACGTCTCTCAGCGGAAACAAAGGGTAACGCTTCAGTCTCGGCCCATTCATTGTCATAGCATCGTTTGTTAGTGATAGTGCTTTTTAAATTGAAAATATCAGGTAATACACTGTACTTTATGTCATTTTGGTAGCCATTGCTCATCAAAAAGTTACGCAATAGTTGTACAAATGTTACAACCTAAAAGTTTGCAATTTACGAACAAATTAACAAATACAGAGTAATAACAATATAAACAATGAACCGCATAGCATAGTCTAGTACTGGGGCATGGCTTGGTTGGACCGGGGGAAGCAGGGATTGGACTCAAGCGATCGGGAAACACGGGGTTTAATTGAGGACAGGTAGAACAACACAATAACATTACAATGACCGGACTGGGGAAATAAACTGACGCGTGGATTAAATACAGAGGACTTATGGCAACAACCAGAAACAGTTGATGACATGGGGTTTCCACATGAGGTTAACGAGGGGGCGTGGCATACGGGAGGAGCGGACCATCGGGGCAGGACAGGGGTAGTGTTGGGGGGCGTGGCATACGGGAGGAGCGGACCATCGGGGCAGGACAGGGGTAGCGTTGTGGGGCGTGGCACACGGGAGGAGCAGACCATCGGGGCAGGACAGGGGTAGCTTTGGGGGGCGTGGCACACGGGAGGAGCGGACGATCGGGGAAGGACAGGGGTGGCGTTGGGGGGCGTGGCACACGGGAGGAGAGGACCATCTGGGCAGGACAGGGGTGGCGTTGGGGGGCGTGGCACACGGGAGGAGAGGACGATCGGGGAAGGACAGGGGTGGCGTTGGGGGGCGCGGCACACGGGAGGAGCGGACGATCGGGGAAGGGCAGGGGTGGATTTGGGGGGTGCGGCACACGGGAGGAGCGGACGATCGGGGAAGGACAGGGGTGGCGTTGGGGGGCGCGGCACACGGGGGGAGAGGACGATCGGGGAAGGACAGGGGTGGCGTTGGGGGGCGCGGCACACGGGGGGAGAGGACGATCGGGGAAGGACAGGAGTGGCGTTGGGGGGCGCGGCACACGGGGGGAGAGGACGATCGGGGAAGGACAGGGGTTGCGTTGGGGGGCGCGGCACACGGGGGGAGCGGACGATCGAGGCAGGACGGGTGGCGTTGATGGGCGCGGCACACGGGGGGAGCGGACGATCGAGGCAGGACGGGTGGCGTTGATGGGCGCGGCACACGGGGGGAGCGGTACGATCGAGGCAGGACAGGGGTGGCGTTGGGGGGCGTGGCACGCGGGGGGAGCGGACGATCGGGGAAGGACAGGGGGTAGCGTTGGGGGGCGTGGCACACGGGGGGAGCGGACGATCGAGGCAGGACAAGGGTAGCGTTGGGGGGCGTGGCACGCGGGGGGGAGCGGACGATCGAGGCAGGACGGGTGGCGTTGATGGGCGCGGCACACGGGGGGAGCGGACGATCGAGGCAGGACAGGGGTGGCGTTGGGGGGCGTGGCACGCGGGGGGAGCGGACGATCGGGGCAGGACGGGTGGCGTTGATGGGCGTGGCACACGGGGGGAGCGGACGATCGAGGCAGGACAGGGGTGGCGTTGGGGGGCGTGGCACACGGGAGGAGAGGACGATCGGGGAAGGACAGGGGTAGTGTTTAGGTATATTTATCGTTTTGGAAGCCATTAAGAAAAAAATGCTGTCCTTGTTTTGTCCTGTTTATTATGTGTTTAAATGGTAAAAAATAACCATATTTAGGTATAATTTTTGAGGGCTGGGACCCAATTAATTGGTCTTTCATTGTTTCTTATGGGGAGAATTTGGTACCGATGCTGCTGTTCCTTCCTGACTAGGGTGTAGGAGTTAATGGACTGGGAGAAATCTTCGGAGGTGTGCGCACCCTGGACCTTAAGAATAATAAATAATAATAATTGATACTTTTGATGCCCGTGGGGAGATTGTTGTTACGCCTCCCCCAACTTGCTCTTTGTAGAGTAAGTTGTCTGCAAAGGGCAGCCACCCGTAGCGGCACCCAGGGAGCTGGAGGTTAAGGGCCTGGTATATGCCTGGTATATGATCTTCATTTTACTGAATGATCATAAGGTATGAACTATTCTTCAATTCCGCGAGTTTAGTACTTACACTATATATTACCATGGTTACAAAGTGACTTTTCCATTTTCTGTCAAAAAGGTACTTTGAACGTGCTGTCAGGGAACTACTTTAAAAGTATAATACCAGGAAAAGAGGGCACTGCACGTCTTTCAAGGTTAATTACGGCTGTATGTAGTGACCGTAATGGACAAGTATCTGTTTGCCAAGTTCTTGCCTTGGATGAGGTGGTGAGAATTGGACCTTATTATGGGCACCGACGGCACACAGCAGGGGATGCCAGTCTACTGCAGGGCACATGCATGCCCACACACACATACTACAGGTGATTTTGGAGATCACGTTGAACCTGATGTCTTTGGAGTGTGGGAGTAGACCCGAGTACCCAGAGGAGAAGCCGGCGACGTGGACAGAATGTGCAAACGCCGCACACTGAGAGAATAGGTGGGAGCTGAACCCACAATCATGGAGGTGGAGGCAACAGCGCTGTGATGAATCACATATCATTGAGGATGCTGTTTACCGTCTGTCCACTAATGGTCGACTTCCTCCCGAAACGATGCAAACTTGGCTGAGGTGTGTCTTTTGAAGGCAAATCGTATAGTGTGGCTGTAGATGTTCTGTATAGTAGACATTGTCTGTCTTTATCATATGTGTTTATTAGCCGTAAAACTGTACACTGCATGGCTTTAGATTGAGAATCGGTGGGATGTTACATTCTGGGATGTTGAATGCGTGTATGAGTAAGATTATCCTAAATCCTTGTGAAAATGGATTCTGAATAGCAGGAGAGCCTTCAGCTCTTGACTTATTGCTATAGACTTGCCGTTTACTGCACCGCCTTGATCGAAACGATCCAAGACGAGCTGTTCAGTTCCCAGACTGTGGCGGCAGGGATCACATCCCAAGGTCAGCAGATGTTTTCAGTCTGTTCATTATTTCTTTTCTTTTTTTTTCTTTTTTTTACCAAACTTTTCAAGGACTTGCAGCTAAAGATCCCATTGATCTTCCCATCGCTGACATTTCTCGAGGCGGTAGCTCAGTCGACATTGAAGTCCAGAGCTGATTCATCTTTCGGTCCCGTGTTATGAATCTTTGTTCGAGATTTATTCCATGCTTGGCTTTGCCCTATCGCAGAGTCTTATATGACTAATGTGATGCTATTAATTTTCCCCAGTTCTTTTAAAGTGAGTTACTCCAATGACACATGAAGGACCTGTGCAGGCTTTACCCTGAAATACAGGCCTGCCCTGTCTAAGGTGCGAGTATCGCAGATGGCAGGAGGTGCGATCAGGAGATGAACCCTTCGCTGGTTGCGCAAGTTCTAAAGCCAAGTAGTTGTTGGATATGATTTGAGTTTCACTGTTGATTAACAGACCATACCCCCACCGCTCCCCTCTCCTTTCATACCCTGCGGGTCTTAATTGATTGCCTGTACATGCCGTAGTGTATTCTCAGGATTGTCTCAAGTGTTTGGAATCGAATCCCAGCAAAATCGTCTCTCCCCTGAACCTAGTTTTAGTGCCATTGTCAATCAAGTTGCTATCCACTGGTGCTGTCCATACAGCTGGTTACTCTACGAAGCAGCCTGCGAGGGTAGGGAAGCGGAATTAGGTACTGTGATGGAGGTGGAGGGCGGGAAGGGAGCTGTCAGTCAGGCTGCCGCCTGACACTAAATGGCTGACCTAGGATAAATGCACCCCAAGGTGGAAACAGGATTCCCTCATTGCGAATCTCTGCACCCATCTTTGGCCCAATTTGAAGCCTAGCCTGTAACTGGCCCACCAACCAACCCTGCTTGACCCACTCCTTCCCGACCTCTGTTGTTTTTATTTTTTTGCTAATGCCAAGGCTGCTTGTGGTTTCTGTTATACTTCACCCCGCTCTCTCTGCGATCTCCGCTCCGTATGACTCCTCCCAGTTCTGTTATTTATCCTCATAAAATCTGCGTCCCGATTTATAAATATGGCTGTACTGCTGACATTGGGTTGTTCTTGCATCTGATTTCTAATCCAGACATAGTGCCATATAACCCATCCAATATGTCGTCTCTGCCTTGACATTCCGTGAGATTCTGCGGTAATACGGTAGTAACCTCTCCCTTCCTTAGGTGGCAGCCATTGTTATGCACTGAACTTTGTCATGATTTTGTGTATAGTTTCATTTTCGGTTGTCTTGAGACGTAAGATTGCTCTTGCCTACGGTTGGTTTCTCTGTGTGTTTTTTTTCCTTTTTCCCTGCGTTGCACGTCCCTGCTGCAGTATGTGCTGTCCTATTTAATGTTGCCCATACTTGGCTCCTTATTTGAAGTTGTTCGTTCCTGCTTGTGACCTCATTTCCCTGATCAAACATGGCAGTGTAGCCTCGACTCCAAACAGCATTGCGCAGACTGAGGGCAAGTCGAGCTGTTTGAAGTGAACAGGGCCCCTTAGCAGCTGGGTCATGTGAGGTTTCTTTGCGGGGTGACACCCCTTCCACTCTTCCCAGATTCACCTGGCCCCTTCCAGACATCCCCCTCATCCTGTGTCTCGGCACACATTTATGTACCATGGGGCCTGATGCAACACTTAGATGCTCTGTTTTGTCCCCCAGCCAATCCTTCCACCCCCTCCCATACCTTTCTGTTCTCTCTCCCAGTTGTTATTGGAATATTTTCGTGTGTTTGTTTCTCATCTGTTCTGTCTCCCAGGATAATATCGGGCACAGGCTGCTTCAGAAACATGGCTGGAAGATGGGACAAGGACTGGGCAGAGCCATGCAGGGTAAGGAGCCGCCCCTCGTCGCCCCTGTGCCCCCCTGCCGTGGGGGCTGTGTGTGAGCACGCCCATGTCCTCTGCATCCTCTGCGGTCTCTGCCGCTTTCCGGGGTTCGCCTCTGCCATGAGGGAGGCCCCGTCACTTGCACTGGGGTGGGTATCGGGTAGGGAAAGCCCACCCCTACTATCAGGGTGACTGGATGTCAAGGCGTCGTCAAGTTGAGTGAAAGTGTGACAAACGGTCAAGTCCCTTTGGTGGGGGGAGGAATAGCAAATTCCACTTGACATGACGCTGCTATCCCTTGGAGGCGACGTGCAGGAAAATGGGGTGTTTGTCCCCCCCCCCCACGCTCTCTCTGTTCATAGAGTGGTTCCAATAACAGATGATATCCTGGCTTTTTTTTTTTTAATGGAGTGTCCTGAACACTTCACAACAGTGATATGAACACACTACTCCTGGCCAGACATTGCACGTGTGTGACCAGGGCAGATTTTAAGATGGAGTTCCTTGATTTACACTGTTGTGACACGTTGCTGTAGTCTGGCTCCCATGTGGGGGGGGGGGGGGTGGGGGGGTGGTTGCTGGAGATTATCCACGTATAAACATCTCCTGACCTGGTGTTTGACAGTTAGGACCGTCCACTCCGGAGTCCTCCAGGTGCTACTTAGAAACGCACATTCACACTTATGAATTATCCTCCGTGGTTTTGTTCGATTAGGAACTCGTCACAATTGCACAATCACCTAAGCTTGTAAAAGGTTCACACCATACCTCAGCATGGCGGATGCGCTCCCCGGCTCCCAGCACGTACAGGGGCTGCGATGTGAAGCCAGCCGTCTGCCGGTGTGTGTCCGTCATCTTATTTCTGGACCGCCCTCAGGCGGCCCCGGCCCTCAGGCGGCCCTCATTCGAGCCACACAGAAGGAACCCTTTTAGGCATCCATTAATCGGGGCCATTTTTCTTTGCAGTTTAGTCGTTCGATTGGTTTGACTGCTCCCTCCCCCCCGTGTGGCTGGTTTTCTTAACAGGTTTGGTAGCATGAGGCCTAATTAACCTACCCAGTTGCAATGTCAGCAGGAACAGTGTTTCCTGAGTGACTGCAATGGACAGTGATTGGCATTGTAACCCCCCTGTCACTTAGTACAAGCCTGCTATAATAGCAGCCTCAGTGAAGCTGAAAGCATCTATTCAGGCTTCTTTTGAATGCGTTCTGGGCATTAAAAATAAACGGTGTGTGTGCAATTCAAATGCCGCTTCATTATTCCAATATAAGGTAGCCAAAAGCAGTATATATTTCAATAATCTTTAATATTACCCGTTTTTTTAAGTGCACCTTTACAACCTGGCAATTAATTAATTAATGTATTTCGATGCACCTTGTATGGTTTTCCATGCGACCCAGGATTCTTGTTTTTCTAATACCTTTTATTTTTGGTTTATCCCCGGTTATGTTGTCTGGATTCACTGGTAACCATGGAAACACTAGTTGGTACGACCCATAGAGGTTTGTATTACTGTGCCAAGTTGGAGCACCGAGTGAAGAATTTTGTAAATATTGAGCTCATAGCATTTAATTAAATGAGGCAGTTGGTCGCAAGAAGGGAATGGTTCTGTAACACTAAGTGCTTATTATTTGACATGTACATTTTACAACGGAAGATGTTGTAATAAATAGGTTTGCGTACGCTGTGAGACTGTGGGATTGTCACTCGTATTCAGGTTCTACGTCATCAATCAGGCACCAAGCAGAGCTCCGTCAGTAGCTGAATTTAGGCCGCTTCTGTCAGATACAGCAGGCCTGCTTGCTGTCCCGCTGTCGAATGTCACACCTTCAGCACCTCACAGTCACAGCACTGTTAGCCGCTAATTTACATGAACGTTCGAGAAAGTAATTTCCACCAAACGCGGGGCTTTAACAGATTTACCGGCCAGATAATCTAAGACCTTAGTGTAACACAGACCAATGACGACGGTCAGAATGTTTTTAAATGCCTGTAAAGCACTTTGTAACCCCGGGGTTAAAACTGTGCTATATAAATAAAGATTGATTGATTGTACCGTCATAGTCACCTGACGCTTGTCTCCATTTGTCATGTGACAGCCCATTTGGTCTGTCCTGCTGCCTCAAGTCCTTGCCTGAGAATTTCTCTCTGTGCTCGTGATCTGATGGCTAATACTTATAGTTGGCAGGTTCAGTCTGTCTCCGATTTAGTTTTTTTTCCCTTTAATTTATTTATTTATTTTTTTACATTCAATTAATTATTTTCTACCATCTGGGCTGGCTTAAGTTAAAACACTCTGTTTTCACTCTACTGGAGCTCTCTCAGGAAAATGTTATTGTTCAAGCAAACCCGCACAAGAGACAATCTGGAACAGCAGTGGCAGTGTGTGGAACAGCGGCTTTCCGTGTTCCTCCTGTCAGTACTGTTCATTCCCAGCTTAGAATCTGGCCGTGACACACACCTCATACCTCCTGGACTGGGAACACATGCCATTTCTGCTGTCTGTGTGGAGTTTGCATGTTTCCACCATGTCACATGCTTGCAGTCCAAAGGCATGCGTTTAGAATAATTGGGGTTTCTAAATTGTCTATGGTCTAAGGCGTGTGTGTGTGTGTGTGTGTGTGTGTGTGTGTCCATGTATGTGCCCTTCAATGGACTGCATTTGCCGGACTTTCAATGCTTGCTGTACTACGCAGACAAGTGATCAGTCATTCATTTTCCAGATGGGAGGAGCTATAAAAGCTCTTCATGCTGCTGCACCTTTTATGCACAGGAGGGTTTCTCTGGTGTCTCCACCTTGGAAACCTACGCAAGATGCTCCGTTACTCAGGCCAGATCAGTTTCTTTATGGTCTCTAGGGACCGGAGGGAATGACGTCATGTTTCCTACTTCCAAAACGAGTCGTAAGTTGAAAGCCAGGCTTAATCTGCAGTAGACCCCACCCATTTTGAAGTAACTTATAGGATCATCTCATTATAGGGAGATTTGCCCCCATCCCCCCCCCCCAGCCTGCTCCCCATTAAAGCCAAGAAGTGAAAGCTGCAGAAATGCTGTTCTGTTTCTTCGCCTTATCACCGTGGTTTGACATCGCCACCTGCTGGGAAAAAAGAGGATTTTTTTTTTAGATGCATTAAGCTGGCGGTTTAAAGTTAGACTGATTGACCCCTTTTAGGCACACAGGCTCATTAAGACTAACAACCTGAATAGAGTGATGGTCAGAATGGAAAAGCATCCAATCAGCGCCACTTCTGTGGGTGAAAGCGCCTTGCTAATGAGAGAGGTCGGAGGAACAAAGGACATCAAATATACCCAGTAATATAGCGGCTCAGTGTAACCGTGAAGCTGCTGGGGGCAGGTCCTGGTTAGTATCCGTGTATGTGTCTGCTGAGGTGGAAGCTTCTGATTGGGAGCCAGACTTGTTTACAATCGACACCAGCCAATCATCCCGCTTTTTCAGCTCATCTTGCCAATTTGCTTGACGGGGCACAAGTACCATAGTATTATACTGTTACTTATGTATTAATTAACCACAAACTAAGTTTTAGTTACATACTGAACTCATGTTAATTCACCATTAAGTAATGTTTTGTCTCGGGTAGCATATTTATTACTGTATCCAGTTCTGTAAACTACTGAAGGAACAAGCAATGAGTAAAGTGGAAAAACTAATCATGTTTGTTCGTTGGTAATGAATTGTGATGCATCTTATCTGAAGTAGCTACTATATTTCTTCATGATTTGCTCATAATTTGTACTTCAGCAGTAACAGTGATTTGCTAAGTATTTGTGCCTTGTCAAGTGAAGCGTTACCTACATTTTAATACTAGTACTACTTAAGCTTACTATACTTCCACTGAGTATGTGGCTGAGTCAGTTTGCCAGTATCTCATGAATGTCTTATTTCTGCTGTGGACATCAGTTCTGACTCGTGTTACATTTGCTGCACCCAACCCGCACGTTTGAGAACAGTCAGTGTGTATCTGAATTTTCACTGTATTGACCTTCTTTTGTTCCTTTTTTAATGTTTTTTTTTTTTCCTTTCTCTCTCACCTAGGTAAGGTTTGTAGGACTTCTTTCCCCCCCCCCCCTGTGTGTGTGAGTTTTATCATGACTAGTCGTCTCTGCCATTAAATTCCTTTCAATTATTACATTCTTTCCGTTTAAATTTACGAAATCATGTCCCTGCCCAGTCTGATCAGCAGCAAGGTGGTGGGGGTTACAATCTTTTTCTTTTTGAATGTTTTGCTGCGAGGGCTTGACCCCATTTCCCTCTCCCTGTTCTCACTGGGGATCTGTGTGGCAGTGCTTTGGGAGGGGTCAGACATGCCATTTTGTGTTCTTGGCCTGGGATGCCCCTCACCCCGCCCCAACACCCTGCCAGACGTCAAATAAGCCAATTGTCTTTTTCTACTGCATCTCTAACTCTGATCCTCCAAAGAGGATGGCATCTATCCACTCCCTTCTGATTTAAATTGATGATGTCGTGATGATGTCATAATGATGAATGATGTCATAATTTTATTTATCAAAAGCAAGTTTGCCAAGTTGATACGGATGGTATGGGGGCTAGTCTAATTCAGGTGCAGCCACATACCCTTGAAAGCTGCTTTAATCCTGCCGGTTTCAACATCTGAACTTTGTTTAGCCTAAAAAATGTCCCTTTTCCTAGATGATTCAAGACAGGGTAACTCCCTTAAAGTTTTGTAGTATAATAACAGCTATACTAACATGCTTGTTGGTGCTGTCATAGCCTAATAAACCATGGCAATATCCCCCGCATGTCTGGGTTGGGCCTTTTGGTTCCTCATAAGGGCTAGGTGTGGGGGAAGGGGCGACAAGTAGGCCGGTAAGTTGCTACTCCCTGTGCTCCAAGAACCGCCCTTTAGCTTGCTTTGCTCTTGTGATTCGTGGGATGGAACGCATGCTGGGTCCCGCGAGGGAGGTCGAGTCCCACTCTCCGCCGTCTGCGCTGCACGTTGCGCTGAAACGCCGCATCACGGCATGCCTTGTGATGCGGCGCTCTGTGGAGATGCACCGCGGGATGATGACCTCCCGTAGCTCCTAGACTTTATGTGAGGCTGTCATGTACGGATCTGAGCGTGACAGCAGACTCTGGGCCGATTCCCTGAGCCGTCATCTTCAAGAAAGATGGGGTAGGGGGGCAAGAAGGTGGGTCTGATCAGGGGTAAAGGGGGAGAAGGCCCACAAACCGACACCGCCCGCCTCTGCCCCTCTGACCCTAAGCGACACGGAGTCTCAGCTGCTCCGCCGTGTTCTTCAATGTTCCTACTTAACCATCTGGTGTTTCTTTTTTGCAGTGTTATGATCCCGGCCACGTTGTGGTGATGGTAAACTTAGTGGTAATTTTTATTTTTCCCCAATTGAATTGTCTGTTTATGTCATTCAATGCACCAATTAAGTAAGCTTCAGTATTCTCTCTATCTATCTATCTGTCTGTCTATATCTATCTCTTTCTCTGTTATAGCGTTCGTCCTGCTGCCTGTTTCCCTTTCCCCCTCTATTTGTAATTACTTGCATTATTATGTTCTATATGTTGCCATATGTTTTCAGTTTTTTAATCTTTTTAACATATACTACATTTTTTACTTCTATCACATATGTCTGCTAAGTAATCAGTATGTGGAATTTTATTGGGGAATTTTGGGCGATCAATCCAAATTCTGGGTGCTTCCATGCCCCTTATTTTTGCTTGATGTAGTTCCACCTGTGGGCTGGCTCCACCGATTGTGCTCCACCTTTGCGGCACATCCAGCTTCTGATGACAGCTCTATGGGCCAATGGGCACGCAGCGGTAACGATGTGGCCCCGCCTTCCAAAGATATCCAGCTGGCTGGTTTGCCAGTGGGGATGTCGGCAGCCCTTCTGACACCAATATAGCTGTATGGCCGTGCCCTGCCTCATGTGAAAGCATTATGCAAATGTTTGGTCTTCAGGGGACTAGGAATTAATGAATCATTTAATGGCAATTAAATTCAAGCCTAATTTTGTCCTGTAAATTGGGGTGTAACTGTCTAGGCCTGCTAGGATTGTTAATGGACATAATTGCTAAAAAGCATGACTCCTGCTTGGGTTTGTTCAACCTGATTTATGTCAGAGGGCTTGTGCATGTCACTAAAATGCAAGGGACTGCGCAGCTTCATATTTCAGAGAGAGTTTTATTGGCTTTGTGTGTCATCTGAGGGGAAACGTATGAACTGTAAACTACTTCAGCTTTGTTTGGAGAAAAATCAGCCTTTGATGTTAGAGTTTTTAGTGTAAGTGTGTGTGTGTGTTCCTGTGCCTGAATATAAAGCTACCCCGATTGACCCCTTTTAGGCTCGTTAAGACTAACAGCCCCAACAGAGTCATGGTCAGGAAAAAATATTCGTTCAACAGCAGTTCTATTGGTGAGAACATCTTAGTGATGGAGGTCAGGAACGTAAAGAACTGCAAATAAAACCTGGCAGTATGTGGAAGCCTAAGGAACTGCCCACAATTGGTGGAAATTGTGCATTTAAGTATCGAGTTGCTGACTGGGAGAGGAATCTACATAAAGATAAACTTCTACAAAGCGTCTCCTGCTCTGGTTTATCGAATGATGAAATGCATTCTGGGACAGAATGGGTCAGAGTAAAGTGGACGGGTGACTTGGGCAGAGCCCTGAGAATTCCTGGGCCCCTGACAGCCGAACATGAAATAGATTACAGTTTGATGGACTCGGTTCGCCCCCTACTGGTGAAACCTGTGGAAGACCTCGTTCAAAAAGGCAAAAACAAAACAAAACAAAAAAAACTGAAAACAAGTTTGATTAGGAACCTTATCTGAAATGTTACATTATCCTATCTGGCGGCGGAGGGGACAGCAGCATAGTACCTTTTTGTTGTGTTATGTCTGTTGTTTAAAGATGCCCCCCCCCCCCCCCCCCCCAAAAAAAAAAAAAAACCTTTACCAAAGGTAAGTCTCCCCTTCCCTTAGTGTCACCACAGCAGTATCTGACCAGTGACTTGATCTTGCTGCTGTAGTTCAGTGCTTCTGCCTTCCTTTTTCTTTCCGCTTTGACCAGTTATAAGTGAGGGTTTTTTATGTTTCAATCTTGATTTTATTTCATTTCATTTCAGCTCTTTTCACAGCTTACCTAAGTGACCTCCCTCTCCCCCATCCGCGTGTGAGGCTGTGAGCTAAGCGGGTGGGGCGGGGGGGGGCGGGCGGCGCTGGCTCCACCATCCCGCTGGGAGCTGACGGTGGGCTTTGCGCGTTTAGGCCGTGCCGGGGCGCAGGAAGCTGGAAGCCCTTTATCCTTTTTGGGCAGGTCATTTATGAAATGCCTGCGGCAGAAATGCTTCCCACAGGGGGCACGGGTTAGGATGCGAGGCCTGCTTGTATTTAGCTTTTAATGGGATTCAGCACAGGCTGCAAGAGCAGTGGGGCTGACAGTCAATGGGATGGATGTAGAGGTGAGGTCTTGCTTCCAGGAAAGGCCGAGCTTTCCTGGGGCCCCCGTGAGCCAGCATGACCATCGCAGCCCGGCTCCCAGTTAACCTCCATAGGGAATGCATGACCTGGGCCTTCAGGTTCGGGATGCTGAGGCAGAGCCGCTATTGGCCGAGCCCCGCCCAGCGCCCGTGAGCTGTGAGAATGGCTGGTGTTTTAGTTCACTGTAGCTTTCCGGTCTCTTGCACTTCATGGCAATGGCTCTAACCCACACAGCGAGCGTGGCAGTCCGCAGCTGGGCTGCCCCCCCCCCCCGCAAGCCATCACCCCCTTTTTCCACCAGCTGACCCTTGGCCTCTGTCTCCCTTCCTCATAGGCCGAACCGACCCCGTGCCCATCATCCTCAAGCAAGATGTCATGGGAATGGGACGTATGGAGATGGAGGTAGGAGGCGGGGGCTCTGTACTTCTTAGGCTACGAAGGGTCGGGGTGAGGTTGTTGCCTGATTGTGGCAGTTTTGTCTTGGACGTCATTTCTCGTCTAGGGCACTGTTTCCCAACTAGGATCCTGAGCCGGTCCACGTTTTTGCTCCCATCCAGCTCCCTGCCGCATTTTTGCCGGGAGCTGTGAGGGAGCAAAAATCTGTTCTGTTCTGTCTGCTGGTTCTTGAGGACTGGGTTGGGAGAAACTGATCCAGAGGTATTCCCTTCACCTTAAGACCGATATTTGGTAGGCGGGGTAAGCAGCAAGGTGGGGTATGGGATGTCCCTCGACCCCCACCGGTCTGTCTCTGAGGTTCCATGTGGTGCTTGCGTGCTGGGTTGCAAGATAAGCTGAGGCCTGCGTCCTGTTCTCAGCTGGACTATGCCGACGACGCCACGGAGAAACGCAGGGTGCTGGAGATCGAGAAGGAGGACACTGAGGAGCTCCGGCAGAAGTACAAGGTGCGTCCGCATCTCGTGATGATTGTCTCATCTCTGTATTATCCGCTCTTAATTCTCATGTGATGGTACGATGAAAGTTACATTAGCTTTAAATACTGTATTATTCTGACATACCTACAGAAATTCAACTTAAAGACCAACTTAGTAAATGGACGTCATTTGTAGCTTGGGGACAGGCTGCATTGATGCAGTTGAGGTAATGATCCCCCCCCCCTCCACCGAATGCTCCAATGGCTGATTTTTTTTTTTTTTTGATAGGGCTTTTCAGTTTTTTTTTTTTTAATAAGTGTAGTGTTGGGCTTCCGGCTCTTTCCTGCATAGGACTGCTGTGTTGCTTTAGGCAGAGATAGCAGGCTGTTCTCCCTTGGTATCCATGGGTCCTTATCCTCATACCCGCTCCTTATGATTTGGACCGGCCTGTCATTCTAACGCCCGTCGTGCCCCCCGGGGACGTTCTGAATGCGCCCTGCAGGATTACGCTGAAAAGCAGAAGGCGATCGCCAAAGCGCTGGAGGATCTGAGGGCCAATTTCTACTGCGAGCTCTGTGACAAGCAGTACCAGAAGCACCAGGAGTTCGACAACCACATCAACTCCTACGACCACGCGCACAAGCAGGTAGGACCCCCCTGACCCGCCTCCCGCCCTGCCTCCAACTCCTGTGGATGCCCCGGAATTTCGGGCTTCGCCTCCGCCAAACGTCCGCCGTGAAGACTTTTCCGCGCCCACTCCTCTCGCACACATCACATCGCCTTATATCGCGCAAACATGCTTACGTGTCAGGCGCTCGGTCTCGCTTTGCTTCGCACATTCTGACAGGCTGCCAGAGATGGGGCAGCGTGACGGGCCTCGACACCCCTGACCACCATGCCAATCTCACTCTGGAAAGACTCAAATCCGCTTACATCTTGCCACATTATCATTTGGGTGTATTCTGTGAATTCGGATTTTGAGGTATTGGGGAGAAAGCCGCCCCCGCAGAACGGCTAGTAGTGTGAACTCGGAGGCGTTTCCTCGTCTTGGCGAGCTCAGGTTGGGGTTGTCGGAAGGGAACGCTGCACACTTGTTCCACAGATCCCAGAGCTTGCAGTTAGTCGTAGCGGATCCAGGGTGTCGCCTCGCTTTGTGTCCCTGCCTGTTCCCGTCGGGACTGTGTGTCATGACTGCCTGATTGCTTGTGACTGTCACGGTGTGTGTTTCTGCTGCCTTTTCCTCTTGGGTGCAGGTGCAGATTTCAGTTTTAACTGCTCTGTGTGTGTGTGTGTGTGTGTGTGTGTGTGTGTGTGTGTGTGTGTGTGTGTGTGTGTGTGTGTGTGTGTGTGTGTGTGTGTGTGTGTGTGTGTGTGTGTGTGTGTGTGTGTGTGTGTGTGTGTGTGCGTGTCCACAGGGGGAATTCCTTGGCGCCCCTGTTCATCAGCGGCTCATGGCTTTGTTTTAGCACTGCCTACTGCCCTGCTCAGTGCCACCTTCACACAGCTGTCACAGAAGGAAGAATTAACTGCAGCAGGATATAGCCATACAGTGTCCCCCCCCCCGCCCCCATCACCAGCCCCCCCCCCCCCCCCCCCCCCCGCCAAACCCATTAAGTCTTGCGCAGAGTTCCCGATGTGCAAAGACTGCCTGCGGTGCAATGCTTGATATTTTCCTTTTTACTTTTAAAAAATTACTGCCTATTTCAGGATGTTTTACATCTTCCTTCCTGTTTTTATTTTTTTTTTTCTTTTTTTTTTCTTCTGCGATTGTTTAACATTTTTCAGCCGATGTATTGCCAGCAAACCCCTCTATAAAAGTGGCCATCCAGACTTCCCGCGTGAGTCTCTCTCTACTCGCTTGTCTGCTGTATTACTGACTTGTCTGCCTCCACCCACACTTCCTGTCATGAGCAACTGTGCCCCCCCCCCCCGTCACATCCCTCTCCTCTTGCTCGCTCTGATATATCCGCATTCCCGAGGCAATGTCCAGTATGACAGAGGGCTGGCGCTTGGGATTCTGACATGTGTCCAGTCCTGGTGGCCAGTGGCACTGACCTAGGGGCAAGTAATTCTCAGGAAATTAATTAAATGCTTCCCTGTATAATGATTCGCAAAAACCATCCATTCCTGATTAATTTGTGTAACATATGTGACAAACTGATATACGATTGATTGCAGTTCGATATTTGTGACCATTACTCTGACAGACAGGACATTGCGGTGTTCCCATAAATCGCCTTGCGGTGAGCTTCTCCCCTACCCCTCTCTATCCTGGTTTAGTTTTCTCCCTTGTTGGCAGTAGCTAACCCCTGTAGTTGCTCTGTCTAAAGTACTAAAGCTTCTGTCATCTCCACCCGCCCCACCCCACCTCGACCCCCGACTCCGCCACTCACTCATACCGGCCCTCTGCAGTAGAGCACACATCGTACCAGAATGCAGTAGACTTGAGCTGTGCCTGTGTTACTTTGTCAGTCTGCTGCTTGTTGACGCCAGTAATGTCTGTCCCTTGAATAGACACCTGCACACACACTGATGAACTTCTATATGCACACACACACACACTCACACACTTTTATCTCTACATGCACATGGCACGGTCCATGCTAAGTAACCCTGTCCTCTAAAGCACCCAACACTCTAAGTGAGAGGCTTCCTCAGGAGTGTAGTTTGCGACACAGGTAAGACCCCTGGCGTCCGACCCTCTGTGATGTGGTGGCGACCAGTGCTGTAGTCTGCGGGCCGAGGATGGGGTGGGGGGTGCGGGGTTGGATGGGAGGGGGCTGTCCTATCTCAACAAACTGGTATACCTCTTTGGGGGAAGGGGGTTCTTACTGCGGTGATCACCTGCCCCAGATCAGCCTACTGTAGAGGAATGTGACCAATGTCAAGCTGATTTGCCCCGAGACCTGCAGATATAGTGTGTGCATCCTGTACTTCTGTGCTGTGTGTTTTGATGTCACCTTGCCGCCATGTTTGAGTAAATGCTCAGTCATCACCCGTGTATGGAGCAAACCAAAAGTAGCTGCATTTTCTCTGAGGTGGTTAGTTTGCTGGGGCAGGTCACTTGGCAAACATCTCCTTGGTCACAGATAAATCTCCCTGTGCTCTATAGTGTTTGTGGGTTTTTTTTTTGTGTAACGTTAACGCTTCTTCATCCATTTCTCATTCCTTTATTTTCCCCTCACTCTCCCCCTCCAATCGTCCTCCCCCCTGCCGCCCCCCCCCCCCCACTCCCCCAATGCAGAGGCTGAAGGAGCTGAAGCAGAGGGAGTTTGCTCGCAACGTGTCGTCACGCTCGCGCAAGGACGGAAGGAAGCAGGAGAAGATGCTGCGCCGGCTGCACGAGTTGGCAGAGCAGCGCAAGCAGCAAAACCAGTAAGGATGCACTTCCCCCCTGTGGTCAGCAGAGGGCCGTCCCTCTGTCTATGCCAGAGGATCAAAAGCTGCTGTGCAGCACTGCAGCCATGCTAATCAGAAACGTTTTTTTTTTTTTTTTTTTTTTTTTTGCAGAACTCCTGGCAGTGGGCCAATGTTTAAAGCTACTACTGTAGCTGTGGATGGGGAAAACAGCGAGTCAGGGGTCCCTAATCCTGAGTGCACATCTGTTGCAGATAGTGTGCCAGAAGGGCTGTTAGGGGAAGACAAGACGCTCTCCAATCCTGGGCAGCTTACCAGATCTGTGTCGCCCAAGCAGCCATCGATCAGCTTCACTCTGGGCAAGAAAAATTCTTCCATGACTCCGGCAGCGGTGCTACCTAAACTCAGCGTGTCCTTCTCCTTAGCCAAAAAGGCTCCGGTGAAGCTTGAGACTGCTGCTGCTGTGTTTGCCGACCAGGGGGAAGAGGAGGCCCTCGAAGAGGAGGGACAGGAGGAGGCCTCGGCCTCCAACAGGGAAAGCCCAAGCAATGGACCTCCTGTAGAACAACAACAACAACAACAACAACAGCAGCAGCAGCAGCAGCAGCAATCTGATGAGGGCGGATCTTTAGCCTCCACCCTCTCCAAGTTGAAGACGATGATGATGAAGAAAGAGGAGGGTTTATCTGGGCAGGAGCCCCAGTATTACCACTACGTGCCGCCGGCTCACTGTCGAGTCAAGCCCCACTTTCAATTCCTGCTTTTCATGAAGGCCTCAGACCAAACTGGGATTCAAAAGCAAGAAGAGGCTGTTGAGACGAAGCTTGAGGACAAACAACCCAAAGCTACTGCTGGTAAGTTAGAGATCCAGAAAGACAAGCTTGAGACCCAGAAAGCCCCAGTATCTGAGCCTCCAGCTGACCTGCCCAGTGTGAAGATAGAGCAAGGCATGGAGGACTCCCCTGAAAGCAGCACTATACCCAAGGAAGTCCCTACTGACTGTCTTCAAGGAGCACCTGAATCCTCCCAAGGGCCCCGGCTCTCTACTGGTGCCTTCTTCTCTGTCCTAAGCAAGGATGACAGCACCGTATTGCAGTGGCCATCAGAATTGCAAGAATTCACTCGCACACAGCCTTCAATATCCTACAGCTGCAATCCTCTCTACTTTGACTTCAAGCTGTCCCGCCGCAAAGGGGCCCAGAGTGGGAAACGAGCTGAAACAATGAAGTCTAGTGCAGAGGACAGTGATATATCCAAAGCAGTGACTAGCAAAATGGAAAAGGCTGGGCCTAGTGCAGTCAAGAAAGATACTTCCATGAAGGAAGAACCAACTGAGGGCGAGAAGGATGTGCAGATGCAACAGAACAGTACTGCTTCCATGAAGAAGAAGAAGAAAAAAAAGAAACATAAGAAACCTGGAAAGAGTTCTAAGCAAAATGAAGAGGGTAAGGAGGTTATTGGAGAGGAAGCAGAAACTTCATGTCAAAAAGAAAAGAAGAAGAAACATAAATGTAAGAAGAGTAAGACCAAAAAGTCAGGTGAGGAAGAAGAGAAAGGTGGGAAGGACGAGTCGTCTGCTGAGGTGCCGGTGGCTGGGGCAGTAGAGGGTACCGGGGCTAGGAAGCGGAAACGCCCCATCAAAGAAGAGGCACAGAGGCCAGGGTCGGGTGAGGGGGCAGTAGGGAAAGGTCCTGGGAAAACCTCTTCATCAGATGAGCTCAATGGCACCAAGAAGCAGAGGTCAGATCCTGATACGACATCCCCACACACTACCAGCATGATTAGTGCGTCCTCTACCTCGGTGCTGAAGTTGCCAAGCAGTCGGGAAAGGCGTGACAGTCGCCACCTTAGCAGTGAGAGTGAAGAGGAGAGGCGCTCCTCCTCCTCCCAACGTTCTCGTCGACGCCGGTCCACCCCTCGACACCGCCGGCGCCATAGCGAGGAATCTGGACGCTCCCGGAGCCGCTCGTCTCGCCGAGGGGGGCGCCACAGCCGGTCCTCATCCAGCAGTTCGGATCAATCCTCGGATGGCGGCAGCCGCTATAGTCGCCATACCTATTCGGACAGCTACAGCGACTACAGCAATGAGGGTAGGGGGCACCCTAAGCACTCCTCTGACTCTGATTATGAACGGGGGGGCAGCAGTCGGCGCCGGTCAGACCGGCATCGCTACTCCTCATCCTCATCGGCTGATTCGAGCCGCTCACGGAGCCGTAGCCGTCGGCGCCGGCGGGCCCGGCACAGCAGCTCTCGGAGCTCCAGCAGTAGTAGCAGCAGGCGCTCCTGGAGGAAGAGCAGTTACAGTCGGAGCCACAGCTCCGCCAGCCGCTCCCCCTCCAGCAGGGGCTCTTCACGCCGACGCCGAGACAGCTCTCCTCTTCGGCGGGAATTCAACCGCTCCCGCATCTACCGCTCACAGTCGCCTCGCCAGTCCCGTTCATCAGGGCACAAGGATCTCTCCCGGAACAGTATTCGTGGCACCTCCTCGACGCAGAGAGTAAGCGCTGCTGGGGGGTCCAGAGGTGGTAGTGGGGCTAACGCACTGAGGAATTCCTTAACAGCTCGGCGACTCCTGGAGAATGTGCAGTCCCGCAAGGGCTTGGGTGATTCTGCAGCTGGAGCAAAAGCAGGCCTCAAGCTGAAAAATCCCCCACAGGGATATTTTGGACCCAAGCTCCCTCCGTCTCTGGGGAGCAAGACAATGCTCCCATTGTTTGGCAAGCTGCCAGCTGGCAAGAAGCCCCCACAACCCTCTATGCAGCACACAGGGGAGGTGGAGAAGAATGTTACCAGTGAAAGTACAGAGGCCGGGGGAGACGTAGTCTTGGTGGAGCCTATTAGAGAGTTTCCTCCACCACCTCCTGTCCCTGCGTCAGCACCACAGAAACTGGAGGAGACTGTAGAGAGTGCTGTAGCTGAGGAGGTCCAACATCCTAATACAGAGGAACAAGCATCCACCAGTATCCCATTATTTGAGCAGAATTCTGGACTGTTAGTCCAGCCGTACCAGGGGGACCCAGTAGAGGAGGGAGCCACTTCCATGCTGGAGCCACAACATGCACCCCAACATCAGCAAGCCCTCCATCCCTATCCGAGATACCCGCCTGCCTGCCTAGAGGAAGATATGGGTTTGGAGGCTGAAGATGGTGACTCGTTGGCGCCCTTGGAGAGCCAGCCCATCACCTTCACTCCCGAGGAAATGGAGAAGTACAGCAAGCTGCAGCAGGCAGCCCAACAGCACATTCAGCAGCAACTGCTGGCCAAGCAGGTGAAATCCTTCCCTTCTTCGGCAGTGGCCGTGGCTGCAGCGGCGGCGGCGGCCACCAACCTGGCCCCAGCAGCCCCTGCCGCTGCACTCCAGCCAATTCACATGCAGCAGCCTCCCGCTTCCGCCTCTGCTACCTCGATAACCACGGTGCAGCATACACTCCTGCAACACCACGCTGCTACGGCTGCTGCCATTGGCATTCATCCGCATGCCCCTCACCCACACCAGCTGGCTCAAGTACACCACATCCCCCAGCATCACCTCACGCCTATCTCCTTGTCCCCACTTGGTCATTCCCTGGGACACACACTGGGCCACTCTCTGGGCCATGCCGGGCTCATTCCCGCCCACCCCACTGCCTTTCTCTCGGGCCAACCCATTCACATTATCCCGGCTTCAGCCTTGCACCACACCCCCTTGGCCCTTCATCATGTGCCCCATGCTGCCCTTTACCCAACCCTCCTCACCCCCCGCCCTGCTACGGCAGCCGCTGCTGCCGCCTTGCAACTCCATCCCCTCCTGCATCCCATCTTCTCGGGACAAGACCTTCAGCACCCTCCAGGTCACGGGTCTTGAACTGTGAGGTTCTTCACAAAAATGGCTTTTGGCCGTCAGCCCTTGGGGGGGGGGGGGGGGAGGAGGGAGGGAGGTGCATCCCTACATCTCCCCTCATTTGTTCGCTTTCACTTTGATGTTTGGTCCAAAAATTGATCAGCCTGAAAAAGACGGCTGAAGTGACCCAAAGCAGTCGGGTTCCCGATGAGGTCCTTGAGACTGAACCGGTTGTGTGGAAACACTGCAGCCCATTGCTGTTGAGTTGAGGACTGAGCTCACCAGAACCCTTGGTCTCTCTTCCCAGATGAATAGGGAGTTGAATGTGACAGATGTCAGTGCAGTACTGTTTGTGTCGCCCTGCAGAAGAGCCAGAGGACACTTTTTGTGCTCTTAAAAGTTGCAAAATTTGCCTAACACTGTTTCCTAGAATCAGAGAGGAAGTGGTTGAAACCACCTATGTGGTCTGTTATGTATTGCATTGGGAAGGCAGTCTCCCTACCCAAAAGTTGTCCCTGACTTAAACACCTTTAGCTGTATCCTTTTTCAATAATGAAATGGTACATCTGGAAATATTTTATTATTCCGAAAAGGTCCTTGTTATTCCACCCTTCTGCCTTGGTTTCCTTTTACGCTAAAGCAAAGTGTTGTTGCAGTTCTGGGTATGCAAAGGAGGAACTTTAAAAATCTGTCCGAGGATATTTTGTACCAGGAACATGTTGGAAACTCAAATTGGCATGAAGAACTGAAAGTGCAAAGTACTGTGATGTAGTCGCATTGCAGTTACAAATGAGGGAACCCATGGCCCAGAACAAAGTACTAACCATGGTAGAGGGAATATATATGGTTTTGCTCAAAAATGTAAATTGGATGTTGGGAACTGCAGTAGCATCTGGGCAGTTAATAACCAAGTTGAACTGACTTTCCGTATGCCACTAATCCTCAACTGTGAACATGCACAATGACACAGGAAAACATTCGTGTCAGCAGCCACATTATAGTGAATTGCACTGAAATGTCCACATTAACATGCTGCTTCGATAGCATGTAACAATATGATTGTAGTATATTGCATTTTTTTAAATGTTGTTTTTAAATTATTTGGAGAATGACATTTGATTGAAAGAACGTGTGTGACTGGAACATTAATGATACCATTATGCTATAACGCGTATTTTTATAATGGTTCAGTGGTTAGAGAAGTTTATCTGATTCTGATAAATGCTGCCAGATGTGGGGGGAGGGGATCTCATAAGCAAAATATCAATATCACCGATGATGTGTTAATTGGCTGGATGATGGTAAAACTTGAAAAATTGCTTTGTGGTGGGGGGGGCGATGACTGTCACCCCTGCCCATCCACCCAGACTCAGTCATTATGGACTGTGTTGAACCTAGAGAGTAAGTGACTGATGGGTGAGTCCATTTGCCAGTAGGACAACCCACCAGAAAGAACCGTGTGGGCTTAACTGAGATGAACACAATGGAAGCAGCTTCACAAGACTGTGTGAGAGTGTGTGTGTATGTTAATAAACCTGTTTAAAAAAATAAAAAAAAAAACTTGAGTATTTTTAATAAAAATATGTATGGTAATTCTGTGGCCTGCTCCTGCAGTGTAATTTGTACACTTTACATTTTCAGTATTCCAGAAAGTTCCAGATTAATTTTCCCATTATTTTTTGAACAGCACTCTCCTCCTTCCTTGTTTGCTTCGCCATCACCGCAAGGCTGCTGAAAGGCCACTGGGCCCCAGCCGTCTTTCAGAGAAAAAGCAGAGGTCACGGCCCTTAATCTTTACACACTGCGCATCAGAGGCACCTGCGAGAAGTTCCCCTTCTGCGAAGTAGTGCCACAGACAGGCGGGTCGTCTTCAGCAGCCCAGAACCCACAATGACAATTCAGATCACAAGTAGACCCTTGTTTTGCGTTTTGCTTTTGATCGTCGTGTGTTATACGCACAATAACAGACCGGTTGATATAAAATCAATATACCTCCAATCATTGTTTCATTTGAGGGAGATGGGTCAAGACATGGTAAGCTATACCTTTAAATTTGGCAACTGGACTCCATTCCCGCTTAGTTCATTGACAGAGGTGGGCTCACTAGTGCAAGATATAGTATTTTTCAGTGAAATAGATTTATTCTGCATTGTGTTTTGTGTAACTGACCAAGAAAACCTCAAATGATTAACCCTTTATCTTTCAATAATCAGACATTTCACAATTAAACAGGTGCAGTACACTGTACTGTGTTATAGGAGGTTAATTTGAATATTGTTGAACGCAGGATCTCTCGACCCAGGAGTACGTTAGCGTGGAATTAGTGTAGTTTTCGTGGACTGAGCTTTTTTCGCTACTTTTCCCAGCATTACAGAAGCACTCATTCAGAGCTATGAAAAATGAACAAAATTTTCTGGGCAGGGAGAATGTTTGCCAAAGTCAAAGTGAAGTTTATTTTCATCTCCACCACAGACAAATTTACAGAGAGACGAAATGGTGAAGCTCAGGGACCACAGTCTGAATATAAACTTTATTGCAATAAAAAAATAAAATAATCCAGTGTGCAAAGGGCACGCAATTTAAGAAGTGTACAAGTAGGATTAGTATCGACGTTACTGAAAGTGATGTATTTTTGGTATGCAGGCTGCGTAACGCTGACAAATGGGAGAGGTGACAGTGGAGATATTAACTCTTGCCCTCTGAGGTTTTGTTTCTTCTGAATGAGATAAGTCTAACATTAGCATAATCTTGCAAACTTCAATGCAGATTCGCAGATAACAGTAAAGTCATACTTATTCATATTCCTGTATTTTTCCCTGGCCCTTTGACCCTCCGGACACACGGACCACCATTTCCTCAGGCAGCTATAAACATCACCGACCGCCACACCGATACCAACTGCTATAGCAGGCTAGGCGGGTGGGGCCACGGACAACATAGATTTGGGACAACAGGGTGGTCATAAATAGGTAGACATTCAAAACAAAATAGTTGATGGCTACAGGGGTTTATTGAACAGCAATAAAAAATAGACTGCTCTTGAACTACTTCAGGTGCCTTTGGAACTCCTGGCCAGATCCCACAAGCTGGACCTGTAGAATTATTAATTAGGATAAAACGTATAACCTACATCACAGATTACATACTCTAGCTGTATTATTGTGTCTATATGTATCCCCTGGTGTCTTCCCCTATCTGAGCTAAGCCTTATGTACCATCCCCTACAACCCCGTACTGGATCAGCGGTTGGAAGCTGCATGGATGGGCTATAGCAACAGTAAATCGTTTGTTCAGTTTACTTTCAGTTTCTTTATTATTTCATGCAGCATCCTTCCCAGAAGCAGAAACCAGATCTTCGAGGATTTACACCACCCTGTGTTACAAGGCGCTTTGACTTGTACAAGTTACTAGGTAGCATTTATTGATCAAATTCATGAATAAAAACTATAAAAAATAAAATATAAATTTAATATAAAAAAACTAGGTCTACTCGCAAGTTTCTATATATTTATGAAATGCGGTATTTTCACATAAAAGTATTAATTTGAAATATTACATTACTCGTGTATCTACAACCTTAACTTTGATTTGCATGCTCTTTATATTTTTACGTATATTTTCTAGTAAAAAATGCTTATAGAAATAATATTTTGGCCATAACATTACAAACTGATTTGCGAGAAGATAAAAAACCAGTTATACAAGGACACTATCTGAATGCGGATGTATGCAGCGTTTACGTAAAAATGCGTCTGCCCGTATATTATGCGCAGTGGCGTTATGTGGCTTTTGGCTTGTAACCCGAGATATTCGCTATCTAAATTATAAGACCTTACAATCAACCCACTTGTTCGGGGTCCTGGTTGTGGTGGGAAAACAAACGACATAAAAGGGTGGAAAAAGCATTTGCAACGTCGCCCTCCCCACAGCTTCCTGAAAGTACGCGTAACTGTAATTGTTCACATCGAAACATCGCCTTAAGATTAAGGTGTGAGTTTCGAATTTGCTGGTCCCGATGCTGACGAGCTTGACTTCTTGGGCGTAAAAACACGCAATCGTGTAAACAATCTCCATATAACAACGACATTAAAACCTTATAAATTCATATTCATCATCTAGCTTAGCATAACGCTTTCCCAACTCAAACGTTAATATTTCTGAACATCTGCAAGAGACCGGAAAGCATAATTTAGGGTGGGGACCGGAAAATTACAACATCAGGAATCTTGCATTTCATTGGAAAACCCTGAAGCGGTCTCTCGAGTGCACCGCCCATAGAACGCAGTCGCGCTCGGTGATACGCCATAATTCTGGGTAGGCGGTGCTTCTACCACTGAGGACCATCCGATTGGACGGAGTTTGCCAATGAGCGTATCTATGACGCGACAATCTGTGGCTCGTGAAAGACGCCATTTTGTCGGTAACGGTGAAGTAGAGTGCTAGAGAAAGATCGAGAAGCAACAGCTCTGAGGTAATTATAAATTGGCAGTTATCCGTATTACATGAGTATAGGTAGCTTTTAGCCTCCTGTGTTTTTATGTACTATATATGGCCTCCACTGAATTTTGTTTGACTGGATGTAGTATGATATTGTTACTGACTCTTCTAGCGACACCCGAGAAGGGTTATGTGTGTACCTGATGACATTTACCGGGATAGCCAGCTGTGTAGTCTTAAGCACTTTTTGGAACCTATAATATTCAGCACGGTATAATTGTTATATATAACGTATATTTGGTATATTTAACCTGTAATTTGTTTGGTCAACACATTAAGAGTGACTGCAGGAGTGAAATGTAAGCTAGTCACGTTCGTTCTTAGCGAGTCACTTGCGTAACTGATGATCTGAAGACCAGGATAACGAAAACCATTCATGTTACGACCCTACACATTAACTTGAACAGGATTCGAATAGTAACCAGGGTATCGTCATTGTTTATTTATCACCGTGTTGTAAGAAATAGGTCGTCGGTCGCTCTCGATAGCTGGGCAATATGGTGTCACCATCTGAGTGTGGTGATGAAGCTTGTAGGATTCGAGGCCCAGTCCTTATAGCCATCGGCGAAGTAACATTCGCCTACAGATAGCTAGTTAGTTAACTTTATAACCATATAAATGAGAAGTACATTATCTTGGTTTACTTATATCGCCGGCTAGGCAGACTGTCAGCATTAAGTCTCTTAAAGTAACTTCACCTGACACCAGTAGCAAGACCATATTACCAACCGAGTTTTTTTTCCCAAGATTGTCTTGATAATTCCACGTATTTATGTTTTCTGGTTAGCGATTCATTTTTTCCCTTATGATATGTTTTAGGAGCAGCTGAACATTCTGTTTCATTTCCGTTTGGTGTTGGGTAACTTGGGCCGAAGTTTCTCGTAGTCCAGGGGATCTCTGCTTGTCGATTGGTTTATAGACGATCATATATATATACACACACACATTTAGTAGTGTAGGATACTGTGTTTCTTTTCAAGAAGACAATAGCTGAGCTCAGGACGCCGTACTTGATACATATCAATGTCATGCTTTTCCACGGTTACCTAACGTTTACTGTAAATATCTGTATTGCCTAAGGATTTCATTGTTTGTTTGTCCCAATGAGATGTGCTGTTTTATTTGAATGTCTTTGGTGTTTCTGAGGTGACGATCTTTATTTGCATTAGCTTCTCAAGTGTGAAGTGTACCAGTGCATTGCAAGTTTTTAAAAAATACTTCTGACACACTTGTCCCTTGTAGATACTATTGGGTTGTGAAATGTGTTATGTATTTTAAACAAATCTTCTCCCGTGCCCCTTTGCTCTCATTAAACAGTTTTGAATGTTGGCTAAGTTGCCTTTTATAAAGGGGTTTGAAATTAAGTATACCAGGGAGGGGCATCTGAGCTGTTTGAACTGGCAACCTAGTTACAAGTCTGGGCCTTTAATCAATATATTACTGGCTTTATTGAATATAAGACCAGGTCACACTTGTAGTTGTATCATTTGTCACCAATTTGAAAAGTTTCCAGAGTCATCAGGTTTTAAGATGCCTGGTTCACATCTTATGCTGCATAATACAGTAGAGTGATATTTCTGTGCTTAATTTCTACAAAGTATTGGTTTAGTAATTCTGATGTTCAGTGCAGAGTTGAAGATGGACAATGGTTAGTTTTGGTGACATACAGTACTTGACATGGTGATAAATTCAGTGAATCTCAGGCAATAAGGGTATATTAGCCAGCAGAAGAAACCTGAGCTCCCGGCACGGTCAGGCCGTTAAATTGTCCAGTTATCTTCCTGTTAGCATCAGGGTACTAACAGGTGTGAGAGTATTAAAGGTCAAAAAATAATTTTGACGACTTCACTGAAGTGTGACCATCATACTAGAGCAAAACATGCGCAGCCCCTATCTTTATTAGGTTATGTCAATAATTAATTTGTAGGGACTTCATTTATTCATGAGTGCCTGAATTGAGAACTCGAGTAATGATGCAGTTCCATATCAAAGATCACATTCTCAGAACCAGTTGGCTATCCAGTTACTCACCAGCATTATAATTCATATTTGTTGGCTTGAGTGGTGATGATCTTTAGTGGGTGGGGGGATGTTACGAATATCTGTCGTCAGCGTTTAACATATATGACAAATTCATCACTAAACTCATCCAGCGAATTTAAATAGAAGCTAATCAGTTCTTCATGTTTATTGGTTGAATCCTTATCAAAACATACATGGGGAATAACAGCTTTAAATAAATAAGAAATAATAATGATATTTATTTTTAAATTTGGTAGATTCCCCCGCCCCCCCCCGTTCAGTCTGAAAAACTGATGGGTATTGTTGATGGTAATGTGGGATACAGTGGACTGCAAATATGGTACAACTTTCTGGCTTCTTTAATTATTTTCAGTTGTGTATTTCTTAGTTAGAACTTTGTCAGTTCTTTCACATTTTAGCTTTCATTATCCGTACGGGTGGAAAAAGGTAGTATTTCAGGCTATCCTTTGATTGGGTTGACCGTTTCAAGTGAACCTTTTTGCGAATGTAAGAAATATGGTTTTAACTTATAAGTTGAATTAATCTATAAATTGCCCTGCTGATCTTATGCAATTTTGACTGGTTATTGCAGGGACAGCATATATGTAACTGCCATGTTCACTGTTGGATTTCTGTGTTCAGTTTATATGCAGTAAATTTAACTTTACCTTGGTGTGCTGGCTTGGTTGCCTTTGTGTCTCTCTGGCTGTCTTGTAAATAATTCAGTCAGCTGGATTACTTTGCAGGTGTAGTTCGTTCCACTTCATATTCACATCAGTTACTGGAAGATTTTTCTGACCTTAGCTACTTAGTTGTGCCTTTCTCTTCCTCAGTAACATTGAGCAGTGGAAAGCAAGGCTTCTTTGATTGCGCTGAAAACCAAAATGGATTCTTTAGTGTGAAATCATCTAAAGCAGTGAGTGTGAAGTGTGACTGGTCATTCTCAGTGCTTCTAGATATCATTGGGCATCTTTGAGTAACATGAAGTATTGTGAAATGAGTTTCCCTGGAGTAGGAGCCACGTGATCCTAGTCAGCCAGATGATGGATTCCACCAGTGAACAGAAATGTCTTTCCAAAGGATGACGAATATTGGAACTGCTTGATGGTGTGTGTTTCATAATCCTGGGTCTACAAATGAACAGACAAAGTATATGTATATGTCTGACAGAGCGGTCAAATGTCTGAGTGTGCTTGTTGGCAAGTTCTGAAATTAATGGTGCACTGAAACCTTGTGTCACGAGTTAGATAATATTTCTACGCGTTGGTTACCTAGCAGTACTATATCAATTTACATTCACCTGTACACCTTATCTGAATATGAGCATGAATCTCTTGCGATGAAATGTTGATGGGAATGGGGGGGTGACCTATTCCCAGGTTACTCCTATGTGTGTGTGGGCCCTTCCAAACATTGGCCAGAGTTTAAAATAACTGAAGCATATCTAAAACAATTTAACTAGCTGGCACCTTGCATATGGAAAATGGTCAATGTGAAACGACTCTTTCCGGTTCTGAACATCCATCCATTCATTCAGGTATGCAAAGTGTATTTCTGGGTACAACACCTTTACCTGTTTTGTTTTTGAAATGGTGTGTTGTAATGTAAACGTGCTAAGATAACTTTGCTTGTTTTAATTGCAGGTCAGCAGTCATATTTGGCATATTAACCATGCACTGTTTTGTCAGTGATGTATAACGGCTTACACACCCATTGACACCCTTCAAAACAGATGATTGTTGAATCACAATGTAGCTAACGGGGGTGTTTCAGTATTTAGGACAGCAGTTCTTTTGCTAACAGAAGATGACAACCTTTTATGAAGATGAATAGGCTAATTACCATTATGCACTACAAAACTAGACTTAACCGTACAGTTACAATATTTCATGAAATTAAGTGTTGTGAGGCAGAGTAACAGTTGTTGCTATGCAGAGGAGGTCAAATTTAAGTCCAGGCTGTTAGCAGAAGTCACAGCAACAATGACGTTCTTAAAAAATATTCCCAGGGTATATGGTAAAGAACTTTGCAGAGAAATACTTAAGAATGCATTTATGTATTCTGGCCAGGTTTGGCAGGGTACAAAGATGTCCATGCACTTTCTATTGAAGCAGGGAAACAGTGCTTGCTGGTATCAGATTTAAAAATTCAGCCAAGGGGAATGAATAAAGCAGCTCAAACTACAATTTCATTCTACGTAAAATGTACTAGTTTGCTAGGAGTCTCCACCTTGCTATTGCTAGATTTTCTGAATATCATTTGGCAGAAGGAATGCTCTGTGGACTGTCATGAATTAAAATTGATCTCTGTGTAAATCAGTTTGCATGTATATGCATGCATTCTGTTTAAGAAATCTAGCTAGTGTGTTAGACTTTTAATTCATAGATTACACTGTCACCTGTACCAACATTATTAAGACTGCAAACATGAAGGGGTTTGCATTGAGGGTTGTATTGTCCTCTCTATACACAAAAATGTTCTGAGCAATTTATAAATAGATCTGTACAAAACGTTTTATAGCATGTATGACAGCAGGGCTATGGCTGGCACGGTTACATTAATGCAAAACGAAGAGAGATCTCTGTTTCGGTTCCTCGGTCGTGATATTCTGTTGTATTTTCCAGATTGTTTCAAATTTAATTTCCAGACGTATTTTCCGAATTCATAATGAAGTGTTTTTGACACTCAGATTTGTTTCACTTGATCATCAATGTTTCTAGACTGCGAAGGATTGTCAGTGAGGCAGTGATCACTTCTTGATCTCACAGGCTTGTGTCTATGCTCCTTTGAAAATTAACAACACTGTTTACCTGTCCTCTGCCCTTATTGCAACCCCATGATATTCAGATGGTTATGATGAATCTGCTTCATAGCAGATTGCAACTTTGTGGGAGGAGAACCCACCACTTTTGGATGATACAATTTCAGATTTATCATTGCTATACTGCAGTACCCAGTTAGACTAGTACCTGGGTTTATAGGGCCATTGTCTTTGGTAATATTATCACCTGCCTCAGTCCACATTACCTCAGACTCCTTTTTAGGACAAAGCTTGCTCGCCTAGTTCTTTGTAATTTGTGATGTCTTTCCCCATGGGAAATGGATTTAGAGATTAATGAATTACACGTGCCACATAAGTCATAAGATGGTCTCTGATCTTGAGGGTTGTTTAAGGGAGGAGCAGTGAACCCATGAACTACGGTAATGGGAAATCAATCGAAGCAGTACTGTACCATGCATTCTTGTACAACTTATTTAAATTTGAGCTTAAAATACCCAGAGTGTTCAGTGACTGGGTTCAGGTCAACTTTGCACTTGCACGATTTGGTAGATGTAGTTAGAAGTGGCTAATCGTCTTTTGCTATATGTGTTTTTACCAGATAACACAAGATGGGGAATGTTTTCGCCAACCTATTTAAAGGTCTCTTTGGGAAGAAAGAGATGAGAATCCTCATGGTGGGACTGGATGCAGCTGGGAAAACCACCATTCTGTACAAACTCAAACTGGGAGAGATCGTCACCACTATTCCCACCATTGGTGAGCCCTATTTCGAACGCTGGTGGACATGACATGTCTGTCATGTCCATGTTGATCTATAAGGCAATGCACCCCCTCCCAGATCCCTGAAAATTGCTTCCTGGCTGCTGGTTGCACTCTGCTGGTGTGTCGCAAAATGGAAACGTAGCTTCATGGGTTTAACCAAATAAGGAGTTGGATGTCCAGCAATGGTATGGTGGTGACCAGTCATGTTCTTCCTCTTTACAGGCTTTAATGTAGAAACTGTAGAATACAAAAACATCAGCTTCACCGTCTGGGACGTCGGCGGTCAGGATAAAATTCGGCCTTTGTGGCGTCATTACTTCCAGAATACACAAGGTGAGACGTGTCATTGTGAGTCGACTGTTAGTAGCTCTGAAAACCTGGAGTCATTCCCACTCATTCCCTCCTCCTCCTTTCAGGCCTGATCTTTGTTGTGGACAGTAACGACAGGGAGCGGGTGAACGAGGCAAGAGAGGAGCTGACAAGAATGCTGGCGGAGGATGAGCTGCGAGATGCCGTCTTACTTGTCTTTGCAAACAAGCAGGTGAGCTTTTGGTTCCAAGCGACCCATTGGCCTTTTATTCTCAGTCACTCCTGTGTGCCGGTCCTGACTAACAGCCCCCCAACCTTCTCGTCAGGATCTTCCCAACGCCATGAATGCGGCGGAGATCACAGACAAGCTCGGCCTGCACTCGCTCCGCCACCGCAACTGGTACATCCAGGCTACTTGCGCCACTAGCGGAGATGGTCTCTACGAGGGCCTGGACTGGCTCTCCAATCAGCTGAAGAACCAGAAATGATCCATTCCACTGTCTACATGACAGGGCAGCTCCAGTCACGGCCTTAATCCCCCCCCAGCCCCCCAAACCTCGTCTCGCATCCTTACTGTTTCCACCCCTCCCACCCAGTTGGGCCCTGGCTGGCGCTGTCCCATGTATGTATCTGTAAGAGTGTGTGTGAGTGTGTCTGTGTGTCTGTCATCGGGGAGTGGGAGCAGCCCTGGCGTGCCTTACACACCTCCCGTAGAAAACACCCGTCCGGCTCTCTGGCTCCTTGTCCAGAGAGCGGTGTGGCACAGCACGTGCCCATCCAGCCCACCTCATGACAGCGTGGTTTTCAGTAGGCAAAGGAAGACCCAGGATGCAGAGCGTTGTCAGCTTCCAAAGAAGAGCTCAAAAAGGAAAATGATTAAAAACCTGATATTCGTCACCAGTGGTAAAATGTTAAGACCCACTTAAACATCATGTTGTAACCTGTATCAGGTTGGAAGAAAGTCAATAAAGAGGTTTCCTAGGTCCTTCTTTGCATTATTTGAAAATCATGCTGCCCCCCCCCTTCATGAACAAGGCCCAATCAGTCATAGCTGAGGTTCTTAAAGGAACACTACCCATGCCATGAAGCACAAGCGAACACTGAGTAACATTTCCCCCCCCCACACCAGGTTTTTACTTGTATATTATTATATTGTCATGGCTTCTTTCATTCCTGTTATGTTAAAGGCCTGTTCAGTAAACAAATGAAATGATATGCTGTCAGTTGGGCTGTTTGATGGAACACAGGGTTTGTGATGGTTGTATGAGTGTCCTTCCTCAAGGCATTTAGGCATTCCAAGAGTTTACTGACTGTGTTTTGAATTACTTTCCGTATTTCCCCCCCCCCCCCCCAATTCCTATTTCATCTTTGGAGTTTATGGTACAGCACATGACTTTGCTGTGATTCAGAACCAAATCAAACGTAGCCTAGCGTCTGGTCTATGGCAAAGAGGGTCTCTCTGCTCTACACTAAAGGCAAAAGGAATCATTTCAAAGAGTGCACAGTGTGTCAAACCGAAAGACGTTAATGCAAATAAGTCAAACTTCGGAGTTTAATGGGCCAGCACCAGCATAATGGACTGCGGAGACAGGCCTGTCGCTTCCTGACATCTATGAGGCCTCTCATTCAGTAACGCTATCAGTATTTTTCGTGTATTTTGCTGTTGGCTGCAGCATGTTGAAAAGAGATGTGCTTTTCATCCTCATGGGGGAGGTGTGCTTCAGGGCACCGTTCGGCTGGGCTTCTTGGACCCGTCGAACAGTTGACTGACGCTGACTGGGTGTGGGACCTGCAATAAAGTGGTGCTTGATCATGCGGGAAGGCTGAAGCGAGGCCGTGTGCTTGCACCATGAGGCCTTAATGGTGTAGCTGCTCCCACTCTTGCTTTCTACCTTTTTCATCAGACCTTTTTTTTATTATTATTTTTTTCCCTGTATGGAATACCTGGGAAACAGGTGTACAGTTTCCATTGAATGCAGAGTGATCCTGGATTGTTTAGGCACAAGGATTGTATTGTGCTTGTGAGCCGTCGTCAGCAAAGCAGGTAGTTGCAATGCATCATGGGACCTGTATAGTTGCTATCCGGTTAGGCATGCCTCAATAAGGACGACCGTTCATCCTGGTAATTCACTGCATTTTTACTGTGTTGGCATGTGTTGTTGGCTGCTGCTCCTACGATCCTGCTTTTAAGTGGTCGTTGTACTGGTGAGCAACCCTTGTGTTTTCCCGTCACCGGGGTTGCCAGTCAGTCTTTCAAAGGGAGATCCCAATTCGTCACATGACGTGAACCTCGTAAAGGCCACTGTGGAAATGCTGTGTCGCTAATTGCGGTCACATTCTGCACAGCAAAGGGACTGTATTTTAACGGTAGGGATTCCTTGAGCAGAAGCTGTTGAATGTTGCGAGGGTCGGGAGGAGCGAAGCTTTCCGACATACGCGTGTCGAGCGAACACTGGAGTGAGTGTCCCGGCCACCCTAGATACCCGCGGCTTCAAGCAAGTGCGTTAGCTAGCTGGCTTACCTTCTTACCTTCACTTGTGGGGAGGCGGGTCTTAAGCAAGACATCTCTCTTAGAAAGAATAATCAGGAGATACTGTAATAAAAAGGGTGCTGTCCTCCGTAACTGACGCGGCACCCAAAACTGTAACCTCAAAGAAGACTCCCCTGATTGAATGTGCCCTGTTTACGCCGAAGGGTGAGAATAACATTACAGCCCACTGCTGACCTCTAGCGAGGAGTGGTACTTGTTACATGTACAACTGGACAGCTGCGGTTATTTTTGTGAAGCGCACCAAAACTCGTTAAGTGTAAAGATACACGACTCAAATATTTACATTTTGACCTTGTTTTGTCTCTTTGTCTACCATGAAAATATAGACCTAGTACAAAAGAAACTTGATTTTTGAATGATATATCTCATTATGTAAGTGGCAAGTAATTAAAACATATATGAACTTAAGTATGAAATGTATTTTAACTCAGCAGTTTTCATTTAGCTATTCTTGTTCAAATGTGAAGCTTTAAGTTTGCAAAGTTTCTGTAAAATCGACACCAGGTGTGCAAATTACTTTCTGTTAAGAACATTTCCCTTTGGTTTTAGCTTTTTTTTTTTTAACTCATCTTGTAACATCTGATAAATGCACTATAATAAAGAGATCTCTATTACAAAACAATCTCGCAATATGTGTTTTTTTTTCCACACAGCTGAAATTGCTTTTGCATTTGAATCTTGCGTACTTAGTAGATCAATAAATAACTTAGCAAATTAAATCGAGAGACGGGTCACTAAATAGCACCGCCTGAACATCGCAAAACTGTAGCGACAATTGCTGAAATAAGGACTGTTGTAGTGGATGGCAAACAACGCAGTAACGCGCACTTTACCTTACACGGACACTCCCTTATCTATGCGATGATCTACACCAACTTCAGTGGGGAAAAGGTTAAACCTCTCAGTGAAGACAGTGTCCGTATTTCCCTGGTGCGGAGGTTCGGTGCTGACGGCTGTCCGGCGCGCCGATCCCAGCCGCGGTGACCTTCGCAGAGGCGTCCGATTCGCCTGACCTTTTCAGCACGGAGCCCGCGGTAAGCGAGCTGTTTGTTCTTACCAAGTCAGCACCTTGCAGGCTGCGATGGATCCTTTATTTGCACGCTGTACCCATTCAAGTGCAAAATCGCCGGTACGACGATATCCGCCTATTATTGACATGGTTATTTTTGCGATGATTTAATCCACGTAACTTCATCGCGTACACAGGCCTGTTACATAATAAACCGCAGTAAAATCACGTTTTCTCTAATTACTTTATGCACTGTTTTTGTCCCGTAAAGTGTGCGGAAAAGTAAGGCCGCCATAGAGTTTCATTCAACCACATTAGGCATTCATCTCATGTAACTACGTGATATATTACCATATGCTTGCACGGTAAGTTAAGTGATTGTATAGATGTTCTTTGGCGTCCAAGCTCAGCACTGCTCAGCACTGACTTATTACGGATCCCCTGACGTCTGTTCGAGCAGGACAGCCCAACGATGGTTCCCAGTGCCCTTTCCAGCTGATATCTGATCTTTGCCCCCCCCCCCACACACACACACACACTAAGAAAAAAAGGTAAACATTTGTACCTTTGCTTGTCACTGGGGCTGTACCTTCAAGGGTCTGCCAGTTGTACCCTTAGCTGTAGGTAAATGTATCTTTTTAGGTACAAAAATGGACTCAGAAACATTTCTGTACCATTGATGGTACATTAATGCTGTTTGTACCACTGGGCTGTTCCTCGAAGTCTCCTTCTGTATCTTAAAAGGTACAATTATGAGGGTACTAAATTTGACCTTTTTTTGTGTATAGGGCAGCTGATCATTTAGTCAGTTCATTTATATTAAAATATATAAGTAGCATAGGGTATCTGACTGATAACTAGATCTTGTCTTTGTCAAAAGCAAATATTAAAACTGGTGTAAATAACTAATGTGACAGAATGCAGTCAGAGGACTGTGAATTAGTGTTTCCTGTCCCGTTAGTCACCTGTAGGTCTGTCTGCCCATGAAAAAAAAAATGTATATAAAAAAGCTGGACATGCTGACTGGTACCAGCTTCCGCTTCCGACAAAACTGTTAAATCATGAAATTCAGGAGACGGCCCATTTTTCCACATAAACCCACAGACCTTAGCATTCTTAATGGGATTTTAGCATAATTGCATAATCTTTTTCAAATTCTAAATAGAGACGCCATAGTAGGATGAAAAGGATATTATACCAACAAGACGCTTTGTAAGAGACTAAATAATATGCCAGGCAACCTTTTCATGGCAAAACCTTTTATTTGGAAGAAAAAAAACACTCCCATTTGCTCAGCTGCTGGTGAGATATTCTAGGGGGATGAGTGACAGGTGACACAACTGGGTCAGGATGAATAGAAAGGAGTGTCACTGCCTTTGCCTTGTCCCCACGGCAACCCACTACTGACTTTCGCACTGCATAAATACTTAATTCATATGGTACCACTGCCTTGCTTTGCGCAGTGGACAGCCGGGGGGGGGGGTTCAGTATTACCAGATGGATCCTCGGATTTAAAGCCAATGATTGTCATGAAACGCCACAATGACATCAGTTATGTCGGAAATCAGAATCCCTGACCTCGTCGCTTCATTTCGTTGTGTATGCACACAATGACAATAAAGTTGATCTTGACTTTGAATTAATGTTGCTTGGTCTGTAGAAGAGGCAGTGTGCGCTGATATGTCTTGGCAAGTTCTTTGTGTTATTTTGCGATTGGCAGAGACACGCTGTCAGCTGTGCAGGTCAGCAGATGTTTACTCTGTTGCACACAAAGTTATTAACATGATATGACAAGGGAAATTGGACAGGAGCAGGTAGGGAATCACACAGGGGAGGGCGATTCTGAATGTAATGAATTTCAAATATATCTTTGCTGGATTTTCTTGCTAATGCTAGTTGTTTACTCCTCTGCCTGAATGATGACAGTATTGGGCTTGTATACTAGCAGACAAGCTCTTCTCTAGCCTTAATGATGCACTTACTGTGAGACCGCCCACGCATCCATGCACGCAAGTGAAATGCACCTCACACATAAATGGACATCTTGCATAAAATCTGAGCTTAATTGTATTTTTCAGCTCACGCACATTCTTTGAGGCAACGTGTGCTAGTGATAATGATAAATGACTTTTATTATAATCATTTACAGTCTCTCTCTGTCTCTAGGATCCTCTCTTTTGAGGGGTTTTTCCCAGTTGCTTTTGTCGTAAGTCACACACCCGCAGCACTGATGACCTCATCCCGAGACGCCTGGCACCAACCATTGTTCGTTGTCCAAGAAAAATCAATGCTTTAAAATCATACATAACATTTTCAGTGTGTAACGCAGCATATGAACCTGGCTCTGCCTGCGGCCGTCTGACTGCCTCCCATATCTGGCCCTTGTTAAATGCCACTGATTGCAGTGACTGATTGGGCACCCTGAGTCGCAGACCTTTCTCGAACCCGTCTCCCTTTGCAGTGCGCTGCGATCATGCTGACAAGTGTCACAGATGGACTCCAGTGGAAAAATGAGGCATTTAATATGGTAATTTTACTTTTGGGCATTTATTAATGGCCTTTTGAAACCTTCCCCGGTGGTTTCATGGCTGTAAAAATGTTATCTTGGTCCAGCCCGGCATGAAGTAACAAACAGTCGGCTGTGGTGTGTTTGGGGGGGGGGGTGTTGGTGATCTAATGATTCTCTCATCGGATGGTGGTCAGTGCATCTGTTCACGCTGCTACACGGTGCTCTGCTCAACCGGCTGTAGCCCTCACCCCCCACCCCGCTGATGTCCACAGGCTGGAAGCACTGGGGGCAGGAGGTCAGCTGTGAACCTGAGGTGGCCCAAGGCCCAGGGTTCCGCTTAACTCCCATCCCTGATTAACACTCACCGCCTCATTAAAAACACTGAGCTGCAAAAACAGGCCTAATTAAATTACTTCTGAGTGGTGTTTCCCAGTACGGTCCCCGGGAACCTGCAGATGGTCACGTTTTTGCTTCTACTGGGAGCTGGGAGGGAGCAAAAATTTGGACCGTCTTGCAGGGAGCTGGGAGGGACCAAAAACATGGACCCTGACGACCGGATTGGGAAACACTGTGTACTTAAACTGTGTACTTAAAAAAGGAAAGTAATACATGCTTTTTATCAAAAGATGATAGACTGGATGTTTTTCATGCCGTGTGCTGGAATGTGCAAAGTTGTCTGAATATCGTTCTATCAGACATTCTGCCCTTTAATACATATAGCAATGTACGGTGCAGTTATGACTGTCCGTGCATATGTGCATTACAGCTGAGTATCAATTATGGACATAGTTGGGAGGGAGCCAGGTTGGGAACATTGCTTTGGAGGGAAAGATGAAAGTGTTGGTCAAAAAGTAAAATAACAATGACAGTAGTGTGTTGTCCAGTCTGATATCTGGCAACTAGAAGATCAAGAGGTACGTCAGCCTGGTGAGTGGCTGTGAAACACGCGTTCTCTGCAGCCCTGCTTTCGGAGCTTATTCTCTTCTTTCACAGAGGTCTTTTTGTCTGCTATATCCTGTGGGCGGTTGTTCTGCTTGATACAGGACTGCCTGTGTTATTCTTTCATGCCCCCCCCCCGGTGATATCTGGGACAGTGGCAGGCGTGTCACAGGTCACAGGTCACAGGTGCCTTATACACCAGCTAGCCTCTGCCAGAGATGCTCTAGCATTTAACGTGCTGTTTGTTTCCCTCCCAGCACTACTTCGATTTGATGTGCTGATGCCACATGACCTGTAACTTCAAGCTGGAAGTGCTGCTTATCCCCCCCCCCCCCCTTGCAGTCATTCTGAAGTTTGACTGGATGGGGTGTGGGCCACTGACCTTCCGGCGTACCTCAGACTGCATCGCATCATGTAGATTCTTTGGTGCCGAATCTGAAGCAGGCTGGCAACAAGAAGCAGTCTGGGAATTTGCTGTCAAGTAGCCTGAATTTGTTACTTTGTCGCCAATCAGGGGGGCTTCCCTTGGTATAATTTGACGCCGATGGGCGGGAATCCCCTTTGTACATTTCACGAGCGCGATCACGTGGCTCAAAATCCGCGCGTTCGGGCAGCTCCCCAAACTAGGCCAGGGCCAGTCCGTGCCTGGCACCAAATCCTCCGAGCGTTCAGGGGTCTGGCGGTACTGAATTACCCATCAAGCGCCGTCATTTATCACCATTTTACGCTAGAAGGTAACCTGTGGTTGGAGCGGCTCAGCTGCCTGCCGCAATAGGGCCCGCCGTCCCTCACGGTGGTTATTAATCTGGGACCCCCATGGGTATGCCAGATTTTATTCCAAACAATTTAATTAATTAGGCATGATTGCCACTGTTAGGAAACGAGCACGCAGACGTCCCATCTGTTTAAGCCTAAGTGAGAGGTCTTTGGGAAAAAAAAAATGGTTCATTTGGATCTTTATTTCTGAGCTTAATGGTTTCCACTCAGTAACAATGTACTACTATTTAGACTGACTAATATTTTATATTTAAATATTCATAACTTTTTAAAATGCCCTTTTTTTTACATTCATCTTCCAGCTGCGCCATCCAATACTGGGTCGGGGGGGGTGGGGTGACCTATTCCTGGCAGCGTAGTTCACAAGGTAGGGATATACCTTGAACTGGATACCAGTCCAACACTGGGCGTACACTTCGATGTGCCATGTGGCCAGTTTTATAAGCAGTTCGGTAATAACCTGGAACAAATGTTGGCATGAATGTGGCAACTGTATGACCTTGTAATGGTGTTTTATGGAGCTTGTTATTCACAGAGCTGTTTAAGCGGTGACGACATACTTGAGTGCTATGTTCCGTATAACCACTAGAGGGAGGTATATACTCATTGAGTTGATTTTTAATCGGTCAGACTCTGCTTAACCCCTGTCAAAAGCACCGTGGTGTGCTTGAAAAGTTATATAGGGATGTCTGCCGATGAAATGGATATGTTGGGCTTTTATGTCCGAAGACGCATGGGGGCGTTAGGTCTGTGGTCACAGGGCTGCCGCAGCATCAGTCCGGAGGCGTCGTTTCAAGCTCCTCTGCTTTTCTTCTCCTGGCTCGCTGGAGATTGCAAGGTGAATCCAATAAATCGGTTCTGCGGGAAAGGACCTGGTACCGATGTCGTACAGTAAACTAGGGTGAAGAGTACGGGGGGGGGGGGTGGGGGGGCTCAACACCCCACTCAGAAATATCTATATCTCACCCAATGGAAGAAGCCAGTCACAGGATCGATGCACTACTAACAGTGTAAAGTAATCACAGGCACAGAGCATCGTTAAACAAGCTTTACTATGCGTAAGTATGGAGCCCTGATGGGGGGGACGGGGGACGGGGGGGACGGGGGACGGGGGGGGGGGGTCTGAGGAGGTCCATCTGCAAGCCTTAACACGTCATCGTTATACTGAAATAATATAATCTGTTTTCTAATTCTGCTTTTCCCTTGGGAGAAATCCCCCCCCCCCCCCCCCGCCCCGGATGAACACTCATCCGTGCCATTAAAGATAAATATCGAACTTTGAAACTAAAATGGATTGTAATATTCATGGTTTGCTTATAAGACCTTACACATTTTTCAGGCTAAAAGAAAGGCTGAAATACGTTTGAGATGTCTGATAAGGGGTATTGGTCACCGAATGCTGCCCCCCCCATCCCCCGTCCCCCCGCCGCCATGCAGCATCAGAGCAAAACCTTGTAACCTTCCAATCTCTGTCTTCCAGCAAACATGGCCGATTCTCCACGGAGGCGTTACCTTGGAAACGGCACCTTTCTGTATTTATAGGCATTGGCCAGGTCATGTAAGAAAGAAGTCGGGGAAAAGATATTTATACCTGAATTTGCCCTGGGGAACATAAGCCTGCTTTTCCTATCATTCCTCCTCAGAGGTGCTATATTAACGCTGTCTGTTGCGTCATATATGTGGGTTTGCTGGTGCTCTTGTGGGATGACTGGCAGGTTACCCTGTTCATTTGGGGGAAAGTGAGATGCCCCCCCTCTCCGGCCTGCCAAGGTACCTGGACCTTCCCTACATTGCGGGCAAAAAGTTATTTTTTTTCTCCTTCCTCAGCTTGGTGGTTTTGCCTTTCATATAGTTAAGACAACCTAGACTTCACTGCAGACACTCTGGTTCACTTGCCCCCCCCCCCCCCCCCCACACACACACACACACACATCTCTCAACCAGTCCTATACAATTTTGTTTAAGGCGAATTATTTTAAAAAGTAAAACTAGTGGCCTCCTTGTCTTTTCACGTTCGCACCATCCTCTCGCTGCGGGCCTCCTTTCCTTTTCACGTTCGCACCATCCTCTCGCTGCGGGCCTCCTTTTCACGTTCGCACCATCCTCTCGCTGCGGGCCTCCTTTCCTTTTCACGTTCGCACCATCCTCTCGCTGCGGGCCTCCTTTCCTTTTCACGTTCGCACCATCCTCTCGCTGCGGGCCTCCTTTCCTTTTCACGTTCGCACCATCCTCTCGCTGCGGGCCTCCTTTTCACGTTCGCACCATCCTCTCGCTGCGGGCCTCCTTTTCACGTTCGCACCATCCTCTCGCTGCGGGCCTCCTTTTCACGTTCGCACCATCCTCTCGCTGCGGGCTTCCTTTCCTTTTCACGTTCGCACCATCCTCTCGCGGCGGGCCTCCTTTCCTTTTCACGTTCGCACCATCCTCTCGCTGCGGGCCTCCTTTTCTTTTCACGTTCGCACCATCCTCTCGCTGCGGGCCTCCTTTTCTTTTCACGTCCGCACCATCCTGTCACTGCGGGCCTCCTTTTCTTTTCACGTCCGCACCATCCTGTCGCTGCGGGCCTCCTTTTCTTTTCAGGTTCGCACCATCCTCTTGCTGCGGGCCTCATCGTCTTTTCACGTTCGCACCATCCTCTCGCTGCGGGCCTCCTTTCCTTTTCACGTTCGCACCATCCTCTCGCTGCGGGCCTCCTTTCCTTTTCACGTTCGCACCATCCTCTCTCTGCGGGCCTCCTTTTCACGTTCGCACCATCCTCTCGCTGCGGGCCTCCTTTTCACGTTCGCACCATCCTCTCGCTGCGGGCCTCCTTTTCACGTTCGCACCATCCTCTCGCTGCGGGCCTCCTTTTCACGTTCGCACCATCCTCTCGCTGCGGGCCTCCTCTTCACGTTCGCACCATCCTCTCGCTGCGGGCCTCCTTTCCTTTTCACGTTCGCACCATCCTCTCGCTGCGGGCCTCCTTTTCTTTTCACGTTCGCACCATCCTCTCGCTGCGGGCCTCCTTTTCTTTTCACGTCCGCACCATCCTGTCGCTGCGGGCCTCCTTTTCTTTTCACGTCCGCACCATCCTGTCGCTGCGGGCCTCCTTTTCTTTTCAGGTTCGCACCATCCTCTCGCTGCGGGCCTCGTCGTCTTTCACGTTCGCACCATCCTCTCGCTGCGGGCCTCCTTTCCTTTTCACGTTCGCACCATCCTCTCGCTGCGGGCCTCCTTTCCTTTTCACGTTCGCACCATCCTCTCTCTGCGGGCCTCCTTTTCACGTTCGCACCATCCTGTCGCTGCGGGCCTCCTTTTCTTTTCACGTTCGCACCATCCTCTCTCTGCGGGCCTCCTTTTCACGTTCGCACCATCCTGTCGCTGCGGGCCTCCTTTTCTTTTCACGTTCGCACCATCCTGTCGCTGCGGGCCTCCTTTTCTTTTCACGTTCGCACCATCCTGTCGCTGCGGGCCTCTTTTTCACGTTCGCACCATCCTCTCGCTGCGGGCCTCCTTTTCACGTTCGCACCATCCTCTCGCTGCGGGCCTCCTTTTCACGTTCGCACCATCCTCTCGCTGCGGGCCTCCTTTTCACGTTCGCACCATCCTCTCGCTGCGGGCCTCCTTTCCTTTTCACGTCCGCACCATCCTCTCGCTGCGGGCCTCCTTTTCTTTTCACGTTCGCACCATCCTCTCGCTGCGGGCCTCCTTTTCTTTTCACGTTCGCACCATCCTCTCGCTGCGGGCCTCCTTTTCTTTTTACGTTCGCACCATCCTCTCGCTGCGGGCCTCCTTTTCTTTTCACGTTCGCACCATCCTCTCGCTGCTGGATGCTTCACGGTGGAATAAAGTGCCATTTGCTCCAAAGAATATAAATTTCCGCTGCAGCGAGTAGCAGCATCAGTATTTTTATGGTGTGTTGAATAATACAGTTGCCCCCACCTTGATGAGCTGCACCCTGACTTGGGGCGTTATATATATAAGATCCCCCCCCCGCCCCCCATCATTTTCATCGTGTAATTGAAAGAATAATGACTGCGCTGTTGAATCTGACCTGCAGAGACAGTCATGTGTCTCTCTTGATCGCCTAATTTGCTGTCCACTTCCAGGGGGCGGGTTTTCCTGTGACTGCGGGTTGAATTGCCTTTGAGATTAACTGGAGGTGTTTGCTCTAAGCTCTCATAGTAAAGAGGCAGCTGATGATTTCCCTTCCAATTTCCAGCAGCCGAGCCCAGGCTTTCTGCTGCAAATGGACAGATGAAGCTGATCGTTTTGTCCTGTTCATCTCTTCAGTTCCCTTTCAGTGCTCACCTGCACCCTTCCATTTTCTGTCAGTATAAAAAACTGACAGAATTTGGGCTATATAGAACGGACAATGAGTCTGAGTAAGGGTACGGTCTTCCTTGCTGAATCTGTGTCCAGTCCAGTGAGGCATTCAGAGAGTGAGCTGACCCCACTGGCTAAACGTGCGAAAACCCTCCACAACTCCTCGGCGCGGGCGATAGGAGCCGGCGAGAGCGGTGATCTGCCTCCCGTGACCCTTCCAGAAGAATGCCTCCTTCACCTGCCTGCACTCGCCTCATGCGTAACTGTCCCCTGGCATGCAGAGGACAACAGAACCCCATTCACTGCACCTTTGGAGGGGGGGGTTATCGCCATGTGTTACGAGGGACACAGTGAGATTCTCGTGTTGGGGTTGCAGGGTGGGGAACTGGTGCATGAGGGGACAATAGGAGCAGCATCAGTACATATACAGTGTATACAGTGCAAGGGGCGAAATAGCAGTGTAGGAAAAATATAAGAATATTAGGGCAGTATAGAAATTTTCATCACAGTGCTTGATGAGGGTGAATTGCAATACATCATACAAAGCAAGAGCGAGAATGAAAGAATGAAAGAAAAAGGAATAAGAAAGGGAAAAGAAATTAGAGAAAGAAGGAAGGAAGGAAGGATTGTTGTTCTACTGACTTTGATGTTCTTTAAACCAGTGGCCTTGTGGCCATCCAGTCTCGAATGCCTACAGTGTCTCTCTACTCCAGTGGTTCTCAGTCCTGTTCCACCCCCTCCCCAGAACCTTAATCAGGCTTATATGGTCCTTCATAGGCTAATAATGAATGTGGCAAGTTGAAAGCAGTGTGGGTTGGAATGAACACATTCTGCTTGCCAGGGACAGGACTGAGAACTACTGCTGTATTGTAAGAAATCACCTTGAATCCTATTCTCTACAGCCGGTGTGAGGAACCATTTATAAAATGACTGTAGCATGTAGAACCAGGAGGCCACTTCTACAGTCCGAGATCTCTGTTCTCCAGCAGGCGCTCCTCATATCCTACATTAGAACCTTACATTTATGTATCTGGCAAAAATTAAAAAGCAACATACAACTCTGGCAGATAATGCGCAACAAGCATACAGATGTCAAGGAGGCAGTTTAAGTGGAGCCGAGGTGCAGGACAATGTATGGAATTTGCAGTGCCAGTCGTCTGGGAGGTCTTTGTGCTGCCAATTCGCCTTATGAAAATCCACAGTCAGACTTGTCTGAGATGTCATATCCTGTGTACATAATAACCAGGCAGAAAAATCTAGAATGTCGCTGTGCAGTGGCCGGGTAACCTGTCTAGGTTGTTCCCTGCCTCTTGCCCTGTGCACCCTGAGACACGCTGCAGGCTATCCACGACTCTGTCCTGGATAAATGGTTATGCGAGATGGGACGGTATCGGGAAAGCGTTCCTATCTCATACCAAAAACAATAAATAAATAAATAAATAAATAAATAAATAAATAAATAAAATTTTAAAAAAATCACTCGCCCCACAGTGTGATAAACAGGAATAAATCAAATTGAACGTACAAAGATTTTCTCTCTTTTATACACCTGTGGGTGAAGGACGGAGGACGAACGCCAAGGCAACACCAATCAAACTGCTTCCCGATCGAGAAATGTAACAATCGATGTCGTGCTATTAGGCAAGAACCGGTGATTTGCTTTCGTCCAAATTGCAGGTGATAGTTGCATTTTGCCTTCCAGGCTAGACTGCGAACTAACAATCGTGCTGTAGATGTACAACGTGTACGGATAGCACCAGCTAATGAACCCCATTGATTAGAATGCACTGTTATATAAGACATCGGAGCAGCTCCTTTGGGCCTAAAATGATAATAATGAGCTAGAGCAAATACAATTTTTGACCGATTGTCGCAAATAAGAGACTATTGTAGCGACTATCACAGTATGTATGCATACGTCATGCAGTGTAGACAACACGTTTTATTAGGCAATTTCTCTCTCTCTCTCTCTCTCTCTCTCTCTCTATATATATATATATATATATATATATATATATATATATATATATATATATATATATATATATAATGTATAATGTATATATAATCATGTATTTAAGATCAACCGCACATCATAGAACCCTACAAACGAAAGTTGTTGGCACTTTACAATTTTCCTAACGCTTGCGGGTGTTTGGCTGACCATTAAAACCTTTTGTTTCTCTTTAGGTGTAAATTGTTTATTTTTTAAGAGTTTTGTAATATTATGAGAAGAACACAAGCGTGGGATCTTGTTTGTGTCGATTTATGACATTTAAAATGAAATCGGGCATTAACTTTCTCTGGCACCTGCGCGGCTCCAATTCTCAGGTTATTACCGCGCAGCGTTACAGAAATAAAATTCGTTTACAGATCCACACATTTCGCCTACAAATACGTGTCGACAAAGTACAGTAAGATATTTCTTAGGATAATTTACGAAAAGAGAACATTGTAAATGATTCATTAACAGAATTTGATCTAAAGTATTTAGAAGGTTTTTAATACGCCATGCTCTTTGTTCGTGTCTGCCTCCAAAGACACATTTACAGATACGACAGTTCTAAGTTCACCAACATTGACAGTTGCACTCTTCTTAAATCCACTGCACTGCATATCATATGCGCGACTGCTCTGTGTTCATTTAGCCTAATAATTAAAGCCGCATTGTGCGATTTAATTGCACGATTAAAATTAAGTAAACAGCCACTTAAATTGTCTTTAAGTCGCGTTGTAGAAAATTAATTAAGTTTCTGCCAACTATGACGTAGCAGGGAAGGGGCCGAGCACACGACGCGTTTGGCGGTGCGATCGGTACGTGGTGATAAAGAAAAGTGGATAAAGGAGTCAGAAAGCTAAGGGGGGGGGCAAGTTTGGCGGTGTTTTGTGACAATATTCTATAATTAAATGCCACTTAAACGACTATTTATAAATATGTCATTGAGTGACTTAGCTTGCAATGTAACCAATCATATGTTAGGGTTTGTTTAGACCCCGCCCACTGAGTTTGATAGGTGACTGGCAGATAATTTTAATGGTTGCTGGTAACATTTCAATGATTATTTAAACCATCATTTGAATGACAGTTTATACTGTAATTTAAATAATCATTGAAATGACATATTTGTTTATTGAATATGTCACAAAACCCTCTCTCCATAGGCAACCAGGTGATTTGCGTAATCCGTACATAAAATAAAACACCTACACAGTGGAGAGGAGGGTGAGTTTGAGTCTCCCCCATGACTCTGTAGAACTCCCAAACTGCCCATAGCTGTGCATGTATGAGCGAATGGTGTGCATGTGCCCTGTGATTGGTTAACACCCCATCTTGGGTTGTTCCCTGCATTGTGCCCAAAGCCTCCAGGATTGGCTCTGGATCCCATGTGACCCTGAAAAGGGGAAACGGTTTCAGAAAATGGATGGATGTATGTTTGGATGGGCGGCCTATGCAATGGATCGAAAAACACATGCGATTAGGACTCAGATGCAAGATTAGAGAGTAACGAGTCTCTATTGCTACTATTGGTAGTCACTTCATATTTTAACACCTGACATGCATTAAAACTAATTCATAGTATTTAAAACATAATAATTAGGCCCGATTTCTAATTTGATGTAGGCCTAATTGTGTTATGTAACAACACTGTTCGGCAGTTTCATTATTAAACTGTTTTTGAGGTTAAATACAAGGCAAAATAAGCAGACATCAGGTAAAAGGGGAAAAACAAGAATTACAAAGTGAAAAGAATGGAACAAAAGCATTTATTGTCATGTACACAATGAAACAGGCCTAGTTGTTTTGCGTCAGTAAGCATATAATCATATACTTAATCATTCCCTTCATGTGGTCTCCTCCTGTGGTAATCATTGGTCCATCATTATATTTAATATATTGTCTGCAGTGGTCCGTTAATCATTCATTTTGTGCATCTGATGAATGGATCCATCCCAACGGTTTTCCGAACGGAGACCTTATGCCCGTGCTGACGTCACCAGGGTCGCCGTGCAGCACGCGGCTTCTCGGGAATCTTGCGACATGCTCTCCGCATTAATTCCTAATTGTGCATGCCGATGGAAGCTGAGCCATCTGCGCTGCATCCCATATAATTGCAAGAATAATCCTGTTTGCCCACAGGCATGTTTCCTGCCATATAGAAAAGCTTTTGGAAAGAAAGAAAGAAAGAAAGAAAAAACGGATTTACTTGTTTCTGTTAGTCTTTTAACAGCGTTAACCTCCCCTTGATCTTCATACTCTCTGATGGACATGGCATCCAGTATGTGTCCCTGCCTTGTGCCCTGTGGTCTCATCTGAATATTATCCACCTCACACCCCTGTATTGAGTAAGTGGTTGTGGAAGATGCATTGTGCTTTTTTTGTATCTGTACTGGCTGCCATTTATAGTGCGCTTATTTTTTAACCTATATATTTTTTTGACCGCGTATGATTTAATGCTAAGTCGATACTCATTATGAACTGCAGGGTACATTACGTATGCCGGCTGTGCAGTCCTGCCGTGTGCTGATTTATTTTTTATTTTTACCAGTCTGCCAGCAGCAGGTTTGAAAGCCTTTAGAGCTCTCAAGATGTTCCTAAAAGCGCCTGCTGGTGACGGGAGGCTCATAACTGTTGGAGCCAAAACAACGTCAGAGATCCCCTTTGTTTTGTCGCTCTCTGGGGACGACCTTCTGAGTAACGTGGAGTGTGGTCATTTCATCCATCTCTCTTTCCATCCTTTCAATTGCTTTTTCAATGCCAGGTGTTGGTGGGTACAAATATTGGTGGAGGTGCGTGTCCGTCCATAGCCATCCTGTATGTTGTGATTCTTAATCACAGCTTATACCTACCTTCTAGCAAGCATGTCCACTCTTTTCTGTGTTCAGTAATGTTTGTATGCCCTGGGGGGGGGCCAGGCAGACCTTGGAGCCCCCAAGGCTCATTCTTCCTGCTTGTGTTTGCATGTCCTACCTGCGTCATTTGAGCTTCCCCTGATTTTCCTCTTATCTCTCGCAGTTCAAGGACGTGCAGTTACGCTAATTGATGTTTCTTAAATGGCCCATAAGGGGATGTGTTCATATTTCTGTCCTGTGTCCCTTCGCCCTTTATCTCTTGGGGTTGGTTCAACACCCTCAAAGCCCTGTACGGGGTAAGTGTATAGATCGCAATTTTATTTTCTGTTTTTTATTTCTACTTCAACTTGTAATTTAATTACAATTGAGTGATAATTTAGTGTTTGTATATTTCACAAATCGCCAAGTAAAAGGGCCACTTACAGTGCATCTGCAGTGATTTATTTACTTATGCAGTGATTTATTTATTTATTTATTAACAGATGAGTAATCCATTATATAAAAACGTAGCTCAGCAAGTACATTTGGAAAGTTCTAGTCTGGCTGTGTACTGCGAATCGGAGATGAACGATGACGAAAAACCCACCATTATTTATCCTTTCCAGTCACTATATAAAAGATGAAAGTAGCTATTCACCAACAAGCCGCGCTCTTCAAAAATATCGATAAACCCAAACTTAACAACCAAGCTTATCAAATTTTCGTAGCTGCAGTAATGCCTTTGAAATTCTTTGTAATCAATATTAAAAACCCTTTTGAATTCTGGTTAATCGAGTCTTGATTGTTTCTGTGACACACGAAACTTCAAATTGCCCAATATTCTCTGGATTTTGTTCTGGCGTATAATGGCAAGCATTTCTGAAATACCGTCTTAAACACCGGAATATTGTTCTTTGTATCGGCAACCGATTGTTGACACGGATTTCGGGCAGAAATCGTCGGCCCACCGCATTGATTCAGTACATCATTGCTCTCTGATGGCGTCCTTATTGAGTGCCGGTAATCATTAGGCTTGCAGCTCGCATTATATTTACGGTTATGAGGACAGTTGCTTGTGCGCGACTCCTGTCGAATACAAATTTTTGGATTGAAGCTGACAGTCATAAACAGTAATTTACGGTCCCGCCTCACGAGGAGCAGCTTGGAATTTAGACTTAAGACGTTCTCTCTCAGAACTAATTCAGGCTTCTAAGTGACATCCCATATTTTTCGGTATCTCTTTCCTTCCTTCGCTGACCCTGTTACACATCCAAACCATTGTCAACTGGTCACATCATATTCTCTCTTTCCTTGTCGCTCTCCACCCTCGCCTGGTTCCGTCGCTTCTGACCGAAAGCAAAAGCGGTTTGTGTTTGGGTTTGCCGCATGAGGGCCACATTCCAGTTTACACAGCTGGATGCTCTGTGCTTGACGAGGTTCGGTTCCTATTTAAATTTCTGGGCCGAGGCTGCTGTTATCCGGGGGAGATGTCAGCGCTGCCAGTTTGGAGCCCTGGGGGCGAGTTTACCAGAGGCTGCTTCCTGCTGCTGTGGTGCTGAAGTGGAGGAGCCCTCATCAGGCTCCGCACTGTCTTTGTTGCAGAGCAGACGGGCAGCGCCGAGCTGCGGAGTGCAGTCGCAGTGCCCATGCATTATTTATCGAGCATTAATAAGTCCGTGCCTCCTGTCTTCTCCCTCTTTTTGTTCATCTGTTTATCCTTGTATTCCATAACCCCTATTTCCACGGAGGTGGATCTTTCCGATTTTGTGTTCTCAGTCCAACACGAAGCGCATGTTTAAGCCGCACCATCAACCCCTTCTGTTTGCTATGAAAAATGCATTTATAGGTTCCATCGTGTTCCGTTCAGCCAGTTTATATGGGGTGTTTGCCCGCCCGGTGTATGTGCTGTCAGGTCTTGCAATCTCTCTCCCAAAGTTCATTGCTGTGGCCACGCAGGCGTGTTTAATTTCATGTGGGTAAATAGTGTAAAGTTCGGAAGCTTGTAACTCTGCTTGACTAGACTTGTTTCGTATTCGTTTTATATTTTTCTACCGCATGGCCAAAGGGTGGAGCAGGGTGGCGCCCTGGTTAGTATGGTCACCTCACACCACTTGAGACCAGGGTTTGAGTCTTTGCCTTGATTCGTTGTATTTGTGTGTGTGTGTGTGTGTGTGTGTGTGTGTGAAGTTTGCATGTTTGCTAACTGAAAACCCATGCTAAGGTGAACTGGAGATACCAAATTATCCACATGTGTGAGTGTGTGTGTGTGTGTGTGTGTATGTGTGTGAGTGTGTGTGTGTGTCTGAGTGTGTGTGTGTGTCTGAGTGTGTGTGTGTGTGTGTGTGTGTGTGTGTGTGTGTGTGTGTGTTTTTGTGTGTGTGTGTGTGTGTGTGTGTTTTTGTGTGTGTGTGTGTGTGTGTGTGTGTGTGTGTGTGTGTGTGTGTGTGTGTGTGTTTTTGTGTGTGTGTGTGTGTGTGTGTGTGTGTGTGTGTGTGTGTGTGTGAGTGTGTGTGTGTGTGTGTGTGTGTGTGTGTGTGTGTGTGTGTGTGTGTGTGTGTGCCCTGTCATGGCTTGATGCCCCTGTAGTTGACTTCTCCTCCAGCAGCTTCTGCTCCGTCTCCTTGAGGTGTCCTTCAGGAAGCTTGGCTGCTTCCTCTGATACATGAACCCCCCCTTGTCTCAGATATTGTTCCAAACTGCTTGACTGTGTGGGTGAGACCCTGTAACGATTAGTATTATCAGAAGATTTGCCTACGAGTCCAATTAAATCGTAATTAGGGAGGATGATAATAGGTAATATGACACAGGGTTAGGAGCTCGACATTTCAGAATTGACTCCCGTTGTCCGGAATCCTCTCCTGGCCTTTCCATCACTCGCTGGAATTGTTGTACTTTGCTTTCTTGTTCCTATTGTGCTACCTGGACAGCCGAGTGGCTCTGCCTCTAACAAATGCCAAGCAGTCAGCTGGAAATCTGGGTCCCCGTGTGAACGAGCTTGTTTGTGAGGGACATGCTGTCTGTGTCCCAGCCAGTCTGCTTCATTGCTTCTGGTGGGTCATTCCCCCCCCCCGTCCCCCTTGCGTTTGCGTCGCTTCAATGAGTGTGAAGACCTTGCCCCCGGACTCCCTCACTCCCCCCCCCCCCACCCCTGATTACCATAATAGCTTGCAGCGTATGAGATAATCCGTAACCCCTGAGCAGCATGGAGGTTCACTGTACCTTTAAGAGAGAGATGGTATGTGTGACAGAGGGAGAGAGAGAGAGAACGAGAGGGAGAAAGAGATTGAGAGCGAGAGGGTAAGGGAGTAAGAGGAGAATGAGAGAGAACACCTTAATCTGTCATGAGCTAATATTTTTTGTTGCTTGTTCTTGGCTGTGCTGAGCATCTCTCCCACATCAGATACTCTCACACGGGGAAAGGTATTAAATGCCCACCGATACGACTGCACGCGCGCGCCTGCACAGAAAAACACGCGCACACACGCACGCCGGGCGATCGGAGCACGGCTGGAGCCGGGCCATCTTGCAAAAGAGGATCGGGGAGGTGAGAGGAGGAAGAAAAGAGAAGGGAGACTGAAGGGGCGCAAGAGCGAATAGGAAGCGAGGGAAGGAGCGAAGGAGACTAACGCCGCGTGAAGAGGAGAGGAAGAGCGAGGCGGAGGGGAATTAAAAGAGCGGGGAAGGGTGTCGCTCACTCCAGCAGCGGTCCGTGTGGCAGGATGGGAAATGCACCCTCCCAAGGCACGTGAAATCCCTCTCCATGCATTCTTTTGTAGCAGGTGTTTTTCTGATTTTGCGTGTTTCCTGACTGCTGGCTGCCGGTTTGCTGGTATTGGTTCGAGGTGGATGCTCGGGGCTGAGAAGGTGACCGAGATGGGTAGGTGGGTGGGTGGGTGGGCTGGCGGGGGGGGTGTGGCAGGGACAGGAGGAAGGTGCGAGGGTGGTCAACGGTTGGACGTTATTCTTGCGGTGGGGGGGGGGGGGGTTCACAGATGGCAGGCTGTGAGATGCTGTCATGGGATTGATCTCCGTCTGAAATGTGTATGGAGGAAGGATTAGAGGCGGAGATACCTGATGGTGACAGACGGGATTAGGGTCAGAGGCGCACGGCCGCCAGTTCAGCACACCTGCACGATGGTGTGTGTGTGTGTGTGTGTGTGTGTGTGTGCAGGGAGTGATATGGGATGGGATTGATGTATATCGAGGGGCTATAAAGCCCCTAAGGACGTTTATCTGTTTTTGTCTAAGTCTGATTCTAAGGGTGTCTCTTGCAGACCAATTCATTTTGCAGCAGAAACATGATTTAACATGATGCTGTAACCTAAATTTGCTTCAGTGGGTCTTTGCCGAGGTAGGAGCCCTTTGTGGACAAAAGTGCATGGGGGGGGCAGGACCAGAAACTGTGAAACTGTTTTCTTTAAAAAAGAGAAAAGGAGCCAGTCAGGAAGAGGAAGGTGTTGTGATTCTCCAGTACAGTACAGGGAGCGAGGGAGGCTGGGTGTTGATGGAGTTGAAACACAAAGGAAGAGAAGCGAATTGCACTGGAGGGAAGAATAGAGTTTTTCTGACAGCCACTCAGAAGGCAGGGAGACAGCAGAGACCCGCAGTTCTGTCCTCGTCGGGAGAATCCTGACGATCTTCCTTTTCTGTTCTTGCAGCTTACGTCGGCTTTTTACCCAGAGACTAGCTGGTTGCTACGGAGAAATTCTCCAGAGACGAGAGAAGGTGGTGAAGGGGGTTGGTGTTGGGGGGTTGGGGGGGGGGAGAGAGAAGCTGGTTCCACCAGGGAGGGAGACGGAAGGTGAAAAGGAGAGCAGTTAGCAAACGGCTTTTCTTTGATGGAAAAAGTGGCGAGGCTGGCTGGGCAGGGAAGAAGTGAGAAATCAGGTTGGGCAGATGGAGTACAGGAGGAGGGAGACTCGAGTGGGAGGGAAGAGCATGATAAGAACGAGCATTGGGGGGGGTGGGGGGGGGCGGTCAGAAAAGTGGTTGTTTCGTGGGAGTGCGAGTGGCGAGATCCTGCTGGCATAACAGAGGGGCGCGGAGTCAAATGCCCACAAAAGGGCCGGAGTGGAGTTTCTCCTCCATTCAGAATTCAGAGCTGGTGCCGGTGGAGACCTTAAGCTGGTGGGAGCAGCTGCCTTCAGGGGCTTTGCTGCTTGGGAGATGCAGGTCTCATCAGTTTCGCAGCTGAGAGGGAAAAGTCCGGATTTAAAAAGAGACGGAGCAGCAAATCGTCACTTTGGGGTGTGATTATTACAAAACGGCTCTGGCGGAGATTACGTGAGCCCGCCCGCTATCTGTGCCTCTTGGCCCCCGACCAGCTGAAATGGATTTATGGCCTCGCTTGTGGCATATTGCATCTAGCGTCTCAATATAACGGGTCGTCCGTAAGTGGAATTTCTGACATCCGCCGTTATTTGCGAAGTACGGCTACCGGCAATAAAAACAGGAAGGTCGTATTGCTTCCATGAGAGCAGAAAGGCGTTTATCTGATATAAAACAGAGTCCATACAGGATGCGAAATATTTCTGACACCAGCATCAAATGTCGGTTTTCGCCCCAAACATTAAATCTGCTTGCTTTATTAAAATAATCGTTTGCACAGTAAATCTAACTAGGTAATTCAGCTGTACAATGGGCACTAATTACCTATTAGCTACCTATTATTAATTACCTGAAACTGCCGCTGTTGTCATTAATCTATGGGAGGCCTACTTACAGTATGGTTGGGCCTGGCAATCCTACAGTCTGCTTCTCCTATGACAATAATCTCCAGATGGTTCCACATCATCGGCCTGGTTTTTAGCGCCTGCGATTCCAGGTGGAAGCAGACGCCCAGGACAGAAGGTTTAAACTCTGTCACTGATAAGACCCTTTCTCTCAAGACAAATACCCTCAATCTGAGTCTGGCCCACAGGCCGGAAAATCGGAATTATGCCTACAGAGAGACGAGATTCCCGCTGAAGGTAACCATCAGGAGGCAGGGATACGATGGACCTGTGCGTCGTTTCATATGGGTTGACACTAGTAAAGGTGGAATTAGATTACTCCGGTGTAAGGTGATGTCAAAGATTGCTTCCTAAATATGGACCTCTGGGCTTGCTGATTGGAAGTATTATGTCCAACATTAATTAAGCTGATGAGTTTGTGAAGGGAGCTGCAATTCTGGGATTTGAATCACGAGCAGTATTTTTGAAACTTGGCCTGAACGGAATGTGCTTCGGGAGTTTTTTCCCTGTCTAAAGAGGCTCACCTAGGATAAAGCGAGTTGTCTTCCCGCTCTGGTTCCAAGCCTCCCTTCCGCCCACAACACTACAAACGCAGGGAGCCAGGGACGGCTGTGCATCCTGTCCTGTGGAAGCACCTATTTAAAGGGCTTCGGGTGTCTGTCCATTCGAAGCTCTGTTGGGAACACAAAGCATGCAGGAAACCTGGTCACACTTTGACTTGCGCAAAGGGATTCGAATTTGGAGACGTGACAGCGAATGCACTGCTTGGAGCAGGACGAGCGTCGCTGCTTATTAGTCAGAGGGGTAGCGGGTAAACGGTAACGCATTCTCTGAACGGCCATACGTGAGACGTTCATCGTGGTTTCATCTGCGGACTTGGGTTGGTGTCTAGCTCAGCGGGAGGGGGAATCCCATAGCTGGGGGAGTAATTATATCATCGTTGAGCTTCTGTGCTAGGCCAGGGGTGGCAAATCCCATCCAAGGAGAGCCACTGTGGGGGTGGGTTTTTGGGATGACCTCTCGTTCAGCCAATAACAGGGTCCCCAGGACTGGAGTTGAGAATGGCTGATTTATTATTGGCTGATTGAGAGGTCATCCCATAAGCCCACACCCACAGCAGCTTTCCATGGATCCGGTTCGCCACTCCTGAGATGAGGCTGTAACCCCACCTACTCCAGGGGTGCTGGGCGCTGACTTAACCTGTGCTCTGTCCCCAAATATCGCTTTTACCCATATACAAGATGCGATATGTGAAAACCACCCACTTTTCCCACAGGGATGATTTAAAGTACTGCTATTCTATATTTTATTCATGAATGATGCACTGTATATCTTATGAATGTTTATGTACGGCATGTTGCATTGCAAATATATGTGGTAAGGCCTCGTGTAGCACTCTTGAGAGCTGCCTAGCGATCTCTGACTCCTGACAGAAGCGTTTATGAATGTTTATGCGTTCCTTAAAAGGACTGGGTGGGCAGCTTATGAGTGAATGACGGAAACTCAACCTTTATCTGAGCTGTTATCGGGCAGAGATGTAGAGATTTGTACACTGAAGACACAAGACTTAATGATCATCATCAGTCTTTGCATTTCGATGTTTTCCACGGTCATGATTGTTCACTGAAGATATTCCGGCTTTTAAAACGTATAAATCAGCTGTGGTGATATGAGGGCTTTTTGGAATAGCTGGTGGCTCTTGTCCTTACTAATGGTTGAGGGATGTTTATGAGCTCGCCCTCTATAATGATCAGTTTGCAAGGATGCAAGATGAAGTCACTCGTTCCCACATAGGTGCGCTGGAAATTTATGGGGGCGTTTGGTGCTGGAAAGGACTGACTCTGCAGATCAGCAAGAGGAGATGATTTCCAGTGGCTTTAAATGAAAACGCCCCACCGTTTCCTTTCTGAAGTCCCGCCTTCTTTGCGGTTTAGATCAATCTGATGAGCTACACCGGGTTTTTGGGATGACCTCACAATCAGCCAATAACAGTGGGTCCCCAGGATTGGAGCTGAAAACTACTACTTTATTATTGGCTGATTGAGAGGTCATCCCAAAAAACCTGAACCGGCTCTCCATGGATCAGGTTCGCCACCACTGAGCTGCACTGTAGTCAACCTGTCTATGTCGAGGGGGGTGCAATATTTATGATCCACTTACAAATGTGAGATACAAAGATCAATGCAAGATATCACGTGAGAGGCTGCCAGCAACATGCTTGCTGTCCTCCAACCCAGCATCGTACGTATATTTAAATGCATGTATGAGTTACTAAACTTTGTGCGTCATCTATAGCTTTCCATTTGATATCTTCTGCTGACCCTACGATATATCGAAACCGTGATGGGGAAAATTGCGATGCACGACTGTCGACTGTAGTTTTTCATTTGTGAGTCTCCTGTAATTAACCCTCATTCCTTACATGATTGGTCAGTTCATTTTAGTTTGTAGTGCTTCTACCATTTCTTTCTCTATTTCTACGTTTTTATTGGTGGGATGGGACTGGCTTCTCCCTGCTTTTGTCGCACAGCGCTGACCGTGGTCTTTGCACCTCTCCGCCGCCTGGCTTTCCTCTGGCTCGCTGCTCCTTTTCAGCCCGTCCACTTAAGCCTTGTTCTTTTGTGCCTCAGTTTGTGGCTTGTATATATCATCCATCTTCCCTTGATCAAAGTGCAGTACAAACGTGTAGGAACCTTTTGATGGTTCCTCTGCAGGGAGCAGCTATATCTTTGGTTATGCTGTTTTGCTGTTTGCATTTTGAGCGATGCCGGTTTAATGTCCTCCCAAAGGAGGTTGTTAAAGGCAGAGGCCATTGGCTTTATGAAGTTCACACACAAGTTGACGACTTGCCAACAGGTCTTACTTCTTAAGGTGACCTTCGGAGACGGTCTCTGTCGGCGCGTCAGTTTCCCTGTAGCCATTCTGGTTGTCGGCATTCTGTCCCCTCCTTGGTCTAATTGGCCTCTTGAGGTGACGGTGGACTTTGACTCCACTGAGACCGCTGAGACTCTCGAGCCAGCTTGCCATTGGTCTAGCATTATGGTGGACGTCAGTCTGGTCTGCCTTGGCACCAGCCTGGCCTAGATGCTGGTAGGATGTACGGAATGGGCGGTCTGCTCATGGTAACCCATGTTAGTGTGACATATGGACAAACCTTTAAAGCGCAGAGAATTTTATGCTCTTCTCATCATCTAATGCCAAATGCACTTTGGGGGGTTGTCATAGCTCCTACAGCTTCCCGAGGCCCTCACATCAGTCTCGTCTGCCCTGGCAGCAGCGGAGCAGTTGGCTGCTGAGCGTATCTGTTTAGACGCCGTGGTCATTTGACAAAGACTGTGAAACTGACCTCGCTCAGGTTCGCTTTGATTTGCCATCGCCAGTTTGCAATTTCCCACTTGTCTCATTTCGTTCAGCTCTGATGTATTCCTCGGGAACGGGGGCACCTTTCAGCATCCGGAACGTTCTGAGGGGAAACGGCGTTCGTAAACAGCCCAGTACCGCTGACTGTGTATCCGCCGCAGAATTAGCCATAAATAAGACCCTAATCCTTTAGATTTCATCGCTGTCAAAACCTGAAGCTCGGAACGGTCCCTTTGTGAATCGGTAATTAGGGAAGAGTCTTATTACCACATAACGTCACTAAATCTGTGCCCAGACAAATAGGCGCATTAAAATGTTTTTTCCAGTTAATTAATCTCTTAGTCGTATGAATAATATGTAAGTATCTTCATTTTGTGTACAGCCATGATTTGCATGAGGCTGCCTGCATCAAGAATATAAATAATTGTACCAACAAATAAATTTGGCTGCTCGCAGAAGCCAGGCACTGTGGGAAATGGCTCCATTTCTTGAAGCCGTTCACGCAACCTGTCGCCGCATACACCCCTGTGTATGATTTCCGATATGCCCAGCAAAGAAACAAAAATAGATTTGAAATTTAAATCTGGGCCCCACCCACAACGCCATCCCCAGCCCCGCCCTCAACGCCAGTGTGAATTTCACCAGTTATCCACAACCGTCCCTGGGGATGCTGAGATCCATAACCTCTGTGAAGGTTGCTGCAAATTGCCAGGGCTAAAACGGAGCATGATGGGATTTGCTCAGCAGCTTTTAAACCACCACCCCCCCCCTCCCTGAGCCCCTCTGTCATGGCAACATGGGAGATTGTGGAGTCCTCGCCATCATTAATGTCACCGTGGACGGCTGGCAGCTTTTTCCCGCTGCCTCATTCGTCCCGCTGGCTTCTCTGGCCCGTGCCTGTGTGTGCAGCCTCCCTCACCTGCTGGGTCCCAGCGACCGAAATAGAAGCATTCTGTTAGTTTGTATGGAAACGCTGCATTTGTTTTCCCTTAAAATGGGTCAGATGAACCTCACAGAGGCTACAGGCCGGCTGGTTCTGGATCAGAGATCTGTCGAGTCGTCGGAACGGTTTCACCCTACACTTTTTTCGAAGGCACGCCCTGAACGTCCGAGTGTATCTCCGGAGATCTCAGGACCATCCTCCAGCGTTTTTGCTAACAATGGGGCCTCGCTGCTAATTCACCGCCCCACAGGACTGCAGCAATTAAGGTTTGTTTAGTCGTGTAATTTTCAGGTCATAGCTTCTGACTCCCTTAAATTGGTCCAGTTTTATCTAGCTTTGCATAAACATGCAAATCTCCCGGCGGGGGCGTGATTCATTAATGCGCCGCCTTTCTGTATCAAGCCAGGAGTCACATGACCAGGTTTACCAGGGTTGCTCATCGATCCATGTCATTGGATATCGGTGAACCAGGCTGCAGTCTCTCCAGGACCGGAATGTGTCATAATTCAGATTGAAGCATGACTTGTATTTGCTGTTCCTGATGCTGTCCATGATGGGGTACCAACCCTAAAGATATCTGAATTATTAAAAATGTATGTTGAAAATATTTTCATGGGTGTGTATATATTAAATATTTTCAAATATTTTAATACATTTGATATAAAATGTATATTTGTATCTTATATTGTATATTAAATTTGTAAATGTAATGTGATCAAAGAATGTTTGAATTACTGCTTAAAAGGTCATGGCAACATCTGTTGTCTTGTCTGAGAACAACTGACTGCCTTTCCGGTCAGTGAGCTCTTTGCTAGACCACCTGCCATCTCACTGATCACCTTGGAAGTTCCTTCAGACCCCACCGGGTGAGCAGGCAGGACGCAGGTGATCACAGACGCGGACGGCGGAGGGGGACGTGGCGAGGCCAGCTCGCCCCCCCCCCCCCCCCGCGTCCAACATCTTCTGTTCCTCCCATCAGACGCGACTTTCATCTCGGGAAACAGGCCTGAGGTGCTGCCGCAAAATAAAATGCGTGTCGGTGTCCCCGTAAGACGAGAGCGATGCTCGCGTGACAACTGCATCCCCCCGGAGTGTCTGCCAATCCCCCCCACCCACTTCTCGGGGGCAGCGTCTACTTGTTGAACTGCAAAAAAATAAAAAAATACTCATCCTTTTGCAAATTGGCAGGCGCAGTCGTCAGCAGAGCCACGCTCGCTCCTTAATTACATTTCTCCCTGCAGGGCCGTTCTGCGGAGGTCGTTCCGTACAATAATAAAAAAAAAACATCCCACGATATGTCTTAGTGTGTTTAGCTGCCTGTACTTGCATGGGTCGTGCCTGCAGTTCCTGTTTAATTGAAGCAAAACTGTTTTTTTAATTGCTGTCGTGTGGGCTGCTTGTCATATTCTAAAAAACGCTTTAGACGTAGCTGTAACTGGCAGAAGGTGACAACCTTGGGGTCGAGGGAGTTATCCGTCAATATACACCCCTCCCGGTAACTGCTTATCCAGCTTCGAATTTTGGGGAGTCTGGAGCTAATCTTAGGATGAAAAGGGCACGCGGCTGCACACAGCCTGGATCATTGCTGGGCAAACAGTCCCCCACCCTGAATAGATCGTTGTTCATATAACCGCATGGTTTTGAGCACTCGTGGAACCCAGAGGAAACGCTCCTGGGAGTCCTACTTACGCGAAAATATTCTGAAGGCAGAACGAAAATTGATTGGTTCAGGAGAGAATGCTGCAAAATCCTCACCACCAGTAGGGAAAGTGATGTTTATACTGCCCGTGATGACGTATGGACTGTGGGTTCGAATCTCATGCATCTTAAAGCTTTGCTTCTGAAAATATTAATTTGCAAAGGGGAAATTACTGATGGCTGAAAAATCTTGATAAACAGGTACCTTTCTGATTTAATATATGCGTTACACCTAAGGAGTGATTTGTTTGTAGATGACTTTTGCACTGGGATTCCCTGTGTAAAAGCACGTTTTATTTTTGTCAGTGTGTGATTTATCAGTGTAGAGTTCAGTACATCTGTACCGTGCTTATTTTGAAATTGAGCTTCTGGCCAATCCGCTCGTAGTTTGCATCTCGAAGGATGCGGCATTGCTGCAAGGCTGCTCATTGAACAACAGTAGCCGCAGGTGGTTAATTGTGCAAAGTCACTGCTGTGAACTGCCTGTGACCTGGGGAGGGGGGGCACGGCCATGGCGGTGGGGGTGGGTGGGTGGGGGTCTCCATCATGCAGCGGCGCTTCGCTAGCGTAGAAACTGCCGTGCTGTGTTCCTTTGCTTTCCCCCCAGATGCGCGCACTCACCTGGGGCATAGGTATTCAGTGGGGGGGGGTCACTCACTACTTTAGTGGGGCTTTAACCCGCTATAATGTTCTTCAGCCCCCTCCCCCAAATCAATGCACACTGATTAGTTTAAATTAAAATGTGGACCCTGTCCCACAGCCCCTCCCCCCCAGTAAAGGCCATTTTCTCATAAATGTCTAGTGACACTCCTGCTCTTCAGGGGGCTTCGGGGGGGAGGGGGGGTGGCCAGCATAAATATATGCATATGCATATATGCATAATATATGGATATTTCAGGTCCAGAAATTAAAAATCCAGACCAAGATTTTGTTTCAATCTACCCACTGAAACATTTCTGTGTTTTTGAATGAAGGAGGAAAAAGATAAAATGGTGGGTGGAGGTATGGGTGGGGAGAGGCTTGTTGTGGCCTGGCCCTGTTAAATACTGGAGGCTGGGAGCCCCCCCGTGCCATGTGACCTTCCCAAAGTCTTCAAGGTGAGCAGCTGGGACGGCTGGAACCCCCTCCCCCGTTATGTCAGAGAGGACAGTAATTGCCGTAAAAACAGTTTGTTGCCCTGCTCTGTGATATTTCACAGCCATCCGAATAATTCTCCTCTCTTTTATTTTGGGAATGTTTTTCTCCTTCCCTCCCGCTGTGCACTTTATTCCGCAGTTACTAGGAGACGGGAATCCTGTAATGCTGCCGCCACATCGGGAGGAAGAGGGAAGCGCTTCTCGGATCAGTCGAGAATAAATGGCGGGGAGCAGCCGCACCACTGTCTGGCAACCCGCTGGGGGGTCTGAGCGTCTCTGCCCCCCCCCCCCCCCTCCGTGCCACGCTCGTGCCCTGGCACTCGCAGTCCAGATCTAATTACGCCCGGTAAATACATCCCTGTTCGCGGCACGTGTCCTTCGCCTGTTTCCAGCGGCGTTCTTCCTTAGGACCACCAGGGAAAATTGAGTGAATCTAAACAAAGAAATAACAAAAAAGAACATAAATAAATATCCTTCCTCACCAGTGAAACTCGTTGCCTGTTGTTCTCTTAGAAATGATGGCAAAAACAAGGTGCTCGTAAAATTCGGGGTGGAGTGTATCAACAGTGGGGAATCACCATGTTCTAGATCAGTGTTTCCCAACCCGGTCCTCAGGGACCCCCAGACAGTCTGCATTTTTGCTCCCTCCCTGCTCCCAGCACACCTGTACCAGCTATTCAGTTCAGGTCTGCTGGGAGGCAGCAAAACTGTGGACTGTGTGGGGGTCCCTGAGGACTCAGCTGAAAACACCATCCCAGATGTTTCACCAACTAAACCACTATGTCGACCCTTTAGCAATTGTGTGGAGCGACGGGGCGCTTATCACACTTCCTACTTTCTGTGGTGTTCCTAGAGATCAGGCATGATGCAATGGAAGCAATTTTTGGCTGCAATAATGAAGAATACGTCCTGTCAGAAGAGCGTTTCCTCAAACTGCTGTGACAGGGTGATATTTCCAAGGTGAACGTAACCGATGTCAGTGTCCCGGGGCGGAAACCTCAGCCTGCTGCCGCTGCCCTCTGCTGTTCCTGGGCTTTTCTCTCATCGCCAGCAGAAGCCTGATGCTCCAGATGAGCTGGAACCGATGTATCTAGGCCAGTGTTTCCCGATCTGGTTCTCGAGGACCCACAGCCGGTCCTGGTTTTTACTCCCTCCGAATAAAATGTGGACTGTCTGTGGGTCCCTGAGGACCGAATCGGTAAACAGTGATCTAGGCGTCCCGTGGGATTCATCTGTACTTCCCTGCTTCATTAACCTGTCTCCATATTTGTAGCTACAAGATCACACTGGGGATGCTGTGTATTGTGCTGGACGTATATTTACAATTTACCGATAAGTGTATTTATTGCTTTTAATACTTTAAAATGGATACAAGTCCCCTAAACATGTCTGTGGATATTACCTATCGGAAGATGGAAGATACAGCAGAGATTTAAGCAGCATCTCCACCTGGAGTTTACTATAGACTTCTGAGTACTAAAGTGAACCGGATCTAGAGGGAGAGTGCAGAATAGCTTATTATTTTTTTCTCAAAGGATGGAATAAAGTCAACTCTGTAAAACGGCAGATGTGGTGCTTCAAAGCCCAGACATCTACCCTGTGCTGGAGTTACTATAGCAACACGCTTGCATCTTGAACAGAAGTGTCGGGAACATGGTCACATTCGGAAAAGAAATTTTCCTGCATGTGACATCAGGCTTCCATATTTCAGATCCCCCATTATATTGAAATGTTTTTTTTTTGCTTGTTTATCTATTTATCTCTGTAATTTATGTTTATTTATGTTGGCTTTACTAAACAGGAGGTCAGGTTAAGGGCACTGTCACCTTCCGCAGGTGGTACTGAAGCACTAGTAGAGTTCGTTTGGACTGTGCACAATTGTGCAGTTGTGTTAGCAATGCATCCTTATGTCTTTGGCATCTATAAATATCCCCGATGTATGGCACTCCGATCCAAAAGCTCTACGACACATGAATAATGCACGATGATTCACGGGAAGTGCGTGACGTGACAGGAGCAGATGTACATATGTGCGAACATTTGTTTAGGAGTGCTGAAGGATTTATGGGCATTGCTTTGCATTAAAAGTGCTCTTCGTGGAGTTTAGATGACGCGTTAGCGGCAGCAACGCTCATGTTTCAGTACAGTAAGGGCTGAACTTTCGGGATCGGTTGTGATATTTTGGCCAGTCCATGTGCTGGGCTGGTCCATTACCTGCTGCACCCTCCTGCCCGCGTTGCCTCTTGGTGCTTTGATGGTGTATTGCTGGACCGAGATGAAACGAGGACTCGGGGCAGTTTACCGCTACCCTTCCCCCTGCCGTGTGGTGGGGGTCGAGCAGGGGTGAGGACGAAAGCTAATCGCTGTGCAGAATGCTGCAATGCCTGCGTTTGAAATGCTAATCATGAACTTCTGCTGGGTGTAAATTGCGCTGGAGGGAAATCTTGCTTCGGGAGGGGCGGGCGGTGTTTGCTTGCAGTTTGGGATTGCACAATTGGCAGTGTGATGGCTAAGGCTGAACCCAGTCCCTGGACGTCCAAAGCTTTAAGCATGAGGACGCCAAACCTACTCAAGGGTTGCAGTATTTGTCTCTCTGGTGCGCTCTCTGCGTAACCTATAACACAACCGTCAGACTTATAACACAGCGAAAATGGGCGTGTCACAGGCAGTGACGCCACAGTGCTCTCAGCCAATCACTTCTGCCACAGCTGACATCACTGTAAAGGCAATTTCTCGCAGTGGTAAGGCAATAAAAGAACATAAAGGCTCATGAGGACAATTTAAAGCTGTTATATCCTGTGGATAGTGTGTGTGTGGGTTAACGTGATCTCCTGTGTGCCGTTTGTTTCCTTCCCCCCCTCTCGTCTCTGGTTATTTCCAGCGCTGTCTCTTTAAACCAAACTGTGAAAAAAAAAAAAAACTAATGCCAAAGTCTGTCTTCATCTGCAGCTGTTGAGCACAGCCAGATATGAGACTTCGCGCTAAATGCCAGACCCTTTGCGATAAACAGTTATTTTAGATATGACATTTCCTCGCCAGCATTAACTAAAGCTTGGGATTTACAGAATTAATGGTGTCATGTTCATTATCGGACTTGTGAAGATCGCCCTGTTTTGGTTGTCATCGCTTCCATGCTATCTGTCTTGTGCACGCGCGCACATACACAGAATACTCCCTTTTCGTTTTTTTCTTTGGCAAATACTCCCCTGATATTGAATAGAACTGCAGGTCTTTGACCTGTTTGTTTAAAATGCCAAGTTTACTCATTAACACTCCTGTGCTGTGATTTTAAAAGCCCGAAAGCCCGTCACCACTTGGGTTACTCCAAAGATAGAATTTTAGTTATCTAAAAAAGATGAGCCCGTCAGCCTGGTCCCTCTCTTTACCCCACGTCACATTAACCCCCCCCCCCCCCCCCTCATGAAAATCTTCAACACTGAGCCATACCCGTTCACTGTAAGGAATAGAAATCCATAGATCCGTCCATCCATCTCTAGCGTAAATATAAGCAAATCAGTTAACACGGTCATATTTTCCGGCAGTAACCATTGTATGCCGTCAGGCGGGGGTCCCACGTGGCCATGGAAGGATGTCTGTCACCCAGCCGTCATCGTCACACAGGTGTAACCCCCATCCCCACACCCTGATCAAGGCCATTATTCATCTGTACCGGGGAGGTCCCACGGCTGTGTGTTTTTGTCCTTGTTTCTGCGGATCATAACAGTGAACTGAATGGAGTGGCAGAGAGTTCCTGCACCTCTGGGGGGGGCATGAGAATCCTTCTTTCCCACCCCCCCCGGTGTCGGAGCTCTCTCAGCATAACAGGGGCTGCATTCCCAGCATGTATAGCAATCAATCGAGGTTTGGAAGAGAAAAGGCACATTAAGTTTTTTAAATGATGCCCTTCACGGCGGTTCAGCTGGACGTCACTGTGTGTTTCCCCCCCATACTCTGGATTTAATGCACACTAAGCAACAAAGATCAAATTCTGTTTGGCATTAGACTTCCTTCCTTTGTGAGCAGAGCTGTCCCCTCTTCGTTCGATCGATGCTTCACAGTCAGTTCTCACAGCCCCCCTCCAGCATCTCCATGCCTATGCTCTCGGTGAGTGGCTCTTGCCGCAATCACCATGGTGGCTGGTTGATGGCCACCTTAATGGGTCCAGCTTCACAGGTCTGACCATTGTGGCCATTGTGTGTTGGCTGCGACCTCCTTTGCTCGACTTCGTTTCCACCTCACCTCTCCATTTCCAATCATCTCCCTGCGGCAGTTGTTACCATGGTGTTACATGCAGGCAAGCCCATTTTTAGCATAATCAGGATGGGGGGCGAGTGGCCCAGTGAGTTAGCTCTCTCTCCCTGAGATAAGAAGGTCACCAGTTCAGATCCCATCCTCTTTAAGTGTCCCTTGGGCCCTTGATCAAGACCCTTAAACCCCACAATTCTTCAAGGGCTCCAGATAAATGGGAGTTTGAAATAAATCTTTTTTAACACAAGTTTAGACATCACTCCCCCACCCTGGTGCTAATTGGGACAGCGGGCTTTAGTGAATGTTTCCCCACGATCCACCTGACTCTGCTCGCAGAACCCAAGCTTCACTCTCAACTGGGTATGTGTCTCAAAGGCAGAGCAAGATGGGGTACGTGAAAAGTGGCCGGTGTGTCCTCGTGTTTACGTGAGTAAAGCATCATCCTCTCATTCTGAGAACCTGCTGCGAGCTGGATCTATTCTGGGTGGGGTTTCCAGAGCAGGTGGATAAAATGGGCTCGACTTGGATCATGAAGGCATCTGGGTCGACATCGTGACTACGGCAACTTGTAGGTTCTCTGTGCTGAGGCTGCTACATCTATAAGACCAGCATGTGGAATCTCATCGGTGCCTCATCAGTGAAGAGCACCGTGCTGCTTTGAGTAAAAGAGGAAAGACATTAAAGGGGTTTAGTCTTGTCAGCACCCACGTTTTAACTTGTATTTATATGTGGTGTTTGTCTTGGTCGTTAATAAATGACTCTTGGCAAATGGAGGGTTTTTGCTGGATATCATCAGTAGATCTATACCTTCCAGGCCCTGGGGGCATGGCAGCCATCCCAGATGAGCTGTATTTAAGTGGGATTTTTATATGACTTGAAACTTCAACTCATTTCATTGAATGTCTTGTCACGAATTTGCTTTGCAGTCATTTTCAGTTTTTAGCTATTTTTGCACATAGCCGGGAACTTTGATATCTCATTATAGGGACATATGTGCAATAGCCTGAAGAAGTGAAAGAAATTTCTAGCTGATAATGTAACATTTTCTCCATTTTTGTTTACTTATTACATTACATTTTTTTTGTTGGCATTGCTAAGGAAAGCTAGGGGTTCAACAAAATTGTGTGTGTGTGCGTGTGTGTGTGTGTGTGTGTGTTCAGTCATTGTAGGAAGAAAAAAGGAAAATCACGAAGAGTAAGAGAAGCTTCAAAAAGGTAATAAACAGACGCGATGACGTCTCTTCAAAACCGACGTCTTTTTGGGCATTTCTAAGTGTCCGTGCTCCATCTATTATTGCGTAGATAAGGATGCTTTCTTTCAGATAAAAATGAGTAAATAAGAGGCACAAACTGCGATGGCAACATGAGTGTCAGTGTGTGACCTGCCTGGGAAATGTGTGCAGGTGCGGTTCAGTATGTGTGTCTTTTCCAGTCTGACATTGAACCGTCTTTTTCTTCAAGGGCTGCAGGAACCCGGAACATGGGCTCCCCGCATCCTTTTGTGATGCTTTCATTCTGCTCTCGAAAGCCTTAGAGTCTGAACGATGAAGCGCTGCTTCTCTCAAAAGGCCAGATGGCTTCCACACACATTTCTTCTTGGTCATTTGAGTGTACGCCCCTGTTCCCTTGTGCTCTGCGTGTGCATGGGTCTGCTTTCAGCCACTAGCATCTCCACTTACCCCTCTACTTACACACACACACACACACACTGTTTCAATCTCAGTCACACACATCACAAGCCGTAACGATTTGTGATGCCTAGTGCAATTTAACGTGTGCAGAAGGATTTTCAGTAGGGCTGCGTGAAGTGTGGTATCAGCTGGGTGTGAGTAACGATATCTGTAGAAACGTCTTTCCGAACCCCACTGAAACACGAGGGGCCGATTCGCTTTCACAGTCATTAGCCACTTAGCCATAATCATTTCTCTGTTAATTGTTATGCTCCGTGCTGTACTCCATACTGCTCGAATTACATCAAACGCAACTTTTGAGCATGTTTTAAGTTTTTTGAAATGCCAGTACAGTTGGAAATGGCTCTGGTTACAGAAATAGAATCATAGCCGAGTCCTCGCCCATGGGGTGGGGGTGGTGGGGGGGGGGGTTGACGTAACAGTTAAAAAAAAAATAACACAAGTTTAGACATCGCTCCCGCGCCCAAACATTTCTGGTGCTAATTGGGGCAGCGGGCTTTAGTGAATGTTTCCACGCCGTGTGCCGAATACCTCGAATTCTCAACAAGGTCAGGCTCATGAATTTACATGCAAACTGATATTTCTTTTAAATGACGGCCAGTAAGGGGTTTTATCTAATTAATCCGGAACACTCTGCTCGTGTGGAATTCGCAGCCAGCCTTGTTTGCAGGGATACGGATTCTGCATTAAGTTCGGCCTGTTTGAGAGGGAGCAAAAAATGTGCACCTACTGTGGGTCCCTGAGGGAACGGGGCTGGGAAACGCTGTAATAGAATATTCGGGTTGGTGGACTCAGGGATGTTTGTCACTATCGCACTTAGTAGGGAGAGGGGAGGCTGAGAACTATGACCATGAGTAATATGATCCATCACTCCTTGGCTCACTATACATGTGACAAACTGGTGCAGCAAACTCTGTAAGTACATTAATAAAAGTGGTGCGATCCCCCACTTAACCCCCAGCCCCCCCACAACATGTGTCACATGCTTCTGCTACAATGTATCGCCCTGTTTCGCTTTAATTTAAACAAAAGAGAAAAAAAATAAAAAATAGAAATGTCTTCTGAATCCATAAACAAGTGCGACTCTCTCCAGCCAGTCTTATTTACGCTCGTTTATCAGGTGAAAATACCTCATACGTAAAATTCCTGTGAATCTGATGTCAGAGACTCTCTGTTACCCAAGTGGGCAAGGAATTGGTGGTGCTTCTATAACAGTCTTTTAATATGAGAATTTGTACATCGTAAAACAAAGGCCAAGAGCTAGGATTACCAGAGATGGGGATGGTAGATGATAAATAGAAATTATTAAGAAAGTTTGTGTGTAGCTGTTCAGGTGGTGTTACACACAGCCGCAAGCGCTCACATGTTCCTAGTTGCTGGTAGGGAAATTAACTGGAGCAAATCTGCGAAACATAGCATTTAGCACCAGGGTGCGGAAAATACCAAGCCATGTATGCTAATGGGCGGACGGGCAGAGGCTGCGGAGAAACCCAGCTCTGTGCCGGATTCTGCGGATTGGGGGGCTCTTCTGGATTCCGTGTGAGTACCAGTGGTGAGTCACACTGGGGAGCCATATTCTTAATGTGGCCATGACCAGCGTTAATGGTTTTCTGGCGCAGCAGTTGCACGTTTATATATGACAGTGATGACATGGAAATGGCACAGTTTGTGTATTAGTGAATTGTGGGAAAACTGGGGTGGGTTGGTGGACTTGCGCATGTAAAACAGGGATTGTTGTCAAAGCAAGAACAGAATAACCCAGGGGGACGGAGATGAGAAAAAGGGAAATCAAGTCAAAACACCCGACTCACGCTCACCCGACTCACCCTAACCCGACTCACGCTCAACTTACTCACACTCACCCGACTCACGCTCACCCGACTCACGCTCACCCGACTCACGCTCACCTGACTCACACTCACCCGACTCACACTCACCTTACTCACGCTCACCCGACTCACGCTCACCCGACTCACGCTCACCTGACTCACACTCACCCGACTCACACTCACCTTACTCACACTCACCCGACTCACGCTCACCTTACTCACGCTCACCCAACTCACACTCACCCGACTCACGCTCACCCGACTCACGCTCACCTGACTCACGCTCACCCCGACTCACGCTCACCTTACTCATGCTCACCCGACTCACGCTCACCTTACTCACGCTCACCCGACTCACGCTCACCTTACTCACGCTCACCCGACTCACGCTCACCCGACTCACGCTCACCTTACTCACGCTCACCCGACTCACGCTCAACTTTCTCACGCTCACCCGACTCACGCTCACCTTACTCACGCTCACCCCGACTCATACTCACCCGACTCACGCTCACCCGACTCACGCTCACCTTACTCACGCTCAACTTTCTCACGCTCACCTTACTCACGCTCACCTTACTCACACTCACCCGACTCACGCTCACCTTACTCACGCTCACCTTACTCACGCTCACCCGACTCACGCTCACCCGACTCACGCTCACCTTACTCACGCTCACCCGACTCACGCTCACCCGTCTCACGCTCCTGAGATGGATCGGCTCTGACTCCGCCAAAGCTTCAGTCTTTAGATTTGTATTCACTGTGCACCATGAAACATTTCAAAAGAAATGCACAGCCCAGCACTGTGAGCGACTTCCAGGGAATAAGGCTGTTTATATACTGCTTCTCATGTGTATGGGTCTTAGAGCTTTAAATTCAGGAGGTGCGCTTTACAGCTGCTCTTCAACGCCATTCTGCACGTGGATCTATTGAGTCAGGACTGCTTGGTATGTTGTGTGACTCATGTATGATCGGCAAAGAGTGCGACCTGTGATGGTTATAATTTATCCATTTGACGGCCAATCTTGACAGTTCTGAAATATAGCCTCTTTTTATCTTTGACTGCGGCCCTCCTCCTATAGGATGGGCTGTTGCTATTGCCCCCCCCCCCCCCCCCGCCCACCCTGGATGGGCTAGACACACCCTCCCCCCACAGAACAAACACAATCTCTGCAGCCCAGCGGCTCGCATGCGACTCTCAGAGTGCCAACTGATGTGTGAGGACCCAAAAAAATAAAGCATGTTAACGGCCGTGCGCTCAAACACCCCCGCCCCCCAGCGGTGCAAGAAGCGTGTGGGGCACCGAGGAGGCGAGTCGCTCTAATTAGACTTGTCAATCCAACTCTTTGCCATTAGCCATGGGAAAACTGGGCCCTTTCGCTCGGCATCTGCCTGTTTCGTCATGCAGTCAGCTGAACGAATTTGGAAATTATGCACTTCCTCATAACAATGAAAAATGGAGGGTGCTGAGGTTATGGTGGGGGGGGGAGGGATGAGACTAAGAGGGCAGTAGGGGGTGGAAAACAGGTTGGGATGGAGCCAGACACATTAAAACAGATCGCCTTGGAAATCCATTATTTTGAGCTCATGTCATGGGCCCGCCCCTTTCGACTGAATGCACCAATGAGAATCGCGGAAGATGGAGGAAGGACAATTGAAGGTCATTATGTGAAGACTACTCACCTGCTCTTAGGCTGAGGTGTACTGAATTTTAATTGAATGTTTGCCCAGGGTAAAAAAATTGCTCAGCCTTATGGAGCAGAGGAAAAGACGTCAGCTGTAAATCGAAATTCACGACGCCACCTATGTTGACGTGTCTTCTGGCCGTGCCTTCCACGTACATCGCATGACCGCAAGGCTGGATCAGGCCCCGCCCTCGCCGGATCAGGCCCCGCCCTCGCCAGATCAGGCCCCGCCTTCTTACTCCCGCATCTGCGGCCCCATTCAAGCTCAGCGTAGGATAACAGGAGACTGGGTGCCTCTTTTCCTCGGCTTTCTATGATGCTTCTGAACGTCTTCATTCCACGGGGGGGGGCATGGCGTTAATGGCTTGGAGCATGACTGACTAGTAGGAGTGTCCGTGGCATGTGGGTGGGTGGTTTCTGAAAAGAGCTGCATCCAGGTGGATTTGGAGGGGCGGGGGGGGGTTGGTCTCCTTGCACTCCTTCCATTTGGACAGCACGCGCCCAAAGCGACCCCCCTGTCCTGCCAGAGTCTCCCATCTACCTGCTAACAAAAAACGAGAGAGATTCATTGGAGTGGATATTAATTTCCCTCTCTCACACGCTGTCATGCCCACTTCTTCGTGTCTGCATCTAAATCGGTGGTACAGAGGGACTTATTTATCTCATCCTGATGAATGTGCGTTCCCTGTAGGTCGTCTGGTGGCCTTGAACCCGAATCAGCAGCACCGGTGTCGGGGGGCTTGAGTCTGACGCATTTCCAACACTTCGAGTTCTATGCAAACCGCGGTGGATCTCAGACCTAATGAAATGTCCCCGCTTGTGGTTTTTGGGGCTCATTTAGTAACCGAATCGTCTCGTGGTCACGTCTCGCCGCGGGATGTCAAGTCCAAGTGCTTATTTACAGAGCAGGGCCTCTCCTCTCTGCGTGAAAAGCCTCCGCGCGATGGTGCTAATATAGAGGCGCATCCTCAGATTTAAAAAAAAACATTTTAACGGCGAGGACGTGGTTCCCTGGTGTGCGGGGTGGGGGGAAACTCGAAGCATGAAGGGGAGGCTTTGACCAAGTGTGGGGGGGGGGGAAAGTGAGGGAGGTGAATCGGACAAGCGAGGAGAAGGGTTCTATTAGTGGGCATGCGGGACGTCGTCTGCGAAGTGACAGGGAACAGAGGCCGCAATGTCACGGGGAGCTGACGAGTGACATGGGTGTCCCTGATAAAAAGCTGGCTGGTTTGTTAGTGCTGGAGTGAAGGCGGGGGGACAAATGGAGCACATTCAATAAGCCTGGTCCCCCCTGCCTGCGTGACTACATGGGGGTCAATGTGTTGCCTCCCGTGCCTCCAGTTTGGGGGGGTGGGGGGAGGGGGTCGACCTCGCGTAATCTGCCACGTTTTTTTTTTGTCTGCTTCCATTTGGATTATAACTCGCCTCTTTCATAAACCGAAGAGTCATCCATAGATAATCCTGCAGATAATCCCTCCGGAGAAAATAACAAGCGACGCGCTGCTTGAATGAGCCTCAGATTATGGCGAGGCGTAAGTCCCGTCCGTGAAATCCGCGCGGTGGCAGGCGTCTGCGTGCCGCATCCCGCGCAGCTTCCCGGGAAATAATTACGGACGACTGAAACTTCCAGCAGGAGGAAGGTTTCTGGATCCCTAGAGGCTGCGTGGCTCCGCCGAAGCTCCTTTCTCTGCGTGTCTGGCCTGCTGTGTGTGTCTGGCCTGCTGTGTGTGTCTGGCCTGCTGTGTGTGTCTGGCCTGCTGTGTGTGTCTGGCCTGCTGTGTGTGACTGGCCTGCTGTGTGTGTCTGGCCTGCTGTGTGTCTGGCCTGCTGTGTGTGACTGGCCTGCTGTGTGTGTCTGGCCTGCTGTGTGTGTCCGGCCTGCTGTGTGTGTCTGGCCTGCTGTGTGTGTCTGGCCTGCTGTGTGTGACTGGCCTGCTGTGTGTGTCCGGCCTGCTGTGTGCTTAGCCGTATTTCGCAGGGTATACAACACAAGGATTCAGCAGGCAGTGAACGCATGCTTGAGCGTTTTACATTTTTATTTATTTAGAGGATTATTTTACCCAAAACCATGTACATTTTTGAGAAGGCAGGATCAGACCCCGGAGCAATTTGGGGTTAAAGGGTCCTACTGTGAAATCACTCTGGGATTTGAACCAGTGACCTTCTGTTCAGAGGCACACAGCACCCCCTTTAGTCTCAACGTCCTGAAGGAGCAGCCCGTGAGGCTGGCATGATGTTTAAGGTTCCGGTGGGCCAGGGAACGCTGGATGTTCACTTGTGGTCCTGAAGATTCTTCTCGTCTTTAGGGCTGTGTTGTGGTTTTCAGGGGTGACTGAGCCGCTGTTCATGAAAGGTCTGACGATGAAGACTTTCCTTGCCCACTTGCTGCATGAACTTATGCATATCTGAGTGCATCAAAAATGCTTCAAGACCAGAAAACACCCAGAAAAATATCCCAGGGTGACCGTGAGTCTTTTCTGTGTCTATTTTAAGTGCAGACTCGACCTTTCCAGTAGACCTGAGATTGAGTCTCAAATTACAGGGGGGGTGCAATCAAAACCAGGCAATACACCCCCGCCCCCAAATAATCACAAAATGAGTGGAGACTTCAACCACCCCAATGTTCAACCCAAAGTCACGCCCTTGGTCCTGGAGCTGCATTCAGTTGGCGTTGGGAGAAATACCTGGGGGAGGAGAGCCAAGAGATCAGAGGGGCTATTAACTGACACCGGTTGGGAATGGACTCGCTTAATCTCCCCCAAAGTGCTAAACCCATGCAGCTGCTGGTTTTCTTTTCTACTAGCAGATGGAGAAGGTCTAAGGTTTCAGAAGTGAATAAAGTACGGGGAGTTTTGTATACCCCCTCATTTACGTAACTGTGGCTCTGAGGGCTGATCCTATTTGTTTTGACGCATCTGTGGAGGAATCTGTAGATGGATGTGTTATTGGTGCCGGTCTGTATTACAGCCACCTCTCATTAATACAGCTCTGAGAGAGAGTTGGGTGTGAACGGCCGGCCTTAGTCTGCCTTTGTGGTCTGAAGGTAGGAGTGTGGGGAGGTGGAATCACGCGCAGAGACCTGCTATTTAAATCTTTCCTTTATCTTTTTCGTTTCCTCATTTTTTGTAGCCTAATGCAGAAGTGAGCAGCAGTTCCGTCAGATCGGAGCATTTCGCTAAGAGCCGGCCGCTGCCTCCCGCCTTTTCTCACTTCAGCTCCACACAGACGCGTGACCTGACCTCGTTCTCGCACGCCGTGAAGCTCTTTCGCATTCCTTTGCGTACTGGCAGACAGATTCTGGCTACTTTCTTGTGACTCCGGTGACTGGATTGTTTTCGCTGATATTTTGGTCCTGTTTTCCCTGAGAGCTGCTGGTAAGCTAGTATCAGTTTTCATTGCCGCTATTTTTAAGTAATAGGTTTTTTTTTTTTAAATGTTTTTTTGGACTTTTGAAAAAATGAATACTATTCTATTAGTTCCTCGCTGCTTGTCGTCGTCACTCTGATTTATTTTAGCTGTCTTCCTGGAAAGTGATTAGTGTCAGATCTCTGCGGATGAATATTTTACAGGTGGATTGCAGTTTGCACTACAGCATCCTGAAGCTGGCATCCTTCTACTAAAGGTCATTAAGTACCACGCCTCCTACTGGCCGTATGTGTTATGGTCGTGGTTATTTTCACGTTCTCAATAGCAACGTGAAGCCGCTACGTCGGGCGACCTTGTGTCTTGGTTTCAGGGACGTCGGCTCTTTCTGGGCCTGCAGCTGCATGGCAACGATGCCAGAGGCACCTGTGCAGCCACAGAGCACGTGACTGTGATGTTGCATACTGTAGATGCCTAACGGGGCCTTACGTGTTACATGCATCGTTCGTTATCTGCACCAGGAGAAGCATGGGCTGGTTTTAGCCTGAAGATGACGGCGTCTTGCAGGCTGCAGGTAATGCGTATATAATGGCATGACTTTGTAGCATGACGCTTCGTGAGGCCGTCTGTGAAGCCCTGATGGGGCCACTGATGAATTCTGCGCAGAACAGAGGGGGCGGGGTCTGACTCACCAGCTTCCAGAACAGATCCCAGCCCCGACGAAGACAGACTCCATCTCGGAAAGGTTTCTGGTACCTTCAGCACCTTGCAAAGCCCATTCTTCACCGCGTCTCTCTGCGTGGTGAAATCGTACAGCTTTTGTTCAGCTTCTCTCGCCTCCAGAACCCCAGCCTGCTGCCCCCCCCCCCCCACCTGCGAACCCACTTGTGCACTTTGAGGCGCCATTAATCATCTCCCGCAGCTCATTCCCCCACCTTAATCACGTTAATAAGAAAGGGGACACCCCTCGTGTAAATCACCCCATGTGAACACGCGTGCACTTGGCCACGCCGGCACACCCGCTAGTTCACGTATCTTTGACGTGTTGCATGTCGGTAGCATGATCTGCATAAGCATTTAAAGGCGGTTTATTGTTCCGTTCGGCGAGCTTCCCTCAGTCTTCCGTCCCGTCACGCACGATTCCGGGGCTCGATGTGACACGAGCGTGGCACGCCGTGCCTTGAGGGGGAGGGTCACACTTCCCACCGCGCCGTGAGACTGGTGATCTCCAGCGTGCGCTGACACTGCAGATGGCAGCCGGGTGCATCTGTCAGATGAAATTACAGTTCGGATTCATTTTCAAGCATCAGATTTCCTCTCTGTCCAGCCTGCGTCGACGGTGCATTTTAAATTGGCATGCTTGTCAACCTGCAACAATTTAAACACAAAGATCCCGACCAGCTCCCAGTTTTCTTCTAATTCTTTTCAAGACGGATCATTTCACCAAAACCTGATGTCAGCTTGGCTAGTTGCCACATTGTCTTTCTCATACGTAAATATTGCCAACCTCTCAACCTCTGTATTCATATCGGCGTTTCTCCATGAGCGTCTCACTTCACACTTGTCTTTTCGAATATACTTTCCCTTGCCCCAGACTTAATGCGGTTAATGTGACGCATATCGATCCCGGGTCACTTCGGATTTAAGTGGCCCCTGTAACCAGGAGTGCAGTGGGGGGTCAATGATACCTTGGCAGAATCTCGGGGCCCAACACTTTGCAGGAAACCAGGAATATATTTAAGGTAAGGTGATATTATTAGCAACGGCCATGCCTGTAACCCCCCTCTCCCCAATCCTGCAACCCTCTACTCTGAGAAACCAGTGAAATTTCTGGTATTCTTCCACAGAAATATCTATTCATGCTCTTCAAGTGGGAAGCCTTCAGTACAAACATCGACCGGCTTTCTCAGCTGTGATTATGGCAGGAGGCTGTCAGGTCACAAACCCTAATTCAACAAGCTCTCCGGTCGCCCTGAAAGCTGCGCGGAAACCAGGGCTTCTGTCCGCTAAATCTCCACATGAAAAGGCAAATTACCGCGAGCCTCCATCTCCCTTAGACGTATATTGGCGAACGGCAATTATAATATACATTTTTTTTTCTTGTTGTTCCCAGACACAAACAGAGTACTAAATGTCAAAGAAAGCGTAACCGCATCGAGATGAAAGCGATGGCTAAATGAACTCCTCGTCTGTGCTGTCGGGCGAGAGGGAGTCTGCAACAGAATGCTTCTTTTTGTTCCTAAGTGAGGAGTGCTTGTCAGCACAGCCCAAGGCGAAGGGGCGGCGGAATAGCAATCAGGTTCTAACAGCGGTATCTGTTTTACGTAGAGGCTCGGCGTGAGTCGTGTCCTCGCTGAACACTTTGATCTTAGTGTCCGAGAAGTTGCACCATGTTGGGGGGGAGTAGAAAGGCGTCATGGATACGCCGTTGCCTTATTTAGTTTTGGATGTGGCTGATTGAATATCAGCTACCTCGTGCCTGAGTAGGCCTGTGTGTGTGTCTGTGTGTGTGTCTGTGTGTGTGCGCACGTGCATTTTGTAATTATGTATTATTATTTGTGTGATAGAAACACGTAACTTTTTTATTTTTTGTGGGGACATTTTTTTTTTTTGCTGAAGTTGGCGAAAGTCTTGTGTTTTGTTATCAGTTGCTTATGGTTAAGGTGAGGGCTGGGTGGGGGTCAAGCTCGTCAGAGTTCAGAAAAGGGTTTATGCCCATAGAAATGAAGGGTGCCGATAAAGATATGAATTCTGTGTGTGTGTGTGTGTGTGTGTGTGTGTGTGTGTGCGTGTGTGTGTATGTGCGTGTGTGTGTGTGTGTGTGTGTGTGTGTGTGTGTGTCCATCCTTGCGCACCCCCCTACCCTGACCACAAAGTCTAATGACAAACGACAGGCAGAGCAAAGCCTTTTACATATCGAGTGTAACAATCCTTATATTGATATTGAGTTCCTGCACACTTTCTTATCTACTTAATTCATCGATATAAACTGCAGAACCACGACTTGTTAAAACCAATGGCGCCCCCCTATGGCCAGGTCATGTTACATATTCACTCCTCTGACCTGCCTCTTCACTGTCCTTTATTCATTTACTTCGTTTATTTTCTGTGGCAGTGGAAGAAGCAGGTCTCACTCCTCCTGTTTTCTGTGAAGGACGACGCTCGCTTTAGAGCAGGTGAACCATTCCTGCACCACAGGGGCTGTAAGTCACACAGACCCCACTCTTATTCTCACTCTGCACAGGAGCCAAACGCATCTTAGGGCGACGGCGAGCCGGTGTTCACATCATGCGGCAGATAGCGGTCGGAGTTGCCGGTGTTCACATCATGTGGCAGATAGCGGTCGGAGTTGACAGTAATTTTTCATCACAGACTATTTTTCTTTCCCCCCCCCCCCCCCCCCCACACAGCAGAGCTGAAGGGACTCATTTAAAAATTTAAGCTTAGGATGTCATTGCTTGTAATGTAGTTATTAAATTATAAATAAAGACTTTATACACCTTCGGTAAAACGCTTTTTGGTTTCTTTGCAGTCTTATTTAAACAGATATTTAAGTAAACTGGCGGATATATTTTGCTTGGGGTGGTATATCGCTGCCTTCGTACTGCTGTGTGTTCCATCCATCCACCCATCCATCTTCCTCCTGCCAATTATTCACTGCGGGGTCCTGGTGAGTCAGGACCTCCTAAAGACATATCATGCATAAACACGACTTCAGACATCAGATCGTCTATCCACGTGTTTTTGGGCAGTGAAAGGTAACCAAATTGGCAGGGGGAAACCCACACAAACGTACAGCCCTATCTCAAGGGGCTACAGCAACATCCCCCCCTCAAATGCTCCTTAATCATCTTTAATCATTTATTCTGCATTTACATGTAAGTAGTTAACTTTTCATGGAAATTCATGGAGAGGCATAGATGTGCAAGTATGTTGAGTTAAAAGTTGGGCAGATGTTGAACTTGATGTTGTGACTCATTTTCAGGAGGTGCTCAGTCATTTTACATCGTATGTTCTGTCCTCTGGAGGTTAAAATCTGTTTAGGAGTGCGTTTTGTTGAGTATGAGTATGGCGCGCGCACACACAGACACACACACACACAGACACACACACACACACACATACAGAGAGAGAGAGAGAGCTGTACTCATATCTTTGTGGGGATCCATTCCTTTCTAAGGGCAAAACCCTAATCCCAGCAATGAGAACCCTAACCCCCACCAGCCCTAACCTTAACCATAAGTAAGCAAACAAAATATGAGACTTTTCACATTGTTTCTTTTGGCATTTTCAGTTTTTTTAACGCAGTCACAGATTTTTATAAAATTGAATCCCCCCCTGTGGTGACTGAAAAAATGGCTCCCACAATGTTTTGTCTCCACAACGTACCTGGACCCCCCCCACATACGCACACACACACGCTCACAAAGCTGATTTAAAGCCGACTTGCTCTTTATATCCCACTTTTATTTAGTATATTGATTTGCTCCGGATTCTCCGGTGACAGCACCGCATGCCCTGTGTTATTTACAGTCCTTGCTGATGTGGCTTCAGTTCAGGCCACGGATGTGTTTCTCCCGTCTGTTCCGAACCCAAACACCTGCAGCTTGGCGGAGTGGCAGTGGGAGAATCTTGAATAGTAAATTCTCCACTTTATATGAATGGGGGGTATCCTTGGACTGCGGGAGGAAGCCGGAGTTCCCAGGAAAGCTCTGCCCGGATAGACGGGAAGTCCAGTCTGAAACCCCAGGGCAGCGAGATGACCTGAAATACTGGCAGGATGGATAGAGTGGAAGACAGCGAAGATCTGACACTCTGCAGAAGAGAAACGTAACAATGGGACCATGAGTGGACATGTAAGGGGGTTTGGTCCAGGCAGGGATGTCGTTAAAGATTTTTGGCCCCATGAAACCATATCATTAGGCCCCAACTCAGACCAATCATATTATGTTTGAAATGTTTTAAGGCCCTTGTCACTTCGGGGCCCTTGGAATCGTCCTTATTGCCCCCCCCCCCCTACATTGCCCCTGAATCTGAATTCCTGTAAACTGATCATGTGACCGATTTACCTGAAGGAGGGAGAAGCGAAGGGAGCATCGACTCGTCAGCGGTCGCTGTTTTCTGTTTCACAAAGTTTATTCATCTGTGAGATCGATCCAGAGCAGTGGGAAAGCTGCACCCCCAAGAGATGTTTCTGGAAGCCTGATGGAGAAGCTGAGAATTCACCGAGGGTCGGCAAAGGCATGCTGGGATAGATGGCGCCCACTCAGCGGAGAATTCCCGTCCAGACTCGGTATCGACGTGTCGACTTCGCTGGCTTAAGAGCAGTCTCACTATTCTTTGGCTGAGCACAGATGGGATGAAGATGGGCTTTTCTCAGAGACCTTCCTCCTCCTCGTCATCGTGGCCGGTCATATGCTACATTCCTAGCCGGCAGAGTTTGATAATGAAGTTCAGGTGTCACTCGGCCTTTTGAGGTGGCGAAAGCGGCGGAATCACGCGTGGGCTCTGCCTCTCCGGTCACCACTCTCAGCGCCCCCTACAGTCCGGGGTAGACGAGCAGCAGCTTGCAGCAGCTTTCCGTGTCTGACTGCTCCAGTGATGGTGCTGTGGTTACCCCTTCTCTGATGATCCATATCCCGGCAGATGGACACCCATATCAAGCCTGCCTTCTCCGCCTCACTTCCTGTGAGAGAGGTGTCGTTTGCATATGTACAGGAAGCGGGGGGGGGGGGGGGACAACCAGGGGGGAGAGGTTGTATATGTCCTGGGTGTATACCCCTCCCCCCTCCACCTGACGAAGCCACCGGGAAAGCAGAAGAGGAAAAGTAGCTTTCAGACTCAGCCAGTGAAATGTTGTTTTTCTTCCGTATTACTTCCCGACAGGGCAACCCGAACATGCACTGTAATAGGAGACAGCTCCGTGGCCGAGCGGAGAGCCTCTCTGCTTGGGGAGGTTCTGCACACTGATCCAGAGCAGAGATTTTTAATTGCCCGTGTGTTAATGAAGTTGGGCGTCTGAGCGCCTGCTTCCCCCTGTGTATTGGCAGCTTCCTGACTGAGCTCGGTCACCTTCTACGACCTCGGTGTATGGGAGAGAGAGAGCGTGCCACACACACACACACACACACACACACACACGCATGCAAGCACACACACACCTTAACTGAAATTGTATTTGACATAGTAGCTATTTTATTGTTTTTTTTTTCTTGCTGCTACCTAATTTCTCCATTTCTATATTTGGTTCTTGATACTGGGGGGCGGCTGACACGAATATTTGCAGGTCAGAGAGGTAAAATGATGACTGTCTGCGAAAATGGATACGCCCAAGGGAAATGGTGGGAATGGGGAAGTGAGGTGGGGAAAAGGGGCGGGGGGGGGGGGGATGTCAGGGTGTGATAAGAAATTTTGGGAGATATTATGGGCTGGTGAGGTTAGCAAGTAATTGAGAAGCATGGGAAGGGGTTGAAAGTGTGGGGGGGAGGGGGCGGAGCCTGGCAAAACTGGGGCGGAGCCAAAAATGATGGAGGGTATTTCAGGAAGGAATGAGAGGGTGGATGATGGGATGGGAGGCAATGGAAGGTGGAGAAGCATAGTAGAGAAAAGCAGACTATGAGGGACCCACTGAACGACAGTCCCTGAACAATCGGTTTAGCAGCGAGAATGGGAGGGCGTGCGTTCGCTCTGATTCCATTATCTCACCAAGCCTCCAGGGATGCGGGTGTGAGGTGGGGGGGGGGTGGGGTATCCATGGCGCTGAGCATGCTCAGTGCCGACGTGACTAAAATGCACAATTATCCGATGTAGCTTAAGGGCTGTATAATTACTTTTTGTGCAGTTATTAAGGCCTTTTTGAATAACGGAAATACTTTTAAATAACTGGAATGCTCCGAGATAAAACCGTTTTTTAAAATTATTATTATTATTTGGTTGAACATGCTAATTGGCATGCGCTGCATGTCAAGAGCCAATCAGCTTGAAGAAACAGTGACTCCTGACCCTCGTAGCCGACTCGGACGTGCTCTGCATCTCCAGGTTCGCAATTTTTTTCCTGCTTCCTCTGCCTCCTGCTGCGTCCAAGGAAAGGTGTCAGCTGGACCAGCGGGCTCCGCTTCTAACCTGACGGGCCTCCTCTGGTCCTTTGGTATCCTGGCGGAATTAAGAACCGTCACCCTGACACTTTAATGGAAGCCCTCTCTCTCTCTCTCGCGTTTTCACTTACCATCTCGGCTGAGTTGGATCCCCGCCACTCCGAAAGCGCTGCTGACATCGTAATCGGGCCTCTCACGTAATTTTCACCTTACAGCCCGAAGTGTTTATAATTATTATTTTTTTTCCGATTGTCACCCTCAAGAAGCAGGAGGACACCTGGTGGTTGGTAATTTGTGCACCGCACCTGGGCACGGCGGATGCAGTAGTGCTGGGGTGTACATGCTGTGTGAGAGCGCCCATATTGTGTGGGAGCGGCCATATTGGTGCCTTTCTAGCACATGGGTTCTGATTGGCCAGACTGCGTCACATGCACACCCACACACATATATTGTTTTATGTCCTTTTCGAGACTCTCCCCTCACATCTATCGATAACCCTAATCCCAGTTTTGACAGCCGTAACCAAATAAAACACAGGACTTTTAACAATTTTAGTTTTTTTATTGCATTCACAGATTTGTACAAAAATGGTTCCTACAATGTCAAAATAACAGGGTATTACATTGTGGGGACATTTGACCACACAAACACACACGCGTGGTCTCATGCACCCTTGCAATTCACGTTATTTATCTCTGTTAAATCAGCGCTTCTGTCCCCCAGAGTGCCCCCTCCCATCACTTACCAATTCAAACATATCATTGGCTAGTGACAAGGTTCTTCCCCCCTCTTCTGCCGCCCACCATAAAAGAAGAGCCGACCCTGCTTGTGATGTCAGGAAAACGGACGTGAAGACTTCACCCCCCCCCCCCATGAGCTCCAAATTAATTTCTACCCATGTGTCTCTGGCCCCCATCTCCTGACAGCAGAGGCAAAAACATGCTGTGACTCGAGCCCACAGAGGTTTACGTGTGTGTGTGTGTGTGTGTGTCTGAGGCATACTTCTAGGAGTCACTAAGAAAGCTTGGCCTCCGCTGACCCCCCCCCCCCCCCCCCCCACTGAGACCCAGCACCTGCTAAGGGCCAAACTCAGCCATCTGCGCTTTTAAATCTGAATGAAGGAGTCTGTGACCGTCCGGAAAGAAGATTCTCCAGGAGCCGTGACATAAAATAAACAGTTTATAAATAAATCTGAACTTACCACCCGAAAGCTATTTTTAGGGCGTGTAATGGCATGGTGGCTCGGTAGGTGGCGCTGTGGCCTTGCACCTCCAGGGCTGTGGGTTCCGATGCTCCCCCACCTCTCTGTGGATTCCGTATGCCCTCCCCATGTTTGTTTGGATCCATTCCTGTGCTTATGAAGCATATGGCTAAGAGGTTTGGTAGCTGTCCTTAGCGTGTGTTTGTGTTTGTATGCGAGGGGCTGCCATCCTGCCCGGGGAGGGGGGGGGTGCCCTGCTCTTCCCAAGGCCACCAGCCTGCTTTGGATGAACTTCTGCTGAAAATCCAGGCAGCTGGATGTAAGCAAGGTGTGATGCATTCGTGAAATCCCTTCAGGAGAAGCAGCGCAGCTGCTGTCAGGCTCTTCCTGAGGGTTATCACTCTTTGGGTAGCACTCGTGATCTGAAGGCGTCACCAAATCACCAATTCACCACTGGGCCCATGAGGAAGATCCTTGACCCCCAGTTTCTCCAAGGAACAGCTGACCTTGCGTTCTGAAATGTATGCCGCTTTGGATGACGGAGTGTGCTAAATCAAGAGAATGCGGTATTTGTGTGTGGGGCGGCATGGTGGTGCATTTTTTGGCACTATTGCCTCATACTTCTCCACCCGAGTTTCATGTGTGTGGAGTTTGCATGTTCTCCCTGTGTCATCCTGGGGTTTCCTCCAGGTTCTACAGTTTTCCCCTAGAGTCCAAAAAGACGCTGAGGTGAAGCGGAGTTGTCAAATTGCTCGTAGGTGTGAGAGTGTGTGAGTGTGCCCCTTCCTGGGTTGTTCCCTGCCTTGTGCCCATAACCTCCTGGATAGGCTCCAGACCACCCGTGACCCGGAATGGAATAAGCAGTTTCAGAAATGAAAATGGGTGGTAATATATGACTGGTTTTCTAAGCTGTGTGTGTCTGAGGCTAATGCACTTCCTCCTGGAAGGATTTACACTTTCACGGTCTGAATTTTAAAAAATAAAATCCGAAACCCTTTGTGAATGTTTGTTCACTGCACGTTTGGTAGTTAAGAGTGACTGGAACAGAGTTTATATCCAATTGATGTTTCTGGGATTTGGATTTTGGGCAAGAAGGTGTAATTTACAGGCTGAGTAAGGGAGAGTGTTTTACAGCGACGGCGATGCAGGCCTGCGGCGGCAGACAGAAACAGGCCACGCTGGAGGTAGCCGGGACTCTGGGTGACTAATGGCCCTAGGAAGGGGGCAGGGCCTATGTGTGTGTGTCGGGGTGGGGGCAGTGGGTAGCACACACCCATCCAGCCCGACCGCGTCGATTCTAGCACCTACCTGTTTTCGCCAGGGCCTGATGCCTCTCTCTCTCTTTTTCCCCCGTTATTCCCATATTCAGTCTCTGTCCCCCTCTCCCCCCCACCTCTCGCCGATTCCCTCATTCTGTCAGTCTCTGTCCCTCTCCCCCCCCACCTCTCGCCGATTCCCTCATTCTGTCAGTCTCTGTCCCTCTCCCCCCCCCACCTCTCGCCGGTTCCCTCATTCTGTCGGTCTATGTCCCCCTCTCCCCCCCACCTCTCACCGGTTCCCTCATTCTGTCAGTCTCTGTCCCCCTCTCCCCCCCCCCCACCTCTCGCCGGTTCCCTCATTCTGTCAGTCTCTGTCCCCCTCTCCCCCCCCACCTCTCGCCGGTTCCCTCATTCTGTCAGTCTCTGTCCCCCTCTCCCCCCCCCCCCACCTCTCGCCGGTTCCCTCATTCTGTCAGTCTCTGTCCCCCTCTCCCCCCCACCTCTCGCCGGTTCCCTCATTCTGTCAGTCTCTGTCCCCCTCTCCCGCCCCCCCACCTCTCGCCGATTCCCTCATTCTGTCAGTCTCTGTCCCCCTCTCCCCCCACACCTCTCGCCGGTTCCCTCATTCTGTCAGTCTCTGTCCCCCTCTCCCGCCCCCCCACCTCTCACCGGTTCCCTCATTCTGTCAGTCTCTGTCCCCCTCTCCCCCCCCACCTCTCGCCGGTTCCCTCATTCTGTCAGTCTCTGTCCCCCTCTCCCCCCCCACCTCTCGCCGATTCCCTCATTCTGTCAGTCTCTGTCCCCCTCTCCCCCCCACCTCTCGCCGGTTCCCTCATTCTGTCAGTCTCTGTCCCCCTCTCGCGGCCTGCCGCTGAATTTCTATGCCTGCATCGCTGAGCAGCAGATATGCGACTTGACAAGACGGAGACTGAGACTGAAGGCTTTTGAATAAGCAGGTGGGCTTTCGCCCCTGTCTGTGACCTCTCACTCTCCCCGGTACCACTTATTTATTTTTTCCCCCCATGTTTACAAATCTCCTTATTATCACCCCCCTCCCCCCACCCTCGCATCATCGACTTCTCAGTTCCGATTTCCCCAGGGGAATTTTCTCACAGCTAAGCCCCGCCTCCGCGAGCCCGAGAGCGAGGAGACGCCGCTGACAATCTGATGTCTCGCGAAATCCACTTCTTCATTTTTTTTTCTCGAACACCTGTTCCATCCTCTTGTAGCCAGAGGGAAGCTGATTATGGATGCAAACGTGTGGGCTGGTGATACATGGAAATCCCTCGCGTGCTAGAATAAGCCTTCGGCTTTGGGTGACACCGGGCCGCTGCAGTTCAATGGGGTGGGGGCCATGTCTGAGACGAGCACGCCACATGTATCTCCGCATACCTTTAATGCACTGGAGCTGCCTACTGTAGGTGATGCTAAATGCTAGCACTTGAGATGATACAAGGGCGGGGCCACAGGGACACTGGCCCCAGCTGAAAACTGATTGGCCTCTGCAGTGCCCCCACTCCTGTCACTCCCCGATCCAAATCATATCATTGGCTAATGACAAGATAGACCTCCCTGTAAGAATTTTGGACCCTTTCATGGTCCTTGACCTTAAAAGATCGCTATGTTCTCCTGTCATTCCTGTTCCATCGCTCTCCCCGGCCTTATTTGTCTCAGTGGGGGTGCGGTGCCCCATTGTGTCATCCTGACAGATGGGGAAGGGGTTCCCTCACTTTCGTCAAATAGCGATTAGCCGCTAAGCTAATCCCAAGGCGTGGCTGGTGGCTGCGCCCCCCCCCACACGCGTGGTTTTCGCACACAGCGCCCTTCAAGGTGACGCTGCCCGCACGGTTTTCCCACTTGACGTCTTACTCGCAACCAACGACGGCCACCTGTGGAGTTTTGCTCCGTGCCGGTCGCTGATGTCTGGGATCCATCGGAATGCAATGTCGGGTTCGACTGGCTGTCAGAAAAAAGAGTGTCAGTTTGTACCCTCCAGGGTCTGCCAATTGTACCTGTAGGTAATGGTACCTTTTAAGGTACAGAAATGGGCTTCCATTTGAGGAACATCCCCAAGGTACAAACTACAGTCATGTACCATCAATGGTACAGAAATGTTCCTCAAAGTCCATCTCTGTACCTTGAAAGGTACATGTACCCTTGAGGGTACAGCTCCAGTGACAAGCAAATTTTACCAATTGGTAAAGAGGCTTTAGCCCCTCCCAAAATGAGTATGTACCCTATGTATTGTAAATAGTGCATTCTCATTCATTAATATTAAAATCTGACCCCCCCTAGTAAAGACTTAGCTCTACCTTAGCTCATTTAGTTTGCTTGGACCTTCGTGCTGCAGTAACCCCCCCCCCACTCTCAGTACCGTTCCGGTGAGGCGCTTGACGGCCCAGACATTTCTCATGCTTAAGTCTGTCCTGTGTGGCTCCGCCCTCCTGCCTTGGATCCTGGAATTTTCACGACCAATTTATTAACCTCGATTTAACCGTGCGAGCACCTTGGACGTGCCGGGATGTTTATGCGATTAGGCGCTTTCCGTGCGCACTTAGCGTGACACCTCTGACCGCACTGATTATCACGCTGTACCGCGAGCCGCTCTGATTACGCTTCTTGGCCTCCAGCATCACCCAGCCAAAACATAAAGTATTAAAAAACCGTAGCTGGACTGCTCACAAATCTACTACACACAGTCCAGCTTCACTCACCTCTTCTCAGGGATTAGAGTTTTTGAATTACCATGTAGCACATCACCATGGTCCAGAGCAAATGCATGAATAAAACATACTATCAAAACAAACCTTTAAGTAGTTTTTGGCAGTATGTTTTCCTAATGGAGTATATTTCTGTTAAACTAGGAAAATTAGCAGTAATATTTTAGCAGTAATTCTGTATTAAAATTCTGGTTCTGTTCTTTTTGTGTGGGCAGGGAGCTGAGTGACACAGGAAAAATTAAAAGCTGCAAAAGCTGTAACTGTTCCAGGGAGGGGTGCATGGGATTTACCTTCAGCCCCAGAGCTCTGTCTTGAACAGGAATACCAAGTTGACTGAGATGGTCGAGCGTTTTTATCAGTGGCTAGAAGAGGCCTGAATACATGTAACAGTCACCGTCAATCTTTATTTTCTTTTTTCTCCTGTTGGAATTAATTGCCTTTGACAATTAAGTAGCTGCTGTGGAATTAGACTCGCCTGTTCCTTTCCCTGTATGCTGAAACGGCACATGCGTGGGATTTTAGACGCCTTTTTGCTGTGTTTTGAAAGCCCTATAAAAGTAGACAAGTTTATATACTGTGTGTGTGTGTGTGTGTGTGTGTGGTGCGCTGGGTTATGTATATATTACGTTATGGGGACCAGATGTCTCTGCACTGTGATAAAAACCATCATTTTGACGTTGTGGGAACCATTACTTGCTATTTTCACATTGTGGGGACCACAAGGGGAAGCTCTTTTAATTTTACAAAAAGTCTGTAACTGCAATCAAAAGAAATAATGTGAAAAGTCTTGTATTTTGTTTGCTTGCTTATGGTTAAGGTTAGGGCTGGGTGGGGGTTAGGGTTAGGGCTGGGTGGGGGTTAGGGTTGTCATTGCTGGGATTAGGGTTGTGCCCTTAGAAAGGAATGGATGGTCCCGACAAAGATATGAGTACAGGTCTGTGTGTGTATATGCGTGTGTGTGTGTGTGTGTGTGTGTGTGTGTGTGTCTGTCTGTGATGCTGTAACCCATGACGACAGCACTGGAATAAGCCCACACTCTTTGGACACATTCCTGGGCTGAGCTGCTCTGATGTCCCAGCAATCTGTATAGTTTTATGCTTCACAGGGTACCTGTCACATGGTGCTTTATCATGTGCTGCCATTTCTCTGTCCCATTCATCAGGCAGCCCAAAGCCCCCCCCCCCCCCCACCCCCCAATACGTGAATTTCCATGTTCCGGATTGCTGATGGGAACAGTCTGAGTCTCGAATAAATACAATTATTTTCACAGACGTGCTGAGCAGCTTGCGGGCAGAGAAACCCGCTTCTCGTACAACGGAGAGAGTCGTTTGGGATGACTGGAAGAAACTACGGGGTAATGTGACCCTCTCTGTTTGATAATTATTCCAGTTTGCCTCCCCAGCCCCTCATCACATGCTTATTTGTTTTGTCATTTGATTGTAGTGTAAGCAGAAGAGCTGAGACCTGGTCCATGAAGCAGGGTTTCTTGCTTAGCCGGATAACTTGTTGGATTTAAGGTAGTCTGGGGTAAATGTAAGTGAACGAAGGTAAAGTCTATTTAGCCCGGACTACTTTAACTTAAATCTGACAACTTATCCGGCTAAGCAAGAAATCCTGCTTCGTGAAACAGGCTCCTGGTGTGGGAATGCAGTCTATTGTCCAAGACGTGTCCACCCTCAAATGAAAGAGGTTTATTTTCCTATTCTTGGATCTACTCATTTATCCGAGGCTTTCGGGCAAAGTGCCTTATAGTCCAGGGTGAGGCTGTAATTCATGGTTGCCTCCCTGTCTTTGAATTCACAACCTTTCCGTTGTCAGCACCTTGTTTTTCGTGTCGAGTCTTTTCTCTGATGTATTTTCTCGGCCTGCATATTATCAGTGAAACATCTCGCTTTCCGCTGAGTGTTTGCATGCCGCTTGTTTTGGTTTCGCTGTTCTAAGCTTGAATCCTCAAACAGATGGTTTAGTCCCCCCCACCCGCCCGGTTGTCTGAATGTGAACCAGTGAATGGGAGTAATGCCTGGGTAGAAGTCAAATGACTGGGGGTGTTATGCCGTGTTATTCCAGCAATTATATTATGTAGGAGAACGTGCTTGGAGCAGAGTGATCAGGAGAAGCCAGCAGAGATGTGGGGAGTCGATCATCCTGAGGCGTTGTTACCGTCAAATTGCACGGCTGCTGCTGATTTACACGCTACGACGCTAATATCTGTGTCGGCCCGCTGCTGGTTACGACGGCTTTATGTTCAGGTGATTTAGTGGCCGGCTGCCGCTGGCTGTTTAGGAGACCGGAGGGACGAGAGCGGGGGCGGCGGCTTTGGCGGAGCAGCCCGCAGGGTGGTGGAGAACATGTGAGGCCGTAAGACGGTGAGTCAGTGAGGTCAAGTCGTGACACTCGTGCTGGGGCGGCCTGCTCTCCTCGTCCGAGCTCCTTAAAGGAAGCTCTTGACGGAAACACGAGGTCGTGGTGGGAGCTGGTGAATCGACCGCGTTCATGACAATTGACGTGATTGATGGCGAAACGATGCTGAACGCGAATGGCGAACGAGCTCAGCTGTAGTGATCTGCCCGTCTGCAGGCAGGGAAAAGAGGTGATGATCCACTTGCGGCTCAGAGACCAAACGAGGGTTTATTGAATTAAACAAACACCACTGGGGAACGACTCAAAATAACAGGACCACGAGGGGTCAAAACTGAAACAGGCAAAAGAAACACAGACTAAGAAATTCAAAATAAAACAACATAACTATACTAGGGAGCAGGACTAGGGAAGCCAAGCAGAGCAGCATTATCGTAGGAACCAAATACAGTGAGTGACCGAAGAACAAAACAAGGGGAAGCACTAAAATACACAGATAACTGGAACTAACGAGGATGGACAGGTACAGAGCATATGACAAATCAACCAATCGCAAGGTGCATGACAGTGAGCAACAGATGGGCATTTAACACAGGCGATGGAGTAAGAAGTAAGAAATTGAAGTAAGAAACATACAAGACCTGAGACTGAGGAAACAAGGAGATACTACACTAAAAACAAGAAAACAAAGTACAACCAAAGCACAGGGGAGACAAACCTAGAACAGGAAAACTCAAAACGGAAAACGGAAAAGAATAGGAGACAAAAACAAGATAACAGGTGAGACGAGCTTCAGCTGGCCTTGAACCCATGACCGGGAACCCATGTCTAAACCATGCAGTCAACCCCCTAAGCTATGCAGTGAAAACACACAGGGGTGAAGGGCAGAGAAGAGGAAAGGCAAGATGGCCAGCGCTGCCTGCTGGCCAAAGGGGGAAGCACCCAGGAGCAGGAACCAGAGGGCTCCCCTCACCCAGGACACAGAAGTCTACCCATTCAACCATCTACAAGCCTACAGCCTGCCGTTAGCCCAGACATCATTGGGCCTCGGGGTTCTCTCTCTTTATGGCTGTATGTTCAAGACTCCAGATGAATTTGTTTTAATTGTCATTGTACATGACAGCACAATAACACTGAGTTAGCACCTTTGTGAGTGGTGCAATCAAAACCACAAGACATGTAATATATGAACAGTATGTATAAGATAATATATACAGTATGTGTAAAACTGCACAGCACACCTGTGCTTAAAAAAATCTGCTTTTTAGTGTCAGCTTTGACTGCCCTGTGTCCTCAGCTCAAACAAATGGGTTTGTTTGGGGCAGGATCCCATGTCTTGCCTGTTTTTGAGAGCTTATCGGCCTCTAAAGCCTCATGTCAAAAAAATCCACCCGCTACCTCCCCCCCTTTGTGTATGCGATGTATGTTGGTAACGTTTATATGGATTCTAAAATTCATCAAGGGCACCGTCCCACGTGGATGAAGGTCCTGGCAGGAGGAAAATCATCAAAATGCTTTGAGGAACTTTATGAAATGTCACCTTCTCTGGGACCCAGAGTGATAAATGTTACAGCAGGCTGATTCCTAGCTGGAGAACATTGCTGCTTTAAAGGACAGAGCGGCAAACTTTTATCTTCCTCCAGGGGACCCCTGCAGTCTCTGAGGTGGGCTGCGTGTCCCTCTGCAAGTGTGCCTTTGTGGGAGGATGCGTGTGCATAAAAAACTTGTATGGGATTCTTTGATAGAACATGACAGGTATCCTGAAATCAAATCTTGCTTGATTGATTTTTTCCCTCCTGTTCTATAATTCTCACCAGTTCCAGAGTCCTCTGTGTACATCAGGGGCAGCCTGGCGTACAAATGTGACTCCCTTTCCTTTGTGTCACTAATGCCCTGCGTTCATTTGGCTCCTGTTTGGGGGTTGAAGGTTTGAATCCCACCACATGGTGTATGTGTGGAGGAATTCTGGGAATTCCGGAATCTTTGTATCTCTCAAAGCATTTGGAATAATGGCTGTATCTAAATTGTATACTTTGCGTGTGCATCCCCTGAGATAATCAACCCCCCTTTTGTTTTGCTACGAAGCACACTAGCGGAGGATTGCGTGAAATGTCAAAGCCGTCGCTGGGTACATCTGCCAAGCTGGCGGCTGTCTTCTCTACAGGCCTACGGGCCCATCCATGAGTCATCCAGCTACCCACACCCCGCCTCTCCGTTGGCCGCAAAACCTGCCTCACGGCGCGAGTCCGGACCCGGAGAAGCGCGGGAGAGAGAACGGCACTGGGCTGAACGGAAAGACTTCGACAGGGTGACGAATACAGAAAAAAAAATCTCAGAAAGGAGTGTCGAGAGCATGTGGGAGGAGAAAGGAGAGAAAAGATGTATATCCAAGCTGAGGTCTCTCATCGTACGGGTGTCATTTTGCCTTTGTCAGGTTGGGTTGATCTTGCGCTGCTGTAGATGTGGATCAGACCTTGGGTTTCTTTGTGGGTCTCGCGTGTTGGTTACGCTCACCAGGGGCCAAGGGCAGGCCAGATCCAGAGATCTGAAGATGAGGCTGGGGTGAGATGAACCCCCACCAGATTGTAAACCGGCTTGTCAAATGTATGCGTGGTTCACTGGGAGATCAAGCACACAAACGCCACACACACACGAAGAGACACGTGTGGAAGTGCATTTTGGAGATAGCAGACGCCCGCCAGGGCTCCGGCAAAGCAGACGCTGTGACATGTGGGCCGCTCTTCCTCTCTTCTCGGCTGCCTAGATAAAGTCTTCGTGTGCTGGGTGAACAGCGAATGGTTACCAGTCGGAAGCATGCCTTGTGCCAGAGCCAGGCTGCAATGGACAGACATGCGCCGTTCCTGCGTCCTTGCTTGCATGCGGCACTGCGACGCCTGTGGCGCGATATTGCAGATTATTCTTACAGGCATCTGCAGCCCCCCGACGCATCTGAGCAGGGCCAAACCGGTGGAGTCATCGATCGCGATGACGTTATGGGCGGCATTGCTGTGTGTTTGCTGTCCTGCTCTGCTGCCTGCTGACGGGGCTCTGGGTGGGTGGAGAAGCTGGGCTTAATTCCTATAGATTCAAAGCTCCTGATCTCAATCCAGATTACGGGATGGACTGTCAGCGATAGATGCGCTTCAAATGCAATAAAATGAAATGCAGAATGAAATGAAAAATGGAATGATTCATACTTTGCACAAGTATGAGTGCAATTCCACTGCAACGCTCCCTTTAGCATATCCCATTATGCTCCCCTTTGTCCTTTGACACACACACACACACACAGGTTTGTAATTATATCTTTGTAGGGACTTTCCACTCATTTCTATGGGGAAAAACTCTAATCCAAAATTACGACCTAAACCCCTACCCAGCCCTAACCTTAACCATAAGTAACCACACAAAATCCTGTGAAAATCCTGTGAGGAACCCTGGACCGAGCACAGGACCGAGCACAGGCATCTCTGTCCATCCTTTCCCTTCCATCTAGAGTTCACCTCCAAGCCTGTCCGATTGCCCGCCCTCCCCCAACGTTCTGCATTGCTTCTCTCCTGACTTCTGCTATCTCTGCTGCCTGAGAAGCAGTCAACACTGCTGGACACAAATGTTCCCCAGCGATTCACCTTACCAGCAGATATGGAAATCAGCTCAGGGATTACCTGTGTGCAGAGCTCAGGGAGATTTATGAGGGAGCAGGTGATGAGACGAAGAGAGAGAGAGAGAGAGAGAGAGAGAGAGAGAGGATGGAAAATGTCTTCCAAGGTCTGCTACTTAATGCTTAGATTTAACACAGGCAATAACAGCTTTTATTATAAAATTAAACTTCTCTCGTCTCTCCTGCAGGCTGTAATGGCCTAATGTTTGCCGCTCTTTCAGCAGTAGAGACCTTCGGGTCTGTAGAGCAGAATCGGTGACACCCTTGATATTAAATACCATTTAGTTCATTCCCCTGAAAACCAGCTTTTAATGTTGTTCATCAGCTATACATTTACACTAAACAGCGCACTTCATTTTCCGTCAGTAATAAAACCAACATTTTTTTTATATATTTCGCACCCTCGTGTGTGTTGTGCTTGGCAGCTCTTGGCTCATACATCGGGCCTCGACTGTTTCCTATGTCATTTCTTCTTTTGATTGATATTGCCTTCTGGCAGCTGTGATATTCCCACCGCACTGCCGATGCTCCTTTCATCCCATTTGGTTTAGATGTCAGTGACCTTTTCGTTTGAACGTGGCAGCCTCCCAGCCCTGCTTTACCTGCACTGGTCTGTCCTGTATTCCCAAAACATGCAGGGCGCTGTATGGCTAAACAGGATAGGAAGGTTGTTGGTTCAAGACCCTAACCCTCCACATTCTCCACGGACCTCTGGCCCTGTATAAAAGCATCCTCTAAGTAAATAAGAAGTAAATTACTGTTTGCTTTAAACATGTGCCTTACAATAGACTGGCATCTCGTGCAGACTGTCCACTGCCTCGTACCTTGTGTTTTGTGGGGAAGTTTCCAGGCTCAGTCCAACCCTGCACTGGGTAAGTGGTTATGGAGATGTTCTTGCACCCAAGAGGCCTGTAACCCCCCCCCCCTTCCAGATATGTTTTATTCTTCCAGTCACAGAGGAGTATTTCAGACATGCTGTTTTTAATGTGCGAATTTAAACATCCTAATTGCCTATAATGCCAATGTCCTTTAGCTCCCGGCACAATGTCACTGCAAAGCTGGAAAACACTGCAACGTACAATGTCACTGCAAAACTGGAAAACATTCTTAGTAAATCTGAAATAAAAGCTCCAGTTCTATCTAAATAGCAAATCAGAAATGAGACTCCATTCAAATGTTTTCCATTCGTCTGAAGTGATTTAACAAAGATGTCTGGTCTGAAGTCTTAGGCACGGCAATTAAATTTGTCCTTGTATCTGTAAATAATGACCTAAGATGATAGTATGAATACAGAACGGTGCCATAATGGGAACTGAAAGCGCATTCGGCATCAGGCAGGTGTTGATTTAACAAAAAAATTCGGTAGCCTAGTTATGCCAGTAAAGGGAGTTAAAAATATGCAGATTTTTGTGCTCGTATCTGAATAAGGTCTTTAAATGTTGGGTATGAAAAAGGCTCACAACAGTGATGCTGAAACCCCTTGACAGCTATTTTGTACAGCTGGGGGTGGTAAAATAAGGAATGTGTGGGTATGACTATGGGGAGGTTGGCGGCTCTGATAATCGCTAGAACCAGTCACCTAAATACTCATATTTTTAGGTTTAAATCATTAATGAAATCATTTCTGCTTGGGGTGGGAGATGACAGATTATATTAACTAAGCTGCAAAGCTGACAGGATGTCAAGGATTTTAATTTCTGCAATTAATTTGGAGGAGAGTCAGCTGGGAGGACGGCGGTGGTTATTTCTCGGGCGCTGTGAGAAGCAGTGGAGTCGCCTAGACACGACGGCGTGAGTGACGACGCCGAGGCGATCGGCCGTCCTACACACACTGCTTCGGCATGGCGCCCTATTTTCTCTCTTTTCTGATCCCTCAGGTGGCACCCGCGGTCGCTACGCTGTGCAATTTGTGGGGGGAGGTCAGACATGCATTACAGACCAGTGGCCTGTACTCCGAAGTGGGGTTACTGGCTTATCGGGGTAACTTGTCGGATTTAAGGTACCACAGTTTAAATGGACTTCATATTCGTTCGCTTACATTTTGCCCAGACTACCTTAAATCCGACCAGTAACCCCGATAAGCCAGTAACCCCACTTCGGAGTATAGGGCCCTGATGCCCCCACAGTGTGATAAAAACCTGTTATTTTGACATTGTGGGAACCATTGTTTTTTAAATAAAAAAACTAAAAATGCCAAAAGACTTCTATTTTGTTTGGTTACTTATGGATAAGGTTAGAGCTGGGTGGGGGTTAGAGCTGGGTGGGGGTTAGGGCTGGGTGGGGGTTAGAGCTGGGTGGGGGTTAAGGTCGTCATTGTTGGGATTAAGGTTTTGTGCATAGAAATGAATGGATCCCCACAAAGATAGGGAAGGTTTGTGTGTGTGTGGAGTGTGTGTGTGTGGAGTGTGTGTGTGTGGAGTGTGTGTGTTCTGTCAGTGTTTGGGTCGGCTTCCTCTGGGTGCACCGGTTTTCACCCCCAGTCCAAAAACATGCAGTTAAGGTGACGCCTCTCTGGCTGTATTTGCCCTGCATCACCTGACATCACACACTCCCACCAGAAAAACGCAATTTCCACTTTTAAATCAAATATTTGAACTGAATGTATTTTCGATGTTTTAGAAGCAGCGGGATCCGCACCGTGATTAAGATTCAGAATTTGCTAATTGCAAAAAGTTAACATCATCAACAGATTTCTCTTGGAGTTAAAAAAAATAGCTGCAGCGTAGGGGAAAAAAAAGTTTCGTTTAAACAAAATAAAAGAATCTCACTTTAGATCATAATTGAATTCCTTTCATCAGCCAATCTAGGACACGTGAATTCTGAGCTAGAGTGAGTGTCCTCTATAATGTAACAGAAAAAAGTGAAATTGCTTTGAGGATTGCTGTTTGATACCTCGAATTAGATGTGATAAGATAACTCTACTGGTCTCAGGGTGACATTCTTGTGCAAACAGAAGCAAGATATGTGAAGTGTACACAAAGAAATTTACAGTGTAAAATGAGGCAAAGTGCAAACAAATGTATATAGTATACAAGCAGAATATGCTGGGGGAAAAAGTGGCCGGTTCAGGTCCAGAAAGTACAAATCCAGACCAAGGTTTTGTTTCAACCAACCAGTTGAGTACTCTGTGACTATAACTGTTTATGTGTGACTGGTTGGTTGGAGCAAAATCTTGGTCCGGATTTGCACTTTCTTAACCTGAACTTTTTGAACCATTGTTGAAAAACCATATTGATGAGAGTCTGGCAGAGAAAGTCTCAGTTTGTGTAACTGTGGACAACAGTTACACAACTGTGGACAGCTGATCGTGGTTTGGTGCAGACTGTACGCTTTGCACCGTAGCGAAATGTTCAAGTTGATGTGCAGGTTGTTATTACTTTATGTAATTGGGTGTAACTGGTTTGAAGCCAGAGGGAGCAGATAATTAGATGATTATCACTGTGCCCTCGTACCTCCAGGGTTGTGGGTTTGTTGCCGGCGTCAGATCTGTGTCTGTGTGCTTTGCATATTCTCCGCAGGCCGTCGGCCTGCGCCTCGTACTCCTACTTCCTCCCGCCGTGATTAAGCGAATCCGTGTCTCTAAATTGCCCTTAATCTGTGGTAGTGTGTAGGCTTTGTGCAGACTGCACCTTTATCCCATCTAACCTCGTGCCCTGTGCTTCTTGGAAGAAGGTCCAGACTCAAAGTGGCCCCCGCAGCCGGTCTGTGTTTTTGCTCCCCTTGAGCTCCCTCTCAGATAGTCCACACCGGGAGCTGGGAGGTAGCAAAAACGTGGGCTGTCTGTGGGTCCTCGAGATGCTACATCATTTCTTTATCTCTGTCAGCTCTAATTCACTGTATCCTCTGAAAACTGGTCAAATCGTCATGCTGCCTTTCACCTGCGATCTGGTGGGAAACGTTGCCCTTTACGAATGACTCAGGTGTGAGGGGCGCCATCCAGTCTGTGAAGAGGAAAATCCACTTGCCTTCCAGTTCTCACAGGACTGGGCCCTAGACATCAGTAACCCTATAACCTGTCCCCCGGCCGTTGTATAAACGACTTCGCTAATTGTCGTAATATTCATAGTCCCCCCTCCCCCTCCCCTGACACTCACACCCTGGCTAGTTGCCTTCTTCTCATTGTCTGTCTATGAATATTCAATCATGCAGATCGAGTGGATTGTTAAAGTGGTCCTCACCTCATTTTTTTTGTATGTATTTTTAATGCTAAGTTCATTCTGTCTAAACATTCCCCAGACCCCCACCCCTCCCCATTGCATTGCTTTAAAATTGTGAGGCTTTTTTGCTCTTAATGCCGTGGTTTGTTTTGCGGGCCTTCTTTGTAAAACACACCGGCGAATTCTCCACACGTCTCACTGTGCCCTGAGTGAAACAGCCGCTTTCAGCCGCTGTGGGAAACTCTCACTTCCCCCGTTCTCTGTGCCGTGTCGTGATGCTACTTGTGGGTGCGGTATGTGGCACAGCGACTTAGGATGGCGTGTCTGTGATCACATCTCCGGGTTGGCATAGCGATTTCGCTGTCGGGCCCCTGGGCAAGACCGTTAATCCCTAGTTGCTCCGGGGACTGTTTGACCCCACTTTCTAAAAAGAAAAAAAATGTTTAGCTTTGGCTAAAACCGTCTGCTAAAGTAATAAAATGTCAGTGTAGCTCCCTGTGCTTTGTGCTACGGCCGTCCGCTCGTGCTATTTCAAGGTTCCCGGATGTGATTCTCCTAGCAGCCAGGATAATCCTACCAGAAATCAACGGCTCGTCTCCCTTGACGGATGCTCCCATCGCTTCTGAGCCGGCCGCTGTCTGCCGTATCTGTCAGAGGTTGCAGATTCAACTGAACATGGCGGCACATTTCTCCTCCCCAGCTCTGCCGCAGATTCATGCTGAGAGGGATGGAAGCGGGGGCCATTCTGGGATTTTAATGCGGAAAGCACAAGAGGGACCAGCTTTACCATTAGCCAATGAAATGTTTTGAATCTCGGTGAGTGACGAGAGGGGCCACTCCTGGGGGCTCGTCAGCATTCAGCTGGGGCCAGTGCCCCTATGGCCCCTCCCCTGAATTGAATTCTTTCTTTTTCCACCTGCTTGCCGTGACTCACATCTTCATTCCCCTCCCCAGCGAAACTGCTTGCTATCATCTCAGAACATCAGCGTCTCTGTGACACCAGAACTCGAATTTAAGCGTGACCACATCCCTGCCTTTATTTCACTGGAGCACAGTGTTGTTCACTGTTTGCTTCCATATTGCGCACCCCCCCCCCCCTCGCACCCATTTTTGAAAATTTGAAAGAATTTTTTATTTAAAAATGTGTGTATGTCAGTATTTGGGCCAGTACAGGAACAACTGGGCATTCTGCTCTCTAGTATGGAACTCCAGAAGGGTTTTTCATCTTAAGTATGTGGAAATTTTGTGTGCCTTGTTCTAGAAGTTGCTGGTACTCAGATCTGTAAGGTGAAATCTACGCTCATGTTTCTTATATGCACCTCTGTAAATAGCATCCAGCTGTCGTTTGTGTTTCTGCAGTTTTTGCATAAAGAAAGCAACAATAGATGAGTAGTTATCAATTATACATTAAGTAGAAGAGGATATAAGTGACTGAATCTTTATATAATCTTTTCATGACTATTCACTCCTGAATTATGATATGTACATGTGTTTGCTTGATGTCCTGGTGCCGTTTTCTGTCAGGCGTGAAGCGTGTGAAGGTTGATATTTAGTCGCTCGGAGGGTGCATGCGCTTGTTTTCCAGCTCACAGCAGGGGGCGCTCTGACACGACAGCACAGCAGTTCAGTACTAGCAGGGGGGGGGACTGAGCTGTCAGTGGCTCAGCGGGGGGAGCCGTGACAGCGTAGCATCTCACCTGCTCCCTCCCCTCCGCCGCGGTGCGAGGCGGTTTGGAAACAGGTGGCAGCGAGCAGGATCGTCGAAGCTCGGGAAGTAGTGGTGGCTCTTCATTCGCCACCAGGTGGCTTCAGATGGTCTGGGTCTGGAAGGCTGTTATGTCTTCTGAGCACTTCCAGATCTTTCTGTGGATGTGCCGGGCCGCTACATTCTGTTCCTCGCGCTGACTGTACAGGCGGCTCTCGGCACTGTTGGCTCTCGGTACGATACCAGGCATGTGATCTGGTGCTGTGGCAACCAGAACTGTTTGGCGTGATTGAGAGGTAATAATTCTTTGGCCACAGGCCCCAGGGGGCACCGACTGCGACGGCGGGGAAAGGGGTGGGGGGGCTGGAAAGATTGATTTGCCGCATATCTATTGAGCCAGGTAACAGGCGGCTGATGGCACATTTGTCAGCCCGGTTGCCCTGGGAAACGGAGGGAGGCCAGTGGGGAGTATTTGAAAACCGCGGGTTGGAAGGATCTAGAGTGGCGGTTTAGCGCCGTATTCGGGCTCCTGCGGACGCCCAGCCACCGCGAAAACTGCAGGGTTCAGGCTACCTGCGCCCCCCCCCCCGGAACCGGACCAGCCTAATTACCGTTCAGAGCCATTTGTGCTTTTGGCATCTCCGTGTCATTCTACTTTGCCCCCACGCCGGTGGCAGGGGGGCACCAGAGGCATTAAGAAATACGGTCCACTACCTCAAATCTCCATAGAAATCCACCGTTGTGCATGTAAAAAAGTGGGTTTAGTAAATATCCGGCAGAACTAAAGGGCTTTGTCTCCATTTCTCCCCGGTAATGGTGGACACACAAAGAGCATTTATATTCCGTAGTGTTACAGTGAATAACAACCCTCCCCTTGACGTGCTGGGAGCACAGCTCCCCGAGAATGAGCTTCAAGGTGACGTTTCATTAGTCAGGGAACAAACGAGGCTTTGGGGCCAGTGGTGGGCAGGGCCTATGCGTTTTAGTGTGATTTGTGGGCGGGGTCTCTGTTTTGGTTGGGTTTGTGGGTGGGGCCAGTGGTGGGTGGGGCCTATGCGTTTTAGTGCGATTTGTGGGCGGGGTCTCTGTTTTGGTTGGGTTTGTGGGTGGGGCCAGTGGTGGGCGGGGCCACTTCTTTTAGACAAGGTTTGTGGGCGGCTGTCAGTTTCGAAGTGTTACATCGCTGAATACCAAGCCGGCTGTTTAGAATTCTTTTAAGGTGGGTAGGGTTGGTAACCGTGATGAAGTTTTGGGGGTGGGGGGGAGGGGCAGACAAAAGTAGGGGAAGCAGACCCCAGTTAATTACAGAAGGCTGTTAGATCTCTTCAAGGGGAACGGACGATCCTCGGACTTTGGGCATCGAGAAGACAAAACTGACTCACCTTAACCAATCGCCTCGTCAGTAGTCTGTGAGGTTTTCATAGCTGCTTAGCTATGGACCTGGCTGACCCACAGGCTAGCAAGCTAGCAGCTGGTAGACTATCTATACTTACAGTAATAATGAACTGGAAAAGCGGCGCTTGCGAGTTTCGAATAGAAAACCAAAGCATTGGTGCAAATGAATAAAAATCTGATTATGCGGCTGGCTGACTAATCCTCATCATGCCTCTTTTCTAACTGACTGTAAGATAAGATAAGAGGCCTTATTGTCACCGTACTTCCATATGATGAACTTTCGTCAATGTCTCTTCCTTTCACAGCCCCAGTGAAGACCATAACTTGTATCAAAATGGAGATATGAGAATAGACACCAAGGAGGTGGTACACAAGTTAAGCAGAGGATTCTATTAATAGGTGGTGACATACGTTACAAGTTGTGCTATTTGCATTTAAACCACTTATAATGTTTCCTGGATGGCGATATGTTGGTCTGTTTGTGTGGGGAGGGGAAATAGACACGTATGGTAGCACATGTAGAGACAGCAGCTAGACTCTGTCTTAAATGACTGTAGATCGCAGTACTTTGTTTCGCTGAATCCAGACCAGGATTTTGTTTCTACCACCCAGTTGAGTACTCTGTGATTGTGACTCTATGCTCAGCTGGTTGGTAAAAACAAAATCTTGGTCTGGATTCTGACTTTCTGCACCTGAAATGCCCAGCACTGCTCCTCTTGCTTCTGCCTGCACCGGCCTGTCCTGGGGGCTGACCTGTCTCGCCGCTGTGGCCTGCCTCCCCATTGGCTTACTGTTGGCTCAGGAGCCTGTCTCTGATTGGAGGATATGCGCTCCAGTCACACGCATCTCTTTCTACAGTGCATGACTAGCTTTGGGGACATAATGCATAACGTGTGGAAGGCATGTGAAAGGAGGGTCATACGTGTAAAACAACATGCTTTCAAGGGCTTTTTTCTGCCCTGTGCAATCTGATGTCAATTTATTTATAATGTAATCTTGTTCTATGAGCATAACATTTCATCTGTGCGAGATTTAACATTGATTTCACCCTTGAAGGGGCTCACTGGGGGACTGCCCTGAACCGGCTACGCTCCATGTTTAATTTTAACCACCCCCCCCCAAGTGAGTGGTTTTGCGACTCTTGGACAGTAGGTCGTGTCGTCATGATCCAGACCTTTAATCCAGAGCAGGATTGCGGGCCAAAAGATATCTGAACTTTTTCCGTAATGAAAGCCAGTGCATTTAAACAGAGCAGCTGCCCTCATGCTCTCTCACTTTAACCTATTAGTGGATTTTAATGCTGGGCTTTCATAAATTAATGACACTTTAAAAGCGGTAATGTTGAAGGAACATACCTCTTTGTCAGAGGACATCAGACGTGACCCAGTCGTTCTGTAGCCGGTCTCCCACGCTCCTACTCCTCTGAAACTCTAATTGACGGTGGTGTCACACTCACCAGCCCTGATGGGGGGAGGGCAGTGCTGCAGGCCTGGCCTGAGGGCGATTCACTGTGTGCCCCCCTCACACACGCTCACACGCCGGATTCCAGACACTCGCTGATGGTGACAGCTCCCAGCCATCCTCTATGGCTCGCAGCAGCTATATGTCGGCTTTGACACCAGGGGGCGCACTGGTCACTGATCCACAAGGGGAGGGCGGGCAGACAGTCTGCTCTTGTGTTTCATCGCTGTTGAGGCTCCGCCTTCCCCCTCTTGCTGCCTCGGTGCTCCACGCCGCTTGCTTTTCACTTCCATCTGCTTTTTCGTTTATTATTTTTAACCAAATCCTGACTGTTTCTATCTTCACCTGCCAGACAGATGTGGCACCTCGATGGGTTGACCACCTGCATTCTCAAACCATGCATCTAACGCCTGCCACAGTGTGATTAACTGTATGCCTGTTTTCCTTTCCAGCTGATGCTGCGGCCTGTTTCCCGAAGCAAGGTAACCCCAGGAGGGTCGATTTGCTTTAAGCCTCGATCCTGCACCCGTCCAACCCCCCCCTATATGGCGCATGGTTATTAGACAGGGATGTGCTTCAGGACCCAAACATTAGAGGGAGCTCAAGAGAAACTCTGGTCGCAGAGCATAGCATGAAAGATGACCACAAAATCAAAAGTTTGTTAAAAGCCCTATAATGCTCTTCCGAATTTTCCATTTTCTTTAGTGTATTATATAGCCTTTTCCGCTATGTTAAGTGTTAAAGCACAATGTATGCACCTAACTCTCACCACAGGTTCCACTCTTCTCTAATCTGCCTGAAACGCCTGGTTGAAATTTTAGCCCTTACATCCGTGACATGGTGAGGTCACCTCATACGAGAATCCTTATTGGCCGCCCACCTGCAAGGATCTGTCTGCAGACTACGAGACGGGCAGAAGGTGCAGGGCAACCTGACCAATCAGAGCACATTGAGTTCATCAGGGGTGGTGCTTATAGCTCTAACAGAGACATATACAGTGTAAATAGAGATCTGCAGTATGAGAAAAATGTTGTGTTTTCGGAACACTGAAGCATGTAAATCTATTCAAGTAGCACCCAAAAATAACATCATGAGCGCTGAAAGTGAGCGTAATAGGGCCCTTTGATAACAGGTTGAAATACACATTTGGAATTTAAAGTTAGAATTTTTCAGGCCAAGCCATGTCTTTGTGTGCCCCCCCCAGTCAAGTAGGTTCTGTCAAGGGGTGGGCTAAAGGGGCGGCGATGGCGGGAGATGGTCAGGCGAGGGCGTCTCCGCTCTCCTCAGCCCCAGGGCCTCCTCTTCTCTCATGCCTGTAGCTGGTCGGCTGCTTCCCCACCGGACCCATAAAAAAATAAAACGTACAGCCCTATGAAAGTGCACCAGCTTCCTGTAGCCCCACTATTATTAATAATAATAATAATAATAATAATAATAATAATAATAATAATAATAATATCATGTACAACCTCAACATGTTTCTTCTTCACAATCTGATACTAAATAGAAGTTTAAAATTCTACCTTCCTGTTCTTTTTGCCCCCCCCCCCCACCCCCCCCCCCCCACCCCACCCCCGGCCGTCCCCGGATTCCCCCTCTCCACAGATGCGGAGCGTGGCGGCGGTCACATGATCTCCACGGATGACGCGGAGTACCCGCGCGAGTACCGCACGCTGGCGAATGGCGCGCGGCGCTTCTCCAACGTGGGCCTGGTGCACACCTCGGAGCACCGGCACACGGTCATCGCCGCGCAGAGCCTGGAGGCCCTCACCGGGCTGCCCAAGGCCGACATGGAGCGCAAGCGCGACGCCTTCATGGACCACCTCAAGAACAAGTACCCGCCCTCGCCCTCGCCCTCCCACGGCAGCATGCGGGGGGCGCCAGACCGCATCCGCGAGCAGGTGAGCGCACCCCCGCCCCCCCGCCCTTGTCACATCCTGAGCCGTGAAACTCCAGAACCCGAAATAATTCACACCATTCCCTGGTCATTCCTCTCAGAATAATTTAAAAAATGAGGTTTTACAAATCCCACCTTAGCCAATGGTTAGTCACTATGACCTAGCTGTGGTTTTTCCCTTGGTCCCCCCCCCCCCCCCCCCCAATATTGGAAACAGAGAGGCTGTCTAAAAGTCATACTTTATTTATTCACCCTTCCAAACCGATGCCAAGTTTCAGTCTTTACCTGGCAGCCGGGACGGTAAACTGGCTTGGTTGATAAGGTCTTGTGGTGTATGACCTCACGATTCACTGAATGAAGGGAGGATAAATGGAAGGGGGGGGGGCCTTCGTACCTGACTGTGTCTCCAGCCCCGGGCTCTGCCGGCGCCCCACATCCCACTCGACGTGCCCACCTCCATGCAGTGCCTCTGCTGGATGCTCCGGAGGAGGAGGTGCGGCAGGCCCCAGCGTGGGGCTCCCAGCACCTCCCCTGCGCTCCTTTGGGAGCAGTGGACATTCCGCATTTCGCTCCCCTGAGCAAATTTAACCTTTCGCTCTTAACTGCTGTGCATGGACTATGATTTTTATTTCTTCCTCTCCACTTACGGTCTGTCACCCATTCATCTCTTTCTCCCTCTCTATCTCTCTCTGTCTCTCTCTCTCACTCCCTCGCTCTGCATGGACGAGCCACCATTGTCGTACTAAAGTGCCGGGTGAGGGAGCGAGCGGGGCGGGGAGCAAGAGTGAGAGACAGGTGGAGTCCGCGGTTGTCACGGCAACACTTCCCTTATAAGGAGAGCCGCGATATCATATTGCAAAGGTCAGGCTGGAAGGGGGAGGAATAGAACCAAAGGAGAGAGAGAGAGAGATAGAGAGAGAGACAGAGAGAGAGAGTGAGGGAGAGAGAGAGAGGCAAACAGATGTAGAAGGAAGAGACAGTCGTGAGTCCAAGCAACAGAGAACCTGCAGCAAGGTGAAAGCACTGCGACCGGCGGAATCCTGTGTCACCGCCGCGGCGGCATTGCGCTCGGCGGGAATGGAGGGAGGAGGAGGAGGGAGCGAGACCGGGGTGGGGAGGAGCCGGGACCGGATGAACCAGTCAGCTAGCTAGTTAATTAGCGACAGCGTGGTGCGCTCCTTCGTCGGCAAGGGGGGATTTCTGAACGCATTTGCCGGAAGCTTCCAGCGCAGGACCGGTGCAGGCGACGCTGCTGCACGTGCAATAGGCTCGCGAGAGGAGCCGCATGCGGACGGCGCCGTAGCGGGAGGAGTGTCCATGGGGGAGTTCTGGGACATGTGGACGGAAGGTGAGACGCGCCCCCATAACCCAGCCTGGCGTTTTTTGCATGCCTTTTCCCGCGTTTTCTGCTGCTACAGCTGTCTTGCGTCCCCTGGTGCAGGATCAGCTGCGGGAGGGTGGGTGAGTGAATCGGGGGATGCAGAACCGTTACAGGGGGAGAGAGAGATGGAGAGGGAGGGCGGGGATTGTCGCTTGCTTGGCATGCGGGTCAGGTACCATGCTGCTCTGTCTCTCCCTGCTCTCGCCACACGCTCCCGTCCCCCCGGGGGGGTAGGGGGGGCTCGGATGCTCGGCAGTGCTGAACACGTCGGGCGTCCCGGGTCCAGCCCCACATCGGGAATCGGGGAGGGCGAAGCTGAGGCTTCAAAGTGCATCGCTGTAGTCCCGCCACCGGTCGGGGTCCAGAGTTACGTCATCCGTGCTTGTGTGCCGTGTACCGTGAATGTCGCGTAACGATGCCGATATCTCCTGTCTACATGAAGCCAGTAAAACCATGTGACGGGTCAGGCTGAGATGGACGAATAGGTGTACCCCCTCACGGACTTGGCGGAGTGGATCTAAGCCCAACATGACAATACGAAAAAAAAAACAGAAATTAATTTTTGCCTTTTTGCACGGTACACAAACTTCCCACTGAAGCATCAGAGGTGGAGGAGATGCACCTGTACCTTCTGCTTGCAGCTGGGTACAGGTGCTTGTAAACGATGCAAATAACCCTGGTCACCTGAGTCTGAAACCCCACCTCACCCCCACACCTGATTTTGGCTGAAAGCAGTATCAGGACACCTTGCAAGGTGTATCCTTTGCACATTGCTACATTTGGGAAAGCAGCTAAATTCATATGAGAGGACTACTGCATATAAGGTGTGAAATTACTGTGTTGTGCTGAAAATGGATAGAAAATGTTTTTGGGGGCAGGTGTCCAGTGGAAGCTTGGATATGCAGGGCTTGGTCACAGAGGGACCCTATTTCCATGTTTTTGTATATTCTTAACCGGAATTTCTCCAGCGAGGTAATCAGAAGTCATTCTGTATAATGGCATCTGCTGTAATTCAGTAAGTAAATGTAGCTTTTAACAGCTTTTAAGGGTCAGTTTTGTTTAATGGTAAGACTTATGTTCAGGTTGTGATCAGAAGGTCACTGGTTCAAATCCTGGGGTCAGCAGAGAGATGGAACCTTTGGGCCCTTAAGAAATGCCCTTAACTCCAAGTGCTCCAGAGAGTGGCCTGCCCACCTTAAAAAGAATCGACAGTCACTTCGAGATAAAGCTGCTAAATAAAATGAATAACATGCAGTATGGGAGCAGAGTGGCTATGATGAAGATCCAGGCTGGGACCTAAAAGTGAGGATGTGAGAGCAGGGCAACAGCCTGGTCATCCTGGGTCCAGACGGCGAGATGGGAGTGGGGGATTTTTGGAGCATATGGCCGGTGTGGGACGAGAGCCGGATCCCTGTGAGACGTGGGAGCGGCGAGTGGGTCTTTGCACACGGTGATATGCAAACACATGGCTCTCCATGAAGGCGAGATGGGGGCGTGGTCTCCCTGGTGGACACGCCCCCTCTGTAATCAGAAGCTAAACAAAGCTCATGACCTCACACACACCCACAGATCCAAACAAACACACCTGCGCATGCAACGCGCAGGCAAACGAGAACACGCCTTTGAAACAGGTCAGCTCTTCTCCGCTTGCCTTAATGTCGCACACGTATATCGATTCTTCCTCAATACTTCAGTATATGATATCATTGGAATATAGAAATTTTAACTCACGGTGTCTAGACTGGCTATCCCATGTCAGTCTGTGTCAGCAACCAAGCCTGACTCTGCTAGGATTATTTTTCAGGTGCAGTTAAACTAAAAAGTAACTGTGTTTATTTTCTGTTAATTCTCAGTAAAGATGTAAGTGTTGATCTTAAGGTCCCAGCACAACAGAGTGGACGATGTCGATTTGAACAGGGAGCTGTGGTGAACTTTGGCCACTTGGCACGTGGTTGGCTGCGGAAAAACCCGGATAAATTAAACCCTGTAAGCAATGAAAACCAGACACAGCGGCACCATTTCTTCTTCCGAAAAAAACATTCCACTCCTCGAATATTTTTATGTAATACTGTTTATCTTACTGTAATATATGCTGCATTATATTATTGCTGTTTGTTTGTTAAAATGTACGAAACGTTCGCCTACGTTAACGTCACACGCACAGGGTGAAGGACTGGTGCCACGCAATGGTTGTAATGAGCGTAATTTATCCGTTTTAACGGTAGTCAAGTTTGAAATGTTTCCAGTGAACTCTCTTACAGTAATGATACTGCACTTTAATTAATTTTACCTGTTTATCTACGTGTTTGACGGTCCTCTCATTAATAAAGATGTGTGACCAGATTTTTCACAGACCTGTGTGGCATTTTTGATTTTTTTTTCTCCCTTTTTGCATTTCACTTAAGACACGCATGAAAGGTTTCATTTTTTATACATATTTTTTTGAAGCGCAGGGGAATAGCTCGGAAACAATATTTAAATATATTTCCTCCCAAGCTGAACATTCATCACAGTTCTCGTGACTCGGGAATCGTTCCCGCTAAATCTGTCGCTCCTAAGCTGACACGCGCGGGGGAAACATCGGTTGGTATCCTAGGTAACCTTTGTTAAACTCTTAATAAGCTGAGCATCCTTTATTAATGAGTACATACTGTGCATTAAAGCATCTTTTATTGCATATGATGGTCCTGGAGGTTTGTGTCTGCGGGGCTCTTCGTAGAGTGTGCAAACAGGTCCTCTCGTGTTTGCGTAAACTTGTTTTCACTCCGCTCGGTTGTCATTGTTGTGAAATGTAGCACTGTGACCCCCAACTAAAAGCTTTTGTTTCACTTGTGTAAGGTGAAATACGACCCAACTGAATTGTGGGAGTCGGTGGATAAGCATTGTTGCCTTGCAGATGGCTGCCGGTTTGTTTGGGTTAGATTTACAGGGGTGACGCTGCATTCTTTTCAAATGCCGTATGGTTCAGCTCATCTCTCAGTCTGAACTGCCTCAAGTTATTCAGCGGATGGTGTTGATAGTTCAGAGGTCTAGAGCTCTTCTACATTTGCGTATTGTCATGCTAGACTCGCTAACATAAGGAGGCAAATTGGACCTGTTTGTCTTTTGGATGCTCTGAAAAAAATCTGAAATAAGCATGAAGGATCAAAGCAGATCCGGAAAATTGTTTTACAAAAATCTGAATTAATTTTTTTTCCCCTGCTCCACACAACAGGCTTAGGAAAGACTGTATATTCTACCAGGTCCCAGCAGAATCTTCTGTAGCCAGAAGAAAATTTATAGTAAAGAATAAAGCCGAGGTTAACCTTTACCCTCACCGTTACACGTGTCTCTGGTTTTATGTCGCTCCAGCGTTCCCCAAGTGGTGCTTTGATTGTTGGATGGTTGGCGTCGAGATCGGCACGTATGTTAGGGTGAGGAAGCACATGCGATGGGGAACGTCCAGGAACCATGCCAACGTTTCATAGACTGAGGTCTGTGCGATTCGACTGAATCTGAGTGCAAGTCGACTCTCGGGGAGTCCACGTGAAATAGTGGTGGGGGTGGGCGGGATTTGGGAGGTTGTTCAGTTTGGGCGGGATTTGGGTCGTGGCTGTAGAGCAGTGATTCTCAAGTGCTGTAGCTTCAGGAGCCATTTTCCCTTGATCATCAAGTTACAATACAAAACTTTTACTTGTAAAAGTAAAAAATTCACACACACACACACACACACACACACACACACACACACACACACACATATATATATTTTCTTTAATCATACATTCCACAACCCGCTGCAAATGGACTCCACCAGTAGAGAAACAGCGGCTTAGAGAGTGCAGCGACTACGGCACCATCAATATAGTAATAAGTACAGTAATTAAGGATGAAGAATGATGGCCCCAAACTGTGTGCGCTCCCAGCTGCGCGACGCAAATCTCGTAAATGCGCCGTCGCTTAGGGGCGGGGGTGGGGGGAGTGTGCTCGGTGTTCTCCACGCTGTCCTGGCTCTGTCGCATAAAAGCCTGGTAATGTTGGACCAACTGAATCTGACATTAAACTCCATGCAGGTCTTGCTTTATCCCCCCCCCCCCATGATCTACCATTTTCTTTTCATCCGTCTCCATCCCCGTCTCTCTGATTTAATTGAGGGCCATCAGACGCCGATGTGAGAATCTAACGGTCTCTCTCTCTTCTCCCCCCCCCTCCCTCTCTCCCCAGCCAAACTACTGGAGCTTTAAGGTCAGTGCTGTAAGTGGCAGAACTCTGTGTTTTTGTCTCTGTGTTTTTGTCTCTGTGTCTCTGAGTCTCTGTGTTTCTGAGTCTCTGTGTTTCTGAGTCTCAGTCTCTACGCCTCTTTTTGTCCGTTGTTGCTCGACACTTGCACATCCAGCATTTGAAGCTGGTTCTTCTCGGCTGGCTTCCGAGGTGAAGATCTGGGCTGGGGGACTCTGCCGTTTAACCAAAGGGTGGCAGATTCCCCATATCACCATTTTTGGACTGATTTGTTTCGTGCCCCCATGGACTATGGAACGTACTGCTATTTAGCGCTGGGTTGCTGTGAGGTTTGTTCTCTGTGGTGTTTAGTCTCCGTTGATCTCTGAGAGGTGCCTTTGCATGCATTTCCCATACCAGTGCTTCCCAACTCGATCCTCGGGGACCTGCAGACTGTCCACATTTTTGCTCCTAAAATACCAGTGTACAGTCACAGATACCACAGAGTCCCTATCGCAGGGCTCTTCAAATCCGGAACTGGATTGTAAATCCAGTTCTCCCAGGCAGTTACTTTAAAAAAATGACTGATTCTGATTGGCCACAGAGGCTTCACACCTGGCTTATGGGTAAAGGAAAGCTGGGAAATCAGCAGAGCTCTGTTCTTGAGGACCGTGATGTGAACAGTCCTGCCCTACTGTGTACTGCCCTGAAACCTCTTTCTGGGCACTCGTGTTTCCAGTGCATTCTGTCAGTGTACTCTAAGGGGAGTTAAGATAAGACAGGCTAACTGCTAACGGCCAGATTAGCTGTTTAGCGAGGATTGAGTGCTCAGCTGGACTGGTCTAGATTGCCCTGTCTGGTCCAGATCGCCTTGTCTGGTCCAGATCACCCTGTCTGAGTTAATAGCCGCTGCTCTCGCGGCACCGTGGCGAGGATGTAACATCCACTAGCAGGCGGGGGTCAGTCTGCATTGCTCTGGCAAGCGTGTCGCAGCCCCTGCCACAATGGGCCCCCTCGCCACATGGTGAGGTGTGAGATCTGGGCTGTGGCCCAGCGGCAGACTGCAGAGAGGCTGTTGCACGTGTGTTACTTCTCTCAAAAGGCATCCTGCTTAAAGGGGAGATCCGTAAAACATCTGGGGACAGAAATGTGGATTACATTTACCATCTATGAACTGCTTCTTATCACCACTAAGCCTTCCCCTTTAAAATAGAAAATATTGATTCCGCTACATCTCATATTTATGCTGGTTAGAACATGCAAAGTTTCATGCAAAGTTCAGTTTTTATAGCAAAATGAGTTCATGGGAGTTTTGCTTACACAAAAATGTTCTGAGTGCAGAACGAAAAATGATTGGTTCAGAGAGATTGTAGAGGAGGCGGGTCCAAGCAAGTAGAGGAGGCGGGACCCACCAATCAAATGTGAGAACATTTTTGTAAAACTCCCATGAGCGTAAAATTGTAGGGACATAGTTCCAAGATGGGTTAAAAGTTTTGCATTTGAATAAGTATAATAGGTATTACGTTTATAATACTGGAAAATATAGGAACACATGTAGAATTGGATTTGTGTGACACTGTAATAGTCATGCACTTTGATATGTAAAAGCAACGTCAAAACCTCATAGCAGGTGTGGATGAATGTGTCATGAAAAGCAGCATTTGTAGACCTCAGAACCTCAGCTGGCCGTCGGTGCCCCATATTTTGGGGAGATCGTTTCCGTTCAGAGTGCCGAAGGTCCTCCTGTGGATGCATGTCTGGGCATCTTCCCACATAAGTCACTTTGGGTGCTATTATGTTTTAAAAACTTTTTTAAACCCTGATTTTTAGGTTTGAAATACTCCATCAGTTTTAGTCAATATCGTCCCCAAGGGCAGGATCCAGTGAAATAGCATTATGAAGTCAGATAAAGAAAGTAATTTTTCCCCAATCCCTCTTTAAAAAAAAATAGTTCTCTGTCTGCAGACTTGATTTTGAAGTGCTCATTGAATTTGCATAACTGATTCCTACGCATCCATCTCTATAAATATTCATCTGTCAGCCGGAGACTAATATCCAATCAGCATTGGCGGGGGTTGTAGACCCCTCCCACTGTGAATACCCATTGTTTTGGAGGTTGTCAGGGGAGATCCAGTGAGAAACACACAGCGTTCCAGGACAGTACGCTGTGCACTGGGTTAAGTGTCCTGTGTTACCTTAGGGACCCGCGTTTGTTGCTAAAAAACAAGCACTTAATGTGACTTGTCTCGGTAAAACATTTATTTGAATATATTAGCAGAAGCTATCCATCGATTTATCTTCTATGCTGCACATCCAGTACTGTGCGTATGCAAATCCCCACACACAGTGCCAGGGGTCGGAATCAAACCCACAACACTTTGGACGAATAGAAAGTAAGTGGTGCAGTGCATTGTGGGTAAAGTGGGTGCTAGTGACTCTGTTTTTGTGGAATCATTTATTTCAGTTGGTAGCAGATAATTGTATCCAAAGTCGCACTGAAATCTTACGATTTTACACTTAGAAAAATACAATTCACACACCCCCCCCCCCCCCCACCCCAGCCAGAACACTTCAGGGTAAGAACTTTGTCTGGCAGACTCTCCAGGGGCTCAGACCGTTTGTCTGAAGTGGAGGTGTGGACCGCTGTACCTCCCGGGTTTGTGTGCGCCTGACTCCTCTTCAAGCAGCTTCCTGGGTGACGCTGTGGTCCTCGTAATCCCCTCAAAGCTCCGCGGGGCCCCATGCAAACAGGCACCCCTCTCCCCTTCTACCTTTTCCCCCATTATGCATGGGCGAGGGTACCCCAGCTCTCCGTGTTAAGCTGCGTTTGTGCCTCACACGGTTGGTGCGTGAGAAGTGACGCGCCTATCTGCTGAGGAGCTCTCCCTTCTCCATGGTTACCTGCAGACTCACATCTTCTCACACCAAAGAGGGAAATCCAGAGCTTAGTGTGTAAGATACCCTTCCATCCAGTAAATCTTGTTTGCTAGAAGGAGATGTGTGTGTGTGTGTGTGTGTGTGTGTGTGTGTGTGTGGGGGGGGGGGGGGGGTTGGCACTGTTGACTCACATCCAGGGGCGCCGCTAGAGATTTTGAGCCTCATTGATGCACATTATGTTGGGCCCCCAACCTAAACCAATCCAGTTGTCATCCAAATTTTCTTAGGGTCCCTGTCTTTTAGGGGCGCTTAAAATCGCCCTGACTTCCCCCCAGTCCCTGTACCCAGAGATTCAGATCCTGAAAGTAAAAATCCAGACCAGGATTTTGTTTGCCAACTAGTTCAGTACTCAGTGTCTGTAACACTGTAATACTCAACAGGTAGGTTGCAACAAAATCTTGGTCTGGACTTTTACTTCCTGGACCTGAGTTATCCCCCTCAGCCTGTAACAGGTATTCTGGGATCTGGATTGCATGATTGCTTGGTTCAATTACGCTGGCATTTGTGAGTGAGCAAAAACATGGACTGGCTTGAGTTCCCCTAGGATTAGCTTGAGAGACACCTGTAGACCAGTGTTTCCCAACCCAGTTCTCAGGGACCCCCAGATGGTCCTCGTTTCTGCTGCTGAAGACCAGTTCAAGAAAAATGGCCGTAGCTCCTCCTTCACCACCACCTGTCCTCCATCCTCATTCAGAAGGGGCAAGGAGGCAGGTTGGGTGGGACTGGCACTTAGGTGTCGCACGACCTTTGCCCCCCGTTGAAGGCGGCATACACAAGCACCTCGATTTACAGCTGCTATCAGGGAGCTAGAAATCGCCTAGCATGTGGGCCAAATCGATGGCAACGTTTTATCTACCCCACGGGTGTGGGATGATTCATGCCAGCCATTATTAAATCACCGCGTTGACAGGCAAGGGGTCCATGACGACTGAGGGACAAAGGGAAAATGGAGAGGGATCTTTTAAAAGGCTCTGATTTTTTCATTATTTCTTTTTTCTCCCCATGGTGACTTACTCCCCAGCCCCCTAGAAACAATGCAGAAGATGACAGCACTCTGGGAACAAGCAGCGACTGAGGAGATGACAGGAGGGGCTTATAAAAAAAAAGAAGTCTTTTTGTCGTGTGACGTTTCTGCGGTGGGGGTGTCAGTGTGTCCGTGGGCCCGTGGTGGATATGCGGTGTGGCCGTGGAAAGGGTGGGAGCGTGTAAGAAAAGAGGGGCGCTGTAGTGAGGCGACGGAATTAGACAGAAACCTGTAGGTGATCACGGCAACAAGGAGGAAAAAGGAGAGAGAGAGAGAGAGAGAGAGAGAGAGAGAGAGAGAGAGGGGTAGCTGGATGGATGAACTCGAAGCTTTCTAACTGTGTTCAGACCATTGTTTCTGACGATACACAGTATTGCGCTCTGGAAAACCTGTCACCCACATATTAACTAGGCACCTTGTGTTGTGTTTAACCGTTTCCGCAGTACTGCCAAGAGACTCATAAATAGCATTTAAGAGACTCTAGCCCAGATACTGTATATAACATGCCGAATACGATTTTAAAAAGACATCACTGTTTAGGTACTTCGCTCTGTCTCTCTCTTTCAATCTCTCTCCCTTCCTCCACATGTCATTACCTTCATCCCTAATGGGTTGATGTTGAGTGCTGGTGCAGCCGAGCGGAGGCGTGGTATGCGGAAAAAGCCCCAGTGCATTATGGGAGCGTCCCACTACCTGCTCGCTCAGCCACTTAGCTCGGTAATGCTGGCCTGTGGCTGGTGGCAGTCCTCTTCATTGATGACTGACACCAATTGCTCTTCTCCGCAGAAGGTCCGGCTTCTTGGCTTTTTAAAAACCGCGATTATGTGCGCCTGTGTTTTCGCCATCTTCTTGAATCGACCCCCCCATTTGAATTGCCAGCTTCTCACGTTTGTATTTTTCTGGCCACCGAGCGATGGTAGCGTCGTCAAAGTCAGATCGTTAGAAAGTCCTGTTATTATGCGCGATCATGAAACGCTTCGGCGGGAATGAGGATTGTGGCGCCTGCAAACCCCACCGGGGCTGCAGCCGCGCACATCTGCTGTGGATCGTATCCGCTGAGACGTAATTACTGATTTTTGCGAAGCCCTTTGGCTGAGCTGTAATTTCACCATTCTGCTGTGTACAGTTCAGGGACTGTGCACTACAATGTTTTCTACAGAAATGATGTAAAAAGCCTGGTAGGGATCAATCAGGGGACATGCTAATAGAGCTTTATTTAATGTAATCCTGGCCTGGGAATCTCTTACATACATACAACTTTAATATCCATGTTCCATAGCATGTATCTAGTACATTTAACCCTCTGGGTGTGATGGTATGTGACCAGAGATGAGGTAGACCCCGGAATGCAGGAGAATGGGGTCTTTAATGGAATGCTAGGTGCACCAAAAGCCAAAGGGATAAGACAAGCGGATAGTCGGGTGGATCGCGGGAGGTCGGGATGACCGGTGATGTAGGGCAAGCAGGCAGGGATGACCGGGGATGCAGGGCAGGCAGGCAGGGATGACCAGGGATGCAAGGCAGGCAGGTAGGGATGACGGGGGATGCAGGGCAGGCAGGTAGGGATGACCGGGGATGCAGGGCAGGCAGGATCAAGCAGGCAGGCAGGGATGACCGGGGATGCAGGGCAGGCAGGATCGAGCAGGCAGGCAGGGATGACCGGGGATGCAGGGCAAGATCAGGCAGGCAGGCAGGGATGACCGGGGATGCAGGGCAGGATCAGGCAGGCAGGCAGGGATGACCGGGGATGCAGGGCAGGCAGGTAGGGATGACTGGGGATGCAAGGCAGGCAGGTAGGGATGACTGGGGATGCAAGGCAGGCAGGATCGAGCAGGCAGGTAGGGATGACCGGGGATGCAGGGCAGGATCAGGCAGGCAGGCAGGGATGACCGGGGATGCAGGGCAGGATCAGGCAGGCAGGCAGGGATGACCGGGGATGCAGGGCAGGCAGGTAGGGATGACTGGGGATGCAGGGCAGGCAGGATCAGGCAGGCAGGCAGGGATGACCGGGGATGCAGGGCAGGATCAGGCAGGGATGACCGGGGATGCAGGGCAGGCAGGTAGGGATGACTGGGGATGCAGGGCAGGCAGGATCGGGCAGGCAGGCAGGGATGACCGGGGATGCAGGGCAGGTAGGACAGCAGAATACGAGAAGGAGGGTGAGAGACAGGACAGAGAAACACTCAGTAAGTGGCATAGACAATGGCAACAATACTTCGCAAGTTCTGGGTGCTTGCGTTGGGGTTAAGAAACTTGTCTTGATTGCGGTAATTGCTGGTTGCTGTACAGCCCCGCCCTGGAGGCGTGACACTGGGGTCGATGACATCGTCGATGCTGCGTATCTTACTCGTGTATTTCAGTTCATAACTCGCTGAAATCTTATTGTAGAAACATAAAAAAAACGCTGACTAAATCCGTAATCTGTCTTCTTTTCAAAACGTCCATTGTTAGAAGTATTAAAGTTTTTAAAATGAGGTTTATCGGTAAAAAAGTAAACCATGTCACCTTGCTTGTCGCTAGTTTTACCTGCATCGGGGGGTGTAGTGCCGCCCTCACCTGAAGATCGCTATTCGCATTATAAATGGCTGCATTACTGTATATTGAAATCATATTCACATGGTAATTAGATGAATAGCGCAGCGGTGAAACGCGATCCAGATACATCCCCATCAGCGCCATAAAAGAGGGGGGGGGGGGGGGTGTGGCCAGGTGTGAATGTCTCATGCATATACATGAAAGATGCTACATATTCAATGAAAGGAGGCCAGAAATAGTGACATGAGTTAGGTTTTTCTTATTTATTTATCAAACTGAATGTTGCAACTACACGATTTAGTCATCTTCCTGTAGCCAAGACTTTGGTGAGCAGATATCTGGGATCAAAACAAACTTCCACCATTGCTTACTATGTACTTTTATAATGTTTCTGCAAGTGTTCCAAACTGCATTTTGCAATGTCTATACTTTGATGTCAAATTACAAACTTCACATAAATCTGACATATTTACAAAGTACACTAAGATTAAGATGAGTTTAATGCCAGATCAAATATTAGAAATAATTTACTTGCCATAAATGAAGTTTATGATATTGAATGAAATGTGTGATCATGCCCCAGTCAGTGAGAGTGTCTTCCTTACCCCTAGACCCCAGAGGGTTAAAAAGAGTCTGCAGTCTGTCTCATTCGTCACAGAGCACAAGGAACACGCTGGACAGGATGCCAGTCAGCATACATACACAACAGGAAATGCTTTTTTGTTTTTTTTCAGTTCACCTAAGCACATGTTGTTGGAGAGCAGTAGAAAAGCAGAGTACAGTCGACCCATCTGCATGGCTGCTTTCCCCAGCACGGTATCGATATATCGTGGGGTTGGTATAAGAAATTAAATGGGTATTTTTTTGGGAGTCCTGGTTCGCAGGATGTTCACAGCAGCCTGTTACCTGATATCTTGCAGTGATCAGCCTGTTACCTGATATCTTGCAGTGATCAGCCTGTTACCTGATATCCTGCAGTGATCAGCCTGTTACCTGATATCCTGCAGTGATCAGCCTGTTACCTGATATCTTGCAGTGATCAGCCTGTTACCTGATATCCTGCAGTGATCAGCCTGTTACCTGATATCCTGCAGTGATCAGCCTGTTACCTGATATCTTGCAGTGATCTATCACTCTCATGGTTCTGGTTCCTTTTCCGCTCTCAGGCTCGCTTCACTCGCCAAAGGGCCAAAGAATTTTTATGCCATTTTTCCAGATGGTGCTGCTTGTGCCTCTAACCCCCCCCCCCCCCACCCCCACCACGTGGAAAGGCTGACTGTACCTGGAGGAAGGAATTCTGTTATCCAAATTGCCCAAGCAAACTCCAAACACTGAGACAGAGCTGGGATTCAAACCCTCGGCCGTGGAGGTGTGAGGCCGGTATACAGCTTGTTCTTCACTGTCTCAGGCTTATTTAATTTTACCGCTTTCGGCTTCAATAAGAAGGAAGGTGGTGTAATACAGACTGACCATTTCCAACCACTGTGTACGGAGCCTGTTATTGAGGAGCTGATCTAGGTTAAACCAGAGTGATCCTAACATACCTCCTGCTCCAATGTAAGACCATCCATCCATCCATCCATCCATCCGTCAGTCTGTCAGCTCGGTCTTCCATTCTCTGTGGTAGATCACGGACCGACCATCTGGTATACCAAGCGGTTTCCTGATGGGTTTGTGGGCTTGCAAAATTAATCGTGGGCTCAAGCGATGGGGCCAGTCGTGAGCATGTACATGTGATGAGCCTGCCTTGGGCAAACGTCCAGGGCCGATTCTTAATCCCAGTCCACTGCAGATCTGAGAGGGTAGTGAGTGCATTGAGTAACATTATTATATTGAGTTATCAATCCGTAAGATGTCGCGGGAGGTATGTTTTCGGGGTGTTTCACACAGCTCTGTGTGTGTGGGGCTGCGCTGGAGGCTGTGTCGCACTAATGGGCCGTGTTGGAACCACAAATCTTTAGAGAAAATGCGGAGAGAGATGGGGAGTGTTAGCTGATGCCGCACATTCCTGCAAAGATAGAGGCTTGGGATGAGCTGAGTCTTTTGCCTGCAGACGTTCCTTCTCCAGAGGGCCCTGGCGCAGTCAGTTCTAGCAGATAGCCTTCCTGTGTTACCGCCTTCCGCGGCCAAGGAAGTCAAGCAGCGACGCGGCTTGGCCGATTTCGCTCGAGCTGTAATTCTGACTCGCCGACGGGTCCTCATGATGAATCATGATCATTAATGGTGCCGAAAATATGGGTGTATTATTCCGGGGGAAGGGAAGTCTGATGCAGGAGTGTGCCAGCGTTTTCGGCGGCTTAATTGAGTAAACTGGTGTTTGTTGTGTTGCTAGTGCCGGGTTGCCGGGGCAACAGGTTTTGAAATTGCATCTGTCCTCTTGTGCTTGATAGCGGCGCCACTGGGGCAAAGCCACGCCCCCTTTCATGAGGAAGGCGACTCGGTGCAGCCAGCGATGTGTGGCGAATCCCCGGAAGGTGCTGTCCTTTTGCTGAAACGCCATCCGGGAAGGATGTGGGATAGGCACGGTGAGATCTGCCTATTTTGGGGCCTGTGGTTTTCCACTGCATCCTCTCCCCTTTACAATCTTGCTTGATATTTGGGTTACGTGCTGAACCTCTGCTGTTGTCCGTAAGTGCCAGGATCTTACGGCGATTCCCCGGGACTGTAGCGTCCAGCCCTGTGAGGGCAAGCAGGCTCTTTGATTTTGGCCCTAACTGATCCCGGGCCTCAGCCCGTCACCTCTGGAGTCCCCGGCGATTCATCAAAGCAGCCCTCCTGATTCGGGATTGGGGGGGGGGGGGGCGGAGGGTGGAGTGGTTCGGCCATTAATCTTTCCCTGAACTGCAGACGGAAGTCGCTGTTCTCTGTACCTGGTCAGATGCCAGAAACAGCCCCGGGAGTCTGTGCAAGCTATTGAACCTCTATATGGACATTTTTTTTTAAAGTGCTCTTTTATTACTCCTGTGGTGGTGATGCTTAGCGCAGCCCCTTATGTAGCATTTATTGCAGTTGTATTTTATTCTTGGCTCAGTGTGTAGCCTCACACGTGCAGGGTTGTGGGTTCGAGGCCTCGCCCAGCCCACAGACAGCCGGTTAGGCTAATTGCTGTCTTTTAAATTGCCTGTTCTGTGTACATTTTTGTTCCCTGTGATGGACTGGCATCCTGTACAGGGTTTACCTCAGCTGTTTGCCCTGTCCACCATGACCCTGCTCAGGATAAGCCATAATGAATGCTAGAAAGAATGATGATTTTATTTGTAGTTGACCTACATACCACACAGTTCCTTTGCTGTTTGAAAGAGTAATGAAAGAAGGCTTTCGAAAATGTTCTTCTGTCAGTAATGTCTCCCTGATCCTGCGGTGGATGGAGTCGTCATTCTACTTTTGTAAAAACCCAGCCGTGATTAATTACTGAACACTTTGTCGGGTGTGAACATATTGTCATCGTAGAATGTTGCGCAGTTTCCACTGGGCCCCCAATCGCTGTAGCTCTGGCACTCGAGAATTAAATGTGCCTCAGTCTTTTCTAAGCCGTTTGCCATTCGCTAAAACAGCCGAAATGAACATGAACTCAGAGAACAGCCGTGACAGTCCCTTGTGTCTATGGGAAATTACACTTAAATGCGTAATTGCATTTAAATCAAAACAAACCGCTTTGATACCCGCCCTCTCACGCACGATTGCTTCCTTGTCTCCGAGCGAAAACATGCGATTCTGTTTGGCCGCCTCCCATCTCCGGTGTCGCCACTGCGGACCCCCAGCACCATGCCATTAGGACAATTGTCTCAACATACCAGGAATGCCCTCCCTGCCTGGACCCAAAGCCACCATTATGTATCCTCACATGCTCATGTGCGCCCCCTAGTGTCTGGGCCCCTGAAATTCTTTCTCATCCTCCTTCCTCATGAGCTGCCCTGGTATTGGTGGGCGGACTCCAGCACCCCTGGTGCTGAGCAGGTTGTGAAGCATAAATGAAGGATTATGGTCTGTTGGTTCCCAAACCGGGGCAGTGTTTGTTTTGGGGGTTGGGTTGTCCACAGACAAAGCTAAATGCCAGATATGAGGACTGGGCCAGAGGTAACACACACTTAGAGGCGGCTCAAGATGGCGGACGGCCGCTGGACCCAGCCCCGCCCGCTCAACGCCCTCTCTTCCGCGCAGTGATGGGTCTCCAAGGTGACGCGGCGAAAGGCTGTTTTATGGGCTATTAAACAGAAGGGGAAAAAAAGCTGGATTTACTGAGAAATTGCAGCAATTTCGTGACACTTTAGAAGGGAGAGTGGCAAGCGAGGGTCCTCCTGGCTGTGAGCAGTTGTCCTGCTGCTGACAGAGGTCTCATTATGGGGGGTTCGGAAGAGAAAAGCGGCTGGTAGCAGAAATCTGGGAGTGCGTTAATTAAGAGAGACCCCGCAGGCTGGAAGGTCTTCGACAGTCTCTCGCTCTCTCTCCTGGTGATTGCCTGTGACCCCCTCCCCCCCCTTGAGTTTTTATCTCTGGGGGGGTGCTCGTAAAATCATGGAAACGTTGAGAAACGTGTCAGGCGCTACAAAAACACCAGTCATTCTGAGAAGAAAAGCTTGTGATATCTGCGATCAAAGCAAGGTTGAAGTATCTTCATAGTTATCTTCAGCTATATGGTCATGAAATTGCCCTGGTTGGCCGTGCAAGAAACAGTGATCAATAGAAGAGAAATATGAGAGACAACATGCTACACTGAGACACAGAAAGGGCAGAAAAATACAGTTAAAAATATAGTTTCTAAAACACATCTGTACACCCTAACACAGATGAATAGATGGTTATATGCTATAATAGACTTTTGGTTACAATATTATGATTCTGTGGAGGCACGGTTCTGTGCCAGGTTTCAGGTCTCCACCATGGCTCCCTGTGTGTGGAGTTTGCATGTTCTTCCCATGTCATCGTGGGGTTTCCTCCAGCAACTCCGGTTTCCCCTAACAGTCGAAAAACATACTGAGGTTAATTGGAGTTACTAAATTGCCCGTAGGTGTGCATGTATAAGCGAATGGTGTGTGAGTGTGCCCTGCGATGGGCTGGCCCCCCACCCTGGGTCATTCCCTGCCTTGCACCCATAGCCTATGGGATAGACTCTGGATCCACCACAACCCTAATAGGATAAGTGGTTAGAAAATGGATGGATGGATGGATGGATGGATGGACAGATATTTTGACTCCAGCGTAGAGAAGGGGAGGGATCCTTTAGGAGATTGCTTGCTTGTTTTTTCAGTTTCTAAACCTTACTTACTTGTTGATGATGTTGAACCCCCCCATTCCCATATCTCAGCTGTATTTCCCAGCGTCAGTGTGTACTCACCATTACCGAGGTCTCCATGGTGTTTTCATTCATCCTCCTCCTGCGTTGGCTTCTGTTCAGCTTTCCTGTCTTTCTCTTGCTCTTCCAGAGCCGTAGTCCACGCCACTCCCAGTCCACCCAGTCTGGCCTGGCCGACCAGGCTGCCAAGCTGTCCTTCGCCTCTGCCGAGTCGCTGGAAACCATGTCGGAGGCTGACATCCCGCTGGGTTTCAACCGCATGAATCGCTTCAGGCAGAGCCTGCCGCTGTCACGCTCCGCCAGCCAGACCAAGCTGCGCTCTCCAGGTCCGTTCGGAAAGACGGGAAAACAATCGAGTCTATCAGGGAGAAGCAGTCGATCCCCGCAGCGGTGTGGGTTAAACACCCCCTATGCTCAAATACCGTCGGTCTCCCCGATTCAGACAGTGTTTCTATCCTCAGTGTTAAATACAGAGTGTAGTTTATCATAGTTGGCAAGGAAAGCTTATTGAGAGTTTTAGTACAGATTTGATGTGAACGGGCTCATAAATCCAGGGTCGAAACGTTCAGTGAAGGACCATAAAACATCCCATAATAAGCTTGAGTTCCAAGGAAGCAGGGAAGGGCAGAGATGCCATTGTCACCTGCCACGTCTTTATGACTGTGCTGTGTAACAGCGACTCTTTCTTCTTTCCACAGGCGTGCTCTTCCTGCAGTTCGGGGACGAGACACGGCGGGTGCATATCACGCATGAGCTGGGCAGCCTGGACACGCTGCACGCGCTGATCCTGCACATGTTCCCCCAGAAGCTGACGGCAGGCATGCTCAAGTCACCCAACACGGCCATCCTCATCAAGGACGAGGCGCGCAACGTCTTCTACGAGCTGGAGGACGTACGGGACATCCAGGACCGCAGCGTCATCAAGATCTACCGCAAGGAACCCATCTACGCCTCATATCCTGCCGCCCACCTGGCCAATGGGGACCTCAGGGTGAGAGGATCGCAAACCTCATCGCCCCGCCCCTGGTTGGCGGCCTGTCACCTGTGGACAATCGGCTGGTTGACTATGATCGTCACGTTTCCCAGATCAGGGTGGGACGGGTTTGCCGGTCAGTGGATAAGCAGTAGCACCTGATGGGGGGGGCGTTCGCCTTCCTTTGAGTCAGTAAATTTGCATATCTGGCTTTGATTCAGAGAATTTCAGGCTTCGATTCAGTAAATTTCCATATTCAGCACAATATCTGAGCTTTTACTCTTCCTGAGAGTTTGTCAAGCTGTATGACTCACCATGGATGAGATCCGTGAAGCGTGACCGTGGTTCCTGAGTATGGGGAGGGGGCCGGGTTTTTAAGAACCGTATCGCTCATCGGAGCCTGTGCTGGTTTGAGTTCCTCTCTCGGTTCCCCGCTGGCTTGTTTCCGACACGCCGTGTTTTGTCCTGTGGAATGGATTTGTCCCACCTCCCTCCCACCCCCGCGGCCCCCGCCTAGTCACTCCTGAACATGCACCCTAATTTGGGAAATGAACTCTTCCCTTTTTAACAGCTAAATTAATATTGATATCTCCGCCGCTCCAATTTGAATCCTCCGTCAGGCCTGTATATACCTGGCCGTTGTAGCTCAGCCGGGCGAAAAAAAAAAAACTCCTGCATCGAAGACTGTCCTCTTTGGGGGGGGGGGGGGGTTCATATTCGGTGACTCACCCGAATGCAAGTTGGAACCTGCAGGTAAAAAATTTAAAATTGGGCCAAATTAGAATCAATATGTCAGCAGAATGTTTTATTTTCACACTAAGTAAAAACGCACACATTTTTAAAAATCATTATATTTAATGGTTTTAGAGATATTCCTACTGGAGTACGGCCTGAACCAATGAGTGAGGGCCTCACTTTCAACTCCACGGTGCATTGTCACCGTTTATTGTGGGATCCTATTACGAATCTCCTGAAAAACTCTTCTGTGTTTGAAGTTATATTTTCTTACCTAGGCTGGAAGGGTTTTTTTGTAAACTTCTGGGAGAAAATTCAGGGTGAAATTGAATTTTGAATTTATTTTTTGTCAAACCATTGAAATTTTGACTTTAATTTCAATGCAGTTTTTGAAAGTAATATGGACAAGGCATAGGCTTCCAAAAATAGCAAGAAGGATATTCTGTTTTCATGAAAAAAAATATTTAAATATTTAACATTTCTGGACAGAAATGAAGTTGACTCATAAAGCATTCTGGCCCATTTTATACACCTTCTTCCAGGCAGTGTGCTTGCCTGCTGGTACATTGATACATTGCTGCTTGGTTCAGATGAACTCTGCCTGCTGACCAGCACAGCGCCCCCCACAGGGGAGTCGGCCAGCTACACCTGGTCCGAGCGTGTTTGGCATGTTCCATCGGGGACACCTCCCCTCCTTTGCTGGCATGTGCTCCCTTGGTACGGTCTCTGCCAGGTCCATTTTTGAAACATGCTACACGTCAAGTGAGGATAATTTGGAGTTGGTTGGTGTGACAGATTGAGTGAGAGCGAGGGAGGGAATCGTGGGAGGGGCAGTGCTCTGTTTCATAGGGGGAGGGGCTTGCTATGGGGTCACTGAGAGGCCAGTGAGATAATAAATGTTTTATCTCATCAGAATTGACAGACTTGTGTGAAAATGCCTGATGTCCCGGGAAACTCAGTTTCTTAGTTCGAAATCCTTTGATTAAAGATATGGGCTTTATCTCCAGATTATACAGTACAGGTCAAAAGTATTTGCACACACTGAGATTTTCTGCATTTGCTTGTTACTCACTTAACATTTACTAAAAACATACTCAATATTTATTCTTTGCCGAGAAATTCGCCCTCTGAGTACCTTTATTAGCAAGAAAATGTCGTGTCTTTCATTCATCATAGTAACTTCCTCTAGCAGTTATAACAGCAGAGAAAAATCAAGGCATTCTTTCTACAAGGGACATTAAATACTGCTCTGTGTCATGGGATGAAACAGTTACCTAGTGCATTTAAAGTTAAATCACAGCTTAGAATGTGCCTCTGCCATCACCACACAGCCAGTTAATAGGATGTCAGACATGCACTGTTACATTCTCTTTAAATGTCATAAAGCAAACTTGTTTTATTTGACTTATATTTTCATTTATTGTTGTTCACTCAACTTTCCAATGATTAACAAGAATAAAAAACCTGCAGTTTATTACATAAATACAAAAGTGGTAAAAACCTGTGGTTTGCAAAGCCTTTGACTGGTAGTTACGGTAGTTACTGTTACGTTTAGGATCAGCACAAACATACGATAAAATAAAAGCTGGTGCATGTGAAGCACGTTAACGAAGGGGAAGATTTGTTAAAAGAGATCAGCAGGTGTACGACACGGCTGAGTGTCGCTGCGTTGCCGAAAAGTAAGAAACCTGCGCTGGATGGTGAAAACTGCACCGTGCTGCTATTTAAAGATCCCGCATTAGGAGCGGCCCACGCTACGCCCCCGTCCTCCAGAGTTAAGATAGAGATCTTCAGAGTTTCATACTCGGGGCCTGGAAAGACAAAGAGGCGAGCGGCGCATGGGTGCCCGTGAGCGAAACGAGGGGATGAGATGGGAAATGAGTGAGAAAACGAGAGTTCAGAAGGTGACGGATTATAGGGGTTCGCGGAAGGGGGGCAGACCGACATGACAACGATGATGACGATGGCGTTAAGAGAGATGGAAAGGGGAGGCCAAGGGCAATGTGGGAAAAAGCAATGTCTGGCAGGTAATGGGGTGCAGAAATCCCAGCATCAAGGGGCAGGATGTAGAACTAGGGTGGGTGACTTATTGAATTGTGTTTTTCACCCTTGAGAATAGGGACTATATGTGTGGAGACACGTTTCAGTAGCGTGAATGGGATTGGTTCAGGGTGTCATGATGCTCTTCCCTCCCAGCCTGCAGGGGGTGCTAGCCATGACACTGGAGTGGAAATGAGGTGTTAGGCCAGCTCATTCTCCCCCTTTAGAGTGTTTCCGTTCTGACCTCCAGCTGTGCACTGTTTCAGAGGGAGATGGTGTACGCCTCGCGGGAGTCTTCACCAACACGTCGTCTAGCCTCCATGCCGTCCTCCGCCTCGCCCACGTCTGGCTCGCCGTCACGCTCCCGCCTCTCCTACGCCGGCGGCCGACCCCCCTCCTTCACCGGGCAGGGACACCCACAGCTGCAGCCACCCCCGTCGCACGGACACCACCACGGCATGGGGCACCCACCCGGCTCGGGCCTCTCGCCGTCACCCAGCGCCATCCTGGAGCGGCGGGATGTCAAGCCGGACGAGGAGGTGTCGGGGAAGAGTGTGGCGCTGCTGAAAAGCGAAGGCCTGTATGCCGATCCTTACGGCCTGGTGCACGAGGGCCGGCTCAGCATCGCCTCCACACAGGCCCTGGCCACCATAGGCGACCCCTTTGGCTTCCCCGTCGCCGGGGGGCTATACCGCCGTGGCTCTGTGCGCTCGCTCAGCACCTATTCCGCCGCTGCCCTGCAGGGGGAGATGGAGGACGCCCTTTACAAGCCCGGTGGCCCCCTCTACCCTGACTCCTATTCCTCCACGCTGGGCACAGGATTCCGCTTGGGCCCCTCGTCGCCGCAGAAGATGTCCGAGATGCAGCTACGTGGTGAGCGGGACTCGTACTCAGGGCCCCCCAGCCGGGCCTCTCCGGTGCGGCAGACATTCCGCAAGGACTCCTCCTCCGTCTTTGTGGAGAGCCCCAAGTCCCGTCCGGGTTCCAGCTCCGAGCCGCTGTGTGGCCCCGGGGGCCTGGGAGGGGACGGGGGTCGGGGGACAATGGGCTTCAACTCACCTTTGGCTGGAAATGAGACGGAGACACGGTGAGGCTTCTGGGGGAAGCTCAGGGGTCTGTGTGTGTGTGTGTGTGTGTGTGTGTGTGTGTGTGTGTGTGCGTGTGTGTGTGTGTGTGTGTGTGTGTGTGTGTGTGTGTGTGCGTGTGTGTGTGTGTGCGTGTGTGTGTGTGTGTGTGTGTGTGTGTGCGTGTGTGTGTGTGTGCATGTGCATGTGTGTGTGTCTAAATATATATATGTATATCATGTCTGTCTATATATATATATATATATATATATATATATATATATATATATATAGACATGATTGTATATTTTATGACCTTTAACCTTTGATCTGTGTGTGGCCCCGCCCACATCTGCCCCATATCTGTTCGCTGCCGCCCCCAGGGAGCGGATGGAGGCGATGGAGAAGCAGATCGCCAGCCTCACAGGGCTGGTACAGAGCGTCCTGACCAGGCCCCCGGACAGTGACAGCACGTAAGGGTCCTCCCCCACTTCTGCACACGCCCCCCCCCCCCCCGCCTCCTAACCTCCCCCACACCTCCTCGCGTGATGATGGGTGCTGAGGTGGGCCCCAAGTGAAGCCCTGGCCTGTGGACCTTGACCCGCAGATGCAGCCTGCTGCGCCTCTGCATGATGGCCGGCTGCCCCCCCCAGCCTGGACTGGGAATCTCACCGCCCTGCCCTTTCTCTTCCAGCGAGAAGACCGAGTCCACCAGCGACGGCTCGGCCACAGGAAGTGAGTGCCGACGCGCTGCGCGTGGCGCCGACAGGCGTTGGTCTGTTGTGAGGACGTGGCTCTTCCACCTCCTTCGTTCTTGTTCTTCCTTCTCTACCTTTATTTTGCATCTCTCTCTCTCGCTCGGTCCATTTTCCTTCCGCACTTCCTCTCTGCTTTTGTGTCCCTCGGTCTAAGCTTTTTTAAAAAATCTATCTATCTATCTATATTTGCAAAAGAAATCACTGTCTGTGGGTCTGTGGAGTGCAGGTTTAATTAAAAGCCGCCTTGTTCGGAACGGAGGCCTTCAAGCAGGATATGTGAATGAGAATAAGTCACTTGTTGCCCGCTGCCGTAACTATGACGACAGGGTTGACGTCAGGATACGAAAGTGATGCCTGCAACTAAAGAAAAAGTGTATTTTTATCGGAATTAGATTGCGAGAGACGTGAACCTGAAGGAAGCAAAAATGTGGACTGTGTGTCGGTCCCTGGGGACCGGAGAGGGAAACGCTGCTCTACAAAAGCAGAATGTTCTAGAACTCCTCCCCTCATTCCAGATACAGGAGACCACCCAGGTCTTCCCTCTAAAACCCAGCTGGAAGTGCGTGAACAGGGTTGTCGGGGATTGAGAATGTAAAGCAGTTTTAATTATTCACTTGCCACTCCCCCTGCCCCGGGCTCGTTGGGTTTGGGGACACACTGCAGTCACCGTGCCTTAGTCCAGTGACGTCTTTGGAATTATCCCCCTAATCCCCAAGTCATGATTTGTTACGTACTTTATGAGCATTTTATGATCTGTGCGCTGTGTAGTTTCATTACCGAAACCAAATTCGTGTCATTTTGATCGCTCCTCTTTTTCGAAATTGCACCTTGTGCGATGCAGCCACTGGCCCCCGGGGGCCTCGTTTTGGGTCAGGGCCAAGCAGACGGGGCCCGATTCCATATCACTTCAGCCGGATGGCTTAAAAAAAGAGGCAACCATCCGCATTGGCGCTGTGGCCAGGATGTAGCTGAGCTCCCATCATGCTTTACTCTGTACGTCGCTAACGAGAAGTGAGGCCTTTTCCCGGCTCGGCGTGATTAGCCGTAGCGAAATATCATTCGGGATTTTGCAGTAGCCTGGGAGGGGCTCCAGCTTTGAGAGGCGCTCCGGGTTCAAGTGGGAAAGGGATTCCATGTACCTTTGTAGTCCGGAACCTTCACACTACTGTGTACATAACTAAGCAGTTGAGGTAGACAGGAATTGGAGTCTTTAAAATGCGCTGTGTGGTTCGCTGTGCCTCTGCGCGTATGACTCTGTGCTTATCCGCTAACCGCAACCCTCCCCACCCCCCGCGGCTCTTCTCGTTTCAGCTCAGACACCGTCGGCCCCCCTAGCCCTGATGCCACCCCCGCCCAGGGGAGCCACGCAGGCCACCACCGTCACCCGGTTGCAGATGCAACTGCACCTGCACGACCTGCGGCAGAATGCCAGTGACCTGCGCGATCAGCTCTCCCAGCTGCGCAAGATGCAGGTCAGTGGTCACGCTACCACGGTAACCCACCCCACCGCATGTGGTCACTCCAGCGGACACCGCCTGTCCCACGGGATGAAATAAAACACACGCAGGAATGATTCAATTATTTTTATATGACGCATTTCACAGCAGAGTTGCCCTAAAGCGCTTGGCGAGAGTGTCTGACAGTCCATTACGACGTCATTTATACAAAATGCAAAATTGTGCATTAAACAAGGAAGTAGGAAAGAAAGAAAGAAAGGAGAGGAACCAAAAACTCCCGAGCAGGAAGAAAAAATCTGGGCAGTCGACTGCCCAGCCCCCCCCCCCCCCCCCCCCCCCCGGGCACGCTAACATTATAGAAAATGAGCCTCTATTAATATTTCCCATGAAGTAAACTGTGGTGGAGTACTACAGGTACTGTCCGAGGTCCATTAGCGTAGGGTTTCCTCCATAACGACATTCGGTCACGTTGGTCCGACCGTGGATTGCAGGTTTAATCGAAAGCCGGCTCACGCAGTACTGAGGCCTTGAGGCTGGGTATATAAATGAGAGTCTGTGCCGAATGGGTCACTTGTCCCCCCGGTGCCATATCTACGATGACGGGTTTGACACGACCACATGAAAAGGATGCCTGCGACTAAAAAAAGGAGTAAATTTTTATCGGAATTAGATTGCGAGAGACGTGAACCAGGAGGGACAGCATCAAGTAGGGCAAACGAAAACGGAAAGGCTGATGGGTTATGGAGCTACTGGGATTTTAATTAAGAGTCGCTTTTATCTTCTGAGGTGTTAATAGAGTAACGATACGAACCTCCCTCTCTCCGGAAGCCTGTTGGGTGGTTATCGGATGCAAGCCTCCCCTTCTCTGGGAAAAGGGAGTTCCGTAGTTTATAGGGGGCCTGCGTGGTGCGTGAGTCACGGAGCGAAACCGGCGTTCCTGATCGCGTCGCGGGGAAGAGCCCACGGGCAGCATCCCGGGCTGTCAGGAAGGGGGTGGAGGACACGTCCTGAGAGTTACGTTGGGAAGCTGTGGTTGGGAAGGTAATCAGCACCCTGACGATGGTGGGGCAATTAAGCTGAAGAGTCTGGAAGCCCGAGCTATGCTTTTTGGGCCAGTGAATAATGGATGCAGAGCATGAATAATGTAACATGGCCAGCTCTGCATTATGCTGGGCTGGGGCAGCTGCTGTAGAGCGTCGGCACCAGGCAGGGGCAGCTGCCGTAGAGCGTCGGCACCAGAAAGGGGCAGCTGGCGTAGAGCGTCGGCACCAGGCAGGGGCAGCTGCCGTAGAGCGTTGGCACCAGAAAGGGGCAGCTGGCGTAGAGCGTCGGCACCAGGCAGGGGCAGCTGCCGTAGAGTGTCGGCACCAGGCAGGGGCAGCTGGCGTAGGGCGTCGGCACCAGGCAGGGGCAGCTGGCGTAGAGCGTCGGCACCAGAAAGGGGCAGCTGGCGTAGGGCGTCGGCACCAGGCAGGGGCAGCTGGCGTAGAGCGTTGGCACCAGGCAGGGGCAGCTGGCGTAGAGCGTCGGCACCAGAAAGGGGCAGCTGGCGTAGAGCGTCGGCACCAGGCAGGGGCAGCTGCCGTAGAGCGTCGGCACCAGAAAGGGGCAGCTGGCGTAGGGCGTCGGCACCAGGCAGGGGCAGCTGCCGTAGAGCGTTGGCACCAGGCAGGGGCAGCTGGCGTAGGGCGTCGGCACCAGAAAGGGGCAGCTGGCGTAGAGCGTCGGCACCAGGCAGGGGCAGCTGCCGTTGACCGTCGGCACCAGAAAGGGGCAGCTGGCGTAGGGCGTCGGCACCAGGCAGGGGCAGCTGCCGTAGAGCGTTGGCACCAGGCAGAGGCAGCTGGCGTAGAGCGTCGGCACCAGGCAGGGGCAGCTGCCGTAGAGCGTTGGCACCAGGCAGGGGCAGCTGGCGTAGGGCGTCGGCACCAGGCAGGGGCAGCTGGCTTAGAGCGTTGGCACCAGGCAGGGGTACGGAGGAGTTTCTTGCAAATTACTCTGCTGAAGCCTGCTGCTTGGCCCAGGGTCATGTCTCGCAGTCTCTCGCTGTCTCTCTCATTCCTTCTTGTTACCACCAGCCTGTGGACATTTACCCATTTTGATCTTCACTATATTGCACTGGGGGCATTTTTTCTATTTTCTTCCCCCTTCCCATCTCAATGTTGCTGTTGGGCCTTGCTCCTCTCATTCTGGGTTCTGTTAGATTTCCTGTACGAGAGAGGGGGAGAGAGCGAGGCAGGCAGAGAGTGGCTGTAGTAGAATATAGTCCACACACGCTCATGTACACGCACACGAGTGTGTCACATTCGTGGTGAGGGAAAACACTTTTTTGTTTTTTAACAAAGCTACTTATGTGATGGTGCTTAACATGATAGTTGGCAGGTTTACCAACAGAAATGAGTACCGACTCAATGGCGCCCCCATCTGGGCAGAGGTGGTCTCTGCCACATGATAGTTCATCTGCATGTATCTCATGCAGACATGCATGCCTGTGAGGATGTGTGCCATGCATGCAGGCCTTCTGTGCATGTTATTACACACACACACGTTTGTATTCTTGTGTTTTTGTGGGGACCGTCTATTCATTTCTATGGGAAATACTCTAATCCCAACAATGACAACCTTAACCCCCAACCAGCCCTAACCTTAACTATAAGTAACCGAACAAAATACTACTATTATTAGTTTTTTGGTGGCAGTAACAGATTTTTATTAAATTGAATTTCCTGAAAAAATGTTGTCCCCACAACGTCAAAATAACAAGTTTCTATCACATTGTGGGGACATTTGGTCCCCACAATATAATGTGTACCTGCATCATACAGACACACACACACACACACACGCACACACACACATCTGACCATCTAAAAGCAGCATTATACCCCATGCCTAACTGAACGGATCAGCCACAGGCAGGCAAATATTGGCTTTTGGCTGTTTGGATATGGGCGCTAATCCATGGCATCGGCAGGCAGGTACGTTGGGAGGGCAGAACAGGGAAACGCACACAAACACGCCGAACGGCCTGGCCAGGCCACTACTGCAAGGGGAGAACTGAAACGTCACAGGACAGAGAGAAGCACACAAGCCCAGTCTAACGCTCATCCAAGAGGAAGCAGAACAAGAGGGATGTGGGCAGGTCTGTATGTGGAGGAGCGTGAGACAGATAATTCATAAAGTCCTTGAGCGCAGCCATTAACTGAAATTGCCCTCTTATTTCTCCGAACAATCTAAACTACTGGTACCTTGAGTACCTTTCGGAATTGTAAGTCCCTCAAAAACACCAGATAAACTCCACATTTGCTTGCTTTTTGCTGTTGTGTACTGCAGTGTGTTTTTGAATGAGTCTGCTACATAAAAAGCACTTCAGGAGCCTTTTACCTGTGCAGGCGACGTTAAAACCAAGCATTCAAGTGAACGCTCAGGAATAAACGTTAATTCGAATGTCGCTGTCATGCCGTGGGGTTGCGTTAGCGGTACTTGAAGAGCAGGGTCATTCGGGGCTGTGTCTTAATCACTGCAACACAGTCGCATGTTTAGTGGCATCGTGTGCCTGCAGCAGGTTTGCAGAACAGGAGACTCTGGCTTTCAGAAGCTGTCTTCATGTGAAGAGAAGAGACATGAATGTTTCAGAATCTGTTGTGCCTGGTCTTGGACTCCAGTGGTGGCGAAATTGCAGACCAGTAGCCAGAAACAAAGTTTGGGGGTGGGATCCCTCTCGGTAAAATTTGCCATTCGGGTCGGATCCCCCATGATAGATTTTGCCAACTCGAGGGATCGGAGCAATTTTGGGGTCGAGGGTGGTGGCAGGTCAAAGCCGTTATTTTACTACCTGGCTACATGTTTGGTTGGGAGCAAAAAAAATTCGGGTGGGAGGGGTTGTCATCTGACATTCGATGGACGATCGCGTTCCAGTATGTAAGCTGACTGGCTGTACACAGAACATGTGCTGATGCTCACTCAGAAAGCTCTGGCAGTTAAAGAAAACTGTAAAAAAATAAGGCTTTTGGATGCAACCGGCTCTTCTTCCGGTTACAGTTAGTGCTGACAGACTGCTGTATTTCTCATGTGACAGAAAAAGTGCCCCCCCTTTGAATAGTCTAAATACTGCTTGTAGGCGTTCAGTGTTTCTGTTGAACGCTGAATGTCTGATGATGGAATGCAGGAGACGGCATCAGTGGTATGTCGGCATCTCTCTCCACAGCTCCAGAATCAGGACTTGGTGAGGTCCCTACTGAAGCGCACCGAGATGGAGATCAGCTTGCGTGTGACGGACGCTCTCCGCAAGCAGGAGGACCCCCTGCAAAGGCAGCGCCTCCTGGTGGAGGAGGAGAGACTGAAGTACCTCAACGAGGAGGAGCTCGTTATCCAACAGCTACAGTGAGTAGCCAGGCCTCGTGAGCCAGACGGATTATAGACTTATTAACTCACACATAACTGCCTGTAGAATAATGCTGCATTCCGTTTACCTCAGAGGCTGGAACTCAGAATTGGGAATGACGTCACACACGAGTTGTTCCCGTACCGCGAGTCGGAAAGCCATTTAGCAGTACCAGGGACCCATTTCAAAAAGCTAGATTTCTGGCTTACCTGGATTTAAGGTAGCCAAGTTTAAATGGCCGTTATCTTTGTTCACTTTCATTTAGCCCAGACTACCTTAAATCCCACAAGTTGTCAGCTTAAGCAAGAAATCCTGCTTATTGAAATGGGCCCCAGTTCTCGCCTGGTCAGTTGTTAGCCATTATTAGCAATATCAGTGGATAACAACACTGCTATTTTGCTTACTTCATCAAAGCCGTGCAGTTATTACATTTCATTACTTTTTGATTATTTTTGTAACAAATGTTTTAAACTGGCCAATAAAACTGAAAAGTCCCAGTGGATTGTCTGACCCACATTGTCTGAAAATATGCCAAAATAAGTCATTTCATCACGGAAAAAGATACAAAGCAACAAAATGAATGATGTTCTACACATGAACTTTTACTGGATACATTTGGATGTAACTCCTTTGTACTCACCAACATTCTGATTAACTGTAATTTCATGAAATATTTTTCTCAGTAACTAATGGATTACAGTTACATTTATTTAGTAATTTTGTTACATAACACTGTTACATGTAACTAGTTACTCCCCAGCACTGCCTGTAGTATTTCCCTCCTTCACACAGTAGGTGGCACTGTGACCTCACTCCTCCAGAGCAGTGGATTCGATCCCAGTCTCTCTCTATCTCTGTGGATTGTCTGTATGCTTTGCAGAAACTCCCTTAGAATATTCCAGTTTTCTCCTACAGTCCAGGGATGTGATTTAGATGCCCTGCTCAGATGCCATTTCATGTGTTTGTGCATGTGTCCTGTGACAAACTGGAAACTCCGGCCTTGTGCTTGGCTCCAGGTTCAGTACAACCCTGAAATAAAATGGAGCTTTTTTTCCATTTGCATGAGTACTATGTATGAGCTACATTGGAATGTTTTTTTTCCACATATCCCTCCTTCAAGACACACACACACACACACACACACACACACACGTAGGGTATACCTATCCTTATGGGGCCCGCTCATTCACTTCTATGGGAAAAATGCTAACGCTAACTATGACAACCTTAACCCCCACCCTGCCCTAACCATAACCATAAGTAACCAAGCAAAATACAAGAGTTTTTGCATTTTTAGTTTTTTCATAGCAGTCGCTGATTTTTATAAAATAGAGTTTTAAAAACGGACATTTATCACGTTATGGGGACATTGTGTCCCCATAAGGATAGGTATACGTGCTCACACACACACACACACAAACACATAGGTGAGAATAACGCTTGGGGTCCAAATGTAGAGTCAGGCCATGGGTTAACCCGCCATTACCATCAGGCAAATGAAACAAGATGAAATCCAGTGGTTACTGACGGGAAGATGAGCATCGCCAACAGGTCTGAGTTTAAATAATGATTATAACGATAATAATAATGGCGGTAATTATGATGACGATAATAGCAGTAATGATGATGTTGATGAATGTGATTTACATGACGGCGGGGCCGGTTCCACACGTCCCCAGGATATTGTCACATTTCCACATTCACGCTGTATTAGGGCGCTGCCACATTGTCAGGCTTATCTGACTTCTGCCAGACATGCAACTGAAAGAAAAATATTGCAGTGTCGCATTATATATTTTAAATATGAATAGCTAGTAGTTCGTTAAAACGCTTTCTGCGCAAGAGTCGTATCAGTCACAATTTCATCTAAAGACTCTTAAGATTATTTGTAATAATTCTCAGAAATGAATTAGTCTCATGATTTATTCACCTTCTTATGCATTTTAGCATGTCAGCATGAAGGATTCAGCTATTCACATAATATAATATGTCTCCTGCAACGTAGCATTAGTATTTCGATCCTCAGTTCATCTGGAGAAATGCTAATGCTATATTTTTAGCTCCATCCCACAGCAGGCTCTCGCAGGGTCTCTGTAGCAGGTGCCAGGCCGGCATCTGCGCCCGCCGCAGATATGCTAACCACGTACGCGTGTCCACCTTGCAGCGACCTGGAGAAGTCGGTGGAGGAGATTCAGAAGAACTCCTCCGTGGACCACAGGCTGGTGACATCCCAGGAGCTGGAGGAGAAGGCCATGGTGCTGAGGAAGCTGGGAGAAACTCTCACCGAGCTCAAGAGTGAGGATGTCCGGCCGGCGTCTTGGTGCTGAAAATGTGGGGCAGGAATTGAAACGGTAGTGCGCACATAGGGACACTCATATAGGAAGAGATACAGGAAATGATCTGGAACATTCCAAGGTAAACCGGGATAAACAGAAACGCAAAAGCTCTGTGGTGTTTCTCAGTATGCATACTTGACTGTACTTGTGTTCTCTTGTTCCATTTTTCCAATCTTGTTCCATTTATCCATTACCGAAGGCCAGTTCCATTACTCAAGAACAGAAGTACAGAGGACGGTAAACATCCTCAATTATCAAGGTTACATCGGTTGCATCCTCTCTGAATAAGACCAATCCCATGATTTATTGTGGCCAAGTTCTTGAAAGAAATGTTCGCAAGACCACAAAAAGTTCAGTCTTGCCAAGACCACAAGTACAATCTTTGTGTTCTTGGTATTGAGAAACACCCCTATTCCGCAGTGCTACACGAGTTGAGAACGTCACAATGCAGTGAGGCCAGCTGGGACCACCAGAAGACAGAGAGCCATGCAGGAATAAGCTGCATTTAGAGACACGGTGTGCAGAGACAGAAAAGCATCCCACTGCTACCATTCGCTCTCTCTCTCTGTCCTCAGGCCAGTTCCCCGGCTTGCAGAGCAAGATGCGTGTGGTGCTGAGGGTGGAGGTGGAGGCAGTGAAGTTCCTCAAGGAGGAGCCACACCGGCTGGATGCCCTTCTGAAGCGTTGCAAGTCCATCACAGACACCCTGGCCATACTTCGCAGGTTCGTGACGGGTGCAGCGAGCATGCACACTCGGAGAACGCTGAATGTCTGAACACACAATGCTAATGTATAGATGTGCCAGAGATACTGTCCACCACAAAGATACACTCAACCAACATATTGTGACCATGTAGCCCAGTTTATGTTTTACGGTCTAACCACGCTCCAACCATAATGAAATGATACACTCCCTGGCCAGAAAACAGTCAGAGTTTGAATTTAAATCAGCAAGTACTTAACAGCTAATGATAGAATCATTATTGCAGCTCAGCAACGTTACGCAGCAATAAAGTGAAGTCAGCTGAGTACGTGAATCTACCGAATGGCCAGGTTACCCCATCAGTGGATTTATTTTTTTTTCCTAATGCCAAAATTCATCGGACTCGAACTGTCAAGAAGTGTTTCAGGGAGCGTGGGGAATCATCTTCACACATTAATTGGCCACCGCAGAGTCTTGACCTTAACCCCATTGAAAGTCTTTGATACGATAGAAGGAGGCTTTATAGAGTGGCTCAACTCACCTGTCATCAGTACGAGATCTTGACGGGAAATGAATGCAAATGTGGATGAAAAAACAAATGTGGAGATGCTGCTTAAGCACGTGGAAAGAATACATTGGCAAGTGCGCATCATAATCAAAGCTAGGTGGTCCAATGAAATGTTAAGGTGTGCAAATATTTTTTTGGCCACGCAGTATATTTTATTTGCAGTTGTACAGTATGGGTGTAGGTACGTAGGAATTCTTTTGTGTTTGAGTATCCCAGCTCCCCACTGAGACACACACACACACATTTGGGAATAAAGCCAGGGGTCAGAGCGCCGAGCATTTTTCGGGGTTAAGGATCATGCCCAAGGGCTTTTACTGGTCCAACACAAAGACTTTTTGTTGCTCTCCTTCATTGTTTTCTGGAGTTTTCTGCTTGAGTTGTTTACTGTGCGCATATTGCAGTGGGGAGACTCTGCTGGGAATGGTGCTTTATAAAAACTACCGATCTGTGTCCAGGCAAGTGAGCGAAGGCATCTCTAAGGGACAGGGGGACATCGCCAGCTCCTTGGCCAAGCATGCGGAGGACTTCAGCAAGAGCACAGACTTTGACATCCCTACAAGCCCACCACTCAATGACTTGGGGGGCGGTTCCAGTCTTGCCAACTGGACACCTCTCTCTGGATCCAGCCATGGCAACCCCTCTGCTGCCATGCGTGACCCCCACCCTCCGGTGCCCCTCAAGAGCCGTGCCCTAGAGGAGCTGTCAGGTCGCCGGAGCGGGGACAAATCGGTGTCCGTGGAGGTCAGACTGGTACTGGACATCTGTCCCGTGTGTGCATGTATAGTGGCTCGACTGTGACTATGTTTGTGTTGAAGAGCTGAAAATCCCTTTTGTGTGTCTGTATGGGCTAGGCCGCGGAGCGTGATTGGGAGGAGAAGCGGGCCAGCCTGACCCAGTACAGCGCCCAGGACATCAACAGGCTTCTGGAGGAGACCCAGGCAGAGCTCATGAAGGCCATTCCCGACCTGGACTTTGCCGCCAAGCAGATCAAGCCGTCTGCCCCACCAGGATCACAGAGCGGCACGTCGACCCCCGAGCACCGGCTCGGCAAGCCCCAGAACTCGGCCCAGAAGCTTTCCAGCAAGGACGTCGGTTCGCGTCGGGGCTCAGGTGAGGCGACCCACCGGCTGGTTGAGCTAATATCTACATGCATGTCGCAAGCTCAAGCCGCTGTGCTTATAGACATCCCCAGTAATGGTGGACTCAACTCAAGGAGTGCTTGGTCTGCCTTGCACTCCTGGGGATTTGCACTGTAAGATGCTGTATATGAAGTTTGGTTGGGTTTCTGCAAATCGGGCCTTGTAGTCTTGTAGAAGCTTGTGTGGAATCCTTAATTTTCAATAGGTGTATCTAATTCAGCTGTCATTAGCTCCTGTACCAGGAAGGACGCCCCACCTGACACTTGCCAGTTTTCTTTTGGCCATAACACTATGTGTCACACAGCGTTTGTGGTGGTCCGCTGGCCACTAGTGGCAGCTTTGCACTTGATGTAAGGTTACCAGATAATCCACTTTGAACTACTTCAGGTTTTATAAACTGTAAAACTGAAAGACTTTCACTAAATAGTTAAATTCTTCTTGTGCATTGATTTTTTTTTCCCTTGATTGCAAGACTCATCCAGCTGTTTCACATTAACATTAGTGACACGTGCATGATTACAGGAGTCTGACCAATCAGCACACAGCAAGAACTCAGTGCTTAAGTGAAATGCAGGTCCTTTTAATTGAAATGGCAGTTTATAAATCCTTGTCCTATCTCGAATTCTCCTCCCTGGCATGGATAATCTGCTCACCCTATCCTGATGCGTCACTGGAAGGTGTCTATGCAGTGACGTCCACCCTTCACCCAGCCACCCTCTGCTGTCCAGTCGGTGGGATCGTTCAGCCTCACCTCCTGCGATACACGATTTGGGTTTTAACCTCAGCTGTCTTCGGCCCTGTTCAGATGAGTTGACTGTGGCGCGGTACCGTACCGAGAAGCCCTCAAAGTCGCCTCCCCCTCCGCCTCCGCGTCGCAGTTTCCCATCGTCGCAGGGGATCAGCCTCTGTCGCAGTGGGGACGCAGTCGGCAGCAGCAAGAGCATTAAGGTGAGGAGATGTGAAGGATTTATTGCGGATCAGTAAACACGGCTTGGCTGTCCTCTGTAGCGCCTCCTCTCCCTACAACAAGCGCGCTTCCTTCACCTCCTTATTTCCCCCCCAATGCTTCTAACACCCTCTCTGTCCGCATAGAAGTCAGAGTCAGAGGAGATGGAGGTGCAGAAGCCACATATCAAGCTGCGACGCGCGGTCTCCGAGGCCCAGCGGCCTGCCTCCACCCCTCCCGATGTCGCCGCGGGGGGAAAGGATGAGGACGACGACGAGAAGGCTGCCATCGACCCGGAGGTAAGGAGGGTCCACTGGGGCTTTTGGGAGTCGCGTGACTTTCTGTCGTTCAAAAAGGTCCGGCTTCCAGTGGCATTATCTACTGCATCATGGTGGCCATACTCCCTCTCCTGCTCACGTTCTGGAGAATTTCATGTACACAATTATCTCCTTTGGTAAGAACTGTGTTGCCGGGGCTCTGCTGGGACTTGCGGACGGGCTGCTATCACATGGTACAAGCCAGCTGAAATGAAATTCCTTCTGTATAGCGATATTAAAGCGTTTATTGCCATACCTACAAGCTTCAGGGCCACTGGTCCATAGAGAGCCACTGTGCTCACTGGTTTTTCCTTTGACGGTTGTTAACTTTCGTGTATTTTGTAAAGAACTAAAGTCTCCTGGTTTTTCTCGTGTAAATCGATAGATACTTCAGTGGACGTCAGAGCAGCAAGCTCTGTGATTCTTCATGGACTTTTCCTGAAAATATCCCTTTCTGGTGTGGTATACTCTCCTAGACTTCACTTTAACTTTGGGAATATTTTCCCAAACCTGGATGTAACAGACTGATGGCCTGGAACGGCCGTGAGTCTCATTTAGTGGTTCTGATTTCAATACTCTTGGTGTTCTGCGTAAACACTGGTAATCATAGGGTCCACTTAGTCAGGACAGACAAGATCTGAATCAGTGAAGCTCAGCTGCAGAGCACTCAAGTGATTAGCGTTAAGATGCTTCTGAACTGTATGCACGCGCTGGACATCCCATCCCAGTATTGCTCAGAGTGCTTGTAGGTCTTTGTTAAACAGCAACGCAGACCATACAGCGTATGGAATGTGCGGGACCTTCATTTTATCGCTCACGGTGTTTTTGTACCCACATCCCCCGTCGTACCCCTCCCCGCCCCCGCTGCCAGGCTTTTCAGAGAGCCCGGGGCAAAGCATACCGCCCCCACTCCTCGCCTAGCATCCAACGCAGAACCAGCTCGCCCCCCAGCAGCCTGGACCTGTGGCCCCCAGAAGCCCTGGGGAGGACGGTAAATCCTACCTATGGGCTTGTGCAGATCCCTGCTTTTCCGAGGCACCTGTTAATGCCTAACCCAGCCCCTCCCCCTCTCATTCACCATCCCCTAAACACCACCCGTTATCCTCACATTGGGCATCACTAACCTGCCCGCATCAGGATTCAGCCCGGAGCCACGTGCTGTCCAGTAGCACGGGAGAGGAACCCCCCCCCCCGAGCTGCCTAACTACCATGTGCATGCAGATCTTTCATGGCGGGCTGTTGCACGTCTAACCTTCAGCACATCCTTGCCTTAGCGCTAAAAGACCCCACGAAAGACGTAGCACAGCGGCAGTCTGGTGGGGGTGTCTAGACCGGTGAGTTGTTTCTCATTCTCCTTGTAGCTGGAATGAAGACACGCAATCACTGGAATCCCTCACTTACCAGAACTTCTCCTAACACATCAGATACCCCCCCATTTGCCTTCCTGACTTACCCCCCTACCCCCCCAACCCTCCCCGCCAAAGCTAATGTGACCTCAGGCCGAATGCTCTCTTACTAACCAGGAGGAAGGAGTATGCTAACGCCGTACCTTCTGCTTCGTACGACTATGCCGTGTGTGTGTGTGTGTGTGTGTGTGTGTGTGTGTGTGTGTGCGCGTGTTCTAAAGGCGCGAGTGTTCGAGTGCATGCATTCGTGTGCTGGAGCGATCACGCGGGTCACGTGACGTGTGTTGGGCGAGCAGTCCACGCTTGCCCCCAGACCCGGTGTTTGCCAACCCTTGCAGGATCGGTCATATTTAGAGTGGGAGCCGGTCAGTCAGGACCCACAGGTTATCAGGTAAGCAAACTAGTAGCAAATAAGACTGACTAGCACATGCGGGTAACCAGCTTCCACTTGCCCATTAAGTACGATGTAATTACCAAGTGTATCAATATTTGTAATTCATTTTTGTCATAAATTATTTTAAACTGATATTTTTTTTACTGCATTTTTAACGTGGTATTCTGTATGTAGTGTTGAAGGGAGCACTATTGCTTCGTTATACAGATTGTCTCTTCCCAGATTACGATGGAGTTACGTTCCGATAAACCTATCGTAAGGCGCAGATATCGTAAGGCGAAAAAGCATATTAATACAGTAAACCTAACCTAACAAACATCATAGCCTAGCCTAGCTTACCTTAAACATGCTCAGAACACTTACATTTACCTACATCTGGGCAAAATCATTAAGACAAAGCCCATTTTATAATGAAGGGTTGAATATATCATGTCATTTATTGAAAAAATGTACTGAAATTGAGAAACATTTGCCCACCGTTGCCAAAATATTGTATGACAGACCATCGTAACCCGGGGAGCGTCTGTAAATGAATCTTTGACTGGAGGGTAGAAATGGCCCCTAAATGCCCAGTTGAGGTGCTGTGAGCATGACGAGCCGGGCTCTCGGCGCGCTCTGGAAACTCTTGTTAGCGTGAACATAGTGATTGGCCGTGAAGCAAGATGGCCGCCCTCCAGCAGGTAGGGGGCTAGGCTGCAGCTGAGGGGGCCCCCCCACAGGGCAGATCAGGCCCCTTGCTCCACTCCACTCTGCCCCCAGAGCTGTGTCCACCTTCACTGCTTCTCGTACAGCAGCTCCAGACGTTTTCGAGGGGGGGGTCTCGAAAGGGAAATGTGGTGCAGGATGGTGTTGCCTTTCCAGTCCCGTCACAACACTGCTACTGCGTTTCACCCTCGATAAAACCGTGCTGTTATATAGCCACATGTTCCTAGTCATTCGGGGTCCAAGCAGCATTGGCTGCTGGATACTTATTGTGTTTTCTTTTGTTATTAGGGGTAGTAGTTATGGTATTCCACTTCTATTGTTCTTGCTAATCTACTGCTGTTGTTATTGCTGTTGTCAAAATCATGATGCTCAAACTGACTGTGGTGTGAGAGTTCAGAATTAAAATGTTGTTTGTAGCTCACCAGTTTGATTCTGTTTCCCAGGAATCTGTTGGTGGGTCATCCATCCAGACTTCTTCTGATCATAATGCATCGGCTCAGCTGTCTGAGTGTGTCCCAGCCTTATCGTCACAGACCGACACCTTAGTCGGGGCAGGTCTACAGGGTGGGCATGGTGAGGTGGGCAGAGACTCTGAGACATCACGGGTCTGTTGGGCGGCTTCTGGCAGGCTGGCCCCTCAGCACCAAAGTCCTAAAGATGGTCGCAGACTTCGAAGGCAGGATTCCTTAGAGACTATCGAGAAGGAGGAGCTGGCCCTGGTCGTCACAGACAGGCAGTTGAAGGTCTCACCTAGGAATGAGGCTCAGGAACTCATCAGGAAGAATAAGCAACCACTGCGAATCATGTCCATCCCCACCCACAAACCAGGAGGGCCCTGTGAGATTTATTACCTCCGAGACAACCCATCCGGTCCATTTCTGAGCAGTGCGCCGCTGTTTGTACTATTTAAAGAGCCCCTGGAGGTCAAGGAGGCCTACAGGTGCCTGGAAGCACTGCTGGACGAGGAGGGAGAGGCTGAGACAGTTGGGTCTGAGAGCGTTTCCAGCGGCAGCAAGATTAAGCTGCCTCGGAAACAGCTGGCGATACTGAGGAAAGCTACGAGGCAGGGAGCAGAGACGAGGTGCCGGACGCTTTCCCTGTGCCCTGATATCGAGACACAAGTTGGGGGGACCTGTAAGAACGTAGAGCGCACCAGTGACCGGTTAGCTGCCCCAGTAGAGAGCCAGCCCAAAGCGACCTTGTTGCACGGGTCACAGGCAGAGGACATCCGGAGCAGCACCTATAGGAGGCTTGACAGCTTGGAGGAGACCATCCGCCAGCTGGAGACCACCCTGCAGGAGATCGGGGCCCATCCTGCCTGCAGCTTCCTGGAACAGGGGACTGATGAGATAGCGACAGTGGCCTTTGAGACGTCACATTCCCCGGACAAGAAAAAGCCTCCCATCCCACCCAAACCAACCGGAGTCCCAGCAGTCATCACTAAGGTCCATCCTCCCTTCCTGGGTTCTGTTTTCGGGGCATAACTGTTTCGCTTCCTTTTTTCCCACTTGGAACTTTTGCTCTCTGGTACTCGAAGCCTCCTGCCTGCCTTCTCCTGAATGACAGACAGTGGTTAAATAGTCTAACCGCTCACCTTTTTGCACAGGATATTGAATCATTGTTGGCTGTCGTCTCGTATTTTCTGCTGCTCGTAGCTCAGATTGAGGCTTTTGCCCGAGGCATAGCTTTCCTTGTACTTTCAGGTCTGCCGTCTTGCAGCTTATTAAGTCAACGGGGCGAATAACGAAAGCAAGCGAGTGGGTGAATTATAGTGTCCGCTGTCAGTGTTATAGAATGGACAGGCTGCAATTTGACCTCCATGGAACAAGGCACATGGGTTGTATTGCAAGGGGACATTTGCTTCCTGAATAATGCAGTATCTGTCACAGTCCTCTTGTAAGCCATCTCTTCACCTCATATAATTGGCTGCTGTCCTGTCTATACTCACCATCGTCTCTTTAATAAACTGTCTTCTCTGCTTTGATCACTTGCTCATCCAGAAAATCAAGCATGTGATTTGTTTCCTTCTTTGTGTTTCAATGCATAGGACGACTTCTTACATGCCGTAGTGATTCCGTCGCATAGCTGTTGTTAAATCTGTGGTTTTCTTGGCAAAAGGTCAATGTAAGGTGTGTGTTGGACACTCCGGTAGCTGTGTTTAGGGTGATCCCTGTAAATGGTGCGTTCCTCTAGCTCGTTGCAGTCACAAGCACACGCACGAACACGTCTAGCCTCTCATGCATCTTTCATTGCTACCGCTACATTAGCTTATTCTGATGGAACACCATGGGGCAAAAAATATTGATACCTTCCGTTTACAGGCTAATAGCTCAGGTTACTGAATTATGGATGAACCTTCCACCCCTCCCCCCCCCCCCCCCCCGCCCCCCCCCCACCCTAACCCACTACTAACAACACTAATTTCTTGTGCATTCTGGCGGCTGGTGCCGTTATGTGGAAATGTCATTAAATAAGAACATCAAACAAAGATGCAGATAGATGTTCTTTACATGGGACTGATTGGCCTGTTAGCAAAGTCGCTATGTATTAGTTAATGTAGGCTTATCTCCGTCATCTCATTTAGGACTATGCTCAGTATGGATGAAAGAAATAGACAGTCAGGGAGTGTGGAAAGGGTGGTGGACAATGGTGTGTAAATGAAATTGATTGCAGATAGACCAAGATGATAATATTCACATTTATCTCCAATTTGTTAGAGGCATTGTGTTGTGATTTGTCTTATGGCCAGATTAAAATCAACTTGCATCTAAGAAATGTCCTTCCAAACCTGCATACGGATGGTCGGTCAGTATGACTTACACACTCGATCATCCCACGCACGGCACGGAATCGATCGTCCGCGTCAGTGAACTAACATAAACACAATGGCAAAGGAGTATCTCCATTGTGACTCTTCGCCTCTGCTGCGGTGCCCGGCAGCTGCACCGGTTCGTTTGTGTCTAGCATCTTTGTTTTTTTTAGATAGTCAGCAAATTAAGGAGAGGGAGACTCGCATCAAGACATGAGCTGAGTCTCCGTCACTCCTCAGGAGCTGGGTCCAGAAATGCTTTTGAAAATTGTGTCGGGGGGGGGGGGACTTCAAGAGGCCCCCGCTGATTCACATCCTTTTATTTACTGTGCTGCACTTGTTTCTCTCTTCCTCGTGGTAAAGAAAATGAGGAAATTGATGGTGGCAGATTCCAGGGGGGGCACATCATTGAAAGCAGAAATTTACTTCTCTGAGGAATTCTTTTTAGGTCCGTTTGTCTCACCAGATGTCTCTGTTGGTATACTAACCATTGTTTTCCTGTTGGGGGGGGGGACGGGTTGACAGTGAGCGGTGAGTCATTACTCTTCACTCGCAAGGTCAGACTTGCTCATCCCTCCTCCCTCTTCCTCTCCTCCACAGGGCGGGGGCTCTGGAAAGGGTCTCCACTCGTCTGCCTCGTCCCGCCTGAAACATCTGCAGCAGGGCGCTCCAGAGAAGGGCAAGACAAGCAGGCTGCGTGAGGATTTCCTTAAGAGTCAGGGGCACCAGCAGGTACTGCCCACGTCAGATGTCCTTCTGTGGTTTTGTCGCACCTGAAAGATCTACTGTACTGCCTGCTATTTGTGGTGATGTAGCTAAGAATCCCCTGATGAACATTAGCATTCTAAGAGCGTTGGCCGGGTGCAGAAAACAGTTTGATGATGCGCCAACCACATCAAGAATCCAATGCTTTCTCATGCATTTTCACATTTCTGTCAACTTCGGTGTTTCTTTGATCTTGTTTTAAGTGAATTTCCTTAACCTACTCAGAAGGTGACTGGGCTATAGTGTGCCATGTCGCCGTATTACACCGAGAGTCTTGAAAGAACACCGAAGACACCTCAAGATGAACATAATCCTTTTTAGGAGTCTGACACAAAGTTATGCTGAGGTCTTTTCCAAGCACGTAGAGGTGTTCATAAGGAAGTGGGTGCAGATGTTGAAACCAAGGACAGAGAGGATGAATGAAAGACTGAGTGGAACTGGGATTCACAAGGCAAGAGTTAATGTGTTACACTCAAGAACGCTGAACTGAATGGAACAGGATAAATAGTGTGTGAAAGAGCTGCGCTTTTCTGAAGATGTTCTGCCTTTTCACAGCCATACCGTGTCATAACCTATAATCATTCAAGGGCCATGCCCTGTGCAGCATCGCCTTTTTTTACTCAGTTGACATTTTATGCAGTTGTGTCAAAAGACTTACATGTGGCCTGCAACCTTACTGGGAAGCCAATTGCAGAGTCTGTCTGAAGTCCTGTTATGTGCATTTTTACAGGAAATCTATAGTTGTTTCGACAAGAGGTGGGATGGCTGCTCAGTGGTTAGCACTGTTACCTCTGTAACATCACACTTCCCAGCCTCAGGCTCTGCATGTATGGAGCGCGCAAGTTCTCACCAGAGGCAGAAAGTTCACGTTCAAGAAGTACAAATCCACACAAAGAATTTGTTTCAACGACCTAGTTGAGTACAAAGAGTCACAGTCACAGGGTACTCAACCGGTTGGATGAGACAAAATCTTGGTCTGGATTTGTAATTTCTGGTCCTTAAATTTCCACCTCTGGTTCTCTCCATCTTTGCCCAGGTTTCCCCCAGGTACTCCAGTTTTCTTCCACACACCAAATACATGCTTAGGCAGATTATTGCTTCTAAATTATGATCAGTGTGTGTTGACCTGTTTGAACCACCTGCTTCTTGGGAATTTGCTCCAGGACCTGGTGCTGGAAAATGAATGGTGACCCAAGAATTATAATAGAAACATGTATAATAATTCATGGGACGAGCCTGCAGCTGTACAAATTTTTTGTTCTCGGTCTTGTACTAGGGCTGAGGTAGTATGACTATGGAATAAAATGTGCTTCTTCTGATGGCTTAGATGAGGATGGATGACGTTTAGAGGTGAGAAGTCACAAATCTGCTTGGCACTGGAATGTGACCAGTGCCTGATCGGCGTAACTATTCACTGTCTGTTTAACTGCTCTACGTGTTTGAGTGTTTAATTTTCAGAATGGATGTGGAATTTCTCCATGTCAGTCAAATCTTCCTGGTTTATTTGAACTGGTGAATGGAAAATGCTGACCGCCTCAACTGAAGCAGATTAATCTGAACCGGACAATTATAGTGGATCAGAGCTGCGTAATCAACATAGCCTGTGGCCAATTTTCCGGCACATTGAAGATACGTAGACATGTGCGCTATAAACCGCGGCACAGAATCTGTCCATAACAGACTACTGCTGGATTGCAAACAGAATGCCTCCTTCCCTCCATCTAGTGAGGCTAAAGTACTGAATCGTGCAGCCTAAGATCTTACCCCCCACTGAATGCAGAAGGTGATGACTGCAGACCTGGGAACAAGGCAGGGCTACATATGGAACATGGCTACACGTATAGTCAAACCCATGAGCATTAGATGACCATAATGACGCTACAGACGTGGTAAAACTTCAAGAAGGTGCCACCTTGAAAAATAAGCCAATGAATGTGTGCAGCCCTGTTCTATGTATAGCCACGCCCCTTTCCCCAGGCTGCACCTGGGCATACTTGGCTCAGTATGTAGCTCCACTCTTTGTGTTGTGTTTCTGCTTCACGGTTGCATTGCACCTCTGTCCTCCACAGCAGACAGCACGTATCGGCTGCCTGTCTTCCTGACAGGACAATGAGAGCAACCAGAGAGTGCAACCATTTTGTCTGGGAGGGATTGTTATTCAACCCCCTCAGTCCTTGGGTAGGGATGTTTTGCGCAGGTGAGCCCTCTGGACGCACAGTGTGGCAGATGTCAGTCTGTCATCCCACAGGCAGCTTTCGAAAGGGGACCAACTGCAAACAGAACACGCGAGCTGCATGCAGGTCCTGTTTATGCCTAAGGCAAGCGACTCAATCTCTACTTGTATGTTCGGAGTGCCTCATAGCGGTACAGAAGCTCACCTGTGCAAGACCATTCAGATGCACTGAAATGCAAGTACAGGCAGCCCCCTAGTTATGAAAGAGTTCTGTTCCCTAAGTCTATCTTTAAGTCGAATTCGTAGGTAAGTCAGAAAAATAGTAATATGGTTCATAATAATAATAATTATGCAGTAATAATAAAAATATATATGGTACTGTACTCAATGTCGAGCTGACACACTACTGACGCCGTGCAATATTTTCTCCAGCGTCACAACGTAATGAGTGCATTTGTTACCATTTAACCCAATTTTTTTTTATATAACAGTTTGTTCGTAAGTACGAGTCGCCCATAAGTTGGATTCTCTTAAGTCAGGGACACCCTGTAACTTGAATTCCAGCCAATACCAGTTATTAGGCCTGTGATGAGCCTGAGTTGTACACTGGCAAGGATCTGTAGTTTTCAGGAAAGGAGCAACATTGTTCCTCTTTTACTACCCGGGTCAAACATAAACGCTTCCTTGATGTTTAGCAATGCCTGTTATACAGGTCGGTAGTTTGTATTTGTCTTTATCATGTCCCAGTTTTCCCAGACTAATGACCAGTGGATCTCAGAGATCTTCTCCCTTCAGTTACTCTTGTGACGTGATTCTTCGCACTGTATGACTCATTTAGTGCAGCACTCACCACAGATTTAGATGAGTCTTAGTTGATCTCAAAGGCTAGGATTAATTGCCTGATCCCGAACACCTGGAGGCTGTGTGTGAATCCTCATCCATGATCCACCCACCACTATCAACCCAGTGAAACAACTGCACCAGGTCTATTCAAGTCAAAGGTCCTCCAGGTCCGAGCCCTGCTGATTTCCCGGCCTTCCTTTACCTGTGAGCCAGGTGTGAAGCCTCTGACCAATCAGAATCAGTAACTATTAAAGTAACTGCCTGGGAGGACTGAAAACAAGGCCTGGATTTGGAATCGTGGTCCTGATTTGAAGAGCCCTGCTCTACGGCGATCAGAAAAACAGAATGATATGGTTAAAACAACCATGAACATGGAAAGAACTACATTTAAGTCTCAAGAATGAGTGAAGGTGATTAGGAAACTACCACTTTAAGGAACACTAAGATAAGAAGCCCTGTTCTGTTAGCTACACATGTAGAAAACAGGACTCACTGGTCATAGATATCATGGTGTCTAGCTCTGTTTTATGGGAGCTATTGAAGATAGGACTCATTGTGGTAACTCTTGCAGATTACTGATGTACAGTCAGCCCTATTCTTCTGACAGTCTTTTTTATTCTCTACATCCTTTCTTTGGACATAAAAGACTCCTAGAATTCCAAACACGGATATAAGAAGCATTTTCTAAAACTATGTCTCATCTCTTCTGCTCCGGCTTTTCATTACTGTATTCCCAGTATTGAGATTACGATTTATCTGCAGATTCTTATGCATGTAATTAATTTCATATTAGTGTAATTGCAGTTCACACCAGACACATTCTAGAGCTCGGGAGTGATCACTATACTTGAAGTATGCAGGATGCGTGCTCTACTTCAGAATGGATCAGTTTTGCAGTTTTATCCAGCTTTCCCAGCATTTACTGTGTCAGTTCTGGTTGATGTTCTGAGTGACGCTTGACTTGTACCATTGAACTCTTTGCGCAACTGCAGGTTGTGGTTTGTGCGACAGCTTTCATCTGCAGACCCTGAATTACTAGTTCCCTTTTTTGTGTTCTTGGATTGGTTCTTGAAGGTCAGTCCGCTTGGTGTAAGAGATGTAGCGCATCGCTGGAATATCATTGTGAGCAGATCCACGTTTGTGGGTGTGAGATCCTTCTGTTGCGATGTAACCCACACAGTCACCATTTAAGAAGCTATGTGCATTTGAGAAAAGAGGGTCAGTCAGTCCTCAGGGCAACTGGGGGTTAAGGGCCTCGCTCAAGGTGCCCAATTGCGACATCATTCTGCCAACCTTGGCTTTAAAGCTGTAACATTCCTATCACAGGCATACTGTCCTAACCCACTGAGCCACACCCCCCATTAAGCCACCCCAACCCCCCACTAAGCCACACCCCCTACACCCCATGATTTCACTCTCAAGGTCAGGCTGGAGGTTAGGGAGCATGTAAGTTCCGCCCATTTTTTGCATTCTTTCAGTTTTATTCCTGGATGCTATTGCACTACAAGAGCAGTTTGCGGGGGGAGGGGTTGGTGGGTAGAGAAGACGGGGGGGGGGGGCATGGGAGCATGTTTTCAGATCATTGTGTTTGTGAGAGGAGTGTGTGCCGTAGAGGAAGTGGGGTGTTATCCAGGCCAATAGGGTGGAATAAATTGCAGGGATGCTGATGAGCAGATCCGTCAAAGCTAAAGGAGCAGCCCCTCTGAGCGTGTGGCGGGATTAGAGTGGCCAGGTGGTCCTGCTGTAGCGACATGTCGTCGCATGCCCTGCGAACATCCCCGGAGGTACAGCAGTGCATGTAAAGCGAGGAGGGAGTCAGAAATACCGAAGGCGCAACAGGAAGGACACCCAGAGGTTAACTGCAATTGGCCACGACTGCTACCCGCGTGTTCAATAGCGCGGAGACGCTCCTGTCATCTCTACAGCCTTGCCGCCGATCTTCCGGCGCCTCCGGTGGCGGCTGTAATCAGAATCGGGCTTTTTGTCATTTATCTTCGTGCCTGTCGTCACAGTGGCATCGCATTCTTTCCGTAATGAAAGGTGATTCGTTTGTTTACTTTCGTTTCGCCACGTTTGTTTACCCTGTCCTCATTTTTTGTCCATCCGAATGAAGGATGGGGGTGATTATTCAGACAAAGGTGTGGAATATCATCCCTGACATTGATATCTATCTATTTTTCAACCTTGATACAATGCAAAGAGATGGGTGACACCTCTGCCTCTGTCTGGATGAGCCGAATCACTTTGCGATGACATACAGTCCTGTAAAACGTCCTAGACTGACATTTTGCATTAGGGGTTAGATCCTCATCTGCCCTGTAATGCGGGGGGGTCGTCACCCCCTCTGCATCATATCTTGTTCCTTTGTTTTTTCCATGCAACCAAGTGAAAACCCAAGGAATAGATCCACTGATGCAGAAGATCTTCACTGCTTCTCTGGCTAAACTAAATCCTTTATAAGATGTGGTGCACTGCCTATAATTATGTACAGTTGCCCATGGACTCACCAAGCACTGTATTTGTGAGACTGTGCACGTAAGGTCCCTCACTACCACATTTTCATGGACATCCACTCAGCTCATGTGATTTTCTTGTGTCTTTCATTTCTGTGGAGTGCGAGTAACTGTGATTTTCTTCATATGCTGGTGAAAGACAAGTATGTGAAGAACTTTCCTTCTGATGCTTGTTTTCATTTAAATTAATCATAAGCCATGGAGAGATCTCATTAAATATATACATAAATAAATAATATTTATGTACTCGTTGTCTAAACTGATTTTCTACAGTTAGTACACAGTTCAGAGCAAATCAGTGCATTCATGTCTCAAGCAATAATAATCGATGGCTTAGCTAAGGTAAGTAAGGAAGCGCTAGAGAAATTGTACATTAAAGTCTATTCTTTGGGACGTTTATGTTCTGAACTGTCAAAATAATGCCTAAGCAGGATTTTCAGTGTTTGTCATTAGGTGTGTGTAGGGTGTAACTGTGTAAACTGTGTGGATTTATCTAATTGCTTCTAAACAGAATTTGTTGTGTCTTTGCTGCTGTCAGTCTGTCTGGTCTACGGTGTAGACCACCTTTCTCAATGGTCAGACATGGACAGAATGAAGACTGTTACCCCAATCCAAATTGTCCTTGTACTCACAATTGACAATAAAGGTCACTACAGCCTATCAGTCAATCATTTAGATGGGTCTGTTAATACTTCTTTATTAAAAATTCTTTTGGTTAAAGATGATTATGACAGCCTGGGTGTAGGTCTGCATTCGGTTATTGGCAAACGAGTAATATTATAAAACACTGTGTTCAAGCACATTTTAGCACATCGTTAAGGTGCCAGATCACTGGCGAGATTACTTTGTTTGGTTCAGATGGCTGTCTGCGTTCCTCCCTGCCATCCCTAACAATTTTATAGACCTGTAGCTGAGTGTGCTCCTCTTCTAGAACACCACTCTTTATGAGTTTGTTTTCCCTTCGGCCCTTATTGCAGTGAAGACGCGCAGCTCTGGACTAGATAAATGATGCCTCTCGCCTCTCCACACATTAATGGCTTAAGTCACGGGTGTTCAGTCTTACCCGCAAAGGGCCGGTGTGTATGTGGGTTTTTGGGGTAACCTTTAGGTCAGCTGTTCACAGCCAGGTGTGAGGACTCTTCAGCCAGTCAGTCCTCTAATTAGTAATCTAATTAGGGAATCGCAGCGAAAACTGGCACACACAGCGGCCCTTTCTGGATAAGATTGGTCACCCCTGGATTAAGTCCTGGCAGTGTGTTAATGCAGACGTTGAGGGAGATGTCACCCCGCACCTACGGCGCTGTCATGCCGAGACCATCACAGAATGTCTAGGGCTCTCTGCTTCCTCTGACACCAAAAAGCAAAAAAAGGCAAAAGCCACGGGGCCCCCTGCTGGTCTGAGGTGGCACTGCAGTGGAAGAACTTGCCTGTTTCACATTTACATCACATTGCCGGCGACATGTGCAGGAGCATCGGAGGATGTGTTGGAAAATGCAGAACGGATTGCTAGAGGCTCTCCGGTTTGGTGCTCTACCATTGCATTTTTGGAGATGTTAAATGTTCTGTTGGGCTTTAGTAATTTGTGTGATAAATGTTCAACACACATGCAATTTCTATCCTGAATAACTGCTTTGTGCTTGTCCTTTTTTTTGTCCCCTGCTTTGACCTCTCGTCATCGACACCGACGCCCTTCACCCTGTCATCTGCCCCCCTGTGTCGCCTACGTCTGGGGACACCCTGCAAACACCCGTCACTCCGTGTCCTGCAGCAGTGAACAGCCCAACTCACCGTGCTGGTAACCCCCCCCCCCCCCCCCCCCTAGCAGCATCACACGTCTCCAGAACTGTCTTCTCCTTCTCCACTGGGCTGCTGGTTTTGGCCTGCCTACCTAACCCCAACCCTCCCCCCCCCACTTTAGGCCGCCTGTACAAGTGCTCACTGTACAGTGTGTATGTGTGGAGGGGGGTGCTTACGGTGGCCCCCTCAACCTTCCAGACCTGCAAGACCTCTCACCAAAATAACTACACTACTCTTCCTGTTTTTACCCTCTGAAATCCCCACCTTCTTTCCCCTCCTTCATCGGAAACTGTGCCTCTAGGCTCCGGGCAGCAGTGGTAACGCCTCGGGGCCAGTCCTCTCCGGCACAAGAGCCACCAGCTTCTCTGCCCCCCTGATGTCCGCCTTCGCCCAAAAGGGGGCACCATCCTCCCTGTCAGTCTCATCACATCATGCTAAGGCGCTGCTCGCCGGCATTTCTGCCTCCAGCCGAAGCGCTGAAACCCTGTTGCTCTCCGCCACCTTATGGCACCATCATCTGACCAAGGAGCGGCGACCTTCCTCTGCCCCACTGTCACTACCCAAGAGCCACCGGCCAGTGGCCACCTCCTCGTTGCCCTCCTCCTCATCCACCCCGTCTCCATCGGGCCTCCAAACTACCGGCCGAGGTGTACTGTACTTCAGCCACGGCACCTACAAGGAGCAAGAAATGACGACCCTACGTAAGCCTATCCCACAAGGTGGCACACCTTCGAGCGAACTGTGAGGGAATGAGAAGATCAGTTGGGGTTCCAGTAAATACCAAAGTAACATCAGGTCACCTACTGTGCTCCACTTTGGTCAGGCTGGCTGCAACAACTTGGAGAAAGGTCTTGTTTCCCCACCCTCATACACGCTGGTCCTGGGAACCCCCATCCAATCAAAACGCATCGCAGGCATTCTCAACATAACTCAGCATCGCCCGTTACGCCTTCAGGAAGAGCCAAAGCTCCACCAACTTTGAGTCCCAGCGTGCACCGTGAGTCCCAGCGTGCACCGTGAGTCCCAGCGTGCACCATGAGTCCCAACGTGCACCGTGAGTCCCAACGTGCACCGTGAGTCCCAACGTGCACCGTGAGTACCAGCGTGCACTATGAGTCTCCGCTTAGTGATGCTGGTCATTTGCATTCAGACTCATTTCAGTCCAAGTCTGAGGCAGTTTGTACTCGTCCTTTCAAAGCAGTGTCTAGTCGTCTCTGTACTGCTCCGCCTGAGCCTTGATCTTCTGCAGTGAAGGCTGGCTGTGTTTTCTTTTCTTTTTGACCTGGCCATGTATAGCCTAGAACAGTGTTTCCCAACCCAGTCCTCAGGGGGACCCCCCCCCCTCCCCATGCCAGGTATTTGGAGTTCTTGGCTGGAAGCTGGGAACAAGCAAAGCTGTAGACTGCTGCTGGTCCCCAGGACTGGGTTGGGAAACACTGGCCTAGAAACCCAGACCGGGGAGAACCACCATTTTTTTTCCATCAGTGCCAAACTTCTCACAAAAAAAGAAACCTTATTTCTGTTTTCTAACTGTGAAATGTACTGTAGATGTGTGCAATAACAAGGTTGTAAAATGTCGTTTCTGCCAGTGTGTCCTGACACGTCTTATTTACAGGAAAACAAAAAGAAAATTGGTTGAAGAGGAATGACTCGGGGCTAGTTCCGGACGCCATGTCACCCGTGGATGTGCTAATGCAAAATGGTGCTACACTGCTGTACATGTGAATACATTCGCCACACGGTTCTGCACTGGCAGACTGAGTACCATTTTACAATCTTTACAGTACATGGACTCTTACCTACGTCTGGAGTGTCTGTCTCTACTTATTACAGCTCGCTTATCTGCACACTGTACAGAAAGGGAGTAAGAGCAGTCCCCTTTTGCTATTAAAGTGTCAGTAGTTTCAATAGAAGTAGATGTAGACTGCACACATAGGGGAGTCTATGCTGTATACCCTTTCAGCTTAAACTGTGTTGTGACTAGACGAAGGGGAGACACGTCAAAGATGATTTGAGTTATGTGCAATATTTACGTTTCTATTGCAACAAGCAAAACAGATTCGACTTAAAAGCACAAGCTATAATACTTGTATTCACAACTGTTTTGGGAGGGGATATTTTAGATATTAGATTGGTCAGACGTTTTCCGACGTAATCTTGAATACTAATTAGTACTATCGTTTGTGCTAATCCTGTGTGTGATGTTCCCAGATCGCGCAGTAGCGAGACCATGTTATACCAGCATCCTGCTCTGGTTTTAGTTTAGCAGCAGGACGCCCCGTCCAAAGCGCACAGGTGTCTGTGCATTCAAACCCCTTTCCTTGTGCATTCTCCAAGCCCTCCATGCGTCCGCCTGACAATTACCATCCCTGCAGCGCTCATCGGTAGCAGGGTGTCTGGGTCTTGAACTGCAGTTCTTGAAGGCTCTGTAATTTGAAGATGCTGCCCGTTGAGGCTGCGTGGACACCTGGCGAGATCGTCCGAGAAAGGGAGGGTAGTAATAGGAGACTCTTTGACAGCTGTTAGATTGGACATAAATTACAGAATTTAGCTTTTACATTGAGAGATGCGCGGTTGCATAAGGTTTTCGTCGGCATCGGGCACTGCACTGATGCTAAATGTTCCCGCCGGCACAACACTGCCCTCTGGTGGCTCAAACCGCACTGTGCAACTTTGTATTGGCTCGTTAATTTTCAGAGCAATTATCAGTGTTTTAGGGATATAAAAATGCGGCTCTGCTTTCCACTAAGCAAGAGCACAGCGTCGTGTTCTTTTCACGGCCCCGTAATTTGCGATGATTGGTGAGTAATCGCTTTTCTTTGAACTTCGTGCACAATAGCATAACTCCTGATCGTTGTTAGCGTTGCATTCCTGACGTCACTCAAGGGCTCTCTTCTCACTGTAAGAGCAGAAATAGTCTGAAGCTTTTCATCAAACACTCCACATTTATTTATGTTAATAGATACACTGGCGAAAGTAATTAACCGTGGTGAGAAATGGATAGTGAGTTTAAATGGAGGACCAGCAGCACTTAAGACCGTCTTAAAAGGTTTGCTGTGGCATGGAATCGTTTTCGGGCAGAGCAGATGCGATAACGGTGACAAAGCGTTCAGGTTCAGAGAGCACAGTATCATAAACGGGCTTCTTTACGAAGACTCTCAGCTTGTGCCTTCATCCATAATACAGGGTCTTTCTATGCTGTCTTTTAGGATGAAAAAAATATGAAACTGGGGTTCTGCAAAGGAAAAAGAAAACCCCCCAATCTCATTTCACACGCATTACGTACATCGATGACTTGTGTTTCATTTTATTTTCGTCCTGGTTGCGCTCTTCACTCGATTAATAGAGCACCTAGCCACAGCCCACTCTCACTATAACCTGTCTTGCCCTTCTAACACCCCGAGATTCAACCATACTTAAACTCTTCAAGTCTTAAGACCGGTGGCAAAAGGATTTTTTTTTTCGTCAATAGTCACAAGTCAGTATTTCTATTTGTTTGAATTTTCAATTTCCCTTCAAGTTCATCGTGGAACAGATAAGTCGTTATATCAAAGTAATTAATGACAGAATAGATTATTTAAATAATTGAAATTATAAAGCAAAGTACACATATATAAATGTATAAATACGTCTTTAGTGAAATGTTGGTGTATGAAATTACAATGTGAAGAACAGCGTGAAACAGATATAGCGTGTAAATGACATCATCTTCTATTTGCTTTTTATATAATTCTTTTGTAATTTTTTTTTATTCTTAAAAAATATATATGTATATATATCATAACTGGAAATTATTTTATCCACAAACAGAACATTTTATATATTGAGTTGAATATATATACTATGTACATATATGGTATAGAATTGAACCATGATTGATTTTCTGATCTACCGGATATGCAAGACTGGTCTAGATTGTAACTATATGAATATCTTTTTAATTGTATTTCATCAGGGTTTATAATGTCAACCATGATTGAGGTTGTTTTTTTTTTCCTGGTTGCATTTTTTTTTAATTGCTGTTGGCAGAACTGATTCTGTAGGGTCCGCATGCAGCCCAGCAGTGGGGGGTGGGGGGTGTCATGGGGATTCTGCAAAATGCAAAAGTGTTAAAGCTGCAGAATTGCATGTGGGCCACTGAGCTGCACCTTGCACTTGCATGACATGCAGGCGCCACAAAAGATGTCGGCTTTTACCGCCGAGACCAGGGGAGGCTGTTTTAAGAAGCTGACTGACATCTGATGAACATTTCCTGGCCTGTAGATACCATCGGGCTTCAGGGCCCTGGAGAGTCTCCACTGCCTTCCCTAACCAACACATTGTTCATCACTTAAATTAAGGCTTTGCCCCCCCCCCACGCCCCACCACCACAAATACCCCCTTTTTAATCATGCTACAGTTTAGTATATAAGAGACCTACTGTAGCGTCCTGGAAAGACAGAGAGCACAAGCTGAAGGTCCCACCCCTGCACAGCACAGTCCTGTGGGCACTTTTTAATTTATTTATTCATATACAGAATGTCAGAATGTCTCACATACCAAATGGATTGATTAGGCTGTACCAGGCTTTGTATGTTTGGGGGCTTTGTCAAGGAGCTGACAGCACACTTCATACCCCCAGAGAAGGGTTAGGTATTACTTCAGACATTCCTGCTATCTTTGGTTATTCCCAGCGCACAGGATCCTGTGTGTCGTGTCCCATCTGAAGGTTGGATGTGTGGATGTTCATGGCATCAAAAAAAAAAAAAACGTAAAAAAAAACTTGTGTAAATAGGATTCTTAGAGTGTCCACAAGATGGTCTCATGTCCAAAATGTTGTCAAAAAGTGGACGAAATCTTAAATAAATTATAATAATGCATGTATATTCTCAATCGCACGGTGCAGTTGGAAAATGTTGTCTTTGTTTTGTAAAAGAAACTAACGTTGACCTCAAAACATTTATTATACTATAGCAAATAAAAAAGGTTTTAATTGGTCCATGTCTGTGATTCAGGCATCTATTACTGTAATACTGGATAATGAAATTGTGTAAAGGGAAGACTGTATTCACACAGACAGCAAAGATAGTTTAAGAGTTTCCACATAAACCATCCAGTAATAGTGTTGTTTTTTCCCCTAGGGAGTGACGCTTTCGTTTGTAGGATAGAATAATAGCCGAACAGCAGAGTCAGATACACTGATGCATACTAACAGTCTAACTGCTCCGTGTGGACCCCCTGATGTTACCGTGGGAACCGTGTCTTTTGTGAGAATACGGAGGCTGCTTTTCTTTTGTACATACTCGCTGTGTTCGTATGACAAATAAAGTTCAGCTCTCTCGTACGACCCGGCTGTCAATTCTTCAGCGTGAACGAACCGCGGGGCCGCGGGATCCTGCGGGGTGACGCGCACGGCAAACACGCACCTCCTCCAATCGCAGGCTTCGGTTTTCAGTCCACGGCTGTCGAGGATCATGGGAAATATGCGATTTAACGACGGTACGAGCATCGCCTTCCGTCGAGACGCCGCTGACAACTTACCTCACTGACAACGTCGCCGTGGGGCTTAAAAAGTTTGTTTCTAAGCCTCTTCAAGACGCCCCCAGAGAGCGAACAGCGTGGAGGGCTGCTCACCGCTTGTATGTCAGAAAGCATCCCGGTATGGATTGAGCACTCCCACGCGCCTACCGGCTAATCTCACAAACAACTCATGTATCTGACACTGAGGGGGATGAACCATAGCAAAATATCATGGAAGCACATGATTATCTGCATTAACATCGAATGAAGGAAAAGCAAGAGAGAGTTTAAAAGTATGAAATACATTATGAGCTTCAGTATTGTCTAGAACTGGCATCCTATAGGACAGGGCTGTTCAAATCGTTGTCTTCCAGGTCTGATCACTTCTGATTGTCCAGCCTTCCTTTACCCATAAGGCAGGTGGGAAGCCTCTGTGGCCAATCAGAATCAGTAGTTATTCAACTAACTACCAGGGAGAACGTAAAACAAGGACTGGCTTTGGAATCGAGGTCCAGATCTTGAATCGCCCTGCTATCGGTTATTCTCTGCCTACAGTATGCCCAGCGTTGGCTAAGGTAGGTTACAGGCTACCCTTGAAGCAGAGAAGCAACTGTTAAAGATCGACGGATGGAACCAGTTGCAAAAATAATAATGCTAAACAAATAATTGGTTGTGTGAGGTTTTGTTTATTTTTTTACAATGGATTCACCACAAAGAGGAATACAACTTTTTATTGGCCAGATTTCTCCCTCTGGTGGAGTAACAGGGATCGGTGTTTAAAACGTTCTGTGTGGCTTTCGATTTTCACACGAATACAGTTTATCGCATCTACATTTAAAAAAGCTTCCATAATTTAGAAATGTTTCAGAATAAATTTTGAAAAAAAAAAACCCAAAACTTTTTATACGTATAACAAAAATATAACCATTTTATAATACAAAGGTGGACCCAACTACAATAGTCAATATTACGTGGATTCTTCTATACAGACAACTTCTCTCTGAGTGGCACAGGTTGATGAAGCAAGCAAGTGAGATGTACAGAATAGGTCAAATAGGTCAAGAATGGCCGTTTGAGACAATAATAATAATAAGAATTTTTATGATGCATTCATTGCATCAAATGTCGCTTTTGTGAGATACATCCTGGGATTAGTGCTCCAGTCCCAGGTCTGGATTAGATAGAATTTTAATTGGGAAGGGATGTCTTGGATGCACGGTGTCTGGGAGAATTTCCCTTATTTAGCTACGTTCATGTGGACAATAGCAATGGCCTGCAATTCCAGCAACATGGGATAAAAAAGATCATACAACAAAGATAAAAGAGGATTTGATTATGGAGCTGTTATGGAACAATAAACATATAGACAACATACAAACAAATACAAAAAAGGGTAATGTGACTGTTAAATATACTGTGGTCTTCCAGCAGTCACATAGCCATGTGGAGCCAAGAGCTCTGAAGCCTAGGTGGTGTGGAGAATGATGGCGGCATTAATGTGGGAAAGCAAATGTTGGGTGGCAGTGTTGATGTGTCTCTGTGTATCGTATATGTCCAGAAAGCAGGTGTGTCACTGTGACGCTTCCGCCGGGGCCTGGGACTGTGCGTCGCTTGGTTTTTTGGCATTACGCCAGCCTCCTTCCGTCCGGCGGTAGGGCTGGTTTCTCAGATCTGGGAAGGCGAAGGCAGGCGGACGGATTTAGTGCTTAAAAAGGTGGAACGTGTCCAAGTTTCACACCGGAATAGGTCGGCTAGTGCAGTAACGTTTCGACCTTCAGCTCGCTGAAAGACTACGAGGGAATTAGCTAATGTCATGTGACCCAGTCCTTATGCGGGTATCCAATAAACTAAAAGAAACCGACATGCAACGAATCAGGCTATGAAAATGGTAACAAAATTCTGAGCAAAATTAGGAACGATCAGAGTAAAAGAGAGGAAGGTATCGAGGAAGGTAAGATAATGGAACATAGTATTATTGGTACGGAAGACCAATGAGGAAACAATAAGAGAGGAGGCTTACCTGTGATGATGTCCTCGATAGCGCCATCTTTGCCCTCCCGCACCTGCGGCTTCACCTGCCTCTTCTTCAGCTCAGCTATCAGGTCCAGCTGGGGCATCTTAGGCATCATCGGCATCTGCCGGGGTCAAAGGTCGGCCAAAGGTACTTTCTTAAACATGTAAGCACTGTTTTAAATGGGTTGTAAATTTTAGTAGGAAGCCAACACATGTCAGCCATTTTACTTTATCTTGTATTTTTAATTCTACGGACCTTATTTCCCGCAGGCGGTTTCTTGGAGGGCGAGGGGGCCGCCTCTGCAGCGTTTTCGTTGGCCATGGCTTCCTGTTTCCGCCGCTGCTCGACGTCGTGCTCCGCTTGCTGAGGGGAACGTGGGAGCATTAAGCTTGGCCGATTAAACGTGGCCAGCGGTGAAGACGCCGCAGGAGGCGCCGGCCCCTTACCTTGTAGGCCTTGATGAACCGGGTGAATATGGGGAAGAACATGGATGGCGGTGTAGTCTTTACATTTTCTCCGAAGTACTCGACCACTGATGTGTACGACTCCTGATTGGAGGAAAAAAAAATCAATCAGAAGTTTTTACTCTAGTTCTCTTCTCATCGTGGATAACATGCCTTAGTTGTCAATAACTCTGTCTATTGCCTGGGCGGCATGGTGGTGCAGTGGTTAGCACTGTTGCCTCACACCTCTGGGACCCGGGTTCCAGTCTCCGCCTGGGTCACATGTGTGTGGAGTTTGCATGTTCTCCCCATGTCGTCGTGGGGTTTCCTCCGGGGACTCCGGTTCCCCCTCACAGTCCAAAAACATACTGAGGCTAATTGGAGTTGCTAAATTGCCCGTAGGTGTGCCTGTGTGAGTGAATGGTGGTGTGAGGGCTGGCCCCCCATCCTGGGTTGTTCTCTGCCTCGTGCCCATTGTTTCTGGGATAGGCTCCGGACCCCCCGTGACCCAGTAGGATAAGCGGTTTGGAAAATGGATGGATGGATGGATGGATGTCTATTGCCTCTAAATTGCCCATAGTTTGTATGTGTCCTGGAATGGACTGGCATTCCGTCCATGGTGTACTCCTGCCTGATACTCTGTGCTATCTGGGATGGGCTCCAGGCCCATAGGGGGAACATGCACTGAGGAAATATGTGCTGCTCTCAGTGAACAGATCCAGTGGTAATAGCAGCTATGGATCTACCTGGGCTGTCTTGCTGTCTTTGACCAGGCTGTCAAGCAGCTCACTGTTTGTCTTGAGGAACTCTTTTAGCGCCAAGCTGTCATCCTGCACCATGAACTCTTTGCGGGCCATCTCCATGCCCCTCTCCAAGGACCGCACCTCTTGAAGGATGCTGTCCAGGGCCACTGAGACACGTGCAAAGACAGACACACACAGAGAACTGAATGTGGCAAAACAATCCCATCAAGTACCAATCAAAAGTCGGGATACACCTGCTATAAATGTATTAGTCTCTATTGTAGTTATGATATTCACCTTATAGTAAAAGACCTTGAGCCACTGAAGTAACACATATCAAATATTGCAACTGCTAAGGGAAATGTTCCACATTTCAAAACAACCCCTTTTGCAGCGTTGTACACTCTTGGCTTTCTTCCAGCCTGCTTCCAGATGTACTCACCTGCAATGCTGCTCCAACAGTCCTGAAGGAGTTTTCACAAGTTCTGAACACAAGTTGGCTGCCTTACTCTTACTCTGATCCAACTGATCCCAAACCAGCTCTACAGGGTTTAGTCCTTAGATAACCTTGAGGTGTGCTTAGGAATGATTTTCACTAGTGCGTCCAGTCTTCGAACTGGTACTCTAGGTGCACAAGAAACCTCAGCAAAGCTTGAAGCTCTAACCAGAGCTAAAGTAGCAGGGTTGCGATAAGCCTAAAGGAGAACATGCAGTACCTTGAGCGGCCTTCTCAACAAAGTGCAACTCTGTGTGGAAGGTGCTCAGCTCTGGGTACTTGTCTTGGACGATGTTGGCGATGAAGTGGAGCAGAGTCTGCTTGCGGTCTGTCGACTTTGCGTCCATCAGCTGAGAGGAGAGGTGAGGAGGGAGAGGACAAAGCACAGAATCAGCTTTCGTACTGGACTGGGGTCAGAGTAGCATTTATATCCATGGTAGCGAGAACATCTGAGTAACACAAATTGCAAGCCCTTGGAGCATTTAGCTAGCTCAGGGCCTGAAGAAATCTTTCTTGCCAAGTGATGCTCACCATATCTAAGCTCTGCAGGCGGAAACCATACGCTGCCCCGCGTTTGCAGCTGTTCATGTAGTTCCCAAAGGCCAGGACAATCTGACAAGAACAAAGAGAAGAGACAAGCTAGTGTTTCTGCCCTGCGGTCTGCCTGATGTTCATACGGTAGAAATCGGTGCATGCCCATGTGCTCACCTCAAAGATCTTTTTCAGCTTCGCCGAAGATTTAACGGACATCGATGCCGAAATGACGGCATTCTGTTGCTGAAAAGAAGAAGAATGAAGTCAGACTGGTGATACGCAATATAATCTATGACTCCATTTATTTTTAAAACTGTTATTAAAACAGGAACGATTTATTGAGCTACTCTTGATATTTCGACTCGTGTGTAAATCAGCGGCACTAAATTTAAACCCGAGGGCCTGTATTTACGTTGAAGTCCTGAGATATTCTTAAGTGGCGGGCACAAATGAAATGAAGTTGTGCTTCAAGGAAGGAGTAACAGATGTGAGCCCAGTGGTATTTGTAGGTGTCAGGGTTACCGGCTGAATCCGCTTCACGCTTTCAGGGAAGTTGCCCATAAAGGTGAGCGTGCTGATCCTCTGGGGCAGGCGTGAGATCTTCCCGTAGCGCATCATGAAGCGGTCCTCGTCGGACAGCTCGTCGAGCGGCCGGCCATCTTTCTCGTAGTTCTGCATTAGCTTCATCTCGAAGTCGGTGGGGATGAAGCGTTCCAGCAGCTCTAAGAAGTCCAGGTTCAACGACTGCTGGTCATATCTGGGGAGGCGGGGGTAGTGTTTAGTAATTTTATTTCTTTATTGATTTATTTGACAGACCAACCAGGTACGTAGACAGGTCGCAAAATCCACTGAATGAACCCATCAGTAGGGCTGGTGGCCATGGGTCTGACACGGACAATGAAAATGGATAACATTACTCTTAATATCCCAGAGTTAACCGAAAGGCTAGTTTTCATCTTCAGTCCTTTAGGTGCTTCTCATTGTTAAGTGAAGAGCACACAGAAAGATGAAAACATTCTCAATACAATAAAATACAAATCTATACAATAGCAAAGAAAAATGTAATTTTCTTGATCAATACTGTATAATACGTCACGTGTAGTTATAAAAACACAAAAGCGCGACTCGTAATAGAACAGAAGAGTTTAATTAAACCGTGTCGATGGAAAAAAATGTCTTCCTAACCAAATGTGATGAAATGGGAGAGATGTGGAGGAGGGACTGACACCTGCGCGTAAAGTAGATAATACAAGTGAACGGAGAGAATGAAAGAGAAGGTTTTGAAGATTTATGAAAGGGAAAGAAATTGGGTTGACAGGACAGTATGAAAAGGGGGAAACCCATGGAAGGATATAAAGGGAAAGATACAGTGTTATTTTTCAGAGTGGGTATAGATGTTGGGGCGATCATACGTCTCAATGGCGGTGCAGATGTCCGACACGCTCATTCCGGCCTTGCGCAGGGTGATGGCCAGATTCTTGGCCCGGTTGGTCTCGATGAGGGACACTTTGCTTGGAACACTCTTGGTTGCTTTGATCTTCTTCTTGTTCAGGTCTGCTGGGGGTCCCTGGGCTTTAGTCCTAAACTGTTCCTCGAAGGTATCCATGTTCAGTTCCTATCAGGGCATATTAAGGAATACTGGGCTGCCACATGGTCTTATCCAGAAGAGCAAACACACAAGCACTGTGACAAGAGGAGTCTAGCTCCTTGGAGACTCCCAGACAGTTCATGTTTCTGCTCCTTCCCAGCTCCTGGTAGGAGCAAGTCCTTGGACTCTTTGGCTGGGAGCTGAGCAGGAGCAAATATATTTATTGTCTGGGGGTCTCTGAGGATTGGGTTGAAGAACATTGGTCTAGATAACCTTTAAAGGGTCAAACATATTATGACCATCATTATCTTGGTTCTTGCGTTTATTTGTTGATGTAAGAGTGCAATCTGTCCAGCCAGTAATGCAAGTCAGTGCAAGTTTACGTGCTGGTGTGGGTGTCCTACCTGGAGAATGTGCTCGTCATCCAGCTCGTTGAATATCGTTCCTGTCACCTGGTTGGACTTGAGGGCCTGCCAGTTAAGCAGGGGCATGCGGTACTTGGTTTGTATCGGTTTCTTGCCTTTCGCTCCTGTCAGGATATGAACCCACATACACCGGTAAGAAACTCCAAATGTCTCATTTCAAAACTGGGGATTAGCCAACCCTCAGAAGCTGGACAGGGAATGTTGATGACATCAGGTTTTTAGCAGTGCTGGTATAGGTCTTTTCCCACAGCTTGCACTTGAATCTTTTCAGTCATTGGAAGCTTGGCCTAGTAGCACTTGTACCCAAGTTGGCTCCTTGAGAGCTGTATCCTTTCTATGTTTTACCAAACTTGTCACAAACTTTGTTTGCTAACAGAGTTGTTTTGGACTTAGTAAATGTCAATGGTAATACAGGCATGGGGAATTATAGTATATGTTTATTTTTGTGTATTTTTATGTCTGCATGATTATTTGAATTTAAGAAGTATTTGGGCTCCATCAAGGCCTGTGAGAATACCATGGCAACAGACGAGGTTGTGACTCAGGTGTCTCGGGTTTTATAACATGCTTACCAGAAGTGTCGCTTCCGCCAGGTAGGCCCCCTGGTGGAGGTGGAGGTCCGCACCCAGGGGGAGGAGGTGGCGGAGGAGGTCCTCCTCCTGGGGGTGGTGGCGGTGGAGGAGGACCTCCTCCAGGCAGAGGAGGGGGAGGTGGAGGAGGAGGACCAGGAGGCAGGGCTGTTCCAGTGGACTCTGGTTCACCCGGCAGGGGAGGGGGTGGCGGAGGGGGAGGTGGTGCAGGTGGCAGGTCTGAAATGGGTGGAGGCGGAGTGGGTGTGTCCTGGATGGAGCTGGCTGGTGGAGCTGGGGGGCAGGGGGGGGGGGGTGCGGATGTGGATAAGCAAACAAAATATACTGTGAAAAAGCTCAGTAATAAGCATATTGCAGAAAAGTGTTTCATTTCTAAATTTTAACAAAATTATATCAGGAAAATGTCATAGCTAATGAGCTGACTTGCAGTTCCACAACTAAAGAGCAAATCCCAAAACTCACTCAGTCCATGGGATACATTTTTGAGGAACAAATTCTGTGAACTTAGTGAGTCTTGGAGATTTAATGAAAGTTCTTCATTGGATTATATGAGGACTGAGTGAGTTTTGGTTCAGAATATTGTCACATATGATGAGGAAGCCTGACTTTAGATCATTGGCGGCCCCATCTCTAAATCAACAAGAAATGGACTGAGTGGGTTTTGGAGCTGGACTGTACCAGAGATTTGCCTAATTATTTAACTATTGTTAATACAACCTATGATGAACAAGATTTGATTATGCTTTCCATTAACTGCGCCTTCATAATGCCTCTATAATGCATTCATAAAACATTCATAAACAGCATGAAAGTATCCTTAATATACTTTAACAGCTTTAATATATATTAATAACAAACATTATACAATAACAGCAAACATAGTCGTACAATCATGTAATGCCAACATCCAAACGTATCTTAACAACTGTAATATACATTAATAACAATCATTATAGGATTACACAATTATGTTTGCTATTATCATATAATGTTTATTAATGTATATTACAACTGTTAAGGTATGTTAGGATGTTAAGGAATATTTACATGCTACTTATGAATGCTCTATGAATGTCTTATGAAGGAGCACTGAATGTTATATGAATGCATTGTGAAGGTGCACTGAATGTTATATGAATGCATTGTGAAGGTGCACTGAATGTTATATGAATGCATTGTGAAGGTGCACTGAATGTTGTATGAATGCATTGTGAAGGTGCACTGAATGTTGTATGAATGCATTGTGAAGGTGCACTGAATGTTGTATGAATGCATTGTGAAGGTGCACTGAATGTTGTATGAATGCATTGTGAAGTTGTACTGAATGTTGTATGAATGCATTGTGAAGGTGCACTGAATGTTGTATGAATGCATTGTGAAGGTGCACTGAATGTTGTATGAATGCATTGTGAAGGTGCACTGAATGTTGTATGAATGCATTGTGAAGGTGCACTGAATGTTGTATGAATGCATTGTGAAGGTGCACTGAATGTTGTATGAATGCATTGTGAAGGTGCACTGAATGTTGTATGAATGCATTGTGAAGGTGCACTGAATGTTGCATGAATTCATTGTGAAGGTGCACTGAATGTTGTATGAATGCATTGTGAAGGTGCACTGAATGTTGTATGAATGCATTGTGAAGGTGCACTGAATGTTGTATGAATGCATTAAGAGGGTTCAGTTAATGTAAAGCTTTACCCAAGATTTGTTTCAATAGATTGATTTAACATAAAAGGGAAGGCAGCCATAGTTCCAGAGAAATGGGCGAATACCTGTTTGACTGGCAGGTACCAGCACTTGCTCCACAATGGTGACAGGAATCACCTCGATGTCCAGGGCCCCAGAAGAGGAGCGTCGCATGTGGATCAGGCCTCGGTCCTGCAGCTCCAGCACCTTCAGCTCCAGCTCGGATGGCACCAGGGAGGGTCGATCCCTGTCTCTCTCTCGCTCCTGCTTCAGCTCCCGCTCCCTCTCGCGCTGCTGCAGAGTGCTGACCTGCGTGCAGGAGTCACGCAGGCTTTCCTGTCCCATGCGCACAAACACACACAAATGCCAAACATTTGAAAAGAAATGCATTAAGGAATTATACTGGTCATCACATTATAATTGCTACACGCTGCAGTCACATTTTCAAAAGACAGTTGGCTGTGGATGACACCTCTCTGCCTGCCAAGACCAAAGGGCAGGTGAAACCTGCTCCACTGACTCACTTTCCCACCAGTCAGCTTTCTGTTTGACACTTTGAATCACATGACACCAATTACAGGGACGAAGAATCTAAGGATCCTGGCAAACACAAGCCTGCAGGCCCCTGATAGGCCAGTGGAGGGCGCTTGTGCAGTGCTACAGAGCCCAGAGTTAATCTCTGATTTGAGATGTGCTGCTGAAGAAGGTATGTTTACCACCTGAGCTACTCAGTGTTTTTTTTTTATTTTATTTTTACATTTGTGATGTCAGCTGTTATGTCAGGTGACCTTCATTTGCTATTCCTCATTGGCCATTACCTTCAGAATCTCATTCTCTTTGGTGGCCTGCATCAGCTGCTTCTCCAGTTCTGCCATCTTCTCGTTGCTCTCCTTCTCGCTCTCCTCTAGCCTGACCATCAGCTGCCGCGCAGCAACAGAAAAACCAGGTGTCACAGAAGAGGGATGCCCACGCATCACGCTTTACAATGGGGGCAGCTGACAGAGGAGTGAGCCACCATTGTTTTCGGTCTGCGATGAGATACTTTGACCCACTCCCATTATGCTTAGGGGACGCCCATATGTCACCCCGCTGAATTAGAAATGACCACATTGTGTTGGTCCTTCCATAAATATCATTCATGTCTATTCCTACATGTCTATATGAATACAGTCTGGGCTTGTGTATGTGTTGGTGAACCACAGTAAGAGGATTTATGTTTTTATTATTGTGTAATTTGGTGTGTGAATGTTTGTGCTTTTGCTGTGTAGCGTACTTCATTTCCGTTTATTTGGTATGACATTTTGTTGTCGCCAGTCAGTGGTTTTTCAGCGGTATTTTTGTTTGACATGGTAAGATTTACTTTTCAATCTTAATATTTCAATATACTTGAAACAATTCGGTAACACGTTACTTAAAGCACTCATATATAATGCATTATAGATACCTTCATAATGCACAATAATGCATTCAGAAAGTATTATAAACATGGTTATAACTATTGATAAGAAGGCATGACACATTACAGCCATGTGTATAATGCATTATAAATGATCTATGAAACTTTCATCTATAATGCGTTATAAATACCTTCATAATGCATTATAATCGCTTATACTGACCATTATAATGCATTATGACAGTATCTATAGTGCACAACACATGAGAACTTCATAGATCATTCATAATGCATAATAAACATGGTTATAATGCTATGCCTTCTTATAAATAGTTATAGTAATGTTTTTAAGGCTTTATGAATGCATTATTATGCATTATGAAGGTATCTATAATGCATTAGACATGAGTACTTTAAGTAAAGCATCACCCAACAGTTTCCTCCGGGATAATAAAAGTATTCTGATTCTGATCCTTTAAGTTCGTCCTCCGACAGAAATGCAGCTTGTGTGTATGCAGAGAGACACGTGCATGTAGAATTACCCAGGTGTGTGTGATGTACCTGAGCATTGTGATCTCTCATGGTCTCCATGTGTTCCAGAAAGCCCGTCTTGGACTCCGCGTCCTCCAGCAGCGCACCGACATCGAACACATTGTCCAGGTAAGCTTGGATCTGCACTTGCAGCTTGTCGCTCTCCGTGTCCTTCAGTTTCTGTCGGAAGGACAGCCACGAGTGTACGCTCACAAATGCACGTCTACAGGAATGTGTGGTACATGTGGGAGGCATCAGGAAAACACCCAGAACTTAAACCGGGGATGGTACAGGTCTTTTCGGAATTTACCTCCAGGTACTGGTCTAGCCCATGTTGCGTGAACTCGTACTGCAGATGCACACGAAAGTTCATGTTCTCTACCGAGTGGACCACAATGTTGATGAACTGCATGCATGCCACCTAGAGGAGAGGAGCAGAAAGGTGGGGAACGTCACACGGGTAGAGGGAGGCATCCGTATTTGAGCGCATGAAGGAGAGTGTAGTGTTTATTTATTTGGTTTACGTTTAATGTGTTTGACGTGTCAGCGTTCGGTGAAATTCACTCCAAATTAGTGTACCTCCCTGGTGTCTCGTCAGGTGAAACAAAATAATAGCCAAGGTGCAGGGGCGGGGCCAGAGGGGAAGCGGCCCCAGCTGAAAGCTGATTGGCCATCTGAGTGCCCGCTCCCGTCACTCACCGATTCAAAACATATTATTGGCTGATAACAAAGTTGGCCTCACTGTATGAATTTTGGCCCCTCTTATGTCTCCCACCTTAGAAAACCCTAGAATCACCCCTGGCAATGTGCTTAGAATAATCCTGTGGATTTTTCATTACAATGGATGAAGGGATAATCATAAATTCTGACTAACCTGACTCGATACTGCCAGTACACTTATTCACTCATCATTATTCGCAGCAATCCACCTGTGTACTTACCATAAAGTCTATGTTACTGTCCTCAGTATAGAAATACTCCATTAGCTTCTCAAAGCGATTCTTCTCCCCAGTGACCTAAGAAAGAAAAAAGAAATATAGATGTTCAATCCCTGAATGCACTGGCTGTGAATTATGCTGATACTTGTAATTATTTATACCAGTTCACCCCTGTGAACCATAAGCAGTATCTTTGTAATGCAGAGTTTCCCAATCTGGTCCACAGGAACCACATTTGGTCCATGTTTTTGTTCCCTCCAAGCTCCCTGCCAGACAGACCACATTTTTGCTCCCGGTAGGGAGGTAGGAGGGAGCAAAAAAATGGACTGTCTGTAGGTCCCCAAAGACCGAATTGGGAAACACAATTTTAATGTGATTTGATTAAAGCCTACAGTATTTACATGTGAAATGAACTGGAATTCTGAGAACAGCCATAAATTCTGGGATGTGCATTTGTATTAAGGTCTGACGGGTGGATGCTAGATAGAGCAATCCCCTCACTATAGGCAATTCAAGGATGCCACTTTGCCTTTTTGTGACTTTTGAGAATGCAGAAGGAAACCATAGTAGTTGGAGGAAACGCTCACAAAAATAGAGTGAGTATGTGAACCCAACACACAGAGCAGTGGGACAGAACTCAATTCACTGCTTGTGGGATCGATATAAATGGCATAGTCAGCAGTTTGACGTCGACGTGACCAAACTGCACAGTAACTCTGCAGATCTGCTGACCTCTTTGAAGTTATCGAAGGCAGCGATGATGATGTCATGTCCCCCCCGCACAAGACACACAGCAGCCAGCAGCTCCAACACAAGCACTTTAGTCCTGCGAAGAAGAAAAATAATATATAACTGGTGTTAACCCAGATATCGTCATGCGTGGGTGTACACACACACACACACACACACACAGACACACAAGTTTGTAGCACATTATATCTTTGTGGGGACTCTCCATTTCTCCATTTCATTTCTATGGGGAAACTCTAATCCCAACATGACGACCTTAACCCCCACCCAGCCGTAACCTCTAGGTCGCTATTGAAAGTGAAATGAAAAAATGTGTAACTAATTAATAAGTATAATTACGGTAAGGATCGTCTCTTACCCTATTATCCTAAAACTGTTTTAAGCCAGTGTCTGTAATGCAGGATTTATTTGGGAGACGCACTGAACCTCACACACACAACAATACCTCAGGTTTTTGTTGTTGAGGCTGAGCGTGATCTCGTTGACGCAGCGAGGGTGGGTCATCACCAGGTTAAAACCAGACTGCAGAAGAGAGAGCGAACCTGTCATTCAGTCACATAGCTCTGCTTGCTACACACACAAACTCAACTGTAACACTTTACATAAGGCCATTTTTTTAGTAATTAATAAACACATTCGTATTGCATTATAATGCATTCATAAAGCATTATAAACATAGCTATAAATATTTATAAAAAGTCATAACATTACAGCCATGTTTATTATGCATTATGACTGCATTATTATTATTAATCATGAATGTGTTTATAAATGACTAAAAACATAGCCTTAAGTAAGGGGTTACCGACTTACCGGTCCAAACACACAAGCATCGTAGATACATCACCCTAACCCAGACGCCGTTTGAATTAACCGTAAGTGATAAATTCCGGTTGAACTGGAAGGAGTGCTGTCAGCTTATTGAACTGCTGTAATTAGTAACTGATTTCAAAACAAAGTGAGGAGATCGACTAACACCAACTCCTACCAAAGATTGCTTGTCCCAGCCCCATGAACAATGCCCTGGTAGCTCACACTAATCAGCTGATCACCAATGGCGTGAAGGTGACGTTCAGTGACCTCCGTCCTAAAATCCTACCCCTCCTACCTGGTAGTTCATGATGGCGCGCAGGCACATGATGCAGAGGTGGACGTCGTCCTTCTGGCTGACGATGCGTGAGTTCCTCAGCGCCTTCCTGCTGGGAGAGTGGCCGCTCAACCTGGAGGTGGGGGACAGGAAGTCTGTCTGTTTACTATTGGTGTCGTTTCAGCATGGCAGAGCATGGGATAACGTTTTCCAGAAGTAGCATATTAAGAGATGGAAAGTACAAGGTTAAACAATATGTTATATGCCTTTCTAATAGCGTTAGGGTGGAGGACCTGGTATCTGAAGTAGTCACACCTCTGTAACCCTGCCTTGACTCTGCATCTACCACGACACGCCACCGCAAGATCCTGTATCAGCCACCATGCATGGTGCAAACCTCCTGTGCTGCTTTGCCGCAAATTTTTTATTTTTTTTCCAATTTCCAGTGATCATACTTAGAAACGGCACATCAGACAAAGGAAGAGGCAGTTCAGTGAAGCACACATAGACTGTGCACACAGTCTAATTCTTACTCAGCCTGAACTTTCTCATGTCACGTCCCTCCTACTTTGTCTTCACTGGCTCCCTATTCGCCTTTGAATCAAAGTTTGGTGTTGGCTAACAGGGGGATGGACAGGTACCAATCTCCATCAAAGGCCGTATGTCCCATCTCGCATCTCGCCCCCCTTTGGTCAGCAAACCAACGCTGCTTAGAGCTCCATCCACCACGTGAGAAATGTCACTCCAGATGGTTCCTCGATGGTGGAGAACCTGTAGATCCTGCTCCAACACTGCGTGTACTTATACCTGTACATTCACTGGAAGCTCAGCTTGCAGTGCTTATGCCTAGTTAACTCCTTGACAGTGCTTATGTTTTTGAAGTGCTAAATGTGTAAAACTGTAAATGTAGTGCTGTATATGTATAGAAGTGTCAGCTGCGTCTTTACTCACCGGACGGTGATGGCGCGGGTAACTTTGGAGATGCTGTTGCCGGGGGAAAGGCTGGTCGGCCCTGTGAGGTCCTCGATCGATTTCTCCAAGGTCTTACCCTTGTCCACCTGCATGCCGCCATTATCCAAATTCTCCATGTCGTGCCTACAAACATGCACAGGAGCAAAGGAACGCGTAAGACCATGCACATCAATAAACAAAATGGATGAATACATTGTTATTCGGGGTGTTACGAGCCCCAAAGGGGAAGTGGAATAAGGGAACACAGGGTGTGGTGGACAAGGGAACACGTGGAAAAAAGGGGTATTTTCTATATTTCTCTGTTGTTTATTTACACGCGTGCAGAAGGACGGTGATTATAACCAACATAAAAAACAAAAACCCAGATACCGAATGCAACCCCCATGCAGAGGGTCAGGTGCTTAACTGGGGGGAGGGGTCTCCCTTTGTAAAAATTGCTTAAAAAACAAAACAAAGCAAAAAATTGCAGGCAAACCAAAACAAATTTCCGCTGGGTTGCAGTTTGCTAAGTCGGTGATCATCAGTGATTAAAAAAGGGCACTCAGGGCCTCAAAAGGGGGGGCACTTTTAATGGTTTGGGCAAGAGGCTCAGGCAACCCCAGGACCCCCCCCCAGCACATTCGAGTTATTATTTATAAGTTATATTATTAATCATGTTCTGTTAGTTAAGTCTTCACTTTAGCACTGAAAATCACTAGTTTCTGAACATTTCATTGTTCTTTATGGAAAAAAATACTTCCATAAAAATTTTGCAAATATTGTTTTCTCATTTCATAAGAGATCGAGAGCGACATTGCTTATTAGACCAGTATAAGAACCATAATTCCAAACAATGGTTATTCAGGTGTTGGATGTGTGGCTTCTTCTTGCATATGATTCATAGAGTTTTGGGAACAGAAGTTGCCGTTTTAAAACCATGACTAGTACAGCAAACAGAAACGTAATTATGAAAGGAGAAAAGGAGCTGATTGAGACATGGCTGAGTTGGGGCGATCAAAACATTGGGGCCAGAGAGAACAAAAAGAAGAGTGAAAGAATCATGTTTATGGACTGAGAGAAAGAAATACACAAGAAGTAGGATGATTGGTGATAAAACGTTGGTGATACAAATGCGCACACTTCCCAGTCACCGTACCTCCTCCCAGGAGAGCCACACCCAGCCTCACAACTTTTAACAGTTGAAAAAAAAACTTTTTCCTGTTTGTGCAGTTTAGCATGACACCCAAGAGAAACGTTAAAATCTGATGTCAAGTGAATACTTACGTAACGGAGCACTGAGCGAACGACAAATAGTCCACCAAGACGTCGAGACCTCGGTTTTCCTCACTCAGAAACTCTTGGGCCCAACTGTGTAAAAAGGGCAACAGAACTTAGACAGGAAGCAGCTGGCAATTCGATACATTATAATGTGAGTGAAACAGGAAACAGCCGATTTTAGGGTTCAGTCAATAGTCTGAGCTCTGAGTTGTGTTATTTTAGCTAGTTTCTTACCCGATGTGATTTGTGCGGAGAGAGATCTCCAACTCCCTCAAGACTTGGGTTGACTCCTTGACACGGGTTTTGAACTAATACAAGACAGTGATAAATAGCTGAGCAGTAAGCAAGATTGGGAGAAAAACATTTTTTAAAAGGGAAGATCCTCATGACCTTACTAATTAGTCTTGGTGTATAATGGAATAACATAGATTTGCTGTAAGATTTCTTGTGTGAGTGTGAGTGTGAGAGTCTGACAGTGTGTCACGCCAGACGCCTGAGAGCTGGCAACCCTGAAATAATCAGTTCTCATTTTTATTGAACTCGTTGCTGTGTTTTCATTTTTAATCCGTAACACTACAAGCCGAAGAAACTCACACTTTTACCCAGCAGAATGTTCAGAATATTTCTCTACAACAGCAAATAGTTTTCATAAAAATGTGGTGTAAGGAAACTTTACTGGGCTTCCATTGATTGATGTGTTATTTTTGGCATGGAAATGATGTTTGCATGATGCACAATGTTACAGAGGTAGGGATTAGTTCACCTAGAACAGACACAGCCAAGAAACACAGACGATTGGCTGGAGGAATCAGGTGGGGGAGGAGCTAAATATAATCAAAATATAGCATAAAACTCTGGGGACCTTTGTATAATAGTAAGATGGGCTGATTTTTGACATTCCTTCTCTGGAGAAAACTGCATTTTTACACCAGGTTTTAAACAAACCTTTCCTTAATAATTCTGGGAAGAATTTACATTTCATCCAAATGAGGTCTGGGAAATAAGGTGATCAAAAGGAGAGCAGGGTGCATTTAAGTTCATGAATGTTTCTATGATGCTTACATTGCGAGATCCTTGATCCAAGTAACTCTTAATCTTCGTCAGGTAGGCCGAGGGTGGATTCTTTACTTGGAACCGCTCCTGTTTATAAGGTTAAACGAAACCTTTAAAGAGAAATACCCCTTATTGCTGAACACAGACGTGTGAGGTATAATCGGAGCATGACTGTTGGAAACCTACAGTGTTTTTTGGTGAAAAGGATGAAGGATGAAACCTGAGTGATGATGTGAATAGCCTCTGAATCCCGAGAGGGGAAAACCGTTACAAGTAAAACCACAAACTTCTACTGCTGTAAGAACCATAGGTATACAATCCATCACCACCGCCACCCCACACCAAAAGCAGTAAACCTGTATCGTTGCCATGGAAGCAGACAATATTGATAAAAATATTGCAGAATTGTTATGGGTTACCTAGCAACCACAGCATGATGTAATCAGAAACCACACAGGATGTTGATACCATGTGTTTCCCCAGTTCCCCCCCATTTCCACCCCACACCTACAGTACATAAGAATACATCACCATATTATGTCAACATACTGTATATGATGATAGCCAGGGGTGTAGAAACTGGGTGGACTGGGGAGAACATGTACCCCCCCACAATTTAACTTGGATTCATTCATACCCTCAAATAAACAAACCTTAGTATTAAAAAATTTTAAGTAGAGCCCCAATATCAAACTCGGGTGGACTTGCAAGAAATGACAGGCCGGAATTTGCAGTTAAGTGGCCGCCGAGTGGAAGGACGGGTCCCCCTTGGTATATTTTGCCGGTATATTTTCCATTGGTATATTTTGTGGGTTGGATTTATAATACTACCTGAAGTAGTACTCTGTATTCTTACTCGGCTCTTTTCCGTGTGTGTGTGTATGTGTACAAAAAAAGAAAAAAAAAGAAAAAATTGTTGCACTTTCTCAACAGTGTTCGGATAGATGGTATTCATAGCTTGGGTCCTTATTGAGCTAGTATCAGAAAAATTCATCGCAGCGTCTTAAAGCACTTATGTAAGTTGCTCTGGCTAAGGGCGTCTGCCAAATACTGTAAATGTAAATGTAATACGTGGGTATATAGAAAAGGGAAGACCAGCCCTCACTGGACTCGCTCTCTGTGCCTCATGATAGCTATAATTATCAATTCCTAGGCTCTGCCCTCAACCCTGCATACAACAGGCAGGTATAGAAAATGGATGGATGGATGTTTAACTTTAGATATCTTTAACACAGCAACTGGGAACTCGTTTAAGCGCGTCACATTCAGCACTTTCTTTGGTTTATTTCTGAGTTAAATCTGGTTTAACTGCAGAAACGTGCTTATCCATCTCTTTGCTAATCTGGGCATTTGATTTCAGTCATATCAGAGCTGATGTGGAGGCCTACAGTAAGGAGCAGCCATAGGTTCAGTCATCGGTGCTCTGGACCATCAAATTCTGCAGGTGTGAGGCAGGAGCTTGATGGAGAAGAGCGGAATATCGCGCTGGGCAGACTCACCTGATCACAGACCAGCTCCCACTTCTTCTCACTGTCGTACTGGCCGAGAAGCTTAGCTTTGTCGGGAGGTAGGTTCATCGAGCTCTGTGGAAGTACGTCATAGGATGATTGTCGTCAGACTTTGAAGTCATTTACTCAAGCAAGAACATAAAAAGTACGTGCATCTGTAGTGCTCCCCTAAGCTGGGTGGATGTGGGAAAAATGCGGTACCTTGTTCTAAATTATGTTACAGGACTGTTATATCTCACCAGTTAGTTCATATTACCATCCTCAGAACTACCCACAGTGTTCATTGATACTGATGTAATTAAAAAAGTAACACATTTTAAACAGGAGACATATCAGACAGCATTAACAATCAAGAACACTACCAGAAAACATGCTTGTTACTTAAGATCCTATTTCCGTGTGCAATAAGTTACGTAAAAACTAAATAAAAGTTAATAGATGATACATATAGGGAAAAACACATAATCTATTCAATGAGCTACACATCTGATTCAAACTTATCTGTTGCTGCCTTTTTGATTCAGCATACATGGTTCTCCTTATATATAAAATAATTGTCTAGTCTAGTGCTACTCTTGATAGCCAGGGAGTTAACACTAGATACATAGAGTTTGGGAGGAATCCAGAGAAATCTAGAATCGAGGCATCACTGTCTATGTGAGTCTGAATCGTTCTTTTCAAACCACCCCATGAAGAATTCAATAACATTAATTCACCTATCATAATGACCGATCGAAATGCATTTAATCAACAATGATGCATTCTAAACAAGAAGCATCAATGGACAAAATCACTATTGTACTGTGACCTGGTCAGAGTGATTCCAGAATGGATGCTGGTGAGCGGAGCACTATCACAGTTTCCTGGACAATTAAAAGTAATTTACAATTACAAAATGGATTTCCCATTTGTCTGTCCTGTGGTGGATTTCATTGCGACAGTAATTCTTATCCCTACATGGCGTGAGGACTCAGCGGGCAGCACTGTGGTCTCACACTTCCAGGTTTGTAAGCTGTGTGCGAGTGTGAGTTTGCATGTTTTGCTTGTGCTTACATGAGTTTCCCATATGTACTCTGACTTCCGGCCACAATCTAAAACCATGCATTTTAGGTGAACCATTGCCTCTACATTGCTCAAAGCTTATGACCTAGTGGGTATTTCTCTGTACACTTATTTGACCGTATTTTAGTGCACACGTACCCATACGTCATCTTCTATTGCCGAAGCACAGTTTCAGTACTCAAGAATAGAAATACTGGGGACGGTAAAAATCCCCGGATGACGTTCTTGTCCAGCTCTTTGGTTGCACCCTGGCCAACAAGAACAATCCCATGATTCATTGCATCCCAAGTTCATTCTTTGGATGGCAAGTTAGCAAGACTGGTTTTGCCAAGAACACAAGTACGATTTTTGCATTCTCGCTACCCCTAGTGTATCCTTGCCCTAGCATCTTGGGATTCACACCAGATAAGCCATCTGCAATTCATCTGTAATTCAGATAGTCCTTCCTGTGTGTCACCACTGAAATGTAGGTGATGGCAGGCGATCTGTTGCCCTTTGTTTGATTTTCTACGTCGGCTGATTCTTCGGAATCATCAGATATTTGCCGTGCATTGAATCTGAAGAATGTTCCTCATGGGTGTAGTTTTTAACAGCCTGGTTTGTGGCTTCATTTAGCACCCCGGGGGCCGTGCTGAAACTACTGAGCGTGGCAGAGGTTTAAGGTGGGGCAGCTGGAGGGGTGTGGGGGTTGTGGTGGGGTGGAAGCGAGCAAATGCAGACGCAGCACTTCCGTTCAGCAATGCATGTCCACCATGGGGAGGGTGTGTCTCTCTCTTTCTATGCTCCCTGTTTTATTCGATCTTCAGTACGCCCAGTACTGTATCGGGTAACACTTTACATTAACTGCACCTTCATAATGCTTTTATATTGCATTCATAAAACACTCATAAGCAGCATGTAAGTATACCATGACATCATAACATCCCTTAACAGCTGTAATATACATTAATAACAAACATTATATAATAATAACAAACATTACAATTGTATAATCATGTAGTGTTTGTTATTAATGTATATTAAAGCTGCTAAGGGATGTTAGGATGTTAAGGTGTATTTGCATGCTGCTTATGAATGTTCTATGAATGCATTATGAATGCGTTATGAAGGTGCACTGAATGTAATCTATATCGCTCACGCCCAAGAAACTTTCAGTCAGACTCCCAGAGTACATAACCCAAAAGCATTAATACCAACTAAAAACCTGGGGTGAAAATATTATGATTTGATGCACGTAAACGATTAAGAATCTGACTTCGTCCTTCAGTTAGTCTGATAGTTTAGAGAGAGATGCATGGCGATAAAGGCTGAAAAAGCCGCGCCGGGAAGGCTTGTGTTCAGGGATTTCCATCAGGAGGAACAGAGAGGCTATAGCACCAGCAAGGCCGAAGCACACTTCCTGTGTGGACTCCTCCCCTCCGGATGAGGAAACATCATCATCAGCCCTCACCCCCTCCTCTCGGTCCCACCCACACTGTGTATTTTGAACTGAATTGACTGATGAAGTAACTACCAACATAGCCTGGCCTGAACACAAATACATGATATATAGCAGTCATTTGGCCACTATAAAATTACATAACTTGAAGTTAGCTTACAATATTACCCACCCCACTCCAGCTTGTCACCCCCCCCCCAAAATTGTTAGACTAAAATTTTAACATTATACAACCTATTGCACAATGTCCTTGCAACGGTATCTCATTCGTTCACGCCCTCAGAGAAAAATCCACTAAGTTCTTAGCACTTCCTAGACACTGCAACATTATATTATACTGCCCATTCACTCAAACAAGAGAACATAACTCTAATAGACGTTGGAGTACAACTGAAAAAGGCACTCGAATATGCCAACTCAAGGAAAGCACGTGCAGGCAAAATCTTGAGTGTACTGGTTCTGTGGGTGAAAACAGAAATCTGCCCTTTGCTCGGAAAGAAACCAAATTAGACCCTTGAAACACAGCGACACTGTGAAATGAAAGCCACGAGATGATGGTCGATTCTCGAGTGCCGAGTGTGTAGCATCTCACTGCCGACTAAGTGGAGGCATTGAGAGTGTTAGATACACCCAAGCAACCAGGCTTTTATTTATATGTTTGGTGAACCCGTTTGGCTTGTAAAAGCAGGCCTGTAAGATGCGCAGACATGTGCGATCATGTGTACACTCCACTGTGGCACAACATCCTCTCCGTGACATTGTGACACGTCGCCTGGCCTCGTTGCTTATCGCGGAATGTTTGGAGTGTGTGTATGGGCACCAAACCACGATGAAAACATGAGAGGTTGCTAAGCTCTAAGCCTGGTGCTGCTATCGGCACTTGCCCGTAGATTTTTTGCAGAAGCACGCGGTGGTCACCATGTCACGGCATCTCCTACTCTTGCCGTGTGTCTGGGCCCTTTCCCACCACATCACCATGAATCGTCACCACATCCCACCTGAAAGCTCAGTCAGTGTCTCCGTCAGGTGATATCTTGAATTTTACAGCTTTTTCCCCCACATCTATAAATAAGTAGTGTCCTCCAGAAAGTCTTTTCCAGTAAGAATATGCACTTAACATCAGCTGATTTTTGTTATTAGATATAGTGCACGGTTTCATAATGCCCCCCAGAATCTCTTGGGAAGAATGCATACAGCCAAATTTAAGCATAGAATCTCTTTTCTCAGTGACATCAGTTAAGCATGTGTCGGACGGCAAAACTGCGTAAGGTTACACTGGTTATTATATGCACACCGAGTCCTCTGAGACCTCACAAGAACAGCCATAAATATACTTTCAAAGGAGGGATTCAATAAAAGTATCCACCCTGTAACTGGAACTGTTTAATTAAAACGCTGCAATTATTTTTTAAGAGAAATTCAACCGTAAAGTGGTCTATTCTCAGTGGTAGCTTCCCCGCCCCTGCCAATGCAGCCCATAACTGTGCTTTAGCAACCTGTTCTACATCCCACGTCACCTCCACACTCCCCCACCGCTCCACCAGTCCCCCCTAACAGGAAGAGACACAGAACCGCTTTTCAATCCTCCTCTGCTTTCACTACCTTGTGAAGTTTCATATTGATCCAATGGAGCTGAGGAGAGGAAGTGATATAGGGAAAACATACAGTTCTGGAAATGACAGAGTCCACTCTATGCATTTTTTTTTAAGCTGCATTTTTAAATCCTGGATTAATCCCACTTGTTCTGCGCAGAGGGCTGCTTCCAGGCTCAAAGTTTCTAAGACCACAGTACACAAGAATAAGGTGAAGCAGGAGATACTGGGAATGACCAGAAACCAGCCAGGTAGAGGGAAGAAGGAACTTTCTAATGCCAGAGATTGACCATCAATGTTGACCTCATGTGACCTTCATAAAGAATGGGAAACATTAAGTGGAGTGAAGTGCACTGCTAGGACAGGTCATATCTAGAAGCAGGACTGAAGTTCCATAAAACAAGGAAGAAGCCCTTCATTAATGAGAAGCAGGGAAGAGCCAGACTGCAGTTTGCTAAATAATGTATATTTTATACAGGCGCATGCCCATAAATCAAGAAATTAGTGAAACTGAAATTTTTGCTGTGGCCTCTTAATTTTATCCAGAGCTGTACTTTGGTCATCCATAGAATTTGCCAGGATGCTGGATGTACATGAGTCAAACCTGTAGATGGATCCAAGTACTATTTACGCTATTCTCATTAATGAATTACAAGAGTAAAAGTAGGACTCTAGTGAAACTAGTAAGACTAGTACTAAAACTGGTAACCAAGGCTACTCCCATTTGTGGACACATAGTCTTGACATATTTGGAATAAATCACTTCCTGTTCCCATGTTGCCGGAACGTTTGTATATGAAAAGAAAAAAAACTGAGATGAACAAAGAGGAAGTGCGCGGTGCGCGCCTATCGCTCAAACAGAACTTAAAAAAAACAACAACTTTCAACTAAACAATCTGCTAAAATACTGGTAAAATGGTGAAAAAGACAGCCATGTAAAAATGTAACTACAGGCTTTATTTAATTATATGTTTTAACACACTGTTTTATTTTAAGGCATAGATGTGGCTGGTAATTAACTTCCTGTAATGAACTGAGAAATGATCACATGGGAAGTAATTGTATTTAAGTCTGACGGAAAATAAAGGCTCGATTACAGTTTTTTTAATTTAAGAACATAAGAACTATACAATGCAATATAGAATTTCTTTTTCTGTAGCAGCAAAACCTCCAGTTTTATTTGCCGACCTGCATGTCTGTGTGTCCATGTACATGCCTTAGCATTAGCGTTTGTCTGTGTGTCCATGTACATGCGTTAGCATTAGCGTTTGTCTTTGTGTCCATGTACATGCGTTAGCATTAGCGTTTGTCTGTGTGTCCATGTACATGCGTTAGCATTTGAGATTGTACCAACAGTTGCTACAAACTCTACTGGCCAAATTTTATCCCCTCGCTAATTTCAGTGTTCCTTTAATTTCAGTTTTTTGGTGAATAAAGTGAAGACTACAAACTTCAAATACTAGTTTTTATAAGAACTTCAGCCAAAATTACTAAATTGGACCATTCAGTTTAGCAACATTGATTCCAAAAATAGCTACTTAACTGGGAAAATTATCAAATGTCTAACTTTAAAAATCGTCACTTTCATGTGCACCTGTATATATTTTATTTTCTATGCGCGGCACCATCGCTAGGAAAAATTCCATGTACTTTGCTCTCATTTTTAGCAAATATAAGTTTACCAGATAGTGAGCAAAATGTTCAGTATAATTTAATAAATTCAGTCTTCCTGAATAGCAATTTGGTTACTCATCACTTCAACTTTCACATTTAGCTAGTTTTGTAAGCTATCAAATTAATTAAATTGACAACATAGTTCACTTTAGACGTCTTATGTTAGATCATTACACGTGTCGCTGATTATGTAATCCAGTGTTTCCCAACCTGGTCCAAGGGGACCCACAGATAGTCCACATTTTTGCTTCCCCTCAGCTCCCTGCTAGACAATCCACATTTTTGCTCCCCCTCAGCTCCCTGCTAGACAATCTACATTTCTGCTCCCCCTCAGCTCCCTGCTAGACAATCCACATTTTTCAGGAGCTGGGAAAGACCAAAAACATGGAATATCTGTGGATTCCTGTGGGCTGGGTTGAGACACATTAATGTAATCCCGTGAAAAGTGAGAGAGCAGCACTGAGCAACACGCAACGCCAGACCCAGTCCAGACATCTTCTGTCACTCACCAGCACAGCATTGAAGCGTTCTTCCAGCTCCTCCTCGGGAGGCATGGGAATCTTTTGGGGTGGGGGCTGTCTCAGTGATGGGGCTGAGGCAGACACATCCGAGAGGCCCCTGCTCTCCCTCTCGGGGTTCGCCTCAATTCCACCAGCAGCGTTACCCATCACAAGTCTCTTCAAGACCCACTAGCCCAAGTAATCCAGATCCAGAAAGCTGAATTTCCTTTCAAAAAGCTGAAGTTGAGTCACTTTGCAGGCAGGTGCAGAATGCGGGGCAGTCGGGCGCTGGAGGTTCAGTCAGACAAGCAGAGCAAGAAGGGTTGAAGCAAGAGGTGCATCCTCAGCACCTTCACCGTTTTGGGGGTGATGGTCTGAGGCAGAGCAGCATGTTCCCGGTGCCCTCTCGTTCTTCTGTTCCTCAACTAGGCCAAAGATGTAGCCAAAACGACAACCAGCATAGGAGTGTCACAGTGCGACCTTCTTAAACCTTCACTTTGGCTTGATTGCCTCAGAGGAGGGTTTCGCAGAGGAGGTGGAGATTATAAGACGTTTGCAACAGCAAATGCAAAACCACAAAGGAAGAGAGGCAACTTCCTCTTTGTAGCAGAAGAGAGCTGAGCGTTTGGATCGTTGGTAACCTCAGGATCACTACTTTATGGACAGTTGGCTAATCTGGCTTGCTTAGGGGTGATGTCGTGCAAGAAACGTTTCCCGTTAGGATCAGTGTCATAAAGAGGAAACCCGTAGGGCCACACGTATGAATATGAGTGGGCTTCTGCCTGCTGTAGGCCGAAACCTTATGGCTTAAATGAAGCCCTGCAATGTTCTGGGTGCCGTCTAACATGCGTCAGTGTTTCCTGGGATAAACTCCAGAATTTTACCTGGAGTGTTTCACACAAGGTTTTCAGCATGATTAAACAATCTGTTAAAGGTAATGTCATTTATTTTAAACTTAAGTAGGAAATTCTTCCATTTCTTGATATGTATAGTACATTTAAAGTGTAGGTGTCATCTGACCTGTTTGGTTGTATAAGCCTTTCTAAGATGCTCTCATAAATTACCACTGTCTGGTATTAAATATTGTAAAATATTAAAGATGTTGGTTATCGCCATATTTTAATCAAATGCTTCTTTACTTGGGTGTATCTTTATTTTCTTATTTTCTTAATCTTTGCACCCCCCCCCCCTTTTTCAGCCAAGGTCTGCGTGTGTTGATTGTATGCTGATTGTACACCTGCTCCCCCCGGTCTTCATTTGGGTCGACTAGCACAGTATGATGCCTACGAACTACAGGTGACCTACTGTTACGGGGGCTGTCTGCAGCCCCTGTGTTCTGCCCCCTTTTCTGTTTTGTATTTCCTGTGGCGAAAAATATTCTCTAAATATTCCGTCCCACTTTGGCAAATAACACATGAACAATAACGACTTACGTGACTTCAATTAATTATACCCTAGCGGAAGAAACCACCGCTGTATGATTTGCCTCTGACCCAGTCTGCCTTTGCCCCAGTACCTCTATGCACCTACTGTGTATTTTGCCCTACATTTCATAATTCTCCCCCATTTCCTCATCTCTCTTTGTATGTCATCCCTTGCATCTTCTTCCATTGTGACCACCCCTTCCTCCTCCATTGCTTCCATATTTTTCTATTTTCCATTCTCTTCAGCTTTGACCTTAAATCTGGGCAGAATTTCCATTTGAAACGGCCAAATTGATTTGGAATGGTGTCAAATGGTGCCCGTCTGCATTAGTTACCGGCAAATCCTTTAGTATAAAATGGCCAGTCCACTGGCGACCTAAATCCCATTTATTTCTTACTGAACTAGCTATCAGAGGCATATTACAAAAAAAGAGAAAAAATGACAATACTAAGACTACTCGTGTTTTAGGAAAGAGATGGTTTATCCATAATCAAATCAGGAAACAGAAAACTTTATTTATCCCCAAGGAAATTGTTTACATTACGACTGCACAACACACGAGAACAATACAATGAAGTACTAAAGATTAGTGTAGCTAAATTAAAGCACTGAAATAAAAATTCTATTAATAGAGTAGAATAAAATACTATGTTACCTCGTACATAAGTGACTCCGTAAAAAGTTATTATAAATGTAACTTTAAGTGAAGAAAAAAAAAACAATTCTGCACATTATCGTGAATGGTTCTATTGCACATGTTAATAATTCAGTAGAATGAGCAGCATGTGAAGTACAATTAAGTCTATTGCACTGTATAATAATCGTAGTTCTGTTGCACATGTGGACAGACTCCAGTAGGTTGATGTTTATATAAAAAATAGCAATAACATTAAGACCGATAAATCGAATACATTACCAGTCACTGACAAAATACGACTGACCGAGCCCGTGAAAATGTGACTACTGAACAGTAACAAACCGGCACACGCTCAGTGGAAAAATAGGATCAGCGTCGCCGCTGAAGTGCAGATCCAGGTGCTTGCCGACAGGGGGCGTGTTTCCCCATTGCCGTGCCGTGATGCTCTTACCTACTCTGAAATGACGGAACAGAGCGCTTCTCCGGAGGACTCCTGGAACAAAGTAAGAAACCTGCAAAAATTACCACACAATGGTAGAAATTATGTGACATTGACAGTTTTGTATTTGGCCTTATCAGGAGTAAAAATTACATAAAGTTAAATTCTGTTGCACATTAAGTCTCGATGACAAAAAAAACCGAGGCCTCTTTGCTGTGTACAATTAGCATCACACTGTGTTTACTCTTCCAGCGATGACAGCTGACGTATATTCTGATATTCTTATTTAAACATAACATTCACCGCATAAGCCCTGCGGTTAACAGTCCTACTTTGCCCTTAAAGCGGAGCTTTTAAAAAGAGCCCGTACGCTGTGAGCAAGTGGCAGTCATGCTAGTTAGCATAGCGGCTAACAAACAACGTCGCGTGAATCCCGGTCGATTAGCCCGGCACGAGACAATGCTATGCTAAAGGCAGGGGATTTAAACTGCAGATCTTGCTGTCGTTAAATATTTTTCTGCTTGTGTATGCATAATGGTCGCTGCTACAACGATATTTTTATGCCAGGGAGACAAATGGTACCAAGATCTCCCAACTAAGAGACAGAAATAGTGTCCAGTTAATGTAAAAACGATATATTTACTCTACGAAATGGACCGGGGATACTTCACAGTTATTTTTAAACTGGCATCTTTGTTGTTCTACATAAGCTGTCTGTTTCTGGATTGGCTCATCACTGACGTTAAAACACATTGTAAATCCCGTATAAATTATTATTGCTGTGTGCTATTATAATGTGTAAGTGGTGACCGTTTATCCCATTGTATGCATACATGGTAATTTTAAGCATAAAAGCAAACTGGGTCGCAAATAATGGGCCTCCTGAATGTGTTCCCGTGGATTTTAATCAAACCCCTAACAGCATCTGCGCCGTCCTGGGGGGGGGGGAGGGGTGTGTCAGTGGGTTCCCGTTTTGCAATGTTGTATTTTCAATATCGCCTGTCAGTCCTGCTCTGATTCTCTTCTTTAAAACGTCTTCTGTCCCTTTGCGATGGAGAAGCAGGCGGACGGCGCTTTTAGTGACAACGGGTTCGACCACAGTGAGTGTAACACCTTTCTTCATACTTGAATTTTATGTTGTGTTTATATCTTTTCCCCAAAACAATGTTTTACTAACTTCTATACGCATTTATCTAATATAGAAGGGTTTCATAAATATTAAGGATTAAGCTCGTGTGTATAGTATTGCTCACCTATGACATCATGCTGGCTGTGGAAGACTTTGTTACAGACTCCTTTCCGAAACTGTGCAGTGCCAGGATGCCTCTGTTATTTTACTGTAAATTCACACAAAATCATCTGCAGATTTCTTTGCCGAGAGTGCAAGGAAAGGCTCCGTTGTCTCCAGAGCAAACAGCATTGGATCCACAAGTGCCTCCTCAGTGCCTAACACAGGTATGTCTTACTCACCCAAAGCGGTTACTTGCGGCGCCATGATACATGGATGGAAATATAGTCGACGCCAAACACTGACCTGCATCCCCGACTCAGCAGATGATATATGCTGGAGGAGGCGGTGCGTTCTTGACGTATCATAGAATATGAAAGCAGTCTGGCTTTATTATTACCGTTTTTTTGAATGACTCTGGGAATACCAGATAAGAGACCGAATCTCAGAGATGCTGCGGATAATTTCTAAGGGTATTTTGAGGCTTAAGACAGAGTATGTCTTTGGGATGCCGTCAGAAGTTAGTTTGTTAATGAGGAGTAACAGGCTTTAGGCACAAAGTACTACAGCCTATGACAACAGGCGATTTTATTTGTTTGTATCTATGTGTAGGAATCTTTATCTATCTATCTATCTATCTATCTATCTATCTATCTATCTATCTATCTATCTATCTATCATATATATATATATATATATATATATATATATATATATATATATATATATATATATATATATATATATATATATATATTCAATTGTAGGTTTTGCTATAAGGTATATAAGTTCCTGTGAGGTATGTGGACACATGAAGATGCAGTAGCTCAGTGTCGTGTTAGTGGGGCACACCTCCTGGTTTTGGGTGGCAGGTCCTGTGCTGGTCACGGGGTCCAGGTCCAGCAGCGGCTGTTCTTGAGGGAGGTGCTGATATGCAGTGTGCCAGGATTGGTGACCGTTACATCATTGTGGATGAGACAGGAAAGGTCGATATTCCCTAAGTAAGCGTCACACGTCTCACTGTTGGCTGCTCTCCAAACACAGACGACGAGGACAGCGACTATCGCCATGAGCCGTCCTACAAAGACCGTCGGAGACAGGCGCACACGCAGGCGGAGCAGAAACGCAGGGACGCCATCAAGGTCAGGACAGCTTCGTGAATCGCTGCTGTTTGATGTCTTACTGTGAGTTAGGGGAGCTATGACAGTAAATATCTGCATGTTATAAGCCAAAAACTTTGCTTCGGCTTATTGCAGCCAATTGCCACTTGCACAGGCTGATGTTAACTTCTTCAGAGGCTGTGCACTGATTCAGTGTGACAATATTAAAAGCTGTTGGAATTTCTCCTGACCTCCTTGCAGAAAGGCTATGACGACTTGCAGTCGATCGTTCCCACTTGCCAGCAGCAGTCAGAGTTCGCCGTGGGGACACAGAAAATCAGCAAAGCTACTGTACTTCAGAAAAGTCAGTCCTTCCATTTCATTAATGCGCAGCAGCACTTTTGTATTTGCCTTATAAATGTGGTTTTATGATCAGCAGGAGAGTAGCAAGAGTAGCATTAGGCCTGTAATTTTAAGAAATCTTGATGTATGTTTTACTTGTCTTTTCATAGCTATGCATTATGTGTTCATAATTAGCCGTTTTATTATTATGCGATGATGTGAAAAATAAAGAAATCATGTTATTTCTGTGTTCGGTTTAAATAGTTGCTGCTTTTCTTAATTCCATGAAAGCGTATCGTAAATCTTAACGGAGTTCTTCATGCAGCAATTGACTACATCCAGTTTCTGCACAAAGAGAAGAAAAAGCAAGAGGAGGAAGTTTCCACATTGCGGAAGGAAGTGATGGCACTAAAGATCATGAAGACGTAAGGCAGCCGGTCACTTTCATTCTGGCCGCTTCTTCATCCCTTTTGAGAAGCTGAAAACCATAGTGTTCATCAGCATAGCACACTAAGGCACACTGCTGTCAATAGGATGTGATGTAACTCTTGCTGAGCAAAGGATGACTGTGATAAGACTGACAGAACGGGCCGTTAGAAGAGAGAAGTGAGATGGCCTGATTAGGGCTGAGGAAGACAACTGGCTCTGATGTTTAGTCAGTCTTGTAATTGATTGGGTCACCAAACTAATGTCTCTAAAGAAAACCTTTGTACTCATTCCTGTGTCAACTTTCTGCTACTTATTTTATGTTTTCAATTTGAATGGAGTTTGACAAATACTGAGCACCATGCTCTATATAACAGAACCCCCCCCCTCCCTTAATCTTGGTCACTGTCTGATGTTGACGTGGTATGTGTGTTGACAGGAACTATGAGCACATAGTCCAGGCGCACCAGAACAATCCGCAGCAAGGAAACGAGCAGGTCTCAGACCAGGTGAAGTTCAGCGTGTTCCAGAACATCATGGACTCCTTGTTCCAGACGTTCAGTACCTCAGTCTCCTTCTCCAGCTTCCAGGAGCTGTCTGCTTGTGTCTTCAGCTGGATTGAGGAACACTGCAAACCTCAGGTACTGCACCCTGTTGGGGTTTAATGTGTTGGATGTTTTCTCTTGGTACAGTTCAACCTACCTGTATCCAGGGTGACGGTGCTGATCTGATTTTCTACAATTCTGGGCAGAACTATCAACACTTAGGATAAATTTTATGTCATGAATCTTCAGAAGTGCACTGCGCCATTTGACTCGTTTGCTCATTAAGGAATGTCTTTAAAACACGGTAATGATACCAGATAACTCTACATCATTGATGGAATTCATTCAGAAGACTCTCTGTCTCTGTTATTGCTATTAAAGGCACCTTAATTCACTGCAATGAAGGAAGACTAAGGGTCATATATATATATAGCTTAAGTTAAACCCCTTGTCTTTACAGACACTACGGGAGTTTGTGGTGGGGGTCCTTCAGCAGATCAACAGCCACTCCTACTGACGTGGAGGTTCCGGGCCGAACCGGGCCGTGACGTCGTTACGTGTGTGATCTGTCCTCACCTTACCACCTCTACAGTATTTTAAGTGGTAAACAATGGTGAGCAACATGTGTAGTGGGGAGGGACAACCCCATCACTTGAGTGCTCAGTCCCGCTTCACAAAAGCCTTTGTTCTGGAAGACATGCATCCTGGCCAGAGTCCTGTTTCAGTAGGGGGAGGTCCGTGTAGTCTGGTAAGTTAACTTGGATGGATCCATTCCAGGATAAACACTTAGGGAAGATGTAAGGATTTTCTGGAAGCCTGCTGACAATGTTGTTTAGTCTAATGTTACCTTCAGAAAGAAAAACCATGAAAGCTTGTAGGATTTTGGGACTCAAGGGCTGGTGTTGTTACCTCCTTGTCCACAGATGAGTGTTTAAAAACTCAGCCTCTTCCTTCAGGGTTCTTGGTTTCTCCTCCGTTACAAATCGAGTGTTTTGCCTGTGGGTCTCTTGCCGTTGTCGTGTTCTGTTTGCATGGAGTTTTGCGTGAATGCGTATGTCGTCGTAGACACTTTTGAGAGGTGGTCTGAAATGCCGTCGGTCTTTCAACACCAGTTGCCTTCTGGATTCTCTCTGTTATAAGCACACATATGCCTGATAGTACACATATTCGTTTATGTATGCGTTTCATGCTGGAGGGTCTACACATGCTCAGAGGCAGAGCCTGAATCTCATTGCCTGGGAAAAACCACAACCCATGTAGACTGCTTATGTGGAATAGCGAGACCTCAGTAAGATGTACACAATGAGTTTGACAGAATGTGCTTTCTTCTTTGACCTGTGTAAGAGGTTTTTATTTCTTAGGTGAAGGGTGTAAGAATCCTGACTGTGTATTCTTAGCCATCCTGCTGCCTTGCATTGACTCGGACACGGCCTGCAACCTTCAAATTTTGCAAGGGTGTCCATCGGTCCTGACACTACAGATACTGTGATCGATTCATTCTCCCCCACTGCCCCGTGGCGCAGCTGTTAAATCAAAGAATGTAAAACGACGCTTGCAATGATTGTTCTGCAAGATCGAACTTTAAGTACCAGTACTGTACCGTATGATTTTACAGTAAAGGATTCTGCATCTGATCATTGTCCTGTCTTTCAAATAGAATTTTGTGTGCATGTAAAAAAAAAAAACAAAAGGCAGTTTCTTGTGTTGATACAGAAAACTTTGGAAATATTTTTGTATTGATATTTCTAATCGCAAATAAACATCTCTTTCTAAGTCTTAATTCTTTTTACACATTAAATTATGTATAATGCAAAACAAAAACCCAACACTGATATCATGAGCATGGAACACAAAGCTCACGATTAAAAGTTGGTCCAGAGAAGGTCGCTCCGTTTTGTTGCGTTTACAGCCATAAATCCCACGGTGCCCATTTAAGCTGGTCTCACACATGCAGCACAGCCTTACTCTTCTGTCAGATGTTCGGCATTTTCACTTTGCAGTCCTCATCTGTCTCTAGACCAACTTCTTCCTGAATAGAGTAAAAGAACATACTTTAGTGATTTAATACAACCAAAAGGGGCGGAATGGTGGTGCAGAGGTTGGCACTGTTGCCTTCCAACTCTGGGACCAGGGTTCAAGTGTATGCCGTGGCTCCATGCGCCATTTCCTCTGTGCACTCCGGGGGGTGGGGGTGTGTGTGTGTGTGTGTGTGTGTGTGTGTGTGTGTGTGTGTGTGTGTGTGTGTGTGTGTGTGTGTGTGTGTGTGTGTGTGCTGTTGCCTTGCCCCTCTGCCAGCAGGGTTCATGGCTCGGAGGGAGTGCGCCTGTAATGTTCAGGACCCTAAATAGGATAAATACATACTTACCAGAAATTGCTTCTTGCTCTTTGGGTATCCTTCCAAAATGGCATCGACCATATCAGATGCCTAAAACCATATTTTAGAATTTTATTATAATAAAAAAAAATGTAGATTTATTAGTCCTTAAAAAGGACTGAAAATGTAAATATTACCAGTCGCTTTCTTTTCTTCCACTCTTTCAGATAGAGATCCCTCTCTTTGTAAACCTGCAACACAGGACAGGTGCTGTGCAGTGCAGAGCCGAAGCACGGTGAGCGCCACAGAACACCGTAAAAGGCACAGAACACCGTAAAAGGCACAGAACACCGTAAAAGGCACAGAACACCGTAAAAGGCTGCTCACTGTAATTTAGGTGCTTAAAAACTGAACATCTATAGAACAACCAGAAATGTTGGAACGTTGTTGCTTCACTATTATAAAAAACCCAATCCATTAAATGCAAAAATGTAATGCATCATAAAATAATCTAAACGAAAACATAACATTTTTGGCAGAAATTCAGTTAAGACATCTGATAAAAATACGAAGAGAAGGATTTCACTAGGCTACACTCGACATTCAGTAAAACCTCATTCCACACAAAGCCTGACCGCAAACTGCCTGTAAAATTCACTTTATGTTAACAACCAGGTTCAAGGACATCATTGAAGCACAGAAAAGAAAATTCCAGCCCAACAGGGAAAAGTGAATGACAAATTACTGAAAAGCAGGTTTTAAACGATCTAAATGGATGACTACCCTGGTGGAAGACATAACACTATCAAGGGTATTGATTTCTTGACAGACTAGAAAATGTGTTTTCGAAAAATTAATCAAATGACCAGCCATTAATGGAAAAAAGAACCCTCAACATCAAAGGGAATTGCTCTGAGAACCCCAGTTGCGCGACAAGTTTGCATTATTTCCATTTTAAAACGGCGAGCATCACTCACCTTTTCCTTCTCCTCGGGTGTAACGTGGTTTGTCAAAGATTTAATCCTCTCCAGCCGCTCCTCGTACGCAGTGCACTCCTGCGTCAGGTGCTGGACCTCTGATGTCATTTCCGGTGTTGTCATTGAGCTGTTGAGCTCCTTCAGAGCTGCAGAAGAGAGACAGAAAGACAAATACAGTTAATCATTACCCACCTATTTAATGCTTTACCTACCAAGACTACATGTTTTTTTTTTTTTGGGGGGGAGGGGGGGATGGAGGGAGAGAAAAAAAAAACAGTGGCCAAACCCCCACTAAATAGGGTCTCAAACCACCTACATAAGCTACTATGAGAGCTTTTAATCTATTTTGAACTACTGTATAACAAGTTCAACAATTCTTGGTCCATCCTCTGTGCCAACATGTGACAGTCTGCCGTTACGGACACAAAGAACTCACCCATGTCAAGCTGCTTGCAATCCTGTGTTACTGTGTGTATCTGGGAGTTAAGCTGCGAGATCTGACTATCCATTTCCTTAAGGTCCGAATCGCTGACATCTGCGAACTGAGACTACGTTGGGGGTGGGGGTGGAAAACGCGTGCAAAGCTTAATTATAGACATTTCCAGTAATACTGGGCTAGAAAAGCTTGCTAAACATAAGCCCCAGTACACTCATTTTCACTCACTTGAACAGCAAAATAGATCTTTTGCTTTCCATAGACCTTCTCCATGATTTTTCCTTCCTGCGCCAACAGCTCCATAGCTTTCACCACTGCCTGAAAGTCCATGGAATCGTGGTTATATACGTGTGAGTATCCTCAGAATGCCGCTATATGGAGTTGCAGAGTAACTTAATATTGCAGCCACCACTGTCACTCTCACCGTCTTTCCCAAGCCGTGCTGCTTTTGCAGGTTTCCGAAGACATCTTGGGCACTGTACGGCCGGTTCTTCTCATTGAGGTACTCAAGAATGACTGCAGCACCTGGGCAAAGTCAAATATGTCTATCGGTGTATTCTTGCCAATAAGAGAAGTTTGTTCACACAAGAGCAGTTCCAAAATTAAATTTACTAAATCGAATTCCAGCATCCCTTACGGGGTAGGGTATACCGTTCCCTATGCTGCTTGAGAAAAGCTCCTGCCCCCACCTCCCCAACTGCTTGGAAAATAGCAGCGTATCGCTCATCACCCGACACAAAGTGATACGCGAACACACATCGATCAATGAATTAACCAATAAATAAGAAAAAAATAAGCATAAAAAGGGAAACACCCGATTTCTAATCATCACAATGCAGGCTTACTCAATGGCTCCTTGCGGAACACTATGTGATTGAGGCGTTGACGATTATTTATGCAAACACTTCAGGTTGACTAAAACACAGCACAATTGTCAAAACGTCCGTGTCAAAACATTTTGTCTAATCATAATACGTAGACAAAACGAAGCTGAGGGAACACACTGCTAACGTGTACATGCACACACAAACACACTTATTCAAAACACAAATTATTTATTTCGGTATCAAAATAACTTACCAGATGCATCCTTTTTACTCATTTTGAACTAACTTGCTTGTTGTGAGCTACATTCGAGGTTCGCGCGCAGTAGTGCATTGTGGGACAACATGTCATACGGGGCGGGGTTATTAGATTTGTTCCAACCAATAGAAAACGACATGTCCCACTCCGCACGCAAATTCCCTATTTTACAGAGTGTTTCAAGGATATTAATATTCATAAGTGAAGCGCTGTCTGATTGGCTAGTGAATAGCTCAGACAGTTTACCGACCAATCAAGTAGCTTCTCTTATGAATATAAACGTTTCCAAACCACCCTGTAACGAAAATCCGCCCTCCAACGTAAAGTAAATAGTGAAAATAAAAGGCGCACTCCACCGAAAAATAAACGTACGATCCTTTTGCTTTGTTAGTCGGTTTTTCAAATTTTCTCTTTAATAAAGTTTTCCACATCAAAACATATCAAAACCGAGTTACAGAGAAAAGATTTCACTTTAACTATAGACATTTATTGAAACATTATAACGTACACAACCCGCTTCACACTGGACCAGCTTACCAATCTGCTGTTTTACCAAGTCCAGCCTAGTTCGATAACCTTTAACAATTAAGAATTTAAAAACTCATTCTTGTTCTGGTCAAACAGAAGGTTAAAACAAGCTACGTTGTGGTACAGGGAAATCTGGCTATTCTACATCTTTGTACTACTTGTCACAAACATAATTCTTTATACAGCATAAATCAAACCACTGGGCAATTGCCTTTCAAATATCAATATTCAACCCAGCGGCTTGTCGTCACGTGTGATCCAGCTCTTTGTGTTTGAATTGAAAAAAAGTACACTCACTTTTTACAATTCTCATTAAGGGCAACATTAACATAAAAATCTGTCAAACATGGGAGAATCACGCTATCACAAGGATATTTTGCTGCTCAGTTTAATGATGAAACCAGAATTTTTTATTTTTCCTCCACGTAGAGGACTTGGTTAACTACACCATTATTTTTGTTTACGGTGTAAACGGGCCGTCTTAAAAAAACAGCTGTCTTCCACTGTCAAATCAGTGAAACGTGAGTGGTAATGTGGTACAAAGCTGCATTATTACAATATCTGTAAAACAAGTCAGTTCTTACCTCACTCAATCCCGTTTTCTACTTTATACGTTTGTATATAACATGTTCACAGTGTATTCTAGTGGGGGACAGACGGGACAAAAAATTAGCAATAGTTGCCTACCTGAATGACAACTGTCCCTTTCCATAGAAAGCAACACGACTGACAAATGATTGAGAGAATAAAATACATTACTATCCTAAAGATATTACTTATTGTCCAGATAAAGTATAAAATTTTGTCCAAGTAAGGCTTTTATCCCAACAGAGAGCCCTCTCATAGATCACAATAAAAATAAGAACAGTGGCACTATTAAGCAAAACATTGCAGGCATCATTTACGGGAATAAGCAATGCATTATAACACTTACGATATTTATTTATACAGGGGTTTAAGCTCCACACTGTACTAATATTCTGATTCCCAACAATACACAGCACACATGGTGTCGACAATAATGGGCAAACAGACTCTTACGTAGAAAATACTACTGATAAACCAAAAAACATTAAAAAATAAAAATGTACAATTTTAGAATTGACTTCTTATATTTATGCCTAACAAATGATTTTCACTACTGTCACTCTCCTCCAGGGTTCTGTCCAGATGCCTTACGAGCGGCTCATGCATTAAAAGATGAATTCCTGCTATTTGATAAGGAGAGAAGAAACATTAAACATACAGCCAAAATTATACACCGCTCACAATTTAGACACAGAAGATATGGTGTGCAGAGAGGGGTGATGTCTGAGAAAGTTCAGGAGTGCTACTTGGGGTGACTGCCCGTCCCACATCCTGTTGTGTAAGTATCACATTTTTCTTCTCGACACAAGCGGCACACAAGCCGAAAAGAAGCCACACAATGCGCATGGGAAAAGCACATCACTCGCTCAGACATGCTTTGGGCTGCATTACTGGTGTATTTGATGGGAAATATGCTAAAATAAAATGCTAACCTGTAAACTAATAATGCCAAATGGCCAATGTGTGAGAACTGGCAGTTGTACTATAAAACAACATGAACTATAGTACTACGCTGTGTTCAACCAGTGTAGAAGTACGTAATTCATTAAGAAAGTGTCTGCATCTCCCGTTTTAATGGAACTACCAACCATACTGATTAATATGGATTAAACGTCATTAAAAGTGAGTTTGTCTCTTCATGATTGTGTGCCCTAAAATGGATGTATTATTGAAATGATAGGAACCCTGCATTCATTAGATCACTCTTTGTTAAAGTTCATTTGGTTAAACCCAAAGTCACACAGTTCCATCTATGGCTTTAGCGCTGGGAGGGTTAGGGTTAGGGCTGTACTGTGTATGCGGTTCCCCATTTCCATGTCATGCACTTGCCACTCAGACCACAAGTGAAACTGGGAGTGGTACCAGGACCTGCCCTGTTCCCAGCTTTCCTGACTAACCAGAAAGAACAAAGAGTCAAGAAGACAAACTTCCATGTTTCCCCCGAAGTAAAATACCCGTGAGAAAGTAATTCATAGGGAAGGGTGCTGTGAAGTGCATGAAATCATGGGTCTTGTTGGGGGAAAAGAAGTAATTGGTTTGATAGTTATGTTTTGAAAAGCTGAGCGCTAAGTGAGACTAACCTTTTATCCAACCTAACTTTCATAAAAGTGGCAGAAGCATCAAATAGCTGCTGGCTTTGTGCAACTTTGAGCAGCAAAAACTCAAACGCGCACCTCAGCGTTACTCCACGGGTGGACGCTCAGAGCTCGGCCAGCAAAGAAACATCTTAATTCATTTCTCATTCTTCCATTTTTTTCCCCTTTGCAAATTTTGCAGATTTTCATGCGAGTTTCATTTGAATTAAATGAAACCGATTCTCTTAATGGAGATGCATGACAACAGCTAGTTCAGATGGTTGCTATGCCGGCAAGAACACGTCACACATGGCTTGGGGGGAACCTGATTCATCTCGCAATGACCAATGCCAGTCCCTGTCTTTTTGGACGAATCATTACATCTGATTCTTGAATGTTAATATGAAGGTGTTATTTACATATGTGCATTGCAAAGTGATGCAGACAAACAGAAAAATAAGATGCAATAAACACACAAGCTTTGGGATAAACCAGAAAACCATGGAAAATTTAGATTTTTCTCCAGCAAATTCTCACAAACAGGAATGTAGGTTTGGTCCCATGTCATTTATCCTGTGTAAAGTTAAAAGTTTGACAAAGCAAAGGTACAGTGTGCATTTCATTGTGGTTTCTGAAGTGGATTTGACATGAATCGCTCTCTCGATGCTTGAGGAGAAGTGACTGGCAAGTATTACAGTTAAGCGGTTTTGCTGTGTCGTCTGCTGTGCATGTGTGTTATTGAGAAAAAGGTCCTATTGCTCAGCCTACAAAACTAAAAGCATTTAAAACAAGGGATCGTATATGAGTAGGAGCCCAAAAGGAGGAAAGACTCAAAAACCTGAACTAAAAACCTAACAAAATACTTCACAGTGATACCAACGGCAAACCAAATCCAGCTTTTGGTGGCTGAGACCCCTGTCATCACACGCGCCCACCCGCCCGCACACACACACACAGACACACACACACAGACCCCCCCCCATCCAAACCCAGCTGGTTCCGCGGACACATACAAAAAGAGGTTTTCACTGCGGTTTTCCCAGGAAGTTGGACAGGAAGCTGGAACCCTGGTTCTGGGGCTGTCCGGCGCCGCGAGCGGAAGTTCCCAATGGATCCATCTGGTTCAGCTCAGACTGATCCAGCATCTCAAAGTCCTCGTTCTCCAGGTCGGTGTCCAGCTCAGAGCTGGACTGTTTGCGGCAGGCCCGGCGTGGGCCAGACCGAAACCCGGTTTCTCTCTGGGGGGCGATGGGCGGCCGCGGCTGCAGAGCCCCCGCCAGTGCCGCCTGAATCATGCTGCTGGCTATCATGCCACTGATGTCGCCCGTGAAGTTCGCAGCTGGGGGCAGCCCGCTGAGGGACAGCTCGGCATCCAGCTCCTCCTGGTCCGAGTCCAGCGGGGCGTCCACATCCATGTCCAGCGGTACGGACCGGCGGCCCGAAAGGCTTGATGGCGCTAGGCTGGGCAGCCCGATGCTGGTGTCATCGTCGTCATCCAGCAGCGTGGCGTCGGGATTTATGGAGGGGAAGTCAGGGAGGTCTTGGGCAAACGACTCCTCTGCGTCACTGTGTCTGTCCAAGTCTGAGCAAAAGGATGGACAGTTAATCGCCTGTCAGGGCTGGATTCCCAGCAGACTGCGAGTGAATCTCAATACCAAGAACGCAAAGACCGCACTTGTGGTCTTAGCAAGACCGGACTTGCTAACCTGCCTTCCAAGAATGAACTTGGGGCACAATGGATCATGCGATTGCTCCCGTTTGGCGAGGATTCAACATATGTATCCGTGATATTTGGGGCGGAGCAAGACCAACATCCGGGGATTTTTACCATTCTTGTGTACGTGTTCTTAATATTGGAACTGGTCTTTAACAATGGATGATGACATAAAACAGGCACAAGAGAACACAAGTAAAAGTATGCATATTGAGATTCACCCTGCGTGTGCTGGCTCCCTACTGATCTACATGTAATACTGCAACGACGTATACCACGCTGGACATGTAAAAGCGATATTTAACATCAGCCACAGTGGGTTAGGGGAAGGACTCAGTGGCCTTAAGGATCTATGGTTAGGGGTTCAAATGCCGTCACTTCTGTTTGTGGATTTTGTAGGTTCTCCCCATGTTTAAGCTGGCTTCCTCCAACAGTCCAAGATTATCTGAACACATGGCTGGCTTAATAGGACTCGCTAGACTGCCTGTATGTGAAACTGTGCCCTGTGGTGCACTGGCATCCCAGGCAGAATATTCCACTGCCTTCGTGCCCATTGAAGACTGGGAGAAGCTCTAGTGCCCCAGTGACCCTATACTGGAGGAGAAGCAGTTAAGGAACATGGATGAAATCAATTACACCAAGTCCAACTGTCTAACTTAGCATTCATTTGAAATGCAGCAGACAAGTAATAAAAGAGGGTTTAATAGTTTCTGAAAGATTTCTATTCCTGTACTTCTGCATGTCTTTCCATGCCAGGGCCAAACCCCCCCATTCCCTTACCTTCAGAGCCCTCGGTGAGCGGAGTCTGCCCCCTGGACAGGTTGAAGGTGCCGTTTTCGGTGTAGGAGACCTCAGCGTCTGAATGCTCCGAGTCCGTGATGGCCAGCTCCCTGGCCGCCACTGCGTCATCGAGCTGGCGGAGCGGAGAGGACAGTCAGATCGACCTGACCGTGGTGCACCAATACCGGGTAACTGGCACTGAGAGATTCATAAAACACAAGACGGGTGCTTCAAGGTGGCTGGACCAGGTGTAGGGTTACCGTGGGGCAGAAGGCAGCCAGTTCCTCCTCGCTATCGCTGGCATCAGCGGTGGCAACAGGTCTGATGGCTCGGCGGAGAACTGCATCACAAAGACAGTCCCACCCCCACGGGCCAAGGTCAGAGGCTGAGATTTGAAGAGCGAGCTGCACTTTCTTGCAAGGTCCCGCCCCAAGCTCACATTGGTTTTCCATTGGCTTGGACATCATGTAGCCGCGGACGCTGAAGTCCAGCCGCTGCAGGGCCGGCTCCAGCCTCACGCACAGGCGCTGCCACATCCGGTGGTACGCAGCCAACGGGCTCAGCAACACCATCAGCACTGGGGACAGACAGACGCAGCGCGAGGGGGTCTACGTGCGTCTGCCGACATTCAAAACCGACCTTCCGCGGCCCAGACAGGATCCCCACCCTATCCAATTTACCCATACATCTCCAAAATACCAGTGGTATTCCATTTCCCACCACTGAAACTCACCTGCAGCATAGGAGAGCACCAGTCCTGGAACGTAGTAGCCCAACATAGCCAGGAAGCTGAAGAAGCTACAGGCTAGAAGACAGAACTGAACAGCATGGGCAGACCGCAGGTTAAAAGCTAAGGGTTAAGTGTTACTTCCATTTACATAAAACAAGGCATTTACTGCATTAATGAGGGAAGCAAACAAGGGCACGAGTACCAAGCAGGGTACAGGGGACACAGACTAACTGAACCCACTCTAGGTGGCATGCAGGGTGGGGCACTGAGGATTAATTAAAGGGATTCATTTGGAAAACAAACTAGTTACCCAACACACTACAGACATTTATATAACTTTTAATCGAAATGTTACTTTTGTTAATTTTTTTTAACAAGTACTTGAAAACAATTTTGGTTGTAGCTCTCGTTTTTTGACCACAGCCCCCCCTGTCTGTCCGCCTCTGTCAAGTATCTGGTTAATAAAAATCCCAGCCACCCACCTTGCCCGGATCGTGCCTCTTAAAGTCCAAGAGACAGGCAGTGAAGGACGACACCGAGACCCAGAGCTCAGCCATGTGGTGACACAGCTCCGGAACGCTGAGTATTCCGGGCTGCACCAGACCCCAGCTGCGGAGCGGGAGCAATTTGGGGTTCAGTGTCTTGCTCAAGGACGCTTTGATGGGGTCAGGAGGAACCAGGGCTCAATCAAAGGGCTTTGGTATATTCACTTTGGTATATACATCTCATTCAACTGACTTACAGCTTCAACAAGCCAGCAACTGAGGAATGTACAGAAAAATAAAAAAAAAAACACCACGAGGTACAAAGTGGTGACATAGAATCTCACAGAGAAGCACCACTGCCTGCATGTTCGCTTCGGGGACTGCGGCTCTGCCAGATTCCTCCTGCAGCTATGCTGACTGACATCTTGAAGGCGTCCACAGGGTATGTACCCCGTGAAGGACCCTGCCAGGTTGCCCCCCCCCCCCCCCCCCAGCCTTGAACAGGTTTCCCGGGTCCCTGAGAAGCCGCTGGATGTGATATAAATACTAAAGCAGCTGACTATTTTGTCAAGCAGATAACTACTTACCTTTCGTTTTCATATTCATCCACTCGTCTGACTGTAAAGACAGACAGTACAGCAGAATCAGAAATGAGCCGGACACACGTTTCCAGGCCTAAAGCAGCGACACGTCGCTGTCATCTGCCCGGAACAGGAGCGACGGCTGGCAACGCAAGCGCACCTCTAATCTCGGGCCAGATCTTCTTCCTCCAGGTGTCGACGCAGACGGCCACGGCCAGACCGGCCGAGAGCAGGAAGAGGACGCGCAGGGAGGTGAGGGCCAGGAACCTGGAAGAGGAGGACAGCACCGCCAGAGTCAGAGTGGGTCACGCAGCAGGTAACATGTGGCTGAGGCCCCCGTGCTTCTGGCAAGCGTTAAGGGCAGGGCACCAAACTAACCCTAACCTAACCCTAACCCATTCACCAAGATAATATAATGTCTGAAAATAAGCAAGTAAAAAACGAAACAAAAAGGTTTCAGGGCACCAGGGCCCCCTGAAATCAGACTGCCCCCCACCCCCACTGTCTCAGACTGATCTTGGAACACAATTATCCCAGACACACGAGTCCTAACGTTTTCATACGTGCAGGCTTGGTGCTTCGATCTGAGTGGGTCAGATTTAGCAACAACGACAAGCAGCATGGCTGGCAGCATGCACACAAAGCAAAGCTAATCTAACAGCAGGCTTTTAAGGGTCATCTTCAAGTGACCTTTTGACCTCCAGCCTAAATGAGCAAACCTAGATTTTGCTGGGGGGGGTTTCACCTACCCCAATTTCAAGCTCCTCTCACCCAACTTTGAACCCAAGAATAAAATATTTGCACCATTCCTCAGACTCTCAATCAAGTTTAGCTGCACATTTTAAAACAGTATCACTGCACAGCTGGAATAATAACAGTTTAAGATTGAGATGGACTTTATTGATCCCAGGGGAAAATTGTAGTGCACACAACAGGGAGAACTTGTGCACAGAGAAACACACATACAGCACCAAACAGACAAAGTGCAAAGACAGTACACAGAGTGCAAACTATGTCAGGTCATTTACCCTGTTCCAGTGAACACTGGCCTCTCGTGTAACATTCCCTTTAAGGAGCAATGGCTGTCATTTACTATACCACATGCCACCCCTTTAAGCTGGGACTGGACGTGAAGGTTACCCACAGCTCCCAGATATATCAAGCCTAATTTCCAGCCACTGTAAACGTCTTCCGGACGGAGGACACACCAGAAAGTATCATGTGCAAGACACCTGATACTTGGTTGCATCCTTCATTAATGCAAGAAACCATATCTGCCGATCTGTTGTTAAATTAAATGTCAGCAAAGTGCGTCAGTTAATGAGTCTATATTTAATCATTCCGAGTAACTCATTCCCCAATGTTATTCTGTATATCCTTCATATCATTCTGATCTGTTCAGGATTCTTAAATACTATGAAAATTAGATCGATATTTCACCCAGGCTGGACACAGAACCGAGAAACTGTCCATGCAACGACAGGAGAACTCGATAACAGAAGTGACAGCGTCAGTCGGCCCTTTTTTGTCCCATCACTTTCCTGCATTTGGCAGAAAGATTAACTTATTACAATGGATATTATTAAGCACAAACCTTTCATTCCTCACACACTAAACAAATGATCGGAACAGAGTCGCGGATCGAAGCAACCACGAACGAAAACACGACTTGTCTCTAAAAATAGGCGAAAGGGGGCCATCTGCCTGCTATCTGGCATGAAGAGATGTCAGCTGCTTCACGGCAGATACCCGGTCGGAGGCGGCCGACTGCCGCGGCTTCTGCGGCGCACACGTGGGGCAGCAAAATGTCCGACTAACTTTCCCTTGGATGGAAACACGGAGAGATGGTGGGAAGGAGGTTCGACTTACCAGAAGACGGCGTTGGCCGCCGTGTAAAGCAGCAGGCTGGGAAACGGCCTTTCCCAGAGCAGCAGCCCCTGGACGCGGGTGACGAGCGGCTCGTACGGCCCTAACCTGCACAGCAGCGACGCCTTGACCACCTGCACTTGCGCGTCCCTCTCGTCGGGACTCGATCCGCTCTCCGGGCCGCAGCTCAGCCCATAGCTCCGACCCTCGCTTGCGGCTCCGGTCTCTCCGCTGAGCGCCATCTTAACGTCCGATTAAAGCCGGTGCGACGGCCCGCCCCCCCCGATACGCACGAAAGCCGCCCCCTTGCGCCGCGGCGCGATGCAAGGAGCTCCGGCACAGATGCGGTCTGGTCTGGCTGCCCCGATCACAGAGTACGGAGCTGCCGCGCGTTAGAGGGGCTGGATCCGCTGCCGGAGACTTGCTGTGGGGACGCGCATGATGTCCGCCCGACACGGGCGACGGGAAAAACAATGTCAGCGGCTTAAACCCGAAACGCACATTATTCAACTCCCCACCAAGTCATGCGTCCGTCACGCTTCCTTAGACTAAACGCAGTCCGGGAAGATCCTCCTCTTTCAACACGCCGATTATTTTACTCCAACATGGCGAAGCTGACGGGCGCCCCCCTGTTTTCTCGCCTAAATCCCCCCCGCATGCACACTGGCTGAAATATTCACCAAAATGCTCTAAATAAATGTCACTTTTTGCTTTGGTACATTTTGGACGGCTGTGGTCAGGGTTAAACTTCATTGTGTGTGTGGGTGTGTCTGGATTGGATTTTATACGTTAATTTACATTCCACGTTGCTTACTAAGCCTCAAGACTCTTTGGTCCCCATGACACATCTCGATATTGCTTGTGGCTGAATCAAACCAGTTTTAAAATTGTATACACATATAAGAATCGGATTAATTTTGTTAGAGTGGTTACTTTGAATTTTCATTCGGTTTAAATATATTATTCACCAACACATCGACCAGTTGGTATTTTTCATAAAAGGAATTTTAGAATAACTTATGTTTACATGCAAGCTGTTACATGGTTTTCAGAATTTTCCAGAAAGAATCGACAAACAGAAAAAAAATCTTACATAGTATTATTTACCCAAGTACTACTCGATCTTGCGAATGGAATGGCATTAATAATGTAACCAAATTAAATTGAACTGAAAAGGTCGTTCGTTCATTGATTATTCGATGCTTTTGTTAGTGGTTAGACAGAAGTCAAGGGTGGATAAATCCACAACAACACAATAATATTGTTAATAATAAAAACTACAGTATATATCTGCCTTTATTATGCTTTACCGCAAGCTGCCGTAAAGCACGGATCTGTAGTTCGACGTGCGGCACATTTATCTTTCACGCATGCGCGCACACACCCGCGGGCGGCGCGGGCTTGTGACGTCACCACGGCGGGAGAAAGGAAGCGCCGGTCATTGAGACGCGTTGGGGGCAGGCCTTCGAGCGCTGGATTGTCAGTTGATTAACTTCGGTACTCCGTTAATGAAGCAAGATGCCCAGGGAGATTATAACACTTCAGTTAGGACAGTGCGGCAATCAGAGTATGCTCTTGTTTATTTATTGCATTTTCTGATTTGTCCCATCCAGTGGATTAGGCCCGGTGATGGTGAATTGTTCTCGGGTGTTGTTTACCGTGGACGGACTAGAGAATGATTAATGCTTTCTGTTTTACGGTGCATCACTCTAAAATAAACTTCGTGTGCGGGTCTTATCCTATGATGAATTAAATGTGGCTGTTTGCTGGTGAATGAGGGTTGGGTAGCTTGTTCTCTGACTCTGTAGGTAACTGACAGCTTTCTTACATCGCTATGGTTGTCATTGTAGCTTAACTTACACACGAAGCACAAATCGAGCAATGCACCGACATTTGTTTTAAAACATTATCCGTTTTTTGAGAGTTTAAGCAATGAGGCAGTATAGCAGGTTCGAAATGCGGATTTCACCGCTTAACCCAACCTACATTTTGTTCACGATCACAAAGACGCCACATTTTACATCGCTGTCAGCATGCCAGATCAATGAGTAATCCTCAAAAGCAAGCCTTAGCTAGTTGTTATAATTAAAATGAGAACGTTTACATGCGTTGATCGGTAAACAAATATCACATGAACCGCATCCTCCTTCCCCGCAGTCGGCTTTGAGTTCTGGAAGCAGCTGTGCGCCGAACATGGCATCAGCCCGGAGGGAATTGTGGAAGAGTTCGCCACGGAGGGCACGGACCGCAAAGACGTATTTTTCTACCAGGTATTAGTCTGATCCGTCTTTTCAGTTCTTTATTCCTATATAACTTGTACTCCTCTGAACTTAAAGCCTTTCCTTAAATGTTATATGCTGCTCTGCTGTACCTTTGTAAATCTTTGTAGGGCTCTGCATCTCCATACCGGGTTTGCTTGCAGTGTTTAACACGTGTATCCTTTAGGCATCTTAATTTTATGACGCAAAATGCCAGGAGCTTTGTGAAAAGCTGCAGAAACGAGGAGCGTTTTATAATCTCGCATCGCCAGCAGGTGGAGCTATTACGCCGTTTCTATTCCGTTGTTCCCCCTAAAATGAAGCGTTGCCTTGCAGGCGGACGATGAGCACTACATCCCAAGGGCGGTTCTGCTCGATCTGGAGCCCAGGGTAATCCACTCCATCCTGAACTCGCCGTACGCCAACCTGTACAACCCAGAGAACATCTACCTGTCAGAACACGGAGGGGGCGCTGGGAACAACTGGGCCAGCGGCTTTTCCCAGGTATTAACTGTGCAGAGTCCGGCTCACCATGTTTGCACGACAACTGAAAAACTTATTAAGTCCGTGCCTTGAAAAGCAAGGGGATTATCCCTGCCGGCCCCTGGAGGATGGGCTCCCCCTTTGAGTCTGGTCCCTCCCAAGGTTTCTTCCTTCTTGGGAGTTTTTCCTTGCCACTGTCGCCTATGGCTTACTCATTGGGGGCTTTGGGTGAGGATGCTGTAAAGCGCTTTGAGACGATGTAATGTTGTGATAATGCGCTATATAAAAATAAATTTGTTGTTGATTGCGTTTATGCTTGTGCAGAATTTCTTCATTTTTGTTATTACTCAAAACATTGGTTTAAAGAAACTCTGAGTAATGCTTCCATTTGGTACTGATAGACATAATATTTTTTGAGGAAGATCTTTAAAAAAATAGCAAGTCCATCCATAACAGAAACCCCAAGCTGTCAAAGAGACCAGCGTAAGATGCCTTTTAAAGTGCATATGTATGAAGCAGCCTGGTCGAGCTTTCTCACGGTTGTATTTCCAGGGTGAGAAAATCCACGAGGACATCTTCGACATCATCGACAGAGAGGCAGATGGCAGCGACAGCTTGGAGGTGGCTGGCCTTTGATCTCCGCTTGGTTGACTCGGGCTGGAGCAGAGAAAGCTAACGGGGCGTTCACTTGAAGGGATCGCTTTTCACCTGCAAGCCCCAAGCTCGTGGTGTTTACACATGCTCTAGTGTTCACAACTTGGCTTCATTTCTCTGGAAAAAAAAGCTTGCCTTTGTCCAAGATGTTAATGTATTTTTTTAAATGAAAAGTTCATATAAAACTATTAGTATTGCTTGCTGTTTTCTTAACCTTGAATCTCAGCCTCATCACAGTAACATAAGGAAGCTAATTAAACTTTATTTTCCTGGTTTTAATGATTTTCAATTGCTGTTTTCCATTGTGTGAATGTCAGGTCAGGCTGGTGTTTTTCCGAGTTACCTGCAGAGGTGGATAGATTATGTCCAGAAAGTAAAAATCCTGACCAAGATTTTGTTTCAACTAACCAGTTGAGTACTCTGTGACTGTGACTCTTTATAGTCAACTGGTTGGTTGAAACAAAATCTTGGTCTGGATTTTTACTTTCTGGACCTGACCTGGCCACCTCTGGTTACCTGTGTCCACACTACGTGGTTGTCTGTCCTATATCTCTTACACCACCTGTGCATATGTACTTTTTAATGAAACTGCAATGTTTTGCACTGTCCTGGTCACATTTTCAGAGTTTAGTTGGCTCAAAGTATATTGGTAATAATTCATTTTTGGCTGTTTGTGAGGATGTTTGTGTTCTAAAGGGCTAAACGACCTTCTGTCCGTGTTTCAGGGCTTTGTACTCTGCCACTCCATTGCAGGGGGGACAGGATCAGGCCTGGGATCTTACCTGCTGGAGAAACTGAATGATCGGTCAGCATGCTTCTTTGTGTAATTGACACCCACCCACCCCCCAGAAGGGCACCTTTTAGTCAGTCTCCCCTCTGTGTTCAGGTACCCCAAGAAGCTGGTGCAGACTTACTCGGTGTTCCCCAACCAGGACGAGATGAGTGACGTGGTGGTGCAGCCCTACAACTCTCTGCTGACGCTGAAGAGGTTGACGCAGAATGCTGACTGCGTGGTATGGGGCCGCTGCCTGCGCAGATCGGATGCATTATTGCCTTTTTAGGTTACTTTGACGGCTAGCATGACACCAAGTCCTCTGGCAGGTGTTCAGACCTCTCTGGTTGTAAACATCATAAGGCTACATGCTTGTAATTTAGAAATGGCTGATTTTGCGACCTCACACATGTATCTGGTTAATGATGGTAAGGATTTTGGTTATTTTCCAGTATCATTCTCAAGAGATGCCAGGAGGCCCTCATTATGATATTTGCGTCTTTTGAAAGTAATGAGAATTTTACACCATTAATTTGGAACGCATGGGTTGGTCAGGATCTATTTTATAGGCACCCCAGTAATGACTGTTTACAAACTGGGCCACATCTGGTGCTTTTCCACTGCCATCAAGAACCGAACCGAGCCGAATCCGAATCGTACCACAAAGAGACAGACTTCCATTGTAAATTATGCAAGTCGTACCCGACCCAAACCCGTGTTGACATGGTCCTGCTTACTAGCAGGGCGAAAAGCGATACTAATCCGAGCTGGTAGCATCACCACGGTCTGATTGGTCAAAATTCATGGAGACGCTAGTAATCTATGTCAGTGTGCATGTATTATCCAAAGGAAAAACGGCATAATCTATGTATTATTAATTAGTAGCAGTATTAAACAACGCAGAGCATTGATGCATTCCCAATAACACAGAACTTGAAAATTTCCAAACCACAAATTTTCACAAGCTAATGCTAATTCCGCTCGCATCAGATGCTAACGTTACGCAGCGAGCGGTAAACGAAATTAGCACGTAGTAAATCGCGATGCATACCTTGTGAGCAGTAAATAAGCGTCTTTTCCCTTTTACATCACTGTTACTTTCCGAACTTGGGAAGGCCTTTAATGAGCAGTAAAACTGAAGTGAGCCAGAAACTCTCTGTAACCAGGGTCTCTTTGTGGTCTGGCTCAGGTATGGGCTGGTTCCCGTATGCTAGTGGACAAGCACCAATAGGTTGTACAACAGACTACCTGTGTGTGGAAGCCCCTTTTGACAGTGGATGGCAAGGTTTTAAAAAAGAAATTGGACTTTGTTCCAGTGGATGACTTGGGAAGGGCTGTGTGTAGTTGCATGTAACAAGCTGCTTAATTGCTTTAGTGCACGGTATGTCTAACAACAAAAAAAGACTGGGCAAAGTGAACAGCACACATGAGGAGGGAAACAACTGCAGTGTGTCCATCTGCTGTGATGCTGTTCTGCCTGCAAAGATGGGTTTTTCCGCTGTACGTTTTTCTGTAGGGGTTTCGGCCGGTAGCGAGGGAAGCGGAAGTGTATCTTGCGGAAATTACATTTCGAAGTTCAGCATGTTTTATACGGCAAAGACTGACTGGAGACTAGAGTCAGATGGCAAGTACTGCCAGTGATGTATACCCTGCCAAGTTTGCAACCCTAAATGTCACAGACACGGGGTTGCCCCAAATGTTAACCTTTTCTTACAAGACTGACTTGTTAGAGGGGCTGAATCTGTAGGCAATTAAGATAAATGACCTTTCTTGAAAGGCTGATGCAGATTTCAGTCTTCTGGTATTGGAATAAATAAGCAATACCTTTTTTTGTTTATATATCTACTGTTTTATGTTTAATGTAGATTGAAATATTTTATTTGGCATCATTGTGTTTTGTTGGGGGGAGGGGGCTGTTATTGTGTAATAATGTTACTAATTACGTTTTTATGGAGTACTGTCGTTTCCAGCGTTATGGTTGGTCCGTCTGTCTCCCCTCCCAGGTGAGTCCAGTGAATGACAGCTCGTCTTTTTTTCTTTTCATCTGCGTAGGTGGTGCTGGACAACACGGCCCTGAACCGCATCGCCACGGACCGTCTGCACATCCAGAACCCCTCCTTCTCTCAGATCAACCAGCTGGTGAGCATCCACCATGGCTTCTGTACCTGCAGGCCCGGCCTGGTCTGGGATTGCGGAGGATAAAAAAACGACTGCAGGCCCAGTCAGACATGGTCTCTCTCCTAGCAGGAATGAAACGCGGCGTCTTGAAATCTTGAACCTTTCACTGGATTCAGTTGCATAATATTTTGTATGCAAATCCCTGATCAAGTACCATCATTTTCGAAGCTTTCCACCCACAGTCCTACAAATATTAGTCTCTTGTTAGTGTCTTGAATTGTCTTGCAATTTCAACACAGTCCACACATTGAATTTTCTAATCAATATCAATAATCAAATTTTCAATAAAATCAGTTACATTCAGCCATTTCAATTCACTCAATGTTCCAAGGGCAGAATGAAAAAAGACTGGTTTGGAGAGAAATCCAATTACATTATAGAGGAGGTGAGTCCAAGCAAGTAGAAGAGCTGGGACAAAAGCATCTGATTCGTTGGTCCCACCTCCTCTACAAATCTGATTGGCTTGGAGAGAGAACCAATCAGAATATTTTTGCGCAAGTAAAACTCCCATAACCTTTCAGCATTCTATGAAAGCACGACCAAATAACCAAGAAATGTTCATAGCTAAAAACTGGTCTTTAGCTAATGCCACGTTTTATTACCATGCCATTTAATACCATACTACACATGACAATTAGGCGCGTATTACACACAAAACGGATGCAGTTTCTGTTTACTTTGGTCTTGGGTAAGGGAGGGCGCCCTCCTGTGGCTGTATTTAGAGAGCGGTCCCCTGCTAAGCTGCTCACAACTCTGCCTACACTGTTCTTCCTTTATCAGGTGTCCACTATAATGTCTGCCAGCACGACAACTTTGCGCTACCCCGGCTACATGAACAACGACCTCATTGGCCTGATAGCTTCCCTCATCCCCACCCCGCGCCTCCATTTCCTGATGACGGGCTACACCCCTCTCACCACCGACCAGTCGGTATGCGACATTCTCCCTCCTCCGGCTGCCTAGATTCTATGTAGGATTCGGTAGCGTGTATATTTTGTAATACAACTGTGTCAACCTGCCAGCTGGGGATTGAGTTTTTTTTTCCATTAGTCAGCATTTGTCTGGATCCAACAAAGTTATTTGCAGTGGAGTTTGGTTTATAATTATAGATCCATTCTTAATTGGGTACAGGTGGCCAGTGTGAGGAAGACCACGGTGCTGGACGTGATGAGGCGGCTGCTGCAGCCCAAGAACGTCATGGTGTCGACGGGCCGAGACCGGCAGACCAACCACTGCTACATCGCCATCCTCAACATCATCCAGGGCGAGGTGGATCCCACGCAGGTAGCTGTCCTCGAGTCATCAGGGAGCGCGTCTGTGTCCGCTGTCGACGACCTTCATCCTCCATCGCTAACACATCACTCGTCCTCCTCTGCTCACCCCGCGCACCATCCTTACCGGGCACCTGCTGACGGCCTGTGTTTGGGTTTTCAGGTGCATAAGAGCCTGCAGAGAATCCGAGAGAGGAAGCTGGCCAACTTTATCCCTTGGGGACCTGCCAGCATCCAAGTGGCCCTGTCAAGGAAGTCCCCTTACCTGCCCTCCGCCCATCGTGTCAGCGGGCTGATGATGGCCAATCACACGAGCATTTCCTCTGTAAGCCCCACCCACAGCAATTGTTCCTCTCAAATCAACATTTTGCATTTTACTAATGAGTATCACTGGCATAATTAATATAAATGTTTGCTCATTATCGAGGAATGTTAGCGCGATCAGCAATGGCTGGTGTCTTCTCATGAGGTGTCCACAGTTGTATTTTGTCGTTTGAAGTTCTGTGATACGTGCGCGCTAGAGCTGCACGTGGGCCTCACGTTTGGTGGACCTGCTTTTCCCTGCAGCTGTTTGAACGCACGTGCCGGCAGTACGACAAGCTACGCAAGCGCGAGGCTTTCCTGGAACAGTTCCGGAAGGAGGATATGTTCAAGGAAAACTTTGACGAGCTGGACAACTCTCGGGAAGTGGTCCAGCAGCTCATAGATGAGTACAGCGCCGCCACCCGGCCCGACTATATTTCCTGGGGGTCCCAGGAGCAGTGATCACCCGCCAGGGCTATAAGCCCAGACATCTTCTAGGGTACCTCTGAAGAAGGTAGCTTTTTCCTCTGTTGACGTGACCTAGCAGGATGCTATAAGCCATTAGTTCCCCTATAGCAGGTATTTCTCATTATATATAACAGCGTTTCAAGCCCGGGAATTTTATGTAAACGATGTGCTATCATCCGGTGAACTTCTTACTAGCCGATTGTGTAGCGTAGCACAGCAATTTCCAAGTTTTGTGTCCTGAGCTGTGTCCTCCTCGTCAGCTGGTTTGACCTCACTTTGTTCAGATTTCCCCCCTCCCCATAACATGACTGTACATGTTTGCCAGCCTGAAATACCTGAATATAAGGCGTGGCTGCCTGCATTGTGCAACAGCTGGCAGAGTATATAATACGAGATGAAATTAGAGTTAGATGTCGCAGCAAAACAGCGAGCAAGTAAGGGTTATAAACTCTTATCTGTTTTTTGTTGCTGTGGTTTGGCTTTTCAGTAGCTCTCCTCCCGGACTCTTCCGGCTTCCTGAATCTTCCAGCGAACAAAACATTATTTGTAGATAAGATGACTGCTTGCTACTTCAGCTTGGCAATACTGCAATCCGTTCGATACCGTGGACTCCTTTGACATCAAGTGCGTTTTTGCTTCCCACAACATTGTAGCATGCTATCCAAGTAGTTGATGATGTCACTGTAGTGCATGATGCACCCTCGGCATCCTGGGAACTCCTCAAGGGTTTGGGCAAGAGAGCAGCTGGTAGTTGGAAACTTTGCTGTTTACCATCAGGTAACACCAGTACTTTGGCTTTTATTGCTCTTTTTGTAATGCCTGGTTCAATATGCAAAATTAACAACCTCAAGCCACATCAGTACAACAGACCGATATTTTTTGCGTCCAGACAGTGGAGGGTGTCTATTTTTCTAATTGTGGATATTTGCGGTTTCTTGTATAGTACACAATGCACTGACTTTTTTTTTTTTTTTTCACCCCCCCAAATCATTTCCTGCTTCGCAGAAGTTTGCAAGTGGTGTACATACAGCGAATGCAACAATGCATTTTTGCTTGGAGCAGATGCAACGTTCGAATTTGTGCTTTAACAAATAAAGATTTAACACAAGTGAAAGACCCGTGTATTTTATGTTGGTTAAAGTGACCACAAACAGTCGGTACAATCCATACTTTTTCGTTGGCTGAGATGGTCGCATGGAGAGCCGCATCCTCCAGAAATTCTAGGCCCAAGTGTAATGAAAACATGGCTTCTACAGTGTATGAATAGTGTTGCTTTATTAAATACATACTAATCTCGCATTATTGCACATCCAAGTCACATGTATAAACAGCATACATCTACAGAAGTACCATGCGGCATACAAACAGCATACAAAGTTACAGACAAAGCTAGCCATCCTTCTGTCATACAGTAAAAAAAAAATATGGCTTTCATAAGAGAGGAGCTGCCTGCAGCTGTGGGACAGTGTTTCCCAAGCCAATCCTCAGGAACCCCCAGTCCACGTTTTTACTCCCTGCCAGCCAGTCCATATTTTGCTAGGAGCTGAGAGGGAGCAAAAACATGGACTGTCTGAGGGTCCTTGAAGACTAGGCTGGGAAACGCTGCTGTAGGAGGCAGAAACTTGGAGCGTGACCGAGGAACACGTATGCCTTCTGACTTCCTGCCAGGAAGTGGATTTGGTACGGAGGCCGTGTTTCGGCCGAAGGGTATGCGGGCGTTTAATGGTTGAATTAAGAGGGTGGGTGAGGTGGGGTTACATCGGGCCAGTGTTGCGCTCTGCCATAAACTAGGAGTGTCAGTCTCCATTTCTCATAAATGAAAGCGAGGGCAAAACAAAGCTTTTTAGTTACACAAAAATGTTCTAAGGGCAGAAGGAAAACTGATTAGTTATCTCTCTGAACCAATCAGATCGTTTGGGGGGGGGGGGGGGGGGTCCAAGCAATTAGACATGAAGTGTGAACAACCAATCAGATATCTTTGTCCTGCCTTCTCTAGTCCCTTAGGCACACCTCTACAATCTGATTGGTTGTACACTCTCTCAACCAATCATTTTTCTGTCTGCCCACAGAAACCATTATTTCAGAGAATCCGAGAGAGGAAGCTGGCCAACTTTATCCCTTGGGGACAAAATTATTTCTGTGTGAGATGAATACATTGGATAAAGAGTATTTTTTTTTAGCAAAATGCTAAAATACCTGATTGACAAAGATCTGTAGTTGTGGGTTGCTGAATTCTCAATGTATATATTTCAAGTCAGGGTCCTGACAATGAGAATCTACAGACATCACGTGTCTCAGGAATGTGTGTGTGTGTTTGTGTGTGTGTGTGTCTGTGTGGGGGGGGGGCACTAAGGGGTTTAACTAAACAAGGCACCGATGTCACTGAAGCTGCAAATCTTGTCTTTCCTTGGTCCCCGGCGTTAACCTGATGTATGTGAGGGTTAGGGTGCATTTTCACTTTGTCACCCGGAGACTGGAAAATGGCAGGAGTGACTGTTCCTGAACCATCCCAAGGTAAGCAGCATCCGAAACTACACCATTATTGAATCCCAGAACGCTGTGGATAAACTGAAACTAATCGAGGTTTGCACGAGAGATTCTTAAGTAAGAAGTACAAAATCAATTATTATCAAAACTTTTTATTAAAAGATAAAAATAAAATTAACGTCACAGAATGGCACCGTTTTCCTTAAATAATGTATTTCTAAAAAGGGAAGCTATTCAGAAGATTAAGGTTTTTTTGTGTTGGAAGGAACAGGTACAGTTAGGGGGATCTTTACATGTAGGTAGTACAACATTTCTCCGATAGGTCGATTCTGAACCAGTGCTACTCAAACCAGTGATGGTTTGTTCTGAGGGAGTGCAGATTTGGAGAAGTCCTACACGAGGACACCAACTTTGGTAGCAGACCAGAAACGGACACAGCGTTTACTCCTGACCACGGTCTGCGGTCAAGATGTAGGTCTTCACAGAGCTGCTGATAAGCAGTACAGGTGAGGGAACTTTAAGCTTTGGGAAAATAAAGAATATCCTTTGGCATTCACACCTTTTTCTGAAGCAATATTAGCCATATATTCTGGTTCCAAAGGAATAATTTTTTTTTCTTCCTTTCAACCCACGCCAGTAGACTAGACTACTGGAAAAGTCCCTTTAGTCCCATCAAAGAAAGCAGGATGACTTATTAAATCCAGCATGTGTAAATTCTGGCGGGTTGACGCATCCACAGCTAGAGGAAATTGGAGCCTGGAGCTAAAAAGTCGAGCTTTTCTTCCCCATCTCTTTATGACTTACGAAGCCGGGGAGCCAAGTGGAGCAGAGCACCGACACCATCCCCACCCTCCGCAACGAACCAGGGCCGACGCTGAAGTTCTGCCCCGCAGACGGCTCCTGCACTTCACCTTCTCGGCACATGTGGCCAAAGGTCCGGGCGGCGTGAAGGTTACAAGGTCAGGGCTCCTCTCTGCTGGCCGGGGAGATACCAAAGCCCCTATCGGTGTCCGCGTTGCTGGCGGGTGCCTGGTATCGCTGTGCGGCGCTGAGGTAGGCGTTCATGAGCTGCATGATCTCCGTCAGCTGTGAAAGGGAGGTTAGAGGCAAAGGTGTTAGACTGACTGCTGCAGTCTCATGATACGTCTCTAGTGAAGATCTCAAAACCAGATGCTGAGCACCAAGCATATTTAAGACCGATGGCTCAGGTCCTGAGCCTTGATTTTTGTGTACAGTATAATGAAAAGAGGTGGAATTCCAGGATGGAACAATGTCAGGTCAACGTCTCTTGGACAAGTACAGAGATTTGTTTTGGCTGGTGTCCAGGGTGGGCCAAATATAAGGGGGTGCACCAAAAGTTCATTTGATCTATATCCTAACTTGTTGGTTCCCAAGTCCCATTTTATGCGGCAGATTCTGTCGGGAGATGAAGTGTAATTTACCTGCAGGGATCTGGAGAGGAGCCCCTGTACTGCACATGTGCAAACAGACTGTGGGAACACAGATGGGCTCAGAGTAGAGGGCCCCCAAATCCGGTTTATATTACTGAGCGAAGATATCCGGCCTCCAGCCATGTTAGCCCCACAAGCAACACGGCGTCCAGATTCTGCCAAAACGGGCAATGCAGCCCAGGGCCCCCTGGCGCTCCCCCCCTGCAATGCCGCAGACACCGTCCCTGAGGGAGCTGACCCGCGGTTCTCACAGCAACGCTGCCCCAGCAAACAAAAAGTGGCTTCTGCATCCCATGACGTCACAGTATCGTCTTTGTTCGCTAGGGACACGGCCAGGACAATGTGTCCCTGTGTCTCGCTGTGCCGGCGAGAGCTTGCCAACTCGAGGCTCGTGGTGTAGACGAGAGAACAGAGGAGGGGCAGTGACGACCCCCAGCCGGGGGTTTTGGGTTATCTGCTAACCCTAAACTATGATACTATGTCTGTCAGAGTGTCACCCAAAACCTCCCCTAACATCACCCTAGTATTTGCAGCAACTGACCAATACACTCAATTTTTTTTTGGACTCGTCCACTACTCCACCTTGTTCGGTTAATTAATATCTCGCCAAGTTATTTAACTAATTAAGTTATATAATTAACTAATCTGGCTGTGGAATGTGACGAATACACAGCACAGCTGAGGTGCCCCTGAGGAGAAGTTTGGGCACTGAAGCCGTGTTCCTCCAGCCATCTGATATGATCATCAGTCATTTTTTGGAACAGAAAAAACATTATTGTTATAATGCCTGAGGTTTTTGTACAGCACCGTAACTACATACAAAACCGAATAGCGAACTGGTTTAGTTCCTACACAGGAAACGGAGATAAACTTGGACAAGCTTAGCCAGTACCTTGCTGGTTTCGAAGAGCAGATCCCGGTCCCCAGCGGTGACCTTGAAGGTATTGCTGTCGAACGCTCCATAGGAGCAGATCTGACCGTAGGGGAAGGACTCCAAGGCTTCAGCCTCCCCCTGCCTGTACAGCGAGATGCACTCGGCCGCCACACCCAGCCATAGTTTCTGTGAGAAGCTACCAGTGGAGCTCTGGAACGAGGGAGAAAGGCCGATGGTGACCTCAGATGGCCACAGATCGATGTCTAATGTGGTTAACGGGGTCTGTGCACTCACGATGTAGAAGTCCACCTCATAGAGGGTACCACCAAAGCCCGACCACTGCCTTGCGATGGCAAGGTAGGCCGCTATGCTCTCCCGCCTGCTGTAGCCCGCCAGTCCCTTCCAGCGCTCTACAATGGCACCCATCACGGCCGCCCCTTCCTCCTTCAGCCGGCCATGCAGCCGCAGGTCCTGCTCCACCCTCTGCTTGTGGGCTGCCGTGTGGCTCCACAGCGCCCCCGCCAGGAGGCCGCCAGCAAACCTCTGCGGACAGCCCATAGGCAGGTTGGGGCCTGTAGACGGGATGCCCGGGGGGGGCTTGAGGGCCAGCAGGACACGGGCCTCCACCACGTTGCCGGGGAAGACTTCGTCCAGCGGCGGGCAGGGCGAGTGGGTGCTGAAGTCCCCCATGAGGCACTGTAAGCGTAGGGCTGCCAGGTCCTGCAGATCCTCCTCGGAGGCAGGGAGCTGACCTCGCACCATCATCTCATGGCACTGGGGCGAAGAGAGAACAAGAATCCGACAACGGTATGCATGACCTTCGCTTCCACGAAGTCCGCGTTACGAGCAGAGGAACCATCAAAAGACATCTGACCCGGTTTACAAAAAGCGGCTCACTGACTTATTTTTTTTAAACAGACCGTATTTTTGAAGAGAAAAAATAAATATGCAGGCTGAGTTCGAAATGAGTGTTGAATGGGTGTTCTACTGCACAAGCAACTTCACCACCTATACCCACCACCCTTGTGACTGATTATGAAACCTCCCTGCCTTATATGTAACCTTTTAAAAGGTTATACATTCAATCGAGTGCCTTTTTAGGTGCTCTGTCTTACCTGCTCGAATAGGAATATGTACTCGATGCTGTCGATGGAAATGCTGTCAGTATCCAGGAGACAATAGAGCTTGAAGGAGAGTCTCCACTGGCTGTCCGGGTCTGGATCTTTAGCGGCGAGGCTACGGGGAGGGGGGAGGCGTGTAAGGAAAATGCGGCGATACAGGCAATGGTGGTGGAGCCACCCACATACTATTCGACTGGCCTGACCGCGGCTTTTGTTTGTTGACTGATGACTAACCACAATGCCTTTTGTTTGGCCGGTTTGCTCTACCACTGTGCCAGGTATTGCACACCTTGCAAAAAGGAGGGGGGGGGTGTGTGGGGAACAGTGATCCCATTGTTCTCGCCCCGCTTATCTCGTGGCAAATTATCCCAACACCAAGCAGACGATTAAGGTGTCACTTGTGGCAGCCCAGTCGTTAGGCACGTGTGCGCTAAGTAAACCAGGCCGCCAAGGTGACGGAACCCGTTTCCCCGAGGTGAGCGTTTGGTGATTCAGAGGCGAGCATTCCGGAATTCTGGTTGGAAATATAGGGTGCAACTGCATCAATGACACTGGCTTGCAGCAACTGGGTGAAAGGATGTAGCATGTGACTGTGTAGTAACGTCAAATGTAAGACCTGAAATGAATGATTCACTGAGATGCGTCTCTCCAATTTTTGTTTTAAGTTTCAAGTGCGTTCGTTTAGTATCGAGGTCTAAAACTGCGCCCACATTACAGTCAACTAATCAGTCCACCCATGATCTTAAGATTAACATTTTGGATATTGCTAGACCCCAGCATGCATCAGCGGCCCCCGGGGAGGGATACCCACTTTTCAAACCTGGTCAGGATATCAGCGATGATGGTGCCTCCGTTGATGGCTCGCTCCTGGTGGGCGTTCTGCTCGAACAGGGCGAAGGTGTTGCGGCTGTCCTGCAGACCCAGCTTCTCTGAGATCATCTTCACCAGCTGGGGGGGGCAGTTCATAGAGGAAGCAGGAGTATGAGTGAAAGGACGAGTGAAGTCTCATCGCATCATTCGGTCTGTTAGTCGCCCCGAACCTCCTACTCAGTTCTAGTTAGGATATTTAACTACAAGTTCATTTATCTTGCTTACTACTACACAGCACAGGTCTGATTTCAGCTACACACTCAATATTGCAACCTTCACCAATGCTGTTTATTTGGAGTCCCTTACTGCCAACACCCGCAAGCCCTCACCTCATCCGCTGTGGTATGGGAGGTGATGGGCAGCCGGCAGGATCCGGGACCAGGATAATGAACCAAACACAGCATCTCCCGGAGAGTCATCAGCACCTGGATCTCCTCCCAGGACGGCACGCACTCGCGGCAGCGCGTCTTCTGCAATGCCTCCCAGATGAAGGATGCGTAGCTGTCCATCTCTGTGTTCGGATTCTGGTTCTGAACCCTGGGGCCGGTATTCGGGAAGGGACTGGTTAGGAGGTTATGGGGAGCACCTTATCAAAGCAGAGTCAAACTATCATTCATTATCAACTTCAGATATATGATGCACCTTACGCAGAGCTGGTTCTCGCTGGTCATAGTGCAAAGGAAAATAAATACAGTGACGTAAACATGAAACGGACATGACATTTAGACAGAGTGATGCAGTTAACCACCTAATTGCCATACAAATTGGTACAGGAGGGTGGCACAGAAGCTAAATGTGCAACAAAAAATAATCTTGAGACAGAGTTGTGAATCCAGAGCAAGGAAAGTTGATTTGTATGGGGGGGCAAACTATTCAACAGATCGTGGGTTAACCAGTCTACAAGGTAGATGAAAGGTAACCAAAAACATTCTGAAATAGCATGGAACCGAAACCTTAAACAGAGATTATCAGCAGGGTTCGCTCCCTCAGACCGCCATGACACTCTTCACAGTAAAGGGACAGGAAAGGGGAACCGAGCATGCGGACCGAAAGGCTCCACATCATCACGCGTTTCTGTGGAAGGACGGAGGAAATTCCACTTGGTGCATCTGTATTGTTTGCGCCGTGCGTCCGGCCCTGGGGGCATGTCTATCCGGACTCCCCCCCACCCGCCCCAAAGGGGCCCGGCTCCAAACAGGAAGCAGAGTCTCGTGCTGGAGGTACAAGTGGCACCCCCTGCTATCCTGATGCAGGAGTACAGAATGACTTTCACACTGAGGTTAAGGCAAGTAGCAGCGCTCCACCAAACTTGGGAGGAAGGTTTCAAACGCTTCTCCTTCGCCCACCTGTCTGCCTGCACCCTCCGCTGCCTTTCCTCCGCACAGCTGTGGAAGCAGAACAATCGCCTCTCTTTGGGCCCTTTGAATCTCACAATGTCCGACATTCCACAGGCCTATAGACAGCGGCTCACGTGTATCTCATGACACGGGCTGTGAACTTAAAGCAGGTCGCCCTTTTTGTTTCAGGTCTTTGCCCGTGAAGCACATGCTGAAAAAGCGAGCGAATGAAGCCTCACTGAATGACTACAGGGCCGGGCAATCATGGGAGGTACCTCCTGATAAACTGATAGGAGGCTATTATAGCTGAGCTCCTCCTTACTGATTGTTGGAGGCAGGTTACAAAACCCTGGCCTTTCAGCCAGCACGGCGCCCCCTGAGGGCACGGTGGGGTTACAGCGCTGGGGACGAGTCTGCTGCTCACCTTTTAAGGTGGAATCGCAGGTACTTCAGCACGGCTGGTCCCGGCAGGAAGGTGCAGCTCATGCAGGTCAGCAACTGCCAGTAGCGCAGCTGGGCGGGCACGCCGGCGCAGGGCGCCCCGCTGGTCTGCTTCACCAGCTGGCAGTAGACCTCGTCCCGCAGCGGCCGCAGGTCCAGGCACGTCTGCAGCACGCCCTGGATGAGAGGCACGGGCTCGGCCGCCGCCTCCAGCTGCTGGAGGGAGTTGAAGAGGCGCACGGCCTCGTCACGCACTGTGGCGTAGCCCTTGCCGGCGTGGTCTGGAACGGCAAGGGTGGTGGTGGGAGGGGAGTCAGCTCAAAATTCACTCTCTTACACAATGCAGCAACCTATTAATAATCCCGATAGATAGACAGATAGACATGTTGATAGACGGAAAGATAGAGAGATACAGACAGATGCTTTATTAATCCTGAAGGAAATTGCAGATTTTTATACATTAAGATTACAGAATCAGCAAAGTGTGCTGGAGTTTTTTTCCCCCCCCTTTTATAATTATACGTCCCGCTCTTGTTTAGCGCTGACAGCACTAAAGTGATGACCGATCTCATTCGGGTGTGGTGACAGCAGGAGCCGAGCGCCGAGTTAATTCTGTGGGGCACCAGAGAGCGCGAACGCTGAAACTCAAGCCTCCGGTCACACGCGGGCCTCTCCCCGATCGGGACACATTTAGCGGGCTGGCACGCGTCCCTCCATTTAGACGCGGACCCTGCCGGGCCAGCACCGCCGCGAGCATCTTGGCACAGCAACACGGGAGCGCACGCGTGAGGTCACGCCCGTGGAAATAGCCCGTGTGTATTCGGAGATGCTGGTGGCGTGGGCGGCGGCGTGCAGGTCGACTCACGGACGTGGTCGGAGCTGCCGTAGGGGAAGGGGAGCAGCGGAGCGTAGAGAGGGCTCTGGGTGTAACTCAGGATGGGATTGTGCTTGTAAATGTGCTCCACCACCTCCGGGTTGAACCTGCTCTCCTGTATGGGCAAAGGGTTCGAGGAGTCAAAGACAGAGTCAAAGACAGAGTCAAAGACAGAGTCAAAGGAAGCGGGCAGAACGTCCAACTTTCCGGCAACTCGTACTTACGAACATACTGCCATAATGACTATTATATTGTGGTACAATACAGCACCGCATGTAGTTACTTCTATTATTACTGTGTTATTATTATAATTGCATATTGCATTACTATTGTCCTTACAAATTCACCTTAAAGACAGGTTTTGTTCGTAACCTGGGGACTGCCTGTAATTTCATTTGCTCACCTTCTTTTACTTACAAGTGAGGCAAGTAGCAGATAAACACAATTACTGCACTGTTTAATGTAAACATTATTTATTCTATTCTATTGTGTTAATAATATTACATGTGATGCTTGCACTAGGAGAGCCAACGACCTCATATCGTTGCACATGCACCATGTCGACAAATTTGACATTGATTGAACCGTAGCATTTAACCGTAACGAGAAGTGACAAAGGACTGGCCGGGATTCTGCACCTTGGCACCATGTCTGGCTTCATCACGCGCTGCCGCCCAGCTCCGCTATTACTTCACACCTTCGGCTGGTGAGACACGGCCAGCCGGGGTAGGAATTTAAATTTATGCCGGCTATTTCCTTACCCCAGCATGGGGGAAAGGCACTTTAATTCGACATTAAGCTTGCACGCCGGGAGGAGGGCAGTGGCGTGCTTTACATCGGCTTGCCAGCTCATCTCACTTCATATATCGAAAGACACAAGCGGAGCAAGAAATTTCCCTCTCTTTTGTTTTAATCGGCAGCCCATTCCGAGACAACATGTATGAGGGCTGGACGACTCTGCTTGAGAGCACAGCAGCCAGAGGCTGTAAGCCTACCTGTGCACTTCTGTGGCAGTTCATTTCATCCACATTCATAATTACCCACATATTTTGTGGCCTGTGTTGCCTGGGATTGGCTCCAAGTCCCCTGCGTCCCCGACCAGGATGAGGAAGATGGCTGGCTGGCAACTCAATTGTTCCCAAATCGCTGCATTAATGTGTGCAGCCCCGATGAAAGGGAAGCTAACATGATTACACTTCATCACCATGAAGTAAATGTAGTGCTTCCCAACATCTTAAATTCAATTTCCTTGATCCAGCGTAATTCCCTTAGTAGAAGAGGGAAATCTGGGTTAACATCCCTGTGGCTCTTGAGGGTTGTTTTCTCTCACAGTTAACCCCCCCCCCCCCATAGCCATGGGGATTTCTGACTGCAGACCTGGCAGCCCACGCTTAACATCAATATGGCTTCTGCATACAATAGAACCTTTCTGCTCAGAAGGTCTCGTTTCAGGCTCATCAAACCAAAAACCAAGGCTAGGTGGGGGGGGGGGGGGGGGGGGGGACACACGGGTTTGCCCTGCTTACGCACTGCTGGGTTACTTTAAATACCTTGTGGATCGTGTAAGCAAGACGCCTCGTTAAAAAGGGTTTAAGCGGTGTGCCCTGGCCGAAGCCTCCAGTTGTGGAGATGCCGTGCACCCCCCTCCACCGAATATGATCACACTTTAAAAATAGAGTGCGACTGGCCCCCGCGGAGCCCAATCCGTCCCTAGATGAGGCGCGTTTTCCCAGGCGCGGGCTGCGGCCGCAGCACCCACGCCGTGCAGCGCCCCGATCTTCCAGAGCAACGACGTGAGGTCATTCATCGGAAAACGGCAAAGCGATGAGAAGCCTGAACTTGCGTCGGCTCTCGGGGGATGAGCCGGGAGGGTGGGGACATGCAGAGTCATATAACTGGGCTTGTTTTTTTTTTTTCTTTGGGGAGGGGGGGGGGTGTCTGAGGGGGCTCACCTCAATGTCCCTGATGAGAACCTGGGTGGGAGTTTCCACCGGGGCCTTGCTGTCGATGACTTTCTGAATAGCGCAGGCCCAGTGCACCGCCTCATTAAAGTGCTTGGTGTAGAGCCGATAGCAGTGTTTACGCCCATAGACTGTGAAGCTCCAGTACCCTGTGGGGGGGGGTGGGGGGAGGAACAGGATCAGGACACAGTACAGCTTGGTCCAACTCACAGACCTTGGACGAGAGTCCTTCATTATCAAGCAATGCTAAGAGTTGCAACGAAATGTGAGTGTCAGAATGTGTCCACAGGTTTACAGATTTACTACTGGAAGAACACCAGGCTTAAACTGCGGCACAAGGCATCCCAGGCTCTGCTCAGGGATGGAAGCGTGATTTATGGCCTGTCTGCACATGTGGCCTGCGGTTTCCAGGGCTCCCCCGCTTGCTGCCGTCACTTTTACGGAAAAACGTGGATCACTGACAGCTGGAGGTGCCTTAAGCGGCAGCCACGTACGGTCAGGCGCTGACTTTCTAATGAAAAGATGAGGAGGGGGTGGGGTGCAGGTGTGTATCTGCTACGTCTGTACAAGGAAGCATGCATGCAGAAGGAGATGTAGCTGCTTGATGAGACGTCAAAATGCAAAAAAAAAAAAAAAAAAAAAACTGATTTTAAGAGTTTGACTTTGAATTGTTGAGAATTGAGTGTCAGCACATGAGGCTGCTGCTGCCTGATCCAGCCAGCCTGCCGGAACACGGCCACGCGCGTCGGTCACACCAGGATCCATGGAGAGCACGCTCACACATATTCTGCTGTCTCACTTGAAATTGATTAAATGAATGTTAAAATAATATGTGTAAACGGGGGATCCCCGTGACTGCATCCTCATTCCACTGCTGACTTGTCAAGGAAACATGGTAGGAGCCAAACTGGCTTCCTGTGGCACAAATAGGGTTGAGGTCACTGATTCAGAAGTCCAAAGGAATTGGGCTTCCCCCATGCCCCGCTGGAGACTGGCCCACGTGCCGTCTACAATCCCAGCCCAAAGAAACGGCGCCGGAGAACATTCCAGCCACGTGCACCGTCGGCCCTCACCCGTTTCCTTGTACGTCTGCTTGTCGGGCCAGACAACAGAGCAGAGGCTGGTGAGGACCAGGGTGCCGAGCCGGCGGGCGCCCCTCTCCGAGTTGCTGTAGCAGTCCAGCGAGTCGTGGGTCAAGACGAACCAGTGCCGCCGCTGCCGGATCCAGCTCCCTGGTGTCTCCCGGTACAGCCACCCTGCCGAGACACAGCCACACGCATCGGTCACACCCGGGGCCATTCTATAGAAGCCAGGATCCACGGAGAGCACGCTCATACCTATTCTACTGTCTCACTCGAAATTCAACAAAACAAACATAATTTGGATCAACAGAGTATTAAAGAGCCTTTGTTCAATTAACTCTGAGTTCACAGTGCATATCTCAAGTTTAGAGCTCAACAATGGCAAAACTCTCACAGATAATCCAACTGGGCCTTGGTAATGTTTAGTTTCTGATAATACAAAATGTAAATTAAATCATACCTGATAAGAATCTGGACTAACTCAATCGTGTTTATCCATTTCTTGCAAGAGCGGTGTTTGGTTTGGTTTTGTGTCATAAAATTTTAACATACCTGCTAAAAAAAAAAAAAAAAAAACTGAAATCTGCAAAAAGTGTGGCGAGTTCAGTTTGATTAGTAGAAGTGTGATTATACGAGTGCTGTAATTTCAGGGCGGTTTGCAATAGGCCTGGCACGGTAATAAGGAACGCAGCAGACGCAAAGGTCATTACGACGCATGAGAGAGTGTTTAAAAATAATACCACCAGCATATAGGCAGGAGTGCCACTAATTACAGCTTTAAAACCCCCAAAAAAACGCTGATTTAGCAGAAGGCCCTCATGTAACTTAACTTTAGTTAACACCACAACATTTATATTTGAGTCAGAGCAGCAGACTATAAACAATCCAATCCCGTCACCGACTGTAGAAAAAAAAAGCACATGATTCTAGCCCTTTTACACGTAGTTTTCAATAACACAGAATGCGGAAAAATCCCCGGATCCAAGTTAAAAAAATGAACAGCCGAGCTGCTGCTACATCAAGTTATCGTTACATGTAAGAAGTGACCCAGATTTAGCATCTGCATGCTGAACATTTCCCTTCGCCAGAGGGGAGAACAGCTGGGAAGCCAATTACAGCAAAAGGTCAAAGGTCACTGTGGCTGCTCAGGGATTGGCTGGCGGTGGGCCAGCGCTGTTGTATCCGCCAGCACTAGTCACGTCTTTATGGGAAAAGCAATTGGCTGCATGAGAATGACTGCATGTGGGACCAGACACTGTGTCCTCTACTGTCAAATGTGTACAAGATTACAGCCCAGGCTGAATAATAGAGGCAAGGGTTCAGTCTAGTTCTAAGCTGCAACATCAATTAATAAATTATGAATCAATTATTTATCTGTTGAACAGTAACCGTATTTTGTACTTCATTGTACATTCATACTAATTGCTTTACCATTATAGCATATACCAACTAAACACTAATTTGAACGTAACTACCATGTTTCGTTAAATGTTTAATCCTTGTTGTGTAATTCGTCCAATCAAGAGAGCAAACGACAAGTGAGCGAATCTAGCATCTAGGTCCACTGCTGACAAACTCCGAACGGTTCTGCCTCTGCGCTTCCTCGTTTGGGACTCACAAGGCATTTCAGACAGAGTTAATTTAGCACCAACTGGGAACCACAAAGCCAAAGAACCATAAGTGACAAAATATAGGCCTGCAAAGCACCAGAACGGCTGTTAGATTGCTGCAGTTACTTCGGTCATTCGATTATTAAAAAATGGGAGGGAATCCTATTATTTCCCCCACAGCTTAGGGGACATTCAAGTTATTTGGATTCTGCAAAAACATAAATCAAATCTGATCCTTTGAGAGACAGCAGTTGTGAAAGTTGGTGCCCTACGCCTGAACATATTGAGGAACATTAATGTATCCCTGAAACTGGTCAAGGGCAAGCAACATTAAAAATGCTGAATGTAATGTACAAATGGCTGACTTCCTTCCTAGTTCCAATAATCAAAGAACGATTGTTACGTCTTTGCCCAGCGGGGCAGGCAAATCCCGAGATTAGGTGCTTAGCTTTTAAAAGCCTGCTTAGGGACCACCAACACATCTCTGATGATTCTTAGTGAAATTGCTGATTCAATATTTGTTAATGTTTTCATCCCCAAGAGGCAGATATTCTCACGCACAACAGACAAGTGGTCATATATTGAAAATTCATCTGCGGCTGAAATCCGGCACTTAGGAGAAGGATCCCAGCTCTTGACGTTCAAGCTACAGGCCACACGAATGCCCCGCGAGTGAGCCGGAGAGGTCTGGCGGAGCACGAGCTGAACTGAGCCAAGACGGCATCTTTGTCCATCATTGCCGCAGTGCACTGCGGTGGCCGGTTGGCGTTAGTCGCCAGGGCAGCTCATTTCCTGCAGGGGCCTGGCCGGAAATCCCATGAAAATCACCAGGTGGCCACAGAAAGGGATGGTGAAAATGATCCGGTAAAGCCACGAATCCCTCTTGGAAATATGATCAGTCGGATGGCTCCCTCTGTGATTGATTTTAAAGCACAGGCTTGAAAGTTTTATCTTGCTTAGCGAAACATTATCCGTCTCTGAGTTTTTCCAAGACGCTTTACCATCAGTGGACAATAACCGAACACAAATGCCCTTAAAAATACAATATATTGATCTAAAAAATGCACTCGATTAGGGGAGGGGATCTCAATGGCTTGTCTGGCAAACGCCGTCAATTTAGAAGTAAGCATGCGATAAAAGACTGAATGCTTATTTATAGCTTTAGATTTGACAAATGATAACAGGAACATGCAAATATAAAGTAGACAGAAATTGCATGGATGTGAATTTAACAAGTCAATGGATGAAATGTCTAGCACACAAGTGAAAGTAAAATTAAGGCCCTCAGTCATCTGTGTGTCTCATCAGATGACCTCAACTGTGTCATCTGTCACACTGGCATTGAACAATGGCATTAACAAGTTAAATGTCGCTTCTTTCCATTTTGGGAAAACGTTTGGGACACAACGTCCCTTGCAAATGGGTTCTACGGGCATCAGTTACATAGATCCGCTTGCCGCTTACAGTAATGTTGGGAATCACATCCGTAAATACTGAAACATAAGGCCGCAGCAAATGATAGGAATCTTTAGTCTCAGTGTCCTAAACCAAAGCAATCTGCCAGTCATCTTCTTCCTTCCTTTATGTAAATTTAGCTGTATGGCTGGCGATAAATATTCCACTATGGCTGAGATGCACATTAAATTGTGGGTGAGTGATACAGATGGATTCAAATTTCTAATTTAACTGGTGATTATCTGGTTGTTTTGCTTGTCAGGATTGACTGAATGGAAAGAACTTGTCTTAGCTTTGACGGGAAACACTTAGTGGCTCCAGACTCGAAACTCAGGGTTGGAGTTTTTGGATTAAGTGTGGTGCTCAGGGATTTGAACCCTTCAAGTGTTTGTGGAACTATTCACCAGGCAGCCCAGTTCCCCTTTCGCTGCAAGCTTCAAAGATGATGTGAACTGGTGACATGTCTATTGTATGTGTAATTGTACGTCTGTGTGACTGTTTTGTGATGAACTGTGGCGTTCTACCCTAGTCTTGCTGGCTTTGGATCAGCGAAACCTTAAATCAAGCTATTCAGCAACAGATGGATGGACTAAGACTTTGAAACTTTTATCATATCTTTGAAGTTGAAGGGAAAGATCTTTGAAAAACTGGAACAGTTGCAGGAAAGGCCAGTTGCCTGAGTAATCTTCAATATTTATATTATTTTTGTCAGATTACACCATACATAGCTTCTATAAAAATTTGATGTTTATCAATGGTTGTCTAGGCAACCATTTGGGAGTGTTTCTGAATTGTAGAACTGGTTGAGGATGTTTGCCGGATTTCTGTCGCTGCAGAGCTGTGTCGTTGATAGCAATGAGAATTTTGTGGTTTCCTGATTTCACGTGTTAAAACTGGAACAGACTAAATGTAGGGTTTGTTTTCAAGCATATAACAAAGTTGGGTGGAACTGGTAGAATGACAGGATTAACTGGTTGAGGTCTTTATGAGAAAATTACACACATGAATTTTGGGAACATTTTTCAAGTTTTTTTTGGTAAAACTTTCTACGAATGCCATGCCTATAAGTACTACGAACACATTCATAACATTATAATGCTTTATGAATGCATTATAAACATGGCTATAAATATTTATAAAAAGGCAATTTGTATTACCTTTGTAATACAAAGCCGCCTCAATGCTTGCACCGACCATTATAATCCATTATAAAGGTATCTACAGTGCAGTATAGATCATAAGCTCTAACGAAGCTCTTAAGTATTTTCAACACTATAATGCCTTATGATTGTCAACTGAAGATGCTTTAATCCTTTAATTCATATACCTACCGTTAAAATGCATTATGAAGGTATCTATAATTATTATATAGATGACAGAATATTCCAATGATGGATGACAGCTTTACGTAAAGTGTTAGATTTGTACAGGTGGGCATCTTTTGTCCGACTTCCTATTTTGGGGTATTAAAAATGGGAAAATAAGTGGGGGAATGAGGTTCCGAGGTACCTAGCATGTGCAATGTCACTGCTTTGTGACAGTTTTTCATTATTGCACTCGTGTTTATGACAGTCATAATCTGCATTAGCAGATGAAGTTAACATTGCTGCCAGCTGCTCTTCCCCGAGGCCCGCGACAGAGGTAGACAGAGCCCACCGGCCTGAAGTGAGGGTTTGCAGGCTCTCTCTGCCCTCCGCCTGTGTCCCATCTTACTGCCCACTAATGCCTCCTGAGGGAGTCTGGGCCAGCGATTAATTTGTTTCCCTTGTGACCTTTGACCTCAGCGTACCCTCCCTGACATCAAACTCAACTCGTTTGCCCATTTCTGGAAATGCAGCTGCAGTTGTGAGTTTTCCACTGTTTTTCATGACTGGCCTTCTTCAAAACAGCCCCATACTGTAGGGGGGGTTGTGTGTGTCCAACGGCATTGCTTTCTTTCAGCAGTCGATGCAAAAGTTATCACCCAGGAAAAAAAATGTATGTTCCCCAGAGCTAGGATTAAACATATATAAATCATTAAGACACAGCATGTTCTGCATTTTACACAAAAGCAGTAGCACATCTTATAACACTGGACATTTTACTATATATAGCAAATGAAGTCTATTTGTCATGCTCTGGTATAGCAATTTGCCCTTGGGATTTCATATAAATTCTGTTGTATTTTTGACAAATAGAAGAAAAAAAATGGAACTTTGAAGAGTCCTCTAGAACTTTCAAACTGAGATGTTCATGAAAGTCATGCCAGTGCCCTTTGGTTGAGGACAAACAGGGGACAACGTAAGCATATATGGGTATTTCCATTGAGCACTTATTAAAAGGTCAGGAGGACAAATCGCTTTGTTACCCTGGGCTGCTCGTGTGAACAATAAAACGGCAGTGACATTTATGAAACCGGCCCGCAGACAGATTAGCCGTTAGATCATGCATTGATTACGTGCAGCAAGGCTGTAACTTTCAGAGCAAATCAAGGAGACGGGTTGCCAACAAGTCTGTCCATCACGCCGACCACCCTCATGAAGAGTCTAGACATGGCTGGGGATGGAATGCACTCTCGTTCCCTATTGGACCACTTTTAGAGTCGGCTGCTGGCTAGCAACGGCCAGGCGAGACTCTGTGGGGTCTGTCACATTTAGCATTCGGGCAGAGGTCCAGAACCAGACATAACTCATTTGGAAGAGACGGGGCATTATAATTGTTAAATGGCAACTAGTTGCTAAAGAACCAATGGAGATCTCACCTACGCAACATTTACATTACAAAAGAAAACATAGCATTATGCGTTACATAGTTGTCTACAAAGAGTGGTTTACAGTTTACACAGTAGTAATATAAATGTAATATAAATATGATCATCATGAAATAAACAGTGAACAATTCATTATTTACACACACACACACACACACACACAGAAATGTTAATCCAAACACACACACACAGTACTCTTATCTCTGTGGGGCCTGTCCATTCATTTCTATAAACAAAACCCTAATGTGAACAATGACAACCCGAACCCCCACCCAGCCCTAACCTTAACCATAAGCAACCAAACAAAAAAATTTTTAGTTTCTTGATTGCAGTCACAGATCATTATAAAATTGAATTTCCCCTTATGTGGCCCAAAAAAATGCCCCCCACGATGGCAAAATAACAGGTTTTTGTCACATTGTGGAAACATTTGGTCCCCAAAATGTAATGTATCCCTGGACCACACACATACATACACACATACACACACAGACAAGAAGATTTTATCTATATGGACCAAAGTATTGTAATGGTACATGAATATATGTGTCTTGTGACAAGGCGATGGACTGGCCTTACCTTTGACAACCTGCTCCGGGTCATTCTCCAGGCCCATCTTGCACTTCTCGATGATCAGACTTAACATCTCCTCTTGAACATCTGACCGGCTGTGAGAGGAGACACAGGTTTAATCCCCACGGAAACCCTCAAACTTTGATCTGACCTAATACCCCCCACCCCCCCCATGACACTCTGCTGGCCACTCACGCAGAAAGTACTGTACACGCCTTGGCCCTGCTTTATCTGTTTGGCTGCCAATGGGTATGAACCTAAAATAACTGTGAAATGTAGACGCAGGACGACTACCCTCCAATGAACGCACAAAGAAAACAGAGGGCACTTTCTGTCTTGTTTTGACTGCAAGAAAGAAAAAAAAAACAAAAAAAAACACCCAGGTGAAAAGAATTCAGCAGTATGGAAATTTGTTTTCTCTTTATTATTATCAAGAAAAATCTCTAAGTAACATCAGAGGACGTTTTGAAATAATTTTAAATAGCATGGCTTTGTTGTTTTGGTTTCCACCCCCCTCATCTTTCAAGAGGCCACGCTGATGGTGAGGGCAGTGATACACTCCACGGGCTTTACGAGTTAACAGCAGACACCACAATGTCTGAAATCTAGACCAAACAACAGCCCATTGTGGTGCGGCGAACGATGCTGTCAGCTCCTCACAGAAACAATCTTGGGTTTGTGGCTCTTCACAAAGAAGAAGAAGAAGAAAAAAAAAAACATACAGAAACAAAGGAGGGACTTCATTCTATCCAACCTTACACTGGATACGTTTATCCTGACGAAGTAATTTTTTGATGCCGGTGGTCTGGAAGAAGCTGCCCCCTACTGTATTCCATGTTCCATTAGCATGCTTACGAAGCTAGCTGGACATTTGCTTATATGATTATTTGTTTATGCGCAGAGGTTATCTTCCCATCTAAACTACGCAGGCCTTCCACCGATTCTAGGAAACGAGGGTAAGCTTTCTGACCATTTCCACTGGTCACAGCTGTTTGAATTTATGTATTTACTCATCTGCTGCGCCCTGCGTTCGAGACGTCCCTCCCTGGGGAAGGTCAAGCCACGGGATATGGACAAGCAAACCAAGCCTATGTAGCCATCTACTCAGATTCAGACAGCCACTTCGGCTGAGCTCGCTTTGCGTTTTCGTTCACTCAATCGTCTCTCGTGCCATAGTATGGCACAGTACAGCGGTTATCCTAAAATTTGCAGCCTTTAATCCAAGAACATTATAGGCCTTAAGCTGGGACAGCTTCACATTATCGATGAATCCAGACCATTGAATAATTACAGCATGACTAAGTGGTTGTAAAAAGGGTCTGTGGAACCAGCTGGCATGTGTGTGTGTGTGTGTGTGTGTGTGTGTGTGTGTGTGTGTGTGTGTGTGTGTGTGCGCCTGCGTTTTACAGAGACACAGCAGCACCAGCAGCGCCCTGCGGATCTGCGCCAGCCTCTAATTAAAGCAGCTACGCAGACGCCCAGGGCCCGGCACTCGCAGGCATCACGGCAGGGAAACGCTACACGGGAGCTCTGATGACGCCACGCGGAGCCCCGCCAGAGGGCTGCCGAGGACCCTTGCATCACACGCGGTGGTACGCACGCGCTCCAAGTGTGTCCGACATGGTACGGTGCCCACTCCAGCTACTCTCCTGAGCTACTACAGCGCAACAATTTTCCCAGCATACTCAGTAGCGCATCACTGAAGCAACATCTGGGTAGCTTTGGTGGGGGGTGCGGATTACTTAAAGATTGTCAGATGTCCCCCACTAAACTCTTCTTCTCAGGCTTGTGGGAAGTTATCTGGTATACCTCGGGGGAGGTGCTAATCTGTACCGCCAACCCATATAAATGATGCCAGCTGGCCCCAACGTTAATCCTAGAAGGTAATCTACACACACACACATACATACATACATACATACATACATACATACATACATACATACATACATTATATATATATATATATATATATATATATATATATATGTGAGAGAGAGAGAGAGAGAGAGAGAGAGAGAGAGACACACACACACACACACACACACAGGTCGCAAAGTCATACGGCTATTTATAGACACACACAGGCACAAACGAAAATGAATCCCCTGTTGGCATCCAGATGAAGGGGCAGACGGGGGTAATATATTTCATGCCAGACAGAGAAAATCTACAGCTACAGGCTGGCGGGCAGTGAGAATCTGCAGCCACATTCCACCATTGGTGCTGTGCATCCAGCATCTGATTTTAGCCCTGACTCACGCTGACTAATAAAACTGGTACAGGCAGGTCGCAAAGGGCTTTCCCCTCCTTTTGTTTTAAAAATTCCCTTGTCAGCAGTTTAACGTCGTTACCTAACAAGAGAGGTCAGACCAGTCGAGATCTTGGGAATGCGGTCCGAGCAAGATGGCGTCCCAGCTGACCTTTCAGTACTTTCCTGTCCACGTAACACTGTCCACATTTGAACGAAACTTGAACGAAACCGCAAAGGAGCAGGAGTTAGTATGTTATTTTTCCAGAAAGGTCATGGGAACAATATGAAATTGTATGTATTGTGGACGGGAACGAAACTAAACGTATACAAAAATATTAACTCTTGCAGGGAGAAATGAGCTGCCTGGTGCTATGCAAGTCCTGCTTATTTTGTGATGTTGCGCAATCTGTTAGCTAAATAGCACTTTGTATCCATCTACCGTATGACGTATAAAAAGCTAACTGGGGGATAACTGTGCAATATTTAGGCAGCCATCTTGAAAAGTCATGTTCCAAAAGGAAAACAAATTGAGGTGGACCACTGGCTAGAAGAACACCACTAAGGTCAAAGCAGAGGCCACACTGGTAATGGGGGAAGTGAATTTCAAGTGTGTGTGTGTGTGGGGGGGGGGGGGGGGCTCCCGGACTCCCCCGGCTGTTCTGTGTCTCCGTTTTCCCGGCATCCCCGGAGCTTGCTGTGACTGAGTGGCTGACTAGGAGCTTCCTGTTAGTGGTGCACAGGAAACAATTTGACACAGGGATTAAATTATAAAAGGCCGGCAGAAAAGTGCAATCTTGCCGTAGCTATGGCCCAGAGGCTAATGCCTCTGTTAGCTGTACAGCTAATGCCTGCTGTACAGAGAGATACTCAAGGCTGTATTACCTCCATGGAACACTACTGCTGATCTTACACTACCCTTCCACTATCGCTGGTCCTGATTCCTCCTTTCTAGAATCAGCACCCCCTGTCCATGGCTGTCCCATTTCATTAAGTCATCTAACAATCAAGGCAAACATGTTTTCTCTTTACACGAACTTTAGGCTTTTTCTCTTTTTAATTTTAGCATTAAAACAAATACGTACTTAATTTGAGTCGTTCCACTCCAATACTCCGGTAAATTTGTTTTGCGAAGGGGGGGGGGGACAGCATTAAATTCCAAGCACATTAATCTAACCCATGGAGAAAGCGGGGGCTGGGGAATTTAGGCAAGGAAAAAAAATTTATAATGCGGTTTGTTTACGGAAGTGAGGCGGTCCGAGCTCTGCAGCCCAGATGTGAACGTCACGCCGTGAAGCCCTGCCATGCTAACTACAACCATCTGCGGGGTCTGAAACACAAACTCAAGCGAGTGGGCGGCGCGCTGTGACGTGTGAATGAAAGCAAACACGCATTCCCCAAAAAGGGAGCAGATCTCCTGAGGCAAACGATGGGAAGAACATTCACCAATCTCCCTTACGTTGCGTTTTTTTTTTTTTTAATCTAGAAAGCAGAGGTGAAAAGGTCAACTACTACACCGACAGCCGTTGTGAAGTCACACGTGCTAAATGTACCACGAATTTTAATCCATGGGCCTCCGCATCTGAGACAATTCACATCAGGTCAGTTTGACCGATTAGATGTCTTCACATGACCTATGCCCAGAGCCTTCGGCTTTCGGCCAGCATTGGCCTTGAGAGCGACTAGATCAATCACAATGACTCTTTGAAAGCTCTCCATCTGATGTTAGCGGAGAGGCTCCACCCTGCACACACCCACGGAGAATCTGAATGATGACAGAATACGAACAGGAAATGGAGACCTAAGAGTGAGAACTCGATGTGCAGTGGCATGACTAGGATTCCCCGTCTGCATTTCCAGGGTCATTTTCCTTCTTGGTATTACAGGAAAAGCAAAATATGGAATGGTTAGTCAACTGACACATATCCAGACAAATGAATTCATGAATGAACCTTAGTTAAAAACCAGCAGTCAGTAGGTGATGTAACCAAACCTTATCAGTCCCAACACCCTTCAATCACAGCATAAAAAAAATGTAAGTGGGATTACTCAAAACAAAACTCCTGTCAAATCCAAAGCTTAAGTGAGGGGAAAGTCGAAAGCAACCCAGCGGAATCCTGGAGTGAGCATGGGCTTCTGATTTGTACGGTGGGAAAATGAGAATCCAACAACAGTGACGTTGCCCTGTGACCTTCCATCTGAAAATAAATCTGTTTACTCAAGAAGTCTGCCAGAGAATTTTTCAGGACCGAATAACACACAGAGCAAAAAAAAAAAAAAAAAACCACTAAATAAATATATTGACGTGGATTTAAGGGGAGAAACCATGAAGACAAACATGCAGTGTAGTTGGGTGATAAGAGGGACAGACCAGAAAATGTATATAAGGAATCATAGGGTTTTTGATAAGATAATAGGTTTTAGATAAAATTGTATTATAGGGAAAATGAATGTGGGTATTATGTAATGGAGGCTGTATCAGCGAACATGCCTCAAGATTAGTTACGGTTCTTAAGTCTTAAGCGGCAATTTAAACGGATGATATTCTTGCCACTAGGGTGGCACGTTCCATGTTGAACCTGTCCCCATGTCTGCTCCCCACATTACCCAGCTGCCCATTGAAGGACAGAAGTGAACAGGGCTGGATTTAAAGGGTGGGGGTCCCTGGGCTAGTGTCGTCATTCGGACCCCTACCTACATCAGGTTAGAGGAGGTGGTGGTCACCCGAAGCAGAGGACAAACACAGCTCGCGTGCTCCCTGGCATCGCTTGCTACCGCTAATCTCCTACTTTTTATCCGGGCCCCTTTCGACTCGGATGAAACCCAGTCCCTAAACTTCCCCCATCGAGGAGCCGCCGCCTCAGGCATGGCGCGTCATTTCACGAGTTTAAAATAATAAAGCCTCTTTCAGGTGAGACTTGCTTTTGTTTGTAGGACAACAATGCAAAGGTAATAAGCTGATGACGGGCGAAGTCAAGATGAGAAAAAAAAAGCAATATCCCGGGGCGTTTTGCCAAGGCAATACACAGACGAATGTCTCCAACCTGACCACTGAGGAGGGGGGGCCCCCTGGCTGTCTGGCAGGCCGCCAGAAGCCGTCCCCTGTGGGTGGTATGACTCCACCAGCTGTCGGCTGTCCTTCGGGGCTTGGGCCTGTGCCTTTGACGTCGACACTTCTGGCTGTGACTATTGTCAGAACCCTACAGGGTACAGATACCTTAAGAGGCCTAAGAGGCCGCTTCGATCGCAGCGTGGGCACCATCGATTAATAAAACCCTATTTATTAGCTATTTTATTATCTCTACCTTCTTCAGAATGTCGGTCTTTATTTCTTAATTTGGACTAATTTATTATTATTATTCAAACTTATTTAATTATTCTTCTCTTTATTTCTGTGGTATCACAATGTTCCATTTGTTAAGGGAATTTTGTGTACCGCTGTCCGCACAATGTTTACTCTGTTTGCACTCTGTGTACCGTCTTCGCGCCTCTGCTGTTCGGCACTATATGTACGCTGGTCTGTGCACACCGTATCCGCTGCTGTATGCAGCAGAACTTTCCCCAGGGATCAATAAAGTCCATCTTCATCTTACAGCTGTAATATTTAAAAGACAGAGAAAGAGACAGAGACAGAAAGAGAGAAAAAACTAAAATTCTTTGCATTAAAAAAGTGTGAAAGATTTCTTTCCATTCTTAAAAAGCAGGTTAGACTGTAAATAATCGCGATATTCACTTGTTCTTTCTTCAGGTTGTTCTAAATGACATTCTTGTCACCCCTCCTTCTTTTTCCTCGTCTTAAACAATGTGACATGATGCACGCATTCAGAGCCTGCCCCTCCCTGCAGTGTCCCCGTTCCTCCCTGTTCCTTTTATAGGACTGAGTCACCTTATGGCTCTCTTCCCTGAAGAGCACTTTTTTGCTCGATGGCTCCTAATGATAGAATCCACGCTAATTTTCCTCCATCTTGCCGCCTATCTCCACCCCCACCCCCCATAACCTGTGGCCTGCCGCAATCATGGTGCTCAGCCCTTTGTTTACAGCGCTCTTTCCCCTCGACTGGGATCTTCCTAGATTAGCCTTGAGCTGTTGACTGAATGAATCACGCAATTAAAACCATGTTAGAGTGAAAGCTTCAACTAAGGATTTTACAGCTATGTTCTTATGGAAAAAATAAATAGGTCTGAAATTATAAATGAAGAATATATACTAATTCCATTCAATTAATTAAATAATACGATTTAAAATCAAGCCCTTGTTGATCTATCACCTAGAAAGGCTGAAAAGCAAACAGATGATCTGGAACAAACAAGATGTGGCTTTGTGCAGTTTGGGATCTGACAATTATTCTTTCAACAGCTGAATGAAAACTTATAAATAATGCAATTGAGTGGGTGGTAGTACATAAACATGGTGGTTTTCCAGATCTAGGATGTGGAGGATGTGGGATGCGAGAGTGGGAGATCAGCAGAACAAGTGTGCCGGCCACACGCCCCAGCCAGGGCCAATGCTAAGGTTACGGCGTGGCCAAAAGTAGTTTCTTTGTGAGACGGCTTATTATCTCACTGGCCAAACCCACACACTAAGCCAGTCCAGCAGACTGAGCAAAGGAGTATATCATGCTACTGAATGGTCCCCATAGGTTTCTCTGGATAGCGAATGGGGTCACTGGGATGGGAGAGCCACAGGGTGGGGCTGCATGCGCATGTTTCCCCAAAGACTGTGCTGAGATCAGGTAGAGCAGAGAGTCGCAAAAAGCAATAAGAGAATTAACAATACACTGGAGTGTATTGTTACATTAATTACCGCAATTCTTTTCTTGCTCAGCACTGCAAGGGCTCGAGGTGATAAATAATTAACCCTATTAGTTATTAGTGATGCATTACCATTTATGCAGGAACATTCCCCTCAGGCAGTGAGGCTACTCAATAGCTGATCGCGCTATTGGTACGGACAGTTCACACATTATACATATTTACACATTTCATTGTACACTTCCTTATTTCTATATTACTATTTTATGCATTTACTTTTTTCAGTTCATTGCCTGCATCTACTAATGAAGTGTTTCTCAACCCAGTCCTCGGGGAACCCCCCCCCCCCCCCCGACAGTCCACGTTTTTGCTCTCTCCCAATTCCCTGGGAGTTGGGAGGGAGCAAAAACATGGAGCATCTGTGGGGAGGGGTCCCCAAGGAATGGCTTGAGAAACACTATACTAATGTACGCTGTACTGTTATGCATTTCATAAACTTTGATCTGATCTGAGGCTTGGTGGCTTGTGGAAGTGCACGTTCGACTGACTAACCAACGAGAAAATGCAGGTTTAGCACAGCACGTATAGCACGGATTAAACACTCCATATCTAAAATGCAGACTATGTAAACCAGCCATACATATACCTGTACATATGTATTTACACTGGAGTGATGCAATCAATCAATCTTGTCTGAATCCTAAGTCAACAGTCCTCAAGTTAAAGAACATTTGGTAGGTAGTGCTGAGGAGGAATGAAGGCCAACACTACAATTTTAAATGTTGAGGATATTCAGGGAAGTGTTATTCTGTGCATACCCAGCACATTAACAAATATCCCTAATGACCTACGTTGCATTTTCATAGAACCCCACACCACTGAACAATGTGGCACAGGGACATGGCTGGGGCCCCAAACACTCCTGCCAAATGGACCTCCCTTCGGGGCGTTGGGGAGGGGGGGGGGAGGGGCACTTACAATAAAATTTGCCCTGCCACTGAGCTAACTTTATAAGGGTCCAGAAACAGCACTCTATAATAAAGCTGTTAGTGGCTTCACTTCACATTCTTAGCTGATGTGGAACTGTGAGAAGGTACATCCAGTGGGCGAGAGTTTTTCCTGAGTGACACATCATTCCTCAGACTTGAGAGAGGGTGAGAGACAGCGGTGGCATGTGTACCCATGTGCACCGCACACACTCGGACCCACACCTATCCAGATGCCAAGAACACCAATGAAACAACAGAAGTTCAAAGTTCGGTCATCTCTACATGCATCACATTCAACTTGCAAAGAATATTTTTCATAAAGTACCCCAGTCCTGTGTCTGCACAATATCAGTTATCGCTCTCATTTAAACCTCATCTGAGCCAGTACTGTAGTAACCAAATGCAGCCCTCCACAAAAAAAATCTACACTTGACAGAATGTTATGTGGTTAACATGTCATGTTACTTCCTCGAAGCCAAAAGTGGTAAAATATTGTTCCAAGATATTATGGCTTTCCACTGAGATAGCGTCCAATTGACGAACAAAGACCTGTCTAGGGGTGATGTAATTTATTACTGGGCGTCACCGCAGAAACAAGTCGTTTCAATCTAATCAATGCTCGGTCAAGGTTTGCGGCAAGAGATGTCTTGTATAACACTCTGGAATGATCCTGCTGGCCAGCATTTCAGTAGAGGTGTTTCTCAGTTCGAGTCGACTACTAAAGCCAAAACACCTTTCTGTAATTAAACTGCATATAAAGACAAAGCCCCTATATTGACAGCTTCTATTCCCCAGTCACATTGTCGCAACCTTTTTCTTTAGGGGGCAAAATCTTTTGCGACTCTGACGATCACCGAAACTACGCCATCAACTGAGAATAATATGGCACGTACACAAAGAGAAAGGGGACCAACTCACCCATTCGTCCCGTTGGCTGTGCGCACGGGCTGAGTAAATGTCACCTCCAGAGGACCCTAGGGAAAGAAATGTCATATTTCAGCTGACTCCAGTCTCCATCATTTTAAATGTATTTTAAATTAGTAAGTGGATGTAGCAGCAAATAAAAAATGCTAAAGTCCTGGAGTTCTCTGGTTCACACACCGGGGGCGCATGAATAATCGAAACCAAGATTTAAGAAAAGGGAAGAAAAAGAAAACAAATTAGAAGATGGAAATCTCAAAGGAACTCTACTCCAGGTTACAAGGGAACCATCATGACTAGGAGGGACCTGCATAAAACTCTTCTTCTAGGAGAGCCCAGCCCAGTCCTAGAGGACTCATGGACAGTCCACATTTTTGTCCCCTGAGAAGGACCAGATTGGGAAACACTGTTCTAGAGAGTTCCATTCGAGGCCATTCCCTTTACAGAATTTTAAGAATGAGTAAGTTTGGGGTTCCTGAAAAGTTTCTGAAACCACACCCAACCACTGAGTCCTGACCCATAGTTCCATGGTTCGCAAACTCATTGACATTGAGCATAACAAATGCAGGCCTATGAAATTCCCTCTAAGTGCAAAAATTGTTGTTGGCACCACTGACTGTTTACACTGCAGCTGGCACTTAGAAGTATTTAAGATACTTCTCAGTATTCAACTTCACGGAAGCAGTCTATATTCCTGCCTTGGTTCTGACCAAAGACAATCGACCTTTGAATTTAGGACGAGCGGATTGCAGGGCAACAGGTCACGTGTGGTTGCAACAACGTGGACCCAAATACTCCCATGGGCAGCAGTTTTACATACATCCATTTCCCCGCCTCTTAATAGCAGACCGTGCTGTGTTTTCTGGCAGCCACAATACATGGTGGGGCTGTTTTCGTAATGATTGGTCTGAATTCACAAGAACGAAGTAAAAGGACGAAATGACAAGCCAAACACATGGACATAATGAACAGTGGACTATTTTGAACCTCTTCTGTTCTTTCCCCTAATAATTTACAGTGCGAAAGTCCCCACTGTGGTTGCAGCAGCGCTCAAAACAACATACAGACATCCGTTGATCCTGCGAGGATTGCTGTGGTAATTCTTGCCCATTGCGCTCACATTCACTTTGAGCACTGTTGTTCTAGAGGTACACAAACTATGTAATGTGTCCTGCATCAGGACAATGTGGTTCACAGTTTCTGTAAGCAGAAAGATTTGTCCTTATCCCTTTCCTTTTCACCAAGCCTATATACCTCTATTGAGGTAGAGATTATGCAGGTGACTACATCCTAGTAGATGGCTGCGTTTGACCGCACTTATGCCTTTAAAATGAGCTTGACAATAAGCAACTTAATTCATAGTGACCAATACTTCATACCCTGGCACCTGTAGTTAATGATAATTAAAAAAAAAACTGCCAATGATGGTTATGTATAGATTAAAGAATCAATGAAATAAGTTTAAGCTGGTATCATGAACTTCCTATTATGAAGAAAGCACCTCCCGGTTATTCAACATGTAAGCTACTGGCAGTGCAGAGACTAAACTGGAGAGGTATAGCAGTAACGGGAAGACTTTTGTACATATGGCAGCTTAATGAGAACTAGTAATAACCGAGAATGAGCTTGGAGCTACACAGCACCACCGAAACATTTGTGCCAACCTGCCTCCTCTACTTCCCGCTGCCCAGGAGATCCAGGCCAATTTGAGACCAAACAATGCAATTATGCAGGTCAACAGCAGTAGGAGAAAGTGCAACCTGGGAGCCTGAGAGGGAAAATCCTCATAGGGAATTGTGTAATCCTGCAACATGAAAAAATGTACATCGAAATAATGGAATCAGACGTGCAAAAGAGTTCATTACAAATTTGGGCAAATGTGAACTGACTGCCTGTGGCAGCCTAGTATTTCATAATTCCCTGTTTGGGTTCTCTTGCTGCTTAATAAGCTTTGACTGATTGCATTTCTATAAACTGCACCCCTCCCCCACCACCCATGTTAATAAAACATCATAGCTAATGAGGAGGGGGGGAAAAGGAAGGGGATTGCATGCCAGTGAAAATCCTGGCACAGTCGCCTGTGCCGGAGGAGGCAGGATGGAATGGCAAGGCATGAGTCACTCGGGCCCGAAAAGGCGTGATGCATTCATTCCGTGGCTGACTTCCGGGCCCCCATCTCCTGGGAGGCTGAGTAACCCACAGGAAACGCTCCAGAGCTGCCAGCGCCATTCTCCAGACCAGATGTGCTACTTCTAGGGGATGGGGACAGGCCCGTGGGCCAAGTGCAGGCCACGGCTACCGCTGGCGCAGGTGACAGATTATAATTAATGCTTCATCGACCGCCGCCTGGTTCTGGTTCCCGGCAGCCATAAGACTTCTGCTCAGTTCCAGATACTGTCGTAATATAAGCACCCTGCTTAGCCGTTTAGGTAAAGCAAAGAGTGAGGAATGACAGACATCACCACCTCGGCTAATGTGTCACAGCACAGAGCTCTTTGGTTTACTGGAACGATCTGGAAACTGTCTACCAACCACTCAGAACATGCAATCTGGACTTTATTTGTGCACCAAAGAGACAGGGTACAATGTGTCATCTACATTACTAGAATACAACTCCTCATATCTGGTTTTAAACTTATAGTCAACAATCAAATACAGAAAAAATGTACTAAAGAAACAAAGTGATTTTTCCACTGTGACAATGTGAGTGAAATCCTTGGGGTCGTAAGGCGTTCAAGATTTCAAGAAAGCTTCTATTAGCTCCTGTGACATACTCCACTACACTTATGCAACACATGGATATCGTTTGCTCTTCAGCATTTTTGACAATTTCACAGCAGAGTATCTGTCCATCAGTGGGAAATAACTGTACTCTGAAATCACTCTTCGTCACTCATGGCTCCAAAAGGAAGGATCTGGATTTTTAGATGTCACAGATCACCTGTACCATTGCAGGCAGGGTCAGGCCAAGGACCAAATGTTCATCTAGTTTCTATGGTGTTGAAGTCTTCAACTAACTCAAATCTGTTGCCACCATCATTGCAAGGACAGGTTTGAGACACAAGAAAGATGGATTTGGACCATCATGTTTATTTCCAGGTACCCTGTTCAGATGTGTGTCTGAAAGGTAGTGGAGCAAATAAAAGCTCATAATGACAGAAACTCAGTAGGTGAGAGAAGGGTTGTCTGGGATCCATTCGAAAACCTCAATGGTTGAATCAGGTAGACATAACTCACACCGATCCTGCCAATACCAATATATAGACAGGACGATGCAAGCCCCTGTTCTTAGAGCTGATCAGTCTCTATAGCTCATGTTACTGGGTTAGATGGACTGAGGGGTCAGCAATCTGTTGAAAAGAAGAGAGGTCCGCTGTTCAGTCAGCTGCCCACTTGTTCTCTCTGGCCTTCCTCGATCTTGCTGACGTTGGTATCATCTTTGGTTCCTGCCTTGGAACCTCTCCAAGGCTCCTTGTCTAAATGATTTTGCCTTACGCTAGGTCGGACAGACACAGCAGAACACGGATGGGAGAGGGAGGCCCGCATAGCAAGGGCCAGCGTGCTGAGGCAATGTTTCTCCAAGCCAGTAGGGGCCAGTGAGAGGGTTTTGCTGGGGGGAAGGGTATTAGTGAGGCTTAGCAGGAGTACGCTGGTGAACAGTACAACACTAAAGTGTGAATTAAGCCAGATGAAAGACAGGCCGGGCAGGGTGATGGCTCGCAGCGTCCAGGACTGTGGGTTTGAATACCGCCCAAACTCCATTGGGAATATTCGAGTTTCTTCTCAATATCCAAACATGGTTCAAGTGGCTCCAGAAAGGCTTTTGCGCACAACTCTGAGGTGAAGTTTGCCTGTGTTGGGCTCGAAAGCCCAATTTGAATTGTAACAAGTTTTCTCGGATGAGCTCCAGGTCATGACAATCCAAATTAAATATGCAATTACTGAGCACTAATGAATGAAAGACAGAAACTCCAAGCTTGCCAGAAGTACTCCAGGTTCATATACTACCGGATGATTATTGTCCCAAAACATTGCACTGTAAGTGTGCTAACCAGTAACATACTTTAGGGAATTAGGAGATTTAGACCTGTTGGTAGGGGAACCATTTCTAAATATCAGTCAAAAGAATTATTGCTTGGGATTGTGATCTTAAAAGACCTCCACTCTTGGGTCTCATGTACCTCATCGTATTAATTTCTCAGCCAGGACTGGATGAACAAGGATCTTCTCAGATGCCATTTGAAAATGAGTAATGACTTAAAAGTAGAACAACTACTGCCTTTCAGAAATGAATGAATCTTACTGGAAACTTTGTGCTCCATCCAGTCAGATGACAGACAATGAGACATTTTTTTAAGAGAATGGAGGGCTGCCAAAATTCATATTCATCATGTACAATGTTGCCCAACAACGATATAGCTACTGCCAAATACTACAAAGATACAAAAACTGACTAATGAAAGACTAATGTAGTTATGCATAGTCATCATTCGAGTGACAAAACGCCGACTTTAAAAGTAGCAGGTGTAATAACGTGTATTGTATGACTCGAAGGTTATATTTAAAGCGTACATATAAATGCAATAAGAACAGAACATTTCATTAGAGCGGTTATGGTTGAGTCGAATAATTTATGACTTAAATCCGGTAAGAACAGTATCGGTGAGCGTTGTAACTATTTTTTTTTCAGTGCAGGGAGAATAATTTATTAGTAGTGAATCTGTCGAGCGGACCAGCGGAAAATGGAAATGTGAACTTTCCGGTTTCGGAGACGACTTGGCTGGCCGCTCTTCGGTGCCACCTGACTCAAGCACCTCGCTCAAGACACATTTAAATTACAAGGCGAGCAGTGGGGGGGGGGGGGACAGCAAGCGAACGAGCGTCTCTTCACCCATCCGACCTCTCTGACAACATCCCGCAAATTACTCGGTACAATTTATTTCGGGGATTAGCAACATGGAGCATGTAAAGGATGCACATGTAAGACTAGAGTGCAGTTAAACAATTAATATAATTCCGCTTTTGTCATTCTCCGGACAACTTTTTGAGCCATCTTTTGATTTCAGCTTTTCCAGCTTACGAAATAAAGCCCATCCGGAGCGTTTGGCAGTTAGGACAATGAAATCGATACATTTTACTGGGAGGAATAAAAAGAGATGAATCACATGAGATTTATGTGGATAAAGGTGAGGCTGCAAAGTACCTACCCGTACGCTGCACGCTAGTTCGTCCTTGCTGCGCAACTCAAAGGATTCTTCCTCTTCTTTTTCCCCATAGTCTCTCCCGAGTAAACTGAACCCTTGCCTGCAGCACAGAAGCCAACAAAATCCTGGGAAAGGCATTCAAGTAGGGTCTAACCTGGGAAACCTTCGGGAAAGGCGAGCATCCACTGTCACTCCCAGGGCGCGTGCAGTAAATCAAGAGGCGGCGCACACCGCAAACTCGCTAACGCCGTCCGAGACGGATCGTACCATCCGGTCTGTGTCTTCTGTCCATAATAATTTCCCGTGGGTACAAAACAGATAAGCATGCACTAAAGAGCAGATTTTTCCTCAAAAAGAAGCTAGAAATATACGAAAAAAGGGAAAATGTAGTTCGGTCAGAGCTGACAGCGACACACAAAACGACTTCCCCCGTGAAAACCGGTGACTTAAAGTTCCTTTTCCTCAGCAAACACTTCACTGTTTACCTGCCGGGGCATCTTGCTGACCGCAAAGACATAAAATAAAAAAGTAGTAAAAGACGTGGAAAGGCTTCCTTTTTTAAAGAATATGAAATCTTGTCTCACGCCACACAAGAAGAAGTTCATAAGAGAAACATCGCTTACTCGTACCCTCTCGGGTTCACTATTAATCAAAAAGCAATACTTGCTTCTCTATTACCACACATCCAGCAACTCCGGCAGAAGTGCACGACGTCTAGAAAAACGCGTGCGGGATTTTGAGTCAACGTATGATGGGCGTGGCCTTAAACGCCCGGCACCCAATCGTGGCGCACGCCCCACTATGTCCCCGCCCCTACCGGCCTTCTTTCCGCGCCGGGCTGTTGCGTCACAAGCAGGCACGAGCTTCGTTTGCATTGGAGGAGGGGAAGTGACAAAGCCAGATGTGAGCGTGCGAAGACCGGCCTCTGTCAAGCTGCCCAAGCTTTCTTACCTTTGGAAGCGTTAAAAATATAATCGATTGACATAAACTATACATAGATTATTTACATATATGTATACATAACTACACTGTAAAAATGTTTCTTTAGTTATCTCCTTCAGTCAAGTAAAAAATTGTGTTTTTTCTTTTGTATATATTGGAAGTTGAAAATTTAAGTTTTGCGACATGGTACGATATAGACGCGGGCGGCGCCAGAGATTTTTTTTGCTAGTCCTGTGGGGTTGCTTGACTTTATAACGGGGGTCCCCTTACTGTGCCGGTTGTCACAGTTTAAATTCTACCGGAACACCCCCGCCCCTCTGATTTCTTTTTAATGATGTGGGTGTATGAAGCAATTATGGTAAACGGAACAATACCCAACTGCTACAAATACCTCCAGAACCCCCTCCACCCCACACATGCACACATAAAAGCAGGGTGTACCCCAGCCCTGGGGCCTGTGTTGGGATAGGCTTCATGGATGGATGGATGGATGTAATAAAATTAGCTAAACATGATGACACTGAGTTGATGTAATACACCAATGACAGAGGAGATCCTAGCTTGGTTGAAAGCTTTTTTGAAATGACATTTCTTATGATTTTCCAATGCTGGCTAATCTACTCCCCGCGGGCCACAATTCCCATTTTGACAATAATTTGGTCGGTTCTGAACTGAGTCAAAAGAATGACTGTCAACTTTTGAAGGACTCACAATCTTAAATGGCTGTCTTGTGTATCCATTGAAGTGGGAATGGGTGGCTAAGAAATAAGTATTAGACTGGAGCACCGGAGAGGAACGGGAAGAATTAAAGGGGTACTGCATTGCAAAGATAAGTCAACAGGCCCTTTCATGGAGGTGTGTGGGGACTGTGCAGCGAAACCAGCAGGCTCAGAGGTACTTTCGACGTAATGAACAATGTCTGCCAGGGATCATTTGCCAGAAATCTTTGGCTCTTTTCACCCTGCTTTCATTCCTGCTGTGATATAGTGAACAAAGATCCGTCAAGATCAACAGGCTGCGCGGCTCTGCTTTTTAAATATAAACTCAAAAAAAGAAAAAACGCATCTACATCTCTTGTTCTGTCTCTCAATGCACTCATTTGATGGCTTAGCTAAGATGACTGGCTTTTAGTAGAATTATCACAAAACCCTTCCTCTCGGTATTTGCTCTAGAAGCAATGCTAAGCCAGTTAAGATTTTGGACCCCCACAATTCTGAGGTAAAGCATCCCTGTCCAAACAGACACACACTCAGCAGGGCTTCCCTGTTGACCCAGCTCGCTGCTATGTGTCCTGACATGTCCTGTCAGTGGTCATTGAATGCATATCACCCCTCCTCCAACCATTTCCTATTCAGTTTGATGCAGGAAGCACTGGCCTCCGCTTGCGTGCAGCCAGTGCTCATGTTTTTAAATCCAGGATCTGTCTGTAAAGAACAACTGCGTCAGTTCCACACAATTGGCCAAAGAGGGAATTCTGAACTATCTCTTCTGATGTCTGTGATGGTTTGTCATTCTAACTGGTTTCTGTTTAACTGTCATTTGATCCAGTTGATAAGCCCTCGAAATCACAAAACCTTTCTCAAAAGCTTGTATCCTAGCTGACGATTAGTCATGTTTAGTTAAGTCCACTGACTGTTGAATGAACGTTTTTTTGTTGTACCATGTATTCAGCTGTTATTAAAAACAGACCTAGTTAAACCAAATTAGGAGATGTAATTACAGGTTCGGTAATGAAACTATCGCTAATATGTCCAAGAGACTGCCTTGCTCTGCAATCTAGTGGTTACCTTGATTTGTGGTGGTAGCAGTTAAGGGCCTGAGGTTTTCAGCGATGGAGTCTGGGTGGAGGCGGGGGTCGGCTTGAGTTCCGGGAAACTGCATTTTCTTTTTTGCAAAGGCCCGGCCTTGCGTGCCTGGAATGTCCACGTTTTCCTTCCATCCCTCCTCTGGCGTCTTGCCTGTCATTGATTCACAGTTGAAGAACCTCGTTTAAAATCAAGGCCACAAGGGCAGCAGGTGCAGATCCTGGCCGGGTCTTTGACCGCAATCGGGATGGTTTCCACGTAGCTCCGTGCGTGGAAGCAAGAAGCCAGAGCCTGTCAGAGCTGTTTGGTGTTAAATAGACAACAGAGCAAGATCTGAGTCATCCTGGCCCTGTGCTAATGAGAACAACAGAAATCAGGAAAATGCTGCCAGTTTTTAAATCAGCACTTAAATCAACGCTAAGTCATACAGTTGTTTTCATTGCCAGGAATGAATCAGACTCATTCAGAGTTTTTATAGCCAAGGGTAAGAAATAAAAGATGAACTGAAATATCCTGTTTAATACCCTTTGACCCCAAATAAATGTTTTTGATTCTCAGAATGTGCTACATTTCGCAAGCGGGAAATTTGCAGTATATTTCTGTAGTAAGAGAAAATATAATCATAATCTAATCTCTGGATGTTTTGATTACTAATTATCTCCATGCATTGTTCATTCTTACTGTAGTTTAACAAAGAGCTTCCTGAAAATTAAAAATCACATCCAAATTCATATTAGCTGAAGGAACAGATGACCCCTTTCATCAGATTGTGTTCAAACTGTCTTCCATAATTGCTAGAAGTCACACGAACTCAATAAACTATCCGCTATCCCCTATTTATACTTTGACCAGTCGAGGTCTGATTATTTGACGTAGTCACTGTTTATTATTTAACCTAGACTAGTTTTGTTTAAATACTGAAAGATTAGTCAAGCAAAAAAAGAAAACAGGAAAGAGTTTGAAACCCTTGGTTGTTGCTGTTCATTGTACCCTTGAGCAGAAGAAGTTTTCAAAAGATAGATGGATAAATAGGGGCGGCATGGTGGTGCAGTGGTTAGCACTGTTGCCTCACACCTCTGGGACCCGGGTTCGAGTCTCTGCCTGGGTCACATGTGTGCGGAGTTTGCATGTTCTCCCCATGTCGTCGTGGGGTTTTCTCCGGGTACTCCGGTTTCCCCCCACAGTCCAAAAACATGCTGAGGCTAATTGGAGTCGCTAAATTGCCCATAGGTGTGAATGTGTGAGTGAATGGTGTGTGAGTGTGCCCTGCGATGGGCTGGCCCCCCATCCTGGGTTGTTCCCTGCCTCGTGCCCATTGCTTCCGGGATAGGCTCCGGACCCCCCGCGACCCAATAGGATAAGCGGTTTGGAAAATGGATGGATGGATGGATGGATAAATGGATGGATGATGGATGGATATTGTCCGCTCTCATCGATCATAAGATATCTCGAGTTACTGTACATAGTGTTTTGTACTGACTATGTAAATGGATGTTAGGCTGTCTTACAATGTGTGTCTGATAATGAATGTTAATTTGTGTGCAAATGTGCGCGCAAGGGATTGTTTATGAGGGCAATAATGTGTCTGTTTTTCCATGTCTGAGAGCGTCTTTAAAAATGTGTGTGTACGTGCAAGCGTGTGTTCAACGTGGCACGAGTGTATGAGCATGCAGCGTTTCACCCTTTCAGACGCATTAAGTTCCTCGATGGGAAGCAGATGGAGGTCTCGTACTGCTGGGAACCTTCCTTTATGGGGCACTTGAGCCCCTGGAAAGGTCAGTGCTGTTGGAGTAGAGTCTGTGTCCTGATCCAGAGAATTTGTGTGACGTGACTGCCCTGATAAACGCCCAGGGCGCAACGATTTCTCAGTCACGGCAACTTGCTAATTGCTTACAGCATATACCCTTTTTTTTTCCATATTCATCAAACTCTTTCCACTGGTTGAAGAGTGTGCAGAACCAAAGGGCCTTAAGAGGATCGGGTCAAGAGACGTGCTGAGTATCGCTGACAGCTGGAATTCGGCGATGCACTTGCATTCCGTTTCACTTCATTTTGTTTCATTTAATTTCATTTCATTGCATGTACGATCGCATGAGTTTCCGGGTGCATCAGCATGTTGAGAATATTCGGATTGTTTTGTAATAGGTTGTTGTATTAAAGCAACACTCTTTACCGCAGTGTCTTCGTGGCCACTCTCTAGCAGAATGCTCCAGTCCTTCTCAACCCCCCCCCCCCCCACATCTGACAGCAAAGAAAGGACATCAAAGATCAGGGTTAAGACTAGCCAATGACCTTCCTCCCCCTTCCCATGCACACACAACCCTGACTAGAACGGGCGGCCCTGTCTTTTGTTTTGTTTGCCCTTAATTCAATTTTTAGGAATTGTTGACATACAATTTCAGCGCTTTTCATTAGTAATGGCTGGATTCACTTGGACAGTTGGTACTGTTTTTCTCTTGGTTATAAGCTTGATTACGCTGCTCATATCCCTGTTTACTGGTCGGACTGCGATAGCTGTATGTCTAACAAGGCCCATGCCATGGCAGCTACACTGACCGCAGACTGCAGATATTTATCTATAATGACTGTTTAGCCTGTAGCTGTTTCTACATGATGGCTGTGTGCCGATGAAGGTCTTTATGTCATACTGGTACAACAAGAGCTGAACAGGCTCCCCAGTACACTGCCACAGCTCTCAAGCAACATAATATTCCAATCTATTGTTGATCCTACAGTTTTTTGCCGTCACATGAAGCTCTTCAACCAACCAGCAGATGAAGTGGTGAGCTCAAAAGTAAAAACCTGTCTGGAACACTTTTAAATAGACTTTTAAATAAGGAAAGTTCTTCATTTTATGAACCAGCAATAGGAAGGAATATCCAAAAAAATACGGAAGCCGTGGAAGTGCTTTTTATAAACCATCCCGACATGAAAAAAAATGTTCTGTGATAAAGAGGACAATAAGTTATGCTTGTAGTGTAATGTACTTCGCACTCGTACTTGTTCACTGTATACAGGAAATGAATATAGCGACCATTTTGAATACAGTTTCAGGACTGGGAATTTCACTGCATCAGTCTAATTAAAACTGTCAGTTATGAAAACCAATTATGTCGCCGGATAGGTTACGTCATGCGAACGTTCCAGAAACCTGTAGCTCTTTGCCCAAAAAGGAGACCTTAAAACTGAGGGACTTAATGTATTTTTGGATTACTTTGCAGCAATGCATTTCCTGAGCTGTTGCTATTGTTCTCTCCTGGGCGAAAGAAGGTGTAGGTCATACAAAAATGAACAGGAAGAGTCACAGGTTCACGGCACTGCATGTGTAAGTGAGTAGCTGTGTGTGTGTGGGGGGGGGACATCCATGCACAATGACCATCATTATCGTGCGCCTGAAATAGACTCTATTTGCTCTCCCTTCTCACTGCCAAAGTCTCCTCTTCCTATCGGTTCAGGAGCCAGATCCATTCCATGGGCCAGAACAATACAGAAGTAGAACCCAGCTCACAGAAACCTGCTGCAGATGCTATATTTTTGGAACATGCATCCTACCCACACAGGCTGACAGATCAAGAAGGACCACACGTTTTTCTATATATGGTCACAGAGGCTAAAGTTCCGCAAGGGTGGAAGTGGTTACTATTTACAGATTTTTGCTCTTAAAGAGACGAAAAAAGATTTGCGTTCTGCAGCTGGAAGTCGCTTAAGATCGCCTCTCTCGCTCTGTCTCCTTCTGTCCAGGAGCAGCTTAGATGAACTGAATTTCTGCCAGGGGGTGTCCATACCTGATACACCCCAAAGTATGAGTGTGCTTGCTCGAGGTTGCGACCCCAAGGCCCACAGAATAAAATCATCAATCAGATGAGGGGACTCGGAAGAGCCTGAATCGTTATGCTATGGTGTTCTACTAACATTGCTATGACAACGTGGACCAGTGAGGTCATATTGTGAATGAGGATCAGAGGGACAAAAGAAATAATTTGGTTCAGTGGGACCTGGGCAGAATAACAAGCCAGAGATATCAACAATGTACCTCCTTCACTTTCAGCACCTGCAGGCTAAATTTGAAGTTAATGTCGGATATCACTTTGTGCCCATACATTAATCACACAACTGCATGAATGATTTTTCCAGCGTACCAGCCTCATTTTATTCAGATTGAATGGGTCTCTCTCATCTGCTCTATAATTTAATTTCCTCTAATGTGAAGATGTCGGTTAACAGGAGAAACCCTCAGACGCTGAACAAAAAAACAAACTGTGTCCTCGTTTGTGAGACTCACTCTCAATAGTAATTTTCATATTAATTCATACAACAAAACGAAGAAACACTTTATATTTAAGAGGTAAATCTGAAAGCTCTTTAATAAAGGCTGTTTTGCAAGTCGCACACAGATTAACTGTTTATAATCTGTTATAATTTTTAAAGCCCAACAAAAATAAGCTTCACACATCTCCAGGTCCAGACCCGGTGCTGTGAACATTAAAGCTATTATCTACCTTTGATACATTTCCACATAGTAGGTCGACCAGTCAATGTGCTTCCTTCGCGGTGAAATTTTTACTTTGGTTTGACCGTGAACCGTGAGGGAAAGTGAGCATCTGTTAAACGATTATTCGTAGCTGACAGCTAGTATGACGGGGTAAGGAATAGGAAAGGAAGAGGAAAAGCCCCCCCCGCTGAACTTTTGACCCTCCCAATGTTGAGGTATTTATAGTCTCTGCTCAGGTCCAGCTCTCAGTATAGAATGTGGCCTGGATGAGAGGGGAGCAGATTTACAAACGAAAGCTTCTCCGCTTGGCTGTAGTTCTGCTGTTTTTGGAAATGCGACGTGAAAAACTATACCGAAGGTTTGCGGCACAAATGTCCGCAAATAATTTAAAAGTGATTTAATACGTTTAATTCGTTCTCCTTCTCGGAGGTCTGAAGTAAGTTATAGTACAGCATGGGAGGACAACGTCGGACCAGTATTTAGCTTCCTCTTGTACATATACAAGGCTGACATAAGGCTCAATTTGGCACATTTAGATGACGGGAAAGCAAGATACTAGATTTTATGAGGCGGTCCACCTCTCATAACTCTTTAAAAGGTCAACCTAAAGTTTGACAAAATAATGATTTTGGCAGAATGCGATTGCGAACCTCTATTATAGTTATATGTTCTTAACATGTAGCGTGAGGTGGAATCTTCCGGAGTTCCAAGCAGGCCTCTCCATAGTCAAAAGCCTCTCCCCAGTCATACGTCCAGCAGCTGAACACTGGTTTATAACACTCATAGGCTTCCCCGAAAAAGGAACACGAAACTGAAGCCACGCGGCAGATATCTAAGGGAAAACCTTGGCTGCAAAAGCAACATCCAGGAAGAGAGACTAACGTATGGGAGAAGCACAGCAGAGCTACAGGGTGCTGGATACAAGCCCGAATGAAATGTCGAGAGTGAGAAGGAAACACATGTAAGGCAGCTAAAGGATAGCTTCTTTAGCAATGTCCGGGATTAGCTATTTAGGAAGGAAAGCAGGAGAAAAGGTTTTGTAGAATTAAGGTAACTAAAAGGCTCTGTCTGCTAGCTATCTTTAGCTCTAAAATAGTGTGTAAATCTCTCCCTGCAGTTTACCAGTGGATCTGGTTGCTTTCATGAGTGTATCTGACTGTATGCCAGCTGCTGCCTTGTCAATCGTACTTAGAGTGGGGGGTGGGGGGGGGGTTGATTTGGCAGCAGAAATGGATGCCAGGTCAGGTGTCCAGGTTTAATAATCTTTGCTTTTTTTCTGATTTAGCCCGTCTTTTTGTTACGGAGTCAGGTTGCATGTGACTGTGACTGGCTTTTGTATATTTAAAACGCACACACACCTGGAAGGAGATTGGGAGGGTAGGGCAGGGAACCAGAAACCTCGGCCTATTTTTAGCGCGTCCGCTGCTTGGAGGCACCCGGGCCCCCATTTGTCCAATTCTCGCATGTCGTACGTTTGCTCTGTATTTTGAGGCGAAACCCTTCGCTTTTCCGGCCTGGCGCCATTCGTCAACGATGCAGTCGCACTACTTTTTCAGACCTCCGTTGGGTTACGCAGGTGTGCACCTGGCTGATTGCAAGGGGCAGGCCTCTGCCAGATCAGGCCGGGCATTCCTGGTACCTCCCCAGCGGGGTAATACCAGGAACAGCCTGGCTACGAGGTCTGTACCCCAGCTGGCATGCGAGACCGCCCGCCCTCACGCCTTGCTCAGCATTATGATGCTGTCTGTCGCTGGCTGGCCGTGGACTTTCCACATGGACCACGGTTATGGGAGAGTAGGAGGGGGTCACAGAGTTGAGGGCCCAGTGGTTCACGGTACGACTTTGAAAGGAGAGGCTGGAAAACGTGCTGCTCAGTGGAGCAAGGGAAGCATCAATGGGAACCATCCCCGAGTTTTAGGGTATCCATGAACCCATAGCATGAGATCAATAAATGAAGGGCAGAAGTTGAGGATAGACGAAGGATTCAGAGATAGAAGTTGTTGGCCTAAGAGAAGATTCCTGCTGTAAGCACAAACCGCAGCTGGCCTGCTGGCAGTTGAGGGACTCTGCACATTTCAACGTGCATTTCCTGGCAGGGTAGGTCAGCCCACCTTCCAAGAGGTGGACCATGGTCCAGCAGGACAGGCGTGCGGCAGGTTTTCGGAGAGGCGTTCGGGGCTTTGACGAGCCTCGCCCGGACATACGGCCTCGCACCATAAACACCCGCAATTAAACACGCAGCACCTTGTCACCTCTGCGTGATTGCAGTCACAGTCGCAGTAAAGGGCCTAGCAGCCAGCATTGTGATGTAACCCAGGTCTGTGGTTGGAACGGTACGGGTTGAACATTACCTGGGGACACCACAGTGATGTAGACAGCTTTCCCCGGATGAAGGATGTGGGGAGGGGGGTGCTTTCAGATTGTGTTGTGCTGTTACAAAGTAGAACTTTGTTGGAAGAAGAACTAGCAAAGATGAGGTGGCAGAGGAAGTATGTCTGAAAAGTTACAGGTCCGTGTATGAGCCTGCGCGTGTTTGTGGGTATCAACTTCAGTTTTGGAAAGGTCACATACTTCCTCTTGCCCCCCCCCCCCCCCCCAGTCCATTCCTTTGCTAGGCAACAAGACTTCTTCCATGAGCAAAAATATGAAGGAAAGTAGGTTTGAGTCTGGTGATCTTCATTTCTCCTGCATCTTTGGGGCCGAACGCCCCTCAATCTGTCCCTGAACTGTTCGTCGATGTTGGATATGCGCACAACCTTTGCCTCCCTCGATCAGAAAACAATGACCTAATTTTCTCTGCATGGCCAGAAGAAGCTGAACGGATCCTCAGTTCACAGACAGGTCTTCCTCGATGAAAAAAAAAATACATGGCAATGTCACGTAGCTAAAAAAAAAGGATTTAAATATCTTGAAAATGTAGTCTTGACAGAATAAAGAAGCATTATCGCTGAAGACAGTTTGCTCCACCCCTACAATGTTGATGTTTAACCACTTTTGATGCGACTTTCAGTCAAGCTGGCATGAGGAAAAGGCCAAGCCAGCAATGCTGGACCGGAGAGCATGACTGAGGCTTGCTGGGATATCGGCGGCATGGCCTTGTTGTTAGACGGACCCAGGGTTTTGTGGAATTGTAAGAAATCAGCTTGTGTGGAGGTGGGGGTAGTGGGGAAAGGGGAAAGCTGTCCCACTGGTGGTGGACAGCAGAGTCTTGGACATCTTGGAATAGGGCTGGATTTAGCACAGACACGCTCTGTGTTTTCTTATGGGATTCGCAGGTTACCACACAGGAGAAGACAGAGTGTAGAAATCAAACATGCAGTGATTCATTCCCAACTGGAGTTTCACCACCCCCTCGCAGAATAGACTGTGGTCCCCGTTCACTTTCCGCCTGCATCCGTTCTAAACTCCCCCTTCATGGTGACATGAGATTCTCTACCTGTGTTGCCAGGCAACCCAGGCCTGCATGGCCAGAAGCCTCCTACAGCTTGATACCTATGGTTAAGACCATAGCTGGATAGTTCAGGTCCAGAAAGTAAAAATCCGGACCAAGATTTTGTTTTCAACCAACCAGTTGAATATAATGAGTCACAGTCACAGGTTATTCAACTGGTAGGTTGAAACAAAATTAATATAGACCAAAACAAACAAACAAAACAATTATGAACAGCGGCACTCCCAGATCTTCAGAAGAAATGTGTGCGGTGGGTTAACGTAGACGAGCGACACTGTAAGATACACAGAACCCTGGTGGTGACAAGTGGGTGGACCTCAGGCTCCCAGTGTTGCTTTGACTAAGAAGGTCCAAATGGGATAGGTAACGGAGGAGCACAGCTGGGCAGACCGTGGAGGTGCTCGCTGCCCTCTTTGTTGTGGCAGCTGTCTGCCAGTGACACCTCCTCCACAGAGACCAACCCTAAACATGGGGGGTGTTTCTCAATATGCATACTTGACTGTACTTTTGTTCTCATGTCCCTGTTCTACGTCATCTTCCATTGCTGAAGACGAGTTCCAGTACTCAAGATCCGAAGTACACTGGACGGTAAAAATCCCCAAATGACGTTCTTGCCCTTCTCCAAATATCAAGGATACATCACTTGCATCCTTGTACAATATCAATCCCACGATTCATTGTGCCTCAAGTTTGTTCTTGAGGGGCAAGTTAGCAAGCGCGGTCTTGGTTTTCAGAAAGACCCAGGATCTCCCAGCTGACCCCTCTTGTGGGACCATGTGATGATGAAAGAGTCTGGGGTCTTGTGGCAGACACCTGCGGGCTACTGGCCATCTGAGATGCCAGACAGGGGGAGTCAGAATGAGGAGCATCACTAGAGGTTTATGAAAAGGGGGGGCGGCTAAACCTTTACTAGAGGGGGTCCTGATTGAAATTGGCCACATCCAGGTGAGGACTGGCCAACAGGAAGTTTGAGAATTTTTCTAGTTGGCCAAACTTTTTTTTTCATTTTTTTTATTTCCTCCACCACCACCCCCCCCTCTTTTGAATTAAGACAACAAACATCTACAGCAGTAATAGCAATAACAACTGCAGCTGAATATGTGATAACACTCTGCAAATGCCTCTACCTTTGTATGTGTGTACTATTGGCTATGTGTGTGTGTGTGTGTGTGTGTTGGCCAAACTTGGGAGGTCCTTCTGCCCCCACCCTGGCTTTATGTAACCCATGTAACAGGCTTTATGTGCTCAACAACCCGTCAGTTGATCTCGGCATGTTTCCAGGTCGATTGCGGGAAACGATTCATGGATATTGCTATTATTTATTTGATGCTATTATTTATTTGATGCTATTATTTATTTGGTGGCCAACCAGTTGGTTGTGATCTGCAAAAATATCCCAAGGTCAACCCTTCCCAGCGAATTCCTGGGCTACTTTTTTGTTCCCAGTCCATCCTTGCCCACATCATTCAGCGTTGGGGCTAAAAACCCCCTAAGACAGGTACAGTGCCACTCCTGACCAGAATCAACTTTATTCACCAGGAGCAGCCCAAGTACAAGAAAATTGTCTCAGTCTAATTGGTCACATTAAAGTAAAACATGACAAAAATAGCAGTAGCATAGAGCAATATCCAACCACCAATGGATGGGTGATTGGACGTCTATATCGCCCATTAACCTCTGCTTGATTTTGTCGCATTTAGAATGAGGTCACGGCCTGACCTTGTCAAGCTGTTATTGCCTGGTCTGAAATTCACACTCGCCCTCCTACCTACCATGTTTATGTTTCACACATACAGCAAAATCTAGAGAGCCCCAGTGTGCATTTCTGATACGTGGTAACAGTTCACACACCAGCCGCACTCGACCGAGGAGGGCCAATCAGGACGGCCTTCACGCTTACCTGGTTAATCTCATTCCTGACAGGAGCCCCTTGTGACACCAGCACCCCCATGGAAAAGAAGCGACGATGCTACCCTGGAGAATTTTATCCTGAGCTGTATGATGTGGGGACAGAATTTGCAAATGGGGGGCGCGGGGGGGCGGCGGTTGTTACTATTGAGAAAGGGGGTTTTAATCAGTAGAGAGATGACCTTTATCACAAGGGACATCTCTGTGTTTGCTGCAAACCTGTACGCAGATACAACATAGCTGTACAGTACATGGTGAATAGGCGACTCAAACAACGACGCTCTTAAGGCCTGACATGGATCTGGCTTGTGCAGAAAGTGGGTGCAGAGTATAAATTAGGCAAATGTAAGCACCGTTAAGTCAGACATGCAGCCCCGATAGTAACACAATTTGTTAGATGGAATAAGAACTTAATAAACAAGCTCCGTTTCGTGTATTTCAGAGGGATTTTGTTTCATAGAGCACCCTGGAATGCTACAACGCCTTAGAGACTGTAGAGTGACTAAATGCACATCCCTCCATTTTTTTTAACCAAATGATTAAATGCACATTCCTCTATTTTCATTAACCATGTGACTAAATGCACATCCCTCCATTTTAATTAACTGTGTGGCTAAAAGCACATGCCTCCAGTTTTGTTAATTATGTGACTAAATGCACATCCCTCAATTTTCATTAACCATGTGACTAAGTGCACATCCTTCCATCTTCAGTACCCTCTTATCCAGTTACAACCCTTTTTAGGACAGCAAATCCACCAGAGTGCACTTACACCCAGTCCCAATGCCTCACACAAACCAGTTTAGGGCAGCCAGTTTTAACTATAGAGCGATCAATGCAGAAGATCCAGCAGGGGTCAGACTGAAGCCCACAGCCCTGCAGCCCCGGAGCCCAGAGACTGGCGTCACCGATGGGACAGTTGTGACAATAGTAGCTGGCTGATTCCTTAACTTGGAGTCCGCTGAAGGAAATTACATCTGGTTGTCAGGGCGACATTGTTGACCACCCCCCTAGGACTTAGGATCAACCACTGGGAAAAAGAGGCGTAGATAAGGGGGGAGACAAAAAGCAAACTTCGGGATAATTTTTTTGCTCCGAACCAGAATTTAGTAGCTTTGAGGGATTTCTGGTACCTTCTTGTCCCATTCAGGGTTACCGGTGGTTCAGAGCCTGCAATGTCAGAGAAAAGAGTGCAGCCCTGATACAGTTTTGTTCCCCAAGGTACAAACAGCATTAATGTACCGCCAATGGTAAAAAATGTCTGCACCTTAAATTCGACTAAGAGCTAAATGAACCCATTGCTCGGGTTGCCATCCGCCCAGGATTTTCTGTGACCATCTTGGATTTTGGTCGTCTGTCCTGGAAAAACCACTTTCATTCTGGGACAGGGAACGTCCCCATGAATTTCCCTATCAAACAGACCTAAACAAACCTTTGGAACAGTGTCGCTACGTCCGAGATTTTTAGTTAATGACCGGGCACCTGGGATTTTATGGGACTGAGGTGGCAACCATAGCTAAGGCAAAGCTGGCAGACCCTTGCGGGTACAACCCCAGTGACAAATAATTGTCACCGGGAAGGTAGAGATTAATACTTTTTTGATACTGTTTCCCAGATATAGAAGATGTCCGAAAATGTAAACATTTCACCTTATATTACTTAAATATGTTTTGCTGGAAGCATGATAGTTTATCGAATCAGGGATATGGATTTGAATGTCTTTTTTGCTCTTTATTTAGAGTGCATGTGTATAGATACATGTAAACAACTTAAAATCTGGGTAATTGTGGTTGAGACATGAGTGATGTGGAGCTGTTGGTATGGCAGACAGCTGCGAAAACTGCCTTATGCAGCCTTGTCATGTTTATCGCCTGTCAACATTTGTCAGCGACGCCTGTGTCTGCTCGTGGGAGTTCGTCTGTTTGTTCTGTACCCGGACAACAATGTTGGCAGTAACCCCACAAAAGTACAGGTGGACGCCCAAACTGGCTCCCCAGTGACTCGACTTGTAAACATTTTTTTTTTTGTTATTGCCTTTCAAATGTGACCTGTGTCACTTGTAAATGTCGCGCGAGGCCACAGCTGCTGACTGGAGCTGATGCGAGTTTTAGTTTATTGACCTTGGGGGTCAGAAGAAGTTTTTGAAAAGGAAAATGTTTATCATTAGCCAAAGATGTACAAAAATTTAACTCAAAATAAAGAAAAAGTGATAGACGAGCATTAAAAAAAAATCCTTCACCGCAAAATAGAGCGACATTTTTTGGAAACTGGAGCTTTAGCGCCATCTTGGGAATAAAATATTTCGTTACATAACTTTTTAATTTGAGTAAAAAATGGTTAGATCGAAAATCGTCTTTAAATTAAACTAAAAACTAGACATTTCATATAAACTTGAGATTAACTTCTCCGTTTGTATTGGCTTCATACTGACAAAGGTTCTAACAAATTTGTCACAATACAGTGATATTTATATTAGATTTAATGTACAATTATTACAATACAAACTAAAGTGAAATAAACGAAAACAATAGAAAGACCACTGTTAATGCCTGCATTTTACAAACATTCACGTGGGAAGCGTTTTCCGGAATTTAGAAGGTAGCAGGAATTGTACCAAAACGTAACGACGAACTTATAAAACAAAGGCAATGCGTTAAAGTCTGTACTAATTTTGAATTGCGTTGCAACAAGATTGCACTATTAGTGCCACCTAGTGCTCATCTAAGGCATCGCTCTTAGGCCATTTGTTGATTCAACACGTAAGGGATTCACAAAGAAGATCGCGCAGGGTTACAGACAAATAGATATTCAAGGGAGCTAAGAATGAATGAGAAGAAGCCTTTTTCTTTCTGGATGTATGCATTTTCGAAAGTACAATGGAACTGGCAATGATTAAAACGGACAGGAATTGGGAAATGGAGATTTTGGAGAGTGAGGGCCGATAGTGGAAGCGAAGTAAATAAAGGCATATTCAGGCAACCGAAGTAAAAGCAAACATCTGCAAAGTACCAATAACCAATGGCCGGCAACCTGGAGCCTTCGAATGGGGCGAATGATTGGAGTTACTTATCAGCCAATTAGAGCAACCAATTACTTATCAGCTGATTAGAACACTCAATCACATATCAAGTGACACAGTGGTTCCTATGAAGGAAGAAAACCTGGTGATATATTCATAATAACATATAATGATATTTTATTCTGCCTTATTAATCTTTCATGCCCCATATATGACCTATAAAGACAAGGCAAAGTATTAATAATTTACCATCGAACATAATCATAAATCACTTTTGGAGTTTCTAAGGAATACAGCTGCATATTGAGGGCTATGTGGTGATCGAAACCATAACTACAGAACCATGACAAGACGTCATTCGATGCCCAAGGGAGGACTGTTGTGCTCCTGATATCATGAGACCTGGGTTCACCAATCCAAGACGCAGATGGTAGTTCTGCTCATGCAGCTCAATGCTTCCCCTAGTTAGGGTCACATGGGGAACTGCAGCCTGTCGCAGGCAGCACGGGTCACACGCTGGGGTCCAGCCCGGACGGAATTCCAGAGTATGACAGTGCAGAATATCAGCATATAAATATATTTAGCATAACAGCAGCATCGGCTTGGGAGGAGAAATATTTTGGTCAGAGAAATACACATATATATATGATATTTCTGTTTGATGCCATTATAGCAAACATACACTACATGGACAGAATATTGGGACACCTGGCCATTACACCTACAGGAACTTTTATGGCGTCCTATTTCAAATCCTCACACATCAGTATGGAGTTGCCCCCCCCTTTGCAGCCATAACAGCGGCCCCTCTTCTGGGAAGGCTTTATGGAAAGTTTATGGAGAGTGTCTGTGGGGATTTCTGCCCATTCATCCAGAAGAGCATTTGTGAGGTCAGGCACTGATGTTGGACGTGAAGGCCTGGCTCACAATCTCTGTTCTAGTTCATCCCAAAGGTGTTCAGTGGGGCTGAGGTCAGGACTCTGTGTGGGCCAGTCAAGTTCTTCCACACCAAACTCACTCAACCATGTCTTTATGGACCTTACTTTGTACACTGGGGCACAGTCATGCTGGAACAGAAAAGGACCTTCCTTCCCCAAACTGTTCCCATAAAGTTGGAAGCACAGAATTGTCCAAAATATCTCGGTATGCTGAAGCATTAAGAGTTCCCTTCACTGGACCTAAGCGCCTTAGCTCAACCCCTGAAAAACACCCACATATCATTATCTCTCCTATACAACCCAGTCAGGCAGGTTACGTTCTCCTGGCATCCGCCAAACCCAGACTCGTGCATCAGACTGCCAGACAGAGAAGTGTGATTCATCACTCCACAGAACACATTTCCACTGCCCCAGAGTCCAGTAGCGCTGTTCCAATACTTTTCTTCAATATGTGTGTAAAATCATATTGTGCAACGTGAGGTTAACAATACAAACCCAAGCAACGAAACTTTTGGCGCCCTCTAGTGATAGTATGAAGAAGCCAAATTGCCCTCAGTTTCCTACTCTTGCTGCTAACGCCGCTGAAGTTTTCTAATGAATAACAACATAATCCAAAACCAAAACTGCAAACAGTTCAAGAAAATCCTTCACTCCTTGTAAAAGACTTGCCACCACACCATGCATTACAGAAAATTCGAAAAAGAGCTTTTTTCCAGAAACACTGACTTTTCATAGACTTACGCTGAAACCAAGTTGAATGTAAACATGAAGACTGGAGGCCATGGCTGATCTGGTGCAACAGCTAATTCACACAGAAAGCAAGAAACTATAAATGGCTATGTGGCAAATGCAAAAGCCTGTAGTTTATCTTGGCAAAAAGCAGACCCAGGAAATGACGTTTGCCACTCACAGCATTTAATCGAATGTTCCCCTTTCTGTGTTTTGAGCTTTGAGTTGCTGCAAGGTCCAAATTAGGAATATGGGGTAACAGAAACTATGTTTTATTTACCATTACAGCAGATAGCAGGCAGACCAAAAGTTTTGGACGCCCATACATAGTAACATATATAAGGAGGACCGTCAGATGTCGTTCTGAAGAGATGTTGCAGCTGTTAACATAGATAAATGACATGTACCCACATGTCCCAGGAAATAGAACAAGGAAAATACAGCTTAAATTAATTAATCACAAAAAAAGGTTCCTGCTCTTAACTGGCAGGACTACAGCCCGAAATGAGTTTGGGGAGGGGAGGCTCCCTCGGTAGATTTTGTCGACCTGGGGAGAGGAAGTAAATTCTTTGCATCCCACACTTTCAAATTTCCAAAATACCTCTTCAATGGTCAAATCCATGTAAAATCACATGGAGGTTCCAGGAACATTTAGCCCCCCCCCCCCCCCAAAAAAAATAAATAAAAAATCACTATTGCAGAAACATGCAAAAAAAACATCACAAACAGCGATGGGTGGTAGGAGCCTCAATATCATTCTTTCAATAACGGGCCTATCACAAAGCTTCCTGAAGAGTCACATGACACACGGCAACCACATCCTGGTGTTGAATTCCAAACCGTTACTTCCACTATAGACTATTTCAGTACTGGGAAGCACCAGGTTATATATTATGATTTTTTTTTCTCTGTTTCATATAATGAAGAGGATTTTTTCACATGATGACTTTAACTCAAGGACGGATTTTAATGCACATTTAATGCACAATTAAACACCCATCAGGAAATTTGTGAGTTTATAAAATTATATGTAAATCCCAGTCCTGAAACTTGCAGAATTATAGATAACAACAACAAACAACAAATTTATTTTTATATAGCGCATTATCACAACATTACATTGTCTCTAGAGGACAGCCACTGACCACCTCTTAATTAGGATAATGGTTGTTTCTGCCAGTTGTGGCAGGACAACGGAGGCAAGGAATTTACAAAATGCTGATCGGATTTGCTTGCAAACACAGAAAATCCCGTGTTGGTAGGTCACAGTCTCATCTCAGGGACGGAATCGCACGGCTGATGCTCCATAAACCCGTTTCTTAATCCCAAAGCCTTTTTCATATCATGGAAAGAGAGCTTAGTCTGCTGCAAATCCAGTGGTCACCTTCGTCCAAAGACATGCTGTCATCAGCACGTTTTGCATTTTTTTTATTTAAATGACATATCTGTTCAAAAGACACATTATGGAAGGATGAACATCGGTAACATAAATCAGGAAAGATTAGTAATTACTAAGGATTGTAGGAGTGCAACTTGTGTGACCTACAAAAATAAAAGAGATTTTCATGTGTTATACCCCAAAAGCTGAGAGGTCGTGTACACACAGACAGCTGTAGACAGCAAATGTAACGTTTACGTTAAATCAGTGTCAAAGTAGTTGAAATAGGTCTGTTGAAATATCTGATTAAAATGCTAAAATTTGAAGTTTAAAACTGTGCTGTTTTCGGTAAACAATTATATATTATATGCCATTGTTTTTGATTTCTGAGAAAATTAAGTACTTAACCGGGGAGCTGGGAGAGATGCAACCCACCAGATATGGCCAAAATGTTTCTGAGAAAAAAAAGAAGTTATTTTTATGAATTGATCATTATAAAAATTAGTCATAATAACATATGGGGTTAAAGGTGTCGTCGAGCCGTTAGATGAGTTTTTTTTAGTCTTGTATTTCAGGCATGACTATGAGGATGCAGCAGGAAGGCGCAGGCCAATGAAACTCAGCGCGCCTCCGAAAGGGGATCTGTGAAGGACGAAGGCGCGCGGCCTCTGTGCATCACAAGCGTCCCGTCCCGTCCCGGCTCCTCAGGACACGGCACTCCGCTCCCCGGGGCTGACAAACTCCTCAAGCGAACTCACTGAATAGAGCATGCTTTCAACATCCCAGACAGTGATCGTCACAAAAAATCCATAAAGACCGCTGGCAATCTATAGAAGAATGAATTGGAGAAGACTGACCGCAAGCTTTTTAATTTTACTCGGTTTTCAACACTGCTCATCACGTAAGTCATGTACTGTTATTCATCATTTGTGCATATTCCATATATAGTTAAAGTGGTGGATTAAACCACCCTGTGCTGTGACAAGGAGTTAAAGTGAGGAAGTGCATCTGGTGCTGGAGAAAAATATTATAAAGGGGAGTAAAAGCGCTGCTCGCAGCTGAAGTCGCGGCTGCGCACGTCAGAAGTCGAAGTGACAGCAGAGTCCTTCGGCGGTGAGTCGCCCAGCATCTCTTTCTGCATTGCAGTGCTTTTTCCCGAAGCTCCAGGCATGAAACGCAGAGGAATTCAACTCCCGCGGAACATCTATCCATAACCAAGCATGCAATTAACTATATGTGTATTAAAGGTACCTTGGGGGGGAGGGGGGGGGGGGGCGTAAAAATGTCATTTATTTGCCGATGCAGCGTCCATGGAGCACCTCGTAAAGCGCATCCCTGAAGACGTGCTCTCTACCTGCGCTTAAGGTCCAAACCTGATATCGTTTTGGTCCGATGTGTGCGTGAAGGAGCCGGAACGAAACAATAACCCCTTAAGGGTCATTCGTAATGGGGCTGAAGGACGTGCTGTCATGCTTTTTAAAATATGTTACTCTACGCCGTCTATTAAAGTTTGTATGACTGCAAGGCATATAATAGACAATACTGCGTGTTTGTTTTTATCTTTATCTTTCTACCCCGACGCCCGGTATGACTCCTAGCTGTGTGTATGTGTTTTCCTGAGCTGTGATCGCGCTCCCGTGTTGCTCCGAGGGGGGTGACAGTTGTCTAGACGCGGATTATACTGAATGTGCCTTATTGGTATGGTAAAGTTTTGCAGTCCCTGTGCTTTCGAAGGAAGTTGCCGCTTCTTGCCGTCGACTTCCCCAGTTTATGTGCGCAGAAAGTGCATTTTATTTCTGCGCTGCTGCGATTTACTTCTGGAAAGAGGATATCGCTCTTACGATGGATATACTATTGCCTTCAGGTGTTGTTTTTTTCTGGGTGAAACGTGACTAATTTGTTGTAATCCTGCTATGAATCAGTTAGATATTGAGGCTTGTGTCCAGGGTGAAAGATACAGGCTGGAATTCCCTGGCTGATTCACCTTAATTGTCCACAATGATACCTGACATTCTGCAATAATATACCTTATGCATTGACTGCTGTCAGACTCCAACTAAGCTGCCGATGGAGCGCTAGACGTTGATAAGGGCGATGTATAAAACCAATAATTTGTCTGTGTGTGTGTGTGTGTTTGTAGTTGGCAGAGGGCAGACATAAAATTAGCTATTCTATTTTTACATGCTGGTAGATTATTTGCGCTACATGCGACATATATTTTTTTTAAATCGTGTTTTTTGTCCTTCTTTACAAAATTCAAATCCTCGTATTTCTGAGACTTGGATCGCCTTTACTTTGCATTGCAATATTTGCGGTACAGACCCCCATCCCACCAAAAGCAAGCTGCCGCTTGTCTACAGTCTATGGGAGAAGTTCTGACGGCTATTGCCGTGTCGACTTGCTTGCAGCAATGCTGACTCCTCCTGGAATTCCCATGCTGACCCTGAAATCCCCTTTGCTGGCACTGAGAGCTGCCTTCCTCGTGATTCTGTCCCTAGTGGCCGTGGGTGTGACCTGAATGTTTAAGGGCAGAGTCAGAAGACGTATCTCCGGATGCCCTTCACACAGGTGGAGCCTGGAGATAAGCAAGGGGGGGGGGGGGGCTGGAATGAAGCAGATGATCGTCTGGAAAGTTTAGCAACTGAAACAAGTAAAGTCGCTGGTATGAGCAGGGAAATAATATATATTAAAACACACAATTATCCTTTTACAGTTCTTGCTATTGTCATGTTTTTTATTAATGTATTTTAAAGCTGTTTATGCATGTTAAGGATGTTACGGTGTACTTATTTGTGTATGAAGGTGCATTTAATATACAGTGTTGCCATGTATTAATTTAAATGTATTGTAAAGATTTGAGTCTTTAAAGGATATTTATGTCCTTCTGCTTTGATTTAATAAGCTTCCCTCTGAAATTACATTAAATTGCTGACCTACAGATAAAATCCTCTTGCATAAAACGGTAGGAATTAGAGGGAGGCTTGTGTTGTCTGCTTAGCTTATGAGGCATTCAAAGGCTCTGCTTTGATACCGATCACACTGTGAAAGAGGCATCTGAGAGAGATTTTCAGTAACTCAGCTTGTATTGACGTATTCTATAAAGTTACTGAGACGGGACTGTAGTAACGAATAGGCTTGTAGGTATAACATGAATAAACGTAACAGATTCAAGTTTGCACTGGTACTGCGTGGCTCCTGCTGTGTATTTAGAAATCTGAAGCTGAAAAACACGAATGTGAACATGCGTGCATGTGCGCGCGCGCACACACACACACATACACACACACACGTACACACATTCATATCTTTGTGGGGACCATCCATTCATAAAACTATCAATTATTATTATTATTATTATTACTTTTTATGGGAAAAACCTTAATCCCAACAATGAAAAGCTATACCTCTACCCAGCTCTAAGCTTAACCATAAGTAACCAAACAAAATACAATACATTTGACATGTTTAGTTTTTGATTGCAATTTTGTTTGGATTTTGTTTCAACCAGTCAGTTGAGTATAAAGAGTCACAGTCACAGAGCAACTGACTGGTTGACACAAAATCCCGGTCTGGACTTTCACTCTCTGGACCTGAATTACCCAACTCTGTGTGTATGTGTGTGTATATATATATATATATATATATATATATATATATATATATATATATATATATATATATATATGTTATAAATTATTTGATTATAAAGAAGGCTTATAAATATTCCAGTATTGCTATGGCAATAGTTTAGTATTTCTGACTAATGCTTTGGTCAGAATGAAATATCTGGTGGTTATTTATGTTTCCAGAGCTTTCTGGTTTCCAATTGTGATTTAAAACTCATCCTAACTTAATATTTCTGAGTGTTAGAAAAAAAAAAATCTGTGTATTCAGAGAGTGAGGAATGCAGGGTGTTTTTTTCTCTCAGTATTTAGTACTCAGTTTAATAATAATTCAGTTCTTTGTTCATAACATGATCCGATTTTAAGGAAAAAATGTAGTGTAGTTAGAACCGACACCTATAAACGTTGCACTGAAGAATGGTGATTGTTTCAGCAGCAGATTAATGTTTTATCTTCAGCATCAGTCTGTGTTGCAGACAGTAATGTGGCATTTGTTTAACTGATGATTTCTTCCTCATCCCAGGCCTCAGAGCTTCTGTGCACCTCGTTTCCTCTTCACGGAACTTTCCTGACAGTTACCTCCTCAAAGTCACAGTTCATTATGTCCTGATACCACTAATATTTCGGATAGACCACGGGCCACATTATTCACCAGTCCATTCATTCCCACGGGGTTTTTATTGGAATGAGAACGGATGGAGAATCCGTGAATTCCGGTGTCAGGTGACAAAGCAGATTCCGGGGAGGAGGGGCTGCGTGACGTATGGGGCCGCATCGAGCAGCCGGGCACTGAACTAACATCCTAGCCTCTCCTGATTTGCTGTGTTAGTGCTCTAGAGCAAGTCCAGGTGGTGCAGAATAGGTGTCCCGGCTTTCACAGGGTCACAGACAGAGGGAGACACAGGTCAGATATGAACCATAACCCAACCCCCCCTGCCTCAACTATTGGCCTGTTTTAACATGGAAAGTCACACTATATATGCATATGTGTGTTTAAGGAAGGTTAAAAAGTAGAACTGGCAGCCCTGTAAAGGATACGTAGTTGTAACTTGGGTGGATGGATGGCTGGATGGAGGAAAGATTGATGACTCAACTACCTGATAGTGTCAGATAGCATCTAAATAGTGGTTGGAAAATGGATGGATAGATGGATGAATGGATGGACGGATGGATGATGACTCGACTACCCAGTAATGTCATAGCATCTGAACCGGGGGTGTCAAACTCCAGTCCTGGGGAGGCTGGCTCTCGAGCAGAATCATTCATGGTGGAACAGGGAAAGAGCTAAGATACACAGGACTCTGGCCCCCCAGGACTGGAGTTTGACACCCATGATCTGAACTGTGGTTGGAAGATGGATGGGTTGGTGGATATATATAAACTGGATGGATGGAGGAAAGGTTGGTGACACAACTACCAAATAATTTTGTAGCATCTAAATAGTGGTTAGAAGATAGGTGGGCGTAGGAAGCTGATATAGATGTGTGTAGGTAGGTTCCTTTGGGGCGTATTGCTTGTGAAGACCCTGAGAGTTTGCTGTCCTGCTGGGGGTGCCCCTTGCGAGAGGCGGAGCTTTGCATTAAGCCTGGCTGCCTCTGGCTCTCCTTTCCACCCCCCAGGAGACTGTGTTGATCCCTTGGTGTCCCCTCTCTATTCGTCCTCCTTCTTGGCCTCCTCCAGATATAACTTCCTGTACTCAGCAAACTTCGCCAGATTGTACGGTAAGCACTTCTTCCCCCCCGATCATGTTGTGTGCATTAGTTTAACATGTTCATGTGAAATGTAATCATGCACTCACCAACCAGCACATACATACAGGGGTGCAATGGGGGGGGGGGCAGATGAGGGAGGTGGGGGTTGGTGGGGGCGTGTACTCCCCAATATTTAATTTGGATTCATTCAGCCCCCCCAATAAATACACCTTTGTATTTATATTATAATTCTACCTAACACCCCCCCCCCCAACCCAATATCAAACTCTGTCCATACATATTTCCAGCGTTAAGTCACAAACCAAAATAAATGTTGTGTTGGGCTGGGAGGGAGGGGGTGTCATTTTTTTTAAAGCACACTCTTCACAACCCAGCGAAAATGGTCTCGCTTTTGTGTCATGACCTACCAGCTGAGAAACGCTGCTGTGCATCACAATAATGTTGGATACGATCACACTGGCATGTTTAGTGCATAATGCTTCTGTATCCACTCTGAGTCTGAATTCAGCTGCCTTGTTACTCTCACATGCACCCTACACGCGTGTTTAGGGAGCAGCGGCTGGTCCCCTGCCCCCAGCGACCGCCATCCCTGGCTGCAGATCGACTTCCGCAGGAAGTATCGCTTCGTGGCCATCTCCACCCAGGGCACCTTCAACTCCTACGACTGGGTTACCAAGTACACCGTCCTGTATGGGGACCGTCCTGACGCCTGGACGCCGTACATCCAGAGAGGGGGGAATTCGGTAACGTTAATACCTTACGAGTAAAGCGAGAAAAGGACAGATGGTTCGTTTTCAAATATAAATATGTCAGATACAACTAAATAACCTAAAAATAGGTGGCTGCAATAGAAACTACACAGGGGATCTACACACGGAATGCTAATTAGTAATACGGGATCTTCAGTTTTAATTGGATTTTGAGCAACATTGAATAAGGTTTCCTCACATCATTGCTAATAAAACGGCAGGCGTGGACGACCAAAGATTATGGAATATTTTAGGGAAGACCTTTCTGTCTCCTGAATTAGAGTTACCTGAGTCGAACCTACAGAGTCAACATTCATTAACCCGTTCGGTAACACTTTACTTAAAGCACCCATGTATAATTCATTATAGATACGTTCATAATGCATTATAGATTAGAGCTTCACAGACAGTTCATAATGCATAATAAACATGGCCAATAATGCGTTGTGCCTTTGTATAAACAGTTAAAGCTGAGCTTATAATACTTTATGTACGCAGTATTGTGCATTATGAAGGTGTCTATAATGCATGACTGCATATATATATATATATATATATATATATATATATATATATATATATATATATATATATATATATATGTGTGTGTGTGTGTTGTCCTTGTGCAGACGCTGTCGGGGAACTGGAACTACTACCAGGTGAAAAGGCATGTGTTCCATCATGCCTTCACCGCCAAGCACCTGCGCTTTATCCCCCTGGGCTGGAACACCGAAAACGGGGGCAAGATCGGAGTCCGCCTGGAGGTGTATGGGTGTGCCTACGGTGAGTCAGTCGTCACCCTGATGGGGCGGAGGCCCTCGTGACGGGGAGGTCAGGGGATGCGGGGAGGCCAGGGGATGCGGGGAGGTCAGGGGATGACACTGCGCCGTCATTAGGACTCCGGGGTGAGCAGGACAAATACCAGTGGCAGCTGTTTCTGCATTAGCAGGACACCAATAGACGGGGAAAACATGAGAGTCAGAATGTATGGACAGAATGTAACGTCTGATCTCCGTAGAGAGGTCTCTCTCACCTGCTCTCTCTGTCACCTGCTCTCTCTGTCACCTGCTCTCTCTGTCACCTGCTCTCTCTGTCACCTGCTCTCTCTTTCACCTGCTCTCTCTCACCTGCTCTCTCTCACCTGCTCTCTCTCACCTGCTCTCTCTTTCACCTGCTCTCTCTCACCTGCTCTCTCTCTCACCTGCTCTCTCTTTCACCTGCTCTCTCTTTCACCTGCTCTCTCTCTCACCTGCTCTCTCTCTCACCTGCTCTCTCTCGCTCACCTGCTCTTTCTCTCACCTGCTCTCTCTCTCACCTGCTCTCTCTCTCACCTGCTCTTTCTCTCACCTGCTCTCTCTCACCTGCTCTCTCTCTTACTTTCTCGCTTGCTGACTCTCAAGAGAGAAATCTCCTACTAATTTGTGACTGATTGTAGGTGAGCAGTAGGACTTGACGCACTGGGACTAGGAACACTCCATGACATACATTTAGCTTATGTAACAGGCACTTTTGTCCAATGCAATAAACATTTTGAGAACGCAAGGTGTGACAATCTCTGCAGCAATTGGAGATTAAGGGCCTCGCTCAAGGGCCTAAAAGTGAGATCACTTTACCAACTGCGGGATCTGAACCAGCACACGTCTGGTCACAGGCGTAACATCCCGCCCCACTGAGCCACACAGCGCCTCCACCCTGGGGTTTATTTTTGCACTAACATTGTTCGAGGCACCAGCCGGCTGGCCTCCTTTGGTGCACATTCCTGTGCCTATGAATTAAACGCTGAACGTGGTTTCAGCTGTCCATCCGGTGCCTGTCTTCCAGATTCCTACGTCATGATGTACGACAGTGACGACATGGCAGCCTACATGTTTCCGGGGAAGAGGCACCGCACGATAAGGGACCACATCGCCATCAACTTTAAGACCCTGGAGCGGGACGGGCTGCTGCTGCACAGCGAGGGCATACAGGGCGACGTCTTAACACTGGAGCTGAGAAATGCGCGTCTCTACCTGCACATCAGCCTTGGTGAGGGCTGATACATGAACAGTGGCCCACTGACGGACTGTACCACATGGATCAGCTGTCGAGGGGGAAAACAGCAGTGCTGAATCATATTCTCTCTCATATGCGGACCTCTAAGCTCTTATTGAGGGTCTCTGCGCTCTTATAATTCTGTTAAATCACTGATCATTGGTTAAATTTGGTCTGTCTCTGTTGGTGGGCAGATGGTCCATTTGGGTTGGCAGTGCCCACCCCGACATGCCCCCAGTGTCATGCTCCTGATGTGGTTGGACTCACATTGTAAACAGTGGAGCGAAAAGGCATCATTTACAATATGTTGTACATGCACACTCTACCTGTTTAGAGCATGTTGACTTAACCAAGTTAAGTATCTTGCTGAAGGGTTAACAAAGCAAGCTCCTCTGAAAAGTACTATTCACAAGAGGGTTCGTTTCTTCAGGATACAGGCTGGATGGTAACCATTCCGTGTCACGGAATCTGAGTTTTAGTTAATCTGGATAATTTTTTTCTAAAAAAAGCAACAGGCATTATTCTGAGTGTAGCTTTAGTGTGATCAGACTACCCCTCTGGAGCTGAAGATATATATTTTCACCTTTAATAGATATTCCTCTGAAATTATTTTAATTATGCAATAATTGTGCTTTTGTAAAGCTGAATATGTATTGCTTGAGGTGGGAATAACATTGATATCACTATATACTATACTATACTATACTATACTATACTATACTTTCATATTCCAGAAGCTCAGAAAATGTGAAATGAAATGGTTTTACTAGAACAGACGGTAATTTTTTATTTATTTATTTTTTTTGGGAAATGAAAGGCTCTCTCTTCATGCACACAATTTGATGTCTTTCATGGAAATTGTGGGGGTGGGCTTCCCATTTAATAGAATTTGAACAGAAAGGGTCCAGAAGACTCAGCGGGATACGGCTTGGCCCCGTCAGACCTGCCAGGAGACCTGTATTTCTAGGGGACTTCAGTGCAAGCTTGGAGAATCCCACCCTCCTGTGGACCAGCGTGCACCTGGCTTGGTGATTCGATGGTCTGTGTATCTTGCAGGCAGCAGCACGGTCCATGAGGTGGAGGGTTTAACCACACTGACCGCAGGCAACCTCCTGGATGACCAGCACTGGCACTACGTGACCATTAAGCGATACGGCCGGCAGGTCAGCCTGACGGTGGACAGCCAAACAGAGAGAGCTATATGCAACGGAGACTTCAGCTACTTGGACCTAGACGATCAGGTGGGGGGGGGGTCGCTGGGCGGGAGCCCCAGCTTTTGGGTTGGTTACATTTGACATCAGGCTGACCAGTCATAGCAGACCAGAAACTCATTTTTAGTCTTTTTAGTATGTCAGCAGGTTACTGACGAACTGTACGTCTTAACAGAAAACGTTAACAGAAGTTCAACATGCTGTCCTCCCAGCTCTATGTGGGGGGAGTGATCGAGCCAAACATGCCTCACCTTCCTGACAAGGACAACTTCCGCGGCTGCCTGGAGAACGTATTCTTCAACGGGATCAACATCATCGACATGGTGCAGAGGGAGGACCCACAGATCCGCCTCCCACACCAGAAGGTGCTGCTCCGTGTGACACCAGGCAGCATCCACCCATGCTGCTCGCCGCCCCTAAGCTCTCAACTTCCCTTATGTAGAATTTTCTGCATAGTCCCCCTTCTAAATATGGAGTGCAAGGAAAGACTGTTGATTGGGACAGAATGACTCTTATTCTCTTGCAATTTGCACTTTTTAGCGTCTTTGGACTGTTCTGCGGTGATCACTTGTGCTTCAGTCCCTGCTATTTCAACCCTCCTCCAGAAAACTATGGAGTTCGCCTGTGCGGACCTCCTGTTGAAACCACTCACCTTCATCGGGCCCAACAACTACCTCCAGTTGCCGGGGCTTTCCAGAAAGCCCCGCATGTCCGTCAAGTTCAAATTCCGCTCGTGGGACTACACTGGCCTGCTGATGTTCACCCGGTTTGCGGATAACCTGGGCTCCCTGGAGCTGGGCCTGAGCGAAGGTCAGGTGAACATCTCCCTCATACAGTCTGAGAAGAGGCTGCAGTTCGCTGCAGGTATGTTTTCAGGCGGTTCCTACAAAGCACCGATTCTAAGAACCTGACAGAAATACTTCTGTTGGAAAAATCCAATACAGTTTATTGAACAAATCAATATTAGACAAACACATTGTCGATGCTGGTGTGCATTATGGAGCCTGAGCCGCTTATTCTTAGACAACCTTGACTTGGTGTTTTTTTAAGACACAGGGAGAGAACATAAGAAATTTACAAAAGAGAGGAGGCCATGGACACCCTATATTCTATTTTCCACAAGTTGATTCTGCCAGTATTGTCCCATGGGTGCTTTAGCCTAAATTTCTGTAATTAAATTGTCCTTTATGCAGTGAACATGTCAACAACTTTCATTGTTTGCCCAGGTTACCAGCTGAATGATGGATTTTGGCACATGGTGGATTTGGTGGCACGGGACAACTTTGTGACGGTGACCATCGACGAGGACGAAGGCTCTCCCCTCAAGATAACCAACGTCTTTACAGTACGAACAGGGGACCAGTACTTTTTCGGAGGTACCTTGAAGAGTGACACAAAGCAAATGTACCTTAAATTGCTTCCCCGAATACAGCACATCCGTGACTTGAGCATTAATCAGCATTTCATGCTCCTGTAGATTTATTAATAAGCATCGATATCTTTTGATTTTCTTTGATGAGACTTGTTGCTTATTAAAAATGTGGATTTAACAGGAAAATGTCCTCATAGAGCTGGACATAAAACACTTGTGGGAGTTTTACTTACACAAAAATGTTCTGAGGGCAGAAGGAAAAATGATTGCTTCAGAGAGATAACCAATCAGACTGTAGAGAAAGTGGGACCAAGACTCTGATTGGTTGGTGCTGCCTCCTCTAGTTGTTTGTACCCACTTATTCTACAATCTGATTGCTTATCTCTTTGAACCAGTTATTTTTCTTTCTCCCCTCAGAACATTTCTGTGTAAGTAAAAATCCCATAAGCATAAAAATGCCCTGCTGGGGAGTCTTATGTGGGCTCACAATGGCCTTAAGGCAACGTAGAGCGACAGACGTGTTCTTTCCTGGTTCAGCCTGCACTGGGGCCCCTATGATTCCCTCTCTCTTCCCCCCAGGCTGCCCAAAGACCAACGACGAGATCAAGTGTGAGACCAAGCTGAATGCATTCCACGGCTGCATGCAGCAGATCTTCATCGACACTGAGCCGGTGGACATTGACGCCATACTGCAGGACCGCCTAGGGAACTACATGGAGGTGCTACTGGGTACCTGTGGCATCACGGACAGGTGAGGCCTGTGGGTGGGGGGCTGGGAATAATGGCCAGAGAACCATCACCCTGTGGCATTAGAGGGTATGTACCTTTGGTCGTCCACGCCTGCCGTTTTATTAGCAATGATGATTGTTCCCCATCAGTTTATGACCCCACTGGTAACACTTGCTATGAATTCCATGTCTATAAGAATCTATGACACATTCATAACACATTATAATGCATTCATAAAGCATTATAAACATGGCTATACATATTTATAAAAAGGCACATATTAGCCATGTTTATTTTATGCATTATGAATTCTTTATGAAGCTCTCATCTATAATGCACCATAGATACCTACATAAGGCAGTGCAAAACATCCATTATTTTTATGCCAACTATTATAATGCATTATGAAGGTGCATTATAGATGAGAGCTTCATTGGAGCTTATGAAACATTATAATCAGCACCATAATTCCTTATGACTGTCAGTTGAAGAGGCTGTAATACTTTATTCATTCTTATACCGGCCATTATAATGCATTCTCGGTATCTATAATGCAATATAGGTGACAGCATCAAGTTAAGTTGGACCATGCTGTTTAATTGCACCTGATCCGGCTCTTAGACTAAGGCATAAGCCGTTCTTTCTGTAAATGCACTTATGCGATGCTTAGTAAGGAACAACCCTCTGCAAGTATTCCAGCAGGCTCAACGCGAGTGCTGTGACTACATGCATTTTAATGTCAGGGGAGTACTGTCGAGCGGCCGGGGGTGAGTACGGGACACGCTTTGCTCTCCTGTAATGCGACTCCCCAGGTGCACGCCGGACCCTTGCCAGCATGAGGGCCGGTGCATCCAGTCGTGGGACGACTTCATATGCATGTGTGAGAACACGGGATACAGAGGAGAAGTGTGCCACAGATGTGAGTGTCACCCACTTCTCCGGGTCTTACTGTAGGTGCAGGACATGCTTTCCTGCAGAGTGGCTTCTGCAGCTTAGTGCAGTGCGACCCACACCCACGGGGGACCCGCACCCACGGGGACCGATACCCACGGGGACCCGCACCCACGGGGACCGACACCCACGGGGACCCGCACCCACAGGGGACCCGCACCCACGGGGGACCCGCACCCACGGGGACCCACACCCACACCCACGGGGACCCGCACCCACGGGGACCCACACCCACACCCACGGGGGACCCGCACCCACGGGGACCCACACCCACACCCACGGGGACCCGCACCCACAGGGGACCCGCACCCACGGGGACCCGCACCCACGGGGACCCGCACCCACAGGGGACCCACAGTCACTTCACATTTTTGCTCCCTCCCAGCTTCCTAGACCCAAACTGTCTGCGGGTCCCCGAGGACCAGATTAGGAAACATTGGCTTAGATCATCCTGTTCTCGCTATCTGTGCACTACATACACAAGAATTCCTAAAGATTAGAGAACTGATGAAGAACACGAAAGGCACTCATTAAGTCATATAATTCTTGAATAACCTGTCATGTTAAGACTGAGAAGGTTTGTAAGGCAAAGGCACAAAAAGATTGAAATAATGAACATGTGTATGTATGCGGTCTGTAACAGACCACTTTGTTCAGGATGTTACACACTCAGAAGATATGTTGGTTCAGCCTGCACTGGGGCCCCTATGTTCATGGCTGACAGATTACTGGTTAAGAACTCGATAAATGTAGTTTAAAGCCGTTTAATTTTCCCCACCTGTTCTTGGCTTTACAGCATCTTACTATAACAAAGTGACAGTAGCGTGCTAAAGGATTAGCACTGATCTTGCTCCACCGTGTGTTGCAGCACGTGGTGTTATTCAGCTTGACATGTGACATTATCAGTTAAACATGCTGAGGCCTCTCTACCAAATCCTTGGCCAGATATTGTTTATAGAATGTTTTATTTCGTGTGTGTTTGAGTGTCTGACGGCGCTCTGCAGTGGTTTGAATTCATTCCCAGTTAAATGAATGTTTGAGGAGATAAAGAAGTAATTCAGATTTTTTTTCTCCCTCTGTTGACAGCGGTCTACAAAGAGTCTTGTGAGGCATACCGACTCAATGGAAAGTATTATTCAGGCAATTACACCATCGACCCTGACCTTAGCGGACCACTGAAACCTTTTTCTGTTCTGTGCAATATGAAAGGTAGCCTTTTCTTACTGTATTGTGTCTCTTAGGGTCGGTTTGCGTAGTGATACTGCGTCTGATACAGTTTGAAGCGAGACAGAATATGACATTAAGCATTAATGTCAGGTAGCATGAAAAGCAAGTAAGTATATGCTGGTCTCCATAGTAACTAGCAGTAGATAAAAACCTACGGTATACTCCAAACTTTGGATCTAAAGTAGGAATATACAGTTTTGGAAAATATTAAGAGACACCTCCATATATGTATAGTAAGACAGCAGTACAGAAGAATAAGGTGAAGCAGGAGATACTGGGAACCACCAGAAACCAGCCAGGTAGAGGGAGGAACTTTCTAATGACCGTTAGCTTCTGAAAGTTTCTCATCAATTGGAGGATGACCTCAAGTGACCTTCAGTGCACTGCTAGGACGGTTGGTATCAGGCTCCTAGAAGCTGGACTGAAGTCCCATAAGGCAAAGAAGAAGCCCTTCATCACTGAGAAACAGGGAAGAACCAGGCTGCAGTTTGCAAAAGCAAATATATTATTCAAAGATACACAGATCCATAAAGTGAGAAATGAATGAAACAATATATTCTGCTGTGGTCTCTTAATTCTTTCCAGAGCTGTATATAAACCCAATTGGTCTTTAGCCTTAATTAAGGGTGAGTCAAACGAAATTATTGTCTTGTGGTGCTTTGAAAGATGTGGTCCATTAAAGGTGAAATGGAGAACCTCTATGCCTTTTCATTGCCCTTCTACAGCCGACAAAGCCTGGACAGTGGTGAGGCACAATCGGATAGACAATACCAAAGTGACAGGCAGCACAGTGCAACAGCCTTACTTGGGTGATGTCCAGTACTACAATGCTTCATGGGATGAAGTCACTGCCCTGGCCAACACCTCGGAATACTGCGAGCAGTGGATCGAATACGCCTGCTACAAGTCACGCCTTCTCAACACGCCCAGTTGAGTCTTCCGGCTGTTGGCGCCGGCATGGCTACTGTCAAGCCAAAAGCCGTATGGCGCCAGGCACCGGTTTAGCACCGATGGCAAGATCTTTGTTCATCTGGGCTCTGCTCCAGAAATAACGGGAGCCACCGCGAGTTAATCAGCTTAAGCTGATTAAGCGTTGATCTCTTATTATGTAATCTGCCTTGCAGAGGTAATTTAGCCTTGGGGTAATAAGATATGTAGGATTTCGTAAGAGTTTTGTTGAGGGCCAGCATGGTGACAGGGTAGCTGTGTTGCTTTACACCTACAGCTTTCGGGGTTTAAGGGTTTTGCAGTGTGTGTATGGAGTTTGCAATGTCTCCCCTTGTATGGGCTCCCTCTGGGTACACCAGTTTCCTCCACTAAATCGCCCATAGCGTGTGTCATGGACTGGCGTCCCAGATCCAGGCCTCCCATAAACCTGCCCAGGATAAGTGGTTAGAAGATGGATTTTTGTTATACAGTTTTTCAGGTAAAAGTTTTCATGCTAATATGCTAAAATCACATCCTCTAATGCAGTGTTTCTCAACCCAGTCCTCAGGACCCACAGGTAGTCCATGCTTTTGCTCCCTCTCAGCTCCCAGAGCTAGGAGCAAAAATGTGGACCGTCTGATAGGGAACTTGGACTGTGCGTCCCTGAGGACTGGACTGGGAAACGATGCTCTAATTGGAAACTCTTTCTGCCTGTCAGACGGAAGACCGTATAGTTACTGGGTTGGCCGCCACGGCGAGAGTCAGGATTACTGGGGCGGTTCATTCCCAGGTGTCCAGAGATGTGCCTGTGCCGTCAATAGGACCTGTAAGGACAGCAAGTTCTTCTGTAACTGTGATGCAGATTACCGCCAATGGTAAGACAACCGTATGTCCATTTCAAATGGGGCTCCATTGCTAGTGTGGCTACACTCTTGCATTGGCTTGATTTCTCATTCTTAAGACCCCATGCTCTTGAGTGCAACCACAGCTTGAGTATGCTTCGAAATAGGTACGCGGACAAGGGATGGCTGAACTACAGGGACCACTTGCCAGTTAGAAGAATTGTCATCGGGGACACCAACCGGACTGGATCAGAAGTTCATTTTAGCCTTGGGACTCTACGCTGTCATGGAGACCGTAAGTGACGTCGCTCACAATGCTGTTTTAGGTATGAACCGGTGGATAAAGACTAAGGGCTACAAATGACTATCGGAAAATGACTGAATTGCGGAATTGATTTGTTGGCTAGTCTGAAGAAAACGTATTTTTAAGAGACGGAGATGTTTTTCGCTGAGAAAGCAGTTACAGAACACCATAGTTTGGTTGGACTTCTAGGATACGCTTGGATATCTACGGAGAAAAATGCCCTGACCTAGGATTAGGAATCAAGTTACATTTTCTTGAACATGATAGTTGTCCAATTCCATGCTACAGGAAATACCTGGAACACGGTCGCATTCACGAAGCCCACCTACATCAAGTTCCCCACCTTCAGACCAGGCACAACTGCTGACATCAGCTTTTACTTTAAGACAACCGCTGACCACGGCGTCTTTCTAGAGAACTCGGATGACCACCATCGCTGCTTCATCCGAGTGGAGCTCAACTGTAAGTCTGATTACCCTCCAGCATTTTAGGCATGATATTCTGTATTGTACTTTATTTTAGTGTGCAGTCTTTAGTATGCGCTGAAAATACTGAACTGTACGTGAAAAGGCTATTCTGGTAGGTAGTTTATCGGTCTCTCTCCGGACTCATGCCCTGATTGTGTCACCCTCCTAGCCACCAACAACCTGCTGTTTGTCTTCATGGTGGGGGACGGCATCATCAACGTCACTTTGCGCTCCCCCATGGCCCTTAATGACGATGAGTGGCATTACGTTGAGGCCGAGATCAACGTGAAGCTAGCCCGCCTTAAGGTGGACGACCAACCCTGGGCTATACGTCGATTCCCAGGGCAGACCTACGTCACCATGAAGTTCACCCAGCCGCTCCTTATTGGTGTGTGCTGTAGGCCGTAGTCATTAATTCACTGTAAATATGGTAACAATTCACATGACCTTAAATGACTATTTAGAAGTATAGCTAAAAGTCTTCTAGATGGACACCGAGCGAAACTTCAGCAGCTCGCTCAATAAATATGCTAATGAATAGAGCATGTGGCTAAATATAGAGAATAATCACTAAACAGAGTAGAATTCTGAATGTGGTTGTAGTTAGCAGTGTTGGACATTTCAGGTCCAGAAGCTATAAAACCAGGATTTTATTTCTACCAACTAGTTGAGCATAAAGAGTCACAATCACAGAGTACTCACCGGGTTGGTAGAAACAAAATCTTGGTCTGGATTTGTAGCCTCTGGACTCGAAATGCCCAACACTGATAGTTCGATAATGTCACGTTTGCTCGAATCAGGTGCTGCAAAGGACAAACTGAGGGCCTTCCTGGGCTGCATCCGAGGCCTGCGCATGAACGGTGTGGCCCTTGACCTGGAAGGCAAAGTGAATGAGGAGGAAGGCATCAGGAAGAACTGCACCGGAGGGTGTCTCGACCCAGTGATACTGTGCCGTAATGGTGGCCGCTGCATGGAGAGTTATGCGTCCTACTACTGTGACTGCAACAACACAGCCTTTGAGGGCTACTACTGCCACGAAGGTGGTTCCACGCAGCAAGCTCTTTACCTACCAACACGCTGAACCATATATTCTGCTTTCAATATTTACCTGCTCTTTCTGGAGGTGCTTTTGAGAATCACACCAGGGAATGGCCAATAGCACACTGGGTAACGCTGTAGTCTCATACGCCTGGGGTTGGGAGAAGAGTTGCTAAGCCTAAATTTGTGATTTAACTGCCTGTCTGTTTTTACTAACATGACATGCTTTCTACTGACACCATATTTTTACTTTTTGTGAGCTTTAAAATGGACTTACAGATTTACAGGCAGGGTGAATCCGATGCCTTTTTTTTACAGGCTGCTTGTAAATTTATAAATGATTGACAGTCCTGGGTCTGTGCATGGAATTTGCATGTTCTTTGCAGGTGTTTTCAGCACTCTAGGGTCCTCTCATAGTTAGGTGCATTTGTGGCCCTTAAATTGGCCTAAATCTTGTGTGTCCTTTGGCCTGGAATCCCATTCGTGGAGTTTCCTTTGCTTCCTTGGATAGGCTTCAGGCTCATGTGTTGGATAAACAGTTACTGACAATGGATGGATAATTACACTGTTAGTTAACAGCATGCCAAAACTCACTATCCCATCTGACATGCTGTCATTTGTTGTGGATCATTGTCTTCATCATACTAAGATATCGGAGGCTACTTTGAGGCTGGTGCTTGGCTACGATACAACATCCGAAATGAGGCGATCTCCGATGAGGATCTCTGGGCCAACTGGCTCGATCCCCACAACTTCAGCCTGGGATACAACCAGACCAGCGACGAGATCGAGTTCAGCTTCAGTACAACCCAGGCACCTGCTGTTCTGATCTACATCAGCTCTTTCACGAAGGACTACATCGCTGTCATCCTTAGGAATGATGGTATGGACTGGCCGGGGCCAGCGAGGAGTACGAATGGTAACATGGCCAATTCAAACATACCTGGCTGCTCTTTTCTATAGCCATCCTAACATCCCTAACTCCTTACTTACAATTATTTCAAGCTGTGGCTGCAGCAAAATTAACCTATACTGTGATATCGGCTTCTAAGACATTTGACCTCCTTGCTTCAACAATTTTTAGTGAAACACATTTGCCGAGATCGGCAGACATTCACTGGGTATCAGCTCGTAAGAATAAAGTTCTTTAAAGAAAAAATTATTCAATTCAAAACCACTTATAGGTCACATGCAAGACACAAATAAGTAGCTAGGATGTGGAATGATCATTTCCTTTACCAGTGAGTGGTGATGTTACAATGGAGTGGATCCTTCTTTTGATCCTTGACAGTAGCACTAGCTCTCAATGCCTCCGATTACAGCCTCCTTTCTGGGTCCCTTGGCCAGTTTCACTGCCTCTTTCACTTCATTTCCCAAGGAAGGCCAGCCAGTGCCAAACCCGAGACTGACACACAGCAAGGCCTCACCCTGAGACCCAGGTTACACTCAACTGAGCCAGAATATCCATAGCTCTTCTTCTGTATGCTTAGACAGGCTATGAATTCATGGTCAGAACCAGGGGCATCGTTAGGCCTATTTCAGGGGTGGGGCTTTAGCCCCCCTAAAATGTTTCTTTGTCTCCCCAAATAAATGTGTATTTCTTGGTTTACACCATTAATTGTTTGCTATAACTCCCCCCCCAATCACCTGCTGAATAAATATTCTGCTGAAAACCATGAACACCGAAGAGATTCCACTTTAAAAATAGCATTTGGACATGCTCCCGGTTACAGGAGCCAAGGTGACTTCAGAAGCAAACGTCTTCCTGTCTGGGTGCCGTTTAACCTTGTTTACTTGTCATTCATCCCTCTCCAGGCAGCCTACACCTGCGGTATCGACTGGGCTTGATCGCCTACAAGTTCCAGCTGTCCTACCTCAACCTGGCCGATGGGTTTCCGCACTTCGTCAACATCACCAGACACAACCGAACCATACGGATGCAGGTGCGACACGTCGCTTTGCTTAAAACATGCATGTGCACCGGAGAAGCTTTTCATAATTCTGTTACTTTTATGATTTCTAAATTGCCTGAAGTGTGTAGCTGTACGTCTGTTTCTGTGTGCCCTGCAATTGTACCTGAATAAGTTTCAGGGCCCAAGACCTTATACTAGATAAGCAGTATGGAATATGAATGGATGGATGGATGGAATCCCCATAAACACCATCCATCCATCCATTTTCCAAACTGCTTATCCCACTGGGTCGCGGGGGGCCCGGAACCTATCCTGGAAGCAATGGGCACGAGGTAGGGAACAACCCAGGATGGGGGGGCAGCCCATCGCAGGGCACACTCACACACCAGTCACTCACACATGCACTCCTACGGGCAATTTAGTAACTGCAATCAGCCCATAAACACCAAACTTCCTTAAAAAAAAAAAATTATTATATATCCATAAAAAGTATTGTGTATTTTGTGTAGCATATGTGGAAATGATTTGCCTACTCTGCTGACTACAGTATCTTCACAAACGCAGTTAACCACCGAATATTGTCACAACTGCTTCCTGTCTATGAAAAGATGAAAACTGTTAAGAATGTGAGAACCCACCAAAGATCTCCAATACGGCTTTCGAGAAATTAGTCAGCAGGCTCTGCAAACTGCTCCACTTTAATCAGCAAGTGGCACTCAACCACATGTTGTCAGTTCATGGTTCCACAGTCCTTGTGAACTGATGTGCTCCACACAGGTCGATTATTCAGATTCAATTTGGGAGAAGATCCTCCCTTTGCAGGATTTTCGGTTCGATTCTCCCAAGGCCGTGTTCTTAGGACGGGTGATGGGTAAGTGTTGTCTCTGTAATTGGCTGTAATGAAGGACATCTGAAGAAACGTTCAGTAACCTCAAAGCAACAAAAGCTTCTGATCTCTACCTTCTATCATTCATGCTGTCTGTAGTTCTGTCTCAAGAGTAAAGATGACTGATATTTGAAAAGTTCATGTATTGCTTTTCTTTAGTGGACGTGGTCTTTGAACGGCATCTTTTTTATACTGCTGCAGAGATGGGGGACATCGATTATGAGGTCCAGAGGCACAACAGTCCTGGGTTTGAGGGCTGTTTGTCGGGGGTACGATACGACATCTACGCCCCTCTAAAGACCTACTTCCGGCCTAATGAGACAGACCCTCCAGTGACCGTCCAGGGTTTCGTAGTAGAGTCAAATTGCGGGGTCTTCCCCTCTGTTATGGGTGACATACCCCTGGAAGCGGATCCATGGTTTACAGGTTTTGGTGAGTCCACGGCTCATTAGACAGTCCTGCCAAACCTCGTTCCTGTTGATGACATGTGTGCTTTTCAAAATTAATTAAGAAGACTGAAATGCATAGCAAGTCGTTAAATGATGCATTGTGACACTTGAACGGTGTGATGATTTCGGTTAATATCTCAATCAAAAAAAACGTTAATGAGGACCCGACTATGCCGAGTGTCTCTAGTATGGGATTCATAAGCCCTGATTTTCGCTGTACTATAAATTTTCCAGTACAAAGGACGTATTTCCCCACGTCACACTCACAGTGGATTCCTGTTGTTTGCACCCTTTTCTATGAACCTGCAGGATTCAAATAATTAATTTAGCAAAACCTGTGTAGATTTTATACCTACAGCACTGTTTCTGGTAATTGTCATTACAGACCTCATCTACATTCACGATGATATGCCTAGTCCACCAGTTATGGCATGTAAGTCCTGCTGAACATGTGCAAGTTTGTGTATGTAAAATCACATTACCAGGCCCAAAATGCAACGTTACTCTGGATTGAAAATGTGCAATATTCAAAAGAATGCAATCAATATTTGTGAAATGTCAGGTCCTATACCTGTATTGCTATGGAAATGATAGAAGATCAAACACTAATAATAACGGATCAGCTACAATCATAACCCTAATTTTCCTCTTTCAGTCATCATCCTCCTCATGCTGGTGCTGGTGTTTGGAGGACTGTCCGCTCTCTACTTGTACCTGTACCGCTACAAAGGGAGTTACCACACCAACGAGCCCAAGAGCGTGGGGTCGCCGGGCAGCTCCCGGGCCCTCACAGAGTCCAGCCGCAGGCAGAGGAGTTTGACGGAGATACAGGAGGAGCCGAGGAGCGAATAACGTCCTGGGGTGGAGTGAGTGTGGGACAACAGCTGCTAAGCCTCTTCGAATTTTCTAGTCCATCGTTGCCCATCGAAAAGTTATTTTTTTCATCTATGTGATGTCGTTCATTTCTTCTCCCCCATGTTGTATGTGAGGAACAAAAACAGACCTGCAGTGTACGATGCACATACCTAACACTCTATATCTAATATAACATGTATTTGATTCACTCATAACCCCACTTTAATCACATACCAGTTTAGCCCAGATTTTAAGGGTTGACTCTCTGAAGTGCCTGAAACGTTTCACGCTTTTCCGTTAACGGTTCGGTTCTTCGCATTCGTTGCTAACTGGACTGTCATAACAAGTCCGATTATTACTAAGCATATATCTATAATATAGCCAGTACTATAGACAAATGGTTACAATTACGCTGTGCTACAAAGCTGTTCATATTTGAACTTCGGGCTACAGCCTTGAGTGCTCAGACGCACCCCGAACACCTATAGGGTATCTCCTCTTTGTGATAACAATGAACCGATTGCTTATGTTTGCGGTTTCTATCAATTCCGTAGTGCTCAGTTCAAATGGTGCTCTTGTACATTTAGAATGAACGACAGCTTTCTAGCCATTAGCATTGCATAATGGGAAATTTTGCAATAGATAGACGTATCTCTAGGAAGTCCTTGAATAAAGTCTAGTATGAGTAAAGAATATGTCTTTAGGCTAATGCACTTGTTATAGGCTTGTATACTTGCATCAGTGCTGTTGGTCTTAAGTGTGGTTGACGTGGGTCTTTTGTCGTCCGTGAAAAGGTTGGTTATCCCCTTATTTCAGTTGTCATTAGTCAACAGGCAGCACGATCATTGCTTTCTGCTGAAGTACGTAGTCGACGAGCTTTAAATGCAAACTATACGAAAATCAGTGTCACAGGGTACAACACCTCACCGCTGGGAGAGGTCTGATCAGATCCTTGTGAAAAGCAAACCACAGTAGGTTCACACTGTATTCCCGGTCTGATCTTGAAAGACTGTGATCAGAGCAATAGGATCTGTGATCAGAGCAATAGGATGTGTGACATGCAGAAAGTACAATTTTTTTGCCACCTTTGCAGTGTTGAGGGGTTGATTTGTTCTTATAAGTTAAAAAACTTACTTTACCATCTACTGGAGAATTTAATAATTTGGTTAGGCAACCTGGATGCGTCATGGATGTTTCATTCTGTTCCAAAATGGGTGGCATATGGCCAATTACCTGCTACCCTTGTGCCCCAGGGTTGGTTCTATCACTATTATATAGAGTCAGTCCGGTCCTCAGGGACCCACAGATGGTCCATGTTTTTGCTCCCTCTCAGCTCCTGGTAGGATGCAAAAATGTGTACTGTCTGGCAGGGAGCTCGGAGGGAGAAAAAGCATGGCCCGACTGTGGGTCCCTAAGGGTCAGATTGGTAAACACTGACGTAGAGAAGATCCACTCATAGATATTTGCAGCTCAGTGTTTATTAAAAGAAATGCAAATATTCTCCAGGGACTCCGTAAATCAAACTCAATGATATATCTTCAGTTCATTAGCGCACATGGAGTTTTGTCATACTTTTCATACAATTGCTGTGTTACTCCTACTTTAAACCAAACGATTTTGGGCTTATTTTTATTTTAATTAGTTTTATTACCGTAAAATCATGCAACAGCTGATCGACATGCAGCCGGTATCTGCTCATGTTGCACAAAGGGCACAATGGCGGAGTCACCAGCAATATTACAGCGGAGCATTTGAGGTACCGGCGAGAGTTTATTGGAACATACGTAGGAATTAGCAGTAGGAAATGCATATTGGAGAATGTGGCGGTGAAGCTCATTTGAATTTTACTTACACAAAAATGTTCTGAGGGCAGAAGGAAAAAGACTGGTTAACTCTCTGAACCAATCAGATTGTAGAGGAGGTTGGTCCAAGCAACTAGAGGAGGCAGGACCTTCGATTGGTTGTTGGCACTTCCTTTAGTTGCTATTACCCACCTCCTCTACAGTCTGATTGGTTATCTCTCTAAACCAATCATTCTTCCTTCTGCCCTGAGAGCATGTTTCTTTAAGTAAAATTCCCATGAACAGCAGTGAGCAATGCATAGGAGTCAAGCCCTGTTAGTTCACAGCAACCCAGTGGCATCTGGATTGGACAGACATTGATTATGATCTTTAAGGATTCCTTGTTCTGCGTTGCGTGATTTTGAAAAAGACCCAGCATACAGATGTAGATACATTCAGTGGTTCTTTCTTTGCTGTAGCAAAGGGATACAACTGCTGCCGTCTGACAGCAGAGAGAGTGGTGAGGCTTAGACCAGGTCCACACGCCGTTCCCTTGGAAACCAGAAGCATTGGTTTTCCGCTAAGTACATCTGCAGAGTTATTTTTCACAGCAAGCCCCGAGAATGTTTGAAGTGTTATGCAAGATGAGCCAAAAATATGAAAAATAACACTGGTAATTTAGCAGTATTTTAAGATCTAATTGATTGCGAGCCCAGCTGGCAGTCAGAGAACCGTATCTTGGGGTCGCCAAGATCTATAATTGGATGGCACTTACATGCTAATAAGGTATTTGTAAGGGTTGTCGGAAAAAATAACCGAGAACAATTGAGAACTGAAAGAAGTAAATCATGTGAGTTTGCTGTAAGATATTGGCATTCAGGCGGGAGTCATGTGTGACAGCGATGAGAACACTGCACAACAGCATATTATCACACCTGCTCTCATAAACGACATGAATCATCGATGTGATAGTTATGGTTGTTTCCTGACTATTTAATAATTACAAAAAACATTCCACGTTGTTAGAAATGGTTGTGCATTTTACCCATTTTATGCATCCGATTTTTGAAAATGACTGTTAATCCTACACAGAAATGCGGCATTAGATTGTTCATTGACTGCGGGAATACTGTGTAAGCGGAAAACCGCTATGCACTTTCACACAGCTGTGACACGCACTCTCATTTATATAAAAGAATTATTGGGATTTAGTGTCACGGATGATCGGCAGCGATAGCGGGCAGAGCGGCGATCGTGCGGGCAGGCAGGTAAAAAGCAGACAGACAGCCGGGAATCAGGGCAAACGAGGGGTTTAATTACGGAGACGAGGGCACGAACATCGACTGACATCAGGTAACATCAATGACGGACCCTGGACTCGGGTAAGACACGGACTGAAATACACAGGACTGAGCAAATGAACTAGTTACAGCTGGGTACAATCGGGAGAAAACACGTGGGTAATCAGGGGGCGTGGCACACAGGAGGAGCGGACGAGCCGGGCATGACATTTAGTCACACTTATTTGTTTTTCTATCATTCAAGGTCATTATTTGCAGTAATTTCTTTTGAATTCCATCGTAGCTGATGTGTGTTATTTTTCTCTGTAAATTCAAATGAATCATTTTCATAATTATTTGTGATGGTCATTATGGGTTGCAGGTCCTGCTGTGATAAAGGATGTGGCCTTGTAGCTACGTTCGCTGGCTCTCACCTTAAGATAGAATAATATTTAACTGTATGAATATTTAGAAACGGTTTTGGATAAACATCTAATAGCAGCTCTTATTGGGGAACCTCAGTTTCAAACATTACTTTTAGTGTTCAGGTAGCTATGAATAAGTCAAAATTATGCAAAAATTGCTTTCAAATTCTGTTCAATAATCAAGCCTACAACATTGATAATATTTGTTTATTTTGTTACAGTTGAAAGGGAATTAAGGGCAATTAATGGATTACTACTTATTATTCACTTCTCATTATTTAGGATCGATCCCATTCTTGTCTCTTTTGATATTTATTTATTATATGTTGATGTGAAAAATGTTGAGACATTGTCTGCATTGAACAATGAGCGATGGTGTTATGGTGCTTGACTCCTACAGCATTCAGATTTTAAGCATAACCATGTCATCAGCACGAACTCCAGGTCCCTTATACACCGTCAGTGTTTAAAGGCTATTTGCTTACTCCCACCATCATCAAAAACGAATCACTGTTGGAATCAAAATGAAAGTTATTTTTGTATTACGCAAAAGGATATATATTTTGAAGATAACTTTAAGGGATATATTTTTGAGGATGTGCAGGGAAAAAACCGAAATCCAGGTTGTTGTCGATTTTATTCTCATTCTTAACAAGGTCTCATTTACATTACCTAGGTAAAGTGACTGTTACTGGCAGAATTTCGAAACATTAACTGGTTTGGAGCGCTTAGCGAGATGTAAGGCTAAAGGCTAAATTAAAAACACAAGCCATATTACGCTGAAATTATTGCGACTAGCAGAAAAGGGGAGCAGGGATACTAGCCACACACATGTACTGAAATTCTATCCATGTACTCTGTCGCTCGCAGATAATGGTCAATTAACACAATGCTGACGCGTACAAGAAGCCTGGCTACGGCACAATCGCATCACTCCCGTGTGGCCACCAAATCCGTTGGTGTCTGTACACCGCCTTTACCGAAAAGTACCGATATTTGGACTTAAGAAGTGCATTTGCACGGATAGCGAAAAAAAAACCTGCCTTCCTCTTTCCCCCAAGAGCAAGAGGTGGGGAGGGTTGGATTTGCTCCAGATCACTAGTAAATGTCAAAGGGATTGTTTGTTTCTGTGTACGCAGATAAAAGCCCAGTGCATCTCAAAGGAGGTGCGGAGTGATGCGGTGGGTTTAATAAAGTGGTGTTATAAATGTAAAAATGGTGTCGTCTTCTTTTTAAATATACTGCATCATGTACAGTAACACACCAACAGAATATATTTAATGATTAATTATAACTAAATTGACGCAAACGTATTCATAACCTGAATGGGCTTAAATCCAAGCAAAAACTAAAAGGGTTTAATAAGGACATGCACACTCAAGAGATAGTTTTAAAGTAATTTTAATGGATTTTTTAAGCATTGTGAATAATTTGTGTGATGTTACTTTTTCTATAAGGGTACCTGCTGGAAAATTATCGCCTAAATTTTTTGGTAACGGGAAACATGACCTAGAAAAATTGCAGAAAAACCCAAGAGCAGCTGACCACAGTCAAAAACTCTACGTGTAGCACTAGGCTAAAATGTCAATCGGACAAGCATGAAGATGAAAGTCTTCCCCTATCCAATAAATCAATTCTCTGTTAATGTTTCTCCTCTGCTAACACCCTCCTTTTGACGACAAAAAAAAAAATCTAAAAAACAGCCCATTCTGAATCTGCATTTAGTATACAAGTAAAAATCATGATTCCACTCAATAACGGTGAATAACGTTTCTCTAAAAGATTTATACTGTAGTATAAAACTGTAGCATTTATACGTTTAACAAAGTTTTAAAAAATGTATACCTTTATCATTCAAATGATGATATGGAATGTCATATCTTGGAGAGGGAAACTGACAGAATACATCAATCAGAAAAAATAGATTCATATCCAAACAATTTCTATTAAAATGTAACAATTAAACAGACCAAAGTTTTACAAAAACTGAATGCAGAGCAACACTTTGGATAGTGAACTATTAAAATACCCTCAACTCGCTTAAATGAATACATACGTTTCGGCATAAAGGTCATTTGTGTGATGCAGAGTTTGACATTAATAGTGAATAAAACAACAACACGAATAGATTCTGGGTATCGGGTGTGAGTACAGTCCGTTGGACGACAGAAGGTATGCGCTCTCTCTCTCCAGGACACACAGGTACACAGTAAGGAACATGCGAGAATTCGCTTTGAGATTTATCTATTCTTGGACAGTCAATCTCTCCACGGAGGGCATGTCCTCTTTACTCTTTTTAATCCAAAATGTTTCTCTTTATTGAGGAAGACCGTTTTAAAAGGAAAACATTTATTATCCATAAGGAATCTGTGGGGTTTCACTGCTAGAAAATTACAATAAATTATTCAGATAATAAATGCATAAATGTTTTAGTCTCTTGTATATAACTGAACTTTTTCAAAAATCATATAAATGCTTAGATTCCTCTGCTGAAATGTAACATCTTTATCCTGTCAATCACCCCAATCACTAACACTATTTTACATATACATAGATAAATGGATATTACATGCTGCAGGGATGTTGTACAGCCAATATGGCCGCTTGGTAAACTTTTTTACAAATAGCAGAGAAATGAAATACAAACCCGTGTTACCCTGTGTGATGCAGAACGGCCTGCAGCCCTTTGAATGCTAGATGTCGCTCAGGTTTTCTCTGTACATGTTTAGCGTCTGGTTACTTATGAAACGTTTAGCTAAGTAAGCTTCTGCTTAACATTCTCCTCAAAGGAAGTATCCTTTGATTGGCTAATCGATATTTATAATGATGACTAAAGACAAAAGTCACATGTACATGCAAACATAACCTGATGGTTGCTGGTTTAAGTCCCATTAAAGGGGTAGAAGGGTGATGTTACAGAATTAATGTTAGAAGTTTATATTTAAAAAATCCCGTTTTACAAGTGTGGCCACATGAAATAGTATAAGACCAATTCTGGAAGAAAAGTAACTAAGCGAGTTATTGAAGGTGACGCTGGTTTGGAAGATGGCAGCGCCGTACATACACATTACATTGCTTATGTTCATTTATGCCATATGCCATCTCGACGGTCAAAACAGAACATGTCTAACCTGATAAACAAACATCTGAATATCTGATTTGATCTCCTTGCCTTGAAAAAGCTTTAAAAAAATGCAGTAATGAAGGGTAATGACTGGTGTTACATGAATCGCATAATACATATTACTGTTCCTAATAATATGCATCATTAATTAATATTGCGTTATGTGTTTATGCACACATACACACACTTATATAACAATATGTATGGCTGCTGCCTCGCTGGATAAGCGTTCCATGACGCACTGAACGGCGTAATGACCTCCGGGTGCATGCGTGTAATATGTCGCAGCTTTCTGGGCGCCCATCGTCCTTGACAATCCATGGCGTGCATGACACCGTGGGAAAGAGTACCGGCATTTCAGTCACAATGGGAACAAAGCCGAGCAGCACAGGGTGGTCACATGACATCGATCTCCCTTTCAATCCCAACATACTTCAGGGCATCTGCCTGACTATACCTACAGAGTGAACATACAAAGAACACGAATAAGTCACCTGCCGTCACTAGTCCCTAAACATAAAACACTGACGCACTCTGCATCGTCACAATTGTATTTATAGGGCTGGAACATGCTTTATACACGACAACCCATCAATGAACACGTGACAGCTAATGGTTTTAGTTTCACTTTCACTTTTTCAAAAGGGGTGTTAAGGGGTGCAGCAATGACGTAACTGTCAGGTCTCCAGCTCTGGTCCTGGAGAACACCAGGCCAGCATTTTGAGCTTTCTGGGCCCACCATGTTGGAAAGAGCAAAACAGAATTAAACTAGATTAAAAGTACCAGACAGGTGACCCCTATAGATCACTGTGCTGGGACTCCGAAGACAAAGGGAAACCAGATCCTACCTGTAATCAAAGAAGAGCTCCTCGCCTTGCTGTATGGCCCTTTTGGCGAAGATCCCTATCCTGTGCTCCCCGTTCACCATCACCACTGCAGCGGGACATGCACATTAGTGAAGGGACCCAGGTCGATTCATACAGCTTCAAGATGAGCTCCTTCTCCGCTGGAGGACCTTACCTTTGGCGTAGCAGTTGGGGTTCACGGAGTGATTCGCGAAGCGGATTTTGTTTCCCTTCCGCGTGGCGTCAACGACGAAGTCTGCGGAGAAGAGCAGTTTACGTTCTATCAGGGTTACCGTGGAGTTTACCATAAGCAGCAGGTGCTCTACCACAGTCGACTCAGACGTGGAAAAGATGGATCTAGCTTCAAATGGCATCTTTACCTATTAAAATAATAGTAACAATGCTATTAATCTTTAACGGGCTACATAAAGCCCTGATATTTAGCAAAAAACAGATGCTGACTGTTGGCAAGACTAATGTGCGCCAGCAAATATTTAATTCCCTTTCTCCTTTCAACAAAGGGCTTATTCTGAAGGTTTAGTTTGAGTTTGAAGTTAGTAGGTAATATAGTACAGTTAGTATAGTTTAGTATTTAATAAGAGAAGATCTGGTACCATTGTTCAGGTTGAAGAGGAAGCTGGACATGTATTTGTCGTAGATCCTGCCTCGTCGGTCCGCTTCATCCTGAGAGATAATCTGCAGAGACACAGAAGACACACAGACTGGCCATTCTATTCCATTCCACTCCACTCCACTCCATTCCAATCCACTCCATTCCACTCAATTCCACTCCATTCCATTCCATTCCACTCCACTCCACTCCATTCCACTCAATTCCACTCCATTCCATTCCATTCCAATCCACTCCACTCCACTCCATTCCATTCCATTCCAATCCACTCCACTCCACTCCACTCCACTCCACTCCACATTTAATGAATAAGTTGATGTAGTCCAAGAACCCAAAGCTGTTCAATGGGACTTGCCTCTCCACAGTACTCAGAGATGAACTCGTTCTTTTCCACGGCCTCCTTGATGAAGGTTCCCCATCCCGCCACGTCCGAAGGGGCCAACAGAAGATGCTGGCAATGGTCAAAGGGATTATGGATATATCAGCTTGTCACAAAGAACTCTCGATCTGAAGTACTTTTCTCGATCCCTAACAGGAACATTTACCACACTCACACCTCTTCCCTCTTTATCCAGAAAAGAAACAGGTGTAAACTGACATGTGATCAGTGAAAAGGACAATCATTAGCTCCTTTTATCTCCTTCACCTGATCCCACCTTCTTCAAGCCCCTCTGGATGCTGCAGTTCTTGCAGGACACGGTCTTGCTGTCCCAGTGTTCCGAGGCCCCGCAGGTCATGCACAGGTCCGGGTCGCATTCCCGAACTGCCAGGTAACACGGGCACTGCTTGGTGTTGCACTGGGTCTTGCATCGGCAGCCTGGAAAACGGTTTTGACCTAGAATGGAACCCAGAAACGTGGCAGCTCTTATCTACTTTCAGGAAATCAAACTTCCATGAGTAATATCATATCCTGCGCATTTGCCTGGACCGCATTTCTCAAAGACAGGCACATAACATCAAAGACAGACACATAACATCACAGACAGGCACATAACATCAAAGACAGACACATAACATCACAGACAGGCACATAACATCAAAGACAGGCACATAACATCACAGACAGACACAAAACATCAAAGACAGGTACATAACATCACAGACAGGCACATAACATCAAAGACAGACACATAACATCAAAGACAGACACATAACATCACAGACAGGCACATAACATCAAAGACAGACACATAACATCAAAGACAGACACATAACATCAAAGACAGACACATAACATCACAGACAGGCACATAACATCACAGACAGGCACATAACATCAAAGACAGACACATAACATCAAAGACAGACACATAACATCAAAGACAGACACATAACATCAAAGACAGACACAAAACATCAAAGACAGGCACAAAACATCACAGACAGACACATAACATCACAGACAGACACATAACATCACAGACAGACACATAACATCAAAGACAGACACATAACATCAAAGACAGACACATAACATCACAGACAGGCACATAACATCAAAGACAGACACATAACACCACAGACAGACACATAACATCAAAGACAGGCACATAACATCAAAGACAGACACATAACATCAAAGACAGGCACATAACATCAAAGACATGTACATAACAGCAAAGACAGGTACATAACAGCAAAGACAGGCACATAACATCAAAGACAGGCACGAAACATCAAAGACAGGCACGAAACATCAAAGACATGTACATAACTGCAAAGACAGGTACATAACATCAAAGACAGGTACATAACATCAAAGACAGGTACATAACATCAGCTTGGACCTGGTACCAGAAAATCATCACGGAACGATGCTTATACATCACTGTTAAGACTGTAAGGAAGAATATTAAAGAACACAAAACAAAGAGAAGTGACGCGAAAGAGTAGCCTAAACCAACAGGCAGAGTAAAGGACCCCTTCACAGTCCTCCTCTTCCTCCACAAATCCTCTCCATGCCTCAGTTAAGCATCTTATAGATATATCAACATTTATCAGCATTCAAGGACACCAGCAATAGCTTGTATATGTGACCCTCAGAGCTCATTCTTCAATCTCCTCCAGAACTGCCCCAAAAATCATCTACTAATCTGTCTCCCATCCCTGGAGATTTTGGCACACTTCCACACACTGAGCATGAACGGCTCTTTGTAAGTCCTGCCATAACGTTTCGGACGGGTATAGGTCAGGACATTCTCATGGTGAATGGGCTGTATTTTCGGGATACTCGTCTTGTTGCGTGAGCCAGCTGTACTTCAGCTCCAGCTCACGGACAGACGGCCTGCTGAGCTATAAAAGGAATTTCCTTAGACAGTGTGGATTTCATAGCTCCTTCAATGACAAGTCCTCCAGTCCCCAAGGCAGCAAGACATCTCCAGATAATCACTCTACCGTCAGCTCTACAATTGACAGCTGATAGCATGGTCTTATCATGGAATTCTGTTTTTGGTTTTCAGTGGACATAAAGAGGTCTGTGTTAGGAATTCATTCTGCATTCACGGATCTATATCTTGTCTAAGACTTGATAATAAGTGCTGGTATAAAATTTAGGACAAGAAATTGCCCTAATTATTCATAATAATAATAATTCCCCAAAGACTTCAAAACGGCCTTAATTATCTCTTTATTCTGTTATGTCTGATGACGGCAAATTTGTTTGGTTTGCAGGATAATCAAGCAAACGAACAATAACAGACAATGTCTATTTTCGTCTTTCAGGTTCCCAACACATCTACAACAAAAAAGTCTGGCAATATTTCAAGACGACGCAAAAACAGAAATTCATAATGAAACAGTTTGATAACTGAGGAGTACTTGGGTAGAAGTCATACACTTAAAACAGGTATTACAAGGGACCCTCCGTAAAAGAACAGGGATTTGCTGCCCTCTTACTTAGTCACCAGCAAATTCAAAGACGACCAAAGTTCCTGCTATGCCAGGGGGTGACTTACATGCATGGTCACACTGGCAGAACTTCTCACAGAAGTTCTGAGTCATCACACAAGGGCAGGAGCTGTCACATGGGTGCTCAGGATGGTCACATGGCTGGTAGTTGTACACCTGATTGGAGGAGTTGTCTGACAGTCACGGGGATGAGGGGATGCATCAAAAAGAAGGCAAAAACATGGGAAACTGAATTCACTGCAACATGTGCCTCAAACAAATTGCGCATCATACAAATGCAGTTCATGTCAAACTCACTGCATGCAGTTCAAAGGAAGAATAAAGAGGAAACCTGAACGGACCTTTTTTGAGCTGAATCTTTGCCCACAACCTAAAAAAGTACAGACCTTTTTAGCTGAGGAAACACTGAATTAAACTGTAACATAATTTATGATGTACATTGGATTCATAGATACACAACAGACAATAAGACAAATTAAGAACTGATACACAGTGTAAAAATACAAACAGAAAGAATTCAAATTCACAATCGAAAGGTCCAGGAGATGCTTGGTAATACTGATTATTTTTTTTGTGTTTTCACAATGTTAATTGAATTCCATGATGGTACAGATTGTCCTTTTAGTTATGCCATCCATATATACAAAATCATGCTAAATTTCAATATTCAGAAAATGCCTGGGCAGCTCGATGGCGTTTGGCAAAAAGCCCCCAACGCCGCAGTTAGTCGGCGGCTCCCGGAAGACCTGCCTGTGCTTCCGTTTCTTTTTCTGGGGGGAGATTCTGCCGTCTTCTACAGGTAGGCGATGGATGAGCACCTCCTTCACTGCAAAGGCGTAAACCTGGGGGCAAGGGCAGGGCAACTTTGCTCAAAAAGTGTCTTTGTCATTTTTTGCTTCTGTTCTCTTTGTTTTTATCATCTGCGCATCGTTTGCAGATGTTTTTGTACTTGTCTGCCACAGGTCACGTCTCCTATCGTCATGTAAAAAGGGAAAGAAAAGAGGTTTATTGGCAGCGATTCAACGGAGCGACCGCAAGCTGCGGCCTGAGCAACACAAACCCAAGTGCTGCGTTGATCGTTAGTCACTGGGGTGTCATTCACACGCCTGGCTGCCATCCCACCGACAAAACGGCGTCGCCGTTCCGGCACGTCGACTTCTGCGGCCGTTCTCATGTGAAGGATGAAGTGCGTCGAAGAACGAAAAGCGAGGAGGCGGGGCCTTCTCTCCACACCCACTAAGACGACACACCCCTGCGCTGTGACTCCCAAGCCTGCTCCCACCTGTGACCGCCAAGCCTGCTCTCAATTGTACATATAGCTGCGTGTTTTATGAAGATTCTATTCTATTCTATCATAGCCTGTCACAAGGGTTAATCCAAAGATTTTCATCCAAAGGTAATGTCTATCCATCCATCCATCCATCTTCTGTAACCGCTTATCCTGTTAAGGGCCTCGGCGGGGGGGGGGGGGGGGGGGGGAGAGTTCTGGAGCCTATCCCAGGGGCTATGGACGCCAGGCAGGGAACAGCCCAGGACGGGGGGCTAAGATAAAGTAATGAGTAGATTTCAGATAAAACGTTAAATTTAATGCCTGAACAGCTATTCAAATGAATCATTTTTTACTATTAAATGATTAATTCTACTATTACTTTAATTCTACTCTAACTACTATTATTAATTTTTTATTTCCCCTCAGGGGTTAATAAAATGTATCCATTAAACAAAACATTAACATTTAATGAATGTAAGGAGCGTGCGGTAAATTTATCTCGACAGAGGGAACCGTAGTGACCTTCTCATGAAAAGACCTCAGTCGTGGAAAGCGTGCACTGTCTGACACATGCAGCATAGCGTGTCACGTGCCGCAGGGAGTCCAATGAGGCAGCTGTGCAGCCCCTCTGCGCTCGCCTGCCCCCCCCCCCCGCGCGATTCAGCCGACATTCACAAGAGCAGCGTGGGAAGAGGAAGGGCAGGAATCGCCACGCGGCGTCAGCCTAGCGCCAGCAGAGCAGAGCATGGCGTTATGTTCCATGCATGCTGGTTAGAGATCTGGATTGCACCATTTCTTTTGTGGCGGGGGAGCGTGTCGTACACGACAAATACCATTTACAGCGGCCCCCGTCAGAAAAACCACAGAGTTAAATTATGCAAAATAAGAAAAGAGTGATTCCCCATCACTTCATCTTTGTTTCTCCCCAGAGGCTCGTCCTTTAGGAGCTTCTCAATAATCCACCTTCAGGTGCTAAACCGGAGAACTGAAAGGCTTCTGAAGCTACAAGGGGCACGACCAGGATCTCACTGATGTGCAGCTGACATTAATAAAGATTCATTAAATATTAACTAATCTCCCTGGATCCCGCGGCAGTGCGCAGGTTTTGATGGCCCACATCCAAGGATGGTACTCGGCAGCGAATCTAGGATTCGACCCTAAGGGCGGCTCAGTTCCTAGTAGAGTCGCCACGTTCAATCACTGTAAAATTTTTATGAAATGTGTATGAAATAAGGGCCAGATTGCTAAATAGATTTAGAAGAATTCAGAGGGACTGAGATGAAAAGGCGCACTGCGGTTCCCCTAAAAATGGTCAGGAATCATCTATGGTGGAACATAAAAATTTTCGCTATTAGCCAACTGGGCTATTTCAGTAAAAATGCAGTCTGACGTGCTATTTTTTTTTTTACTAGCCAGCAGGCTGCTGTTCACTTTACTGTACTTGGCCTCATTCTAAATTACTTGCCTCAGGTGAGTCGGTAAGTTTAATTTCCAGCCCTGCACACGTCCTTGAAGTTCCTCATGCACACAGACAGGCTGCTGCTTTGACATCTAAATACTCACCAGTTAGAAAGCTTAGCGCGCCTGGGTGATTGGTGTGTGAGCGAGTGAATGGTGTGTGAGCGAGTGAATGGTGTGTGAGCGAGTGAATGGTGTGTGAGTGTGCCCTGTGATGGGTCGGCATCCCATCCGGGGTCGTTCCCCTGCTTTGCACCCGTAGCCTCCGGGATAGGCTCTGGACCCGATATGACCATGAATAGGACAAGTGGTTACAGAAAATTGCAGGTGGAGGGTAATTCAAAGCTGCTGAATTGTATATATGAGCCACCTGCTTTGCATTGGTGGAACTGAATGGTAAATGTGACCTTGTACTGGATGGTCAGCAGTGAAGCATAAACAGACCGATGAATGAATTCAATGCATGTGAATGTGAAACCACATGAAGATGCAGAGATGTATTTCATATTATGCACATTCTTTTGTAAACAGCATACAGGTAACTTTTTCTGGATAAATAAAATGATTAATAAAAACAACCCGATTATGTGAAAAAGAAGCAACCTGCCCTCTTAAAAATCGTATTTTTTCTGACGCTCACACCCACTGTTGTAGAATCTGTGCAAGGGCGCCCCCCCGTGGCAGCCTACCTGTTTGCAGGTCTTTGTACCGATGAGACGCGCGATTGAGCAGAAGTTGTTGAAGTAAGTCCCATGCAGAACCCGGAAGAGTGATTCCTCTGCTCCACTCCAGCCCGACCCTAGCTCCGCCTCCTCCACTGGCTCCTCCCTTGACTCCTCCCTCGGCTCCTCCCTCGGCTCCTCCCCCACATCCCCAGCCAGCTGCATCCTGGAGGGCGTCTGGCACCGGGAGTTCTCCTCTGCGATAAACAGCCACAGCTCAGCACCACAGCCAGCACGAGTGTCCCTCTGAATTATCACAGACTGAAAGATCAACTTGTGGGGTCCAAAAATGAAGAGCGAACTTCTAAAACAGGTTTTGGGATAATTTCTGTGCACTTAGTGAATTCTGGAAAAGGAAAGTTCCTTGTTGAACTACACGAGGACCGAGTGAGTTTTGGTTCTCATCTTAATCTCATCTCAGAAACAGCAATAAATGCACTGAGCTTTGGAAGTCTGCTCTTCAGTTACATGACATGGATTGAGGTTCTTATATAAGCCATTTGTCAGGACCATTGTCATGACCATTGTCAATGGCTTTCTGAATCTTCCTTATCAAGGTGGAGCCAGCAGGATGGCGGACCTACCTGAAGAGCTGGTGGTCTCATGGTCACTTTCGGTCTCCTTCCCTTCCCCAGCAGAAACAGATGGTCCGGGACAGCTGGAGCTGGCCGGCCGGGGCTGTCTGCGCCGACGTCGCGATCGCTGGGACTTCAGCATGTTCTGATCTACAAACTCTCTTGCCCCTTTCTTTGGATGGAACGAGAAGGGAGAAGCCAGGGGATTTGCGAGTGACGTGACCTAACCTCCACTCCACAAGCACACGGACTGGCCACGAGGGGGGTCTCCTGTGATACCTTGAGCTCCTCCCCATACAATTCAGTCCAATTAATTAGCGCTGGCCATATGAAGGTTCATGAAAAACTTGCTCTGTCCAAGAAAAGAGCTCAAAGCCTGCCCCAAAGCAAGCCAAGAGCTCCATCTAGTGGGTCAAAAAAATATAGCAAATGGTTCATTAAGCTTTATTTGGATATCACTATCAATCTTCCTTCATTGTCTCCACACTCAACAAAAGACTGAGGCTCCAACACAATTTGGAACATGCTGGCAGCCACGGCTGGAACACCAGCTATGTTCCTCAGCTCTCACCTGCAGTAAAAAGCACTGCGTGCCACAGGGCTCTGTCTGAATGTGCATCTCCTTGCTCTTCCTCCGGTACATGTTCGGAGTTGCATGGAAAGCTGCACGGAAGGACAGAGTGATTAGTGCGGCCTGCGAGAGCATGGGACAGTGTCTTGCTTAGATAGATGCAGCAAGAGGATAACAGTTTGGCAACGGGAAAGACCAGGATTACGGTGGAGGAAGCAGTCGTATTTGAAGCAGCGCCTGCAGAACAGGGTGTGGAAGGAGTGGAGGGACTGCTCCCGCTGCACTGACTTGGCGAAGGGTCCGTCCATATTTGGGGTGCACAGAGGGGGTAACTTAACTGGACTGGGCGGTTCCAGGAGGTCCTTGTATCTGCAGACGAGTGGGATTTCAAGCAGTGACATGTCAATGAAAAAGCAGCCCGTCATCGACGGATAAGAGCCAATAACAACGAGGAGAAGATGTTTTTCAACCAATGAGCTCTGGTCCTCTCCCAAGGATCCATCGGCTTTTATTAACAGCTTAGTCGGCTACGGTCACGGTGATCCGAAGTCATCAGGAGAGACATTTGGCATAACGGTGCATCTGGGATGGATGCCAGTAAATCAAAAGGCACATACACGTGTGCAAACATGCTCAGAGCATCCGCCAGCAACTATCTCAAAAGTGAGCAGTTCACCTGGACTGGATGTCAATGGGGTGGTGAGCCTGTCGCCTCACACCGCCAGGTTGAGGTTTCAAGCCCTACAGCTACTTTTTGTGTGGAGTTTGTATGTCCTTGTACGTATGTCCCTGTGTTGGGCCAATTTCCGTCAGCTTCTCCCGTTGACTCCCACAGTCCAAAGACGTGAATAAGTGCACCGTTGTCTGAAAATTGCCCATAGTGTATGAAAGTGTGCTTGTGTTGACTGGCATCCCATCCGGGGTACACCCCTGCCATGCTCCATGTAGAATGCAGGCCCTCAAATACAGGCTCTATGCTCGATAAGCAGGTGAAAATGTACGGATGTGTGGAAATAATCCGACATAACAATATGAACGACATGCAGGCTACCTCAAGCAAATGGAAATGGAATGGAAAACACACCTCTAGAAGTGTGTTTGTACAGCCTCCAATCAGAATGCTTCAATTCATAAAAAAAATACATTTTAAAAATGCATTTTAAAAGCCCCACGATATGACCACAATTGGCCCTCACTCACTGTCCCGCGCTGTGCTCACACTTACTTTTCTTTAAGCTCCTCAGTGGTGCCCTTGTATGGGAACATAGAAGCAATAGCCATGAATATCTTATCGTGAGGTAGTTTCTTACTGGAGGACGGATCTTTTGCTGCAAAGCCAGAAAGAAAAGGGAAACACCTATGAGACTTCAAGGAAAGGACACAAAAACACAGAAAGCAGTTTATTAAAAAGGAGGGAAAAAGTTATGGTTCTATTTATGACGAGCCTGATAGGTAGATAAAAACACATTGTGTTTGCTGTACAAGAGACAACACAACCCCTCTCTGTGTCTTCCCACCCTAAGCAGAACCGTAAGGGCCACGTCTCCCAAAGAAGAACCACACCCAACATGGGTTGAACCAGAATGGCCAAGAGGCTCAGGTATTCACCTCGCCTAGCCTTCTGGCTTCCGAGACGTCCAAGTAAGCGTTATGCATGCTGGCATGGTGTCAGAGCTCCAATACATCTGCATTCTTTCTGCCGATCAGCCTGCCTGCGCTAGTCTGGGCGGCGCGATCGCACTGCTATCGCAGAGCTAGCCTGCCAGATGGGCCACTGAACAGTAAACGCTGGGGCCAGACAAAGGACAAAGACCCAGAGTCAAATCTATTAAACTCCCGTAACCTTACAAGCGTGAATGCACCGTGAAAGAGGACTATGACATTTCTGCTGATCTTGGCACTGTCCGGCACGCTGCAAGGACTCTAAACCGTCATCCCACTGCTCTTCCCGCAAATTCCTGGCTGCCTCGGGCTTGCCGAAGCCACAACTGCCTGAAATATGAGCGGGTGTGTTGTGTCATGAGCAAACAAGTTTCCAGGCTGGACCGGACCGGGACTGGGCAGTGTGGTGGGAGGGAAACCAAGGCACTCAAATCGCACAGCAACGTGGCACATGTGGCCCCATCTGGCACTGGCAGGAAGTTCCACTGGAATTAATCTGCGTCACTGTATGCTTCGGGTCAAAGGAACAGTGGGAGTGACCTCTAAGTCCACCTACATTTTGAAGTAGTTTCTTTTTTGTGAAATCATGTTAATTTGCCAATGACATCAGTTCTGCTAGTATGATATGCTTTCATACTAAGAACCAGACTCTACCATAGAAGACCTAAGGTTCAGCTTCTGGTTCTGCTAGCTCTGGGATCTCCTACCATCTGCCAGGCCTCGCTTCTTCTTCCTGACAGGGCCCAGTGGTTCTGCCTTGGTGTCTTCCACGCCGTTGCTGACAGTCCTCCTCCCCACCTTGGCTTCCTCCACCTTCGGCTCAGTGCTTTCCTGACCCTCCTCGTCCTCCTCCTCCCGGTCCGAGTATTGACTCAGAGCCTCCACTAGCTCCTTGAAGACTTCGTCGTTGATGAAGCCACCCTCTGGGACGTAATGCAAACACCGCAGAGAGCTGACCGGCTGTGATACTCAACATGCCACTGATAAAGAGAGCCAGGTCCGGTTCTTGGTAGGCCTGCACAACATCCATCCGTCCTTCCGATACACTAAAACCGCTGCTAAAGCCTCTCAAGACCTTACCAGGGGAAATTCCGACACCCTCGGCAACTGTCTCCACACAAAGCAGGCAATATTCGGGCTACAGACGGCGAGCCCATTCTGGCTGCTACTCAAAATCATAACGAATAACATTCTGAGCCAACATGTCTGCCCTCAAAAAACTGGGACTACCCCGGACGCTAAAAAACCGGATGCTAATTACTCTTCGCTCCCACCTCGGTCCCCGTGCACGCCATCATAGTTGTCGATGAGTTCCTCCAGAAAAGCTTCGTCCTGCTCCAGAACCTCGTCCCCCATGTAGGGAATATTGTGCAAGAATGTCTCATCCTCCACCTGTGAGAGGAACAACGGTGACAGTTTTACTACTTGTGTGAAACAAGGGCAAACTCTTCACAGGAATTTAATCCAGGGTTCCCACCTTCATACAGAACCTCAAGATTTAAGATGTTATTATTGTGCTGCTAGACCTGTATTAACTATAGAATTTGAGCAACACTTGACCAATATCCACTACAGGTTAACAGTAACCTCATTCTCTAGTAAAGCTGTTCTCTATGCAGATCTGTTGCTAATGAAACAGCATTGTAAGCTCATTGTTTTGTTGACCGCCGCTGTGTAGGGCTGTATGTCGGCAAGAATCTGATGATACAGTACATATCATGACACAGGGATCACGATTCAAAATACCACGATATATTGTGATACTGTAAGTAAGGTGATGTATTGCAATTTTTTTATCTGATTTTAGGAAAACTGTCAAACGTAGTATGAAGGACACATCACCATATGCATAACATCAGAGTTAACAGAATGGTTTGGTGCCTTCTTTATCGTGGAGGCCAAAACAAGGCTACACTTCAGCTCTGTATGCCGCAGAATCCGGTCAAATAACTCTCTCGGATTCAGCCATTTGGTGGCTACATTTCCAGTCAGCTAAGTTTGATAATGCTAACATTAACGGTGCGCTCTTATTAGTAACAGTGTTACGTTGGAGTGAAAGAGTCAAAGGGCTGAAGATAGGTTATAACACTGCCATCTAGTGGTTGGGGGTTTAAACACAACACAAAATGAACCAGTGTTACAAATCCTTCCAAGTAATTAAAAATCGATACATGGCTTGTATTGAGAATCGATACAGTATCACAAAATGTAATATCACAGTACTCAAATGTAGCAATACTTTTTCACACCGTTGAAGTAACGCACCATGAAATTCTGCTGCAGAGGGGACCAGGAGTACATGAAGGGGATGCCTGCTACAGTGCTGAGGGTCTTCATCACGGTGGTCTGGTTTTGGAAGGTAGGGAAACCAAACTCCACCACGCACTACAGTATCGGGCGGAAGGAGGGGAGGGGGGTAGGATTGACAAGCCCTTTTTATGAAAGGCGGAGAAATGAAAACGACAGGCAAACCATAGCTTACTGAAGCGATATGAACTCCAATCACAGGCTGGAAAATAACTGCGCTAATGCAGGTGAGAGAAATTCGGGGGGGTGGGTACAGACACATCACCAAGGAAATTCTAGTCCGAAAGGCGCAACACAGAATCAGCCATGACTAAAAATGTGGCAAAAAGATCCTATCACTAAAGCCCAAAAAATCACCATCACATCTTAGGGGGCGGACGTCAGACTGCATCATTCCTGACAACAAAGCTATTATTATTATTAATTTTTTCTAAAAGGGTAGCGGCTTGGCTGCCCACACATCGCTCCAGGAAATATTCAAGTAAATCACGTTCATGTGGTTTCTGAGCTTGGAAGAAAAGCAGCAGCAAATAGAGGATGAGCCACTAAGGCTGTAATCGTTCCCTGGGAAGCGGCTTGCTTGGGATCTACCTTCTTGGTGTGAAGGGATCCGACGGAGGGGGAAGAGAACGGAATAGGCTGCACCCGGAGCCTGGACCACTCCTTGTTCAGAAGGTCTGTCCTCCCTTTGATCTTCTTCCGGTTGGACATGAAGAGCGACTAGGAGGAGAGATGAGGGTATCAGAGAAGGCGAGCTCCCCCGCTAGCCCCCGCACGCAAAAAAAAAAAAAAATTATCCACACTTGACTCACTATTCAAAATGACAATGACGAGACCGAAGCGTGCAGCACAGAAAGGAAAAACCAAAAAAGCACAGGAGACGTAGTTACTGTGCACTGTACAGTGCTGCTGGAACTTCACAACTTCTTTGTTTTTATTTCTTGTACACTTAATTTCTAATTTTTTACTTTTAATTCCTAATTTTTATTTTCTAATTTAAGTATACGACTGAGTAATTTTTGTTTCTTTGTCTATTTACAAACAAATACTAAAATATATATACTAATATCCGTGTGTCTATCCTTTAAAATATCCTTTCTTAAATACGTGCCACAATTGTGCATGTTGATTCCCATGCAATATTTAGGAACAATCTTTTATTTCACAAATGCACATGGAACTAGCGTCCCATCAGACTCTTACCTTGACTTCCTCCGCTTTGCGGAAACGCTTAAGCTGCTGGAGACGCATGTATTCTGACTTGACCCTCTTTCTCCATTCCATCAGGCTTCGGACAGGCCTACTGGGCTGGGCTGCCGGGGTCTCCTCCATGGCCCTGTACCACAACGCAGTGAAACACTAGCTGTGGTTTAATCCGTGGATGCATCTTTTACACCAAGGATGAACGCAGGGATTCACCTAAACGTTTCTGAAAAGGGAACCTGACCTTGAAGACTTATAAATAATACTGCGCTCAGCTGACAAACTTTTCCATAAGTCCCGAGGCATTATTTTCACTAAAGCTTGCCGATTTCTTTTCCGAATTATTGTTGTTCCTAGAGATGCCACATGCAGTCACATAACGTCATTTATTCGACGTCACTTATTCAGCGCTTTTGCGACTGGCCGCCCCCTGCTGCTTGAAAAGCGGCATCGTGTCCCTGCATTTTAATGGTCCTTTAAAAAAAAAAAAAAAGAAAAGAAAAAGAAAAACAACAGTACGGCAACATCCTGGTCAGCCAGAACATCACACGCATGCGATCGGGACACGTTCGACCCAGAAGGCAAACGAGTGATGTAAAAAATATATATATTTAGTGGTGAAAAACCACCAATTTCCCCAATGCATTACAATGACCGTTCAAATGGCAGATCGGAGTAACCAAGTTGGAAAAACACGTTTTGTTCACAACGTTGTGCAGTGGAAGTGGGCGTGTCTCTTCGCTCAGCTATAGGAAATCATTACACAGAAGTGCGTAGCACACTTTTACAGACGACTTAGCCCATATAACATATTGTCCTGTTGCAAATAAGCACATATACTGCTCAAGGTTAAACATGCAGAAAATGACGGCGACGCGTAAAGGGCAGATTTAGGCAAATACGGACGGCTTATGCAATGTATCAGGAGACTTACCGTCACTTGGACTATTTGAAGAAGGCGAGAGAAAACGAAAAGCACAAATTCTAAGCAAATCAGACACGATCCTGCGGTTTAAAATAGCACTTCGGCTCCTTCTTCTCTTACAAAATCAAAGGTGATGCAGGAGCCCCGTGCAAGTCGAAATTTGACACATCGTGTCGCAGTTGCAAATGCATCGAAAACAGCCGAGTCCTGCCTCCTTAACTAGCAGCTACTGCTGCCGCGCAGAGACGCGTCGGGGAGAAAATGCGCTGCGGCCGATGGCGCTGAGAAGCGGGATCGATCACTCGGCTATGCGCTCGGAGGAAGCATCTGGGTCGCCGGAGCTGGGAATAGCTGAGACCGCGGTGCTGGCCGCCAGCACGCCCAGATTGCTGTCGTGCAGCTCGCAGGGTGGCTGCGCACTTTGCTCGCTCGGCCGGAGAAGTGGTGACGTCTTCATCGCGATCACACGCCGCGGCTGGCATCGGGGCTGCAACGTGCGCGTCTGTCAGAGACGCACCGGACTGGGTGGTCAGTCTACTGGAGGAAAGCAGTAGGCAGACGTATGTGGTGTAAGGTCGGATAAGCAATGAAAATGAAAAGGTACAACATATGCCGATTGCTGCGAAAGCTGGTGACAAGAAGACGGCAAACATTTCATTATGGCAAATGCACAATTCTGAATTCGGAGTTTATATTCACGCACTGTGAATATAAGCATAGCCTGCAGGGATTTAAATGCCACAAAGGGTGTTGCGACACAGTAATAACGAGGCAATTATCACACGACATCTATTTATTTATTTGTTTATTATTATTATTATTATTATTATTATTATTATTATTATATTTACAGATGTCATATAAACTGTACGGCAACTTTAACACTCATCTCAACCAGGTAGCGATTATTACGTTAACAGCTTTTTGTTATTTATTGCATTTCTGTAATGTCCTAATGGTAATTTTAATAAGTTTTTCTTGAAATTGTAAGCGACTAGAAACGATCTACTTCTTTAAGTGGTAAATGCTCTGTCGTTTTGTTTAGCCAAGAGATATGTACGTGATACCCGTAAGATCACAGAGAACAAAGTGTCCCTTAGTTACGGGGAACAAACACACAGGATAAATACGTTAACTGGAGGACAGTTGGTTTTATTGGCAACTTCGGGATGTATCGTGAAAGCAAACGGAAAGACGTGCAAACAAATTGCTTTGTTCTCGAATGTGAACGGACAAACAACACAATGAAAGCCATGCAATTGCTTTAAATATATATATTTTCTCAGCCACATAGTGGAATAACTTTATACCCAATGCAGTCAGTTACCGGTGAGTAGCGGGGCGTGTTTCCCGGCAGAGTCTCCACACCCGAAACATCCCGGCCATTTGTGACGTCCCAGGCAAAGTGAACTTGGCTGTGAAGTGGCGCCCTAGGCGGCCGCCTATGTCCCCTGTAGGATTGACCGGACCGGTTTGCAATCATATTTCTTTAAAAAAAAAAAACAAAAAAAAAAAAAACAATGTAAACATATGACAGATTTTTGCTGTAATTTTGTACCTGTGGTAAGGGTTGTATAGCCTGTACGCCTATTACAAGTCTTCCAAAATACTTTTACAAATTTTTTCAAGTTTATCTTTATTACAAACGTTTTGAAAACAGTGCTTAGTTTTTGGAATTGTGTTCACTGTTTTCAACTCGGGATTTCGGAAATGGAAAAAAGCAGCTGAACAGAAGGGGGCGCTAAAGTCCGCACCACATTTTTATGTCGAATAACAATCTCATTTTTAATAAGTTAAATTCCTTCGTGCTGTACAGAAAGTATTGTAAATAAGAACAAAATAGGCACACGATTTCGTCACGTTTTGAAGGGTCTACATATCAACTAGGCACAATCTATAATGCACTTGATTAGCAAAATCTATAATAATTCCAGTAAGCTTAAAGTTTGTTTGCTGAAACTCGTAGGATTTTCCCGCAGAGGAACGAACAGGCAGTAGTTTATTTGTACAGCTGTGCCGTTTACGTGAATCGTTTGACTTCAGCAGCTTTCTCAACAACACCTGCACCTCAAAAGAATAGATCCTTATTGAATAAAAAAATTATAATTACAATAATAAAAGTGCAATTAGACTTGTAATAGCAACAAGTGTCGGTGGAAGAACATTATGATCACGCCTGGGTCACGCAAGAATGATATGATTTCATACTTAATTTTGCGGGGTCATTTAATAGGTCTAACTGGTGTTTGCGGATGTGTTTATTGAAACTTCACAGTTTAAGTGTCTTTGTCAATGAATAGTGATAGCGATAACAGCTGCATTTGAGACAATAGGATCCCAGGCTGGAAAGCTATTAACGAACTCATGCAGAATAGGGAACTTTCTGAAAATGTTTCTGTAATGTCTAACGCTTTAATTATCTGCTGTGGGTGTTTAAACAAATCATACAAACATCTTTTGCGTAGCAGAGGCGATATAGCATGACTGCTGTGGTGTATCACAATATTGTGTTGCAATTAGGAACAGGTACTCGAATTGTATTATATTCTGTCAATTTCACGTTAGGTATCGTTAAGTAGAGGTGTTCTTATTCTCGTTGGGTTTTGCCATCATAGTGTTTATCGTTTCCCATTACAGGCGTTCACTCACTGGCTGACCAGCCCAGCAGACCAGTATAGCAGGTTTACTTCCACAAAAATGCATGTTGAAGTAAAACTCGTTTGAAAGTCTGATGGAAATCCAAGGGCACCTTACGTGAATTTTTTTTAAACATGAACGTACGAAATAACAATAATGTTGGAAACAAAAACTCAAGCCATTAAATATTGATGGATGAATTTTACAAATACGCGAGAATTAAGTCCGAATCTCCTAAGATTGTCCGCTTCCTTCTATATAATCAATGTCATTTCCTATGAAGAACGTTACAAGGGAAAAGGTGGTCGATGTGACTGATGCGCGGACTGGAGTAAACATGTTTTCATTCAGCAGCCTCCCCCAGGGCTAGCTGGTGAAACTAAATGTGGGAGCAATGTGGGAGCAATGTGGAAGCAATTTGATCAACAGAATAACTTTGGCTGTTGGAGGCTGAGACGTCCCGCTTCCATCATGCTTTCTCTTTACGGGAAAGCCGGCTGGCCTTCACTGGCGTCAGGATATTGTGCGTCATTTGCTGGGAAGGGCAATTCTGCCGAGCGCCGCAGAGGGGAAAAGCTTGTCATCAGGAAATCGTGCTACACAAAGGTTTTTTCTTTCTTTTGTCAAATGCTAGTCGTGCGGTCTGCTTTCTGTTATGTTACAGTTGTCTTTGCCCCTCCCTGCCAGCTACAAAAAGTCTTAAACAGACTCAGTATATCAAGCATACATTGTTAAGGAATTCTTCCTGCTTTATTCGTGCAATGTAAAATTCAAGATTAAGTTAAATCGTAGGAAATCTTACGAAGTCTAACACAAAACCCTTGTGCAGTGACTGTGCACATCTTATTACATGTATTATGCGTGTATAATAAATTGTGAATTTTTATCCAGGATACTACATTTTAAAGTTTGCCATGTTCATAAGGGCAGACATTAGAACTTCAAAGGCTGTGACTGACTGATGTCAGCGGGTCGCTGTCCTAAGACCACTGACACCTCTACCTCCAGACCCTTTGAAGTGGAACTGTAAAGTACGTGTAGAATTACACTGAACATCAATGTTTTTTTATATATATATACAATATATATAACAATATATTTATATTATATCTGACAGGACAGTCACGCTACGATTAATGTCAAAGGATGAAAAAGGATATAAAGTGCACTGTTTAAAATTCGGATTTATAAAAAGACCACTCTCACCCAGGAAGGGTGCGAGTGTAGAAGAGCAGAGAGACTGATCAGAGCATGGAGATCCTGAGGGATCTGGAGGTGGAGGAGCTGCACAGATCAGCTCATATGGAATGGAGACAGCTAAGTGGTTTGGGTAGTTTAAGGATAGCACTTGGATGGATCCCAAGGGGATGTTCCAGGCATATCCTACTGGATGGGGACCTCGGGGGAAAATATCTTCCAGCTGGCTTAGAAGCGTCTTCCGAACAGAAAAATGTGTGAGTGTCTTATGCGAGATGGGAATTGGCTGTCTCTCTGTATGTGTCACGTCTGATGGGGGGGGGCACGACCCAGAGGCAGCGTCAGGCTGAACTAACGAAGTGGAATAGGGCAATCAGACAAATCGGAGTAGGGAGAACCGGAACCGGAACTTATCACGAAAGGGAGACTCTGGGAACAGAAAACAGCAATAACAGGAACGATGACCGAGTTGGGGAACAGAGTGAGGGTGGGCACATATACACACTGCTTACCAGGGACTAACAAAGGCAGCTGTGGGTGATTGTAACGTCGCACTGAGAATAATTAGGTGGGATGGCCAGCACCCTCTGCTGGTCAAACATGGGTGTGACGGAGGCAGATCGTGACAGTAGATACCAGAAAGTAAAAATTGACCCAGGTTTGATTTAATGTCAGAATGCTTGATTTTGCCAAAGACACAAGAAATATCAAACCACAATCTTTAACAGTTTTGGTATATATGTGTTGGGGTTCTACCTGGCCTGGTCAGTGGGGGTCTCACTTTCACTTCCACAGCAGATTTAGCACCATTGCTTGTGGGACTTCCCTACAAAGATGGCAAGGGGGTGCAGTGGTTAGCGTCATTTCCCCACACCTCAGGGGCCTGGGTTCAGATCTCTGCAAGGCTTCTATGTGTGTGGAGGTGTGTGGAGTTTGCATCTTCTCCCCATGTTGTCATGGGGTTTCCTCCAGGTACTCTGGTTCCCACAGTGCAAAAACATGTTAATTGCAGTTACCAAATTGCTTATAGGTGTATGTGTGTGAGTGTGTCCTGCAGTGGGTTGGTGTCCCATCCTGGGCTACTCCCCACCTTATATGCTCTGGGCTACCTATGAGCCTGGATCGGGCTTACTGCTTACGGCTGTACTGAGGTTACTGAAAATGGATGCCCTGAAAACCTATATTTTGGTGTCTAGTTTGACTGGGCTTTTTGTAGGCTTGTCTGGGAAAATCAGAGTCAAATTGATCAGTACTTCAGCTGAAAAAAATCCTTGCATTTCAGTTTATAATCTCAGTGTGCTGTTTGACAACAAGGCAGAGCTTGGTAAAAAAAATTAAGACATGTCCTTGATCTCTGTCAAAAAAAAATTATTTCAATGTCATGTGACATTTACGGTGAGAGAAATGATAAGGTGTTCTGGGCCAATTTTAACACCTACACTCAGAAAGGAAGATTCCTCAGTAGTCTGCTTTTAAGAGCAAGCAGGGGGCGCTAATGGGTCCACCAAAGAATTTAAATCAGTAAAGGCTGTAAATTTGAGAGTCCAGAATACAAAGGCAATTGAAATAACAAATGACCCCAGAAGGGGAGAGAAGGTACAGCTAAATACAGAGAAAGTGTCTTGCCCGGCTCGTCCGCTCCTCCTGTGTGCCACGCCCCCTGATTACCCACGTGTTTTCTCCCGATTGTACCCAGCTGTATCTAGTTCATTTTCAATCAGTCCTGTGTATTTCAGTCCGTGTCTTACCCGAGTCCTTTGTCCGTCATTGATGTTACCTAATGTACGTCTACGAGCGATGTTTCCTGTGTCCGGTCCGTCCAATAAATCCCCGTTTACCCTTCTTTTGCCTGCTCGCCTGTTACCTGCTCGCTCGCCTGCCAGCGCACTCGCCCGCTTCCCGGACGAGCGTGACAGAAAGTAGCCAAGTTAGAAAAATTACTCGCAGTGAAAGGATGCGAGTGATTTAAAGTAATTTTAGTGATTTTAGTAATTCAAAAGCAATATCAGCATTTTAAAAGATTTCTGTACAAATTCTCCAGCCAACAGGTTTGATTTTAAATAGGGGCAAAGACTTTTCATAGTTGTCCTTATAAACAACAGGTGCAAGGCAGGGAATAACCCAGGATTGGACGTAAACTGCATTCACACCTACTGCCAGTTCAGCAAAGCTAATTCACCAGCATGCTTTTGACTGTGGGGGGAACCAGAAAACCTAGCAGAAACCCCACGACGTTCAGCCCCCACACCTCATTCTGGCTCCGCCCCTGCTGAGGGGGGGTCTGAAGTTCCAAGTTTGTTTTTGATGTTCTGAGGCACGTCAGCACAAGGATTGTACTATAGATGGGAGGGGGTCATCAGAAAGCGATTCAGCTTTAGCATTTGTATTTTCCTGGGCATGTCCCCCCCCCCCCCCCAAAAAAAAGAAAAAAGAAAAAGGACCAGTGTTTTTTCATACCATTACACCATTTACAGTGACACCTATCATGGTCTTATAGTCTTTGTGAAGATGTTGCTAACCAATGAATAAATGACATCCTAACAGAACACGCATGGGATAAGTTTAACTTCCTTGGGTTGCTGGCATTCAAACTATACTATTCATCGTTGATATCATAGAAATCTACATGCTGGAAGCAATTAAGATGTTAAATAATACATCTAATTTATTACTTTTTTTCTGAGCAAGTTCTCATTGGAGAACATGGAACTCAGAGTCCATCGCAAACATTTTAGGCCACGGTACTGAAAAGCGTTGCATAATTTTAATGTTTACTCTAATATGCCTTGTTCTTTAATAGCACTGAAACAGTGACTAGTTTTTATAGACGGAACACATGAAAGGTTGTATTTCCCAGCCCTGGTGCTGGCAGCCCATTGTCTATTCATGTTTTTTTTCCAGTTGGGGAGTTAATAATTTGGAATGATTCAGCTGTTAGTCAAATGAATTAAAGAGTTCATAGAACCATAAAACAGTCCAATGGCCACGGCTTTTAATTGTGTTTTTTATTTATTTATCGCAGCTTTTGTCCCCTGACTGATCTCACTCTATTGTACTACATTTACTTCTCGAAACAAGAATGACTTTCAACATGACGAGCGTCTTTTACCCACGTAGTGTACGGTACCGTCTCAGGGCACATTATTTGTGTTCTTCCTCTAATCCCCCATCCACGCCGAGCTCAAACTGACATCGGCAAACCCATTTTAGTGGAGATCATGATTCCGGCGTTGTTCAGTTGCCGGCGAGGTCTTATTTGTCATGTGACTGGAAGTTAGGGCGACTCAGTGGGTCGCCTCACACCTCCAGGGCTGGGGTTTAAAAGCTTGCCCCCCCCCATGCAGTTAGGCTAATTGCTCTGTAACTGCCCACCAGTGTTGTGCAAGTTCCTGAAAATTAGTAATTAGTCACAGTCACTAGTTCAAGAATTCATTACAAGACGTTTCATTTGTGACATGCACAGTTATACATGTTTACTGTATACACCATGGAGTGAAATGTAACCCTTAATCACTCCTCAGACTGTGCATTGGTTTAAATTAAAACAGATAACTAAAAACTAAAGATATACTATCTTAAATCTAACAAATATATAAATAACAAATAAGCAATATGTACTACAAATGAACAATATGTACTCAAATAATTAAGATACAAATTGTCATTGTGCTTTCTGGAACAGATGTGCAAAGGACAGTGTAATACTGCTATGGGTTAGTGGTAAATTATAAGCAGAATGTGAGTGAATGGATCTGAATCGAAATACACAATGAAATACACAGCTACTTACTTCAAAAGTAATTTGAAAAAGAAATTTGTATTTGAGTTACTGCATAATTAGTTACTGGGGAAAGTAACTTTTGTGTTCCCTCAAATCTCTTATTAATGCATACATAACCCAGACAGCACACAAATGCCCCCAGGTCATTGGTTTAAGATTCAGATTTTGTTAAATGATAGACTATTAACAATAGGCCTATTAACAACACTTAAACTATTACGTACACTGATGTGTGTTTCAGTGCCTTGAAAAGGCAATTGATTACATTACTCATTATCGCCAAGTGTAGCGGAATTACAGTAATGTGTTACTTTGTAACACTGTTGCCCACACTGTGTGGCTGTGTGTGTATGTGCCCTCATCCTGTCCAGAGGGTAACCCAGTCCCATCCCCTGTGCTGCCGAGGATGGCCTCAGGGTGACCCTTAGCAGAAAAGCGGCTAAACGATGAATGAATTTTAGTATTTATTTTTAATGCAAAAATAAAGTGTCAAGTAATCAATGCATAAAAGGATGAATACAAAGCAGATCCCAAACGAGATCCACTGCCTAAGCGCGAACTGTAGGTAGGTCATAAAGATAAGAATGTAGTACATAATGACAAATATTATGATACAGTAATAAGTAGAGTAACTAGATATATGAGGTCGCACAATATTGTCACGTGCATGACAAAGTAGCGTATTGTAATTAACCCGGATTTGTAATATAACAGAGTTATTATAGTTATAACAGAGTAATTCTGAGGTGTCCGGATGTCAGACACTCGTAACCAGGGACTGACTGTATGTCAGAGGAGTAAAGTGTGAAAATGTAACAAGGAGTTAAGAAAAGTAACAGTCAAGTAACAAGCACAGCGTTTCTGGCGTAGCGAAAAAAAGCCTGAATCAGCCTTGTTCTGGACGGGCATGGAAGTGGAAACAGGCATTACAGTCTCTTGGGGGCTTTCAGTGAAATCGCAGAGAGAAAAGCTGAGAAGGTAGAGCTTTGGTCAGCTTTCATTGTTTTTGCTTCAACAGCAGGGTTCAGAACTCTGACACTTTAGATTTGGGTGAACGTCATTAAATATACACATTAATATGTTTTAGATTCAGTTACCCCATACAAGCTGACAGCATGTTAGATTAATTTGCTGTTTGTTGAGGTCCAACATTACAACATAAAATTGAAATGTCATTGTCATGTTTTCAAAGGAACATGATTAAAAGATTATCGAAATATGAAATTAATATCTTGTGCTTCGTGGAGACATTTTGCACACTTGTTTGGTGGGTTCTTACACCTAGTGTCCTAACACATCACATGACGCATCACATGACACATCACATGACACATCACATGACAGCACATGCAAACCCTGGCTGTGTACTAATTCAAGGGCTGCATCCTCCGTAGGACACGGTCAGTGATGGTGCAGCCTTTGTAGGACTGAAAGCATTGTTAAATGGGACAGTCTGGCCTATGGATAATTTCCTATTTGCGTCACCAGCCGTTCCCGCTCTAACCCTTAAGTCACGAAGCGCTGCTCGTATGGCCTAACCGGGACACGCCCACTGTACCTCCGCGCAGTGAATCTTGGGATATGTTGGGCTGCGAAAGATCCATCGGGTGGATCCTCGACAAAAGGACGACGCGTTTCCAGACCGCGTTTAAAGGAGCCTTCGAAAAGTGACAGCGATGTCATCCTCTCTGAGGCTTTCGGACTCTGTCTGTTTGCCTGGCAATCTAACCGCTGTGCTCCTCAATGAAGCAAGTTTCCCTTCTGCATATGCGAGCCGCAGTTAGGCAGGCACTGCGCCTTATCGTGGTCAGCATGTCCAGCAGTTATTAGAATAGACTCATCTATCCACAGTCTATAGGATACCATCAAATTGGCCCTGCGGTCGGAGCAGGAGATATCTCCTGCTTCCCCAGGGCTTGTTTACATAACAGCTCAGCTCACTGGATGGCTGGAGGCCCATTTGGCACTAAGAAACAAATGCAGTGTTTATGTGATAATGGGGCACAGAGCCGGCCATTTGTCACTGTTCACATCGTCTGCTTGAAACTATAATCCTACAGTGATTGTAACCTTCAACATTCATACCTCTGGCTCTGGAGTCCAGTATATTTATGCCTCAGTGTATCAGTTAATGAAATTAAAGTAATTATTAGAAAAATATTACAGTACCATAACGGTTACTTGCTTTATTCATGGTTAAATATTGTTTTTCCCATAACCCAGAAAAATATTTCAGGATTAATTTATTTGTATGAATGACAGAAGTTCAGGAGAACCCAAGGAAAAAAAGCGTCCCTCAATTTTAGGTTATTTGTGATTTTCTATGTCTTTTGAGGAAATAAGACATCTTACAATCTAGATTTTTTAAAATTTATTTTTATTATTAATTTCACAGCATGTCCTCTTTAGTGTAGTACAGGAATAAATACGTTTCCTTACATCAGTGAAAAGATAGATGCAAAAACAAAATGTCTACAATGGACATGAATGAATGGGTGGGGGTCTCAGGAGGTTACCACCACGTCATTGAGAGAAGATTTTTTATGAGGAATCACTAAATAACATTTTAGGACCTGCGAACTTCTGGCATTGCACCTGAAATTAATGAATTCGCTTCAGTTGGGGGAATTGCCTGAACAGGACCAGTGTTCATGAAGCTAGGAAGTAAATTACTGCTGATCTTAGCTTTGACAACAACCAAGTGCAACTTCCTCCAGATCACAGGACACAGTTCATTTGACAGATAAATCAAAGTGCTTAAACATAAATCAATGCAAGAGAGGTAGTATATATGCATTGGAGGGAAATATATTGCTGGTTGTTGATTTCATTGCTTAGTTGAACATCTGCAGAACAAGAAATGAGAAACGTCAATCAAGGCAGTGGAAGAATAAAGGTACTGGAGGTCAAGTTTTGTGTGCACTCTTGCAAAACTGGAAAAATAATGTGGCACCAGTGAGCCAACAAACCTGTATGCCTGTATATACCACTAATATACCAAGTACCTGTATATACCATCTATACTGTATACCACGTACCTGTATATACCACCTATAAACCAAGTACCTATATATACCATCTATATACCAAGAGACTGTATACTGTATGCTACCTAAATACCAAGTGCCTGTATATACCACCTATATACCAAGTGCTGGCATATACCAAAACTTTCTGTGTTACGCATATAGACAATATTGATTCTTTGGAAATCATAATTACGCTTGCTTGAAAACTAAGAACTCATAGCAGAGATGATCCTAAAAGAGTTAAGAATGTTTTCTTAAAAACAGTCACTCAAATTGTACACAACAGGAACAGTGAAGGCACATAATCCCATTGTCTCATTTTGTTCTTTGTCAGAAGATTTTTCTGTTTTCTGTTCAAAGTATCTGGTAGAGAGAGAGGGAGAGTTTGGGGGAGAGGTAATCAACCTTATCTCAGGCTGCCCCATAGTGAAAATCCGCCCATTAGAGGAAACGAGAGCTTCCTGTTGTTTTTATAGAGCTTTCGTTCACAAATGTTGTGATATTTCATCTGTTTTCAGCTCTGGTGAGGGTCAAAGCATTATCCAGACATGAAAAGGGCTTTTTCTTCTTTGCCTTTTCTTCTAAGGATTCTCACATTTGAATTTTGGGGTAAGTGAATTATTCTTTAGGAAGCAATTAAAGACTTTTAAGAAGAAAGCTGTTGCGACTTGTAACTGAGAATAACTTTTTTAATGTTCCCTGCCTTGAATGTATTAAATACTCCCTGGAAATGGTTGTTCACTTTGACTTAGATCCAAGAAGCATGGAGCTTCGGGGACGAAACCATCATTTGATGCATGCTATGAAACGCACTGTCAAATTGGGGGCTAATTCCATTGTCAAAGTGTGACACGTAAAGAGAGACTGGATCTAAATGGAGGAATACATGGAGGAAGGCTGTTGACCAGCACTGAAATTCTCTGTCAACCGTAGGGAAACCTGTCAGCATTTTCGTTATTCGCATGTAGTATATAGCGGCTGGCATCCTTACCAGGGTGTTTCCCTGCTTTGTGTCCTGCTTTGTGTCCTGTGCTCCGGGGCCCCTGCGACCTTGGTCAGGATAAGCGCTTGAAAGATGGAAAACCATCGTATATGCAGCCCCCGAGACTGTTTGTGTGTGAAACAAGAGTCTGTAATTCCTAAAATGGGGGAAGAATCTGATTGCACGGGAATGGACAGAACTTGAAAAGAGGAAATACAAAAAAAATATTTCACAATATTGGTTTTTAGTGGTGGTGGGGGGGGGGGGGTCACATGTTAAAGTTTAATTTGGAGGCAGCGGCAGTTTAATAAACTTCATTTGAGTTGTTATGCAGCCGATTGACTAGATTATCTTGCACAAATATTCAACAGCTAAAAAAATAAAGGAACCGATTCAATGGAAATCTAACAGATGAAGCAAACTGATATTCTTCTTCTTCTCAGTGGCTTAGATTCTCTGTGCAGCTTTGCTGACTTGCCGTTTTCGATGTTATCGGAGTTATTTAGTAATATAGGGAGTCCCTGGGATACAAACCGGTTCCGTTCCGAGAGCGGGTTCGTGAGCCCAAAAGTCCAACAGAGTCCAAAAACGTCCAAAAAGCCTAGACACGCCGCTGAGGGAGCTCCAACCCCCAACCCTCTCCTCAACTCCAGTTCAAACGAAGCATCGGAGATAGGAACTAACTTACGCACTGTCTTAGAATTTGAAATTCACGTCTTTGAAAGTTTGCATCTTGAAATTTCATATATAGAGGATTTTCCGTGTATATGTAAATAGCACAATTTGTACAGGGTACATTTACTTGTCACTGGGATTGTACCCTCAGGAGTCTGCCGATTGTACCCTAGCTGCAGGTAAATGTACCTTTCAAGGTATAGAAATGCACCATTGTACCATTGGGAGTACTTCATTGTTCCTTGTACCTTGGGGCACACAACTATACCAGGGCCGTACCACTTTTTCCTGACAGTGTGTGTTTGTACCTTCTGGGATAGGCTCTGGACACTGCACAAGACAATCTGGTATAGAAGATGGATGGATATGCACCCCCCCCTCCCTGTATATTGGGAGAGGTTGTGGGGTTTCCTGAGGCCTTTTCGGTCGACTCTGCTTTGAAAGAGAAAATTTGGTCCCCGATGTCCATGTATAAACTTGCAAATTTAGTCACTTTCCTCTTCCTTGTTCTTTAAATACATTTGTGGAAAAAAAAGTGACCAGTGATGGACTCAGTTCTGCAGCGTGATGTTTCAGTGCACCTGTTTCCTGTGCCGGTATGTGGGCTGCGCAGAGCCATCTGTAATTTATACCGGGCAAATTTCATGTGAAAGATGCATCACCTCGCATGGCGTTCTTAGCTTAAATGCTGCAGCTTTTGCAGTGATGCAAAACCTCAGGGTTTGGGAGAGAGTAGATGGAACAAAAACCGATGGAAGGAACCTACACTGATTTTTTTTTATGTCTCACTGCAGTGTTGAACGCAGTGCTGGTGTCTGGGGAAGATACACATGTACCCACGACAGGTAAAGGCCGTCTCTCATTTCTTAGCATTTTTTTTGGCGAAATTCATGCAGTGTGAACCATAAAGTGTCATTTTCAGGTATGGCCCTATTTTCCTACAAAATATAACTGTGCCCTTGAGAGGTAAAGTGAAGTTTTGAGAAAACTTTTCAACAAAAAGAAAGTTTTGAGAAAATGAGCTCCAAAGTCGAAATAAAAAAAAAAAATCAGTGTGCTTATACCCTACAATTGATACAATATCATAGGTAGCACAGAGGTATGACTTAGATAATAACAACTTATACAATTGAAAATATTCAATAAAAAGGGGGTAGGGGTCAAAAATGTGGGATAGCTCACTTTACGTCTCAAGGGCACAATTAATGGACTCGGTTCAACGTTTGCTTCTTGCTGAAAAAGACATTTGTGCACTGGAAAGCAAATGGTCTGCATTTCATGCCTCCCATTCACCCATCCACACACTCATCCACACACCGGTGGCGGAGGCTGCCATGTAAGGTGCCAACCTGCTCACCGGGCGCAATTCGGGGTTCAGTGTCTTGCTCAAGGAGGCTTTGATGGGGTCAGGAGGAACCAGGGCTCGAACCTGCAACCCTCCGGTTGCTGAACAATAGCACTACCTCCTGCGCAACCATCTTCCCCCAACACGGCTGTCTATTTTATACTTGTTAACACATGGTCACATATGCTGAGATTTGATTTAAAGAAACCCTTCCAATGTTTGTAAACACTTTCCCGCATTAAAGCAATAATTGCATGTCCGGGCTGTAAAATTGTCTTTATCTATGGTTGCCTCTCCTCTTTATCTCAGCCCATGTCCCTATGGGTCCCTGTAACCCTTATCTCTGCACAGCTTCATTGCCTAACCGTTATGGTACCTCAGCCAGAGTGACACGTTGCCCCTCACCAGTGATTGCCCTTGGCCAAAACATCTGTCTAGCAGGAACAGCTTTGGGGGGGGGGGGGGGGGGGGCTAAGTCTGCGTAGAGGTGTGCGGCTTAATCTCTGAGGAACACACGCCCTCCATGTACGTCCCCAGGGCTGGAGGTTCAGTGCAAGGGTCAAAAACCAGAGCTGGGGTAAATCTCTGGGGGAAGAAAGGGCTATGAAGCCAAAAAGGTACCCGTGCTAAACACCAAACACAGGGAGCGTACATTAAAAAAACAAAGCAAAACAAATATTATATCAGTCACTTTTTTGGATGTCAGGAGTTTCTGTTACTGTGCATGTGGTTACAGTTTATTTTCATGGTTTGGTTGCCAGTCTTTTGATTTTATGTGGGTGGGTCTCCTTTAGTTGTGGGTTTTGCATCATTTCTTGCTCGGGGCAGGAGAGAATGGCCTTCAAACAGCTGGTAAGGTCTGATTACATCTATCCTGATGAACAAAAGGGGACTGGCGGCGGAACAGCCCAGAAATTAATACACATCATCTGCAGGAACACCCAGACTTACTCAAGATTACTTTCCATCAAGAAATCTGCTGGCCTTCATGTTTACTTATGTTTCTTATTTGGCCACAGCTGCTCTCGAGATAAATCACGTTCGAGGCTGGGAGGTTTATTGTCTGTGGGAAAAGAGAAAGGGGAAGAAGTGTCTTCGCATGTGCGTCTAACCCCAACCCAAATGTGCTTTTTCGGAGAGGGGGGCGCCTTCCTGGCCCTGAAACCAAACAACGACGAAATGATCACACATACGTGGAAAATAAAGTTGTCCAGTCAGTTCTCAAAGTCTAGGACAAACAGGCAGGAGAGTGAGACATCTGGATAGCCTCTCTGTCTCGTGTTCACCCCACCGAGCTTCCTGTTATGCCTCGCTTCGGTAACAGTAAAAGTTCAGACTCTGCCTCAGCCGCCATAGCTGGAAAAAGCGCAGCACCGTTGCGTTCTCTGACATGAGGATAATGCTCTGCTTTCTGGGAATGTTTCTGTCTGTAGCCTTGGGTGAGTTTCCGGAGCGCCGATGCGGCATGTTTGTCTGCGTAAACGGAACAGGCTGTGTGACAGTCCGCTATCAGTCCTAATGACGTTCTGCTAGGTAGGAGGGAAGAAAAAAAAACACACATTTTATGTCTGCGTTCACTGGAAGCTTCTCCAAGCTGCACTTATGCCTAGTTGCCTCCTCGGCAGTTGTGTGCTTGTAATGTGATATTTGCCTGCTTTGGAAATACTGTTTGCCAAATAGACAACTGTAAATGCAGTGCTTGCTTCTCAGCATTTGCTTCTGAGGTACCAAGATGTAGTTCATGACAAAGCAGTACTTCTTTGACATGACTGTGCTGTTGAATTGTTAAGCTCTTTATGGCACCTGTGCGAATGCTTACATGATGGCAAATGGTTTTGAGACTTTTGTGCTTTTCCTTTTGCATTCAGCTTCCAGCAATGAGACGATGAAAGGTAGGATGCATTACTTTTTGCATGCTCCTCGACGCTGAACACTTAACTGAATTAAACTGGAATCAGTCTGTCTCAATCTCACTGCAGCTACATCAACTGCGCTATCGGTTCTTACTGTATTACAGGCATGGTGCAGTGAAATCTCCAGTTATGAACTAACAGCAATGAAAATATTTTGATTCATAGTAAAAACCGCTGAAGTCGCCACATCATTGTACCGTGCTGTGATTGGTTGCATTAAATATCTCCTTTTCTCTCTTAGATCCTATCTGTCCGTCATGCAACCACGAGTCATGTGACTTCGGTGAATGCTACAAGGATTTTGTTGTAATGAAATGCCTTCCGAGCTTTGTAAGCATTTTGACGCATTATAATAACATAGAAAGGTGCACATGGGACACCATAAAACGGTGAGTGAATTTTTCACTCGCGTATTTTTGAAACAGATGTTTAGCTTTTTCATTGCTGTTATCATATACATTCAGAAAAAGTGCATATGTAACCCTAATTTCTTTACCACCATAGCTGTAATTAATTGTGTAATATGAGATTATAATGCAAATATATAAATTAATTAAGTACAAGTATAGTAGTAAGGATGCTGATTTGTTTTCCAAAAGTCATTAATAGTGAGGGATTGTGTTCTTCAAGGAAAGGGACTTTGGTCTTGTGTGGCGTCATGATATTGGGTAACAGTAAAGTCTAGGTCTTCAGAGTCTCCCGCTGATACTCCACACCAAACCTCCTCTTCTGTTCCCTGTGGTGCCCCATGCAGATCTTACACTGAATTCACCATGTGTACCGAGCTGTACGCCGACTCCCTCAGGGTCCCGTGGCCCAACCAGCTGGTGGAGGACATCTTCGTGGAGATTCACGCCACCTTCTTCCAGGATTGTCTGGTCACTGAATTATACGACCCTCCTCCCAGTATCATCTTCGTCCTCGTGATGACTCCAATCTGCCTCATACCCATCATGGTCACCTTGGTGGTGCTGAAGACCAAAAACGGCGACAGCACCTCCTGATCGCCGCAAGAACTCGAGCCCCATCCTTCCCGCTACTTCCTTCACTCAGGCGACCATATGGCCCACAGGGAACCAAATTACCGGCCCATGAGGTCTTCTGCTACTTCACACATCTTATGTGACCGCGGCTCCGTCATTCTACTTTTATACTCTGAATGAGCCTTCAGACCTTCTACGTTCTGCCTTGAAGTACCCTACGAAAAACATGTCAGGTCAGCTCTTTGGCGGAGAGTCAATTCATTACCGTCCACTCTACGGTTAATGGATTTGATGCAAGCAAGATAGCTGCTTTTTTCACTTTAAGGTGCAATTCCAACAATAGAACAAAGCCAGGTCTATCAATTGTCCAAAACAGCAAAAAAAAAAAAATCCATTAACCATTTTTTTGTTGTGGATACATCGTTATGGCTATCACTCTCAAGCTCAGCCTGGTCTTCCCCTGGCCACAGAAGTGAGTGATGAGGTATCGACAAATAGGGGACAGGACAGGATTCTTCAGGTGTCATTCTTGAATGATCTCCATCAGCCGACATCTGACTGGCCAGTCGTCTCAGTCATTTAACGACGTGTGCTAAAAGCATTAATGGATTGTACACCAAACTAGATCTGATGAACGAGGAGCCAGTTTTGGCTTTTAGATTTGAATTGCTAAATGTTTTTTTGTTTTTTCGGATACTGGTGGTAACCCCAAGGACAGCCAAAATATACTTGGAGTGTTGCATCAGACAAATGACAAGAGCTGGATGGCTTGCGTGTATTTAAGCAACTCAAAGATCATTTCATGGTTTTGACCCTTTAAGGCAGTGGTTCTCAAACTCGGTCCTCGGGACCCACTGCCCTGCTTGTTTTCCAGCCATCCCTGCCCTACACACTGCTGATTATCTGGATCAGGTGTGTTCTGTCAATCAGAAGCTGAAGGACAGCTGGGACTCGTGTGTGGGGCAGGGATAGCAGGAAAACAAGCAGGGCAGTGCGGCCCAAGGACCAGGTTTGAGAACCACTGATCTAAGGGATAGTGAATATTTCCTTTGCTACCCGCACTTGAAATTCTTATGGCCTGTAAGCAGTGCTTAATTTGTGCAGGAGTTCAGAGCAGTCTGCACTACACCAGCTCAAACGTAAAATTAATAATAGTTAAACTTTGGAACAAATTGGCCTACACACTTAGCTAAAGAAATGTATATTTATAAAATCAACTGTGCTGTATTTTTTTGACATACATCCACCTAAATTAATGTGTTTCACTTATTCGACTTTTGATTTGAAAGAGAAAAGTCACACCACCTGCATACAGTAAAATCCACTTTTTGGCCCCTAATATAGGCCAAGGTGAGATTATCGTCTAGACCATTAAACTCACCTAACAGGCTAAGTCATCTTACAGTGTGATGGAACTATCAGATGTAGATAGCAAACATTGCCAGATGTTTAAGTAGTTAATAGCGCATTATCGTTAAGACTGATTTATCTAGGTGACGTCATTCAAAGTTAGCGCTGCTGCAGCTTCTCATGTAACGGTGATCGCAGTTGGTCTCTGGGCTCTTAATGAGCTCCGACACCTCGGAGTTGACAAACTAAGCACTGCCTGTAACCTTAGCTTCCGCTATGAATTTTTAATTATTATTACCACCCCCCCCCCCCTAGTATAACTTTGTAAAACAGAAATGCTGGCAGCTTTTCTACTTAAATTGTTTAATAAGCTTGACACCTGAGAAGCTGTCGGGTTTTTCAGTAAAATCGCACATATGAGGACCAATGTATATTTTCAAGAGAGCTATAGAAGACAATAGCAGGAAGATTAGGGTTTCCTGCCTTTGTCTCCGGACCAGCATCCTGCCCCAGGGCTGCAGTACGCCAGTGAATACATTCCAGAATATTCGTCCAGGCATAATGTTGTACCTTAATGAGCAGAAGGCTTTTAAGACAATTGGTATTTCTGCCATGTTTTTCAGTTTTTTTATTTGTTAGCAAATACTGTTGAAATAAAAAAACGTATATTAAACAATACTTTACGACTAATTGGATTTATTTCCAGCGATTGTATTCTGAATTATGAATTGTTTTAGACAAGCAGATATAGCAGAAATATTCCATGAATATATTCCAGGTAATGCACAAATTTACATAGTATCTAGTTTGCAAGTGTGTGTCTCTCATAATGCATCATTGTTATAATACATATTATAATATATACAGTCACATACATATACAGGCACAATAATCAGTCATGTCATCTGCGACACAGCTGTGCTGGGGGGTCGTGTTCTTATGGGGACAATTTAAAACATTCTAAAAAAAATAAAAAAATCCGGCAAGTCAGCTGAAATTGGTTAATTTCGCCCGTGGTTTCTCTACAGTGTGAAATCTTCAATGGATTAATTAAACTCCGGCTTGTAAACAGTGATATGCTGGCGTAATTAATTGCTTATTGGCATCGTGCAAAGTAAATTCATAATGACGGAACCCGCGAATGTTTTTTCTGAAACTATTGTTCCTGTCTCTCTTCGCGGGTTTTACTTGGACGGCATTGCAGTGTCGCTGATCCGCTTAGGTGATGTCTGGACCTACATACATAAATTAAGGGTAACTATTCCCTCATGTTGGATTCTGGGTTTCCAAGGGAGTAGTGGGGAGGGGGGGGGGAATTTAAGAGAACACTGGGATTCACTAGCAATGACCTCAGCAAGTGCCCCAGCAGGGGAGTGTCCTTCAGCATGCAGGGCTGAAATATGTGCGCATTGTACCACGGTAATTACGTCTCTTTGTTTTGACAATGGGCGGCGCGGCGGCTCAGTAGGCAGAACTGGTGCCTCGCACTTCTGCTCCCTGCGTGGGGTTGCCGCGTTCTCCCCCGCTTGGGTGCGTTTCCACTAGCTGATCTGGTTTCCTTGTGCTCTGTGTTGCCTGGGGTTGGTGCCAAACCTCTAGGTAAGCAGATGGCAGATTGGATGTACATTCTCATAATGACAAAAGTAACAATTGAAACAATAAAACTAAAAATAAATATTACAATTACAAAAAAATCCGAACAATAACACCGCACTCTGCACAATTTAAATATTTCACCTACCATCCCGATCTCTCGCGGCTTTTATATATTACATATATAAAATAAATAGCATCCGCACACTACAAAATAATTGGTATCACTTTACTTGGAGGCACAAATGATGTAGTAATACACTGTTACTTAATGTATTAATTAACCAGAAACTTTTATGTACTGATCCCATGTTCGATCATCATTAATTGGCCTTAAGAGTTTATGTATTTCATGCAATTACTATGTTTGTTCATGATTTGCACTTCAGCAGTAACTGACTTCCTAAGTTACTGGTGCCCCCTCAAGTAAAGCGTTACCAAATAATTTTGGTAACGTTTTTGTCATATAAGACAGATGGAAAAATGATCAGTGTTGCAACTCTAATATGACTATAACGCTCAGTCCTGCTAAAATTTGATTCCTCAAAAGATGGCTGTGATGTGTGTTTACTGGGTGCACTTTTGGTCAGATGTTAAGGATGCCAGTAGGAATTAAACACTATAAAGTTAGCTACCATTATCATAAATAAATCTGCAGCATCCAGTCTCTCATGTTTGTAGTTAAGTTTAAGGTTTATAATTATCTTGCATCAGGGGTCTGCAGTGCTGGTCATGTATGAGCCAGTGAAAATACAAAGTTTCCTGTCACATGAACAGCATTAACCATTGCAGTTCAGGAAGTAATTTAACTGCTTTTTTTTTGTCAGACTGGAAATCTGTCCAGAGTGGATTTTTAAAACCCAGCCTGCACATCCAATCACAGGTTTAGAGATCAGCAATCAAATGTATTTATCTGGTGCTTTGATTCAAAGTGACTTACAGCAGAGGAAATGGTTACATTGTATTCATGATTCCTGGATTTGCCCCTGTTACAGTACGTTTGCATTAGAAGCACAATGCTATACTTTCTTAGCTACAGAAGCTAATGCCCACTTGCCTTTGTGTCAAAAATAAGCTAAAGCTAAACTCATTTAGGTGCGTTTGCGCAAATAATGTTGTCTTCACATTATTTTGAGGATCTTCTCTCTGACAATGTAATCCTTTTTATCCTAATTTGAATTAATCAATAATTACAGTTACTAGCATAGACAGGAACAATCAAACAGACATTGTTCCATGGAGTTACTGATTTTGAAACACAAAGAATTTTAAGTTACGAAACACAAAGAGTCATTTAAGTTACATTTTGTCAATTGTTATATCTAGAATGAAAATGTTCGGTGTGTCTCCCTGAAGTGGACCCAGTGAACCTGGGCTGTGTTAATGTCGGCTCCAGGCTCCACTTCTGCTGCTGTATCTTGCCCGAGCAGCAGCGCTTACTTTGTGTCCTGGGATCTCTCTGTTTCTTCACTGTCTGCTTTCCAGTACATATTTGCACGGATTTGCAGCTCTATGGTTAAAAAAAAAAAAAAAAACGTACAGACTAATTTTCTCGCTATTTCCTACCCTTTATTAGTTTAGATTTATTCAGACGGCATGATTCCAGCACCGTGTTTTTGTAAATGTTCCGGAACCTGCACCTGCCTCATCACCTCCCCACTCTCATATGACCTTCACATTCTGGCACCTTCTGACTGGCAACATAAGCCCTGTAGAGCAATGGCGGGGATGGGAAACCACCCTAGATGAAGGTACAAGGTGACAAGTACTCCTCTAGTACTATACCCGCAGTACCGCTCTCTGGCCTCCAGGGTCCCGCATGACTTCACACCTGGTAGTGCTGAGAGACGGCGGCTGGCCCCAGTCTGACGGGACCCTTCCTGTCCGGCCTGGGTCAGGGCAGGCTCAGGCCCACCCAGCGATTAGCTCATTCTGCATGCGTCACTCCCTGGCCTTATGTCCTGGACACACCCTGGCAGTCACAGCCAAGCACCCGGATAGGAGGCTGCCTGCCTCCTGCCTAACCCCATCGCCGGTCTCGGGGGCCACCAGCATTTCGTGCTGGAGGTGAGGGGTGGGGGGACCCTGATTCCTTCTGTTTTACCAAGCTATAGGGGGAGGAAGTAATTTGCAGATTTTTTTTTCTAAGATTAACCATGATTAACCGTTGGCTATTGTTCCCTATATAGTAAATATACAGTGTAGTGCAAAGGTCTTACACAGTCAAAGGAAATTATGTTTAAATGATCTTTATGCTGGTGTAAAACTGTGATATTATGCCTGACAAAGTGTCAGCTTAACCACCTTCTAAAGTCACTGCGATACTTTCCTACTCCAGGTTTATCCAGTGTTTTACAGTAGTGTACAGTTTTATAGTAGTTTTACAGTGTTTATATTAATCATCTCTGTTGTATGTATATGAAACTTTTTATCTTATTTGCTGCCATCTTGGCCAGGATGTCCTGGAAGAAAGGATACCGTATCTCAGTGGGACTCAGTACCTGGTAAAGTAAAGGGTAAATAAATTAAATTAAAAAAATTGTATTTTTTAACCAGACTGGTATCATCTTGCATGGATAATCAATATCTGTTGGATTTTTTTTAACTAATTAAATTCATTAATTAAGTAAGCTGGTGGTGAAATTTAATAGATACATGGAATGGCTGGGGTGCCCCCCGAGGAGAGGTTTGGGAACTGAAGCGGCATCTAGGCATCCAACAAGGAATCAGTAAACTGTTTAGTGAACAGAGGAAATTCGTATAAGTTTTATATTAACGGCGTGAAGCATGATGGGAGATGTGTAAATTGCCCCTCGTCTGTGTCCTGTAAATAGCTGTACTGTGGATGCGATTGCCGTGTGAGCCCTTACCTGTGTTTGTGTTCCGTCCCTGTTCCCTGTCTGATCCTCACGTGTGTCTTTGTAATTTCTAGTTACTCACCGCGTGTGCGACCTACATGCCATGAGATCTCCCTGCGTTTCAGAGGGTTGTAGTCAGTATTAGTCCTTTCGAGGATTTTAATAAAGCATCGTGATCTACTTCTAGAACAATCTCATCTTCTCCGGTCGCTGCTGCTGTGATATCTGGGTCTGCTAAGTGCAACAGTATGTTCTAAGTGTGAATAGTGCTTTTTGTTTCTGGAATATATACACTTACCCGGACAAACTGATTTAAACATTTTCCTTTGTGTGCTTTTTGCACTTTTTTTTTACTTTTGCACATTACTGTACCTTTAGCTGTAAACTGTGTTTGGTATTGTACTCGCTAAACTGGTGTTTTACACTGTGCATGTGTGGTTTGTCTTCCTACACAGCTAGCAGATGATGTAGCTTCTGTAGCTGTACAGCTAAGGGATTCCCACGACCATCACTATAGGTACCACCAATAATCAGAATGTGCTAGCAATGTCATTTCAGTTGAGTTAGCTACTTGTTCATGAAACATTTTATTTACACTCAAGTATTGCGGCACACCTCTTAATCACTGAATTCAGGTGTTTCATTCAGACCTGTAGCCACAGGTGAATAAAATCAAGCACCCAGCCATGCAGTCAGGTTTACAAACATTTGGGAAAGAATGGCTCATTCCGAAAGACTTAGTGATTTCAAGCGTGGTACTGACATAAGCTGCTACCTTTGCAATAAGACAGTTCGTGAAATTTCTTCCCTGCTAGATATTCCATGGTGAAATGTTGAGTTATTGCTAAGAATTATTATTATTGCAAAGTGGAAACATTTAGGAACAACGGACACTTAGCCATGAAGTTGCAGACCACGTAAAGTGACAGAGCGAGGTCTTCGAATGCTGACGAGCGTAGTGTGTAAAAGTGGCCGACGCTCTGCTGACTCAATAACTGCAGAGATCCAAACTTCCGCTGGCATTAACCCCAGCAGAAAAGCTGTGTACCAGGATTGGCCTCCATGGCCGAGCAGCTGCATGCAAGTCTGGCATCACCAAGCACAATGCCAAGCGTCGGATGCAGTGGTGTAAAGCACAGTGCTACTGGAATCTCGAGCAGTGGAAACGTGTTCTGTGGAGTGACGAATCACGCATCTCTGTCTGATGGACGAGTCTGCGTTTGGCGGGTGCCAGAAGAACGCTACCTACCTGATTGTGGTCTGCCAACTGTGAAGCTTGGTGGAGGAGGGATTACGGTATGGGGTTGCTCTTCAGGGGTTGATCTAGCCCCCTTAGTTCCAGTGTAAGGAACTCTTAATGCTTCAGCATACCAAGACATTTTGTACAATTCTTTGCTTCCAACTTTGTGGGAACAGTTTGGAGAAGGAAGGCCCTTTTCTGCTCCAGCATGACTGTGCCCCAGTGTACAAAGGAAGATCCATAAAGACATGGTTGGGTGAGTTTGGTGTGGAAGAACTTGACTGGCCCACACAGAGTCCTGACCTCAACCCCATCAAATACCTTTGGGATGAACTAGAAAGGAGATTCTCGCCAGGCTATCATGTCCAACATCAGTGCCTGACCTCACAAATGCTGTTCTGGATGAATGGGTAAAATTCCGACAGACACACTAGAAAATATTGTGGAAATTCGTCCCAGAAGAATGGAACCAGTTATAACTGCAAATGGGGGACCAGCTTCATGCTGATGCCTGTGGATTTAGGATGGGATATCGTAAACGTTCCTGTAGATGTAATGGCCAGGTCTCTCAATACTATTGTACCACATAGTGTATGTGACACAAATAATCACCTGGCTTTTGGAAGCAGTATTTTGAGAATATATTTTAAAAGACATGGGCATTTCTGCTGTAACTAGGTGGAATGGTTGTGACTGACAAATGGATTAAAATTTTTATTTATTATATTATATATATATATAATAATATATATATATATATATATATATATATTATTATATTTATTGTCACGGGTCACGGTCGAGCGAAGCCTCGATCGTGCGGATCGGCGGGTAGGTAGCGGGAGACAAGGCGTAATCAGGGCAAACAGGGGTTTATTCAGGGGATCCGGGGCAGGGAACAGAAGACGCCAACTAACATCAGGAAACATCAATGACGGACACTGGACTCGGGTAAGACACGGACTGATATACACAGGACTGAGTAAATGAACTAGATACAGCAGGGTGCAATCGGGAGAAAACACGTGGGTAGGCAGGGGGCGTGGCACACAGGAGGAGCCGACGAGCAGGGCATGACAGAACCCCCCCCCAAAGGCGCGCTTCACCGGGCGCGCCCGTGAGGAGGCGACAGACGGGACACGGGAACCGGGACCTGGAGCAAAAAAAAACAGAACCATCAACGAGAGACAGGAAACAGGACCGAGGCACAAAACACAGCCAGGGACAAGACAAAGGACAAAACCTGACAGAGGGTCGGGAAAGCAGAGAGACAGACCAGGAAGGGAGACACAGCGGGAACAGGAGGAACAAAGGGGCCAGGAGTGCAAGGCGGGGACACCGGGGCACAAGGAACAGAGACGGGCGGAACGAAAGGGCGAGCAGAAAACGAAGGGGCAGAGACAGGCGGGACAAAGGCAGGGGCGTAGGGAGACAAGGAGGGGGAACAAAGGGGAGCCCGAGGGAGCCCAAGCGGGTGACGGGAGGCAGCCAGAGGGGCCGCAGGCGGCCGGGAGGCCGGAGCCGGAGGGGACCTCGGAGGGGCCGAGGAGGCAGGGCGAGGGACCCGCGGAGGGGCCAGGGAGGGAGCAGGAGGGAGCACCGGGGAAGGGGACGAGGGAGCAGGAGGGGCCCACGGCGAAGGCCCGGAGGAGGGGGGAGCTGCAGCAGGCGGCGACGTCTGGGGGAGGGCCGGAGGTAGGGGCCCCACAGGCAACCGAGGAGCCGCCGTCGGGGAGCCCGCAGGCGACCGACCAGGCTCTGGAGAGGGGAGCGAGGCGGGGCGACGAGGCCTCGGAGGGGGACCCGCAGGCGACAGCCGACCCGGAGGGCCAGGACCCGCAGGCGCCAACCGAGCCAGAGCGCAGGCGAGGGAGGGCGAGCCAGGGGGCAGGGCGGGCGGGACCCCAGCCCTGCGTCTGTGTCCCCTTCCCCTGCGGGACACAGACAGGCCGACCCTAGGTCGGGTTCGATGTCGCCGGGGCGAGGGACAAGGGGTTACAAGTTCTGTCCCCGAGGGGTCCCATTCCAGCTCCTCCACCTCCGAAGAGGGAGGAGCCAAGATGGAGTTGTCCGGGACCACCTCGGGGACTAGGACAGGGACTGGAGCTGCTGCAGGCGGAGGGGGCGCCTCTGGAGCTGCTGCAGGCGGAGGGGGCGCCTCTGGAGCTGCTGCAGGCGGAGGGGGCGCCTCTGGAGCTGCTGCAGGCGGAGGGGGCGCCTCTGGAGCTGCAGCAGGCGGAGGGGGCGCCTCTGGAGCTGCAGCAGGCGGAGGGGGGCGCCTCTGGAGCTGCTGCAGGCGGCCGGGGCGCCGGGACAGGAACACGGTCAGGCGGCCGGGGCGCCGGGACAGGAACACGGTCAGGCGGCCGGGGCGCCGGGACAGGAACACGGTCAGGCGGCCGGGGCGCCGGGACAGTAACACGGTCAGGCGGCCGGGGCGCCGGGACAGTAACACGGTCAGGCTGCCGGGGCGCCGGGACAGGAACACGGTCAGGCTGCCGGAGCATCAGCCCGGAAACTGCAGGACGCTGCAGTGGGGGCCTCGGCCCAGGTGCTGCAAGCCGCTGCCGTGGGGGCGCCCGCCCGGGAACTGCAGGACGCTGCAGAGGGGGCATCGGCACGGGCGTTGCAAGTCGCTGTCGTGGGGGCGCCCGCCCGGGAACTGCAGGACACTGCAGTGGGGGCGCCGACCCAGGCGCTGCAAGCCGCCGTCGTGGGGGCGCTCGCCCTGGAACTGCAAGACACTGCAGTGGGGGCGCCGGCCCAGGCGCTGCAAGCCGCCGTCGTGGGGGCGCTCGCCCTGGAACTGCAGGTGACTGCAGTGGGGGCGCCTCGGAAGCGGCTGTAGCAGGTGGGGACAGGAGCGTCTCGGAAGCGGCTGCGGCGAGATCAGGAACTGGGGCGAGATCAGGAACTGGGGCGAGATCAGGAACTGGGGCTGCAGGCAATTGCTGTGGGGGCGCTCGCCCGGGAACTGCAGGGGACTGCAGTGGGGGCACCTCAGGAGCGGCTGCAGCAGGGCGGTCAGGGACAGGAGCGCAGTCAGGGACAGGAGCTGCAGGGGGCTGCAGTGGGGGCGCCTGCCCGGGAGCTGCAGGCGGCTGCAGTGGGGGCGCCTGCCCGGGAGCTGCAGGCGGCTGCAGTGGGGGCGCCTGCCCGGGAGCTGCAGCAGGCGGCTGCAGTGGGGGCGCCTGCCCGGGAGCTGCAGCAGGCGGCTGCAGTGGGGGCGCCTGCCCGGGAGCTGCAGCAGGCGGCTGCAGTGGGGGCGCCTGCCCGGGAGCTGCAGGCGGCTGCAGAGGGGGCGCCTGCCCGGGAGCTGCAGCAGGCGGCTGCAGTGGGGGCGCCTGCCCGGGAGCTGCAGCAGGCGGCTGCAGTGGGGGCGCCTGCCCGGGAGCTGCAGCAGGCGGCTGCAGTGGGGGCGCCTGCCCGGGAGCTGCAGCAGGCGGCTGCAGTGGGGGCGCCTGCCCGGGAGCTGCAGCAGGCAGCGAAGGCAGCTGCGCAGGCGGCGGCGGCGGCGAAGGCGGCTGCACGGGAGCGGGGTCCGCCGGCAATGGCGGCTGCACGGGAGCGGGGTCCGCCGGCAATGGCGGCTGCACGGGAGCGGGGTCCGCCGGCAATGGCGGCTGCACGGGAGCGGGGTCCGCGGGCGGCAGGAGCGGAGGGAGCTCCTCGGGTCCGGCCGTTGCAGCGAGCAGCGGAGGGAGGTCCTCTGTACCGGCGATCGCCGGTTTCCTTCTCCCTCGCTGGCGCCTAGCGGTGACGGGAGGCGGCGCGACGTCCGTAAAAACGGACGGCGGAAGAAAGGCCTCCGGCTCCGGGTAAGGGTAGAGGAAGGGCTCCTCGTCCTCGTCCTCACTGGAGAACCAGTACTTCCACACGGGATCGGGGTCGCGTGTGGTCAGCCTCCGGGCTGGAGGTAGGGCGGGTACTTCCCTCTCGTCCCCTGTCGGAAGCCAAAGCCTGGAGAGCGAGCAGGCGCCGAGACGGATCGTCTCCTGCGGGACTCTCTTCCTCCCTCTCCGCTTCTTTTTGTGGTCCGTCATTCTGTCACGGGTCACGGTCGAGCGAAGCCTCGATCGTGCGGATCGGCGGGTAGGTAGCGGGAGACAAGGCGTAATCAGGGCAAACAGGGGTTTATTCAGGGGATCCGGGGCAGGGAACAGAAGACGCCAACTAACATCAGGAAACATCAATGACGGACACTGGACTCGGGTAAGACACGGACTGATATACACAGGACTGAGTAAATGAACTAGATACAGCAGGGTACAAATCGGGAGAAAACACGTGGGTAGGCAGGGGGCGTGGCACACAGGAGGAGCCGACGAGCAGGGCATGACATTTATAGTCTTGAGGATGAAATAAATTAAATGTTTATGCTAGCAAGCAAAAAGGTTACTATGGTGAAATCAGTTCCAAGATAATTGGTGAGCTTTTTTATTTATATAGTGCTTATATACATTTGACATTTTTTCGTGTGATTACATGCGTAATTCCATTACGTTTACGAGGTCTGTTTGATGGACAGTACAAATTGATTCCAATTGTGAATATAACTGTTTAACACTCGCCTCTTAAAAAATTGCAGGATTTTGACAGCAAGCTGCGGATTTCAGCTATCTGCAAGTATATCTTCACGTGACAGCTTCATTTATGTAATTTGTGCAATTCGTATTGTATCTTTTTCAGGCTACTGAGAAATTGTTGTTTTTAACAACAATTTGCATTTGCATGCTTAAATGGCTTATTGTTCAACAGCCAAGCATTTTAGACGGAGTATGTTTCCCCAAGGGTACAACAGATGTTCTCCCTCCGGAGACCATTTGGGTCGGAATTTGGGCTAATAATGATTACACCACCTGGCATCCAATGCAATAATGTTTTGGTTCCCTAATTTTCATTGGCTCTTGTTTTTCCGATGCCAGTAGTGATGGTCTTTACTGGCTTGCACTGCTGGAAATCTCTATCAAGATCATTCCATACTGCGCCCTAGGAATTTTTACGCGGTGACCTCACGTTAATTTGAATACAATGCTATTGCAGTTGTTTTTTTTTATTTCACTGCATTACACTCAGCTTTGAATTTTCACTTAGAAAAAAAAAGATAAAAACTGTTATTTCAATTTTTTTGATGCTAGAAACTGGAATTTTAAAAAAATGAAAGATAATACTGCCATCTACAGGAAATAAAAGGACCAACCATCCATGCATCCATTCATCCATCCTCTATCTCTGTATTCCGCTTACAGGTTTACCATTTTCAGTGGGTTGTGGAGTGTTTGGTTTCCACAACACCCTTCCCCCCACATTCCGAGCCCCTGGTCGGCAAATCCCACTATTATATCCCCCACCCTGGGCAACAAACTTGGCCTGTGCTTTTTGATGACCAAGGAATAATCTGGGTGCTGAGGCCATATGCAGTTTATTGCCAGACACAGTCCTACAACCCGACTGCTTGTTTCTGAGCTGCGTGAGGATGCTGGTATGATGTAAGACGGGGAAAACTCCCCACACTCAGAGGAGGCAAGATTCAGTCTTCTGACCCTGCATACATGAGGCCGTCACCTATCTCTGCCTTTGAGGTCTGTGGAATATGCTAGTGCAGTACATACCAAGTCCAGGCAAACCTTGGTCATCTTTACGAATTCAGAACATAAGAACTATACAAACGAGAGGAGGCCATTCGGCCCAACAAGCTCGTTTGGGGAGAACTTAACTAATAGCTCAGAGCTGTTATAATCTTATATAGCTCTGATTCAAAGGAACCCAGGGTTTTAGCTTGTGCTACACTAGCAGGAAGACTATTCCATACTCTAACTACACGCTGTGTGAAGAAGTGCTTCCTCTAATCCAGCTGAAAATGTTCTCCCGCTAATTTCCACTTATGGCCATAAGTTCTAACATTTAAACTAATGCTGAAGTAGCCATTTGGCTGAACAGCATCCAGACCTGTTAGAATCTTATATACCTGGATCATGTCCCCCCTTAGTCTCCTTTGCTTGAGGCTCAACAGATTCAGCTCAGCTAACCTCTCCTCATAAGACATTCCTCTAAGACCAGGAATCATTCTCGTAGCCCTACACCTTATTAAGGTGTGGTGACCAAACCTGCACACAGTATTCTAGATGGGATCTTACCAAGTAATTGTATAATCTTAGAATCACCCCCCTTGTCTTAAACTCCACACACCTAGAGATGTAACCCAAAATACAACTGGCCTTTTTAATTGCTTGCCCACGCTGGCAACAGTGAGACATGGAAGCATCAACATCACCAAGAGAAGATGCATCTCAATCTTCTTGTAGAAATGACAGATGAAGTATTGTTTTATTTTCGTTTTAAATGTGGGGGTGCGCGGGGAGGGGTATATATAGATATCCTCCAGGAAGTGGTGAGTAGTAGGATGTTAACTGAAATTCTATCGCCAGGCTGTAAGATAAACCTCATGGGCAGACTTCACTGCAACAACTTCAGTCTTCTCATAATCTGTGAGTATTTCAGAAATTTAACTGGGCAGAACTTTACAGTACTACTCCTATTATTGGTTACTGGTATGAGTAATATTTGTTTGCGTTATTCTACTGTTAGAAATAATACTAATAAAACACATATATTACACGTTACTTAGATGCAGTTCGATTGTTGTAAACGACCTTAGAAATGATTCCAGTACTGATGGACAAAATTTAAGTGAGAGGTTACAACATGCCATTTAAAGTTTTGAGTGCGTCTAAAACAATGAGATGACATACTGCACAAAATCAACATACTGGAAGCAACTACACTATCACTTTATTTGATAGATTTTTCGATAGGTTTTTTATTCTTGTTAAGCATTGGAAAGTTGAGTAAAGGACTATAAATGACAATATAAGTCAAATAAAACAGGTTTCCTTGACAACACGGAAAAAATGTGTAACAGTGCATGTCCGACATCCTATTAACTGTTTGTGTGGTGATGGCAGAGTCACATTCTAAGCTGTGATTTAACTTTAAATGCACTAGGTAACTGTTTCAACCATTGACACAGAGCAGTATTTAATGTCCCTTATAGACAGAATGCCTTGATTTTTCTCTGCTGTTATAACTGCTAGAGGAAGTTACTTTGATGAATCAAAGATATGACACTTTCTTGTTAATAAAGGTACTCAAATGGTGAACATACTGTAAATGTATTTGTTAACAAAGAATATTGAGTGTACTTTTAGTAAATATTAAATGAGTAACGTGCAAATGTAGAAATTCTGATTTGTTATGATCTGCTGTGAAAGATATTACAAGAGGGAAACAGCTATAGATTACTAGCTTCGCCTCAGGTTGATGGATCTGTTTAGACGTGATTCTGACAGAGAATCTGAGCAGGAGAAGTTCTATTAGATCTAATCCAGAGATAGCATGTTGGCTGCTTCTCTTCTGAGCACCGGCATAGATTTGGGCACACGCATGTCCCTGCCAGTATTATAGTGTGTATTTAGGAGGCGGGGGCTCGAGGCTGATTTGAATCCTACCAACTTTGGAACCAAACCTACGTCCTCATTTCTGAGTTGTCTAAAGGTTGTGGAGATATACACAACGTGGTTTTCTTCCATGAAAGACAGTGTAGAGTCTACGACAATATTTTATGTTGAAGTAACACTAGCCTCACACCTACCTAGAGCTTCCACCCATCCCCACCCAGGGACCAATTATTCCCCTACGTCTGTGTGGAGTTGCATGTTTTTCCCTATTCAGGCGGGTTTCCTCTGGGAATTCTGAGTTCCTTCTGAAGTCCAAAAGTATGTGGTTAGATGTAATTGCCCGTAGCAGATAATGCATTTTGGAGACTGAAACTTTGAATCGTTTCTGTTCTCCTAAGGCACTTTTCTGCAGATGTACCCAGCTGCTGTGCTGGAAGACGCGTGCCGGGGAGGAGATGTTCTCATGCACTGCAGCGTGAAGTGGGAACATGAGATCTACTGGTTCACCTTGGCAGCCCAGACGACCCGTACCACAAACATAGCGGTAGTCATGAACAAAGTCCGGAATATGACACGGGGCAGGTACCGGTTCAGCGAGTCGCCGGACAGAACCATCACCAACGTGATGACCATCACCAACGTAACCGCGGGTGACCAGGGTTTCTACCTCTGCATGGGTCGTGTCAACGGGAAGATGGTCATCAGCGATGCCACTCAGCTCATCTGCAAGAACGAGAGCGGTATGTGTAACTTAGGAGCTGGAAGATTCGTTTCAAGCCACAATTGTACTGAGGGATGAATAGGGGTGTTTGTTATAAAATGCAATACCTGAACACCCTCTCCATACAGAATAGCAGCTATTTCATATCACTGTTACTGCAACTTCGGTTTTTAAAGTTTTTTTTTTTTTTTATATCGTATTTTCAGCTTTTTTAAATCCAGTTTATTTTTAGTTTTCAATGCAGTTTCATTCGTTTTTATTTAAAAGATTTGTTTCTATTTAGTTTTCTGTGCATTTAAGGTTCAGCAGTTTTGTTTCTAGATACACTGAAAGCGGTTGAGCTATTTTTTGTGTCCGAGCTTTAGAGAATCTAACCCATTATGTCTCCATTATGTCCCCAGAATGGCCAAAACTCGTCCCAGGTAATATTAATAGTCATTAAAGATGAACAAATAATTAATTTAGCAAAAAGTATTAAAAAACAGTAACAGAAAATGTTTGAGGTTTGTTTTTATTCCGTTTTAGTTATTTCAGAAGCATTTGCTTTAGTTTTCATTTAGTTGTAGGTTTTATTTTATTTTCGCATCTCATTTTATTTGTTTATGAAATTTTTTTCCTGTAGTTTTAGTAAATGATTACCCTGCCTCATATATGTCTGAGAACTTCGCCATCAATCTCAGCGTTGAGCATGATATGCCGGTTTGATGAGATCATTATGCTTTGCATTAATTCAGTCCCCACAGCAACCTGGGAGTCCTCCACCAAGACCTTCTCGCTCTGCTGGACGCTGATGGGATGCCTCCTGTTCACCACGGTCTCCACCATCTGTGCACACTGTGGTTTCCTATGGTATAGACTACGGTTTATTCATTTAGGTACATGCGTGCTAATTCATGAGAGTAGTGCTTACTTAACTGGACTGTGTAATGGAACTAGGCAAGACAAGATAGGTCTTAAGAAATCAGAATGCACAAAGTAGCAGTAACATGTCTTCCATGTAGATGTTTTGTACATAGAATGATGTGTAAATGAATAAGAGGGTGGGAATGTCCAGACTCCAGGCTCACTGCGATGTTGTGTTTGATGGATAGTTATGAAAATACTATGATATATAACAAATTTATAATTTTTTTCATCTTGCATGCAGGTACTTTTACAAAGACTAGACGCTATTTAAAACTGGATTCAATAAAACCTTTATTTTCTGTTAAACGGATTCATGAGTCTGTCTTGCCACAAAAGACCTGCAAGTAAGTAAATGTGTCTTTTAAGGAGACAAAAGGCAGCAATGCGAATTAAATATCTGAGACAACTATTTAGTCATATCCATTGCAACAGCATGGATTACGCCGGCGGTGTACCGTGTAACATTAATAAGGTTTTATAGTATTAACTGATGCTTTCATCCAAAGTGACGTACATTTGGGGAAGCAGAGTCAGTCAGTTCCCCAGAGCACTTGTGGTTAAGGGCCTTGCTCAAAGAAGCGATGGAGAAGTCACTCTGACAACCACAGAATTTTGCCTGGTGACATACTATCCCTCATATAAAATAAAAATAAACAGTTATAAAGGTAAGTGCAATGAAAATTCAACTGATTGTTTAATTGAATTCCATTTTTAAACGTAAGACTAAAACTATTCAGAGTGAACCGGTGTCGAGTGTGTATGTTGAATCTTAGCTTCAGTACATTGTCGTGCTCAACTTCCTACGAAAGGACACCATAAGAGAGCTACCAGAGTGTGGTTTGCGGTATCCTGTAAACTCCTGTAATTACACAAGAGTTTCAGCTACTGAGCTTCAGTGTAATAACTAAGCAAGACACTAAAACGCAAAAGGAATCGAATCATTCAAATCTGAAATTCCAGAGCACCCGCACAAATTTTAGAAAGGCTAGGGGGCTTATTTACCATCCATAAAACATCTCGAACCTGACTGAAGAGATTTGTTCCTTTTGGTAAATTACTGGGCATTTCTTCCCTGGTGGCTCAGTTGCATTCCAGTCGCCTCGTTATCTGCGGATTTGTGCGGGAACTCCACCGCCATGATGGTTGAGCGTGCAGGGCGTGTGTCATGCTGTTTAGGGGGAAAGCGATAGGTGACTCCTTCGGTGATTCCAAAGAACTGATCTTAGAAAGCGGATCACATCTGATGTCCAGGGTCTAAAGGAGCTTATCTGACTGGTGTCTGGAGACACAGAGCACAGTACTGCAGTTGGAGTAGGACTCAATGGGGCTTTTTTACATCAACATTAGCAGCACATGCATGATTATAGGAGACTGATTATCTGGCCACCCTGTGACTTTCAGGGTTGAATTCATATTAATGCTGCACTCAGACATTCCAATCCGTCATGCCAACTCGGGATGTGCAGGTCTATTTACAGATATTGATACTGTCAGTCTAAATTTCATTTTGGTAATCGATTGTAACATTTAACTATCAGTTATTTTTTTATAGGGAGTTGGACATGAACTACTACTACTACTGGGATTGGTACCAGCCTTGCATCAAATCGAAATTGGTTAGAAAAAAAGACCAGTGGTCCCATTCCTAATACCAACTTCTTGTCAAACTGGAACTTATCTGCAATCTGATTGGCTGATGACAATAATGCCGTTTTGTTAATCTTGCTTGTTTCAGTCAGTTTTTGCTGTTTACTTTTTACAGTTTCAGCCTTTACTGCTAGTTTTGTTTAATTGCAGTTTTCATTGACTCCGGATATATATATATATATATATTTTTCTTACTTTAGTAGACGAAAATATTTTGAAATCAATAGTTTTCATCTTAGTTTCTCTTTCGTTTTATGATAATCATCCCAGTAGTCACTTGCTATCTACTGACGCAAAGATTCACCATGGATGCCGTTCGGCTGTGGGAGGAAAGCAGAGGAGGTCTGCACACAGGAAGCACATGCAAAAGTGAAAGTGAGCAATGCCGCTCATTCCACCGTAGAACAGACACACATTCAGTGCAGGCACAGCTGAATAGGTCAGGGTCAAAAAAATAAAATCCAGGCCAAAGTTTCTCTGGACCTAATCTATGCTGCTCTGACTATATGCTGGACTTTCTCTGGTTATGGGGTATTATTTAACATACTGGTGTAGTATTCTTGGTGAAGAGGTTCTGCAATGAACCATATTATGTCCACACAAGCTTTAAAAGCGACTGTTAAGCTTACTGATATGAAATAAAATAAAAAACAAAACACACAAATTTGAAAGTTCTTATATTCATGCACATTTCACAAACATTTCAGACATGAGAAAATCACAACTTATTTTAGTTTCAGTGAGGCAAATTAAGTTAGTTAATTGTAATTGTAATTGCAATTGAGTTGTAATTATTAATCACAGAATGCACGTTTATGGCGAAGATGAGTGGGACACATAATGAGAAAACCCCCACAAAAATCCCAATTAAAAAGTCTTCATTGTCCATAAGCTTCTAAGATCTCAATCAGGATAAATGGCGTCACTTTCTTGGTCACTTACAGATACTGTACTAGCCTTTTTTTTCCAATTATGATGTACAGATAAAAGTCATTAGTGGTAACCCTAACCCATGGTCAAATCCTTTCCCCTTCTATCAGAGAGCTCTGGAATTATACAACTTGCAGAGTTTTATAATTGTGTATCTCCCCTCACATCCATTTATTTACTTCCAGGCTGCAGTGTCACGTTTCAATTTTGCCCGATATAACATTATATGAAAGTACTATTCAGGTTTCCGAAGATTACATTGTTAAGGGAAACCTGGTCACGGTGGTGTTGTGAAACCTCAGCTTCCATTGAAGCGTTGAAACTGTTCCCAGATCAGTTTGCCACCATTTTCAAGTTTGCCAAAGAGCAAGCCTGGATCTTGGAACAACCCTGAAGGCATTTTTTGAAGAGTAGTTTCACAGTCACAGTACATGCACACTGAGAGCAGCACGAATATTTCTTTATAGCAAATGTAGTGTTTTAATCAATTTTTTATCCTGTTTTCCTCATTAAAAATTGCGAAACTATATCCTGAATTATATAGTTATAATAGCATTTAATTATTCATGTTGCCTTCGGTTCCACAACCTGGTATTAGATAAACACTTGGAAGATGGATGGATGGGTGCTGCTTACCAGATGCTTAGTCACTCTTCATAATCATTTAAACAGATGAGACACTTGATTTATTTTGCAAAATGCTGCAACAGCAGGGTCCTTTTGTGACTCGAGACATTGGCTGTGACCGTTGACCTCTGGACTGGGTCTCACACTGTTGCCTTATCGCCGACTTGGGTGTCTTAGAGGCGTTTATCGCTCTCCCTGCCGTCGTTCCTGTGCGGTCGGTTAAAGCAGTCGGCAGTAATCGCAGGGTTTACGTTTTGGCCGCGGCTGCGGTTCGCTTTAGTTTACTGCAGCCTGTGAGCTAAAGACTCCAGGAGGAAGCAAGGCTAGATATTTTTCCCATTTGTTTGTGACAGTTGGGATATTACAATAAAAAATAAGCAAATTTGCCTGTAAAAATATATAAATATGTATAATTTTTATCGTATTGTTTTTCATTTTTGCTGCTCTATTCTTATACTGTCCACTTTCTGCCGTGACGATGCAGATTTCCCAATTGTGGGACTAATAAAGGATTATCTTATAATAAGGAATTGTTACGCATCTTATTTCAAGTAACAACTGTATTCACTCCTTCACTAGTAACTGAGTTATTACTAAGTATTTGTGCCCCGTCAAGTTTCATTACCGAAACAAACGTCATTCTCCTGCTGCAGCTGTCTGCCCTCTACAGGACGTGAGGGAAGTTGCAGCCGGTGAAACTTCAAATCAAATGTGTTTATGCAGCCCTTCATCTTCCAGCAGCTTTTCCAGTACTAGGTCACATGGGTGGGGGTTGGTGTATTCTATCAGATTCTGGAAATTCAGAGAACACTCTGTCTAATTTTCCATTGACTTTCTCACCTCCCATTTCTGTTGTACTCTTCATCATCGGCTGCGGAAGCACATGCACTCCTCTGGATGGCCTGGATGCGGAGGAGCAGGAGGAGGTAAAGTCCAGTACAAGCAGCTGCATGGAGCGGAAAAAGGGCCGGAGCAGCAACCTGGAGATGGATCTACAGTAAAACTAATAGGACAAGGTGCAGCCCTAGTTCTCTAGTGCCCAGGTCAGGAATGTTTCCTGACGCTACATCACAGAGCCAGGCTAGTCTGGGGGCTGTTACAGAAGGTGCCAGTCATTGGAGCGATGGTGATGATGCTCTTTTTAAGATCTCAAAATCCATCCATCCATCCATTTTCTCTACCCACTTGCCCTACGTTGTGGAGTTGTGGGGGTGGCCAAAAATAAATAAATAAATAAACAGTACGCAAAGTCCGTTTGGATAAAACTGGAAAAGTAATAGTCAAAGACAGTTTTCTATGTTTTTTGGCTGGGAAGGTTTATACTCCACAAGGGAGACGGGGAAAAAAATAAAGAACAGCAACCGGCATGTGACCTTCTGCAGGCTGCTTGGGCCTCACAGGAGATCCTGCTTGGAAGCGAGCCTGGAGACATACTACTCTGGCTGGCCAATCAGCCTGGAGACATACTACTCTGGTTGGCCAATCAGCCTGGAGACATACTACTCTGGCTGGCCAATCAGCCTGGAGACATACTACTCTGGCTGGCCAATCAGCCTGGAGACATACTACTCTGGCTGGCCAATCAGCCTGGAGACATACTACTCTGGCTGGCCAATCAGCCTGGAGACATACTACTCTGGTTGGCCAATCAGCCTGGAGACATACTACTCTGGCTGGCCAATCAGCCTGGAGACATACTACACTGGTTGGCCAATCAGCCTGGAGACATACTACTCTGGCTGGCCAATCAGCCTGGAGACATACTACTCTGACTGGCCAATCAGCCTGGAGACATACTACTCTGGCTGGCCAATCAGCCTGGAGACATACTACTCTGGCTGGCCAATCAGCCTGGAGACATACTACTCTGGCTGGCCAATCAGCCTGGAGACATACTACTCTGGCTGGCCAATCAGCCTGGAGACATACTACTCTGGCTGGCCAATCAGCCTGGAGACATACTACTCTGGCTGGCCAATCAGCCTGGAGACATACTATTCTGGCTGGCCAATCAGCCTGGAGACATACTACTCTGGCTGGTCAATCAGCCTGGAGACATATTACTCTGGCTGGCCAATCAGCCTGGAGACATACTACTCTGGCTGGCCAATCAGCCTGGAGACATACTACTTTGGCTGGTCAATCAGCCTGGAGACATACTACTCTGGCTGGCCAATCAGCCTGGAGACATACTACTCTGGCTGGCCAATCAGCCTGGAGACATACTACTCTGGTTGGCCAATCAGCCTGGAGACATACTACTCTAGCTGGCCAATCAGCCTGGAGACATACTACTCTGGCTGGCCAATCAGCCTGGAGACATACTACTCTGGCTGGTCAATCAGCCTGGAGACATACTACTCTGGCTGGCCAATCAGCCTGGAGACATACTACACTGGTTGGCCAATCAGCCTGGAGACATACTACTCTGGCTGGCCAATCAGCCTGGAGACATACTACTCTGGCTGGCCAATCAGCCTGGAGACATACTACTCTGGCTGGCCAATCAGCCTGGAGACATACTACTCTGGCTGGCCAATCAGCCTGGAGACATACTACACTGGTTGGCCAATCAGCCTGGAGACATACTACTCTGGCTGGCCAATCAGCCTGGAGACATACTACTCTGACTGGCCAATCAGCCTGGAGACATACTACTCTGGCTGGCCAATCAGCCTGGAGACATACTACTCTGGCTGGTCAATCAGCCTGGAGGCCATGGTTACAGGACTGCCAATCCCAGCTGCATGCCGACACTGGGATTCTTGCTTAATATATGGTTTGACTTAGCAATAACTTAGACTGAGCACCATTTTTAAAGCACTTTAATGCTGGATCTGTGATGCAGCAGGACATTTCTAGGGGAGCCTCGACCTAAGCGATGGTAACCGTGAAGAAGGTAGTCCAGGATGGGATGCTTGGCGTGCTCTTTCTCCTCCTCCAAGACCTCGGCTTGTAGGTGATCTCCCTCAGGAACTGGTCAATAAATAACATCAACAGTGTTATTTATTGGCCAGTCACAAGCATTCCCTGGACATGCATTATTTACAGTTTGACCTTAAACTCCATTGGTGCCTGTCTGTGGTTGTAAGTTTATAAAAATAGCTTTTAAAATATTAATTTAAATATTCAATTAATACTATTTTAACTAATTAATAGTATTTAAATCTCCAGGGGATGAGGGCATGTGGCACAGTTCTGCTGGTAACCACTGACATCCAGACACCACGTTTACGTTCGTATGGGACCTTCAGCTAACGTGCAAACCGTGCTTTTTCCCTTCTGTACTGTCAAAGCTTCCCAGTCTCAAACTCTCCCTTTGAATCCGCACAGAAACCACCCCCCCTTCACAAACCCAAATAGCCCTATTTGTCAGCACACAGGGAAATGTGAGCGAGGGTCTTTGTCATGGGGAAATGTACTACAGCCGCCACACGGCCGGCAGAATCGCTAGGCGAGCTGTCGCACGGGAGAGTGCAGGAAGTGCAGCGGTAGATCTGAGGCTGGCGGGAGTCGGCGGGATGGAACCCGTTCAAAGCCTGAAAACTCTCGTCTGAAGCACGGAAAGAAGCCATCTGCTCCCCCTCTCCAGTCCCTGGAACGAAGTCAATAAAAACAACATCGCCGCTATGACCAAGTTTCCCATAAAGTCTTTCCTCTTTGGTTTTTTAGTTTTTTTTTGATGTTTTCGTGCAAATGCCCGGCACTAAAAACGCCTTTGATCAGCTACACTTTATTATGACTACCAACTAACGCTGGGCAGACATTAATAATTACACTCAGACCGGGCTACGAATGTTTATAGTGCAATGAGGGCTTTTCCTTTAGGGACACTATGCGTACATTACACGTGACTGCACAGCGAATGAAATCCCGCAAGGCTAGCTGCAGACCTTGTGATGCTCAGTGAGATTATGACACGTGGCATTGAACAGTCTCAGTTAATGTTACTTCTGATTAACTAGAGGATATTCATATGGTAAAAAGGGGTAATTTAGAGTCACCAATTCGCATCATATTTGGAATGCATGAGGTAAGTGGAATACTCAAGAACAAGCTGCACAAATACAAGGAAATGTAAAAACTCTCAAACGTTGAACTGTGATGAGGCAGCGTGACCCTTTGTATCAACCTTCACTTTGGTTCAGACCAATTTTTTTAAAGGTTATTTTTATGGTTATAAATTGAAAATCAAGCCAAATGTTTTGTTAATTCTGTCATAGCCAGGTTGCAACACACAGCCTTTGATCTTCAAAGAACATTTCGTACCATGAGAACAGCAGGTGCGCAATCATCGCTGGTCGTGATTAGTTAACTTTCCGCGGATGTTAAAAATAAGTCGCATCAGATGATTGCATCCGCGCAGGCCCTGCAGGTGAGAGAATCCGAATCGCTAATAGTAATAGCGAGAAATCCGGCAGCCGATGGCCCAGCGGGGTGGGACCGCCACCTCCCCGTTCCAGACTCGCCGGAGCTCAGACTGCTTCCCAGTCTTCCCAGTGCCCCCATGCTTTCCCACGTCCCAAAAACCATGCTACTCAAGATAACTGGTGACTTTGGGTGGTACGTGAATCTGTCAAAGGACGTGTTCGTGCAATATTAACAGAAGTAGGTACAATTCCAATGGCGTGTGTCGGTAAGTTGATTAGTGTGAGGACTTAGCTACATGTCGCAGCGTGAGAAACGGACCTTCATGTAGACTGGCATCCCATCCAGGAAGCGTCCCATCTTCCATCCCTTTCTTCCAGGGATGGTATCTGCATCACTGATACTCTCAATGGATAAACTGCCACTAAAAATTGATGGAACAAAAGAAAAAAAAAAACTACTTGAATACGAACCTATATGAAATGTATAATTTAAGCACTACCATTAAAAAAAATCATATTTACTAGCAAAACACCCTAATATATATCTTTATCCTTAAAATACAGAAATGCACTGGTGCAGATAGTTATTTAGAAGTTCATAGGGCCTCATATACTGATCTCCACATATCATGTGATGGCCAGATCAGGTCAGGTCAAGTTGGGAAGCATGTTGCCACCCCCACCACAAGAAAATACACTTCAGGATCCCGGTTGGCAACCCTCCGGAAATGAGTGTCTACCTGCCACAGCCAGGTATTACGTGGGCGTCCCCTTGGTCTGGTCCAGCCGCTTGGGTCCTCAGAAATCACCATCAGGGAAACGCGCCACATGGCCATAGTGCAGGTGATGTGCCTCAGTTGGACTTCCTCTAGCAACCGCTCATTCAACACAAAGTCAAACCAGCGGCACCCAAGGATTCCCCAAGGAGACACAGTACCGAAGGAGTCCAGTCTCTCAGCTCAGTGCATAGTGTCCATGTCTCGCTGCCATACAGCAAAAAAGGAAGCACCGGGACTCTTACAAAGATATCAGTGTCGCACACCTCTTTCCAGTGACCTCATAACCCCCCCATGCTCTCTCAATCTGTCTACTGACTTCATAGGAAGAATCACTAGAGACATGAATGCTGCTGCCCAGGTAAGTGAGCCTCTCGACGAGGTCGACATTCTCTCCGCAGACAAACACATTGATGGCTGCGCCCAAGAGGTCATTAAAGGCCCGGATCTTGGTTTTTATGCAGGACAGTCGCAAACCCAGACACTCAGACTCCTCGCTCAGTCTCTCGAGAGCCCCGATCAGAGCCTCCATTGACTCCATGAAAGTCACAGCATCATTGGCACAATCAAGATCAGTAAATCTTTCTCCACCAATAGATGCCCCACAGCCACTGGACCCCATGACCCTGCCCAATGCCCAGTCCATGGGAGCACTGAAGAGAGTATGAGCAAGAGCACACCCCCCCGACAAACCCCAGAATCAACTGGGAAGAATGAGGAGGTTCTGCCTCTGCTCTGCACAGCACTCACAGTATCGGTGTACAGGCCGGCCATGACGTCCAGCAACTTCTGGGGGGGGGGGTCCCACGAAGTCTCAGGATGTCCCACAGTGCAGCTCGATCAACGAAGTCGAAGACTTTAGGAAGATCGGAAAAAGCTGCAAAGAAACTCTGCCAATATTTGTATTTGCACTCGATGAGAACCCTCAGTGCCAGAATGTGGTCGATGGCAGACTTCTTATGTGGAAAACTGGACTCACCGGTACGTGAGAAAGTGATTGTGGATCTTGCTGAGGATGACCCTAGCAAGGACCTTACCCGGCACTGAGAGCAGTGTTATCCCCCAGTAATTGCCGCGACCGAGGCGATCACCCTTCCCTTTCCAGATAGTGACTACAAATCCCATTTTCCAGTCAGTCAGAATGATGCCCGTCTCGAAATAGAAGCAAAGATTACTTGCAGTTCCATTTGGACAGCCTTACCACCAGCCTGGAGAAGTTCACCCCGGATATCACAGATCATTGTGACCTACTCTACCCAAGTTGATTCACCACCCGTGCAGTCTCAGTGACTTTGGGTGGTTCACAGCTGACCGGAGGATCACTCTCACAAGATCATTCTAACAAACACCTCTTTATCAGAGTCCTCGCAGCCGCCCTCCTCAGTTCAGATTCACACCGGATTTACCATCAGGCTGTGTGTCGTGACTCGATAATATCCAGGGTGCCCTGCGACATGGAACACCAACACAACCCTCGGCAACTTTCAGGGTCTCATCAAGGAAGGTCTCCCACGTCGCCTTAGAATCAGCAAGTTCCTGCAAGTTCCTCACACAACCTGCATGCAAACTCATTACAAACAGCTTGATCTTGGTGTCTGGCTAAGTCCAGCCTCATTCTCCTAGTAGGTGGTAGCCTATTTGGCCTAAGCTGAATCTTCAGAATATCAACAGTGAGTCTGTGGTCAGAATTTATAAACTGGGCACTTCTGTACAGCCTGCAGTTGTGAACTGAAAGTGAAGTGAACGTGATTAATTGTCATTGTCGACATACCACGGCACACAGTGTATACCAATCGCGGCATAGCAGGGGTCAGCTAATTCAGCGCTCGGGGAGCAGTGCTTGGGGGCAACACCTTGCTCAGGGTACCTCAGTGGTACTTCCTGTAGGAACATTCAGCATTTGCCCACAAAGATGCGGTCGATCCCCTTGGCCGCACCACCAGAAAATGAAATACCAAGTCCAAGGATACGACTCAGAGCTCTGCAACCAGGATCCAGTGATCCACAGCACCGGACATTTTTGCAAAGTCAAGGAACATATGTGATGACTATTTAAAAAAATATATATTAAAAACATTTTAATAAAAAAAGGTGAATGCTGTCAAGCCAATGAAGACTCTCTTTGTTTCTGCAAAAAAAAAGAAATGAATGTTTCTTTGTGCTGTGGGCACTGTAACAGCCTGAGATCTCCAGGACAGTCATTAAAATAATGTCTGAGAACCATCATCCACTGCCTGAGGATGCTTCAAAACATCCCAAAGCCCAAACGCTGCCCTATAAAACATTTCACGGTCATTACATAAAACATTGTGATGTTTTATGTAACATGCCCAAAGTTTCCTGCAACATTGTGCTTTGCGAAATTTTTTTCCTGAGGTGACTGGAGGGAGGACCGTCGAATCTATCTCGTAGCCAGTGTCCACTAGATGGCAGTCAACACACATACATACTCACTGGCGCGCGGGCACACGCATGCTGAGTATATTCCTGTCATTGTGGGGACTCTCCATTAATTTCTCTGGGCATAACCCTAACCCTAACTATAATAACCCTAACCCTAACCCAGCCCGAACCTGAACTATAAAATATCTAAATAACAAAATTCATGATATTTTCCTATTTTAGTTTTTTGATTCCATCACAGATTTTTATGAAATTGAGGTTTATATTGTGCAGACATTTTTCTGGTAACAAGCCGAAAAGGAACAGGTTTTACCACATTGTGGGACACACACACACACACACACACACACACACACACACACACACACACACACACACACACACACACACACTCTAGGTTACCTTCCAGCAGTGTGTACTTCCGAATTTCTGTAGTATAGAACACCCAACAGCAGTTCAAGCTAACCATGAATAAAGAATTATCGCTTGCTTTGGAAATTTCCAGAAAAGTTTAGTAATATGAAACAATGCTTCTGCTACAGTTTTTATGCACATAACCCAGTGGGAATATTTTTATCCATGCATTTTATATGACCAGTGTAACATACACATCACAGGGCACATACGACGTTAAAAAAAACAGCTGGTCTAAACTGCATAGCGTAGGAGGACTTCAGGAGAAAACCCACATGGGTATAGAAAGCAAAATCCACACACAGCACTGGAGCAGGAACTGAACCCACAACCACAGTCCAGGCCACTGAAGCCACTGCCCCTTGTCTTGAGCTGACCATCTTTGGTAAAAACAGACGCAAAATATTCAAATATGAATTTGAAGGAATAAAACCATCTAACAAGCAAATTAAAGCTATAAACAGTGAACAGACAATATCTGGAAAGCAGCCAAGTAGTTCTGAATCACGTGTGTTTTTACTTGTTTGCAGTCTTGTGTTGTGGTGCGCCAAGGACATGATTTGGAGAAGCTGCTCGAAGGTGAGTCGCATGCGTTCCTGCCACGCAGCGAACAGGAGGCAAGAGATGGGTCAGCGCTCAGCAGCCGCTCAGTCCCCAAGTCCTCGGCTCATGTCTGGCCGAGGGTGTCCTCGCTGTGACATCACGTACTGTACGGCACGTGCAAACCTGATATATTGAAATCGAGCTTTCGTGCAGATTTCTGAGTTGTCTGCAGGCTGGGACAAAAACGGGGCGATTACGGAGGTGGGAGGGGGAACCCGTCTGTCGTTAACAAGATCCTGACGGATACACATCGTGTTCCGGTGGACCTCCTAGGTAAGGACCCCGAAATGGTGGTGGGGGAGCAGATTATGCAAACTTCACTATGATTAATACCGGACTAAAATTTATCTCCCAAGGCGCTGAAGAAGCTTGGACTGATTGATTGCCGTGGGGGGTGCTACGTTTGGGCATGCTCAGACTGATGAATAGGCTGTCAGAAGCCTGAACAAGCAACGAGAGACATAAATGAATGTTTGAGCGATTACCCTGTAAGTGCAAATATTAAACGTCCATTAAACAAGATTATAGGTGCTGCCACTTAAAGGGAACACTGTGAGTGGTCGGTGGGGGGGGGGGGGGGGGGATGGGAGGGACGCCAAGTGGACGTTTGAGCATCTCTTCCACGTCTACTTTTTCAATTTCGGAAAATGCTCGACATGAATCTCCCCTCAGAAAAAAAAAAATTCCCCAGATGTGCCATCCGTGGTTTGGTTTAAACACCTCAGTCCGAGGTGAAGCATCATCCAAATCGCACGCGGCAAAATGCTAAGGTGAAGGACACTCAATTTGAGTGTGAGTAAATGCCTGGTAACTGGCCGGCGCAGGGCGCGATGATTAATTCTTTCAAAAATCGATAAGGCGGAATGTGAGAGGAATACGCTTGTTTGGCTGTGCCGCGGAAGCTGCCGAGATGCATGCGAGGAATTACGGAAGATGGCAGCGATACGTCGGCCGTCCTTCGGTGTCTCCGCCCACTTTTCCTGGACTCGAACGCATTGACGGAAACTCTGAGCGCTTCTTTGCAAGGGGAAGTTTAATTGATCGTCGCGAACGATCGAGTGTGGCGCGGACTCTGCGCTTTATCCTTAATCACAGGGTCAGGCCTGAGCATCACGCTGACAGGTGTGCGTGTTGTGGACCATCGCCGGCGATCTCGGATGCCCCAGGGACAGCATGCGTGGCTCGGCAGGGTTAGGGTTCACACTTCCTGTGAACGGAAGGGCACCAATTCCGGCCCTGGCCTCAGCAGAATAGCAGCATCATCATTGAGCTATTCAACAAGGCCTTTAACCCTCCTGGAATTCTCTGATAAATGGCAGACTACACTTGGACTCCAAGCTTCACTCTCGGCTGTGTGTGTGTCTCGACGGAGAGCAAGCTGGGATATGTGAAGAGAAGCACTCTATCACTAAGCCTAACCCTAACACATCACTGACCCCTGTGGGGAAACTCTCTTTGTGCCCAACCCAGCTTGGTCTTAATGACAAACATGTAGTTGAGGGCAAGCTTGGCAGACACCTGCAGAGGCCCCCATGGAGGGGGAGGGGGGAATTAAGGACCAATGGACAGGTGACTATTACCAAACCCAGGCATGAACCGGTGACCTTCTGACCACATGTACAGAGATTTAGCCAACTGAGCCACCTTCTGCCCCCAGGAGGTTCTGTATTGTATCTGCCCCCCATTGTATCTGCCCCCAGCGCCTCTGTATTGTGCGCAGTGGTGGCTTAATGGTTAGGGAATCATGCTTGTAATTGAACGACTGCTGGTTTGAATCCCCGACCAGAATTCGCTGCCCCCTACTTTGTCGCGATGTCACCTATGGGTTAAATGTTGAGGATGCATTTTGTTGTTGTGCTGTGGTGTGTCAACAATTTCTAAATCTAATTAATCCATCCATCCATTTTCCAAACTGCTTATCCTACTGGGTCGCGGGGGGTCCGTAGCCTATCCCGGAAGCAATGGGCACGAGGCAGGGAACAACCCAGGATGGGGGGCCAGCCCATCGCAGGGCACACTCACACACCATTCACTCACACATGCACACCTATGGGCAATTTAGTAACTCCAATTAGCCTCAGCATGTTTTTGGACTGTGGGGGGAAACCGGAGTACCCGGAGGAAACCCCACGACGACATGGGGAGAACATGCAAACTCCACACACATGTAATCCAGGCGGAGACTCGAACCCGGGTCCCAGAGGTGTGAGGCAACAGTGCTAACCACTGCACCACCATGCCACCCCCAATGTAATTTATGCATACGGCAAATAAATCACCATTACAGAAAAGATCTTTAGTGTGCAAGGTGACGATTCTCTGTGAGGAAGGGGACTGGAGGGACGTTGTCTGTATTTCTAACGGGGTTCTGTGTTTAAGTAACACAGAACTATATGTGCATCCATATTATGAAATTTGCCTAAAAACCCTTGCTAAGAGTTCTGTGGTTTCAGACTGGCCCCCTTCTGATATTAAGTGCAGGTCATGGTGGCTTAACTTGATTTGTAGAGAGTTCAGGTTTGTGTTGAGCTTAGTGGTGGTCAGGCAAAGCCCCCTGTGTTCCCATTAGAGGAGATCTCAAACTCTGAAGGATAAAGTGTAGCTTTGGCTCAGCCACGCCTTGCTCAGCCTCTTCAGGGACAAGTGGCAAGCCGCCGTTAAAGGATCACGAGACGCACAGCGGTCAACGTCCGCAGACTGTGCAGCATCCGCCAAACACAGATTAAAACATTTGTAGCATTTTGTTCTTCTTCGGTTTTCCTTACTGAAGGTTATTGAGTTTCCTTTATCTCACGAAATATTTGTGACGCTGCCTTTTAAGCACATAATTCTAATACTAATTAATGCTACGACACATATAATCTTCTGGCTAATTTGTATGCGTGGGTGCGCTGTTCACACCACTAATTAATTACGTTTACAGTCATGGGAGAATAAAGAACAGACTGGTAGCTGCTAAGTGTGGTAGTAAATGCTGAATAATAACTAATTGTTCATTATTATGTAATATTACACTAAAAGCAGTAGATAAGTTCATAGGTACATTTAAATAGTAAAAGGGTCGGTGTGTGTGCGGGTTTTCTCTACAGCTCCGTAATTAGATTACTAATTAGAGGGGTGATTGGCTGAGGAGTCCTCATACCTGGGTTTGAACAGATGACCTAAAGGTCATCCCGAAAACCTGCATACATACCGGCCCTAAGCGAATAAGATTGGACACCGATTTGCAAGTAAACCTGGTTTAGAGCATCAGGCCGTTTGCATTTTGTTTTTAAACCGGACTTTATCATTCAAGATATTTCAACCAATTTTGAATCATTTCGGACTATTATTAAACCGGATGAGATGAGTCTTTCCTAGAAAACAGTAGTTCAGTGAAACATCGAGCTCAGAAAGTGAAGGAAGTGAAGTGCCTGTTTACCATAGCACTTTGCCGGGTCCTTCTCAGCTCTGCATGTTGCCCATTTCCAACTTCAAACCGCACGTCGACGCCTGTCAGGTATTGGATCGATATCTTTCTGTCCTACCTGTTTGAGCAGGCCTTCTCCTCTGTTTGCTTTTCGTCATTGCCAAACCTAAATCACCAACCTCTCACCCTTTCCTCACCTTCGTCGGCAGTTTTCCCCTCTAACTGTCCACCGGAAATATAAGTCGATGGATCGGAAATACCACTCCATGCAGTTCTTCACAAACGGCTTCATACTTGACTGCGGTTGGTAGCAGGGTGGTGAGGCCACGGGGGTGGGGCGGGGTGTATGGGGGCGGGGTGTATATCCAACACCTGAACGGCGCAGATCATTTATCAGCTTTATTGCTTTCCTGTCACGTTGCTTGCAGCGCTGCCCTCACCCTCCCGTGGTGTGGTCGATCATCTGGGCTTCTGATGCAATTAAACGGGAAGGTTGGCGGAGGCTGGAGGTGGGGCTGGATTGGATGAGGTTTCCCGCCTGACCGAGGATGAACTCCAGGCCTGGAAGGATAAGGTTCTTTGGGTCCTTGCTTCCGCTACCGTCTTCCTTCTCCTTGTCTGTTTCCATTTCTGTTACCGACAGCCAACTAGGCCTGGCCAAGGACAGAAGGGCGAAGAAACTCCGAACTGGAGGCTGGAGGTTTCCACGGATACCGGACCTGCAGCCGGCCAGTCTCTGCAGTCCCAGCTGGGGTGCCTTTCCTTCAGGTGTATTTTCTAAACCCGCAGCTAGAAGGTGAATGAGTTCACCAAGAAGGTCAGAACCTGCTTGTTATGGGGTCCAGGCCAGTGGAGCTCGAAGCAGAATACTAGACTGAATTGTTAATGAGAATTTTGCAGTGCGGAACTGGGCCTTCCTCAAGCCCCGCCAGGTCTCTCACTTCGGCTTTTCTGGCAAAGTGAAAAAGGCAACTGGGCAGACAAATATGCACATTTCTCACCACAGCTGGGGCTTTGGCACTAACCTACAGAACGTTAGCAGTGGAGGTTGCACTGAAAAGGATCCAAGCAAGGATACCGCGAATTAACAAAACTGAAGTCTGATTCCTAAAATCTTTCTTTGAGGCATTTTCCCTGCTTGTGTTTATGTTTGCATGTTGTCTTATTTTCTCTATAGTTATATGTAATTATACATTTACATAACTCTATGTCTGATTATATTCCTGCTAATCCAGTCGTTTAAAATATTAATATATCTAACACACTAAGGGAATTGCCTAAATAAATAAGAAATATATCTTTTTCTGCTTCTGATTAATTTTGAACCCTTTCGCTTTTCTCGGCTAAGTGAAAATCGATTCAGATTTTCCTGAACACTTCCAGACGTTCAGACGTCCATTTCTGCTGTAAATACCAGCCATCTCTAGATAATCTTTTTCTGTCTGTTTTTCGCTCGCCACTTTTGCCAGCCATCGTTAGACTTTTGTAAATGTCAAGTCATCTGGAAAGTAGCTCACGCATTTGAAATAGTTTCAAGGCTTTTTTTGGTATTATAAAAAGGCACATACGGCAAGTTTGCTATCATACAGGCATCCAGGTCCCAAAAGACACAATTTGTACAATTAATTAGCTCGTATTCTCACAAATTCTGGGCAAACAATCGCTCTCGTGTGGCACCAGTTGATTACAGAGCAACAACATACTGAACCTTCAAAAACTGGCTTTTGAGAAAGTTAGAAACGTTTAAAATGCATTTCCAGTATAACATCAAACCGTGATTAGCTGATACTACGGTCCTTTGGAAGTTGCAGCTTTTCACAGTTTGAATGACAGCAGGATTCCATTGGCCAGCCGCACTTCCAGGCACGATGATCCAATTAGCTGCACATTATCGCTGCCAAATGACTGAGAAACAATATGGAATACTGCCGCTTACAATAGGTATGCTTTTGAGTGTGTATCGGAATAAAAATCAGAAAGACTTTTTTACTGCTAACTTAAGCACTAGAAAACTAGCTACTGCTGGTGATGGACACTGCCGTAGGAAAGAAACCTTTAAGCACATGCCCATCAAAAAGTTTTTGCACAACCCTGAAAGGGACAGAATTCCCGTCCAGCCCGTCTCCCTGTGGCCTGTGAGGGAGCAGCATTCCCGTCCAGCCCGTCCCCCTGTGGCCTGTGAGGGAGCAGCATTCCCATCCAGCCCGTCCCCCTGTGGCCTGTGAGGGAGCAGCATTCCCGTCCAGCCCGTCCCCCTGTGGCCTGTGAGGGAGCAGCATTCCCATCCAGCCCGTCCCCCTGTGGCCTGTGAGGGAGCAGCATTCCCGTCCAGCCCGTCCCCCTGTGGCCTGTGAGGGAGCAGCATTCCCGTCCAGCCCGTCCCCCTGTGGCCTGTAAGGGAGCAGCATTCCCATCCAGCCCGTCTCCCTGTGGCCTGTGAGGGAGCAGCATTCCCGTCCAGCCCGTCCCCCTGTGGCCTGTGAGGGATCAGCATTCCCGTCCAGCCCGTCCCCCTGTGGCCTGTGAGGGAGCAGCATTCCCGTCCAGCCCGTCCCCCTGTGGCCTGTGACGGACCAGCATTCCCGTCCAGCCCGTCCCCCTGCCACATTCCCTCAGCTTCTTGGGATAGACTCCAAGCCCACAAAACTCCAGATTCTAGATAAGTGGGAAATCTAGTTACAGTTTAAGGAGACATTTACACTATAATAACACACTATACAGTGCATGAATTAAGCTGGGCTGTGAAAAAGAAGCAGCTAGATGAATTTCCCTACTTGCCTTTGCTAACAGCATGAGCGACATACTGGTGCTGTCTCTCTTCTCCCAGTATCACGACGGCAGCTCTACTGGTTTTTCTTTTTTTTTTTCCAGTTTCATCTATTTCAGGGCTGCATTTTTGAATCTGTTCCCACATTTCTGAAAAAGGCACCAGGTGACCCCCCCCCCCCCCCCCCAGCTCTCTTAAAAGCGGCCTATTGATCTCACCGTTGCCACACGACGCCGCCATTGGGATCTCCAACACTCCCGCATCTACATCATCACCCGACAGTCACTTTCATTCCAACAATTGTCACTCACCCCCCCCCCCCCCACCACCCACCACCATGACGGTACTTTGCTTCAATCCCCCAAGTGGCTTTGGCTGCAGATAAAATGAGATGCTGCATCTCCAGGAATGATCCAGAAAGTTGCATAGGAGTTGGGTGGAGACGCCGACCCCATTCCTCACATCCATCCATCCATCCATCCATCCATCCATCCATCCATCCATCCATCCATCCATCCATCAAAGCAACAAACACTTATCTCAGTCAAGGTCTCGAAAAACCTACCGCAGACATTACAGAGCACATGATCAGGACAAAACCTAGACAGGATGCCAATACAAAATAATTTTTTGAAGTTTAATTTCTTACTTTTAATTTTCAAATGATTTGTTTTTTATAACTAAGGCAGTTCATACGTGCTATCCTACGTGACTGACAAGCAGGGTTACTTGGATTTGAAACAAAAACACAGACTGTAAACAGACAAGGGTATTGGTATGGAAATGGCCTTTTGTGATGTTTATTTAAACATAGAACTGTTTGCTGTAGTAAGGCTCTTAATCTTAATTGCTTCAGGAAATTTTCTCATATAAATTACTGTGTAGGGGCGGCATGGTGGTGCAGTGGTTAGCACTGTTGCCTCACACCTCTGGGACCCGGGTTCGAGTCTCCACCATGTGTGTGGAGTTTGCATGTTCTCCCCATGTCGTCGTGGGGTTTCCTCCGGGTACTCCGGTTTCCCCCCACAGTCCAAAAACATGCTGAGGCTAATTGGAGTTACTAAACTGACCATAGGAATGCATGTGTGAGTGAATGGTGCGTGAGTGTGCCCTGCGATGGGCTGGCCCCCCATCCTGGGTTGTTCCCTGCCTCGTGCCCGTTGCTTATGGGATAGGCTCCGAACCCCCCATGACCCAGTCGGATAAGTGGTTTGGAAAATGGATGGAATGGATGGAAATTACTGTATTAGCCGGCTTTATACAAAACAAAATTATTGCCATAATCGAAGATTGATCCCCATAAAAGGAAAAGAATGCTGGCGAAGGGAACCGTCCTGCATCCTAAACTAACACTGAAACATAAAAAGGAGAAAAAGTCCTTAACTGAGAAGTTTTCATTCCAGATACAAAGTGAAACGTTTCCTAGCTGCTGCATGGAGTTTGTGGACCGGTTTTACGGTACATTCCCTAAAAATATAAGAGAACTATAAAAACACTCGAGAATTTAAATGGAATGGTTTTCTGTCCTGATGTTTATGACGCTGACTGCAAAATCTCCTAAGTGGGAAGCTAAAGTCAAGCTAAGCCCCCCTGCAGTCATCGATTAATGAGGACCACTGCTTTCTGGGATCATCTTGATGGTCTTGACTCTAACATTGTTACGCTCACAGCAGTGCAAATGAAGTTTACCCCCTCCAAGCAGATAATGACATGCTTCCTTAAAGGTGTTTGGGATGAGGTTCTGAAAACGCATGTGAACAAAGTGTGGCTGCACAGTCAGAAAGTACAAAAGTTTAAAATCTCCCGAAGGCCCCCATCACTCTCAGGCAAACCAAACGGCATGTTTGACAGCTGAGGGAAGTTTCTTCATTCTATGGCGACTGACCCCTATGGTCCTTATATTAGCTCAACTTCAGGTTTCCACACTATGCGCCACATCAATGTGTAAACCTGCTCCTCAGTCACAGCCAAAGCTAATCTTCCTGGCACATGTATTAATTCCATTCCTCAGTCTATAGTGTAGGTCATGTTCGTGAGCTAGCTGGCCGTAGCTAACGCTGTTCTGATCCCGCTGTGTTAAATATCAACAGCTTTTCATTCACAGCACGCCTTGGCCCCCGGTTACGGGTCTCCGTGACGACGCGCATGGATGTCGGCATGGGAACTCATGCCGCAGAAATATTTAGGATACATTTATAACGACTTAGGCTTTAAAACGTTGCATCACCAGCAAGTCATGGGCGGTTCTTGGGGGGGTGGGTTCAACGACACCCCGTGACATCATGGCCCTCCCGTGGCCCCCCAAAATATGTATGCTAGTTGTGTCTGAAAAACAATTATTATTATTGTTGTTATAATTATCATTATTATTATTATTATTATTATTATAATTATTATTATTACTATTATTTGCATTTATCCATCCATCCATCCATTTTCCAAACCGCTTATCCTACTGGGTCGCAGGGGGCATTTATACATGTGGGCCAGAATTCTGTGCACTGGGCATAGGCGAAACACAAACGTAAGCACAGTTTCTTGATAAAATCGCGGCACAGGTGCACCGTGTGATTGAGTCACTTCAGCTGGTGAAAAGCGAAGTTACTGACAATTAAGCTTTTGGAAGCAAAACAGTGTAAAGGAGTTATGTATCTGTAAAAACTGTAAAATACGACGCTACGCACTGCATAGATAAGTTATGGGTTTTCGGAAGTATCTTTTGCTTCTTAATGCTGGCAATCTAGTGTAAGTAATGCTTGGGCGACATTAAGGTCAAATGCGTCTCTCCCGACTAACAGAACAATGACCCCAGTCTGCCCCCCCCCCCCCCCCAAGTTGAAAGGGTTTAGAACTGCCACTGCAGCAAGATTTGCTGAATCCGTGCTAACAGAAGCGATACGAATGTTAGCAATAGCGGCCCAGATGAATCGGTCGGCGACTGTAACGGAACCCTGGGTAGATGGGTGCTAGGGACAGAATATGGAAACAATAGGTAATTAGCACGAGCTTTGCCTGCCTTGGGAGATTAATTATACTGGAGCAGCATGCAGAGTCGGGGACAGTCAGCCCCCGCCATTGATCCACATGGGCTCCAATCAGTAATAATCACTGCACCTTAGCTTCAACCTGTGCCTAGTTATTGATTCCAAGACGGGCCCCACTCCAGATAGCTGTACAAGCATTCATTCTAATTTACAAGCGAGAAGGCAGAGCAGAGCAATGGCACCACCTGCTCCCAGGCACCCAACCCCCCCCCCCCCCCCCCCAAAACTGAGGGCCATGTAAAAGCAAGCGGCGAGCTGCCGGATCCACGTGCCGGATCCACGTGCAGCCAGCAAGTGAATTTCGATAATACCTCCCTGGCTTAGCCAAAGCCACAGAAAGGCCAATTATCTTTTTTTAGTTGTTGCCAGGAAGAATTGAATTTGAGTAAAAGTATGTGTACAGTGTGTGTGTGTTTTCTCAGGGCTGTGCAGCCAGAGTGAAAATCTCAAATATCTAGGCGTCTTTCATTACTTTTTACTTAAAAGATTTGCTGAAAAAGGTTACGAAGTTTTTCATATCGTTCGGCTTCTGTAGAGTGCTTACTTACAACAGCCCTAATCTGGATTATCGATGAGCTACCGATGGCCAGGATGGAGAGAATAAGTAAAGAGAGGAGAAAAGGAAGGAGGCCTGGCATTGCCAAAGCGACATACCTTTCTTGGGGTAAACTGGGGGAAACATGCAAAGTCAGTGCACACTGAGTAGGGCAGGATTCAAAATCCCAAATCCTGAAGTACGATGTAATAACAGTGTCCCGCAAGTGATCCCCGTAAATCAAAACCTAAGATCACTGTAATAATTCATTCAAAAATGCTCAAGTAAAATGTGCAGCAAGATAAAAACATCCCACATTGGAGTGCATCTCACATAAGACACATATAAGCATCACAAGATTATCTCCACGGATTTTGACGACTGACTGCATGGTGAGTTTTCACTGGGAGATAAGGTTGGAGTTTCTTTGCTAATTGGCTGGGATATCGTGCTCCCTTTCGGGCTGCTGGTTTTGTCCCTTTGCGGGCAGCCAACGAGATCAAGACATCTAGCGAAGACATCAGCCGACGAGACTTTTACAGCATGAATCCTCTGCTTCTAAAAGTAATTAAGTGTACACAGGCAAGAAAAGGGAAGACTGGGCTGCTAGGGCAGGGAGAGCGATCGCGGGGCGGCGTGATGACGCTATCAAGGGTGCCCTCAGACAGCTTTTCTGTAAAGTATGGCTGAAAAAGGCTCAAGGTGAAACTCGCAGTGCTGCTATGAAGCAGGGTATGAGAACATGTGATTTTGCTCACTTGTTACTCAAACGGTAAGATGGCCTGACGATGCAGGTACGGTGGCTGACAAGGGACAAAACACACGAGTGACAGAAGAGAGATTTACTTATTTGTTTATTCAAGGGAGCACTTATTGCCATACTTACCTGAGGAATGGGGTCCTGTCCTGGGTGTTCCCCTGCGTCGTGTCCCATTTTTCCTGCGATAGGATACCGGCTTCCCACGAGCCATTTCAGGATAAGTGGCTGGAAGATGAATCGAGTGCTTGATGGATGGGTTTAGCTGAGATAAAAATCATGGCTAGCTAAAGGGAAAATAAAATAGATTTGTTGTTGACACCCTCTGTATCCACTGTCCATTCATGAGGATCTCGGCGAGAGGCTGCCTGTGCTCACATCGCAGAATGCATGTTATATATTCCTACATGGTGTTTCAAGACATTTTGTGTTAGTGGTATTAAACATGCAACATTAGTTCAGTTTATTTGAAACAAACTTATATTTTGAAATGTGGAGCGAAAGGATTCAGTTATCGAGATACTCTTTACATGTGTCTGCTCTGGATTAAGCAGAAGTGCCGTAGTGTGACTCGTGCTGTATGGTCGTTTAACAAATTTCAGCTAATTAAAACCGGTTATCCTGTTTAATAACCCTCACCCGAGGGGCGGAAGGTTGAGCGACTGCCAACAGGACAGACTCCCCCCCAGCCCCCCACATTAATGATTACAAATAGACTGAATAGTAGAGTAATACCTTAAAGGAGCAGAATGCATTTATCAGACTCGTATACACAATGTAGCTCACAATTGCAGTACTGATTAGACAGAACAATGTAAGGGTGTTAATTTAACATATAATAAAACTACATCGGAGGACAATTAAACCGTAATATTAACTTGAAAAGATACAGCAGTTCTGTTAATATCTTTTGTGCATTGGGCTTTAAGAGGTTTAAAGTTACAGCAGGATCCACCACTTAATCAATTTATGATTAAATTTGTTACATAAATAAAACCTATGATTGGTCTAAAAATAGTCTGCATTTGCATCTGGAGGCTGTGTACCATAGTCAGCAATTGCTCGATGAAAAACATATTTATTTTTTCTTTATAGACTGAACTCCATTCAGATTTCAGGGGCTGCCTCTGGTCTGAGGATTTGGGAATGTGATATGCCAGCTCTGACCACTGAGGGCGGCTTTTTGTGTCATCAGTGAAACTCCTTCATTGTCCACCCTCCTCACCGTCCAATGGGACTCCTATCTGGCCTTTAGACTTGCCTGGGTTCTCATGTTCTAGAGGTTGGGTTCTAGGCACTCAATTCAAATGGTGGCAGTTCAAATCCCAGGGCCAGCAGAATAGTTTCCCCTTAGGGCCCTAGAGTCAGGGGCCGTTATAAGATATTTTTTTTTTTTAAGAATGGGGGCATAAGTGAGCCATAATCGATATAAAGGGGTCTGCAAATGTGCTTTGAAATCCAGCCAATTCACAAACTCCCACACACACACACACACACACACACACACAAATGTTTGCCTGCTGTGGAAGCGAGAGGCCATTGCAGCGTTTGTGTGAGTGTGATCGGCAAGATAATGATGTTTTGCTTATTGATGGGCCGTCCGTCAAATCTCATTTTTCTAAAACTCGCAGAGCCAAGAGTCAATAGCGAATGTCTGCAGTTAAGTGGAACTGACCAGGGGCACACGGCAGAGAGGGAGAAGTGTGAGAGATTTTCACCAGTGACACCAGTCCAGATTACATACCCAGAATTATTAGATCCACAAAGCTGTTTTTGTGCTATGATCTCCTGTTCAAAGACCTTAAAGAAGAATATAGCCTCCATTGTTTTCTGTGAGGCTTACTTTTCTTATTTCCAGAATAACCATGTGATTCTGTGACAGGTTGGTGATTCACTTCCTGAAAGATGTCCTTACAAAATCTGACAGTCGGAAATGAGAAAAGAAAAGCTTGGTTATTGTAAGGGCCGAGAATCGCTCTATCCTTCTGCTACCGTGAAGGTGACAGACTTTAGAGTGACAGAATGGTCAGGTTTTATTGAAAAGGTTCCTTTTACACCTTTTGCTTTGCTTTTACGGCAAATTGAGAATGTGTCCAGTTCTGGTAAGACTCTCATTCCCTGTGGTGTACAAGCCACACTTGGTTAAGCTCCCCAAACTGGGCATATGAGAACCAACACAGTGGCATTTTTGGCCAGAATTTAGCAGCTCTTAATAATGCATTTTGATCTGAGGTCTGTGATTGGGTGATACTTCAAGGCAACATTTATGAAACTTTGAAGCATAGAATCATAAAGTTAAGATGGTCTGCTAACACTTTACTTAAAGCCGTTTCTCTGATGCATTATAGATGCCTTCATAATGCATTATAGATGCCTTCATAATGCATTATCACTGTCAGTATAAGAATGAATAAAGCATTACATTATCTTCTATTGACAGTCATCAGGCAATATAATGTTTATTATAATTATTATAATTACTTCATAAGCTTCAATGAAACCCTCATTTATAATGCACTATAAATGCCTTCAAAATGCATTATAATGGTCAGTATAAAAATTAAGGGTGCTTTGTACTGCATTATGAAGGTACATTATATGGACATAAGTATTGGGACATCAATATGAACATTTATGACATCCCATTCTAAATCTATAAGCATCAGTATGGAGTTGCCCCCCCCCCCCTTTTGCAGCTATAACAGCGGCCCCTCTTCTGGGAAGGCTTTATGGAAAGATTATGGAGAGTGTCTGTGGGGATTTCTGCCCATTCATCCAGAAGAGCATTTGTGAGGTCAGGCATTGATGTTAAAGACCTTTCTTGCAATATCCATTCTAGTTCATCCCAAAGGTGTTCAGTGAGGTTGAGGTCAGTTCAGGCCAGTCAAGTTCTTCCACACCAAACCCACCCAAATATGTCTTTATTGACCTTGTTCTGTGCACTGGGACACAGTCATGCTGGAGCAGAAAATGGCCTTCCCCAAACTGGTCCCACAATGTTGGAAGCATAATAGGGTCGAAAAGGTCTTGGTATGCTGAAGCATTAAGAGTTCCCTTCACTGGAGCTAAGCACCTTAGCCCAACCCCTGAAAAACACCCCCATACCATTATCTCTCCTCCACAATGCAGTCAGGCAGGTAACGTTCTCCTGGCATCCACCAAACCCAGACTCATGCATCAGACTGCCAGACAGAGGTGTGTGATTCGTCACTCCACAGAACACATTTCCACTGCCCCAGAGTCCAGTAGCACTGTGCTTTACACCACTGCATCCGACGCTTGGTATTGCGCTTGGTGATGTGAGGTTTGCATGTATCCCAATATTTTTGTCCACATAGTGTATCTATAGCCCATTATAGAGGAGTCATTCACAAAGCATTAATAATGTGTAATAAACAGGCTAAAATATGTTTTATACTTATAGCCACGTTTATAATGTTTTACGAATGCATTATAATTTGTTATGAATGTGTTCATAGATTCTTTATACACATGACATTCATGAAAAAGGTTTACCAATGTTTTCAACTGGTTTAGCCACAGTACCCACATTTATCCTTGTTCAAAAACTGCCAGTTGCCACCAGCCGAGAATCACTGGTCCAAAGAATATGATTAAAAATGGCTGCCAGTTACTTGTTTAAGGCAGGGTGATCGTGCCAAAGGAATGGAGTGTCTTGGAAATGAACGAATTCTGCCATGATTCTGGGTGAAAGCACGAGTGCTATGGATCGGAACGAAATGCAAGGTGTTTCGTGACATGGACAGTTGGCTGATGATTCCGCAGCGGGGTTGTGCGGCCGCAGCCCGCCGCTCGGCTCCTGCCCTGCCGTGATGATGTCGGCCTTTCAGGCACATGTTTCTGAGTCCTCAGCACCGGAGCCTTTCTGGCTGGATGATGAGCAAAAGCCAGCAGGACCTTCGCTGTCAGGGGCGGTTAGTAGTGGCTGCCTACTGTGACCCGAACCTACTTAGATGGGCTTTGCGTGGGGGCCACCCCCCATCTGCACCTCCATTGTCTAGCTTGGTGCCCCGCTAGCGTTCCAGGAAGTAGCCGGAGAGAATCTGCAAGCGGCCATCAAACAAAGTAGGTGTTTGCTCTGAAAGCTAGGAGCATGCAAGAGAGAATACCCTAACAAATGCTGAGGCGTACACGAAGTTTTTGCAAATATCAAATATTAATTTCTACACTTTCACATTAAAATTGCGCGTTAAATCATAATATCGTTCAGGCAAGTTTACCGAAGCGGCCATTAACCTTCAAGAGACAACTTGACCATAAACATGCTGCCGTAGATCTTGTTCACTTGATATATTTGACCTAATTGCATATTTATGGAATTTTTCCTGGGAGGCATAAATCAGCGTTTGTAACTGCCTGTTCCGACCGGCAGCTTTGTTTGTTGAAAGACCAAACACCTGAGCAAATAGCCACTGCCAGAAGATGCTGAGGTAAGAATTGCTTGTGTGCAGATGTCAACATGCCCAAGATCAAACGAGACAGCTGCACTGAAACCCAGACTTCTCCAGGAGCCGGTGTCCTGCACACGCGAATTAGACAATAAGGAAAGACATGGAGTGAACGAATGAGAAGTACAGTCTCCAGTGCTATAGGCGTCCAAAGTCACTTCACATTACTTTGTGATACCAGCGACTTGGGTATCCTGTCATTAAGCAGAATACAAAATAAGTAACATTTTACATGAGGGGCCACAAGTAATGTAGTAACTCAGTTACTCCTGCATGAAATACAGTTGTGAAGTGGTGATGCTTGTTGAGGGGGGTGCCGACGGTGATGCGTGTAGGAGGGGCGCCAGCAGGGACGCTTGTAGGGGGGGCACCCATGATAATACATTGTGGGGGGGGGGGGTAGTACCGACAGTGATGGTTGTAGGTGGGGTGCTGCAAGATTGAAGGGGGGGGCACTGGTAGTGATGGGTGTAGGAGGGGAGCACTGGCAGAGATGCTTGTGGAGGGGGGGGGGGTGCTGGCGATGGTGTTTGTGGTGGTGGAATGGGAAGGGGCACCAGCAGTGACCTCCATGTGGACGCGGAGCACTGGTTATGTAGGTATGATTATTAAAGACAGACACAAACCTCCACAGTAACCCAGCAGCATTTCTGCTTGAGAATATTCACTGTCTTCGCTGAATTTATATGTGCTCTGATATGCTGGGCTGTGTCTGTAAACAGGTCAGCACAAAGACACGCTCCCCTTCCCCGCCGCGCCACATTAGGCCCGAATTTTGCCTCTCGCTGTTAGACAACCTCTGAGAGTCACGGCCTAATGAGACCCAGGTACAACTGCTGGCAATATAAATCCGCTTCCTGTACTTTCCCCTCAACATCACTCATGAAAAAGAACAGGTTTCGCCGTCCATGGCGGCTATCCGACGGCCTTCCTGCGACTCGCACGCCCTCTCGTCTGTCATCTAATTGAGGGAAGATGGAAATGGGACTTGGGTGGAGGAACTTTCGTATGGGCGGAGCTACGGAGCCAGGGCACATGCCGGGGGAAAGGGGCCGCGTGGAAGCAGAGGTAAATATAGGCCAGCTATTTGCTGCGTTTTCAACAGGATCTTCCATTAAATGCTGGTGTTCTGGGCCCCTGGCTTTATTGCTTTGCTGCGCTGGGACCCCCTTCAGCATTATTAGCAGCTCACAGCACACGGTCCCTCATCTGACACATATTCATCTTCTCAGACTGAGTGTCCCAGTGCCGGGGCGGTTCGAAGGGAAGTCCTCTCATCACCGACAAAGCACCCCGCTGTGGCCGCGTTTGACGAGCGTCCGGCGTGAAAGGCCGAGGGCCGGCCATACGGGGGCTCTGTCTTCATACGGCCCGTTTTACGCAAATGCTTATCGGCCCCGATGCTTTTCCACCGGGCGAGGCACCGGCCCTGGGAGGAAATCCCATAGCAGAACCGACAGAAAGGAAAAGGGAAGTCATTCATACAAAGATTTCTCCTTCTGTCTGCAGTAATGCGCAGAAACCTGAGGATACAGTCGTTTTAGCCAGTCCTCTTGGAGTACATGTATATTTTTGGAAAGGGGTAGAATTCGTATTTAAATCTCTCCTTTTATATTCACTAATTTCGAAAAAAGTAATTGCCAGCCCAATCTTGTCATTTATATTTTTATGTTTTTTTTTTTTCCTTTGTGTTTATCTTTTTAGTACCGTAGATGCATTTGTCCAAAGTGGCATAAAACCGTGGTAAATAGCGCATTACAAACATATGGCTGTCGAGGGATCGATTGGGCATAAGTGCAGCTAGGCTGAGATTCCGACGGACGCCAAGATTCAAGCGTAAGCAGTATTAGAGCCGGAGCTACACATCATCTTACAAAGAAGGCAAGGACATAATAAGACTGTTCAATGACTGGGAGCTCAACATTAAGAACATACCATGTAACAATACTCCTTTTCTGTTGTGGATGTTTAAGCTAAGAGTCTTACAAGTTTATTTTGTAAGCATTTTCTGCACAGATATATTTAGGTCCTGATGAACATCATATACAGTGTCCTTAATAGAGGTGTGTACTCTGGGCTAGTTTTCAAATTAACGTCATCATGTTTCAGGAATAAGAAAAGTTCTGTGGGCATTTCTCTAGTGACATCATCATGCAAAGCCAACCATTCCACTGCTTAAGATGAGTGAGCCCCCCGGATTATGCGACCACCTGTTACTCCGGGTGTATTCTTAGGACGGCAAAAGCCAGAGATAAGCGGGATTGGCTGCTCATTGAAGGGCGGTTTAGAAGAGAGTCAAGTTCTGAGGAATTTTGCAAAATGTATTGAAAAAAAATCAAACATTTGCACTTCGTCTACAAACTCTGGGGGCTCCAAGGGGAGATGAGGTCCGTTAGCGACGCCACCCAGCATTTTGTGATGTGGACGTGCATCCCTTTGTCCTGCTGCCAGGAAGGATTCTTCTGTAACCTCCTCCTGATTTGTCCTGTTCTGAAGGTCTCACCATCTGCAATTAAAGGGGTCGTTTCTTGCTTTTTTCACTGTCATGGTCCAATAGATCATGAGGCATAAAGGCTTCAGCTCCTGTCCCATCTGGCCCAGCTGAGCCTGGGAGGACAAGGCGCTGTATACCATCTGCAAATTTGTTTTTCTCTTTGTCTTGCTAGCCAAGCTTTGTATAAACACACACAGTCCATGTAGCCATATCTTCACGAGGACTCTCCATTCCTTTCTATGAGCTTAACTGTAAGCCCAACTATGACAACCTAAACCCCTACCCAGCCCTAACCTTAACCATAACCCTAAACCCCTACCCAGCCCTAACCCTAACCCAGCCCTAACCCTAACCCTAACCCAGCCCTAACCCTAACCCAACCCTAACCCTAACCCAGCCCAAACCCTAACCCAGCCCTAACCCTAACCCTAACCCAACCCTAACCCAGCCCTAACCCTAACCCAGCCCTAACCCTAACCCTAACCCAGCCCTAACCCTAACCCTAACCCAGCCCTAACCCTAACCCTAACCCAGCCCTAACCCTAACCCAGCCCTAACCCTAACCCTAACCCAGCCCTAACCCTAACCCAGCCCTAACCCTAACCCTAACCCAGCCCTAACCTTAACCATAAGCACCCAAAGAAAATACAAGACTCTGGCATTTTAGTTTTTTGATTGCAGTCACAGATTTTTATAAAATTGAGGTTTTGTTTGTAGGGACCGAAAAAAACGGTCCCCAGAACATCAAAGAAACAGGATTTTATTTCAGTATCACAAAGCAATCTATACATAACACACACACACAGACACGCACACACACAAGAATGTTCTCCAATCTCTCCTGCACCCCCTCATTGCAGGAAGGGAATTTGGTCCATGGGCACAGACTTTGCTTGCGATTCCTTAAGACAGGTGCTAATGTATCTCCAGCTTGTGTTCACCCCAAGATCGGGTGCAGCTTCAACCAGCTCTGATGCTTCTGTGACTGCCTGCCAGCCTTTGAATTCCAGCGGTGCTCCAACCCGTAGCCCCAGAGCCCTTCCTTCCCGCGGGAGAGGAAGAGACCCAGAGGCAGATGTCTGGGAAACCGCGCAGATCTTCCTTTCTCTAGGACGACCCCTCCGGCCATCAAGGCGTTGCCAACGTGGCGAAAGGTGATGGCAGGAAACATCAAGAGGCGTCAGGAAAATGTAAGCAACAACACCAGCTGCTGACACACGTGACATTTTCCATCCTGACCTTTTTACGCTTGTTTCTTGCCCTTTGCTTAGATTCAAATAACTAGGAACCAAAAATGTCAAGAGGCGCGCAACGAGAAGTTGTATTACACGTTTTGCGCTGTTGACCCTAATCCATTACTCAGAAATTGTGTCTCTGGACATAGTAGGTGTTTAGTTACAATGATTAGAAAAATAGGCTTTTTACTGAAAGGCTGCAGTTTAAATTGCTGGGAAATCACGCTAATCGGTCCGTGATTGCTCAATTTAGCCTCAGTGCAGTTGTTGTACATCTAGTGGTATAAAAAGACTGGGTGCAATACTGTGGGCTGTTAGGCCTGTCTGTGAGCGGATTCTACGGACTGCCAGTAGTGGGCGCAGTCAGGCCTGCTTTTACTGCCAGCTGCGACCAGAAGGCCGGAGGAAGGCCAAGCTCCACCTACCTTTCCCACAGTCTTTAGACCCAGCACTTCAGGCAGGCTGAATACGTCTCTCGATCGATACGATCCATGACTGCCTTTTATTACTCTACAGAGCAGGGGAGAAAAGGCAATATTCACTTCATAAATCATTCAGTAAAAAATGTCAAAGGGTAATTGTGATTTTCTAACAACCTTTAAAGAAGGCAGAATTCATTATTCAGTTATTCCCTTTTCATTATTTTGTTATTAGAAGGATATTAAGCGTCTAACGTCTGTAAAACCTTGAGAGGACTCCCCTTAATCACGGAGGATTCACTTACGAATTTAGCCAAATGTGCCACCTTCTCTGTAGCTAACAGACGTTGGACGCTTCTCAGAGCAAGAGAAACCAAGTGTTATGGGTAACAGATGCAAGTGCCTGGGCACGTGTTGCCCTTGTGGCATGTGACACCCCTTTGACGGCCTGGTCGGGGTGGCAGTGGAGGTTGTCGCCACATCGACGAGACTCCAGCTTTCTCTGCAGTTGCTGTTAAAAAGAGGATCCTGAGCTCCGGCTGCCAGGAATCAGTGGCTACTGGTCTAATCAATGTCAGCTGCTGTTTATTGAACTCCAGCCTCTGCGATCTCCCACCCCCCTTTTTTCCTCTCCCCTATTTATTATATTCCCTCCACCACCACCACCCCCCCTCTGTGGAGGACTGCTCTATTTTTAATTTTCATTGCAAAAAAAAATGAAGAAAACAAGGAGAACGCAAAACAAACAAAAACAAAATGAAAATGAAAATGAAAATAATAATAATAATAATAATAATAATAATAATAATAATAATAATAATAATAATAATAATAGTTGTAGATATACAAGTAAGACAGCGAGTGATCCTGGGCTGTCAGTTGGAACTGAGTTGCACTAAACTTCTAAAAATAGTTCATGATCACAATCGAGGCAGATTTATGACAACAAATCTCTTTGCTAAGAGTTGCATTTAAAAAGTGGGTCATCAGACCAAGCGAGTGGCTCTCAGCTGCTGGTTTCTCTCTTGCCGCAGCATTTTCAGGTGTCGAGCGCTAAAGGTTGTTCTTGTGATCCCTTCGTTCCAGGCGCCCTAAATCGTAATCTATGACAGGCGCCGTAGAATCTGACTTTACCTGGGCATAGCTGACAAAGGAGGCTTGGGAATGACATAATGTGAATCCCAAACACCATCGATTTTTACTTTCTGGACCTGAAACTGCCACCTCTGCCAAACACAATTTCTGAGTATGTAAAAGAAGGAAGCGAAACAGGCTGTTTTGTTTTAACCACACCCCCAAAACGTAACATATGCCAGCCCACTTTCAAAGTCAAAGGTCCTGTGTATTTGGACAACAGTTCTGCAGGTATTGTGAAGAAAGACAACACCAGGAAATGGCAGGCTGGTCCCCCCCAGGGAACCAGACCATCGACAGGCAGGTTTGATGTTTAGCAAAAACTCCTGCTAGCAACTTATATAGTTGCAACCATCCAGCTGTGTAGGTCTGACTATGTAATGCTATGCTTTTGGGAAAAAGTAGCTCAATTTAGCAGGAGAGCAATAAACGACATTACAATGTCTGTGATACTGACATTGGCAAGAAGCTTCTTTACCTCTCAGGGCTTACTTCTGGTTTTAGCTAAACAAATATGCAGAGGTGGAGATTTCAGGTCCAGAGAGTACAAATCCAGACCAAGATTTTGTTTCAGCCAACCAGCTGAGTCCTCTTTGACTGTGACTCTTTATACTTAACTAGTTGGTTGAAACACAATCTTGGTCTGGATTTGTACTCTATGTTCCTGAAATTTCTACCTCTGGAAATTTAAATATCTAATCAACACAGTAAAAAAGATAATAATTGAAAGCAGAATACCAAATTTATCATATTTAAATATTTACAAGTTGCCCGACTTGCTGTTAGGAGTTCTTGAGAATCCACGGTTTCTTTATTTGTCTATTAGGTGGAATACATTTCTGCTTCCTTGTGAATTATTTTCAAGAATTTTAATACAGCTTTCCACTTAAACACCGTGGTCTTGAATTCCAAGAATTTTTATATCTAGCCAATCAGATTATCCTGAATACTGAAATATGATAACGATTTAGGGTAAATTACATATCTCTGCCCATTGCTGCTGTTGAGAACTATGTAGCGTGCGTGTGGTCATGACTCAGGTAAAGTCTGTACAAGTGAGTAAATACTTTTAAAATGAGATAATCACAGACATGACGGGTCTTTCCAACTCTCTGCCTTGTAGTAAATGAGCCCTAAAGCCACAATTCCTCAAAGACAGGAGTCAGACACTCTTGCTAATAGCAAACAGCTTTGCATCCTAAAACATGTGCTCTTTACGTTGCTGTACGTAGCCAGTTTTAATCTGATAATTTGAGAGGGTGTCGCCATTTGACTGCTATGTTTGTTGTGATCCCTGAGTAGCGACTTAAATCAAAGTTAATAGACACTGTGGGAAATCCTAGACATGGGATGTTATGAGGATAACCCAGGATACTAAGTCTGAGAATATTCTAGACCTGAACTCACACCTCCTGCAACAGTCATAAAGTCAGATGTTAACCCGGATTCTGAAATTATCTCCCATCTCAACACTTGCCAGACTCTTACATCTTCCAGCTCTTTGATGGATAAATCAGTTTATCCTTGCTGGGATGAGTCTTGTTGCACAGTGCTTACTTCGCCCACATAATAATGTATCATGTCAGACTCATTCATGAGCCTAGTGAGATATTAAGCATAGATATGCGAAAATAAAGTGGAGGAGGCATGTTAAGAAGGGGAAGATTGTAGGCCCAGAGTTGGAACTTGCTTAACAATAACACAGGAGTCAACTGCCAGAAAGAAATCTTAGAACGACACATGATTCTCTCACATCTGATCGCAGAGGTAACGTTTCAACATATGCCACTCATTATAAGGCCCCAGAATCCTGACAACATGACTCATCGACCTTATTGAGTGTACAGTACCAGTTTTAGACACACCAAGCCAGCTACAAAGGAGAGTGATAGTGTCGCGTCACATGATCTGGTCACCTGACCTGGACACAGCAGAAATGGTTTTGGTGCCGTTTAACAAGAGAGTGAAGGAAAAGCGGCCAATGGGAGCTCAGCATACGTGGGAGCTCCTTCAGGACGGCTGGAAGAGCATCTCAGGAGGCCACCTCATGGAACTGGCATAGAGGAGACAGTAGTGACAGCCAGTGCCTGGGGCAAATGGGGTTAAGGCCCTTGTTCAAGGGCCCAACGGTGGGATCACTCTGCTGACCCAGGGATTTGAACCGGCAACCTTCTGAGTCCCAACCCACAAAGCAGCCCACCCCGCCAAACAAATTAATAATTTTGTTTAAATGTCTTTGATCAGTAAATTATTTCATATTTGTTATCTTATATTTTTGATGTCTATACTTATTCCAAAATGTAGACAAGAATACAAACTTTTCTATGGGTCGGTGTGTCTAAACATTTGACTGCTACTGCATGTCATCCAGTGGAAGTGGAAACCTTCCCTTCTGGATGACCTTGCCGATGTTCAATATTACCGAGAGGGTGTCAAAACGGCAAGAGTCCTAACGATTTTTTTACCTGACTCCATTGCAGTATTTTCGCAGCGGTATCCTGCAAAGAAGGTTCACAGCACCACAGACAGCAAGCCTTCCTCCGGAAGGATCATTTGCATGAGTAACCCTGTGATTAAATGATTAAAGCGTGGCGACACATTTTTCTGGGCACGATCCCCGGCTGTAATAACGTGCGGTAAGAAACAGATTACTTGCAGGCCTGTTCCTCCCTTTGGCAGATAGGAGTAACAGTTCCTGCATTTGGTGCTCGAGGGAGATTTAATTATGCAAAAATGTTCTGAGGGCAGAAGGAAAAGTCATTGGTTCAGAGAGATAACCAATCAGATTATAGAGGAGGTGGGTCCAAGTAACTACAGGAGGCAGGACCAAGACATCTTATTGGTTAGTCCCGCCTCCTTTAATTGCTTGGACCCACCTCTTTGACAATCTGATTGGTTATTTTTCTGAACCAATCATTTATCGTTCTGCCCTCAGAACATTTTGGCCTGAGTAAAACTCCCATGAGTGAATTTGGTTTGGGGGGAATTGCCGATAATGGCAGCAATTGCTTCTCAGTCTTTGAGGCAAAGTTTACTGGAGGCTTAGGGTCACTTTGCAGTCATGCACTGCTGCACGCGGTAAGACAAGGGCAGCCTTTAAGCTCGTGGACAAAACGCGCCGAGGTAAGGAAGCGAGTTCGAGCTTCACCCAACATCCGTGTTTGAAGAGAGATGCATGATGACTGCTGCTGCCAAGAAATGAATGCAGCAGATGGCATGGCTTTTGTGAGATGGGATATGGGTCTGAAAGGTTACTGGTTGAGGGATCTGCTATGGTTAGCCTTTAGCTAGGCTCTTAATTCAAATTGCTCTGGTAAACACACTACAATGCATGCAAGATCATGGGAAAAGCTGAAGAAATTAATCATAACCAGTCAAGATGCATATGGAATAAAGATATCTCAAGGATAGACTTCAGCTACCCTCCCCGAGCTGCTGGCTGTGCTCTGTCAACTGGTCTGAGGAAATGTTGGAATAGTGGGGGGTTCAGTGGGGGAGGGGGGAGAGGGCAGCTACCGGCATGTTGTGACAGAAATGGTTACGTCAAGAGCTCATAACACAGCAGTTACTGTGCCGGATTCCACTAGCCTGTGTCACCCCAAGGCCAGGAGCTTGTAAATCCTTCAGGTGAGAGTGACATCCTTCCTGTAGCCTTTCATCCAGCTAAGAAAAAAGGAACAAAGACGACTAAATCTGGCATTACTAAAGGTTTACATCTGACTCATAGCATTAAAATGCGCATCTTGAGACGGATGTGTGCCCTAACTGAAGGTAAAAGCCACCTTTCTATATGATAAGCCTGATTAAATGCAATGTGGATTACGTTAATAGTCAGTTTTCCAAGCCTCTGGGTTACAGTGGGCCTGGAGACTATTCCAGGAAACAGGGAGCATGAGGCAGGGGACACAGAACTGCATGCCTGGCTACCCCCGTATTAAGACAAGCAGTCACACACCATGGCACACTGGTTTGCCTAAACACCAGTCCTGTGGACTGATGGCGCTTCAGAAACACTGGAGAACTGAGAAGACCCACACATGAACACATGGAAGCTGTACTTCACGGGATATGGGACACACACACACACACGCACACGTTTGTGTTCATATCTTTGTGCGGACCATCCGTTCATTTCAATGGGAAAAACCCTAATCCCAACAATGACAGGCTTAACCCCCACCCAGCCCTAACCTTAACCATAAGTATCCAAACAAAATACAAGACTTCTGGCATTTTTAGTTTTTAGATTGTAGTCACAGAGTTTTATAAACAAAGAGTGTCCCAAAGATATGCTCCCCAGAATGTCAAAATAACAGGTTTTTAATCACATTGTGTAACATATTATAATATATAGACCCCCCCCACACACACACACACAAACACAAGTCAAGTCCAGAAATAATAATTAAATTATCTTTTTCCAAATCATGCACTTTATTTTTGTGTCCTGAAATGCTTTAAACTTACATTCGAACCCACAACCCTGGAGTGTATTTATATCTATTTATATTCTGTCATACTCCAGACTCAAGAAACCTGTGGAGCTCCTCCAGTCATATAAATGGCTGAACTGCATTGAATTATTTCTAAGAGTTTTCTATGGATACAAGGCCTTTCCGGAAAATTCATCAAAGAAGAAGGTCGGTAATCAATACAAACGTTATCAACGGCTCCCTCATCGGCAATGAGCGTGAAGCAGAGGTGATGGAGCTTCTTGTTTATCTCTGCCAAGCTGCCCCGCGTTTGCGCTCATGCGGGACTAGTGACAGCATACAGGCGAGGCGAGGTGGGGGGGGGACCATGTGTCAGATCTCATCACTCAGGGCTGGGCCGCAGAACCAGGAAACAGGCATAGTTTGGGGGGTGGGGCGCCTGGGGGTTTGAACTTCACTCTCCTTACAAAAGGGGCCACGGCCTGTCTTTCCTGGGGGGCGACCGTAGCTACTCCCGGGGCCACGATCCCCGTGATCCTTCGGATGCTTGGCTGACAGCGGGCCCGCCCCTGTGGAATTCCGTGTCAAGGGCGCGACGCGGAGTAATTACTTTGCCGCGAAATGCGGCTGAATCCGTAATTGCTTCTGGCTAGCCCGGGGGTCAGCGGCTGCCATGCATTTCCAAGGAGTCCAGAATCGAGGCGCGGAGTCGGCACTGAATTAAGATGCGAATTGGAATTTGCTCTAATGGCGCGCTGTTGGCTCCCTGTACACATCAGTTCCAATAACTGTGCTCCTTCGGTTTTTAATTTTTTTTTAATTTGCAGCTTTCGTTCATGAAATAGGAGGAGGAGGTAAGGAGCGCGCAGTGATTACAGCGCATTACCACACCCACCACACCACAACCCAGCTCAGGAATGAGACCCTGAGTGCATCCGGTGATGCCTCAGCACCACACTGGTCCAAATGGAACAGTGGGAGATTTTTCCTTTGACTAGAGTATCAATCATGCCATCAACCCTCAAATTCCCTGTAAAGGGGATGACCTGCTTGCAGGGCTGGATGTAGATTAATGTCATACCCAGGATGAAACTATTCCAGGATAAGGGCTTTGCTCAAGGGCCCAACAGAGTAGGATCACTCCTGGTATTCACAGGACTTGAACCAACAACCTTCCGCTTTCTGGCACAGATCGCTAGCCTCAGAGCCACCAGTCCACCCTCAAACCGCATTTGTCATCATGAAATAGCCTTAGAATACATCAGAAATATGTGATTCAAACAAAGCAACGCATAGAATAATTTCCAGGAATGCTGCTAAATGGAGATATTGAAAAATTAGACCTTGGTTCTTTTACCAACTGTTTATAAAAAGGTTTCGCAATGAGGATAATGCCATTACAGCACAGGGCAGCAATGCAGAGAAGGTGCCTATGGCTTTTAGTAAGGACAAGTAGGGTTCCAGTTCAGGTGGAAGGACAGAGATGCATTATAACCTCCCTGCACACGCAAGCCGTGACGCAACCACTCAGTCCGCCAGCAACCTGAGCTCTGTTTTTGTGTCGTCCCACGTTTCTCCGAAGTGGGTAAAAAAAATCTCCTGGTACAGTGGTGAGTTTCCCCCATTAGTCAGGATGGAGCTGATTTATTGGTTCCCATCCTGCAAAATTTAAATTAGCTTCTCAGAAACAGCACTGCTACTTGCTCCCGTTTTGTAGAATATTGCATTCTACTTTGATATCCTCTCTCAGGACAAATTAGCGTCTTTTGTACCAAGTGACCCATCATCCTCTTTCCTGTTATTGGCCCAATGAGAACAGGAACTCGAAATACTAAAACTACAACTTCAAGACATGAAGGGAGGGGTCCCCTGTTTTCTCTCGGCCAAATAAGGAAAAACGAAGAATCAATGTCAGAATGAGCAGCATTGAAGGGTCATAATTATATACGTTCTTATGTCACCTGATTAAATTGCCTGCCGCCTTATACACAACTAGGGGAAATTCATCTTGATACAAACTATTTCAGATGTAAGTCTGAAACTATTAACTAAGTATTAACTATACCTTAAATAATATTACATTTATAGTTTTTGAAAAGGTTTTTTTTTTTTAAAGTAATTTCAGTAGAACTAGATCATGGTTGGTAAGTTGCAGGTTTACATAAAACCTAAGATTTTTTCTTTCTAACCAGCGTACAAACTACTTAGGCTACATTCAGCTGGGACTTCTTTTGCTCAGATCAGATCTGTGTGTGTTGATGGTTCATGCTCATAATTAAAAGTGACCTGTATCTAAGTGCAACGTGAACGCGTCTGTCCTCTGAAATGACACACATGCACCCACTTGTACGATTTTGCTCGAGTCCTCTGCGTCACTAACAACAAAAAGCGCTCAGCGCATGTGTACACTGCGTGAATTCCAATCCGATTGTTCTCATTCATGCTGCTTGCGCACGAATCGAATACATATCCGATCTAGGACCACATATGAAAGTGACTCAAATCCGATTTCAAAAGAATGGATTTCTGTGTCTGCACAGCCCTGAAAACATCAGATCTGTGTTACATAAAGCAAAAAAATCTGATTTGAGTCACTTCGGCGTAGTAATGTGAATGTAGCCTTATTCATCCGAACGAAGCAGACAGACCATATACTGTGTATATATGAACATTGTTTTTGAAATATGAAAATATATAGGCAGAAAAAAATCATATATCCACTGATGTTTGTTAAACGAGGCAGATATTCATGCCTCTGCTCTCCAAAGACGTCTACTTTAAACAAGAAGAGCATCCACACGGACTGAGACGCTGATGTGTGATGCATGCAGGATACTACTGTATGTGCTGGGGCACTGCACAGCGATTGAATTGAATTGAACTGAATTGAATTTCTTTATTGTCATTCCACATGTAGAACGAAATTTGATGCCAACCTATTAGTGCAAAACAGCAAAGACATATTAAACTATAAAAATATATAAATATGAAAAGTTATAAAAACATATGAATAATAAGACTTATAAAAAGGAGTTCTAAAAATGGAAATGCAAAACACACATCTTACCACACATACAAGACATTTTTCACATTCTGTTGCTATTCATTCCATAATTAGTTTCCTTTGCAGTTACACAGTGTCACCAGCATTTCACGTCTGCTCTGAATTACTGTTACTCGGATAGTTTAACCTCTTATACATCAGTTACTGCACCTGGTTAACTCTAAATTAAATTAAATTCACCTAATTTCTTCTATTGCTTAGTGCACAAGCATTCAATTCATTTTCATTTTGATCGGTAACCAGACATTTAGTCACATTAATATTAATTAATGAAATTAAAGAAAATTCAGGAGAAATATTTACCTCAGTGTGGTTTATGACACTTTTAGCCATATTATAATAATAAGAGATGTGCATTAAGAAAGATAATATCCGTATCCGTTGACATATCTCAAGATATTAGCTGCTTAAGTCATGTAACTTTCTTTAAATACTGATGGTGGCACCTAATTCTTTAGCCTGAAGCGAATGTATTCCGCTCAGTGACGTTAGCTGTTAGTATTGTGGCATTTCTAGTCATAACTCTCAATCTGACTTCACATAAACGAATGAAAGAATTTGTTTCGCCTTTGTGTTCTAGACCATACTGGGTTTACATTATTAAAACCACCAAAACCAGCCTTTCTCTCTCTGTCTCTCTCTCTGTCTCCCTGTGTTTCTCCATTTGGGATCACACCCATTTCTCCTTTTGCTGACACAGGCAGCATACCCACAGAGGCTTCCATAACTCACATGAAAAATAAATATTCAAAGTGAGAAAGATTTCCCAATATTTTGGGATGATACCCTGCATGTTGGCAAATATAGCTAATAGATCTAACGCACGCAAGTCGTCTCAGGCAGCCACACGGTGCCACTAACAGTGAGGAGGAACAAGTAGCGATAAGGCTAAGTGTTAGACAGGGCTATCATGGAGAGCTGACTTCTAAGGATGCTGCGTGACGTGTCAGGGAGATGAGCAAAGTTGGTCTGGGAGAGGGAGGCGACATAACAAGGGAGATTCAGACTTTTTGAAGTCCCCTCTAGAGGCAGAGGCTAAGAGAGTCTGACTCTCGGCACTTCCATGGTCTGTGAACATTCCCTGCTGGAGTGTGACCCAGCCGGACTCCAACAGAGGCTGTGACGGACCTGTCTCTGCCAGGATGACGGTGGGCACTCTGGGCCGTCTCCCAGGGTCAGGCGAAAAACGGGAGCATTTATTTTTATTTTTAACTGACAGTTACCTGAGGTCCCCATCGGGGTAATCACATCTAAAACAATGATAGCTGAAACTGTTCAGATCGCTAAACTCGATGATGAACACTCAACCCTCTACTGCCATTTAGCCACGAATGACTGTTTTTCCGTTGCACTGTCAACAGTTAAAGTTTGATCTTGAGAAAATATCAAGCACCGGTTACTATTCATATCTGCTGTCAAGCACATGTGGACTCTTGCAATTACGCACCGACAATGTTTTGGCAACCAAGTCGTTGTGTAGCCAATTTAGAGAAGCGATAAAGCTGAAATATCTTTCTCAGAGGCACAACATCTGCATTTTAATTATGCTTTAAGCCCAGAACCACCTGGGCTGGAGTTTGGAACTTTCATTGCCTCATTGTGAGGATTGGCTTAGTTTTATAGCTACCGGTTGATCAAAAACTTTGTATTGCACTGAAATTTCTTAGCGAGAATGAAACCTGAGAACAGGTTTGGTTCCTGTCACGCCGCACGTTCGCACTTCATTAGAACACTTACTTCTCTGTGACTGGCTCCATCCAGCCTGTTAATGGGTCTGCATGTGTTTTTTTTCTTCAATTTCTTCAACTGAAGCGACAAAATAGGAGGAATTAATACATGATCAGAGAGCTGATGCTTCAAATATTCATTGAGACAAGTGGCACTTGATACATTTAAATCTGCTTAACCTTGAATAGGCTGAGTCATAGTGTATGTGTAACTGTTACTGCATCTAACAGTAGCAATTACTATATTACCATTCATTTTATTTATTCGTTTTAAAATTTGCATACTGTTTTAGTATTATGTTATACAGTCATGTGTTGCTTAGCAACAGGAATACGATCTGAGAAATGAGATCATGAGAATCTCAAACATATGTATTACTATGCATCTAGGCTATATGGTATAGCCTACGTAACGACAAAAATGACAGTATAGTAAGTACATAAACAGGTAATATGGTTGTCGATTATCATTATCAAGTATTATGTATTGTACATAATTGTTTGTGCTATACTTTTATATGACTGACAGAACAGTAGGTTTGTTGACACATCACCACAAACACCTTTCTGTTGTTGTAGAAATTGTTTTTCACTCAGCTGTACCGTAACAAGTGTCAAGTGATGTGACAAAGATAGCGATTAAATTAGATTTGAATAAGTTAAACCAAATTAGGTTTATTTGAAAACAAATAATTTTCCGAGCAAATGAATAAAAATTTATTGCTGTTTTCCCTGTTCGGTGGGTCGGCAGAAGTCTGTAAGGGGTCTCCTGCGACACGTGGTTAATCCGCAGGGGTAAAACAGCAGAAGCTCCAAAAGACCAGCTCTTCTGACTGCAGATGTTCCATCCAATCCCAGTTCGAGCATCAGCACCATGGTGAACAGATTTGATGAAGTCTGGCTCTCTCATTGTCACCTTGCTCCAGTACTCTGGTATAGTGGTGATGGAAACATTCCAGGAAGACACAGAGAATTGTTGAGGTTCAAGTCATCTTCAAATGTGGTGGAACCTATGATCAGGATTCCTGCCCTGCTGAGCAACTCTGCTGGATGTAAGTAGAACCTAGATAACTATATGACGAAATGTTAATAACAGTGACAAGTGATGTGATACTAGTTGCAGAAGTAAATCAACTTTAATTAACAGCGTGAAGGAACCATGTCAACGAGGCTATTCATCTATATTACATGCAAAGCACACTTCTGTTTTATTGGGACACTGTTGGTAGCGTAATCCTACAATTTCATTAATTCCGGCAGTGACACACGAAGCGCTGGAAAAGCTTCTTCAGTTATCAACGCAATATTGTTAAGCCTTAATGCTACGATTAAAACACAAGGCAAAGATTCTTCATTTGACTTCAAGGAAACCACAGGCAAACTCACTGTCACAGTAAAGTTTGAAAACAATCTAAACCGGTGAAGAAACTGTGACATGTTCTTTTGAACAGGTAGATTTTTTTCTAGTGATTAACACAGCATAGACTGATTGATAGACTTCGTGTTACACGGGGGACTTGTCACATGAGTATCTCTCTAAGAAAGCATGCAATGGCTGAGCTCATTGGAATTTTACACAAAAATGTCTTCTACAACCTGATTGGTTATCTCTCTGAACCAATCACTTTTGATTCTACCCTCAGAGTAAAATTCCCATGAGCAATGACTGAAAAGTCAACCACTTTTATAACTGTATGCAAGCACATGCTGATTTTTTTCACAAAATTTTAAAGTTAAAAATTTGAAATATACAGTTGCCGACTGACGACAACCATCATCAGTTTTAAGCGCAGGAAATTTTTACCCGAGCATTTTATGTGATATAGCCACAATCTCTATATTTTTGAGATAAACCGAACAGCAATAAAAAATATTGCACAGACACATGCTGCAGGTGGTAGAAAATTTTGTCTGATTTCACTGTTGACTGAACAGGATATCGCCAATGCGATGATTTCACTGCTACCGTTTTCAGTTAAAGTCTTTACATTTTTTGCAGTTATGTCTGTATGTACTTTCATGCACATAAAAGAGGTGCCCTCAGAGGAACGGATGGGCTGGGGACAGATCAAACAGGGTCTCCTTTGCCCAGTCCCCCGAGACCAATCTCCACAGACACCATGGGCACCTCTCCTCCACATTCTCCTAATCCATCCCCTTCAGTTTGACTTCTGAATGAGCCTGGCTTTGCCTGCTGCTTCCTGAACAACCGGTGTGCTTCGGAGAGATCGGCATTGCAGCCGTTTTAATGCTGAGTACCACTCAACAGAGGCTTTAAAAATTCAGCAGACATTATTTTCCCTCCATCAAATCAAATAGATTTAGTAAAAGTCGGCTCCCCACTTTAAGCTCCCAATTTTCTTTCAGTCCAAAGAGCCTTAAAGACGTCACACCTGTATTGCCTGGTCATTATGACGGGCCCCTAATATTTTGCTTCAGATTCGGGCTACATGTGGCACACGCCAACTCACAATTTACGTCACGTCATTTACTGGATGCTTTTATTCAGATCCAGACTGGTAAGGGTAGGGAAGTACAGCGAGTGTGTGTAATAAAAGACAGGTAATTAACGTAAACGGAAATTTGGCAACACAATGAAAGTTAGTGCTGTGATGCTTTCATCTGGTTCTAATGCTGTATAAAAAAAAATTAAAAATATATACAAAGTGCCTGGAAGGCCAACAGACTTCAAGCCTGTAGTGTTTCTGCACTAAAGTGCAGGTAAGCGGCGAGTTTTGAATTTTTATAGGTGCAGATCCTATAGAGAATGTGGTCTTCTGCAATGTCACCCGTCATACACCAAGGTTTACGGTCATCCATGGTGAAGCCAAGGTTCTGATTGCTTCCGGATAACACTGTTCTGAGGGAAAATGGAACTTGGTTTGCCACAGGCAGGGGTGCGGGGGATATCTGTCTTGGACAGGCTGATTATCTTACAGCGGTCACTTGCCCAATATTAGTGAATTAAGAAAGGATGCAAGAGGGTCCAATTTGCGAACTATATACTAATAGCATTTGATGCAAGTATGCATGCTGTATTTTTTCTGGACACAGAACATGGTGAAGGCTGAGTGCAGCAGCCAGGAACATGCAAAATAACAAAACAGCTCATGGCTAATTAGCACAAACCAAAACACCCAAAGACCATTCATTTCTCTTCGCAAAAATGCATGAAATCTGTCCTATTTTCTGTTTGCTTGGAGAACGTGCTATTGAGGTCGCGCAGATTCTCTGCACATACTGGGCCAAATGGGAACCTCAGGGCAGATTTCGTTGGTCATTTGAAATCTGGTGTCGGAATATTTTTTTTGTTTTTTAACAAAAGTGGCAGAAAAATTTGTGCTGGATGATACTGCAACAGCTGCTCGGCTGAGACACCTTGAGGGCTGCTTAATGTAAATGAGATCCAATCGGTGCCTGGTTGATATTTTTTGCAGGCGAAACTTTTATGCGCCATAATAGTTCTGCACGTTGCTATTTGCGCGTGACGAGATTCAAAGTCGACTTTCAGACTGAGAGTGTCTAATATAAGCAGAGAACCGCAGCTTACCGGGCAATAAAAATCAACAGAGAATAGCTCAGACCTATAGCACGTACAGTGCGTCAGGAGCTACGAGCCACTGCTTCACTGCAATCGCTCGTAATACTTACCTTTCCTTTTACCAGACTTGTCAACATCACATATATACCGATAAATGGCTGGCAGGGCAGCGTCCAACAGCAAAATTAAAGAACACCATAAAGGTGGGTGAGGGGGGGGGGGTCACAGCGTGAGATGTACAAACTGCAACAGTTCCCAGCTGCAGTTAACCTTTAAACCGTAGAAGCCGTCGTTCCATCCATTTTAATTTGGTGACAACGAATCGTAATAAAAACCATCAGCAGCGGCAGGAGATTCGCGGTCCACTTGTATTAACTACAAATTACGGCGAAAACGACAAATGCGAACCCTCCCGAGATGCCAACATGTTATCCTTTATTTATTTATTTATTTATGATTCTGGCTGCTGGTAGATAAACTGCGGAGGGAGGTTAGGGATGATCTGGGGATGGACACCCACCCACACGAGGCCGGCCTCCTGAATTCTGCGGACGTTTGTTCCTGGCCTCGGTGTCTGCTCGGGGCTTCCAGTGGGAGGGCGCAGTGGGTTGGCGGCGTAAGGTCCAGCCTGCGTGACATTTTCACAGATGGACGGGCAAAGCGTCGAGGCAGCAGGGACACTTCTCTCCACCGCTGAGAACCTCCCTTAGGTGGACTTGAGGATAGGTGCTTTTTTTGCTAAACGGCCCTCCTGACAGGAAGCAATTAGTCGCCGAGACCTTATGAAGAGGTCAGGATGACTGTGAGGGGGGTGGGGGGGGGGGTCATTCTCCAGAAGACATAAACAGAAAATGAAAGGATGTTTCTTTTTTTTTTTTGACCTCCACTGTCGTTGAAATGCATCAACCCAGCATCTTTGATATCAGCTCTCAGGCTAAAACCGCAACATCCCGTCTATTGACGATCAAGGTCTGCGCGCATGTGGGTGCCGGTGTGTGATCGAGGGAGGGATCGTCTGATTCACCTTCGGCGTTCATGTGAGAGGCGTCAGAATGCAGTCCATCTGAGGCTGAGCGATGCGTGGTGCTTTTGTCCGCGAAAGAGACGCTTCCTGGCGATTCAGCTAAGAATTATTTCATCCCAGTCTTTGTCCCGCACGCTAATCACAAACAGCGGCAGTCGTTTGGGGGGTGGGTGGGGGGTATTATTAAAACTCCTTTCTATGGTGAAAACAACTCATACCACCATTCCATGCACACAAATCTTGATCTCATGTAAGTTTCATTTCCTGAAGTTGCTTGCTGACAGTTGACTCAATTTAGCATTTAATTTAACTAATTCTAGTCAACTACGTCCTGCGCTTTACAAGGCTTTATCCTCCTTTTGCACATCCAAGTCTCTGACCGCTCTACCCATTTTGCGCCTTAGCCTTCACATGAACTGAGATAACGCAGCTATAACGTATAACATATGGGCTTCCGAACCAATGGAGTTGCCAAGTTTTGTGAATTACCCATAATGCACAGCGCAGACAGATTACGGTGTCATCATTCTGCTGCCTGGAATATACGGCGTATATGAAAATACGAATCATTTACTGCTACTTAGTTCTGTAATTTATGGGGTGGCTTTTGCTGACAGGTCAATTGCAATAAAATTATGACAGAAACACCCATTGATTCTCCCCCCCCCCCCCGCCTTTCCCCACCCTCTGTGGAAATGCCACGGCAACCGCATCCTCCTCCCTCTTTGTTTGGCCTCAGCTGCGCATCGATTTCCCAGTCACTCAGTGACGGAGGAGGTTCGCATAAAAGCAAACAACCAGACCGCAATTCAGGAGACAGGAAAGGTGCTAGAGGGTGGATGAGGGTGGATGAGGTCACTGACAATGGCACCTAAAAGGCAAAAGCTGTAAGCATGCATGGACACTGAGGAAAAGCCCACTTCCTCTATTCAGAAACCGTCTCGCAAACATACAGGAATATTATTGCCCATTCATCAATTTTCTGATCACTTCCCCTGGCCAGGATTGGGGGGGCTGAAGTCTCTCTCAGGCAGCACAGGGCCGGGTCACACCCTGAGCAGGATGCCAGTAGTTGCCAGCATGTTTTTTCGACTGAATCTGTTTGGTACAAGTTGAATTTTCCGAGTCTCTGTTTGCACAAGAAGTTTGCAGAGAGCCAAAGCGACAGCGCGAGGGAAAGATTCGGTTCTGCAAAAGCGAGAGGAGTAAACCGGCAACGATGCTCGAACCGCACACAGTGTTCCAAACGCGACCCTGCCATGGGATCAGACTTAGCGCCCGACCCACCATCGATCCACGCCGGCAAGCGCAGCCTCGCAGCTACGCTTGTGTAACTTTCCCGCCATGGTGCCTCGGCGATGTGCATGTAGGAGTGATGGAGGAGGCACGCGCGGCTGTCCTTCGCTCAGGGGCCCAGGGACACGGCCGACGGGTTCCCCAGCTGGGGCCCCAGAGTGCCTGCAGGCTGTCGAAAGCCGCCGGCTGCACATCGAGGGTCAGCGCGCAGGTTGCCTGGCAGGCCGCTGGGGGTTGGTGGAATGGTGTGAATTTGTGAAGTCAGGTGCCTTCTAAGTGTATTTGCCACCCTGAAAATAAACAGTGTCATCTCACTGAAATGCACGGGTGAAAGCACAGGCAGATAGATAGATAGATAGATAGATAGATAGATAGATAGATAGATAGATAGATAGATAGATAGATAGATAGATAGATAGATAGATAGATAGATAGATAGATAGATAGATAGATAGATAGATAGATAGATAGATAGATAGATAGATACATGGCACCATGAAAGAGTGTAATGGGACAGCTTTGGCCTATCAGGCTGTCTGTGGAAGGAACTGCAAAAAGTATTCGATTTTAACATTTCCTTCCTTGTGAGGCATTCCTAAGAAGTCAGACACCTCCAATTGTTCCTCTTCAATCTCTGACTTTGTTTAATAAAATAAATCAATGGCCCTACCTGATATTAAAAAAAATGGCCAATACGTTAAAATGTCAGTAATGTGAAATGCTGTTTTTGTTGGGGGTTGCGGACGTATATACACAGCAGCGAACACAAGTGAATTACAATAATACTGCAACAAGGACCGAAAAGATTCAAAGACGTCCAGAGGGTATACATTAAGGAATTAAGTATTTTTATTTGAATGCCTGCTTAACATGTAATGCGCCTGTACGAAAATATTAACATAAACCGGCTATATTACATCCACCTCAGGTGACTGGAATGTTGATTGCTGTAGCAACACATCAGCAATGGAAATGAAACCCAGTGCTATACAGTATGTACTCCCAGTATACCCAGTGTGTATCATAGGCAATCCCATAATTAAGGACCAACCTTCAAACTATCAGGCTCTAAAGTCAAGAGATGCTGCTGTTATTCTAACCTTGAGTGAAGGAGACTCGGGAGATGGTCCCAGTGATAATACATGCTCCAGTGTAATACCAGTAAGTTTAAGATGGTAGGAACAGTACCAACGGCAATGGCGTTACTGCTATTAATAAGGGTAATTGCTTGTTAAATCTTCATAATTAAATGACTGGGCAGCTAAAAGAAGATGGACATTATTTCCATTTAAAGGGTTTTGTTTTACAATAATTGCTCATTATTTTCGGCTGCCGGAAAGCTCCTGTCCTTTCAAAACCAAAAGCACAGGGCGAGCAGCGGAACCATGGACAATCGGAGAACCCTGCATGGCATCATTATTCTGATGCATTACCAGCCCAGCAATAGGCATTTGGGGCGTGAGGTGCCCTTACATTTACAGAACTACTTTATTTAACCTTTGCAATTAAGACGTAATTTAGATAACATGCTCTGTGATGTAGCTCTTGATCTCTAACCCTTTCTTATCAAATAGCCAGCAGCTCAACAGCAAATTTCCCGTCCTACGTTCTCCGTTTTTAATACCTCCATGGTCCTGTCCATTGGTGCTGCCGTTACTGGTCGTGCACATTCCTCTTGAGTGTTTTCTTGTCTGGTTCCCATCCGGGTGTGTGGTGCTGATTCTGTACGGTATGTGACCTGCCACACCATGCTGATAGGGGCATATAGTGGCTACTGTAGACTCATCCCTCCATTGCATGAATGTAGGCGTCACATAGGGACGGGGAGGCAAATGAAGGGAGGTGTGAATACGGGCAGATGGGGTTTAGTCATGGAGACAAACTTCGAACATGCAACGTTAATGACAGACCTGGGCAAACAGACTTAAACGCGGACTGAAATACACAAGACTAAAGGCAGGAAACATAGAACGGAAGGATTCCACACGGGGTTAACGAGGTAGGCGTGGTCCACAAGAGGGCTGGACAGTAGGTTTCATTCCGTGTGGTGCTTGTATGTTTCTGTGAGTAAACACACTCTGGTAAAATGGATGGAACTTCACAAATGTACTCATCTATATGTCTGGCTCATTTTCCCATAGCGTTTGGTACAGCAGCGGGGAGAGAGTGGAGAGAAATTGGCCGATTCTCCAGTTCCTCACCTTTGTTTCGTGTTTGTGATTACTTGATTGACATTTGGCTGAGCATGTGACCTTTATCTCTTCACAGTGGCGACGTGTGAGGAGTTCGAATGCATGGTACACAAGGCCCCCCCCCCCACCCACTGAGCCGCGCCGTTCACGGTGGGGCACAGACACAAAGTGCTGGAGCACGCGGAGTGAAGGGGAAAACGGAAGCAGTCCGTCACAGGAACGCTCAATCAATCATCTAGTCAAATACCATCAATCTCATACCCCTCAAGATGAAAAGTCGAGCCACAGTCCAGAAAACATTCTGTGGCTATGCCTGCCAGCCGGCATCCACGCAAGTAGAGCTGTTATTAATTAAAATTTTACATCGCTGTTGAAGGCTTTATTGCAGTTTTTTTAGAGATGTGTTTATTTTTTACTAATTTCTGCCAGACTTAGGTAACCTCATGACAGTTTATAAACAGACTGTTCACACTTAGTGGAAATTAAATCTAAAAAAATCACACATAGTTCTAGTAAATCAATTTTCTCTGAGACCCTTCTTTGATCAATGCAGATTTTTCTTATTATGAATGTCTTTGAAAAGATGTTTGTCCAAATATTTGTTTCCATTCACGTTCTTTTTGGATTTCCGCCACTTTCACAGCGTCTGCGTTTCAGCTTTCGTTTTACACTGGCTTGTGATCCTGGAAAATCTCATGCCTTCATCATCCGTCGTCCTCAGCCCTTGCCTCGATCTCGAGAAGCACGAGGGACACTCTGTGACACAATTTGGAATGACACATGTCACCTTGTGCCAGATCGATCCGCTAGCCGAGGGCCGAGTCGATTGATTTCACCCGATCCAAAAACTTAGCCTGTATCTCTGTGCAGGTTTGCCTATGTGGTTTTTGACACTCCCTTATTTTTTGAAAAAAATTTCAATTTCTGAATAAACAGAGAAAAAAGATGTTCGAAACGGGGGGGGGGGGGGGTTGAAGAACACTAATTACACCATTGGGAGCATCAAGGGTTAGAGACTAATGTTATGTGATGGAACTCCTCCGACCAAGCCCGCCTCCAGTCTGACAGGGGAGGCAGGAACCTCTGCACCTCCCTGCATCCCTGCCAGGGCCCTACCAGAGGGGGGGCTCCTCAGCTGCCTTTCTATAAAAAGGCAGCCAGTGAATCAATCAACACAAACATACTGTGATTCCTCAGATCGGGTCCATCCCTCGCACTCTCTCCCTCTCTCTGCACCCCATCCTCTCTCCTCTGCCATCCTTTCTTTCTTTCTCTCTCTCTCTTGCTCGCTCTCCTTCCTCGGTTTTCTCTCTGGCTGGCGTGCTCCTCTCCGCCTCCTCCCTCTCCCTTCCCTCCCCGTGCTGGAGTGTGTGCACGAGCGTGTCTCCGCTTGAGAGCAAGTGGTCGCCGGTCCGTCCCTCTCCCCTCTGCGCCGGCCGTCGCTCCTGGGATCCGCGTGTCCCCTTCTTTGCCGGTCGCAGGTCGCCTGAACCCACTCGTCACCATTTCCGCCCCGGGGAGACCCACGCTGGCAGCGCAGCCACTTCCCCGACTCAGCATCGGGAGGAAGACCCTCGTGGCGGCCGCCGTGGGGGTCATGCTCATCCTGGTGCTGGTCGTCCTCATCCCCGTGCTGGTGAGCTCCGTGGGCACCGACGCCGGGCACTATGAGATGCTGGGCACCTGCCGCATGGTGTGCGACCCCTACCTGAACAAGGGCACAGCCACCACCAGCTCCAACGGCATTGGCACAGAGCCCGAGGCCCTGAGTGACCACAGCAGCTTGCCTTCCACGTTGGTGCAGGGCCCACAAGGGAAGCCGGGCCGTCCCGGCAAACCTGGACCCCCGGGGCCTCCTGGAGAGCCGGGACCGCCGGGGCCCATGGGACCTCCAGGAGATAGGGGCGATCCTGGGAGAACCGGGATACTGGGTCTTGGAGGGAATAGCGCCATAAGCACAGCTACTTACACCACGATCCCACGTGTGGCTTTCTACGCCGGCCTTAAGAACCCACACGAGGGCTACGAGATCCTCAAGTTTGACGACGTGGTGACCAACGTGGGCAACAATTACGACGGCACCTCGGGGAAATTCATCTGCAGCATTCCAGGCACCTACTTCTTTGTGTACCATGTACTAATGAGAGGCGGCGATGGCACCAGCATGTGGGCAGACCTCTGCAAAAATGGCCAGGTGGGTGACAACCCGTCCCGCCTCCCCCCCTCGATGTTAGCATGCTTGCTTTCACCCGTCGGGAATTCTGTTCATGGTTGGTGACACACCGTAGCTTGCTTTTAAAAATAAACGTGCGACTTCTGTGCGACGTAAAAGTTCCCTCTAGCGCTGTCTTTGCCATGGAAGTGGGAAGTTGTGCGGTGCATTTTAAAACCAGAGAGCAGGCAGCTGAACATCGCACAGCTGCACCAGCAAATGTGTCCTGAATGACGCCTGTGTGTTCAGCCCCACACTTATCGGAAACCCTAATGGACTTACTATAGTCGTAAAATCACTGATATCTGTATCATCCATACAAAGGGAGTGGAATGAGGAGAGGGGCTAGTGATATTTCTCCGAGATATAACACATATTATATTGCTGATAATTTGAAGCTGGAAAGTTTGGCAGAAGTTGTGCTTTTTGTCAGAGGCAGAAGATGTCTTTTGTTCCTGGTGAACTGGAAAGATTATTAAACGGCACTAGTAACTGAGAGAGTTAGAAGAACTAATTATTAAGCATTGCTTTATTATGGGATGTGAGAAAAGTTAAAATGTCACTGGCAGGAAAACAATTAAAATCTATAAAATAAACCACGCGTTTACCTGTTGCTGATAACAGACGCTCGTCGGATATATTTACAAATAGACACGAAGGAGAATAAGAAAACCACAGCACGCTCTGCGTTTCTGGCTTTATGGAAAAATGAATTTTTAAATAAAAATATTTATTCATTTGGGAGAGGGGGGGGCGGTCTTCCACCAGGAATTACAGTCGTAAAATTGCTTTCGACTTCGCACATGTCTGCGGGGGGGGAGGGGTGGGGGGCAAAAACCACCCAGTTACTGCGATATGAAACAAGGCAGCCGCCGTTTTTTAAATGAGTGACTGAACGTATGACAGGTGAAATCGTCTTGCTGTGCGACTTTTACAATATTACAACGCCATTTACAAACTGACTTCGGTAGCGTGAAATCCCTCGCATAAACATAAGCTAATGACAGACTGCCGACGGGAAGCTGCATTTGTCGGATGTTACAAATAAATCAAATTATTTAAAGTTGATGTTCGAACGAAAGGACTGTATGCTTGCCTGTTATCGTCGCATTTTGTGTCGGTGTTGATTACAGGAATAAATCTTTTATTTACGTATAAACATGTCAATTAGATGTAAATATTAGAGACAATATAGGTAAAGCCCGTGGTCACCGTGAATCGCATTATGAAAAACTCCAACTCTGGGGCACCGCTGATTCGGAGGAACTACGGACATGGATGTTGTCGGATGTCTCACATGCACACTATAGGGTGGGGGGGCGTATAGACTTGCATTTCATGTGAACAACTTCGGCTGGATTTTGGATTTCAAGTCGTTTATTCAAGTCGCCTATTTTACATTTAAGCGAAATATCGACCGTTTTCTGCTGTATTTCAGTTGCCGAATTTGCAGTTCGATCAATTAGTTCCATAGGTGTTCGTAATTTTAATAGTAGTTCGTCTGTTTTTATAAAACAATTCGTTAATTCTTAGAAATGTAATTTCATTTTTTTTTAACCAAGCAGTCTATTGTGTTTCTGAAACAGGAATCATGATTAATAACAAAATCCCTCATCCCTGTAGATATTTTACACTAAATATAACTCCAGATTGCACGTCAGTAGTCTTTTTTTTATGCCGTGCAATGTTTTTGTGCGGCGGTTCTTCTATTTTTTTTACGCGACTGCTTGAAACATTTTCAGTTCATGTGCATTTCTTGTTGGCTGGAGGTCACGTAAAACTCTGAATTGAAGCAATGCATAAAGAGGGGGGTTTTGCTGAATGAAATAAACAATCCGAGGACTGCAGTACTGTAAAACTTGTCGTAACTTTTATCGACACGGGCACGTGCGAAGTGTCCTGTGGCAGCAACGCTGTTCTGGCGTTGCTGTTCTGCGAGGCATCAGACAGTGTTTCCGAGGATAATACAAGCTATTGGAATATAATGAATTCATGCAGATTTATATTATATTGCTTTCATCTATCTAAATGTTTTTAGCAGTTAAACAATACTACTGGAGTAAATCCTCAGTAGTCACATTCTCAAGTTGAAACTGTGCTTGACGCAAAACTGGTTAATTATATATTATAAAGAGGAAGTGTTCACTCAGATATACACAACTAGACTGCATAGTATAAACAGCGCTAGGAACAGATGATCATACAGATCTGAAAATTGGGTGAGAGACAACATATCGCCTCCCTAATCAAGCAATCTGATGTGTACAGACTGAACCATATAAACATGTAGCAAAAATGCATATTTAAAATCCGTGTGATATTTCAAGGCTACCTGAATGCAGGAAACAGGTTGAATTTGGCCTCTTCTTGACTCTTCCTAATTGCCTCCCCAATCCATGCGCCACAGAGCAGCTTCGCGTATGGTGACTCCCATCCTCGTAACATTTAAGGTCGCCGTAAAATTGTTGACAAATCAATGTGGACAGATTTGAACACATGTGCCGATAAAATGCCTTCTGCTCTTGCTTCGTTGGGCTGCTTGAGAAGGACATAAAGATTCTTCAGTTAAATGTATGTAGGGCGACTCTCGGGGGAGGGGTCTTGTAACCCCCCCCCCCCCCTTAATTAAGCAGCCACCATTAAAAAATGCACAGAGTTGGCACTCCTGAACCTCCTAAATCGCAAGGGAAGCAAAAGAAGATCTTGCAAAGCTACAAAAAGCTGCGGGGGGGGGGGCTTTCCCATTGTAATTGTTGGCTGTAGCCCTACAGCATTGTGGGACTTGCGCTATTGTCATCAATGGACCGCGGCAAGGAAGCCGGTGCACATTTCCCGACACACTAGACATTGCTCACGCAGCAAAGGGTGAGGGAGTCGTGGGGGCTGTTTTAGAACTTTTGTGTTGGCTGACGTCCAAGTCTCCGGCCCCGTGTCCCACTTTGTCATTGACCTACCTTGCCGATGTTGCTCATTACGGTCTTGAGGCTATGGCTCGGTAAAGTTGGGTAAACATAGCCGCGTTGCCTTGACCTAGACCAAGTCCTTACAGGAACTCCCCTACTGGCGGAGGCCTCTCTCTCGGTGGTGAGGGCCAGTTCTCTGCTCCAGCGCCTACTAAGTATTCCTACAAATCCCTGTCAGGGCCCGACAGACAGCAGACATGTCCGTCTCACCCCGCTGAGCTGGATACCACGGGAGACAAAAGCACACAGCAGAAAGCAAAGCGGCTTTCATGCGTCAGGGAATAAGATGAGCTGAAGAGTCTTCTTGGTCGTAATTAAAAACCTTGAATCAGGTCCAGAAGATATTTGTGTTCATTCCTCTGTTCCTTTTTAATAATATTGTTAATAAACTGAAAACCATTTCAGACTTAATTAAAACGGATGACTTTGACATGTCTCTCTCTAGGGGAGCGAAGGTGAATAATAACGCCGTCACTGTCTTTAATAATCCCTGCTTTCCTGGCACATGTGTCTTCCTTGGCAATTACAGCTCCATGGCTGCCGAAATCCTGGCTTTCCTTTCTCTCCGGGGCTTCCTTCAATGCAGTGTGACTTTCAGCTGATTGGAGGGGTCTGTTTGCGGGTGGCAAATGACTCTGTCTCTTTATATAACGGCATAGTACATGTAGAAGAGGTCTATCTTCCAGCTGCCTGCTCATGACAAGGCTATGGGGGACCTGGAACAGAGGTGGAAAGTTCAGGTCCAGAAAGTAAAGATCTAGACCAAGATTTTGTTTCAACCAACCAGTTGAGTATAAAGAGTCACAGTCACAGAGCACTCAACTGGCTGGTTGAAACAAAATCTTGGTCTGGATTTGCACTTTCTGGATCTGGAACTACCCACTTCTTACATAGAGCCTTTCGCGGGAGGCACAGCTCATAATGTCAGTCCATCACAGGACACGTGTGCTAAGGATAATTTGAAAAGGCAATTTAGGCTTACTATACATCTTTGGACCGTGGGGAGCAAATTGGAGACCAAGTTAAGAACAAGTTGGATACAAAGACCAAATCCTGAGCAAATGGCCAGCAATTGAGCCAATAGGTTGCCCTCAATTGCACGTATAAACAAACAACTAAAGGACATATCATCCTCATGTAGAAAAGTTTACTTGTGTATTTTGTTTTTTGTGCCGGGACGATCCTGACATTGCTGTTCACATTCTCACTCCCTAAACCACATCCTGTTCAGGGTGAACCCCAGCCTTATACTCTATGCTGCTTGGGACAGTCTCCAGACCCACGGTGGATGGATTTAAAATCAGAGGGTGTTTGATAAGGGATGTACAGGAGGCTGCCACTGTGACGAATGTGTTTCACTTTGGACAAATGACGCCAAACCTTAGCAGTAGCTGTGTGAGATGTCACTGTCTCCAGTACCTGAAATATTTGGGGGGGCGTCAGTGGTGGTTAGGGACACAGCGAGTACCCCTTTATTACTCTGGTTAGTGCTTTCATTAGACATTAGATCATCATGGTATTATTGGGCAAGCCGAGCATTGATCTACATCACCACCGGAGGTGGGGGGGGGGGGGTCATCGCCTTGTCAGTGTAACAGCCTGATGTGGCAGGACTTGGGTCACGAATTGGCCTTGCTGTGTAATCTGGCACCAAGACGGACCTTTAGCCTTGATCCGGTACGTAATTGGACACCCGACTTGACGAGTCGTTGAGCGGAACACTAGAGGAGGCCTAATTAGACACGGCTAGGCCATTACGGCCCGATTCCCTGTTGTTACGAAATACCAATTGATTGGAAATGTCAGGCTGTGACATTCACCGGGAGCGTCGATGGGTGCGGGTGGGGTTCAGTGCGCACCTTGATAAGGTTTCAATACTTAAATATGCAACGATAAACCTGGCTCCTCCCTCGTTCCACCGGCTCCTATCAAGTCAGCCAATCGTCCTGTAGCCTGCCAGAGGGGTCACAATATGTCCGGAATATGCGACAGCTGTGTGGAAAGCAGATTGTGGTAGTTGTCGGTGTCACAGATCTGTGGGTGGGCATGGAAGCGTCTCCTCGTTACAGTCACTCGTGCGTAGCGGCAAAAGTAAGCCATGTGTTTTCAGGACGCCTGACTCAGTCATGACGGGGGGGGGGCTGACTCATAGGGCTTCTCTGTCGCTGTTCTTATAACGGACGGCTGAAAGTCTTGACTTTTCGGGTAGTTCTTGTGTCAGCCCCAATCAGTATCTCCTTCTTGGGGAGGCTATACTGTAGCATTTATTAAGTGTGCATGTCAATTGTGTTAAAAAAAAACGCAGGCCTAATTTTATTCAATCTATTAATAATTTCCCTTTGTAAGGACTTATCTAGGACTCAGATGAATGATATTCTAAAATTTGTCTGATACCACTATGCTAATATTCGTAAACATTCCAAATTGCGGATGTAAACTTTACGTGCTAGTGGTGTCTCTCTGTCAAATTCCAGAATATTGTGCATAATTATGTGTGGAAAAGCCTACTCTGTCATGACAGATCCACTGGGCATGATGAGTGAAGGATAGAACTGGGGCAATTTTACTGGCACCTTTGGGATATTTTGGGCACGCGGACATGGAGAACACAATTTTGCTGTATGACGTAAACACATAACGCTTCCCGGTCTTCCTTCTGCCTCTAAAACATAAAGCAAATTTGTGTCGTTAATAAAATTAGTTACCGTGAAGTGGAGGCGGTTTCCCCTCTCAAACCACGCCCCTCCCGCGAAACATATACCATATAGTTCCACGTCATGTAGTTTTAATGGACAACAGAGTATAAAAACTTCGCTTTGTTCACTTTATATACTTTCCAAACAGACATAACTTTTATAAGCTATGTGTAATATCCACGTAGAGTGAGTGTAAGTTTCTCTGACTGGAATGACGTACACAAGTAATAACCCATGTCTTTCGGCTTGTGTGAACCGAGAATGAGGCACTTTAAAAGGTGAAGGAAAACAAACAGATTCGCTTTTCGTCACTCGAACAGTCACTGACAGTCTCTCGGCGCCGCTCCGCCATTTGTATTTGTGGAAACGGCGGGATTCTTCCCCGAACGATCATTCAGGCGGCTTCCCACTATAGTGTGACATTGGTGCTGCTAATGCAAAACCTGCAGCCTGGTCGGGGGGGGTTCAGTGGCTCCCAGGCAGAACTGGACTCCGATTCCGTTTCCGCCCCCATAATGGGAGAGTAGCGAAAGGGCTTCCGATCTCAATCTCCGCAAACCCCGATTACAAATGCTGCCCTTTAAAGCTTTTCAAGCTACTCAAACCGTAATAATAATAATAATAACAACAGTAATAATAATAATCCTTAATGTGCGATCGCTGCCATTTACATCGTCTCTGTATAATTTTCGTATAAAGTTCGCATTCCTTGTTCAAAAACACAACGACGGTATTGTTTTTATCGCCATCAGTGTAGAAACTTAGGAATTATGCAGCATTTTTATCGTATCAGCTTTTAAGTTTCCCCACTTTTATCAGACTCCATACCGTATGATTTTTCTTTTAAAAAATGTCAAGGGAGCTAAAATAGTTAAAAGCAGAAACTGAAGATTTTCCAAAGTAAACGGGAAGAAACCACGAGTTTCCTCTAAACAACAACAGACAGTCTCATAAACCTGATCATATGTGCAATATGGTCTGAGCTACACTTAAAGTGAACATGACAGGAGAGGTCTGCTTTGGAAAACTACTCTTAAACAGTAGCTAAAGTCTTTGTGACAGATTCCTTTCTTTTGTTATTGGAACAATGGGAAGGAACCAAAGCAGTAGGGTACAGGGAAATCCTTTGGGGCTCTTTAATATGCACCCGTCGGTATCCTGTTCAAACATAATTAGACCTCTGTACACTTCAATTTGGCTGCTGATCTCCAAACCAGTTAAAACCTGAAGGTTAACAACAAATCAGCAGTGCCTGCCAAGCAGATGGGGCGCGGTGTCTGGGTAATGGGTCCTGCTTGCCGCGTCCAGTGATTGTTCATTCCCTACGAGAATGAAATCCAAGGAATGAAGGTGTCACTGACAGAAACCAGGCTACAGAGGCACTTTGGCGAAATTACAGGTGCGTGACGTTGGGAAGGAGACCCCAGACACAGATGTGAATGAAAAAAGGAACACAATTCGTCGGTGTTCACAAGGGATTCAAACCTATCTGTTTTTAATTAATTCGTCGCCTAGCTGCTGCTTCTGCCTTCCCTCACTCAGAGCGTTATTAAAACTCATAAACATATATATTCACAATTAAATACGAAATACATGCTTTTTCCTCAAGGGAACTTTTAGATGTAGGCCTGGGAATGGGTGTGTGGCTCAGTGGGTTACAATGCTGTAGCTGGCATCAGAAGGTTGCTGGTTCAAAGCCTAGGGTTCACAGAGTAGCTTCACTGTTGGGCACTTGAGTGTGGTCCTTAATCCCCAATTGCTCCAGAGACTGGCTGTCCCTACTTCTTCTTAAAAAAAATGCTTTGGATAAAACTGTCTGCCACATTCAGAAAGAAAGTAAGAAAGAACTCAACTTCCAGGACCTAATACTGTGAAATATTGGGCCATTGCTGGTTCAGTACTATACGGTTCAGCTCAGGGATGTATGGAAATTCTTGTGTAGATGCATCGATTCACTGCATCCTTTGCGCCGCATCCTGGCATCGCATGCGCCGGGAACAGTCGACTCGTGTTTAATTTGAAGCAACACCAAACAGATCTGACAGACTCAATCCCCCATCAGCAGCTATGAAAAGCGATTGTAGGAAAACGCTCCCGGGGGGAGGGGGGGGGGGGGGGGGTGACAGGAAACCTTTGCCAGGAGGGCATCTTTTGTTGTTTAATGCATTTTTTTTATCCCTCATCGCTCCACCGATAGAGGCGAGAGCACGTCGCCTGACTTATTCACCACCTGCGGCAAGCGGAACCGGGGAGATGGAGCTTACAGGAGCTGATGGAATCCAGGGGCTGTTTAAATCCCATCTCTGTCCCAACCCCCCTCCCAGCACCCCCCGCTGTTTTTGGGCATCAGCTACTGGGAGGCCAGACCAACCGAAGTGTTGGCATCGCCCGCAGCCACTGTGCACGAGCGGCACGTGGCAGACACACGGAGGCATCTCAAGGTCCCTCTGTCCTCTCCCATTCAGGCAGATCCTTTGTCATTCCCGACAAAGGGCAGGCAGATGTACCAGTCTGGGGCGTCATCTGTACCAGCTTCCTTTAGCACGAGCGCGATTCAGAGAAGGGCTCCGACCAGCTTTGCTCATCTCGGTTTAGCGGGGTGATTGCCGTTTACTAGGCTAGCCTTTTCCACCAGAAATCTAAAGAGAATTACCTAAGGATGAAATCAAGAGGGCACAACATACATTTTTGTTTCACTCATGTCTCAGTTTTTAGGTCTGCGTCTGTGATTAGATTTTATTTTTTTTTGCAAACTGCAGCCTGGTTCTTCCCTGCTTCTCATTAATGAAGGGCTTCTTCCTTGTTTTAAGGAACTTCAGTCCTGCTTCTAGAAGCCTGATCTGACCTGTCCTAGTGGTGCACCACTTCACACCTGCACTGCTTCCCATCCCCCAGGTCACTTGATGTTATCCTACGACACAGGAGGAGAAACTGTTAGATAAGTTGACCTGGCTGGTTTTTGGTTGCTCCCAGTGTCTCCTGCTTCACTTTGTTCTTGTGTACTGCTGTCTTAGACGCTTTGGGCCTGGAAGCAGTCTGCCTCGTGTATGTGTGTGTGTATGTGTGTGTGTGTGTGTGTGTGTGGATATATATATATCAACAACCAAATACAACCTTCAACAGCCATTCAGAGTGAAAAACACAAACTCAAAAAATGACAAATCCACACACACTGGACCTAATTAGTGAAGGTATCCGCTTATTTAGCTGGAAGCTCGTCTGTAACTTTGAGGCCTCGGCCCAATTCATCCATCTGACCCTAACAAGATGATCAGTCCACGACGGTCAGCTGGGTGTCATTACCTGAGAAGTTAATAGAAATGCACTTACTGATCAGTTACCAAGGAGCCTAACCATGCACGACATGCTGTGCTTTGGCTCTGTGTGAAGGTGTAAGGCGAATTAACTTATACCAGTCTTTGCATATAATTTTTTTCAATGAGAAAAAAAAATCAACTCCTTTAGGAACAAGTGTAGGGGTATTACTGTACTTTCTAAATCATTTTGAAGAATTCAAATGTTCTGTGCAATGGCTTTAGCATTTTTTGGGTATAAATCTGCTTGCACATACATGCACAAAGTCCCACAATGTCATCATGTGAAATTAAAATAGGTTGAAACTCTGTGCGTCGAGGGGTTACTGTTTATATTCCTGGTGGCAGAAGCCTAGGATTTGGGTTCAGATTCATAGGCGCTGTTTACACATCAATATGAGACCTGATAGATTTAATCAGGAGGGTAAACATGAATACTTTCAGGTCTCCACGGCAACATAGATTACCAATACACTCTCTTATAAAGTTTTCTCTGCATAGTTCCTTCACACTTTTTTCAATCTCTTGCTTATCTCAGACTGATATTTGGCTTCCTCGTAGTTTGTCATCCTTTATCTAAATCTCGCAGAGTGAAAAATCCACTCTAGTGTTAGTCATTCGATGACACGATACCACTTTTGCGTGATAAACCGAAGCATCTCCGCCACTGTTGCGTAGCAGGAGTGCACATTTCCGATCTTACGCTGGACATCGATCACCCAGATTTGTTTTCAAGCTTGAAGTAATCAGCCTTATGTAAGACTAATGAATTTCAAAAGGGGTTGCAAAAATGTATTTCGAGGTGTGCAGCTCTTTATTTTAAAAATGAGGATAGGGTGGACAGCCACAGTAACACAAATATGTTCAAAAGGCATTTTGAAAGACTTTTTAATAATGATTCTTGCATCATATATCCCACAAGGCCGTGCTTCTCAAATATCCCAGTTCAAGAAGTGGAGACGAGACTGTTAAAGAATTGAGGTTCTTCTACTTTGATGTCGAGGTGTTTTTATTCACGTAATATAATATTACTCATTTACTGTATTTTTATGAGTTCCACTTTTCATTATTCATCCCTGTTTAAAATTTGTGTGCGCAAGAGAGTAAGAAATGTCACACCGCATACGGTCTGAGATACAAATCATCAGTAGCATAGGAAACAGTTTGATATTGGAGGGGACACAACTTAATCCTTTAAATACGATGGTTTGTTTATTGGGGGGGATGAATTATGCCAAATTAAATATTGGGGAGTTTCTTATTGCCTGCAGTCTTCTAAAAAACTTCTGCGAGTTCCTGTCCTTGTAAGGCTCTTCGAACACATAAACCACCGTAACCCGTAACAGTACCGGCACACCGGAGGCTAATTCCAGTCTTGGTACCTTTGTCTGCATCTTCTGTTTCCCTCCTCCATGTTTCCCTCTCCTCTGTCAACCTCGACCTATGGATCAGCTCCCGCCCCTGAGGTCACATGACCCGAGCACCACCATACAGATCAGGGCCAATAATCTGGGATGCACCTGGTGCTTTTCTTGTCATTATTCTGTCAGTCCTTCGTCTGCTAAAGAATCCCCTCTTTCTGGCCTCTTGCGCAGCTGCAGCAAAATAAATAATATAATATAATGAAATAACCGACTAGGAAGTTTCTATGGGTTCTCAAAGTGTTGCGTGTGAGCAGAACCTTGAAAACCGCATCAACCTTCCATCAACAGAGCTTTCCGGAAGCTATTGGGGGATTACTTGAGGGCTTTCTGGGCTGAGAAGGTGAATAAACATCTAGATCTCCAAGGTCAGGTGCTTCTGCATCAGTCTGCTTCCTCGTTGTCAGGCACGCCGGTGGAAGTCCACAAAGTCACTTAGATGATGCTCCGGGAATAAGTTGTGCTGTTGTTTCTTCTTTTCAGTTCCTCTTACAGACATTAAACTATACAAAAGACAAAACATTATCCAAAAAAAGTTGAACAAGTAATACCTTCCAAATTCTTGTACATTTGGTCCAGTATCTGTATGTATTCCACACTGCGCAAGGCTAAGGTTCACCATGATTGGGACTCCAGTCCATGGCAGCTGTTTTGCATCCATGAAATGAAGTATTTACATTTTAATATGTGCTGTAATTTCAACGTAATTTTCCACTATTTAATGTGACCCGCTTTTCTTATGAGTTTGTGAACACAAACTCATCGTTGTCCAGCTTAGCCGTCATTTGCTTAACCTGCTTGCCAGCACTGTGTAGATACTGCTTCCATAATGTCCTGTTCACACCAACAAATCCCTTCAGTCTTGGGACCTATGAGGGCTCATCTGCTCGTCTGTGATGCAGAACCAGGAATAAATCATAACAAGGAGCTAATCACCAGGAAATTGTTTATACAAACATCCCACAAGCTTCTGGACCTCATATGTGTCAATAAGTCAACTGTGCATGTCATGGTTAATTGGGCAATTAATTGCACAGTGTATCCACACCACCTGCCTGGGCCGCTCGCTGGCAAGCTCTACAAATCCGAGGGTGGGGTCCGCACGTGTGGTCTCCCGGCGCCTTCCGCCACTCACATCTGCTGCCAGGTGGTCGGCAGTGTGCTATTAACGGCCACCAAAGCTCTTCTGATTGTAGAAAGAACATCGGTTCCATTTCCAGAATGAAGCATCAGATATCCAGATTCTGACTGCAAATACCTGCATCTGAGATTCTCAGCAGTGCCACCCTTCTTTGTGTACATACACACTCCTGCTATATGTACATATAAATATGCACAATGTACTTGATCTACATAATATTCATATTGGCCACTGTCTAGAATGGTGTCATATGGCACTGCCTTTTCCATTACAAACAGAATTGCACAATATTGTAAGCAATTGTATATACCTACATTTAAGTGTTGGCACTCTTTTTAGTACATATTTATATTATTTAATACATTTATACCTTTATATCTGTAGACCTGTTGTTGGAACAAAGACGTCCCCTCTTCCATGGGGGTGAATAAAGTGAAGCCTAAGTGTTTTATCCACCATCTTTGATGTCCAGACACTTGGTAGAACATACCTTCAGTACTTCCCCAAGAAGGATGTTTCCTGCCTCGTGCCCTATGCTTCCTGACTCAGGCTCTCGCCGCATGCAGACCCCGAGCTGGATAAGCAGTCGCTGTAGACGGTTGGATGCATCTTTTAGCAGGTTAACGTCCTGCTAATTCTTTTGTATTTGTATACTTTATTTTCCACATGCATCATGCATGTATTTTACATGTCAGCTATAAGGGGTTGGCCATTGTTTATGTGGCACTGATGGGCAAAATATTTTGCTTACTGGTGTTCGTTTGAGGGAAACTACATACACGAAGAGGTGACGACTGGAAAAAAGGCTTTGGAAAAATGTGATTTGTCTAATTGTTTTAGACAGGAAAAAGCGATTTATTCACAGTTCCAGAAAGGCAGGTGTGATTTCGGTCTTAGCTGCACCGACGTTCACTCCTCCCTCTCCAGTGAAGGCCCCTGTAGTCTCAAGTGCTTCCCAACATAATTCCGTCTAAGGTTTGCTTTCAATATTGCATGCCTGCATCGAGCCACTCAAAGGATTCAGTTTTAATATGTTGTATTGTGAGCGGTGGGGGGCTGGGGGCAGGAGGCACGTGCACGTTGCTGTTTTCTCGCCAGTATTTCGAGGCGGTAGCTCAGCCTGCCCCAACCCACCCTCCGCGGCTCGCTGGAGAGGCAGCCTGGACGCAACTCTTAATTAGGCAGCTTAGGAAGGCGCTGATGAGTGTGGATGGCAGAGACCCTGGCCGTAGCTGCTCGAGGTTGTTTGACTGAGGGAGGGGGAGGGCAGAGAGTTGAGAAGGGGCGAGAGACACAGGAAAAAAAACAATATCAAATTAGTCATTCCTGTGCGTGGGCCCCACTCGTGAAGCTCAGCTGTACCAAGTGAAGCATAACTTTACTGTTTCGTGAATTCTGAGTGGAGAAGTAGGAGGAATGTATGTAAATATATATATTTTTTGATGGACGTGTAGAGAAGATCTGTTTGAACTTTCACATTCTAAAAGTATTTTTTTTGGTGTAATTTAAAATACATGTCTTAGCTCAGCAGTAGTGCAAGATTTCTCCGGTTTTTTCCACACAACTGCTGAAAATAAAATCCAAAAGCCTACATATTTAACACACAGCAGTGATCTGGCAGCTTAACAGGTTGACAAAATTGTCACATTTTCACACCTCAGATCAAATACATGGACTAATCCAGCATATGCCTGATCCCAGAACAGTCGGATTACACTAAAGATCACCACCACGTACTAGAAAGGACACCAAACCATTGTAGCTGTTAAAATAGTGAGGGTGTTGAGAAGGTAATTGATTATTGTTAATGAAGTGATGCTAATCTGATCAGGAATCCCACTGTTTAACGATTTACACTGTTAGCTTGGGCATACAGCAGAGACTTGTTGCAGGTTGACAAACGCAGGAAGTTCCTTCACATCACAGCTCTTGCCATGAACAAGACTTCATTGTCTCATTAGCTTGACCACTGGGGGCTAAAGCAACTGCCAAATTCTCTAGTGACACATGATGCACTTTGTTTTATCACTGGCAAGTTATCTTTGCATTTGGTGTTGATATTGAAGGTCATAAAGGGTACGGAGAAGTTAGTATGTGATTGGTGGAGTGAGATAAGAGTTGTTAGGGTATCTTAGCTAACAACTGCATGTTCATGGGCTACGGAAATGCTCTCATGAAAGTTGAAAATACACTATAGCAATGTTTCCCAGTCCAGCTCTTGGGGACCCACAGACGGTCCACGTTTTTGCTCTCTCCCAGCTCCCTGCCAGACACTCCACATTTTTGCTCCCTCCGAGTTCCCTGCCAGACAGTCCACATTTTTGCTCCCTCCCAGCAGACAGTCCACATTTTTGCTCCCTCCCAGCTCCCTACTGGGAACCAGATTGGGAAACACTGCACTGTAGTATATAACACAACACATCATTGCACAGTCACCTCTTGGACCAGGATTGAAAAAATTAATTAGAATTTTAGGCAATTCCTATTAAATTAAAAGCGAGGCAGCAGTGTGAGTGATATTTAATATTTCACTCATTTATGAATAAAGACTGACCATTGACATACATGTTGCCAATTTTTATTTAAGTAGCCTTAGAATAAAGATGTATGAGTTTCCAGCTAAATGATTTTGTTTTGCTGGTCAGCCGTGGATTCTCATGTTTGACGATGCAGTGCTGCTTTACTGCTTGCTCCAAAAAATTATGCATGTGTTAGATTTCAGTTGTGTGATGAAAAATGTACATTTGTGAGTGTTTACTTAACACCTTTGCAAAGCACCTTACTGATAAAGCCATTTGTGTAACTGTACACCATCACTGCATTCTTCTCTGATGCTACAGCAAGGAATCTTCTAGAATTCATGGGATACAGGTCTGTGTCTTTAACCTATATGTTCCCTAGTGCCAGCTGTGATTGTTTTCAGTAAAGGTGAAAATTATAAGACAGTAAAGGTCTACCAATTGATTTTTGATATTATCAATCCAGTATCTTCACCGCTTGTTCCCTCCTGCTGGGTAAAACTAGGTTTTTCCCCGCAGAGTTTTGCACGTAGGGTCTTGGGTGGTGGCAGCAGGCTGGGACAGAAGCTTTGCTTGATCAGGGCTTCAATCTAACAGTTTGGCCACCTCTCCGGCACAAAGGCTGTGTCTGTTTTCTGAGAGAAAGAGGGCCTCTCTTCTTGTGGTAGGAAATCCACCGAAAAATCCGCCAAAAAAACGAAAGGGTTTGGCGTCCAAGAGCTTTTTAAATCGGGGATCTTTGTAGAGGGAGAACAAGGATGAATTTTTCTGTTTGATTGGCCAATATTGGCAGAGCTGGAAAGTTCAGGCCTAGGAAATACAAATCCAGACCAAGATTTAGTTTCAACCAAGCAGTTGAGTCTCTGTGACTGTGACTCTTTATACTCAACCGGCTGGCTGAAACAAAATCTCGGTCTGGATCTGTACTTTCTGAACCTGAACGTTCCACCCCTGAATACTGGATCAAAGCAAATGGTGGCACACTGAACCTTCTCATTCTCCTCCTCCCCGACCCTCCTGCCCCAGGTGCGGGCCAGTGCCATTGCGCAGGACGCCGACCAGAACTACGACTATGCCAGCAACAGCGTCATCCTGCACCTAGACGCGGGGGACGAGGTCTACATTAAGCTGGACGGGGGCAAGGCCCACGGCGGCAACAACAACAAGTACAGCACCTTCTCCGGTTTTATCCTCTACGCCGATTGATCCACTGCTCTGCTGCATCGTGCTCCTCTCCACCTTCCTCTGCCGCTGAATCAAATGAGAAAAAAGATGAAACAAGTTGGACTCCCCATGTTGAGAGTGATGTCGGGGGGGGGGGGGAGGGGGGGACCCAGAGCGGCAGCGTCACAAAGACTTGCACCCAGAGGCTTTATTTTCCCCGAACGCCTTCTCTGTAAGGAACAGACCTGGCTCTGTTGTCTTTATTTCACTGACACGAGGGACCTCCGTGTTTAATTCTCCTTTTGAATGACTTTACAGCATTCTCCCCCTCCCTCTCTGTCTCCCCGCGCCCCTCATTCTCACCGTTGTATACTCCTCCTTAGCACTTTGGTATTTCTCTTTTGTCAAATGTAAAATAAGTCTGTGCACAAAAGGAAAAAAAAACCACCAATGCAAGTATTGCTGTATGTAACTTCCTTGATCCCATGTGAGTAAAAAAAAAAATAAAACTATATTTATGTGGGCACTGGCATGCTCGGGGGGTAGGGAGGGATATAAGGGGTTAAAATAACAGCTCATTATTAATAAATATGAAGCCGGCATTTTGTGCACAGCAGGTGTTTTTTTATTCGTATTGGGCACAGTGCCACCTGGTGGTTGCATGTCGTCAATGATGTTTACCTTCAGTGTGATGTCAGCGAGCAAATAGTAGCAGACCTGTGCCTGGATGTTGTTATCAGTGCTGGAAAGACTTGCCTGGAGAAACGTAGTGTCATCCACCTTACTTGGATAGCAGCATAACTAAAATCAAGAATACTTGCCAGTTCTTTTTCTTCCTCTCTGTCGCTCTCATTTTGACCTGTGGACTCGCAGACAGCACAGAAACAACATAGATATTTTAGAGTTCCAGATTTCACATGGTTCCCCTTGAAATGGCCATTCTTGCAAATCTGTGCCAGATAAACTGGTGTCTGGTGACCAGCACTCATGTCGGATGGTTCCCCTGAAGCTCAGAACATGTTATGATATCTCTTGAACGATGTGTGCCACTTTTGCCTAGAGGTCAAAGTTCACGTCTTTTCTGCGAAATTCTTTGGTGACGTTGCCATGGTGAAAGGACAGTTCGAACTGTTTTATTAGAGTGGCCAAATTCACATGAAATCGAGGTCTTCTGGGTCTGTGTGTCCATTCCGGAGACGCAGCTGTGCGTATGTAAGTGCGTCATACTCACGTGCGTCAGAGAGTTTCGCGTCTGCATGTACCATTTGCTGATCTCCCCATTTTTTCCCGTCCTTGCTACACCAAGCCCCTTTTCAGATGTTCTGCCCATGAGATTGCTGTAAGTGGAAGGAGGAGGGGACCCCCATTCCAGGGCAATAAGAGACATAGCTTGGATCTGAAATGTGTTACGTTTGTCTTTCTCAGTCTATCTTTCAAAAAATGTTGAATAAATAATAAAGTAATAAATGGAATTTTTGCACCTCTGGTTATCAAACTAATTACTTGGCATGTATGAACAGTCATAATGGAGTGAATACATCATATCACAGTTGTTTGCTGTACTGGATGTACTGGAATCGGTCACTCTCATTATTTGTAAAAATTAAGGCAAAAGAGTACATACTCATCGTGTTTGAGATTGAAAGCCAGGTGTGACTTTTTCAATTTTTCGTTGCCATCTACTTCAAATCAACCAAACGAACAAGTTCTATGTTTTTGCCATGTCTTTATACAATTTGGGAGCTGAACCATGAAGATAAATTGCAATGATGTATGACAGTACGAGGAACGGTGGGAATTATGACGTCTCATGAAATAACCGGCAGCTTGAAGATGAAATCGACGGTCTTTCCCGAATCTGAATCCGAATCCGAGCGGCAAGATCGCTGCCCAGCAGGACAGGAACCTTGTTTTCAGCGAGCCGGGTAATATCCCATCTGGGTTCGTGGTGCATCGAAAGGGATTAGACAAACGCAGCAGTAATGAGATAGATAGGGGACAAAATTGGAACCGCATCTTTGATAGGATAAACCTTTGAAGACGAAAGGCAAGAAACAGCATCGTAAATGCAACTTGTCTCCTCTATCGTTCGCTGCGACATGGAGATTTGCTAAATGGAGAAAAGATTAGATGAGTCATTGGCATTTAAATAATTTGGGGAATCAATGTAAACCAATCAAATGTTTTTTTTTAGACTAGATGATGCTTCTGATTGAAAACAAAATTCCAAGATTCAAGATTCCATAGCATTGCTGGCCCATCGTCTGTATACATGACTGTAATATGATTTCTTGCAGCCTAGATAATTTACAAGTCTCTCAGCTGCTATTTTGGTCTTGACAGACTTTGGCCAAGAATAAGTAAAAATCTATAATAAAACCTTTTGGGTACAAAGCAGCATGACTGTAAAACAAATAAAGACAGCCAATGGCTGAAGACAGCCGCAAATAGCCGCGAATCCTGGTAGGAGTGAGCGGAGCAGGACGGCTGCCAGAAGTGATGGCTGGTAGTTTTATAATTAAGGTGTCAGGGAGAAAGTGTGATTCCAGCCGCCAGCTGCGGAAGGATGCAGAAGAAGAAGGTGCTGGAACCATGACTGTCACCTCCGCGCGAGCTGATGGGACCAGACATCTCCACGAAAGTCCTGCAGCTTTTCTGATGTTTAATGTGTTTCACGTTTGTATTTTCATGCCAAATATGGTATGTTTGGGCAACTCTGGTTATTGTATAGTGTGATTGAGTATAAAAAAAAACTGAAAATAGCAAAATAGCTTCATGGAGGGATGAATGGAAAAAAAAAGGATTGAAATTATCCATCCATGCATCCATAAAGTCCTGTACAGGGTTGCACTGGGCCCAGAGCTTAACTCAGGAACCAAGAAGACAACGCTGGGGTACCCTGGGCTGTTGTTAGTCCATCGTAAGATGAAGACAGTATTAGACAATTCAGGTCCAGAAGCTACAACTCCAGACTAAGATTTTGTTTCTACCAACCAGTTGAGCAAGAGTCACAGAGTACTGAACTGGTTGGTTGAAACAAAATCTTGGTCTGGAGTTATAGGTTCTGGACTTGAAATGCACTGGATACAGAGATTTAAAATATGTGTTTTATAGAATAATAATATAAATAATATAAAAAATCAGAGCCTCATGAAGTCAAATGCACCTTCACAGCTGCTCATGCAACCATAGTTGAATATTAACGGCTTCGTGGTTTTTCCTCGTTTGTGATATGGACTGATAGAGCAGCTGAATGTAAATCTGAGCTTGACTGAAGTTCACCAAAACTAACTTGTGAATTAAGACCAGGCTTCAAGTGAAAGTCTTTTCTCTTTCCCGGTGTGAATAAAGCCGATTTATTTAATGCATCATACAACAACAGTAGCAATGCAACAGAATGCCGTCAAAGTTCAAGTGCTGACAGACCTCTGTTCCACCCGCTATCCTTAGCAGTCATGTGACTGAGTCTCTTTCCCAAGAGACCAAAGTCATGTCTGCAAAGAGCTATGTCATTCACAGTCTTCATATTCTAAACAGTTTTCTCCAGGATAATAAAAGTCTCTCCTGTCATCAGATAGGCTAATAAAGCCAAAGAATGATGGCTCCGTAGAAATTTTAAATCCTGCTGGTTTAGAAGCCTGGAAATATGGAAAAAAAAAACCTCTGCATTATATAAATAAAAGACTCAGCAAACAAAAGTTATAGTGCATAGATATAGAGTTTATTACACAACGGATTTTTTTTAGCCCACACTGGGCAGCATGTTACACTAGCAGGTGAATATTAAACTGTGAGATCCACATTATGGCGTGGTAGATCTCAAGGAAAATATGTGAATATAAAAAATAAAGCATAGTTAACATCCGGGGCTTTTTATCCTTTGAGCTGACATGGAACGCCGTCGTCTGTTTTCATTTCTATAGCTCTCTCTTCCTCTGATAATCATTCCATGTCGTCATGAAGAATGAGCGGAACAGAGCTCTTCAATGCACACTTGGTCTCAGGTCTGCGTGGCCCTCAGTCAGAGGAGGCAGAACAGGGTCTCCTTTCCAATCAGCGTCGGGCGTAAGGGGTAAGAGGCAGATGGGTGTTATAATTACAGTGAAAACCTGTGAATCAGTTGGGATCATGCATGTTGATTCCTTTGATCTTAAAGGGGCTAATTTGTTTATACTGCTATTCCCCCCCCCCCCACAAAAGAGGACATCAGAAACCAGGGATGGACTGGCAAAAAGAAGCAGTCCAGGAATTTGCCATACAATTGGGGGGAGGGGGGGGGGGTTCCCCTTGGTAAATTTTCCCAATCGCCATCAACCATTAATCATCTCTTGTGGTGGACCGTCGACCTGGAAACACACTGAGATTTACTGAAGGATTTGGAGCCCTGGCTGGTATACAGGCTATGAAATGAAAGACTGGCCCTCTCGAGACTTTCCCCGTTCCCAAACTTCCTGATGGCCAGTCCATGCCGGCTGGAAACACCAGTGACAGAACAAAGTGAATGAAGGTGAATTCCGAAGCTGAAATTCAGCTATACAGTGATTGTATGGTGGGGACTGGGGCATATTTATGGAAATAAAAGATCTTTGATGGTCATGAGGCATTCATATGTCCTATAAATTGCCTGTAGTAGTTGTCCAGGATACAGCCGAGACTGTGCAGCCCCTATCGGATACACGGGTCCTTCTCCACAGGTCAAGAGTGCAACCGTGAGTACCGCCGGACATGGACTTTCTATGGAGAACCAACATCATAAGGAAGAATTCTTTTTTTCAACATACAGAAAAATGACCCAATAATTTTAGATGCTCTCCAAAGCTTTCATCCAAAAGCACACAAGACTTATGTAGCTTACAATTTTATACTTTTATATGCCAGTATATAGGCTGAAGAAATTCCGTCAAGTCCATTACCCAAGGGTACAGCTGCAATTTTCCTTCTGCGATTTGACAGATTTCGGTTTCCTTTTTGTCATGTCACCTTTTACTACAACACACACAACAAGCAAACTCCACACATGTTGAACGGGTAAAGGGTTTGAACTCCCAAACCCGAGGTTTACAGGGTCCTGCCTTCAGAATGCAAGCATTTCTCAGCCATAGTTAATTAATAGTTTGAGCCAATTACAGGCAAGCTGCAACCTGGATGCATCAGAACTGTGTTGTTTGATCCTTAATTCAATACATGTCTTGATTCTTTTGAAAAGGGATATGCAAATTACTGCTTTCAATATCTGCATTCAAACCTGCATCGATGGTGTTCATATCGTTTTCTTTACATCAAAAAGATAAAATTCCATGCATTTGTTACAAGAAGCTTGACTGGCATAATATCCCAATTCAAGGCTCTTAGAAAATTTTCAATTACATGACTGACATCTGCTTGGCAGTGTTGTCTGTTGGGTAAATTAAATGTATAATTTGCCGATTCTTGTCTGTTTAGCTAGACAGCTAATTGACTAGTTAAATAGACGTAAAATATGCGCATTGATTCATAGTCATTCAGTAGCTATTGAGGTAACAGCAAATTAGCCTTGTCTGACTAGATTTCTAGCACAAAATGTTCCTGAACAACAATGTGAATTGGTTAGATAAAGCAAATTTTATTTTGGGTAAAGTAGCAGACGAGATAATTAAATGCCATCATGCACAACACGGATCACAAAAGAATCGTCTGCCGTCAACCGATGTTTACATACCGTGACCTTAACAGATCCTCCTCTTTCATGCTGGTGGGGGCCACAGACAGGAGAACAGTTAAACCAGAACAATTAACAGAGCCTGAGGAACATCCCTGCACTTTGTGGTTACCATAACACCCATAGATGTTCTTCATTCTTGGAGAGAAACTTAATTTGAAGCTAAAACACCTGACGCCGCGATATTCCCTAACGTTGCGTCTGACTTTTATAGCTAAAATAACGTATGAAATCATCTTTACAGAGTCGTTATAAATCTCATATACACACCCAGAGCTGTCACATTGTTGGAGCATTCCGGAGCAGCTGGTTATCTGTGCACTACAAATACTCTGAAAGGATCGGGGTTAATTCCCAGTACACGTTAGTCTCAGCAGTGAAGAAGCCCCAATTATTTCTCATCAGCCCATGCCGGCTGAACCCCCCTGTGACTTAACCCTGCCCCCTCCCGCTCAATCCCCCTAAGAGGAACCGTCACAGGAGACGCTGCCATCCCACTCAGCACCAGCCTTCTCCGATAGAACGAATTATGTTCGGAGATGTGTAGGGCAAGCCAAGGAGAGCGGCTGAAGTGAATCCTGCCGGGGACAGGCTCAGTAGCTCTCAGAAAGGGGGCTGTTCCTCCTCCGGGGGCCACGGCAGCGTAAAGCATCCTGAAGCGCAACGACGGACGCAGGCAAACATGCAGATGTACGCGAGGCCTGCCGAGCGTGTAAAGTGGTAGTTCGCCTGCCATTAGAGTTCATCGTAGCTTGTTTGGGCGGCTAGGCTAAAGTACAACATCACATAGTGGCGCCCGTTCCTGCCAGGATCCACGGCTCAGGAGGGTTCATTATGCGAAAGGCTTCATGAATGTTAGAGCAGGATTTGTCTAGGTGCAGGGAACATGCTGAAGGCAAAAAAAAAGAAAAAAACCGAACCGGCCATCTGCTGATGCGGGAACATGGGGTGGACTTTTCAATTACCGCCGCCGACTTTAATGGTGCCGGGGTTCATTAATATGTCCCGGCTCTTAATTCCGGTCTTGCTCAATTAAACATGAGTCTTAAACCTGGCACTGAGCGCAGCGCAGGAGCGCGTCGGCCAGGGGGAGAGGCGCCGCTCGGAGGTCTCGGTGCAAGAGAAGCAGTCGACTTCAGCGAAAGGTCAGACGAGTAGAGGGGTGTTGGCGCATTGTTAGAAATGTCAAAGTGTGGCAGTTACCAGGACGGCGGGCGGAACTTGGCAGCGATCTGCCGTCAGCGAAAAGGCCAAATTAGCTTTAGTGCCTAATTGAGCTTCCCGTACATGCAGAACAAACGCGGCATTTCTGTTTGCCTCCATTGCATTGTTTCCCATACACAGGAACATAGACTTTATGGTACCAAAGATGGTTGCGCAGGAGGTAGTGCTATTGTTCAGCAACTGGAAGGTTGCAGGTTCGAGCCCTGGTTCCTCCTGACCCCATCAAAGCGTCCTTGAGCAAGACACTGAACCCCGAATTGCTCCCGGTGAGCAGGTTGGCGCCTCGCATGGCTGCCTCCGCCACCGGTGTGTGGATGAGTGAATGTGAGGCATGAAATGTAAAAGCGCTTTGAGTACTCGTAGGAATAGAAAAGCGCTATATAAATGCAGTCCATTTACCACCATAAAGGACCAGATGTAAGGCTAAAACATTGCATTGTGTCCATCACATTTATGCAAATTTTAGCTTAATAAGGCTGGTTCTAAATTTGCACAAAAGTTGCATTCTGGAAATGCTTGTCTCACAAATTTCACGCATTTTGATCAATTATAAAAATTGCACAACTATGTGAACACTGTTATTCTGACTCTGTGCCATGCGATTTAAAGAAAAATAGCTCCTGCTTTTCAATGAGGCTCCCATTTGCCACGTATAAATGGTAGTAACTCATTGATAAAAAGAAAACTGTTATAACTTATCTGGAATTCTATATGATTTAGAAAGTGTTCCACCCAAATTAATAACCTGATTATAAACCATTCATAAAGCCTTTATATAGATAATTTTATTGTATAGTGGTGCTGAAAAATATGCATGAGGATAAATGGCATTATTTTAAAATTGCATATTTTGCAATAAAACGGGAACCCGTTATACTTTACGAATGATCATTTATAAATGATGACCAGAGGCATACGGACAGCACAAGCAAGGCAGGCAACTGTCTGGGGCCCCCGAGCTGGGAGGGGTCTCGGAACTGGGCCGATTACATATCACATTGCAATGATAAATCTGCTTTATTTGTGTGTTCAGTTTTTCACAGTGAAGAGAAAATAAAGGAAATGCGTTTATTAAATTCTCTTTGTTGATATTATTAATTTAGACTCCTCGCTACAACAAAGGTAATAAATTTTACCTTGTCCAGCTGGGGGCGCTGGAGGGCCCAATGGAGTGTTTTGCCCAAGGCCCTCAGTGCCCCTAGAATCATCATTGATAATAACTCCATAACAATGGAAGTTTAATGAACAGCACCACCCCAAATTCGGTCCCACATCAGTATTGGCTGACAAGTGCTTCCAAATTCAAGAAAAGTTTTCATCGAAATCCAAGCCACGTCACATGGTGCCTTTTACGTGTCTCACTGTAAAAATTTGTTTGTGCAGCCCGAGGTGAACTAAGGCGATCATTGTGGAGAGATATAGCACAGAAGGCTCACCAGTACTCCCACTCCAGCACAGAAGTCGTCCTTGGGGCCTTTGACAAATGGGTCACCTTGAAGGCATCGGTCTTTATTTCGGGCCGCTTGTCCGTGAATCGCTTCTGCCACAGAGAGTGGCCCTCCAGCTCGCTGGCGGGTTCTGTCTAAGGACGCAAGGAAAATAAGAACCCAAGGCTGCCGGGGAAATTCAACAGTCCGGATGTCTCTTGGACTATAGCGACCCTTTTGATAAGCAGTATGGTCTCTGAAAGGAAGCTGGACACAATAGCCATGGTAATGGCTTGATAGCATTTCAAAAGGCAGACTAGCCTTACTCCTGCTAACCATCTTAGCACCTCCAAGACGAGTGCAGACTGCAGTGCGAAAGATTTCTGATTGGCCAGAAAGCTTTGCCTAGGCGTACAGATCTGTCCAAAGGGTCAACCACTGACCTCACATTGAACAACTTGCAGCATTTTGGAAAATACCAGCTTTAATGCACACATATATACTGCAGGATGAAAGTGTAAACAACATTTCACCCTATATCTCCAGCTGCTGAATCGCAGCTACTTCCCTGTCCGTTTGTTTGCCAGCATTTCTTAAATAACAACCTGGGAAAATCAGCTCCATTATGGAGCAAAACTACTTCAGAAAAAGGCAGAAAGTGCCCAGCTGGATAAAATATGGAATATAGCCCTGAACCTCAGTTGTATTTGTCTGTCCTGTTCGGCTCTGAAACGATTCACATTATTTCTGGGGGAAAAAGATGTGCCTTACATCCACTGCATTTCCAGTGTCAAGCTACTTTGTTCAGTCACTGGAATAAATGCTAACTGGAGTTTCTGCATTATAGTTGATGATAATAAAGTTTAGATTGTGCAGAAAGTCACAGGACACTCGATCCCACAATCCCCCCCTGCCCCCCCAGGCATTGTTGGAAGATTTAAGATATCTCTCAGGCAGACTATGAAGGTGAACCAGCCAGCTGGCTGCATCATGTGACCTGGGACACAAAGAGTCCTCTGGGGGGGGGGGGGGGGGGCTTAAAGGCAGCTCCACTAAAACATTTGAGGAGCAGCATCATCCCTAAAAGACACATAGTCATTCGTGAAGCGCGACAACCTCCTGTTTCCTGAGGTATCCACCATGAAGGAGACGTGATGAACTGAGGCAAAGCCGGACATGACTCTCGCTAATGACTTTGAATATTAAAATCCCAGTGCGAGTCCTATTTCTGCCTGCATCAACCAAGCGACATCACTACCTTTTTCATGAAGACACCGCGTGTTTGACTCCTGACGCCTGGCAGCCAATGGCAAGTAAGCTGGATTATGACGGACCACACAGCCACCCTGCCCTGGACACATATGGGATAAACCACTTGTGGGTTTGGTTATATGAAAATAATCAACAACTGGGTGTAATGCAGCCAAACGTGAAGTGGAAGTGGTATATCCCACATATACCATGGCTAATTAGCAAAAAATACTGTGCTCTTAAACATATAGTCCCTATAAGAATGGAGGGTCTGGGCAGGCTTCTCACTGGAAGCGGGGAGTCCATTAAGTTACTACAGAAACCTTCAACAGACGGCCACTTGTGTCTTGAAAGGCATGAAGAATAAGCAGTCATTCTCATCAGCATAGTTTATCAGTAAAAAGCCTTTTGCTAAATATTTATAGCCATGTTCATAATGCTTTATGAATGCATTATGAATGCATTATGAATGTGATGCCTGCTTTAAGTGAAGTGTTACCAAACTGTTATTAGGCTACCGGTACTTCCTGTGCAGTTACATGAAAATAATTAACACCCATGTGACATCTCTGCAGCAAGAAGGAAATAGTATTTACCAAAGCCATCGTATAAACAGTTATAGATGGATGCATAGATGGATGTGTATTCAAATACAAGACAGAGGGGGCTCTTTATCCGGCACATTAGTGTGAGGGTGACTCAGAGTAGCACTGTGGCCTCAGACCTCAAGAGCTTGGAGGTTCAACTCCCACCAACATGTACGAGTGTGCATGTCCTCTTTAAAAGATGCAGGAAGGCTAATTCACATCTCTACTTTACCTGTAGTGCATGATTGTAGATGTTCCAACTAACAATTCTGGCATCAAACTGAACCAGAAGGGATTGTTCCGTCATGCAAAAATATTATACCAGAGTAATAATATAACACTCTTCATTATATCACATATATTTACGACTGACGTTATAGTGCCTCAGTAGGAAATATCGTTGCCTTATACAAAACTGAAGAATAATGAGGGCTGTGTGGTTATTCAAGGACATATCAGCCATCTCTTTTTACTTTTTTGTAGACATGTGACACCTAGATTTCCATTTCAGATTCTTCAGTTGTTTTCATTACGGCGCTAATGGGATCATTGACACAGGATTACACACTATCAGTCTGTCTTTCTGTGTGATCTCACTTTAATTGTTAGGCAGACTCGTCTGCCTGCAGTATAATCTATGACCATCTTGATGTCGACATGCTCAGCTGGCAGATTCTGGGAACAGTTTCAATCTTCTATTGGTTTAAAAGGCTGAATCCCACCCGGGTATTTTATTTCTTATTATTATTTTTCTCGTATTACCGTATTGATATTCCCATCTTACTTGAACTAAAATCTGATTATCAAATTATTGGTCAGAAACGGGGTTGTCTGTAGGTATATGAGGATAAAAAAAAGCAATTGTGTTTGTAATAAGGCTGTGATTTGTGATTTATCCCCTTTTAATGAAGTGGGGAGCTCATCTATGTTTTTTTTTATCCCTAACGGAAAGAAACGCTGCCAAGTGCATTATGACACCTTGTTAATTAAACTGTGAGACTTGAAATCTCGCCTACTGAATCACTCGCCAACTGAATCACTCGCCTACTGAATCACTCACCTACTGACACATAGTGTCTTTCCATAGGACTCAAAAAAAGTCAAGCGGCGCTGAATGACAACAGAAAGTGTAGTGGAATGCTCGGGAAGTCATCAATTGTTGGAAAAAGGAACAGAGAAAACATGAGCCAAGTAAGGTAATTACCAGGCTTGACTCAAATCTTCTGTGGATACTGCTATTTTTAGCAAAATGACATTACACTAAAGAGTCATCATGTCTACAATGTATAACAGTCCATTTTGTATGATTATACTGTTCGAGCAAGATTCCAAACCAGAGATCCACACAAGCACTGCATTAGATGAGGAAAATCGTCTGTGAAGATGACAGAAGTGAAATATAAAATGACGAGAGAAATAGGAGACTTCATCCGAGAAACTGTTACCTTTAGGTAGGAAGAACGGTGGCAAAAACAGGAGATAAAGCCAAGAATGTAGGGTTAAGCAGGTCAAACTGGGATGGTCGCGATGACCGAGACTGGGAGCAGTCCGTGCTTTTACGGGATACAGATGCTGTTATTAAAACAAAAAATTACATTCCTGCAGATTTTCTGTTACCAGAAAATCAGAGTCTATGGCAAGGAAGCTGGGTTATGCAGATATTGTGTAGTAAGAATTCAATTTAGGAGCCAATTCAGGGAGGCGCATTGAATCTTTCATCGGGATGTGAAGAGCTACATTGTAGTTTTTGCGGAAATAGTCATTTGATGGTGAACTATATCTGCCCAGTCACGGTGTCCAGACTGTTTGGGGACAATTCAACACGTAGGGTTCATGGCAAAGTCTCCACCCCAATAAAAAAATAAATAAATATGGAGATGTTACCTGCCTGTTGCAACACATAAGCCAACAAACAGCAGTTTACCTGACAAGTCGTGTCGCAGAGGGACACGCGAGACGAGAGAGATAGAGTGAAACAGCGGCTCGAGACTCGGCACGGTCTGGGCAGCCCCGGGCGATGCCTTGGAATGTTATTAGATGGGAGCGCGTGGTGTACGCCGTACGGAGATGCTCATCCCTGAGAACTAGAGACGTCCGTAAATGAGTCTCACCCCGCTGCTTCCCTGGCTAAGGCCACAGGGCTCCGAGGCCAAGCCGGTACACCTTGGGGCGTGAGTTATGTACATTTAAATGAGCTGCTCCTTAAATCTGGGGAACATGAGCTCAGATGGAATGGAACTGGGACTCAGCAGAGGATTAAGCCGTTTTGGTGCAGTGGGTAAAAAGTGTAAGATTACCTTCGGCCCCAAGTAGCTTTTAATAGCTAACCACCCCCCCACCCTCATCTCCCCTCTACATTGCTGTTCGCTTTTCATTCTCAGTAGCACTATCTGCTGAAAATGGGCACCATACTCACACTCATAACCAGCTAATGGGACAAGCATGGAACAAAATGACATGACCGAAACCAGGTTTTTTGCGTGAATTAACAAATGCAGAACGACTAACTTCAACTTCAATGGTTTACCTCAGAAAAAGCAAGAAAAATTACTTTTTTTAAAAAAAACAATTACCTAGCACAGAATGACAAACTTCATTAATGGCTAAACTCAGAGAAAACGAGAAAAATAGCGACTTTTTTTACAGTTACGTTTACTGATGCAGCAGGCGGTTTTCCTGCAGACACGACGAGTAAATGAGCGTAAATGTGGCGGAATGAAACGCCAAGCAGTGATTGTTTTGAAAGTAATAGCTTTTGCTTTCCCCGAGGTAGAACACAAGAGTGAAATTAATTTATCCTCTGGAGGGAAGAGTGTCAGGCGCCGCAAATCTGCCTGCGAGCTACGCCGTCAGTGGGTGACGTGGGCATTGCTGCATCTTTCTTTCGTAATGCCAAACTTAACGATGCCAACTCCACTCTGTCTCTTATCGGGAGCCTTTCAAGTTTAGAGCATTGTTTTTTTTTTTTTTTTTTATTGAATTCCGTTCTTGTGCTTTTGTTCTTCCCGGGGGCCAAAGTTTGTCCCCTTCCCTCTACCGTATCTCCAAGTGTACCAGCCATTTGTTTTTTTGCTGCTCCCGGTCCATAAGGGTGCGGGTTGGGGGAGGGGGGGGGGCAGAGCGACGCCTCCTGAAAGGGGTCCATGGGGAAACCTCATCACCGCAACATTTCCATTTTAATTGCTCCAAATGGGTACAAATGTACCTAATTTAAAACAGCAAGAAGAGCACTGCCTCGCTTAATTGCGGTCAAACCGTCTCGTTTTCCCTCTGTGCCGCTCCAGCCCTGGGGGGGGGGTGAGGGGGGGGGGGTGGAGATGGCAAACAGCAGCTGACTAGGCAGATTCAGGGGGGAGGCCTGGCTGTGATCGGCCCGGGGGAGGCGGCGACTCAAAGGGCAGCATCACACTGGGGGGCCCAGAGCTGTACCTCACAGAAAACGCGGCAAACACACCACCTGAAATCACTCATTTATTTATACAAACCTTGCGTACGTTTTCTTTTTCGCTTCTCAGAAACAGAGTAAGTCCAACCTTATGGTGGGTGGGAAGGTCAAAGCAGGCTGGGTGGGTGTTTTCCCACACCCAGAAGTGCAGGTCCATCTTTGCTGTGTCTGCTGTTTCCCATCCTCACTGCCACCTCATCCCCCCCCTCCCTCGAGCCACCCCGGGGGTCCCGCCTGGCCCCCCTGTCCCTCAAACACGTCAGCCTCTCCTGTCAGACCCGATCTGTCTGCACGGGTGCCAGGCAGCCCTTGGTGTCCGTGAGCTGTCTGTCCCCCCCACCCCCACCCCACCCATGGAACGCAGCCAGATTCCTGGCTCTCCCATCAGTTTGCCAGCTTCAAAGCCCCCCTTCCATGACATCATGTTCTGTTCACGCTGAGTAAATGTGGAGATTGCCTATAAAATAATTTTTTTTTTTAAATAACCGTGCGTTTGGCACTGCTTGGCTGCTATGGTGGTCCACGTGTCGCAGACTTCGGTGGGCACCTTGGTACCGAACCTGTCCCTCTCCAATACACTGGGGGGCACAGCGATCGTTACACAGGCAAAATCGTTACATGGGGTCTTTCATGCCACTGAACTATCTGTGCCACCAGGAGCAAACCGAGGCAAAGGCAGACTAGGGATAGAATATATAACAGGATATAGGCCTTTGTCCTGTATACACATCTGTGTGTGCATGTGTGTGTCTGTGTGTGTGTATATATATACATATATATACACACACACACACACACACACACACACACACAGTAATGTAAAGGTATTATGCTGCCAATGAAAATGTTTGAAGCTATTTGTCTGAGTAGTAACTATATATGTACAAATTAACAGTAACACAACAAAAACAAACAATAATTTCTTCTGTTCTCTGAAAAGTTACTGACATCATGTTGTATGTCTGGAGGAAACACCACGTCAGTCCCCAAACCTCTCCTCGGGGGCACCCCAGCCATTTCATGCATTCCTTAAATTTCACTTCCAGCTCAATTAAGTCATTAAGTTAATTAGTTAAATAACATGACAAGGCATTGATCAGCCAAACATGGTGTTCCGGTGGTCAAAATGTACATTTGTGTATTGGATGGCTGCTGTAAATACTGGGGTGACTTTAGCAGGGGTTTTGAAACGGCTAAGCTGACACACTTTCACGGGCATCATAGTATAGCTTTACACCAACATGAAGATCAATGTGGAGGCTGCATAGAGTCTGATCAGCTGAAGGGACTCCTTCCCTCCCCTGCGAAAGTGGGCAAACCAGGTCCAGACCAAAATTTTGTTTCAACCGACCAGCTGAGTACAAAGAGTCACAGTCAGAGAGAACTCAACTGGTTGGTTGACACAAAATCTTGGTCTGAATTTCTACTCTCCTGACCTGAACTATCTACCTCACCAATTTTAGTTCTGGAAAGGGGCCCACAAGAGTCCCTGGAAAGGTAAATCTGTCCCTGTGCACCATCTGAAGATCTTCAGGAGAAGAGGCATTTCAAAGGGACCGTCTACATCCCCAAGTCAGGCCGCAAACATAAACCGATACGATTTACATCAAAAGCAAACACACAGACATACACACAATCCTTGCATATAGAACAATTTTGTTTTTAAACCCGGAATGTTGTATGTGTTAACTTTCATGAAATAAGACACTGGGGAATGAAATGGCTAAATGAGACACAGACTTCCTGTCTTGGGAGGGAAAGGACGAGGGCAAATTTCATGGCTCTTTGAGTCACGGACTGGCTGGGAGACCTGTGCATTTGTGCTTTTGTCTGGTGTCATGTCTCACCTCTGCCGACAACTGGTAAAAACACAGCCGACCTTCGGAGAATACAAAGCCACTTTCCAAAGTGCAACAACGACCAGTTTTAAATACGAACTAAATGTGGTGAATTAGGAATTTTAAGAAACTAATGCATCGGATGCATTTTTTTTCCCATGTTTTTAATCCTTATCTTCTGATTACCTTTTATTCAGGTCTATTTTTTATTGTAAACAGTCTAACTTCGCATACTGTTGTTGCCTTAGCAACCTGTACGGGTTATGTCCGTGTGATCACCACTGAACAAATAAACAGGACTGGCTGGGAGCACTGGGGCTGTAATCACATGTCGAGAAGGTGAGCAAACAGCACGGTGACCCCCACCGCCCAACCCCTCCCTTTAGAAAGGAGACCCCAAACTGCACCTACAGCAGAGGGGCAGAGGACTCTCTATGCACCGCCGAGGGCCACTGGCTAAATTAATTGAATTTGTTGCTTGGATCGAAATTAACACTGCCTCCACCAATCAGCAGTAAGTCATCCACTGCTTCCAAATCCCAGAGTCATGTTTTGTTCCTTGCCAAATAATTAGCATAATGGATTCATGGGGTAACGAGAGCATGAGAATTCAGTGTTGCTGTCTCCTCCCAAGGAGTCCACCAGCCGCGATCAGCCACCTCTAAGGACGCGATCGGCCACCTCTAAGGACGCGGTCGGCCGCCCCTAAGGACGCGGTCGGCCGCCCCTAAGGACGCGGTCGGCCGCCCCTAAGGACGCGGTCGGCCGCCCCTAAGGCTGCGGTCGGCCGCCTCTAAGGACGCGGTCGGCCACCTCTAAGGCAAACACTCCACTCGAGGATCTGTGCTTCTCTGCCGACATCAAGTTCCTTTGTTCCTTTACTTACAAGATGCTAGTTTTCGCAGCCGGTCTGTCACTCTCCCTGTCACAGAGGATTTGGCCTGCTAGCAGTCAGCTTGGGATTTCCTTCTGGATAAGTGACACTATCAGAGGTCATAGCTAAGACAATACGTACCCTTGGATTAGCAAAAGACTATAGATCTTCTCTATATATGTTTACCAGAAAGAAAATGCTTGAAGCTAACTGTATGAGCAGTAAGTATACATGTAGGGGTGAACATAGCTGGTACGCAAGTACGCATTCACCTTTAAAAACGATATGTACGACAATCGATTGTTTGTAAAAGTGCAAATGCGTAATTATTTTATGTGCATTTGCGCTGATATGACAAGAAAATGACTTGCATTTTAACCTGCATACTGCAAATGAAGTAGAATTAGCATATAAATATTAAAATGCATTATATTTTGTTTTCATATCTTAACTTAAATGCGCACTTAAGTACGCATTTACACTGTTATGACAATCGATTGTCGCACGTATCGTTTTTAAAGGTGAATGCATACTACAATACCAGTTATGTCCATCCCTGTATTTATGTACAAATAAACAGTAAGACAATAAAAACAATCAAGAATTTCCTCTGTTCATTGAAAAAGCTTCCTGGACGGCTAGATGAGCACCGCTTCAGATCCCAAACCTCTCTTCAGGGGCACCCCAGCCATTACATGCATTCACTAAATTTTTACCTCCAGCTCAATTAAATCATTAAGTTAATTAGTTAAATAATATGACGACTTATTGATTAGGCAAACAGGGTGTGCTAGTGCTCGAGTCAAAAAATACATGGGTGTGTTTGATGGCTGCTGTAAATTGGGTGACTTTAGCAGGGGTTTTGGAACGGCTACGCTAACACACTTTGACAGGTATAATAGCATAGTTTTGCATGAACATTAAGATCATTTAAATGTAACTTTTTCTGACTGCCTGCGTCTTTTGCTCAGTTCTTTCAGTGGCCAAATGAATACATAAAGCACTGGAGGTACGTTTCCCTTTGCAAGCAGGCAAGAACACAGCCGCCGCACAAGGCACCGTTAGGTTCGGTCTTACATGCTAATTCTGGGCGACAGCTCAAGCCAGCGTGAGTAAATTGAAATGCACACCGGTAACGGTGTCCTGTACGCCCCCATATTCCGATCTGGGCCCCAAGAGGCCCCAGGACACGAGCTTTGCGGAGGACCCATTACAAGGAGCAACAGCTGGCGGGAAGGTTGTTTGTAAGTGTCCCAGTCTTTGTGGCTAAGCGCTGACGGGACGCTACTATGCACCGGGATGCCGTCCTGCTGCTCGGTAAAATGGGGGGAACATGGAGGCTGGGCGGAGAGTCAAAAGGGACATGGGGCAGGGTAAGCCGTGTAGGGGGTCAGAGGTTGTGTGGTTGCTAGGCGATTAATTAGCAAAGGCCTGGCTTCTCAGCGTAGCTTGGGGGAATGATTAATTATCAGCTCTCTCCACTGACTTCCTCGCAATATTTGAGTGGGGCTGAGACTAAACGTTTTCACGGCGATAACAACGGCAGCGTCACGGAAACAGAAGAACTTCAAAGGCGCCCGTCATCGACACAGAAGAGGGGTCGGCACCTTCTGTCTCAGCCTCTCCCTGCTTTAACACACCGAACGTAACATTTACTGCATCCTGTGGCAGGTATCTGCATCTAAAGACTAATATTTACGCTTTCGCGGTCGTTGCCGTGGATGCATCACCTGCTGGGCGTGCGATTTGAGCTAGAGTGATGAAACGAAATGCAGTTTTATTCGCTGACATTATCGACTGGAGAAGGCTGGACCTATTGATTGACACGGAACTTGAATTGATCCTGGAAGCTTAAAAGTAACTGACGTCTACCCCATAATTAGGGGTCTGTGTTTTTCTCACTTGCATCACTACAGGGTATAATTCATATATACGGATTGTCAACCTGTCCGTACACAGACAGAGGGTGTGTGGAAAGACCCATCTGAGTCTGTGACAAAACATTTTGACTGAGGTGACAAAAAACTATGTAGGCTATGTTTTTAAAATACCATGTCACTGGTGAAAACTGCACTTTGATCAAAATGTCTGTCAAAATTCAAGGTGTTGAACCCTTTTCCTATATCATACAAGTAAAAAAAAACGCCACATTTTGCAAATTGAACCTTGCAAAATTCTTTGCATTGCACCAAAAACTGAAATGCGTTTAAAACCAAAAGCAAGGAAAATGTAAAGCTAGAAGCACGAGCATGTGGGGAACAACATAAAATGAGGTGTTCTCCCATCAGCTTAGCTTCTCTATGTCCTTATTTCTATACCGCTGTCATGCAATGAGTCAGCCTTGCTCGCAAAGACAAGCCTTCAAGGAATACAGCAAACTCGGTCCGATCGATGGGTACAATGCCCTCAAAAAATGACTTCCCACACACATCAAAGGTTTATATTCACATGCGGATGGAGCTGGAGAGCGAAAGAACAGGCACTGATGGCTGAACATGGTAAATCCTCGTGGAAACACCACGGTTGGATGGTATGAAATAACAAGACCCTGTTCCCTGAAAGTCAGTCCTCGAACCCTGAGGAGATTCCAGAGGGAATCTGTAACAAAACAGCCCTGCATTTTCACCTTCTTAGCCTCATATTTGCCATAGGTCAGCTGTCAGAGAGATTTTTAACCCCCAAACATAAATAATGTTTACATTTCAAGGGTATCACTGCGTTTTCAATAGCAGGGGGGGCAGGGACAAATCCACAGAGTGCCTGAATAAAATCCTTCCTCTCACATTGCCCTGTATGACCTCGCATTTTGTACTTATGTATACGCTACATGTCCATTTCAATACCAACTGTATGCATTTGTTTATAGCTATGAAACTGAAAACGTCGGCTTGAAAGGTGTTTCCCCCTCAGTCTGTAGGTTAGGTGACAACTCAGTTCTCCTGACAAATTTATTAATACTTTTAAAAGCAAAATCCTGATGTCACACCTGCCGCTGGTTTTACTAATCTGGGATTTGAGCCTGTGGCCTAAGTTCAGTCGGAGCCAACATCGTTTACGCAGCAGCGCTCAGCATGGTTGCTTTTCTGCACAGGGCTCAGTTGACTCTCTCAGAGCTTCATTTCACGAGGGCTACATAGAGTAAGTCTTCGCTTTGTGCGGCGGTTTGGGTGGCTTGGGGGTCATGGTTCCTTTTGATGGGCATTTTGCCTCGGGGCTTCTGGTTGGCCGCTTTCTGGTTGACCTGTTTCTGGTTGGCCGCTTTCTGGTTGAATGGTTTCTGGTTGGCCGCTTTCTGGTTGACCTGTTTCTGGTTGGCCGCTTTCTGGTTGAACGGTTTCTGGTTGGCCGCTTTCTGGTTGAACGGTTTCTGGTTGGCCGCTTTCTGGTTGAACGGTTTCTGGTTGGCCGCTTTCTGGTTGAACGGTTTCTGGTTGGCCGCTTTCTGGTTGAACGGTTTCTGGTTGGCCGCTTTCTGGTTAGGGGATTCATGATCCCAGGTGGCCAGCTTTCACCAGCTGGTGGGTTATCTCTTGGGTTTTATACGTGTCCTGGTTTGTGTTCTTGCCCCTGCAAGTTCCCTGGTTTTGGCCCAGGGTACGTTCTTCAGGCCAATGCTGTGGAGGATGCCTCGTACTTCAACTCATCCTGAAGCCGTCCATCCAGTCCGTAGCCCAAGTGCCTCAGGTTCCCTGTTTCCAGCTGTGCTGGGGCTGTTGGTCTCGGGGGCCCGGGGGAGGGGTAGGAAGCCTGGGGTGTCGGGTAGGAGGCCCAGGCTGGGGTGTTCCATCATAGACTGGTACATGAAGGCTAATAAATGGTTTTTAGCCAGTGCATCCTGAGTCATGACACTTGGGACACACTGTTTTGAATATTTGGTGGGAAGTGTTCCATGAGTAACACCTACAGTACATTAAAGCAGTTTAGCAGAGATTGTATCCAGAGCAAAAGTAGAGCAGAACAAATGAAGCAAACAGCACATTACAAACATTCATGCTGTCAATAAGTCGATTAGGCACAAGTGCAGCTAGGCTGAGCTTCCACTGAGTGTAAGCAGGACTGTAGGAGAAGCAGCACAACAACATCTAACAAAGCAAGAACTTAATGATCTGTGCAAAGAACATGGGAAGCCGGATTGCAGATGGTTTACTTTCACGTGTTATCTAACTGGCAAGCAGAAAAGCGCTCGCTGTGGCAGGCTCTAAAGCACAGCAGCCAAGTTTAATTTCAGAAAGTTTGATTTCGTCTTAGAACAGTCCAATGGCGACTGTGCATTCTCTGTTAGTCTGCAGAAGATGCACCACGCTAACCACGAATATTGATAGCCGACATCCGGCGTTTAAACTCGGGACAAACAGCTGTACAGCCATACAATAACTTGTTAATGCCAACCATAAATGGTCCACGTTGCACTTTCCAATGAGCCAATACCCAAGGGCGTCCCCACCATTAGAAGATCCGCAGAATTCACAGTTCATCTGACGGCTAACGAAATGCGGAGAGCTGTAAGACCGGGGCACATGATTACCGTTTTCATAAAGAATCCACAATTAAATCAATAGAAGCATATAAAATACGTTTCATTTCAAATCTTGTATCCACAGAAGAAATTAAAAGCACAAAAATCAAAATATACTTCGCAAATGAAATGTTTTAGAAGCTAAGGAACTAAGAAGGGAATGGGTAGTTATTTACTTTAGCGAGTCAAATGTCAGAATTCGTATCTCATTTCATTTATAGCAGCTTAGCCTACGCCTGGGGCAGGATCTTTAACAAATAGAAAATGTTGCAGACTGCGTAACGTTCCGCTCGCCCAGATGCTAAAATAGAGAGGTCACAGTTATTCATAAGGCTGGATATTTATTAAAGGCAATTTGCGGTTCTCCCCACTGTTCATAGGAACACTATGAATAAAACAAATGATTAAATAAGAGAATCACTGTTACATTATGCATAAACTGTCGTGCGGCCAGTCGACTCTCCAGGGAGGATTCAATTAAGTTCACTCTTTTTAACTCTTTTACTGCTGCATGAGAATTTAATACCTCAGAAATATTCAATTTTGGTAAATAAAAGAGCTGCCAAGTATTTACAAAAAAAATAAACATTTATACTCAAAACTGTAACTGTGAAGTCACTGCACCAATCCATCCATTTCCTGAAACTGCTTATCCTGTTCAGAGTCATGGGGGGGGGGGGGGTTTTGGAACCTATCCTGGGATATAGGTGAAAGACAGACAGCAACCAAGGATGGGGTGCAAACCCAATCAGGGTGTGTATCTGTATATATGCACACAGGCAATTTTGTAACTTCAATTAACCTTGGAATATTTTTGGACAGTGCAGAGAAAATGCAAACTCTACACATGTGTAATCCAGCTGGGGACTCAAACCCAGGTCCCACAGGGGCGAGGTTATAGTGCTCACCACTCCAAATCCAAATATTTAATAACAATATCACATTATTTAACTCTTAGAATGGTAATGAATATTGATTAATATTGAACGCCATCCAGGTTGTCTAGTGCTTTGTTTCTTCTTGGATAACTCCGCCCCCCGGGAAGACTGCCCTGGGCAAGATGTGTCCTGTGGGGACCCCCCCAGTCCAAGTCCGATTGCACGTCCAGCACTGCATAACACACACTATAATCACTACAATACTGTGTGTCTGTGCAAAGCTTTAGAATATTAAAAAAAACCATTAGAAGCCTCACTAACTAAATCAACATTCAGACTGAGGTTTGATAACGCTGCTTAATTAACAGAGGTCGATCCCACACCCGCCGCGTGCAGTCGCCCACTCTGAGCCCGCTGTTTCAGGAACATCGTTTAACTCTCCCGCCGAGTGCTGCAAAGGGCGGGGGGCGTACGGAGACCTTCTCGCAGCGGCGAGCCAGCCGGGCGGCAGGGCTCTGATGGCAATCCGGGGTGTCAGCAAGCGCTCAGGCACCCGGGATGGTTAGCGATGGGGGCCCATTTGCACTCAGATGTCGCTCTGCTGAAAAAGGCATCTGCTGCTCACGGCGACTGATCACACGGACTCCCGTAAAGCGAGCTTCTAACTAATTATATCCTTTTAATAAGTTTTTCTCACTCCGCGAAAACAATTAATTAATTAATTAATTAATTAATTAATTAGACATTAAAAAAAGAACTGCGCCGTGGGATCGCCCGCGTCACCTCCCGGTTGCCGGAGGTGGAGCTGATGAAGCGACAGCTTCAGTCCCCTGACAGTAATTAAAGTTGCTGCCCCCACCTTCAAGCTGCGCGCCTTTCATGGACGTTTCCGCGATGACGGCGGGAGCCTCGCCGCTCACATCCCCAGATGTGCCAGCAAGGTCGCTAGCAAAAGATAATATTTACCCACGGTGACAGAGGATTCACACGTGCAGTTGTGAGTTTTCCTTTCTCGCTAGTGTTCATTTCTTTTTTCACTTGTTAGTTTGATAATAGGCGCTTTCACACCGAAGGAACTTGGCCCAATTTTAGTTGCTGAACGCTAAAGTACTTTTAGCGCCACCAGGAACTTCTGGGCGTGGCTTCAAGCGATACACGTTTTTCTGATTGGTTGACCACAAGCGCCGGCGCTAACTTGGAAGTTGTGCGGGGAGACAGAGAAATTGAGCAAATTTAATTATTTTCATATCTCAATTATATTAGATGCATTAAAGAATACCAGTTCTTTTTTTTCTTGAGTTTCCATATTTCTGCATCGCAATGACCGATATACTTCTGTCTATCACTGTTTTTTATTCTGTGGAAAACGAAAGGTCAATCTACTGGCCAGATTTAAAAATGCATTATAAAATTTTATTTGTACAGCACATTTTCACAACATTACAATTTCTCAAATTGCCCAAAACCCCCAGTAAGCAAACCAGAGGCGACAGTAGCTAGAAAAATTCCTACAGTTGTGGTGGGGGGGCAAGCGACACGCGTAAGTAGCCTGGAGCTAGAAAAGTTCCTGATTGAAACAGTCCAGGAACAAGGAACCAGGGTTCCTAAAGTTTGGTAGGAAGGTGCCTCATTATATATGGAGGATTGCCCTACTCAAAGAACAGCTTACTGTCCAGTCATTCATTTGCTGTTTTTGTCTGAAGTTAAAAGTAAAACGAGTGTAGAACAATGTGTTGTACAGGATAAGGTGCTGGAATTGTGCAGTATTATTGGGGATGAGATCCTATGAGGGGAATTAGTCTCAGGGTTAATATGTGTGGAATATATGCTTAATTTCGATCTCTGGGGAGGGATTATGCTGAGTGAATTTATCTACATTTATTTTGCCACTCTTTCTTTGAGGCTGTTTTGTCTCCCCCCAGTAACCTGAACCTCACCATTGATATCAGTCTTACATCCCTTCATCTTCATATGTTTCATTCCCTGTTCATCCCCTAAAGCAAGTTTATTGTATTAAAGAATTGTGACGCTGCAAAATTGTAGGGCACCAGTAATTTCCCTCAGTCATGTGACTGTTTGTTTGTCATGTGATCCTTCATATTGTCCTGTCTAGTTTTACCGGTATATTTTAATATGTAGCTACGTTGCCAAACATCTTCAGTAAATCTTTGTTGGAGACGAGTGAGCAGCTTCAAAATGCTCCGACGACACTTTTCTATTTCCTCGGGCAGTTTAATCAATGACACAACAAAATGGCTCATCTTTAGCTACCCTTATTTGGTATTTTATTTGCCTTCAAAAAAGAAACCTTTAAAGGTGCCTATAATCATTTGGTTCTCAACATTTATTTTGGAACTTGAAACGTATTACTATAATTTCACTTGAAAATAATTTACGGTATTTAATAAAATTTTTATATTTTGTATTCACTGTATAACTTGTATAGTATTTGGTGGATATGGTAAAATTTAAGGGACATTCTAATTTTGTTCTTGTACTTGATTTTTTTGTTTTATCGACCGTTGAGGGCGAATTGATGTGTACTTCCCAACAACCGAAAGCTGTAAGCTACTTCGTTTGAAATGCAGCAATATTTTACGCCAAAGCAGCAATTTAGTACAGGACAAATGGCTGATCTCTGGCTGTTTGAAGAATGTCTAATGCGTCCCACCAAGCACGTATACCAAGTTCGCTGTGTTTTGAAAAACAGCCTTGGGTCACACTAGGCTGCGTCGCTGCACAATAAGGCCGGCGCATTTCTCAGCGCATTTCGGAGCGCAGCCTGTGCTTGTTTAACATGTGTGGGTGAGGGACGGGATGGAGCCACGTTTTTAATTAGTCTGGCTGTTGGTTCGCTTGTTCGTGAGTCTTCATCAAACATGGCCAGATGGATGGCGCTGGCGTTCATCACACGAGGAACTATTCTCTGAGCCTCCGTCTGTAAGACTCCAACGGCGATTAAAGGGGAAGCCACCATCCTGGAATAATTTCATCTCTCGGCTAAAAAAAAAAAGAGAGAAAGAAACAGAAAAAGCGGTAGGCGGAAATGATTAAATGCCACCCCCGCTTGGTACATGTGCATCTTCTCCTTGCGTCTCGTGAGAATCCTGTGGGTCCTCTAGCCTCCTACAATGCAAAGACACGTGACCTGGCATCTCCAAATCGCTCACAGTTTTTGTGCGTGTGAGTGTGTGGGTGACCCTGCAAAAAACTGACATCTTGTCCAGGGTGTTATGCTGCCTTGGGCTCTAAACCCCCCATGATGAATATGCAGTATGGATGGATGGATGGATGGGAATAATGTAGCTGTAAGAATGTTCGAAATCATCATGTGCTCATTCTCCCGATTAGATGGGCAACTTTTGCTTAGATATCTCACACCCCTATAATGCAATGATGGAAGATTCTAGAGATTCAAGAATTTTATTTGTCGCGAATATAGTGGTACACCAGCAGTGAAATGAAATTTCCACTCCTCCAGCCTGTGTAATAAACAAGGTAGAGGGTTAAAAAAATGTGAACTATTGTAAATAAGCACAAAAAATATAGAAATGTATAAAAAGTAGCCTATAGATCGTAAAGAAAATTTATTAGGAACTATTAAAAGTGCAGGTTACAGTAATCGAGGGTATTAATGTTCCTATTGGCCTGCCATGGATGGATGGATATTTGGTTTTATCAACATAGACTGCATTATGAAAATAAGAATGTACTATACATTTATATTAGGTTTGTGTAATACGTAAATATCAAATGTTGCATCTCTACCCAGCCAGACTGGTATAAAACCGTAACCACATTTTTATTAACCTCCATCACACCGAAGGCCTCTCCAACAGGGGAGTAATGTGTCGCAAATGCTGGAGCAGATGGAAGGAAGAAAAGAAATCGATGGTTGGGTCATTTTCCTGTAGGGCTGTAGCTGTTTGGTGGTGGGCGGTCGGCGCGAAGCAGGCAGTTTGTTGACGAGTAAAACAGCCATCAGGTTAATTGGCCTGGCTGCGAAAAGTGCTAAGGTCCATCGTTCCATTAAGAAAGTTCTTCCATGTCGCCACAGTACCGCAGCCTCTTCGGAGGGTCTGATCTCATTGGCTGAAGCCGAGAGGGCTTGGAAATACAGCTTTCATAAGAGCAGTTACCTGTCGGAAACAGATGTTTGGTCATTACAGATCGCGATGCATGCGGAACAGAGCAGATCTGTCACATTAATTTGTCACATAAAAAAGGAAAACAAAGAGGCTTTAAACCCGCTAATCAGCTTCTGCGAGCGCGAGGTGAAATTTCCTGAGAAATTCCAGCAGGAGCTTTAAGGTGACCCACTGAGCTGCGTACTTTATGGGGCGGTGCGATCGCACCAATCTCGCCTCATAATATCCACAACATGCAAAGTGCCATTTCATGCTCGTTGCGCATTTTGATAGTGAGGCAAGAAACTGGGAACAGAGTGCTGTTACTCCTGCTCTGAATCCATGGTTTCTGTGGTTGGAATCCAGTGGTTCACTATTGTAAGACTCTCAAACGTAAACGCTTCTATAATAAGTTACTAACAACAGAGCAACCTGGACTGGCATGTAAACTGTGGTTCTACGGGATCTCTGCTAAAGAGCTGCACTCGATCAGGGTTCCTGGTACCAAGGAACCTCGATGGCGCCCTTGTCTTGTGACCAGACATCGTGGAAAATGCAGTTTATTGCGCCAGAGCAGAGCGATTCTCTTCAGTGTGATTCAATGTGATTGTGTTGTGATTGTGTTGCATAACCAGGCCTTCTCACTGGCTGGAAAGGCACATGAAAAACAATACTGGATTCTCCTGGGTTTCATGTGCCTCCGTTTGGTTATTTCAAATCCCACACTGGGCTCGAAGGCCATAACGCGCATTCATGCTTACCTTAAAGGCCGCATGCACTGCATAGCCTGCAAAGGCACTCTTAAAAATCCTTGCATTCTCCGTGAACACTGCTGGTAAAACACGATTAATAGCACATTTGCTGCATATGAATATTAATATTAATCAGATATTTATGATATTCTCCTTATAATAGCCAAATAATCCAACCGTCTTTCAACTGGTGATATAGTAAAGGGTCACGAAAAGCCTAGAATTCAACCAATAAACCACTGGGCACAAGGAAAGGGGAACTCTGTACAGGAAGGCCAGCTAATGTTTAATGCAATTCATTTATTGCATTTTGGACAATCGCAGCAGATTTTCCATTGATCACAGCGGATTTCCTATGGGCAGGACATTTTCCGTGCAGAAATGGCGGATCTTGACATTCACCAGTGGTCACTTTCCTTGAAAGGAGAGCCATTAAACTGAGCTAATGTCCCCATGAACTCGGCACGCATGCAGCGCAAAAGCAGCGTCCATCCATATGCAACTCATTCCGAGAGCCTTAATGAGGCAGCACTTTAGCCAAATGTAATTCCATCGCCGCTAATTAAATATCATGACTAAATCGCAAGGAACCAATCCCCCCCATGCCCCCTTGTGTCTAACCATATGGAATGCAAATAATCAATATTCGCAATCTGCTCACAGCCTTGGTCTTCCAGACTGTGAGTGGGTGTGATTGGAAGTCCATGAGAAGTGTAGGAGAATCTGTAAATCCCATGCAATGCCCACAGCACCATACACGCTCACACACACACACACACACAAACCGGTGAGGAAATGCACCCCATGTGATTTTTGCCAAAATACACAAATGAGCAAAATTCCTCTATAGCAGTGGTTCTCAAACTCGGTCTTCAGACCCCACTGCCCAGCTATCCCTGCCCCACACACTGCTGATTACCTGGATCAGGTGTGTTCAGTCAATCAGAAGCTGAAAGACAGTTGGGACTTGTGTGTGGGGCAGGGATATCTGGGCAGGGCAGTGGGGCCCCAGGACCGACTTTGACAACCACTGATCTACAGTGAGTAACTATGTTGCTCTTGACCTTCAGCCATGGTGAAAACGTTGGTGTTCAACCACACCCAGTCATGGAAGAACCTCAGAGCATCTTAAGTATGAAATGTCTCTTTGAAACCAATACAGAACTTCATCTAGGAGATCTTCCTGTGGCCAACTGAGGCAGTCAAACATTTAGACAGATTTTTTCAGGATAGGGGGGGGGGGCGTTTGCGACAGCGTTGAGTGTGGCTTTGTGTCACCAAGATAGATCATCATCAGTCAGTCTGGCAAAACTACCCCCCTCCCCCCCATAAAAAGAGGACCAGTAGATTGAAATCGACATCAAGTTTTCATTATTGACAAGTCAAGAGACATCAAACAAACCAAAATTAGAATTAAATTAGCTGTTAAAAATGCATAATCAATGCTTAATGATGCTAATCCAAGGTAATACCTCATTTTGGTTGTTTACTCATATTAAAGGACTTTGCAAACCTTCTTTGTGGATAGATTCCCTTAAATGTGATGAAAAGCTGTTTGGCTTCATGTGCCACCAGATGTATTAAGTACTGATAAAAAGCAGAACTGATACCCTAACTGGCACCCGGCACTGGCATACAGTACAACCACTTTGGAGCTTAACTGTGATCGTGGACACTGATGAATCTGTGGACCATCAGTGGCAGTGAGGCTAACATGCTACTTCATAATGCTGTGCGCACTGTGCAGTGGAGCTGCATTTTTGACATTTCAGTGGCAGTGTTTTTGGTTCCCCATATTTTACCATGTGGGGGGGGCATGTACACTGAACAAAAATATAAACGCAACACTTTTGTTTTTGCTCCCATTTTTCATGAGATGGACTTAAAGATCTACAATTCATTCCAGATACACAATATTACCATTTCTCTCAAACATTTCTCACAAATCAGTCTAAATGTGTGATAGTGAGCACTTCTGCTTTGCTGAGATAATCCATCCCACCTCACAGGTGTGCCACATCAAGATGCTGATCTGACATCATGGGTAGTGCACAGGTGTACCTTATACTGCCCACAATAAAAGGCCACCCTGGAATGTGCAGTTTCACACACCTTTTCAGATAACATGTCCGTGACTAATCACAAACTTTTCGTCGCCGAATAACTCAGAAGCTTTTTTGTGAAGTCGGGGGCCCAGTGAGTATTTGTGGGATTTGTTCAGTGGTAAATGCGTTTATGGGGGTTTGTGCGCAATCAAGTGCTTCACACGGGGTGATTTGTAATTTTTCATATGTTCAAGGATGAAATCGGGATGCTGTGCATCAAAAATATACAAAACAAGTGTGAAATTATGCACTGACCAAAGAAGTATTAAACAAAATAATAATTTCTTAGGGGGGCAGTTCTATCGTTTGGGACTCAGAAGGTTGCTGGTTCAAATCCCAGGATGGGCTGCGTGATTTTATCGTTGGGCCATAGAACAAGGCCCTTAATCCCCGGAGACTAGCTGACCCTGCAAATAAAATGTAAATATACATAAATAAGAGGGATGGGCGATTTTTTTCTGAAGCGCTTGACCGTGGTTGTAGCGAGAGAAGCAAAACCCCAGGGTTGGATCCAGGTATTTAGGCCTCTTCATTTCCATGGGGCCTTGGCAGCTCATAGAGAGACACATTGACTGTAAAAATGATATGTTCTCGAGTAAGAAACTAGCAGCCCAAAGGGTATAGCCACTAGAGACTATTTGATCGCTTCCCCCAGAATGAACCTTCTTTAAATTGAGTAGTTTTACTTTATCCTCTTCTTGGTGAAATCATAAAAAGGGCGCTTAATTGAGATCTTTTTTTTACGCTACGATGCTCTGTTTTTCTTCTGTCTGATCACCTCTGAACCAGCACCTGTTTCCGTCTCGTATTTGTTTGTATTACGGTGCAGGAGCTGCCCAACAGACCAGATACACAAAGATAAAAAAAACGTCTATGAAGGCCACCTCGCGGGCACATCGTGACCAATTTGGTCAGGGAGATGATGTGAAGGGTCCTCTTGGCTAAGGTGAAATATGTTGATGGAAAACATTGGCAGAAGAGCATTCCGGTTCATTTCCAGCAGAGGGACGGAAGCTCTGAGCAGACCATTGCTTCCACAGCGGCAAATACTTCCACATTCCTCTTTTATTTTGATCTCAATTCACACTTGTGGGAAAACAGAGAGCCCTCTGTCTCGCAGCGTATCAATGTACCGCCTTCATCTGCGCCCCCCCCGTTTCAAAGTTGTAGGAATGGAGTAATTGGGGATTAGGAAGCGATGTATCTGCTCTCCTTGCTCGCGTGCTTCCCGGGATGAATAGAAGCACCCTTCTTCTTCTGACCCTCGAGAGGGATTTGTAAATGCACGCTGCCCTGGGGTCAGGGGATAACCGGGCAGCCTCGTTCCTTCCAGATACTCACGCCACAGCTGGAGGCTAGAAGAGGTTTTCGGGGGATATATAAAATCTGCGGCATTTTTAGAACCTTAGATTTATTCTGAGCCCTGCTGCAAACTATGCAGGTCCAACATAAAAGCTCGATGATGCAGTTTGCATTTAAAAAAGTAAAATGGACATTCATTCTGGCATGAACATCTGGACTCACAAAACCTGGTCGGCATCGGATGTTTCTTGGCGTCGTTTTTTTTCCAGTAATGACATCTAGGTGTATTTTAGAGGGGTGAGAATAACTGGAAATAAGTGACTATCATATAGCACCATATGGTGCAGGCTGGGTACTGCAAAGGCTGCGCAGGACACCTACTAATCTCTTTTTTTGATTATTTTTCTTTCCCTTCCTTTCTTTCCCTCTTTGAGCAAAAATATACTTTGAAACTAAGCCCCTCTGTCACACAGAATGCATATTCACTTCACTTCCTTGTCACCTACTCTCCGTGCCGTTCTCAGACGGTTTTGCCACTATTTACCGGCTGACAGATTTTACACGTGCCTTCTGCTTCTCACCTGGATGTGACGTGTTAATAGTCCCTGCACCCTTGTTCTGCTTTGATGTAACACTGACTGAGATGAGCAGGCCAGGTCACGTGATCGTTGAGCTGCAGGGAAGCTGTAACCTACATGTGTAAATCAGATTACAGTAAGTAAATCGGTACTTGCAAAATGTGAACAGGTTTAAATACTTGCTAGAACTAGCTTCCCAAATAAATATTGTTATACAGCAAGAATCATGCGGCACTTAAAAGAATGTAATAAAAACTACTACTAGTACTGCAAAAAAGTTACCAATTGGTTCTCTGGGCTGCCATAGACTCACATAGTGGAAACAATAATAATAGTGAAAAATTGTAACGATTACAATAGGTGCCTCACACCTGCGGTGCTTGGCCCTAATAATCACTGTTAAAAGTATACAGTAAGATGGTGAGGGGTAGATCGGGGCCGGATTGCTTCTGATTGACATAGCTGTTTGAGGCTATCCCCGTGTTAACCCATGCCCTTTAATGACCATGCTGATGAGGTTTCACAAACTGACAGAGAAAGGCTGTCATATGTGCGAGAGAGCAGTGTGATGGCACAGCAGCTGATGTGGAGTTTGGACTTTTCTTAATCGACTCGATTCACGTTGATGTTTTGGCTCCTGTCTGCCCTCATTATTTCTATTTTTGATGGGATTCTCTGAGTTTGCGGGTCACAGGCTTTCAGCTTTCTGGGAAAATGAGTTGCTGTTTGTCTTATAACCCACTGCCCTGCCCATGGAGCAAACTTCATCTCCACAACCAGGTCCGAGAAACTTTTTTTCTGTAGACTTTTTTTTGATAGACTTAGACTGTTTCTGAACTTGGTTTTGTTTGTGGTGCAATATATAAAAGAAAATCAAAAAAAAATCATGACGCATGAACGATGAGGGAGTCTTAACCATCGAAGTGTCATTATGATCACTGACTAATCATGTGCGCAGATAGGGAATGAATGAGGCAGGACACATGGGACAAAGTTTCGGACGGCTGTCAGGCATCTCGGTCGCCTGTCCTTTCCTGATCCCCTTTTCTGGAGTGTAACCGCAGGGTACCGTCCATTTCAGTGGCTTTGCCAAAATCCAGACAGAGACAGAGGCAGACAGCCAGGCAATGTTATCAAGGTTAGGTTTGCCAGGGTCTGTAAGACATCATGAAGGCGATGAAGTCGTCCCTCGTCCCTGCCGAAAACGATCCGGACCTCTCTAGTGCTTGAGCTCTTGCTGTTTCCAGGTTTTATTGGCTTTCCGTTGCGCCCAGACATCGTGTGCTGGTTCGAATCCAGGTAAGTGTCACTGCAACTGAACCGGCGATCTTTCCGCCCCCGAGGTCCTAACGGATAGCGAATAACCCTTAAGGTGTCAGCTGAGCGTTTTTTCGTGAGCATCCCTTCCGCATCCACGGAGGATGTTCGCAAGGGCAGCATTACGCTAATGGCTGTCTTCACGTTCACGCTTTTCTCATCTCCGTAATGCTTTTTACTGCCTGATGTACACGGTTTGGTTTGTTTCCAAGTATAGAATCAGTCAGGTCGGTTCCTGCTCCATGAGCCAATGCTGCATTTTATATGCAAGCTTCAGTCTTCCTGTGGGTCATGGTTCATCTGCTGCTTCTCAGCACTGCATTCCAGCTCGTTTCCAAGTCCCTGGAAACGAGTCACAGACTCACAAAGGTGGTTATATTGCTCAGTACGGAAGTTTTGGATAGCATGGCTTCTTTTAGTTCTTGGCTAGGACAAAAGGTTGTAGATAGTGTGGCCTCGAGGACCACGGAAGAACTGCTGTACTGTTACCTACCAAAGACAACTTATCATTTTATGAAGCATAACCACAGTCTCACGCGTCCTACAAGTGACCCTGCAGTAGTAGCATCATGCATGTGCTTAACTTGAATTTTGCTAGTGAAATTTCTCAGTTTTTATGGGCAAAAATATGGGTAAGCCACCTTGAATACCAATGCATGCTTGATACTGACGTGCATTATAAACACAGATTAGCATAATAACTAAAATGACAGCAATAGCATGTGTGCAAATGATGAACCCTAATACCGTAGTAATACCAGAGCTCTACACTGCACTGTTTATGGTAATACTTAAAGTATTTTAGAGAATATTAAGTATTTTGATTGTTTTGTTACTGCTTACAAAGAAACCATTGACCAAACATTGACAGATACTATTGTCAGAGTTTGCTGCTTCCTGTATTTGATGAAAGGGGGCACAGCACAGCGACCGCCAACCCTCTCTGCTGCAGGGTTGTTGTTCCATCGATTCTCTTCATCGCCATCTCGCTAGGTTTCCTGATTTCCAGTTGATAGATACGGAACAGCCAGGCTTCGGCTCCCTGCAGGACCTGTTGCGTACACCTGCCTGGTCTGTGTACAGCAGCTGCTCTTTATTCTTATGCTAACCCCCCCACCACCACCACCACCCAGTACCCAGACCGCCATGTTTATTCTGAGTGCCGTACATCAATTTGCACAACAACTTTTCATGTGATTATCGATCCCTTCATTGAAACAGACGTCAGTCGCAGTCTCCTTCGTCATGGTCCTGACTTTGACGAGCAGGGCAACTGGACTGCCTTCCTAATCTGCCATAATCCTCAAGCTGAAAGCCGCCCGGAAGATTCCACCGATTGCCTATAGAAGAACGGAAATAAACTGTATTTAGTGTTATGAGCGACCTTCTGCAGTGCAGTAATAGTCGTTTCTTAGTAATAATAGTTACACAACTACTGACATTTAAGCTGTAAATTCAGTACTAAAACCACTGAGTAACATTTTTAGGTTAATCAAAATAAATACAGATTACACATTTTAGTTTGTGCTCTTTGTATATTCATGCACTTATTTCCTAAATTCCCCCCCAGAACACTCTCAGAATGGAGAGTAAATACTGGCTTTGTGTTATAACCTTTGAGTTACATCACCATATATTCTACTCAGAAGCAGATCGATCCCCCCTCGTCAAAATGAAGACATTGCCTCACATACCGACCTGACCTCCACCTCATACTCATTTGAGCAGAGCTTCTTTGACTCGTCCATAAAGAACAGTTCTGCTCTGCCCACACGACTCGTTTCAAGAAGCTCTAAAGGTGTTGAAAAGGAGGTCAGGATTGTCCCTACGCCTGGTCCCAGGGGTTTGTAGGGTCATTGCTACTTTTGTCAACTGACGTTTAAATTTTCTTTTTTTCGCCACAGCTTTTCTTAGCCTCTGACGCTGATCGATGGCAATATAGTGAGCTAAGTGGAGAAGGAAACTGCAGGAGACATAGGAGGCGGGCAGCGATACGAAATTTTCCTGATCAGATATTCCGGAATATCACCGGAATTCCTTCGACATGCATCTCTCGGTTACAATAGAATCCTATATCTGGCTCTGCTTATTCATGGAACTGTGCGGAAACACAAGGGACCTTCTCATCCAGACTCTCCATTCACATTCAGCTCAGGATTGTCAGGTTTCCTCCAGATCAGCTGTTAATTCTTTGCTGTTCGAGTCACGTCATTTATTTCTGTCATCAGATTGGGAAAATCCCTCATGCATAGTCTATTCTTAGGGGCCGTACGATCGGACAGTGTCTAGTGTTGGTCTTTGACCATAGGATCGCTATCTCGAGCTGTCCCGTACTGCATGCTAATTTATTATAAATGAGGCAGACACGGTACGTTGACTAGTGGTCCTGTTTAAAGTGAGATTTACTACACTTTAGCCTGAGAAACATCAGGTGTATTAATCTGTAAATGAAATTGTTACATCAGCTGTCACTAGCTGCATCTGATTAGCATTTTAATGTTTGCCGATGGATAGTCATCTAGTTCAAGGTGTTTCCCTGCCCTAAGCTGCCTAGAATAGGGTCCAACCCCCCCCCCCCCCCCCCCCCCCGCCTTCCCAGAACCTTATACTGCATAAATGATTGGATGATAGATGGATCTTCTAGTATAATCCACACAAAACACTGATATACTGATCCTATATACGTAAACCGTACATATTTAAAGTCACGCTACATTTTTTTTATATAGTCAGAGTTTGAATACATTGAATACAAAACGTTGAATACATTAATTTCACTGCATTCAATCTGTATGTTAGTGTAGCACATGGTCAGTAGACTCTGATTAGCCATTTTACAAACTTTCAAACATAAACCAGCCAGACTCGATTCTTTTTGTGTCGCTAGTTTCCCACCAGAGTCTTCTCTACCATCTCAGCTCCCCATTCGTCAATTAAGAGCGCATGGTAACCTAGCGGAGCGACGGAGACGGGCAGCCAAGGCTGGAGCGCCGTGCGCTTCTCATGTGGGAGACGCTTCGACACATGAGTGGGCGACCCTAATCAGAGAGGCTCCCTGAGATTTCAAGGGCAGGATTTCCGTCTTCACGCTATGCACCAGCTCCTCAAATCCGCTTTCAGAAAAGCGTGGCGGCCGTTAATCTGGGGCCTCTCAGTAATCCCTCCGTTCCCGCTTTAATAAAGGCAGAAGTCGGGGCACCCAGGACTAGATACACGGTGGTCGAACCAACAAGGGCAACTATGAAGAACTTCTGCCTGAAGTGTAGAAAATGATACTCTCGGATGTTCTGGGTGATCTAGCTGTTGCTGAATTCCCCTGCATTTCTTCTCGTGTAAAGTTACCGTGAAAGGTGTAGTTCTTTAGCGCATAATACAATAAATATACACGCAAATGTGTTGGTCAAATAAAGGCACACTTCTATAAGACCCCCATAATCCCCGCCCCTCTTCCCCCCTCCCACCTACCTCCTGACAGTCTTCACTTCACAAAGTTCTCGTTTACATAAATACACATTATAGGCGTCACTGGGATGAATATTCATCAGGTTAATTGGCTCCATATAGATTTCAGATTCTTTATTTATGCCTGTTGTCCCTGTGCAGGCAAGTGACATTTTTTTTTTTTTTTTTGAGAAAGCAGAGTTAGCCAGTCCCCAGAGGTTAAGGGCCAAGCTTAAAGGCTCAATATTGAAATCACTCTGGCGACTCTGGGATTTGAACCAGCAACCTTCTGATCACAGGCAGGCACAGAGTCCTGGCATGTTGAGCCCCCTGTCATGTTAATTTTCTTTCTGTCGTTCCAGTTTTAACATTTGTGCTGCCATCATAATTAGGGTGACAGTATAAAAACAATAAGAGATAGATAGATAGATAGATAGATAGATAGATAGATAGATAGATAGATAGATAGATAGATAGATAGATAGATAGATAGATAGTTCAAGGATATTATGTACACGGATTCATGACACAGATGTCAACAACAGGAGGTTGAAGTTCTAAGGGTCACATTGGTGCAAGTACGTGCCTACCTACCTGCTGAGTGTCCACATACCCCAGGAGCAAACACAAAGGGCGATGCTGGCCCTCTTTTTTTTTTTTTTGAGACGTGATGCCTGAAAGGTCGCCGAAGACGGGCATCCGCACAGACGGCTGCACCACATCACGGCCCGTAGGACCCCTCAATGCACCCAGAGACCAGCCGGGGGGAGAGACGCGCTTGGCCACCTGTCTTTCTCGTTAGTGGGCCCCCATGCTGTTTGTCATTTCTCTGAGACGTCACGACATGTGCTGTCACAACTGCTGCGAAAACGCGCCAAGGCCTGAACGCGCTAGGTACTTACACCCAGCATGAGTTCTGCTTAAGTGTAAACCAGGGCCTCAGTGAATGGAAAAGAAGGCCGGCTACGTAAAACGAACAGCGACACAAAGCATTAGATAAATTCACGAATATACCCGAAGTACCGGAAATTCTATGTTTTCATCTCAGTGAAAAATGATAAATCAGTCATTATCTGTACGTAGTGCCCGAGCATGTCAGCCATGATGGAAAGCTGCAGAGCCAGCCGGATGACCAGAGGCAATGAAAGCATGTGGAAAACTGAGGAAAAGACAGACAGGCCAATGCTCTGTGCCTCCAGCTGCCGTCGCTTAGGGGAAACGGGAGAACGGGACGATAGCGGCTCGGTAAGCGAGCAGACGTCTGCGATAACCTGTCGCTGTTCCGGAGGCTTTATTTATTTTTTATTTTTTTAACGAAAGCCACGAACAGAACTATTCCAGCTGTCTCGCTTTGTTCCGTCGAGCGTGTCCAGGGCGATCGCCAGGGTCTCGACGCAATTTCCAAAAGCCAAAAGCGTTTACATCAACGTGAGCTGGCGCCTGTGTCTGCGAGGGGTGGGCTGAGAGGGAGTGATTTTCAGGCGTACCTTTGTTTCTGTCTCGACGGCGCCTGAACAGGGCAGGGCACGCTGCGGCTATTTGTTTATAAATAAATATGAAACCCACCCATGAAGAGCTAGGCTCCGGCTTTAGGCTTCTCTTCCAGGGGTGGGTGGGGCGTGGGGGGGGGCACTTACCCTGAGCCACTCCCCTTAGTCTACATAAGTAAATTGTAAAATGAAAAATAATAATAATAATACAATTAATACATTCACAATTAATGATTATTACACCTTCATATGACTAAGATAAGCCACATTATCAAATATAATTACGCATGATGATTTAAAGTCGCCTATGTATGTTGTGGACTTACCTATGACTCTGACTTTATGAAAGGACCCTGGATATTACTTTTAACGCCAAAGCAGTCACATATCAATAACAAATTTCATACTTTGATGATCCTGTGTGCTACAGGAGCAGTATGTCCAAATATGTTTCTGCCATCCAATATTTGGAGCTGGTATATTGGCAATTTCATTGACAAAAGAGAAGAGTTTTCATTCAATTCTCCTTTTGTGTCTAAGCATATTATTCACTTTTACAAGATGAAATTGACTATAACATTATAAAAAATTTGTTTGAGCTTTCACATGCATTTTTAATATATCAAGCTCTTCGCTAATGAAATAAATCCAGTTTTTGTTTTGCGGTTGGAGTCCAACATCCTTTTTTCACTCCAAGACAAACCTTTAGCCTTTAAAATAATTAGTTTCCCAGTCAAGTTTGTAAACCTGTGTCTGACATTGTACAACGGGATGGTCAGACTAGACACAATGATTTCACTGGAATGGCTATATAATAATAATAATAATAATAATGTTTTATTGATCCCTGGGGGGAAATTCTCTTTATGCCTCCCCCATCTTGCTCTTTGTAGAGTACCTTGTCTGCGAAAGGCAGCCACCCGTAGCGGCACCCAGGGAGCTGGGGGTTAGGGGTCTCGCTGAAGGACCCACAGACATGCTGAGGTTGAGCCCACTGCGCCCCACACACACGCACACAGACAGATATTACAAGTTTATTCGATTATTAATTAAATATATTTCATATATTATGATGGTTTTTAATAGACAAAACATATGTAACATCTTAACCATCTGCCAATTCACATTAAAATGGAGGGTGAATTGAAATTACTCACAAACCCTGACGTCAACCTCCTGGTCCATTTACACACCATGAGTTAAAGCTCTCAACTTCCTCTTTGATCACATCTGATCACATGAATACATTTTTTCTGTTTTCTTTTTTTTTTTCCTCGCCATCAAAATCCATTTTTAAAATTAAGCACATTTCTTTGTCTGACCTTATCTGACATTTTTCAAAAGCACTTGTGTCTGGGTAATTTCTTAAAACATGCCTCGAAATGGTAATGCGAAGCTTATCTGTTTCACTGCTCGTTTAATCAAAGGCCAAAACACCAATGAAAATCTTTGTACGGTCCTTTTTTAAGATAAACAAATAAGGCATTTATTCATTTGATTTTATAACCAAGCCAGGCATCGACATGTACTTCAAACAGGCAGTATTTGGAGTAAAATTACAGATCAAGGAAGCTAATTTTACAGTTATGGAAAATGTTTATTTATTACGGCTGTTTGGAATTTTAGCCGATTATGGATGGATTGTTTTATTTTCAGCTTTACTGTGCATTAAAGCTGCAGCTTCCTGCTTGCCGTCTATATATATAAAGAGCTTTGGTGAAAAAGGGAAACATTTCTTTTGTTTCTACAAGCCTTTGTTTTTCTTAGGCGAAGATTAAATCGCCAACAACTCCATCCCTCTAATGTCTAATGCTCAGCGGACACTGAGAAAATACAGCCTTGGATCACTGTAAACCTTCACAGTTCATGCAGGTATTTTTTAAGAGATGCACTTCAATGCCGACCGCAGTATTAGCTGCGAGTTGCAGCCTGTGAGGAATCCGGCAGACTGGTGGATGGGAAATAAAAAAAAACGCCGCTGTCTTCATTATCGGCACTTAAGGCAGCCGAGAACCAAGCGCGCCGGCTGGGGATCGGGGACTGCCGGGGCCCAGCACCGCTACCGTGGAAAAAAGCCAAAAATGGGGTAGATAATGGTTCAGTAAGTGAGGGGAGACTTTGAGGGAGTCTGAAGGGAGAGACGGCAGCTTTCACAGACTTTCCTGTCAAGACGTCAAGCTCTTTTGATGCACGAAGGAAAACTGAGGGAGAGAAAGGGGGGAGGGGGGGGGGAGGCAGGAGTGGGACGGGATGAATGCGAATCTGGGGTGGGCACCTTTTTAGAATGGCTGGGTGTTGGTTTTGGGTTTTCGGATAACCTAGGGAACAGAATAAATAACCCAGGGCTTTCAGCATACCTGTACATTCCGGTGACTCGCAGTAGCACCGACTTCTGTATGCCGGATACCCTTCTGCAGTCACCCCGTCTGTCTCTTGCTGACTGCTGACCCACTCGCTTTCAGAACTGAGAAAAAAAAAAAACACAAAAAAAGGTGTGATATCCTACTTCCGCCCGTTTAAACTTCCCATATATCAGGCAAGGGCCGCAAATCAACTCGGCTGCTGCGCTTTCAGCGACTTGCGGGTCCGGCGAAACTCAGGCTCTTCAATATTTAAGACCCATCCTACAAATCAAATTTTAATAAGAAGAATAATCCCCCCCCCCTCCCCTGACAGAAAGTGTCATATTTAAGGTCACCTAGCAAAAATTGCTCTCCTACATTAGCATGGCAGTGAAGATTACTGAACGGAGAGCAGGAATATGCTAATAAATATATCATGAATAAGTAAATGGATTAAATGAGCAGAAGGTTAACTTCTGAAGGAAGACACTGTTTGTACACCTTGATACACGCCACTAAAAGGGGCCTGCAGAGAAAGCAGCACGGCTTCTGGAAGAGCTTGGCTGTAATCTGTGCCCCCACCCACAGCAAGCAAACACTGTAGGTTTTTAATAACATGGAGCCTAATTTTAACTGAGGCCTTTAGCGAGAACCATACGGTCTTGTTCTTGTCTAAAGTCACAGCGAAGGGGGAGAATGATATTAAATGGGATTTGAAATGCCCCTCTTTCCACATTGTGAAGCATTAATCCCATTTATGGCCGTATCCTGTAACAACAAACTCATAACCTCGTGCTGCCACAGGAAGATCCTGTTCGGAAAAAGATCTTAATTTCACTTTGACTTTCACAGCTGGGCTGCCCTGCTGATAAACATAGCTGTAGTAAATTAAGTTTATTATTGTTACAAGTAATATTTATATCCAACTGTACATATATATGTGTCTGTCTGTGTGTGTGTTTTATATATATTTTTTTTTTCTTTCTTTTGCTTAAAAGACTTGCCTATCACCTTTCTCTCTTGTGACTACATGAACACACATTCACGCGCACGTGTATTGATTTCAGACTCTTCTAATGTCGCTCGTCTGTCCTGACCTGGGAAGTGAAAGACACGCTGTTCACATTAAAACATTAGAATCGGTCGGAGGCTGTCAAAGAAGACAAGAGAGGTGTGAAGGAGGATTGCATGAAATAGCGGGATCTGGGTGATGTTAGCCGACTGGGCTTAGCCTGCGCTGCGAATCTGTTTGAAAAAGCCGTACAGCTAATCCTCACGGAGAAGCCTTGAGTTTGCGAAGAACCACGATATCTAAATAAGCCTGAGATAAACACGCCCTTTATTCCTCTTCCTATCTGTTCAGTCGTCTATAAGCCAATAGTTCCAGCCCAGCAAAGAGGCATGGAAGGGCAGGAGATGTGTTATTTAACTGAAAGCAGAGGTGACCGCTGGGTCCATCATCACATCTGGGAACGCATTGATGTATAGATATGTCCTTCAAGGACACTGGGTCATGTGACTCTGCAATTAGCACCGCGGAAAACAGCGGTGCGTGTATCTCGGGCCGTGGGGGAGGCAGCTGGCAAACACAGCAAACGTCACCACAAATTTCTGTCCATTTTTCACAGTTGCCTCGTGTGAGTGACGACTGATGCACAGGAAGCTTGATAGATCTTTTGTCCCGTGTGTAAGGAAACTTCCAGAGGCAAGCTGGAGCATCTGCATCGACCCCTGTACTGAAAAAGCTGAAAAATTTTAGATTTTTCCATGTGTAGTGAAGATGCTGGTGAAACTATCCACTTATAATTTAAACGTTAACTGTTCGTTATAGATGTTCCTGGTTTAAGTGCATTTTTTTTCAGCACAAAAATAGCTATAAAGGGAAATTTAAGTTATATATATTATAGTAAGTCGGAGGCAGACAGACAGTCCTGTTCTGATATAATAACGCCCTTGATGACAGCCAGAGAACAGGCTGCAGTCAGCTAGCTTCTGTTTGATTGGCAGGACTGAAACGCTGAGGCCTGCCGCCTTGCCGTGTGTGACGACGTGCACCCATCCTCTGCTTTATTAGATGCCCCTACATCTCCAGAACCACTTCGAGGGCTGATGAGTTGTGCATTGATAGACGCCTTCCTGCACAACACTGTTGGACTGAGCTGTTCTTGTTGCTGCGCTTGTGGACTCCCTGTTAGCTTTAGCAAGCCTGGCCGTTCACCACTGTCGCAAAACTGACATCAACAAGCAGACCCCGGTCGAAATCTCTGAGAATCGTGTATCTTAGACACGCTTGACAGCACAGTGACTGAACGTGTTGATTCTGTCTGCATGCTGTATGTATTCATGTGCAGCCACCCCATTGGCTGTTTGGAGGAGTCGGCTATTTGCCTTAACCAATCAGTGTACCCAACAGAAGCGGAAAGTTCAGGTTCAGAAAGTACAAATCCAGACCAAGATTTTATTTCAGTCAACCAGTTGAATGCTCTGTGACCATGAAACTGGTTGGCTGTAACAAAATCTTGGTCTGGATTTGTACTTTCCGAACCTGACCTTTCCACCTCTAGTACCTAATAAATTGGCCTCTGTGGTAGTAGGATAGTGTAGAGACTCCAAAGAATAATAACAAGTAATAAAAAGTTGTATGCTTAAGACCCTGTGGATTTGCTGCCTGTATTAAATATTAAAGTAAATGTCAGGGTGAACTCAAGTATGGCATGTCACCATAACCATGGCTGTTTTGAGATGACGTTCAACGTCACCAGTCCAAGACCTAAACTCAGGACGCCTCTTCCTGTCCGTGTCCCTGCAGGGACAGAATGATGCTGAGCTTCAAAGACGGAACCCCGAAGCGACCTGTAAATCGTGAGCATGAGGTAATTAACTCTGAAAATAACAATGGCTTGCTTCTCATTTTAGCCTGCGGTCACAATATCCTTTCACTGCATCACGTCACACTGTAAAGTCACTAAAGAAAATGAAGGACTGCTAAAAGTGTTATATAAAGAACAGTATTATGTACAATACCGGTCAAAAGTTTGGACATGCCAAGCTGCTTACAAAGGCGAATCATAGTGTCACATGACCTGGCCACCTGACCTAAACACGGCAGAGATGATTTGGGAGGAGTCTAATCTCCCCAGTCGCCCATCTTCCCAATTGAAAAACTCCCCCCTAAGTGGAAATGGTCACATGTGTTGCAGCACCTAATTGGCAACAGTTTAACAACAATTAATGAGTCCCAGATCCATCACAGTACTTTACTGCAAATATATAATGACTGAAAATACATATACAAGTAAAATTAAATAAACTTTAAATCTTTTTTTACGATTCTATGTAGCGCAAGATAATCAGTTCCTGCTATCATACCAGCCACATTATTCATTCAATGCAAACGCATCTAGATTTCATTCTCAGATTGTTCGAAGCGTTGGCAAAACCCACCAGGGGTCTCTGAGTTTGAAAAAAAAAAGGTTCAAAGACTTGAAACATGTTCCGGCACTTTCTGGGAAACGCTGGAAAGCCTCTGGAAGCTTCATCGGCCCCATCACTCGGAACAGGACTAGACAAACAGGCAGGATATAGCACACGGTGATAAAAGCACGGTAATTCACACAATGACCAACTGGAGAAATGAACTAGGACAGGCACTTAAATACACTGATAATGAGGATTAACAAAAGCCGGGTGCGAATCATCAAAAACAGCCAAAAAAAAGGGGCAGAGGGCAACAAGAAACAGGTGAAGTAACTAACAGTAAAGAACACAGAACTAAGGAACTTACAAGACCTGAAACTAAGGAAACGCAGAGAAATACTGCACTAGGAGAAAGTCGAGAAACAAGCGAAACAGAACATAGCCAAGGCAGGGGCAGGGAACCATAAACAGGACAAATTAAACACAGGGAGGAACAATTATAAACTAAGGATAAAACAATAAATGACCAACAGCTGAGTCTGGCCTAAACCCATAACTGTAGGGTTACAGCCTCTGTGCCACACACAACCCCCTGAGTCATGTGACCGTGCAGGGAGCAGGGGGGCACACCGGGGTTAGACGGGGAATGAAAAGGCAGGATGGCCAGCGACACCTGCTGGCCAAACGGGGTAGCGATACGGAGGGCGGGGCGGATGGATGCTGACCCTGACAGAGTAAGGGCTTTGCTCAAGGGCACAATGTTCGAATCACTCTGCCGACCTAGGGATTTGATCCAGCAGCCTTCTGAGTCCCTCCTCACTGAGCTGCCCACCCCCGACAAATGAATCTTTTTGTTTGATACAGTTTGAGTCAGTACATAATTCCATATATGTTATTTTATAGTTTTGATATCTATAATTATTTTAAAATGTATAAAGTGTACAAATAAACCATTCAGTGCGCAGGTGTTCCAAACCTTTGACTGGAACTGTATGTTAAATATTCCTATTATATATAAAACATCTATCTAAGTAATATGCTACCCTGTCCTTGAAGTGTGTTTCCTGCCATAATACAAAATCATTCTGTTAGGCAAATCATTGTCCCTAAATTGCCCATTGTGTGTGTGTGTGTGTGTGTGTGTGTGTGTGTGTGTGTGTGTGCGTGTGTGTGTGTGTGTGTGTGTGTGTGTGTGTGCCATACCCAAGGGGGGACAGGACAGGAGGCAGGCAACACCCTAAATGTGGCACGAGACCAGCTTAACCCCCCCACATGCTCTGTGCTTCCTGGGGCAGACTTAGACGATGCAAACAATATAGACATTAATTAATGGATGGTTCCATATTTAAATAGAGAGAGAGAGACCCTGACTATCACTACAGAGGCTACCTGCAGTGATATTACCATTCAAAAGTTAAGTCTTTAATGAAGTATGATAACAGTTCCTATTGCAATCAAGCATATAGATACACCTGTCTAATGAATGGGCTGGTTATCATTCAGCTGTAATCAGCAACATGGTGAATTAATATCCTTATGAGTAGAGGGACACAAATTAAAAAAGAAAATAAATTGCTTTCAATTGCCAGGCAATCATGCATATTAACCAGAGCTTGTGGATATATGGGCCTGATATTCAAATGACCTTTCAATCTTATGCTGATAAGTGGTGACAGTCATCTACCTCACATCATCAGGGTCCCATCTCACTCACGAGATGCAGGATCACCGGCTGGAGCACCTGTGCGTTAATGCAGTCTGATAATCATACGGCCATCACCCATCTGGAGGGTTCTATGGTGTCAGGACCTAATGCTGGGCACAGTGGTTAGCACTCTTATACCTCTGGGACCAGGGTTCGAGTCTCCACCATGCTTCTGCGTGTGGAGTTAGCATGATCGGCGCTTGTTGTCATGGAGTTTCCTGCAGGTACACCAGTCCCCTCCCCACTGTCCAAAATCATGTTGAGGTGAACTAGAGTAACCAAATTGCCTCTAGGTGTGTGTGAGTGTGTCCTCTGATGGGTCGGTGCACCATCCTGGGTTGTTCCCTGCCTTCTGGTGCAGGACCCTGAGTAGGATGACCGGGTGCAGAAAATGGATGGATGGACAGAACATAATTGGCACCTTTTCTCTGTTTTGGGTGAACTTTCTCTCAGTTTCTATCACAGACATTGGCAGGACTGACAATTAGCATTAAGAGTCATAGGTGAAATGACGACAGACTGAGAAGTCTTAAGAAGCTCCCGTTACCATGAAAACGTCGCGGAGTTCGCACACTAACTACAATGGCCCCTGATATGTAGGACGTCATGTCAAGCATTCCCTTCCTTACCTTCAGTACCTTCATTACCTTCTGTACCTTGATACACAGTGTAATATAATATAGTATGATATAATGACGTGATACACAGTGTTAGATATCAGTACTTCTGCTAAGCGTAAAATAATAACAGCACTGTGCGTAACAATTTTTATAGTCGGGTGAGTATATCCATCATTCTGTTTGAAATATCTGTTAAGACGACCATTAGTTGGCAAGTAAATGGCAGCGATTTCATTTTTACTAGGTGGAGAAATTATCAGATGGCCAGCCTGAGGAGGCAAACATTGAACTTGGCGAGAGCAGCACAGTTAATAATCCCGCTCTTTGGCGCGGCGCTTGCGGGATCTCACCCGTAACACATTACCCATCCATATGCCAGCACTACTTATCACCGGTCGGTCCCATGGGAGTCTCTCCTAATGCCTCTACACAAGCATGCTGGGATGCAGAAATTTGCATCTAATCTTTCATTCAAGTTACGTCCTGCATTGTGTCCTGACATGGTCAGGTGACTGCCGGTAGGGTGACATGTGACTTCAGCCTTCCAATCGCTTATAGAGTACAAGGTCATAGGTAGGATCTGCCAGCTATGCCAGGTTTAAAAATTGCAGGGGAAACACCCCAAACAGGATGGCGATCCATCACAGGGCACACACACACACACACACACACACACACACACACACACACACTATCAGCAATTTGGAACAAGTCATCTAACAGTTTGGACTGTTGGTAGATGCCAGAGTACCCGAAGGAATGGGGAGAACATGCAAACACACACACACACAGACACTATATCTTTGTAGAGACTTTCCATTAATTTCTATGGGCATAAGCCTAATCCCAATTAATTTAACCCCTATTAAGCTCTAACCTTAACCATAAGTAACCAAATGAAATACAGGACATTTGGCATGTTTAGGTTTTTGATTGCAGTCAGCCTTGCACCCACAGGCACCGGGATCAGCTCGGAAGCCTCCACCTCCTGGAATGGGACAAGCGGTTTCAGAGATTGGATGGACGGATGGATGGATGGATGATTGTAGTCACAGATTTTCATAAAAGTGGGTCTTTTAGCCCCAGAAAGAAATGTATACATAACCCCCCCCCACACACACACACATACACAGAATGAGTGGAATTTGAAACCCTAACCTGGAGGTGTGTGTCAGTAGAATTGCAAACCAAGTGCACTTCGCCACCCAGGTGTAAGCAGCCGCATTACTGAGATAAAGCCAGATTATTGCCATTTACTCCGCCTCCACTTTATCGCTTATAAAGCCCCTTAGCTTCCTCGCTGAAGTGCCGTTTGAGTTGCAAGGCACTGCTCCACACTAAACAAGCCTGCTCCGAAAGCTGCACACAGACGTCCTGCGGGATGCCTCCACGCCCTGTGTACCCCCCCGGAAAATGCAATGCGTCCACCCCTCAATTTATAAACCCAATTCACATGTGGTTCTAAAAGTTCTCAAGGTCAAAAACTTTATTTTTTTTCTCCCAGATTTGGGCTACTTTCAAACAAAAGGGATCCGATAAACAAGACTGGTAGAAAACATGGGTACCTGTTCTCCAAGTTTGGATGAGCGAGCATTTAAATATGGGTCCGAAACACTGTCTGCAACTATTGCATTTAAATTGAGTTTGAGCTCAGCACTATTGGGACTGTAAAGTTTCAGGTCTTGCCCTATATAAAATGTTGTACATTGCCCTTCATACTATGGGCACCAACACAAGCACTAGCCAGTATTTTTTAGGCAATGTATATATCATATATATTCTGGGGTCCTTGGGGGGTGACTGGTATTTTATGTCATAGCGACACATAAAGCCGTACATTCAACATTCAAACAAAAATTGGTAAATAATTTTACATAAAGTATCATGAAAAACAAACATGATAAATTGCAAGAATTTAATTACAGGTGGCTAGAACAATTACCTCCCAGTTTGACCTGGAAAAACCTGGCATGTCAGCTGGGTTTAGAATACATTCGGCCGCTTTGGCTAGAAGTGCAGCTTTATGCTCACGGTGGCTTTGAGAGTCCTTGAAGCCAGCTGTGATGTGCACAGAGTCCGAAGGCTCTCTCCCAGCTCAGCGGCCCGGCGAGGGTCCAAAGGCCAGCGAGCTACTGATGAACAGGAAGACAGAGACCGTGGACTGGAAGGCTGGGAGTCGCTGAGGTGTGAAGATCGTCCTTTCCACGGACGCTGCGCGAGCTGTCGTCTCTGACAGAGCCACGGACTCTCAGTGGTGGATCTCGAGCCACTTGACCCTGTCTCACCTCTTGGTGACCCGCTGGAGTTGTTTGGCAGGACAATCCAAACCGTTTGCACTAGGCCAAGCTGTCGAAACTTAAGTAAGGAGCCTTCTTGTGTCCACTCTGAAAGCCCTTGTTATTGCAGCTCAGTGGTAGGTAGCTTTTCAGTGCAACAGTAAGCCATCCTTAAACCTCAGTCCTGCCTTGATGACGACTTCAGTCCGAACAAGAGAACTGTGTGGTTACTAGTGTTTCTTTTTGCCACTGATTCTTTTTTATTTTAATGTCATGCAGAGGGCAATCCTGCCAAAAATCAACACAAGCAAAAGGGCCACCAATGCTGTCAAATAGCCCTGTAGAAGTAGAGCAGTGAATCAATGATTGGCACCTTCAGTCGCTTCACACCTCTGGGATTGCAGCTTGAGTCTTTGGCACTAATACTTTTTTATTTTAATGTCATGCAGAGGGCAATCCTGCCAAAAATCAACACAAGCAAAAGGGCCACCAATGCTGTGAAATAGCCCTGTAGAAGTAGAGCAGTGAATCAATGATTGGCACCTTCAGTTGCCTCACACCTCTGGGATTGCAGCTTGAGTCTCCGCCCTGACTCTGCATGTGGGGTTTGCATGTTCTCCTCGTGTTGTCATGGGGTTTCTTCCAGGTTCTCTGGATTTCCCCCACAGTCCATAAACATGCTATGGTGAATCTGCATTGACAAATTGTCGGTAGGCATGCACGGTGTGTGCCGTGCGATAGGTTAGCACCCCAGGTTAGGTTGTTACCTGCCTTGTACCTGTAGCTTTTTGAATAGGCTCTGGACTCCTGTGACCCTGCAGAGGACAAGTGTGTTCAGAAAATGGAATCATGGACCATGTGGTGGGGGCGGCATGGTGGTGCAGTGATTAACACTGTTGCCTCACACCTCTGGGACCCGGCTTCTAGTTTGTGTGGAGTTTGCATGTTCTCCCCATGTCGTCGTGGGGTTTCCTCCGGGTACTCCGGTTTCCCCCCACAGTCCAAAAACATGCTGAGGCTAATTGGAGTTGCTAAATTGCCCGTAGGTGTGCATGTGTGAGTGTATGGTGTGTGAGTGTGCCCTGCGATGAGCTGGCCCCCCATCCTGGGTTGTTCCCTGCCTCGTGCCCATTGCTTCCGGGATAGGCTCCGGACCCCCCGCGACACAGTAGGATAAACGGTTTAGAAAATGGATGGATGGACCATGTGGTAGTTGCTTTCCAGTTTAGGTGAAAGCTAAGTGACTAACTGATGTACATGACACTGTGTCACATCACAGTTTGACCAGCGTACAGCTTCCTGCATTATTGCGAATAACATATGCAGGGGAACCGGTTAATTGGTTAAAATGTACCACTCCACCCCATCTCACCATGTTCCTCAGTCCGCTATTGATCAGTTATCTGCCTTGTTGATTTTCTATCGATCAGCCACCAAATCGCCGCTTCGAGGCATCTTAGGAAAACTGGTATTTTCTTCACTTTGCAACATTCTGTCGAGCTTCACTAAACAAAGAGAAGAGAGAGATTGACCAAAGTAAAGCAGCCTTTCCTCCAAACATTCCCAGGACCTGAAACAGCAGTCAGACCCAATCAATGTCTGCAGCTTGAGCTTCCTGTTTCTGTGGAGCCAGCAGATTTGGATGCGAAGCTGCGCAGGACTGGAGCCGACAGCCTGGTGGGGAAGAAACAGAGGCTTCACATCACACATAAATACATCTTTCTTCAGCCACTGTCATCTGGTTCTGACATGGACACCAGGAAGCAGTGTTGACGTGTTGCCTTTGAGAACCTTTCAGTGAAGAATCTGCCTCTCTCTCCAGAAAGGGACCTTCTGATTCCAGCATGCATGCACTTCTGTGTTGTATGGATCCGGAAGGCAGGATCATCAGCCACAAAGGAAACCAAAATTTCACCATACTGTATATTCTGCACTGCACTGTATATCGTCTTTGTGGGAGGCAATGTGATATTTTGTGTCATGCCTACACATAAATCTAGACAAAAAGCCAGGTAACATTCAAACAGAAATTGGTAAATAATTCTAAACAAAGTATAATAAAATGAATAGAATGATTATGTCAGTCTGGAAAAATCTGTTGTGTTGGATAGGTTTAGAATACGTTCAACTGCTCTGGCCAGAAGTGCAGTGGTTCAGATCCCAGTTCAAATTCACATTTACAAGCTTTTCCTTTTATATGCCTAAAGTCTCCTTCTTTTCAGGGTCTGATTATTATAGCCACCCCGCCCCACCCAGAAATACCACCCCCCCACTGCCCTGTCACGCCCAGTGTCACCAGTGTTAGTCAGCTAGCTGGCATGAGATTCCAGATAAGTCTGTACACTCACTTACATGTATGTAGCAGTTTTATTACCTTGTGAATAGTCTGCAGAAACTACCCCAATGCTCTTATGTAGCTCATTTTTTGTTTATAATGGAATAATATAGATGTGCCATAAGATTTCCCATGTGAGCGTGAGAGTCTGAACGTGTGAGTGTCACGCCTGATGTGTGAGAGCTGGCAGCCCTGCACAACAGCCTTAAACCCCAAACTTTAGAAGCCTTCACCAACTGGCACTGTGTGTCCATCCAAGAAGAGGGGCATTAATATTTAATTCCTAGGGACTATTTGGCATCGTCTCACAGTGTAAAATCCAGCTGGCAAATTAGTGGCATGAGGAATGTGGGTTCTGTGCCCAGACAGGCACTTGTTGGTGTATCTTTTGAGCAGGATCGATACAAACCTACATTCTACCAGTAGTTGAGAAGCAAAAAGATGAGCTGGATGGCTGGAGAAGCTGGAGGAATCAGCTTCTGTCCAACGTGAGGACTTACAGTGAATGCCGGACCATCACTGGACCATCGATCTGGAAGCAAAGAATTCCTGAATGTTACTGTTTCCAAGGCGACCACCAACATTCTGGTCAGCTGTAACCCAAAACATCATCTACTGATTCTGGAGCTAAAATTAAACTAAAGAAGAAACTAATAAGTGCTGGGTATAAATGATCTGTCAGTCATGTGACCCCTTTATCAGGGGCATGTGGAAGTCCATTCGATACTCATTGATTGTGGGAGGTGGAGACATTTGTCTTAATTCAGACTAATTACAATGCCTCCTTTGTGGAGGAACTGTGAGATGTCCCTTGGGAACCTGAAGAACAAGCATCTCCACATTTACACTGAAAGAATAGCTTCAGGTGAGGAAAATCAGCTAGGAAACAATGCAGGAAAAAAATACCTGCAGATTAATGCTGTTGCTAAAATAGATCTTTTGATTTAGTCAGTTGGCTGAATTTTATCATGTCATTCCAAATGCGGTGTAGCTGCTCAGCCAGAGCTAGATGCAGGACTGATCCATAATAACTGTGTCTCGTGTAATAAAATCTGAAAAACGGAAATCTGCAGTTCAGGAATGATGCAAGAAAAGCCTTGAGCAAATCGTCTCTGTCGCGACCTCTAAGCCGGGCCTGTCGACGAAGAGGAGCAAGGAGTCAAAGCGAGCTCTGCTCGCTGAAATGTCCCGGTTTAATGGGAAGCCTCTGAAAGCCATCAGAAATAGTTTTCCTGTGGAGCGGATGGTACTAAAGGCATCCGTATCTCCCTCGGGGTGGAGGTAACAGAGATAGGGGTTTATGTGACATGGCGGTAGAAGAAAGTAACGAGATGACAGCGGCCCCTCCTACAATGGGAACATTGTCCAGATAGACGAAAGACCAAAGTGACTCGGTGCTGGACAAGAGTAGGAACAAAGTAACACGATGCAGTGCGAGATGCTGGCACATCAGAATGTGCTCTTCACTTGCTTTTACTTCCTGACACCTCCGCTTGAGTACACGCATCACAAGCAGCCGGGCTGTGCTGGAGTCACTATGCGACGGTATTATGGTGGGTTTTTATGGATGAGAAACTCCACTGACTCACGTCTTTCTCCTGTCACGTTTCTTGGCTCTGTCTAAATTAACCCTGCAAAAATACTTATCACCTTAAATACTGCGGTGATTCTGTTTCTCTGACTTGCGAGATGTCAATTTGCAAGCAAATGACAGGAATTGTCGAAGGATAGAATTAAAGGTTTTCTAGAAAAATATTACTAACTGTTGTTGTCGTGTTTGTCAGTGAATAACAATAAAGCTTTATATAGACCTGCTGGCTGGAAATCTCGCAAAGCCAATGCTGGTTGCCGAGCTGTAAGTTGCACCAGCTGACATCGCAGTCCCCGCAAACCACACATGGGTGCGTGTGTGCGCACACACTTTTTGTCCACGATGCCAAAAAACAATTACGAGGATATCAGGTAATTATGGCTTTGCGGAAAACATGCTGCCAAAGAGATTATGGAACAAACAGTGATGGAAAAGGCTGCGTGAGGAGTGGATGATGAGGGTGAGGGGACAGCTCTGATCTTGGGACACAAGCCGTTGACAGACTCAGCATGCCTGCTAAAAAACCAAGCCTGACACCCAAGCGGGGCATCAGCTACAGTGTCAATGCCCAAGTGCAGGTAGCACGCAATGTAGATGGATTGTTCCACTCAATGAATACATCATGGGGAACGGAAGACTTCGCCAAGTGGGGCTGTGGTCATTTGTGCAGCCGGTCAAACCCAGAAAAACACTGGTTTATTACAGCAGAAGATCCATCAACTACAAATATCGAGAGGCACTGACATTATGAATTCAGTTCACGATTTAACTTACGTGTTAACTTAAGTTATGAAATTCTGGTCAACCTGTTAGGCTGTGAATATGGCTTTATTGTAATTCAGAAGCATTTTCCATTATAAAGCACCATCTTCTTCTTTCCCTTAAAAACTCTTCCAGTTGGGCGTCACTATGCGACGAGGGACGCGGACTGAGTGTAGAGATGGGGAGCATTTTGGAGGAGCACACCCCCAGTCTTTAAGTGTAGGATGCCTGGGCGTGTTGTGTTACAGAAAACCACCATCTGTGTTACAGAAAACCATCTCACCATTGTCCCTGTAAAACGGCTGGAGATGGGAACAACCAATCAGATGTCTTGGTCCCGCCTCCTCTAGTTGCTTGGACCTGCCTCCTCAGAGAGATAAACAGTCATTTTTCCTTCTGCCCTCAGAGCATTTTTGTGTAAGTAAAACTCCCACGAGCTGGTGGCACTTATTTCTGGATCTCCGGTCATGAGGAAGGCTGGGAACTGGACTGCTCTCCTGTCTCTGTCATCCCCTCCCCATCGTGAACCCTGGCGGAGTGCCAAGAGAGATGTCATCTGTCCTTTCTGGATGATCGTGTAGTGATGTACGCATAGGGCAGCCCTGACTAATCCAAACTCAGAAACATACTTGAAGAATCTTTGATCATACATCAATGAGGGACTCTGATAAACATCTCAACAAGTTTAAATCATTGACTGTTAGCATAGTTGATGCCAAATCCAGAGAATTATATACATGCATTTAGATCTATATACCTGCAGTTTAGCTTAAATAATTGGTTTTCTGTCAGTCGACCATGCTTGGCAAACATATCTTCATTTGTGAAGAAATATGGGTAACACTTAAAGCTGTCATTAATAATGCATTATAGATAGATGCCTTCATAATGATCCCTATAAGAATTAAACCATTACAACAGTAATATATATATATATATATATATATATATATATATATATATATATATATATATATATATATATATATATATATATATAGGGGGCGGCATGGTGGTGCAGTGGTTAGCACTGTTGCCTCACACCTCTGGGACCCGGGTCGAGTCACATGTGTGTGGAGTTTGCATGTTCTCCCCATGTCGTCGTGGGGTTTCCTCCGGGTACTCCGGTTTCCCCCCACAGTCCAAAAACATGCTGAGGCTAATTGGAGTCGCTAAATTGCCCGTAGGTATGCATGTGTGAGTGAATGGTGTGTGAGTGTGCCCTGCGATGGGCTGGCCCCCCATCCTGGGTTGTTCCCTGCCTCGTGCCCATTGCTTCCGGGATAGGCTCCGGACCCCTCGCGACCCAATAGGATTAGCGGTTTGGAAAATGGATGGATGGATGGATATATATATATATATATATATATATATATATATATATTATAGATGAGAGCTTCATAAAGCATTCATAATGCATAATAAACATAGCTATAAGGTGTTATAACTTTTGATAAATATTTATAGCCGTGTTTATAATGCTTTATGAATGCATTATAATGTGTTATGAATGTGTTCATAGATTCTGAAAGACATCACATTCATAGAAAGTGGTACCACAATCTATAGTTTGTGGGCCACATACTGAAAGATTTGGCCTTATTTTCAGAATGGTATCTGTGGACAGCATGTGCCGGTCAGTCCAAGTGGAGTGCAGCTGAGGGATTATTCACAGGCGAGGTGAGTAGCTCATAGCTGAGAACACCACCATGTCTCATGCATTCACTCACATAAGCACATTCAGGTCCACATTGTACTAGGGAAGACAACCATAAAATCACAAATTATTGGGCTGGTATTTTCAGCATGGTGCTGATCGCTCTAAGAAGTTTCAGGCTGTTATTCAGCAACTTTGTGAAACTTGAGAGTGTGGGAGTTTGGGGCCTGTGGGGTCAAGGGATTAATAAATGCTCTGAACTGTGTTTCATTCCTCTTCGTCAGGGAAAGGACCACCCCCCCCCCAGCACCTTTCAACTGGACAACCTCCACTTGCCTGTCTGTCTATTTCCAGCATCAGAGTGGTCGTCCGGTTTAATCTCCCATTCTGAGACCCATCTGAAATATTATCTCTGGGATGAGTTCCACATCCCTGAATACAAAGTGGCTGAAGTGGGCGTGCCGTTGGAGAGCCGCCAGGCGCGTCTCCGTTGGGGTGCCTTGTGGAGCTCCAGATCAATGCAGACCCAGGTATTTGCCTTCCATGCCTCGGAATGTCTGAAAGCGCCATCTGAGAATGTTTATGGCAGACGAAAGAAAATAAAATCTACCAGGCGTGATAATTCAGTATGCGTGCAAAAGTGCAGTCAGTCTTTGTGTTCCTAAATATTTAACGCTGTACCTTCAAAAAGGGAAATACCCTAGGCACTCTGTGTGTGTGTGTGTGTGTGTGTGTGCATTAGCCTTTTCCGTGTGTCTGGATCTGACAAGCAGCAGTTCTGGATAAATATGTTATGGGAAACCACAGTGGAGTCTCTCTTGGGAAACCTTCATGATCTGCACATCTCCCAAATCAACCGAGGCTCCTATCGCACGCCTTAAAGCTAATCCCCAACCGCAGCTCCAGTAAAACTAATCTTTACCAGTAACTGAAGAGCTGCTGTCAGATACTTGTGTATGATGGCAGCAGAGTGACATAGTCTCTCCCTTTGCTCTGCATGTCGGTGGAAGCTGCAGTGTCTGGATTTGGCATCGTCGCCACGCAGGTCTCTGAAGCCTTCCCTCGCTGCCTTGTGGGTAATCACCGTTGGGAGCACTTTCGGTTGTTATTTGGGCTGCCTGAGTTTGTGATCGTTGACGAGCGTGACAAATCGCATGTTCAAAAGTGAGACAACAGAAACAGAGGGGAGAGATAGTGAGCAATACACGTGACAGATTAGGCGGGGAATTCTGCTAAAGGAAATCTACAGGAAATGGAGACTTGCTTGAAAATGATTAAATGCAAGTCTTGGCTGCAATACAAGGAAACAGGCACCTAGACAGGCAACTACAAATTACTTCTTTTTTGACCTTTAAATGTTCCATTCAGTAACAAGTAAAGGCTTAAACGTTCTCTTAAAATGTGCATTAATTGCTGACAAACTAATTCATGTCCAGTCCGACCAATACCCTTAAACTGTTGCCTTTTTTATTTATTAGTTTGTTGTTTTGGCAACACTTTACTTAAGGCTATGCTTTTATTAATTTATAAACACATTTATAATGCATTATAATGCATTCATAAAGCATTATAAACAAGGCTATAAATATGTATCAAAAGCATTACAGCCATGTTTGTAATGCATTATGACTGCCTTAAAACACTCTCATTTACACTGCAAAACAGAAACGCAGTACGAAGCATTGTACGTGAACCAAGGCATTTTTTCCCAAAAGAAAGCATTGAAAATCAGTTCATTTGTTCACAAGCCTACCAAATTATAATTTTTGTTAATTTTCTGGTTTTTATAGTAAAAACTTTAAAGAAAAGCACAATATAGTGTGGCAACGGGCAGACCGAGGCATCGCGGGAGCAGAGAGACACATGGAGACTTGCTTCACGCTCTGTATTAATAGTCCTTAGCCCTTGTATTGTTGTTGTTATTAATGTTAATGTAAATGGTTGCATTTCCCTATTGTCGTGCGTGTGTTTGCCTGTGTCTTGTGTGTACCTGGTCCGATCCTCACGTGTATTTAGCGTGTGTAAATCTTCCACCGTGTGCATCTTGCAGTTTGGCGTCTGACAACCTTACATTTCCCAGCTTTGTATATTTGGGTTCGGTGCTCGTTCAAATGTCAGCTCGTTCATGTCCAAATTTTGTGCGCTAACCAATGCATTTTTTTCACAAAATGTTTGGTTGTGAACCAAATTGTTCGTAGACCACAGTGTTCGTGAACTGCAGGCACCGCCGTACTAACTATAGATACTATGTGTATCTATAGTGCATTATAGATGAGAACTTCATAAGGCAGTCATAATGCATAACACATATGGCTATAATGTTATGCCTTTTGATACATATTTACAGCCATGTTTATAATGCTTTATGAATGAATTATTATTTGTTGTAAATGTGTTTATAAATTCCTAAAAACATGGCCTTAAGTAAAGTGTTACAGTTGATTTTCGCTTGACTGTTGTATGATGTCCATTTCAATATTTTGGGTGCGTTTCTGAAAATTTGGGGCAATTTCAGAGTAAATGTTGCGAGAGAGGAGATCACTGAAAGGGTTCTGGGAATGTTCACACAAAGTGTGTGTCTGTGGGGGAGGAGGGCTCGATAGAATGGTGGAGGATGAAGATTGGACAGTTAGGGAAGGGGGGGGTACCCATCCCACTCACTGCCTCCTGGCTCTCGTCATTTCACATCAATCTGTAGGCCCTAGATAAAAACAGGACTGCAAACCCACAGCTACAGAGCACTTCAGAGGATGAATCTACGGGCATGCCCAGAAGATGCTCCGTGCCAACCTGCTCTCATGCCAGCACTCAAGGCTCTCTGTCGACCTGCCACTTGCAATCGCAATCTGACACATTTACTACGGGAAAGTTCTCACTGCTCGTTCCACAACACAACACACATCACTCGCCAGCAGACGTGATAGCAGAGTCATTCATGAACCTCGTTGGGAAAAAAAGATCAAATAAGCAGAAATGAAACACAGACAAGAGAGGGACAACAACCAAAACGATGTAATACACAGCACACGCAGAGGCGGAAATCCACAGAACGTCATCCTTATTAGAGGTAGATTTAGTCACAGGTAGCTTCCAGATAAACTGCAACAGACATGCAGAAGATCTACCTGGAATCCCCATGCAGCCCTCCTTCGGGGTTTTCTGACCAGAGACAGTAGCTTCTCGATTTGACTCTGTATTTTGGGAAATGGGGAGAGGGGGGCTCACATGCCAGGTCCGCAGGCTATCATACAGCTTCACACTTCATTAGTGCAAGGATCTCAATGTGTAAAGCCATTATGGAGAAGAAGCAGGACCTCCTGATGGCCAGCCAAAGTCTTTTTTATCACAGCAAGCCCGCAAGAGCAGGCTCCCATGATGCACTGTGACAGCCTTTGACGCTGGGGGCGGAGCCAAATCCTGACATGATCTTCAGATCCCCTAGGCAAACACTCTGGCGCAGCTTGACCCTGAGGAAACACAATGGGGGCAGCAGCCCCCTCTGAGACCCTGATGATATTGCTAGTTTTCAAGCCCTTGGTCGTAATTCAGGTGAGAATGTGCTGTATTTTTTATTTATTATTTTTTTAACATACAGTAGTCGCCCACGTATCGGCAGGTGATACGTTCCAAAACCTACCGCGAATACCTGAAACCGCGGATAGTAGCAAACCATCCGTAAACTCCATATACAGGTGAGTAGCTTGAAATTCTGCGCTACCTGTCACTTAGGAGCATTACGGTATATCATTTCATAATTTTAACTATTCAAGGGCCCCTGGTAAAGTGCCGAGACCCCTGAATCTATATGGGTTTCCATGCCTTTCCGATGCCTCTGTCCATGAATACTGTGATTTTTGGGCACAATAGGACATTACCAACATTAAATACAGCAATATTAAAGTACATTGTACATTATTATATAGTACTGTACAGTACTATATTGTACAATACTCTTTAATGAAAGGAATTCTGACCTTTTAGTCTAATTCTCAAGAAACGACGTAGCAGTGAAAAAATGTCATATATCAAAGGATAACGAAGCAATTAAAATCGTGCTTTTTGTACCCTGCGAAGGAGGAAAGAACAAAGAAAGAACATGCTGCTTCACGTTTTACGTGTTTTCCAGAATGAGATAAACCGCGGATACTGCCGACGCGAGGACTGCCGCTGCTACTCTCCATGTGCATTTTTCCAGTTATAACTTGGTAATTTTTTTTGTAACAATAATCTTTAGAAATCTCAAACCAATTCTACATTTAACTCGCAAGCCCTAACAGTCACAAAAATGGTAGGGAGGTATTTCATTGAGTTATTTTAGTGACTCCGGTGACTGAAAGTGCCAGAGGTACCTTTCCCAAGCTTGATACCATCCACAACTCAAAATGCCTAATCAATTGATATTTATATGACTCCACGTCGCGAGATAAATTATTTCGGATGCAAAACTGCGACTGAGCAGCCCTGGCTAATGTTGCTTGTGGCAGAGATTGCAGATAATTAACCAAGTGTTAAGCATTCATTATATGTCCCTGATACTGAGTGAAGTGTGAGAATGTGGAAGAAGACTGAGGGAGGGATGTTACCACACAAGTCCTCTTAAAGTACAATATTACACCACCTCCTGAACATGCATGTGATTACTAGTGGCATGTTGTATTTGTGTGTAAGTAAACATGGAGTAAATCACAGGCAGCGTGATTAACTGCAGAGTCTGACAAATGCATGTAGTTATGTTACTCAAGTTTCCTGTATATTTTAGACAGAGTAGAGCCTAATAAAGGTTGTTATTTGTGTTTTTGTAGCAATGGTAATATCTTCAATTGCTGGGCCAGATGGGCATGAGAGATGTTTGATGGCACATGTGGAACCTTTGGTGGAATCCAATAAAATACAAGAGGTCAGATCTGATCTCCATTAATTTGATTATGTAATGGCATCCAAAATGAATCTTAGCATCACAGAGGGTGTAGATCACCACGGAGGATGGCAGCTTAATGCCCAAGGATAATCCAGAGGCCAGGCATGTGTAGGACCACTTCTGAGGAGATATATCTGAGGAGCATCATGGCTTAGAGTCGCCTCTGAGTAAGCCATGGTAGAAGATACACACTTTATGCACAAAAGTACGGAGACAAACCTCTCAGTGAATTCAGGTGTTTCATTCAGACCCTTTGCCACAGGTGTATAAAATCAAGCACCCAGCCATGCAGTCAGGTTTAAAAACATTTGTGTTAGAATGGGTCATTCTGAAGGGCTCACTGAATTCAAGCGTGACACTGTCATGGGATGCCACCAAAGCATGCCACCACTGGACTCTGAAGCATGGAAACATGTTCTGCGGACTAACAGATCATGCTTCTCTGTTGGGCAATCTAATGGTGAATCTGGGTTTGGCGGATTCCAGGAGAACATTACCAGCCCAATTACACTGTGCCAACTGTAAAGTTTGGTGGAGGAGGGATCACGGTATGGGGTTGCTCTTCAGGGGTTGGTCTAGGCCCCTTAGTTCCAGCAAAGGGAACTCTTAATGCTTCAGTGTACCATGTTATTATGGACAATTCTCTGCCTCTGACTTTATGGGAACAGTTTGGGGGAGGAAGGCCCTTTTCTGCTCCAGCATGACTGTACCCCAGTGCACAAAGGAAGATCCATAAAGACGTGAGTTTGGCATGGAAGAACTTGCTCAAACAGAGCCTTAACCTCAACCCTATCGAACACCTTCGGGATGAACTACAATGGAGATTGTGAGCCCACCCACGTGTGACAATGTGACATAGCAGGGGGCAGCCAATTCAGCACCTGAGGAACAGTATCTCACTGGTGGGGATTCAAACCTGTGATCTTTCGATTACAAGCATGCTTCCCTGACCATTAAGCCACCACTGCCCACTGTGGTAAAACACGCAAGGGCTTACAGCTCTCCCCAACAAACTCCAGCTCCTAGCGGATGTATGCAGGCGGGTGGAATAAGTGTCTCGGTCAGGAAGCATCCTGTCTGCTTTGCTGCCATACTGTGTCATATCTCGATTCCCTGCTGTCTCCACCTTGCCGGAGAGTAAATTAAAAAGTAATATCAAATAAAAATGTGAAATACACTGCCTGACAGTCTTTTGATGACAAGCAAATATTACACCGGGTTGATTTAATAACATTTTCCTAGATTTAATTTTTCTTAATGTAATAAATACTAAAATTTATTGTGGTAAAGATATAACAGTGTTCTCTGCGGTGAGAACTGCTTCTAAGTTTGGGCTCTGACTTTGAGATTATATCATGTAGGGTGTAAATTTACTCCTGAACTAGGGTAAGTATTGCTATTACAGCTACAGCTGAGGTTAGGTTTGTGTTTAGCTAGGGTTACCGATACTAATTTACACTGTGTGCAGAATTATTAGGCAAGTGTGTATTTTACTCACATCTTCTCTTCACACCCGTATTTTCAGTCCAGATGTATCAGTCGGATTCTTGATGTTAGAGCACACAAGCTCAAACGTCAAGAATCGGCACCGATTTTTACAAACGTTTTGTGGACAGATGAGATGAGAGTGACTCTTGATAGAAGAGATGGATGGGCTAGTGGTTGGACACCCTCTTCGAGTGGCAACAAAGTGGTAAAGGATTGATGGTGTGGGCTGCAGTTATCAGTGGTGAATCTGCAGGACCTTTCCGACTTGCAGATGGTGTAAACATGAACTCCAAGATCTACTGCCAATCTCTAGAAGATACATTCTTCAAACACTGGTACAGGAAGAAGTAAGCAGCTTTAGAAAAGGTTATGATGTTCATGCAAGACAATGGCCCTTCCTATGCATCAAAGTATTCCATAGATTGGCTAAAAAAGGCTTGAAAAGTGATTGAATTAAGACCAGGCCGCCTTTGGGTCAAAATTAAAAATTTGACAGGTTCACTGTAAAAGATGCTCGTTATGGCCATTGGTTATTGATATCGGTAAAGTACAGTGTATCGAAGGGCTGATTGCTGTTCTTTATATAACGAGAATAGTTTTTTAATTATTATTTCTATAGATGGTGAAATGAGGAACATCCAATTTCTGACTGCTTAATTATTCTTTCCCCTGGTAATCGAGTGTTTATCTCTTATTTTTCTTTGTGACAGGCCAATGTAACATTTTCTCTCTAAATACAAAATTATGAATTATCACTTTGCCTAAATTTAGCTGCAAAATATCATCAGGAATTGCACTTGCCTGATAATTCTGCACGCGGTGTATTTGTGTCTAAACTGAACTCGCTGGCACAGATTAGCAGAATGACTGCACATTGTTTTTTATTCTGTGAAAAACAAAACATCAGTCTGCAGGCTGGATTTAATAATTAGTGGACCCTATAAAACCATGTAATTATCTCCATTATTATACTAGTTATAAATTTAACTCTGGTGCTGCTAACTTTGAATACTGTTCATGTTTAAATATCGGCCGGCAATTTCAGCCAAGATTGACCCAATGGACCAATGCCAATATGTCAACAGATACCAAAGTATGTTGGTGACTGCACAGCAGGCAGGGGTAACGTTTCCACCACTGCATATGCTGCAACCATGTTCTTCGTCTTTCACCATTCACTTGTGCATCTCCGTTTAGAGAAGATCACTGTCCACCTTTTACCCATCACTCCTGCAAACATTGCGCATCTATCTCTTACAGGGAGACCTGGCACATTGTGATGCTCAAACGTTTGAATGTAACATGCTTTTGGAAAAACGAAATGTAGGCTATATAATTTATGTAGTGACTATTTAAATGTACATAATGTGTAATTCCTGTAATGTAATTATAGCCTAAGGTCGTAACTGTAATGAGATTACAAATATTGAAAATGTAATTTGTTACATTACTTTGTTATTGAGAAATGTTATTAGATTACAGTACTGCATTACCCCAATATTGGTTATGGTTGCAATTAGAGTTAGAGTTGTGGTTGCTAGTTAGGGTTAGGGTTAGGGTTAGGGGTTATGGTTAGGATTATGGTTGCTAGTTGGGGTGGTCTTCAGCGTTTTGAGCTTGACTTGAGGATTACTGCATGTCCCTTTCGAGTCCATATCGAAACAGCCAGATCTTAGAGTGGTAAGAGATAATTCCAGCTGTAGCTTAAATATGACCCTTAGCCATTTTCAGGAAAACTTTCAAGTTTTATTAAGTCAGTTCATTCTGTGGAATCGGAGATTTTGTCCACAGCAGACACCTGAATAGAATTTACTGCAGCCTGTTTTTTGCTTGGGGTAAGTTCTGGTTTTACGTCGGATCCGCTTCTGTCTGCTTTCCGATATCTTTAGCTTTACGCTCTGCTACTTCAGTCTCACCATCTCTGCTTTGGGACATGGGATCAGTATCATATTCCCACCTAAAGGTTTAGGGGGCTTTTCCTGTAAACTGGAATGCTTTATATACAGAATTTTGTTAGGATAGCCCCAAGTTGCTAATCCATCTTCATTCATTAGTGAAATGCTTTCTGCTATTATTTTTATTTAGTGATCAATGGTCATTGTTGACACACCACAGCATAAAACAACTAAATGTTTCCTCTGCATTTAACCCATATGTGACAATGTGACATAGCAGGGGGCAGCTAATTCAGCACCCGGGGAGCAGCGCTTGGGGGGGCGGTACCTTGCTCAGAGTACCTCAGGGGTGCTGTGCTGGTCGGGGATTCGAACCTGCAATCTTACAATAGCAAGACAAGAATACTATTTCAGAGTACAGAAGTTCTCCAATACGGCAAGGAGGACATATGAAATATGTAAAGTGATTTTCCATCCATCCATCCATCCATTTTCCAAACCACTTATCCTACTGGGTCGCGGGGGGTGATTTTCAATTAACATAATTTGAAAGTGCTTTTGTTGTGCTGGAGAGAGATTCATGGCATTATAATCTAGATATCATGTTTAATGACATGCTTTCAAAAGGTCAGTTAAAGCATATTAACAACTAGGAAAACTACACAGTGGGTATTTATAGAGTCCATTAATTGTGTTCATTATCATTTATTTGACAACATATAACATATTCTTGTGACTTAAACAGTTAAGTAATAAGCTTTATTGTACCACACACCATATTGTCATTTTCTGTGTCTGAACCTTCCTTATCTCAGTGGTGTTGGTTCTATATAACAGAAAAATTATAAAGAAACAAATTATCAGTTTGTTTTTACTGACGACTCTGCTTAACGGCATCCTGTCTGTGTGAGCGGCGTTGCCTGTGGATGAATAGATGTCCTTGGATACTTTCGAAATTTCTGAGTGGGTTTGTGGCCCTTCAAGTTAAATGACAGAGTCATGATTTGCTGAGCGGTATCTCTGAGGTATGATTCTGTTGCCATGCGACTGTCGCCCTGGGACCCAGTTTATCCAGACTGGTTTTCATTCGTGTCATGTCAAACATCTGGAGAACTCCATCAGTCTCTCCTCCCGATTGTTTTTCATGGTGCGATATACCAGAGCATCATCCACTTACGCACATCCCTCCTGCCGAGAAGTGACGAGGATGCAGATGAATTTTGGTAATTTGAAGTTATATAATGAAAGAGTATCTACCGAACGAGTGACGAATGGCTTTTTTTCACCATCTTCATCCATAAGAATTTCCCAAAATCACTTGCTGTAGTGAGAGTGACTGGCAAGCCACTTTAACATTGAGGAAAAATACATTTCTCTGCCTACCTGACTCTATTATGCATTATCCACCCATACTTTTTCTAACCACTCATCTTCGGTGGGGTCATGGGGCACGTCAGAAATTCATTTATTATTCATTTCGGAAATTAGCGAGGCAGTCATAGAATTTAAATTAAAAATGTTTATGTAACAGTATTCCCTATGTTGTCAGAATTCTTTATTTTCGGTTTATCATTCGAACTTGAACTCACACTTTCAGTTCTCTTCAGCTAATCAGCTATATAACCCCCGCTTGTTCTCCGGAGAGCTTAGCCTTAAGACGGTGCGGTTTCAGCAAACTTTCAAACCTCGTCCATCTCTCCTGTAGGTTTGGGAGCAGGAACAGATCCGACTCCACACCACAGCCGATCCGGTGGAAGGCAGCCTCTTGGCGCCAGACGTTGTCTGAGAGTCCTGCTGGTCAATTTTCTTGTTGGTTGAAAGTGAAAAAAGCATTCAAGAGATATAATAAGTTTACAAGAGGTGAGAGGTTACTATAGTTTAGAGGTCTTGAGAGTTTTTAGGTTTTTTTTTTTTTTTTAAACTAAACATGAATATATTTATACTCCTTCAAACCAATGTGAGTGAAACAGTTACTATAGTTACTATTCTTCACACTCTGTTGAATGTCTCCATGATTATTACTGGACAGGTTTCACATACCTGCACTGTGCAAAAGCTCTTTTGTATAGCTACCCACCCCCAGCCCACCCCCCTCCAGGACATAACAAAAGTTTCGAGGAGTTTACCAAGGTTTCACAGCTTCCAGGAGACAGCTAAACTTCTTGAATATTTAGACTGAGAGACGTCACCAAGTCCATGCCTGAGTTTCCAGGCTTCCTGGTGTATGATGTCATGTATGATGTCATGTATGATGTCATGTATGATGTCATGTATGATGTCATGTGTGATGTCATAAAGGAGCAAAGCCCAGACGTCGACACCCCACGGCATTCAGGCCTCCTTTGGATGTGTCGCTACGTGCATGCAGTCATTTCACAGGTGGCGAGATGCACAGTGCAGAATCACTCAGGCAGATAAGACGCCACAGGACTGGCATCCACTAAGAGAACGCAGCTGTGTCTTTCAAAGCGAGGCGCCCCTGTGACCTTACATGGACTTATGCACTGCAACTATAGTCACTTACAGCACTTTTCCGCTGCACCAGGTACTAAAACAATAGTACTTCAAAACAATAGTACAGTCACCGGTACTTCTTTATGCTCGTTAAAAACTGGCACCGACGCAGAATGACATCAGCAGTGACTGGGGCAGAATTACATTTACATAACCAATCAATAACAGACCCATTTGCAAGTCCTACCCAAAAGTACCAAACGAGTACCCCAGCTGCGTTGAGTACTTTGGCACTGATACTGGAGCGGAAATCAATAAGAAAAGGGCAGTACTGATTCTTTTGTTCAGTATCTGGTGCAGTTGAAAATCCCCTTGTGGGGGGCTGATGCACCCTGGGAAGCCACGTGATCTGCGCCTCACACCGTTAACACAACGGGACAGCACGTCGGGCCAAACAGCTGGCAGGACTTTGGAAGGCTTTCCGCCCTCGGTCTCTTTGGTCCAGCTTGTGTTTTCTTCACGGCTTCTCCACCCACCTCGCCTGAGGCTCTTTCACGGATGTGAAGCACATTTTTCTATTACTTTGTTACATAACACTTTGTTCTGAGATTCGCGATACACACACGTGGCAATTAGGTAACATGCAGCACTGATCTGACAACAGATCAGTCCAGAGAACTGAACTCTTTGTGCTTCTCAGTTACAATGTTTATGAACAAAGCTTATATGCTGTACACAAGTACATTTAGAGGTTCACTTTTGTTTATTTACCGTCTTGTCCTCGAACTGAAATTCTGCTAAGACTTGCTTCAAATGGTGGTGTGTGGTTCAGAGGCCTGTGTCTGTGATCAGAAGGTTGCTGGTTTGAATCCCATGGTCAGCAGGATTATTGCACCATAGATCCCCTCTGCAAGGACTTTAACCTCAGATTCCTCCAGGGACCCTGCCTTCTTGATGATATGTTGCATTAGATCATTTTTTTCTCCAGAAGCAGATATTATTGTGCTCAGAAAGAGTTTTCACAGCAATATGTGTTAGCAACAAGGGTACCTGGATTAGGATTATTTTAATATTGACACTGGTTTTACACAGGAATTTCTAAACATTTTCACCCTTCTGCGTCTCAGAGTCTCCCCTTCAACATACCGTAACAGCGCCATCTGCTGACCGCCACATCGGATGTCACACATATAGCCACTTACCAGAGCGTGCACATGGCCAGGACTATACTGCCAGCTGACTCGCGCCTCATTTTCACCGCAGTGTCAACACCGCTTTAGTTTCGAAACCGGACCAACAGCGGCAAATCGGATTTGCGCAGAGTGTGGCTGCAAATCGTGGATTTCGATCCCCGCCATTTCAGAGAAGAGATTTATGAGCTTCAAATACCTGAACTCTGGTTTTAAGGGGTCGCAGCTAAGGAGCTATCAAAGAGCTGCATTCCAGTTACCATCTTCGTTGAAATGCACCGCAAATTGGCCACGCAGTGAAATCGAGGTGCCAAATTTGACTGTGGTTCCATCAGTGCGTCTGGCAGCGCAGTCGGATGTAATTAAGAAAGTGAGTCTATATTAAACTGATGTCGGACTCTTTTAAGGTTGCATCTGTCACCTTTGGGGGAGAAGGTAATCACTCGCAAAGTGACACTGGTGTGACGTTTCTGAACCCGCCACATAAACATTTCACATTTACTGTGGGTCGTCCAAAGTGCAGCAAAAAAAAAACTGGAATGACTTGAAAACCTCCAGAAATTTTTTTTAACGGTGATAACATGGCAGGATTAGGAAAATAGCCAGATAATAAAAGGAAGCACCTGTAGAAGTATTTTTTTTTCTTTTAAAGAATATATCACTGAAACACATTGGAAAAAGCTTCCTTCAGATCGAGATTAATTCAGATTCAGCACAGATGCACGTATTCCAGCTAGTGAACGAGGTGAGGGCAATCGTTTGTAACCAAAAGGTTGCAGTGACGTTTCTGTAGTGAGGGCCCTTACGGTTGTGTAAAACTTAGCTGTAAAAAAATGATTGAGTTTTTTTATTAAAAGGGTGAGCCAATGAATTAAATGTAAAGTAAAAAAAATTACAAAGTCCAAAGACCAGATTCAATAGAAAGGATGTAAACTTCGGTACAGCTAGTTTAAGCAAAGGTCCACCTGACATCTTTAAACCCTGGGGGTGAGATGAGCTGCAGGTGGAAACAGGAACCTCAGCCCCCCCCTCCCAAATCCAACAATGACAATCTTAACCCCCACCCAGCCCTAACCTTAACCATAAGTAACTAAACAGAATACAAGTTTTTGGGTATTTTCACAGATTTTCTGAAAAATTTGTCAAATATGGGTATTCATCATGACATTTGGTCCCCAGAAGGATCGCACACACACACACACACACACACACACACACACTCAAAACAAATCACCCCTCTTGCTTACACAGTACACTGGCAGTAATCCATTGATGAATCAGCAGCAGCAGATCTCTGTGTCACAGACAGTCGTTATTCTCATTCTCATTTACTATGTTTGATTTTACTGTGGCTCTTAATAAACGTACGAATTCAAGCAGCAGAGCAGGACCCTGAATGATGACTGTTGTCTTGCGTGTCCATCATCCAACTGGCTTACAGGAAATATCCTGGAGCATCAATCACACCAGTGGCTGAAATTATCAATGGAGAAATTAGGGTTTGGACCCACGGCTTTGATCAAAGCATTAGATTATCTACTCATTTGTACTTAGTTTAACTCAATAAATCGATAACGAAACCAGCAAGCAGTGGATTAAAGCCGTCTGTAATTACTAGTGTTAAGTGTCCTCTCTCTGCGGGTCTGGAAACCTATTTGTAGGTAAAAATGACAGCTAGGCTATTGTACCCTGAGAAAAGAAACCATCCAGAATCTATAGATGATCTTTTGATAAATCGAGCGAATGTCAATGTATACATTTCCAAAATATATTTTATTAATTTACTTCCAAAAAAAAGATACCACCTGACTCCAATTTGAATATGATAGATATCCTCCCCAGCACAGTAGGGACATCAGACTATAATGAGATACTTGTTTGAGTTGAACATTGCAGTATTACTTGAGTCAGAAGCAAACTGCGACATTTACATAAGACACACGAATCCCTGAGAAATTCATCTTGGCGTGAGCACATTCCTTGAGCCTTACAATGGGTATGACCTTCAGAAAATGGCATTTGGTTCTGTAGATAGACGTGGAAGAGGATCACATTCCTTGTTATACCAAGAACTGAGGACTAAAAGGTGCATGTCTTAATATTATTATAGCTTGATTATATGCATTTATGGGGCGGCACACTGGTGCAGTGGTTAGCACTGTCACTGCACACCTCTGAGACCTGGGGTTTGAGTCTCCGGCATGGCACCATGGTGTGTGGAGTTTGCTTGCTCTTCCTGTGTCTCCATGGGGTTTCCTGTTGGTACTGCAATTTCACCCCACAGTGCAAAAACATGCTGAGGTTCACTGGAGTTACCAAATTACCTGATGTGCCAAAGGCAGTGTGCCCTGCATTGGATTGGTGCCCCTTCCTGGGTTGTTTCCTGCCTTGTGCCCATTGGATCCTGACCCCCCCACAACCCGGAATAGGATAAGCAGTTACAAAGAACAGATGGATGGATATATGCATTTAAAAATCAAAAAGGCAAATGTTAGGGGTATTTAAGAGTTTTCCCTTAGCCAGTGATTTTGTCAAATTTTAGTCTCCTTACTATTTAACAGCCTCACACATGGACTTTTGAAATGACCAGTAATGAAACATTCTGAGTAACCCCAGTACCACCATATGTAGGCATGCTGGTCTAAGAAGGTGGCCACAACTATTATTATTAAGGCCAAGAAGGCGAATTTGTTGTGCGAATGAATCCTTTACTAAGGACTTTGTAGGAGAACTCATGGGATTGGAGTATTTTTGGACATCTTGTCGTTTAACGGTAGATGCGTGTGGTGAGATACAAACAAGGGTGGAGGGAAGAGGCGAAGATTAGATCACACCTCCTGATATATAAGCCACCTGCCTTTGGAAGAGAGCGCGATGCATCCACTGCCCCGTGGGAGCCTGGGGAACAGCAAGAGTCACTGTGGAGAGATGGGAGGCCAAGAAACCCAGCTGCCTGACGCACCCAGAAGAATCCAGGCTGATCTGCATCATCCCAGCCTCCTCATCGCGGATGGCTAATACAGCACAATGGGAAATAAACCTGAGTCTCCACTGTAGGTGTTACCTGCTTTGGGCAAATAGTAAGTAAAGGTTTATGAGGTCCCCACAACCCTGAACAGAATAAGCCTGGGGATCTCAATAAGAAAGCTGAAAACTTGCCCATTGAACAGTAGGTGAATTTTGACCAGTCACTACCGTTATTGATATGTAAAGTGGGAGATGTTTCACACTTTAAGGTGTGAACATTCATGCTCCAGTTTTTTTAAAGGTCTGGCTTTTCTCTCATGCAAAACCCACCCGACAATAGATTATCAGTACACTGTATTTGTTGGAATATACGTTAAAAAATTTTTCACAGATTTTATTCTTGCGTAATGCTAAAAATGTAAGGATTTCACATAAGTTTTATGACAAATTCTACACATGACTACCTTACTGCAGCTTTAGTGTTACATAGTTGCCAAGGGATTATAATTTAGTAATCTCTGATGCTACTGTCATCAATTAATATTTATTATTATTATTATTAGTAGTAGTAGTAGTAGTAGTAGTAGTAGTAGTAGTAATTAATATCTCATCTACACCCGTTCCTCTACGAATATAGATATAAGAATATAGGTGGGAAATTTATCAATGTCTTTTACTGCTATCTAGTGGTGACTGCTGAAAATATTGTTATACTACATTAGCGGTTTTCAGTTCATCTGAAGGTGAAACCAAATCTAATTTTTAGATTGTATTTTCTACTCTTTTGTATGTTTTAATAAAAAAATGTAAAACCCTAAGTAGACACCGTACATTTATTGATAGCACCAAATACGTTCATGTCATACTGACATTTCCTTTGCTACATACCGTTGAAATTATTAAAAGTGAAAAAGAAATACATCCGATTTCTGGAAAAGGATACAGGCATTCGTGGCGAACAGCTATATTTTGTCGCAGGACCCCGAAGGGTAAAGATGGCTGCCCCCAAGGAACTCGCCGGGGAGTTTGAAACCTGGTTAAATAGTCGTTTAGATGAGTTGGAAATCGACTGTGATGTTTATGCAGTTTATATTCTTGGTGTTCTTCAGGAGGAAGAGAGTGATGATGAAAAATTAGATGCTCTTGGAGGTATTCTGTCCGCGTTTCTGGTAATTATTTCCCTGTCTGTTCGTTGTCCGCGTGGATGCATGAAACCGTGCATTCCTCTATTCTGCTTATTTTTCGAGCTTTTTATGATTGTCATGTTAGTTCTGACAGATGAGGATAAGTCAGAAATACCACGAGAAGTATGCTGCTGTATGTAACATTACGCAGCGATTACCGATCCAATGTGATGCCGTCCAGTTGTTTTTGTAGCTAACCTGAAAGCTGCGATCGTTCTATAGTAAAATAGAAATACTTTTAACAAACAGGTGAAGTAAGTTAAAGGCAGGCAGAACGTTTGCGTTACTGTAATACATGACACTTTCAATATTCTGTCCCATTTTTTCCAGCTTTACTTAAAAAAATCAATTAAAAAAATTAATGAATCTTAACAATACTTGGCTACAAGTCTTGTTAGTTAAAACGCAGTATTTCTTTCCATTTGTTCATTTGACCTGCTGTCATGAAAGGCTATATTTGGGCGAAAGAAGAGCTGGGTGGGCCGGCAGCCTGCGGTTGGTCTGCTGGTTATTATTAACTCACTGCTACAAGAGAATGATTTAGCCCGGACTTAGTTGCAAGAAACGCGTTTCTTTTTTAAATTAATAGTATCTTCGCTCTAGCCAGATTCATTCAGTATGTATTCTTTCGTGTGGTGTTTAAAAATATTTTCAATGAACAAAATCTATATTTGTACTTGTTTATGATTTGGAGATTGATCTGTATATTTCTAAAGTGTCCTTTCCTAATTGTATTTTAGGATGAAAATTCGCTGGAGGACGTATGCAGAGAAATAATCAAGCAGTGGACTGACAGCTGCGCTTTATTAGCTGCCAAAAACTGCCAGACAGATGGTATGGGACACTGAAATCAAATATATCTTATGTAATATGCCCATGGAATGCTATACATTCAGCTGAGGAACAAGTTCTACCAGTGAGGGGTGGAGGGGACTACTGTGGTATGATCAGGGAGGAGACACAGGGTATTTTATCTTCTTTGGTGTAAACAGGACTGGGTAGTAAGAATTAGAAATGAAATCTGTTGACAGTCGCTGTCTTTATCTGTTTGTAGGTGAGGTGCAAGCCATCGCCAACTTGATTGAAAAACAGGCACAAATTGTTGTAAAACAGAAAGAGAAGACTGATGATGACAAAAAGAGGAAAGAGGCTGTCCTTGCTCAGTATGCCAATGTAACAGATGATGATGAATATCCTTTGATGTCCCAAACAGTCATTGGAAAATAATACATGCATTTATTGTGATGTCACGTTTTTCTAAAAAAATATAGCTCTATCATTTTTCAACCTCCATAAGTTATATTGATCTGAATGAATAATCTTTATTTCTAAAGGTTAATATACAATTTCTTATACAAGGGAGACAGAATGAGTCGAATTATCTGTTTCAAAATTTAAGGTCACTTTACCATTAGAGAAGATTATTACAAACGCTGGTGCGATTTTCAGTTCTATTACTCGAGACCCGCCGAAAATAGTGAATCTATAAGCAGTATGTTAAGGAAGCTTATACAAAAACATGGGAATCCTTGTCCGACAAATGTGAAGCACCTCTTTTAAACTGTCATTGGTTTTTAACATGTAAGGTTCAGAAAACAGTGCTTTTCCTTGACACTGACACTGAAGATGTTGAAGAAGATCTGACTGGAGCAGCTTGTACGTTTAACAGTGACAAATGTATCCTTTTATTATTAGTAATTAATGTATTTGGCCACTTCCTTACAAGCTACATTTAATAATTTGAAATGTATCAATTATATAATACTAAATAGTATACCACAAGAGGAATGTGGTGCATTGTTATTTAATCCAGATCGCAGGTTTTTCAGATCATTACAGAGCTGACAGATGAGTGAAGCAAATTTGATTACAAGAGTTATTGGTTGAGTAAAAGTCTAAAGTGGTCAGCTAGAAGCCTGGTTGTAAACCAGCCTGCAGGGATACCAGCGCTTGCCCCCTAGTTGCCAGGAGCTCAAAGAAAAAGCCTTCAGATTAGCCATGGGAATTGTGCCCTTTCTGCGTTTGGCACCATTAGGTTTTTTCTTCCACTTTCTTATGAAATATTCTTTCATGGAACGCGTCAGCTCTATTTAAAAACACCAACGTGGAGGATGTTCTGTTGAAGAAGAGGCTGCAGAGAGACCAGGCTCGCGTGGACGCGCAGAAGAAGAAGGAACAGGACAAGATGCAGCGGGAAAAGGACAAGCTTACCAAACAGGAGAGGAAGGAAAAGGAGAAAAAACGCACGCAGAAAGGGGAGCGGAAAAGATAGATATTGCTTTATTGGACACCCTGTACAATATTCCCATTTTTTCCCCTTGAGAGTTAAAGTTATATTAACTAAGAACTATGTGACGATTGGAAGATGACATTCATGCATTTTAAGTCAGTGAATATTTCTATGGACATTAAGTAGAGCTGAGAGAATACATTTTGTAATTGGATATTTCTAATCTAAAATGAGTATAATGTTCTGCTTTGTTCCTTTTGAATATTAAGTCATTCATATTAAAGCCTATCAATAATGGTTGGTTGCTGTAAATACTGCACAAATAGAAATAACTCATCACAGTGGTTTAAGGTGAAGTATTATTAGGCTGTGTGTATGGCCCATCACTTACATATTGTTCAAGAGTTAAAGTGCACAAAATCTGTGGTCAGATTGTAGCTGCCAACCATTCTTGAATACTAGTATACTTTAATGTCACTGCAGTTATTCAATCAGTCACTAACTAGAATTGGTCCTAATGAATAATAATCTACGCTGTTACCATTTCCTAGATTGCTATGCTACTCAGAACCACGGTATCATCTTGACATTGTTGAATTGATATTCCAAGATTTTATTTGTGTGTTGCTCTTCTGTTACATGATCATTTCGCTCTTTTGATCATTTGATAATGTAATTTGAATATATCGTGCTGCTTTCACTCACTGATGACAAAATCAAAAGTGAAAGATTTTAAGATTTCAATGCAAAGGTGCTAAATATTGAATTTCAAAATTGAATGGCAATGAATAACTTGATCTACTTTAATTATTATACCTTGCTTCTAATCTGGCTGTCACACATTCACGCTTGTTCTGAAGTAAGAGGTAGCTATCTAAGGCTGATTCATGACCTCACGAATGCCGGTGACATTAGAGCTGACATTAGGATGACTAGATAATCCCTGTCGGGGAGGTCACTTCAAACTACTGTACTTGGCTAAATCCTTCTGCTCTTGTGCTTTGACTGGTTTGTTTCCTTGACTGAAAAACTCATCCAACTGTTTGACATTAACTTTAGTGACACATGCATGAGTAAAGGAGACTGACCAATCAACTCAGCAAGTTAAATCCTGGCTTTTTTAATCGACATGGTAGTTTACAAACCTGTCCTAACTCAAAGTGTCTTCCCTCACTTGCATTATCTAGTCAACCTAGGTAACATGCTGCATGTCAGTTGAATATTGAAAGGTGTCTAATGGGTGCTTGAAAGATCTATGTGCTCTTTAATTGCTGATACAGGCAGGTAAAACCTGCTAAATATTTATATAAAATGTATGTTCTACTTCTCGCTGTTTTACACTATATACAGTAGATTTGGAATGGCTGGGGTTATTTTATTGTAAAGTGAAACAAGAGCCATCGTGTGCTTATTTGCATTTTAGGTGACCTGTCACAGTGATTTTTTTTTTACAGTATTGGCTTACTTAAAGCCAGGAGTCAGTTGAACATATTTACTGTGACATAAGATTGTTACAGGCCTGAACTTCCTAGGCTGCAGTCTGGGTGAATTCCAAGCTGAATGCTGCTATTAGAGACTTTTATACATAGCACATTTTTGCAGACAATGCCCAAAAATACATATCATGTATGCTTTTTACTTAACATACAGGTTTTCTAGGTGATGCTAGACCAGTGGTTCTCAAACTGGGTCCTCTAGACCCAATGCCCTGCTTGTTTTCCTGCTATCCCTGCCCCACACATGAGTCCCAGCTGTCCTTCAGTTTCTAATTCACTGAACACACCTGATCCAGGTAATCAGCAGTGTGTAGGGCAGTGGGTCCTGAGGACCGAGTTTGAGAACCACTGTGCTAGACAAATATGAAAAAACTTATACTGAGGATGGAACATTTATAGCGTTTTTCTTCGTTCCGAATGAAGCATGTTGTTTATCAGAAAAAGGACCCCATATTCATTGTATGAGAGTTATTACAATTAATGAAGTCATAAGGCAGAGAACTCTTGTATATGCTATAAGATTGTCACAAAAAAACCTTAATGTCTGATCTGCATTCAATAACTGATCTAAATTATGAGTATGACAATGGCTAGAATATTTTAGTAGCCATAAAATAATTTATAACTGAATTTTTTATTTGTGAATTTTAAATAAAATGTTTTCAGTCAAATCATTAAAGCTTATTTTATTTCTATTGGTATCCTCACTTACATACAAATATTTTTTTAACACAAAACACAAAATCCAGCATTTGAACAAATATATTTTAACAATATGTACTTCATTCACAGTAGTAGTAAATTAACCATGTAAATAAATTGTAACTTTGGAAAAATCAAAAGCCATAAATTTAAGATTTAATAATAACAGGATGCAACTTTCTGTCATAGTAATTTTAAAAAATCAAATACGATCTGTTAGAATACCAGTCTCCCTTTCATTTTATTAATTGTGAATAAATACTATCTGCAGGCTAAGTATGATGGACAAGCAAATTTTAACACAAATCATTATAACTGTTAAAACACAACAGAAAAAATCATTTGAAAATATGCACTTTTTTCTAAAATGCTGCTGAATTCTTAATGGAAATCTGTATTTAATATGGATCCTAATCATCAGTGTTTTCAATCTCTGTTACGATATACTGGTCAATTCATATCAATGGGGTGTGTTTGGCTTGTGTTTCAAGATTACTTTTCTCACAGATTACATTAATTACATGAAAAATGTACTGAGAGCTAATTAGTTTTTATATGAAGAGGATGAGTAGTAGTGGAAATTATTAAATTGCCTACAGGCATAACCAAAACTTCTTAAGTCTTGGAAGGCTGCAAGGTTGTAAGCGTCAATAGTTTGGTATAAACATGCACTGATCATGAACTAGCTTATGCATAAAATTATTCAGAGGTGCACTTTATGTAGACTGTATATTTAAAAAGTACATATACATTGTAATAGTCAGAGTTTTGGACAATCCCAAATTCATATTGAACTATTCAAAAGACCTAGCTACAAAGGCAAATTGATATTTTCAAAAAGCTAATTTGTCCAACATCAACTAGAACTCTTTCAGGTTGGGGTTTCTTTCTGCTCGTCCACCTTATTTTCAACTTGCGGCGATGTCATCTGCAGTGCACACCAAAGGGCAGTGCGAGTCCTCCTTGTAGTCACACACAGGTCCTTCACTGCAGCAGCCAGTAGTAAAATGACTAGTAAAAATAGGTCAACAGTATACACAGTCAGCTATGGAAAGCTATCAGTAAGAAATGAATTGCACCTTGTTAATTAGTGTTACAGCAGTAGAAAATTAAAACTCAAAGACAAATGATGTAAAAAAAAAAACCTTTGATAACAATCACAAAACCTTTAAAGGTTAAAAATCAAACATCTATTTGTTGAAGAAAATTTAATCAAAAATTACCTCTATCTTCTTTAATGTAAGTACCTCCTTGTCTCTGTCGATTTGATGTATTGATATATTCATCTGTACGTCGTGCCTGTGTAGTGTAAATAACTTCTAGGTGTCTGTCCAGTGCTGAGCGAATATTTGCATGGAGAGGGACGCCTCGCAGACATTCCATTTTTCCAAAAAGAGCCACAACCTAAAATTTAAATCACTCAGTGTTGTTCTGTGTGCACATATTTACACATTGACAGTTAATATCTATTTTCATAACTGCCATACTTATTTTAATAAGACTTCAAAATACAAACAGGCTTTGGTGTAAGAAAATTATAATAATACAATACAGTGCTCACCCGTGCTTGCTCACGTAATTGATCCACAATTAGCCGATCTACTCTAGAGGGATTTTGTGGGATTTTTGGAATGGGACTGCTGCTCACTATTGATATCCTCTTGCCAGGAAAACTTTTTCTAAGAATGTTCTCAATCTATTAAACAGAATGAATTAACAGAACTTATTTGACAGAGTGAATGAAATAAGTATATGTATTTACCTAATACATTCACTAAATTGCATCAGTTACCTTTCTCCTCTCTTTTTCCAGTGTCCTCCATTGCTCATAACATTCCTCAAGATAAAGGTGAAGCTGACTTGTGGGTCCACAACGGTTCTTTGTGAGACTGGGGAACCCCATCACAGATGCAGCAGCAGAGAGCGGATTCTCTGTGCTCATCATGTCACGGAGGCAAGCGTTAAGTTCGTTGTCTGGCAACAAGTTGCAAAGATCCATAGGAAGCACACTGGAGTTACGGTGCAGGAATGTCGAATTGGGAGAAAAACTTCCAGTGTTCCACTGCACTGGCCATGAATTCTGCCTGTCACCCACTATGTGCATGTATGGGAAAGAGGAGGCTGGCTGGGTCTTTTCCCCAATGTTTGCATTTCTTCCAATTGACCTACGCAAACCACGCTCATTCCCCAAGAAATCAAGGTATGCATTCTGAAGCAACTCTTGCTTCTTGACCCTTTCTCCATGATTGCTATTCTGTGGTTTCATATTCTCCTTAGTTTTCTGAGGTGAGTGCACCTTTTTGATAATCCTGCCAGCCAAAACAGAGTCATCCAGATCCTGGTCAAACTCGCCTGCCTTTTGCAGCTCTTCCAAATTCAGCATCACCTGATTCTGACCTGCTCTATTATAAGGGTTTTGACTATCGCCCAGACTGTAATCCTGGGGGAAAGATGTTTTTCTTTGCAAATTCTGTGGAACAAAATCTGAAATGGGGAATGAAAGCCTTTTAGAATACTCTGGCACACCAGGATTATTTGGTTTTTTGGCTTGATTCTGGTACTGGCTTAATCGATTATGAACATACTGATTAAGATTTGGTGAGAAATTGTTAGTGTTCTCAATGGAATGTTTGCTTTGGAAAGGTGCCAAGGGATTGAGATCTGCTGATGAAGATTTCAGCTGCAGAAATGTCTGCTGTTGACTAATTTCTGAGAAATCCTTAGGCCAATAAGTACTTGGTGGGGTAGGCATCTTGATTGCATGGTCAGATGGCCTTGGCACTTCAAAACCTGCCAATGCTTCCTTTTTAAATTGTCCTGTTTGACTTTCGAGAGACTGCATTCTAGAAAACAAAGTATGCTGGTCAGAGCCATGGTTCTCGAAATGCTCGTTGTCCTCCTCTTCTTGCATCATAACTTGCTTATTCCCATTTGGTTTCAATTGATTTTGATTTGAATAATCAGAGAAGAAGCTTAAACAGTGATCATTCATTTTGTTTACCAAACACCCAGAAGGTGATGCTCTAATTGTGTGGTTAAGAAAAGGGGTTATACTGTGTAATTTTTCATCATGTACAGCTCCATTGAAATCACATTTGCCAGGTGTTGTCTTTGACAGAAGGCAGTTTCCACTAGACATTGTCTGCACATCTTGAACCTGCAATGAACATGTATCAGTATCACTGCTGCTTGGACAGAGAAGCATTTGATCACTGATATCTAAATCAATGAAACCCTGATGAAGCTCAGCTTCCTGTTGAAAATCTGTGTTCTGAAGTTGCCTTTGCCTGATTAATGGACCAGGATACGTTTGCAAATTAGATGGAACTGCCTGAATATCTGATTCTGACTGGAAGTACTGCTGAATGTCTTCCTTCCCTGGGTTGAGGGACCAGACAGATTTTACATTGGATGACATCCTGCAAGGACAAATTTAACAATTAGACTGTGAACTGTCATGGCGGGTATGGATTCAAGGGCATACATAACTGGTAACATGACTGGTCAATGTCAAAATTGCAACCTTTTTGGTGAATAGCTAATTTTGAAATCATAGCTAAAGACAAAAGTAAAAAAAATGCAGGCTATCCAGAAGCGAATACAGAGAACTGTATTTTTCACTCATTGTTAATCGTAGATACACACATTTACTCCATCACCGACTGATCTGAAGAGCATGCGTCCGGATGTGTTTAATAAAAATACCCAGAGGATCCAAACCCACAACAACAATGGCTGCTGTTCTCAAAATGTTCCATGTATATCAATTTTAGATTCCCCCCCCCCATCATAAAATGCCACTACCTAGGATGAAGTGCCATCATTCTTCAACATTAGTAACAATGCATAAACTTAAGGTGAGGTGGCAAACACAGCAGTAACCATATTATCCTGTCCTACAATGGTTTTGGAATGTATTTGGAATCTTGCAAAATGTGTTTCTCAACTGCAGGAGTCAATGCAAAATAAATATTTGTATACAAGCTACTAACTCATCTGCAAAGTAGCTATCCATGTGATCACTCTCTTCCAAGATATCTGACACTAATCCATATAGATCAGATGTACTTCCACATTCATTTCCATCTGCAGAATTCCTTGAAAGGGAAAAGCAAAGAAAGTATAAGACCAACGAGTAGATAAATCTTTTAATATACCAAAACATAACAATTTAACATATGCAGTAGACACCATCCTCTGCATGGTATGTAAGCAATTAAGAGGGGGTCCTACACACTTTCCATTTTAAAATCCCATACATCTCAAATGACTGTGGGGTTGTTTTACAAAGAAAATATTCTGGGAAGATAAGTTATTTTTTTACAGCCTACACATATTCAGGGTCTGCTTGTCATGATGGACTAGGTGCATCTTAAAGATCAACTAGTGGGCAACCACTGCTGTAGGGGGATGTCGTGGATGCGGGGAGTAACAGTTGTTTGGTGGGCGTGGTGATAGAAACAGTTGGGGGGGGGGGGGGGGTTAATGATAGGGGTTGGCACTGGCAGTTTGTTAAGTTGGCTCCCCCCTGAAGATGCCACCCTGGCAAATTTTGCTTCTGGCCCTTGCCAGGATCTGCCACTGGAGGAAGAGACAGCAATACTTCTGTCCGCCATGTGGCTAACAACTCATGTTCAAAATGTCAAACAACAGTACATACTTTGCATTTCAGTTTCCACTCATATTTAGGATCCGTAGCCAACCAGTTACAATATTTGGGATTGCCAAGCCAAGCAAGAGAAAACTTGCATTTCCCCATTACAAGCACTGCAAATTGCAAGGTAGCCTACATCAATATTTCTTGCTAGAGATTAATCTAGCGCACACCGACACACCACCATTCCTTGGTTTGTCATGTTGCTCTACAATGTGTGTCCTGTGCACATTCTGGCACCGACAACCAGCTCACATTGGTGATTTTGTGAAAAAAAAAGTAAATCAGATTTCTTTTTAAGAATACATAGTTAGCCAATCTGTTGTAATAGTCTGGAAACCATAATGTTTCCGTACTTTCCTCTCTTTTTACATACTAATCCAGATTTGGAAAACACCAAAATAAAATTCCATTCACATTTAAATACTGCAAGGGTCTTGGAGTTCACTATACCTGACACACCTCTGGGCAAAATGAACCAGTTGATATGGATCTTCCTGAGCTTGCACTGATGTATAGGACTGTGGGAATTCCTCCGGTTGCAAAGAATTAGAAAAAGAGTGTGGAAACAAAGAGGACTGAGGCAATCTAGTGCTACCCTCATTGAAAATGGTCTGTAAAACAACAGTCAAGACAGAGTTTACATCATGGAAATCAAAGCACTCAAAAGAAATATTTCACACAAAATTCAAAAGTGTATTTACATTAAGCCACAATCAAGACAAAAAGCAGCATCTGTCAGAAATTTAGCTAAATTACTGATGCTGCTAAACAGACAATTATTTTGTGGGACAAACTGAAATGAATTGAAACTTCTAATTTTTCCCAGAAAAATTTGATGTTCAAATGTTACACAAGAGCTTTTCACACAGCAAATAAACACTTCATAATCCAATGCAGTTGATGACATGACTAAAGCCACAAATTGGTTTTTATCTTACCTGATGTTTATAAGGAGAGACAAGTAAACCCAGATCAGCATAATGATACTGATCAAAGGCCATAATTCCTTCATGTGATATCACATTGATTTTATTTTCCTCTAATGCATTCACCTAGGCAGACGACCAATAAAGATCAATATATATATATATATATATATATATATATATGGAACTGTCTAACACAGGTTTAAGGAACACAGTCTTTTACAGCACTATCAATGTAGCTAGCACTACATGGTAGTTAACCTAGACAACTTAACCTATAATTAACATTGCTTGGTGGCGATTCATGGACAGCGATTTGATTGGTGGGTGTGTGTGTGTGTGTGTGTGTGTGTGTGTGTGTGTGTGTGTGTGTTATGCAGCTAGGGGGCACGTTAACTATGTAACTAAATGAAAATTGGGCGGCGAAATTACCTGACGAACTAGCTAACAGATTGAACGGGTTAGTCCTCCACAAAAGTAATCAGATAATTTTAGCCGAAACATACTTCGCAAGACGGAACTATTAATTTCATTTGGCTACTTAAGAGAACATTTCAACCATTACATTTATACAAGACTTTCTCAAAAAGAGTTTATGTAATAACATTTCAATAATATCAATTTGACTAATTTAATTTTAATAAAATCACTAGATATCAAAATGAACCTTATTTTAAACCAGAATACCGAAACATGAAAAGATTCCGGCAATTTACTGTCTACATGTACATGGTAACTTCCCTTCAAACCGAGTTAATTGTTGGCTACTTACCTCCATGAAATTTATTTTGTCAACTTTTACGAAGACACTTTGTCACGATTTTGTTGTTTGTAGCGTTCGAGTGCTAGGGAAAAGAGCAGAAACGTTAATGAAAATACATGTACAATATGGGCTACAACCATCTGAATGTCCTCGAGCGGGTCCTCGAGCTGATCCTCCAGCTCGCACTTTGTGACTCAGCCTTTCACGAGGAAAGATTTCCCGGCGCTAAAAGCTTTTAGCTCGTGTGACAACAGGTGTCAGTCGATGCCGATTGGTTACACGAATAAATGACTGTCCAATAGCGAATGATTTGCGGAAAGGGGAATAATCTGTTACCACAACCAAAATGACAAGAGGAGTCGAAGAAAGTTATTGTCACCGCCATTCTCAAATGACATAATAGTGCTGCTCGTGGAGATGTATTCTTGCAGCATATCTTATAATTGATATTGCAGAGTACTTAAAAATCTTTGTCACTCCAGATAACATACAACGGTCTGCATAATTAGCTACTTGTGTGGGTTCATTGAGAGGATCATGGAGAACGGAATTTAGTGGCCCAGCCTTTGCTACGTGTTGAAGACACTCATCCACACATAGCAACGCAGATATAAGAGGACATGCAGTACAACTTCAGGGCTGGACTGGCAATTTCCCGATGGAGAATGTGGGCCGACCAAATTTACTGTGAGGCCTGTGTGTTAATGCACAAATAACCAATTGTTTTATGTATGTACCTTATGCAAAGGTAAAAAGTGCCAGTAAAGTTCAAATGCAATGCTGAATGTCATTTTAAATTGTCATATGAAATTAATTTCACATATTATACATCCAACCACACTTATTTTGAACGTGACTTTAGAATCATTACATTAATCATAGACAATACGTTCCCTTTTCAAATACAAATCAGTTTAAATTTGTAGTCATGCGGAGCCTTTACTTAGTTTTTACATATCGCAATGGCCACAAGATGTCGACATTTATCTTGAATAGAACGTAGTTCTTAAGAAAAAAATCATTAAAAACTAATTGTTAACCCATAATATTACTAAACTATCATAAAGTGTTGAAACGTTTGAAATCTAGCTTTCTATAGCATTTTATAGAGATCTGAAATTAATTTGTTTTTCTAGGTTTTGTATGCATCATGTTCATCTGCTCAAGCTACTTATTTTCAGTAGATCTAAAAGTTTTGCCGCGAGGTACATTCTGCCGAGTTCAGCGTAATTTAATTTATCGCTCTTCTCCCGTCGAGAAACGGAGAGGAGGCGCCTTATTTTCTTTTCTTTTTTTTAACCAAGAAAAGTTTTAGCAAATGAAACACTGATTTGAGTAAGTAGTGGTGGACCGTGAATCAGTGTCGGGCTGGTATCGTTTCTGTGATTCGATTGGTTAAGAGCATTTTGGGAAGGGGCTTTGGGGCAGAAAGTCTGTTTCAAGACCCCCTCATCCCCTCCCTTCCCGGCCCGTAATTACAGGCAGCCGCGGGGATTGCGGGGGGAACTTAAAACCGTCTGGTTGGACGATGCGAGTCGCACAAAAGAAAAAGTCATTCAGTCTCTTTCAGAAAAGTAACAGTTCAACTCGAAGTGGTGCTACAGCCGAGCTTTGACAAGACTTTTGCGTCAAACTCATGCACACCATGCGTATTTAAAGAGAAAGAACTCGACTGCGCTTGTTTTTTTTTTTATCTCAGTTTGATTAACTTTGGAAACTGTTGAGCAGGAATGAATTTGCGAAGGACGATCGGCTTCTTCGCTCTGCTGCTGGGACGTTTTCTGGTGTCAGCGCAGTATCAGGGCGAAAATGGGATTGCAGTCCCGGACCACGGCTTTTGCCAGCCTATCTCCATCCCCTTGTGCACGGACATTGCTTACAACCAAACCATAATGCCAAATCTGGTCGGACATTATAATCAAGAGGACGCCGGCTTGGAAGTACACCAGTTTTACCCTCTGGTTAAGGTACAGTGTTCCCCAGAACTGAAATTCTTCTTATGTTCAATGTACGCGCCGGTGTGCACTGTCCTTGAAAAGGCCATTCCTCCTTGCCGGTCCATTTGCGAGCGGGCCAAACAAGGCTGCGAGGCCCTTATGAATAAATTTGGCTTCCAGTGGCCTGAAAGACTGAGATGCGAAAACTTTCCAGTTCTCGGCGGTGGGCATATTTGCGTGGGGCAAAATGATTCCACCGTGACCGCGCCGCCCGTCCACATCCCTGCGCCGGGCACGCCCGGCGTGCTCCTGTATTCCACCCCAGACAGACCCTTCCGGTGTCCCACCGTCCTCAAGGTACCGTCGTATTTAAATTATAGGTTTTTGGGGGAGGCAGACTGCGCGGCCCCTTGCGAGCCATCCAGGAGCAGCGGAGGTTACATGTTCTTCAATCAGAAGGAAATCCAATTCGCCCGAGTTTGGATTCTCATCTGGTCGGTCTTGTGTTGCGCCTCCACCTTGTTCACTGTGACGACTTACCTGGTGGACATGCAGCGTTTCAAGTACCCAGAGCGACCTATTATCTTCCTGTCTGGCTGCTACACCATGGTATCCATAGCCTACATAGCCGGATTTTTCCTGGGGGACAAAGTCGTGTGCAACGAGAGCTTCAGCGCCGATGGATACAAAACTGTGGTCCAGGGGACTAAAAAGGAAGGCTGCACTATTCTTTTCATGATGCTCTACTTCTTCAGCATGGCCAGCTCCATCTGGTGGGTCATCCTGTCCCTCACCTGGTTCCTAGCAGCTGTCATGAAGTGGGGTCATGAGGCCATCGAGGCTAACTCCCAGTACTTCCACTTGGCGGCGTGGGCCGTGCCGGCCGTCAAGACCATCAGCATCCTGGCCATGGGGCAGATAGACGGGGACACGCTGAGCGGAGTCTGTTTCGTGGGCATCAACAGCCTGGACCCGTTACGCGGCTTCGTGCTGGCGCCCCTCTTCGTCTACCTCTTCATCGGCACCTCCTTCCTGCTGGCCGGCTTCGTCTCGCTCTTCCGCATCCGCACCATCATGAAGCACGACGGCACCAAGACGGAGAAGCTGGAGCGGCTGATGGTGCGCATCGGCGTCTTCAGCGTGCTCTACACCGTGCCGGCCACCATCGTCATCGCCTGCTTCTTCTACGAGCAGGCCTTCCGCGAGCAGTGGGAGCTGAGCTGGATAAGCCAGAACTGCAAAGGGCTGGCCATCCCCTGTCCTATGCACTACGCGCCGCGCATGATGCCGGATTTCACGGTCTACATGATCAAATACCTCATGACTCTGATCGTGGGCATCACCTCTGGGTTCTGGATCTGGTCCGGCAAGACTCTGCATTCGTGGCGCAAGTTCTACACGAGGCTGACTAACAGCAGACAAGGCGAGACCACGGTGTGATCTACTGGAGCAATTTTAGTGTTGTGTTTTTTTTGTTGTTTGTTTGTTTGTTTACTAGAATGGTACCTAATTTTCTGCCAGGGACTTTTTTTTTAAAATCTTTTTTATTATTATTATTTTAGTTTTTAATGCCCATGCTACTAGCCAAACTGGAGACCAGGACTCGGTCAACTGGCGTTGCAAGAACCAACCAATCCGAAACCAACGCGGTTGGTTAGCTGGTCGTGTGCCATTAGTCCTCTCCACCATTTTCTCTTTTTTTTAAAAAAAAAAGGGAAACCAGCAATAAACCTCTAAGTGAGAGACCAGATGGGTATTCTCAGAAAAGGAGGGGTACGACCGAGAGGAAGGTCGTTTACACCAGCTTTGCTTTGAATCTGTTAAATTGTTAGTTGTGTAATTAATGTGCTGTAAATAGAATTTGTAAAAAATATATATAAATATAATTATATATTTGTATTTAAAGAAAGGATGCTCCCCCCCCCCCCCCAACAGTCTTCCAGCTTGGCAGACATGTATTTCTTTTAAAATGGAGCCATAGACTCTCTCGATGTTGTTTTCATTGGCAGCCTGTGACGGGATGCAGTTAAACTTTTCTGTCAAACTGAGATCTGTAATCATTTTTTCCTTATGTACTAGATTAAGGAAACTGTTTTATATTAAAGACAGTCTTTGGATGTAAACGGTCCCTGCTTGGGCCCCTTGGAAGAGAAAGAAAATGTGGGTTAATGACAGTGAGCGGTGGGGGCAGTGGGGGTGGGAATGTGAGCTGGGACGGGGTGGGGGGGGGGTGCCTCGTCTGAGCGGTGCCCCGACTGCGTCGTGGAGCATGAAAGCTGATTATCTTTCACGGAAGCTCCATTTAGGACACGACAAGGCCCCTTAACTGGATGCGGCAGTTATGCTGATACGAAAGTTGGCTTGGGAGGGAGGAGGGGGGTGGCTGGCTTTAAAGAGCAACTAATTGCTGGGGAGCGTAACTGCGCTGTGTTATTGAAATGAGGTAATGCAGAAACTGCTACTTCCAATTATGTACAGGTGTAAACGGGGAAGCCGCTGCCCTGCGAATCCGGTTCACATGACAGAGCCTGGGGGTTAGAAATTGAAAGCACAAGACTAGATAATTTTGGAAAGAACCTAAATCGAAATTTTGCCTTGATCTACAGCTGGGGGTTGGTGACACATTTCCTCGCTCCATGATGGTTATAAGCTGCTTTGTGGCCCGCCTCGCCCCCCCCAGTCTATTGTACATAGGCCTTGAACCCCCCGTGTTAAAATTTCCAGTTCTGTGCTTCCCACTGTACCATGGCTGACATGTTTTCTCCTTTCAAATGTAACTTTTGTCTTTCCCGCCAAAATCGTGACTGGGTCAAGTCCGCCGTATTTACACAAACTGAGGCAGACCTCTATCCTGGATGTGATTTTTTGAATGATGGTGGGGGTGGTCTGCATTTTAGTATTTGGGTGCAAGATTCTAGTCCTTTCTTGTGGCAGTATGTCACGTCGCAGAAGGGGAGGGGGCGTTGAGCTACGGGATTGTGGGGGAGGGGAGATTGTGACCAGGTGTGGTGAGTTTTCAGTTTAGATTTAAAGCTACACTAAGTCTCCTGGAAATACAATCCTTTGCGAAACATACTAATGCATTCCTGTATTTGTGTCAGCCTGGGATCGCCTTTCCTCTCTAATGCATGTCCCGAGGCCTGGCAATTTCACAGTCTGGCCCCAGTACAATACTCCTTTTTACCTAAACGTCACTGCGGACCTAAATAATGACGAGGTGCTGCAAGAAGCCATTCACTTTTACGACGGTGTGTGTTTCCCTGCCTCCGTGCCTCCTCCTCTTCCCACGGTCTGCTAAGCTGTCCCCTTTCATATTACTGTCCATCCCTTGCATGCTTTTTTTTTTCTTTTTGGACGAATCAACGTTGTGCCGTCCATTATATTGACTGTTCATATGTGCAGAGTCAGTCCGCAAGCTTCACCTCTGTCTGTAGACACTGCAGCTGCTAATTAGTGACAGCCCTCTCGTTAGCAGGTCATGTGACTCACGATCGGACGGTGAGGTCACGGAGAAACCAAAAGTCATGTGGCGTGCTGCGATTGCACAGTTAGTCGTTGCATGATCGTACGGTCAGACTTTCTTTAGCTGTTTCCTAAAGGCCGAATGGTCAACATAGACGTTTCCAAGATGCTTTTTTTTCTAGAAAATCCCCAGACCACAGACAGTGGAATTGTCTGATACGGAATCTTTTGGGGAGTTGAATTTATATGCATTCAGAAACGTACAGGTGTAGACATATATAGTTAAATGCATATAATCAGTGATTTGCTTACTGCTGAAAGGGATATAAACCTTTTGTCTGTTTTAAATCAAGTTATCATTGAGTGGATCTATATATATATATATATATATATATATATATATATATATATATATATATATATATATATGTGTGTGTGTGTATATATATATGTACACACACACACACACACACACACACACACACACACACACACACAACCGGTCAAAGGTTTGGACACACCCACCCATGGAAAGCACAAATAAACCTATTTTCTACATTGTATAATAATTATAAAGACATAGAAACTATACAATAACATAAATGGAATTATGCACTGACCAAAACAGTAGTAAACAAAAAAATATACATTTTTTTGGGAGTAGTTCTGTGAGTTGGGACTCAGAAGGTCGCTGGTTCGAATCCCTGGATCAGCATATTGATCCCACCATTGGGCCCTTAACCCCATTTGCTCCGGTGACTGACTGACCCTCTACACCAATTTCATGGGGCAGCCTCCTGGGATGCTTTTCCATCTGCTATTACGGAGGTCCCACATACATGCTGAGCACTTATTAGACGTCACTCTCTGATCCAACTCTTCCCAAACCATCTCTCCTGTGTTTAGGTCAGGTGACCAGGTCATGTGACGCAATACTATCGCTCTCCTTTTTAGGCGGCTTGACATTCCCAGACTATTGACCGGTACTGTACATTTTGTTGATTTTTTTTTTACACTGTTAGTGTTTTCTGATTCAATTCTAACAGGCTTCTTCAGCGATTTTTGCCCCCCACACGCAAATTGATTTGCTGTCACGCTCCTCCACTGCACCTCACCCTTCCCAGATACCCCTGCAAGGAGCAGCCAGACCAATGGCCTCCTTTGTAGCAAGATGAAGTAGAAGCCTCCTAGTGAGCCTGACAGTGCTTTGGGCTGCTTTGGTCCCCCTCTAGCCCCCTGTAGGCTGGCTCACTGGTGCCTGCAAAAATAATAGTCGTACCTTCATGCTGGGGGGGCTGGGTGGGGGGTCCTGCGCGTGCCAATGCTGAAGTGCAGGTAGAGTAGGAGGTTGATTCTGGCACCGTGCTGCGGAATATTTTTTCCCTCTTAACCCCTGCAAATTCCCCCCTTTTCTGCACCCTCCCCCCCCC